>NC_063281.1:13219087-14593050 GCF_910591885.1 Bombus terrestris | reverse complement strand
CCAACCTAACCCCAACCTAACCCCAACCTAACCCCAACCTAACCCCAACCTAACCCCAACCTAACCCCAACCTAACCCCAACCTAACCCCAACCTAACCCCAACCTAACCCCAACCTAACCCCAACCTAACCCCAACCTTTTTTTTTTTTTTTTTTTTTTTTTTTTTTTCGTGGAGAAATCCTCATGGACTCCCAGCTGCGAGCAGCATGGGAAGTGTCGGACTCTTACCGACTAAAACTCCACGGTGGTCTTCCAGACGGCTGTTCGAGGAGGGCTCAGGGTCTCTTGCGAATACTACCAAGCGCTCCTCGCCGTCTATCTCCCTGCTGGGCGGGAGACTTCCTTGTTAGACAGAAGATCGGGGCCGCCAGGGGGGACCACGCCCCCTAGCGCCCCTTTCCTTGGGTCTTGTTACTTCCTTGATGACTCCTTGGGCGCGATTCACGGCGGCGGTACCGCCGGTCCGTGACGCGCGGAGACTCCTTGTTGCCGCGCCCTGCTGGTATGCTGGGCTTTCTCTCTTTCTCTCTCCGCCCGCTCCTTCACGAGCATAACTTGCTCGCAGAAGGTGCGGACGGCTCTGTACTCCTGGGGCCCCCTGAGCATAGCTTCGATGAGCGTCTCGGGGGCCAATCTCTCGCCGATCTCGAGTCGTAAGACACGTCGCGGTACCTCCCACGCCGGGCAAGCCTCCAGCGTGTGCCGCGCCGTGTCCTCCTCCTCCCCACAGTGGTGACAGATGGTCGTCACCTCTCGCCGGATCTTGAGCAGGTAATCGCCGAACACCCCGTGGCCGGTGAGCACCTGAGTCGTCCTGAATGTGAGCGGGACCCCGCCTTTGTCTCTCCACTTGTCCCAGTTGGGCAGGACGGCGCGGACGGCCCGATGAGGGCGCATCGCATCCTCTTCCAACAGCTGCGAGTGCCACCGCTCCCATGCTTCTAGTCTTGTTTCCTCCCGAACGTCCACGGTTGGTGCCGTCGGCGTGGCACGTCGGTCCAAGGTCGCGGCCCTCCGGTGTTCGTACACCCGGCGAAGGGCAAGGGCCTGTAGCTCGAGGGGGGGGGACGCGGCCAGCACGGTCGCTGTCGCGTAGGACACCGTCCTGTATCCCCTCGCTGCCCGGATGGCGATCGTCCTGTGGAGCCTTCTCACCAGAGTCCGGTTACGCCGGCTCACCGCCAGATCATCGGCCCATACGGGCGCTCCGTAAAGGACTCGTGACCTGATCACTCCTTCGTAGAGCCTGCGGACTCCCAATCCTGCCCCGCCGATGTTAGGTAAAAGGCCGCACAGCGCGTTGGCTGCGGCCGTTACTTTCGGGGCTAAGTACTCAAAGTGTGGCTCGAACGTCCACTTACTGTCGACGATCAAGCCCAAGTACTTCATCCGGTGTCCCACAGGGACCTCTTCTCCGTCGATGACTATAGTCGACAGATCCGCAGGCGGCGTTCCTCTGCGTCGTTGGTCGTAGAACCACAGGGCTTCCGATTTCGCCGGCGACACGCTCAAGCCGAGTCTTCGAATGGCGTGCACCGCGCATGCCACGGCGGTCTCAGTCAGGCATGCGGCGTCGTTCCACCATCGTCCGCTGGCCAGCACCAGCGTGTCATCCGCGTAGCATATCATGCCAGCCCCCGGCGGCATGGGACTTCGGAGGACCGAGTCATAGGCAGTGATCCACAGAATCGGTCCGAGTACCGAGCCCTGCGGCACGCCGCGCTCCACCGGTCTTCGCTCCTTCACGCCGTTTCTGCCTGTGTAGGTGATCCACCTATCGTTCAGATAGGCCTGAATCACCCTAACGAGGTATGGCGGGGACTCGAAGTGTCGCAGCGCCTCCACGATCCTGCTCCAAGGAATGCTATTGAAAGCGTTGGAGATGTCCAAGGAGACGGCTACCGCCACCCCTTCTCGCGCGACCATGTCCTCCGCCATGGATCTCAGCCTCTTTACCGCGTCCACGGTCGAGCGGCCCCGGCGAAATCCAAATTGGCTATCGTGCCATCCGGGAATCCGTCTCTCCATGTGTGCCTCCAGGCGGGCGACTATGATCCTCTCGAAGAGTTTACCCACCTCGTCGAGAAGACACACCGGCCTGTATGCCGATGGCGCGTCCGGCGGTCGACCCTCCTTCCGTAGCAGCACGAGTTTCGCCGTGCGCCACGCCCGAGGATAGGCGCCCTCCTTCAGGCACCTGGAGAACAGGTGCCGCAAACGGGGAGCCAAGGTGTCGATCGACTCCGTCCAGACCCGGCCCGGGATCCCGTCCGGACCCGGCGCCACGTCGCGGGATGCCATCTTCTTCGCGGCTTCGAGCAACTCTTCCTCAGTCACTCGAAGTTCCTCGTTCCAATCCGTCGGCGCCGTCCCGTCGATGGTGGTAGGGGCTGGCGCGGACGTCTCGTTGTTGTCCCGCCGTGGGAACAAAGTCCCGATGACGTTGTCCAGTAACGCCGGATCCATGTTTTCGGTCAGCGGGGGGGCCGAAGGTCGCAGTTTCTTCGTAACGATGCGATAGGGCCTCCCCCACGGATCTGAATCGACCAATTCGATCAATCGATCCCAACACCGGGCCTTGGCTAGTTTGATCTCCCGTTGGAGAGCGCGTCTCGTCTCTCTGTATTCTTCATAGCGGCGAGAGATCTCCTCCTCGTCGTGTGTCCGTCTGCGGCGACGCGCCCTTACGAATCTTCTCCGGGCCCGCATGCAACCCGCCCGCATATCGGCTATTTCCGGTGTCCACCAATACACGGAACGGTCGCCTCTGTTTCCCGGGGCGGAGCGCGGCATAGAGGCGTCGCATGCCGCGATCATGTATCCGTGGAGTTCGTCAGCCTCCTCGTCGACGCTACCCAATGTGGAGGTGGTGGTGGGGGGGGTTGTGGTGTTGTCCCCCCGTGCGTCCCAGCTCCAGGCGGAGACAGTGACCGCCGCCCGCAGCATGTCCTTGTCCCTCTCCTTCAAGCGCCACCTAGGTGTGGATGGTGGTGGTCGACGGGACCGGTTCTCCTCTCGTTGTCGTCGGGCACCGCTGTCGCGCGCGGCGGCCTCCCCCTCCATTTCCATCATTATATAGAGGTGGTCCGATAAGGTCTCCATTCTGTCGGCCACTCTCCATCCGTGGATCTTTCGGTAGAGCCCGGCGGTAGCCCAGGTAACGTCGACGATGGACGATCCCCTCCACGCCACGCAGGTGCTAGTTGTGCCCCTGTTCACCAGGACCAGTCCGAGCGTCGCGGCCCAGTCTGTCAGCATCCTTCCGCGGGAGTCCGTCCTGGTGTCCCCCCATTGCGACGAGCGCGCGTTGAAGTCCCCAAGGACGAGTACCTGACGAGGCATGCATCTACGAACGCAGTCACCGACCTCGTCCAGGAAGTCCCCGAACGAGGCCACTCCGCTGTTGGGCGAGACGTAAATGCCCACTATCGCGATCCCGTTCCACTCGACGGCGACGAAGCCGTTACCGCGATCCAGCAGGGCGCCGGGCGAACACAACGCCGGCGTCCATGTTATGGCTGTAGATCCGTTCAGATCCTCGATCCAGTTGGGGGCGTCGGGGACGCGGTATGGTTCAGCCACCACAGCGAGTGCGACCCGATTCTCCCGTATAGCCTGGAGAAGTAGGTCCTGCGCCCGTCTGGCTCTTCCTATGTTACATTGGAGCAGGCGGTTAAAGTTACTCCGCCAGCTCCATGGCCTCCTCCCGGCCACTCGTCACTGCTGATGGTGACTCCGCCCCGGTAGCGTTTCCGCCGTAGTTCTCGTTGCCGCCGGCGATGGTAGTGATAACGGTGTCGGCGGCGGCGGCAGACCGACGGGTAAGCTGCCCCTTACTTCTCTTGATTTTCGGGGGGGCACATGCCACTCCGCCCATCCTGTGTCCGGATGGAGCTCCCAGTCGCTCGCATAAGGGACATTTCGGCGCCAAGGCGGGACATCCCCTGGCGCGGTGCCCGCTTTCACCGCACCTGTAGCAAAGACGGCTTCTATCCTCGGCGGACGTGCAAGTTGCCCGTACGTGCCCCAACTCCAGGCACTTGAAGCACTGTAAGGGTCTCTTCGGTATGGCAGAGACCCTCGCGATGGACCACCCCAAGGCCACCCTGCCCGCCTGAGCTAGCTTGCGGGCACCGGCCGCCGGACACCTGACCCATGCCGATCCGAGTCCGCCCCTGGAGACGCCGATCTCGCCGATCCGAACATCCCCGCTGTTGCATCCCGCGGCCAAGGCCAGAGCTTGACGCAGCTCCTCCTTGCCCATTGAGATGTCCACATTGGTGACCCTCAGCTCGGCTTTGACCGTGGGAGTTCCGACCCTTACCTTGGTCGGGTCCAGAACGTCTGCCAGGCGCGTCGCAAGGATCGACGCCTTTTCTCTGTCCTTGTCCCTCGGGACTCTGATGACGATGGCGCCCGTCACCGCCTTCTTCATCGTGACGGCCTCCACGCCTATCTCGCCGAGGGGGATAGCTCTTCTGGCCATCGTTACGACGTCGGCATACGACATGTTGGCTCCCTCGCTTAACGTCAGTGTTACCGCGGATGTACTCGGTGCGCGAGGGAGCTTGACTGTTGGCGACGTCTTTTCCTCCCTGAATGGCTTTTTAACGGTGCCACCGCTGCCCGATTTCGGCGCGCCTCCCATCCTATCTGCCCACGGTTTTTGGACAGTCGCTGGTGGCCGGGACTTCTCCTCTCCTCCAGCGGCGTCCAGCTTCCTTTCGGCGATGTTCTTCTGCCCCATCTTACTTTTTCTCCCTACCACCACGCTCCACCCGCCGTCCTCCCGAGTCCTTGGGGGCGGCGGGGGATCTGTGCGGGCGGGGGGGCGAGTAGCGGAGTATTCCGCGCTCCGTCGGGTTTCGGGAGTGCTTTGTTGCTGCTGCCGCTGTTGTTGCAGCTGTTGTTGTTGTTGCTGCTGCGGCCTCAATAGACTCCCGAGTTGTCTCTCCACCATCTTCGTTATGGAGGGACCCAACTCTTCTAGCTTTCTCTCGAGGGCGTCGAGTCGCGCTTCTTGGGTTGCAGCCTCGACCCGTGGGCGGTCCGTGTCGGCACCGCCGCCCCGCAGGCCTTCGATCGCGGGCATAGACCTCCTTGCCAGCTCTCTCCTAAGGGCGGCGTTCTCCTCCTCCAACGCGGACAGTCTCGCCTCCACCAGCCTCATTGCCGCGTTGTTGCCGCTGCTGCCCGCTTGTTCTCTCCTTCGCGGGGCCTCGCTCTTCCATGCGGCCGAGATATAGCTTGCCGCTTCCTTCAGCGCTTTGACGTACGTGCCCTTGAGGTTGGACGATGTGGTCGCCACCTTCATGATCTCGGACACGTGTCTCGTTAATTCCGCGCTGACGTCCGCGGCCGAACTCGTCCTCACTTGTATCTCCAGATCTTCGGAGACTTCCAAGGTGGCTGTTGTCGCCAGTCTCCTCTTCTTCCCCCTGGATGCGATTGATGCCAGTGATGAGCGAGACGCGAACGAGGCTACCGATTCTTCGTCGTCCGACCTCGCTCGCTCCCGCGATCCTCCCGCAGCAGATGTTGTTATTGTTGTTGCTCCGTCTGACGGGGCCGGCGCAAGGAAAACGCTGCCCGCCCGGCCCCCGCTTCTCGTCCTCGGAGTTCTCGATGTCTCCATGTATTCTTCCGAGAATAGACTTCTCGCTTCGCCAGGCGTGGTAACACGTTCGGGGGCCTGGCGGCCCACCCCCGAGCGGCCGTGGTCGTATGTTGACGACGTAGTGGGGCCCACTTGACTACCCCCGACTACGCCGGTACTGGGGTCTCCCTCCCCTGTACTGTACGTGTTTCTCCTATCTGTTGTGCCTTCCATGGTGAATGAAGTTGTTTCTCGCCGGGTCGTCATCGGGAATCTGTCCTGGTGCCACTCACTCTTTCGCACCCTGTCCCGGAGAGTCCGGAGCAGGGTGACAGGGAGCCCCACGAGAAGGTGAGGTGAGTGGTCTTGACAGGCATGGGCCCACCAACTTCTCCGAAGTTCCTCGCACCGGATCAGCGACCTGACGGGTACCAGAGGCACCGACCGGCCGCCACCCGACTATAGGGGAACATCGGATCCATCGGGGTTTCCCGGGGGGTGGTCCTACGCCCCGAGAACCCATGCCCGCCTCATGCTCCCCCCTAACCTAACCCCAACCTAACCCCAACCTAACCCCAACCTAACCCCAACCTAACCCCAACCTAACCCCAACCTAACCCCAACCTAACCCCAACCTAACCCCAACCTAACCCCAACCTAACCCCAACCTAACCCCAACCTAACCCCAACCTAACCCCAACCTAACCCCAACCTAACCCCAACCTAACCCCAACCTAACCCCAACCTAACCCCAACCTAACCCCAACCTAACCCCAACCTAACCCCAACCTAACCCCAACCTAACCCCAACCTAACCCCAACCTAACCCCAACCTAACCCCAACCTAACCCCAACCTAACCCCAACCTAACCCCAACCTAACCCCAACCTAACCCCAACCTAACCCCAACCTAACCCCAACCTAACCCCAACCTAACCCCAACCTAACCCCAACCTAACCCCAACCTAACCCCAACCTAACCCCAACCTAACCCCAACCTAACCCCAACCTAACCCCAACCTAACCCCAACCTAACCCCAACCTAACCCCAACCTAACCCCAACCTAACCCCAACCTAACCCCAACCTAACCCCAACCTAACCCCAACCTAACCCCAACCTAACCCCAACCTAACCCCAACCTAACCCCAACCTAACCCCAACCTAACCCCAACCTAACCCCAACCTAACCCCAACCTAACCCCAACCTAACCCCAACCTAACCCCAACCTAACCCCAACCTAACCCCAACCTAACCCCAACCTAACCCCAACCTAACCCCAACCTAACCCCAACCTAACCCCAACCTAACCCCAACCTAACCCCAACCTAACCCCAACCTAACCCCAACCTAACCCCAACCTAACCCCAACCTAACCCCAACCTAACCCCAACCTAACCCCAACCTAACCCCAACCTAACCCCAACCTTTTTTTTTTTTTTTTTTTTTTTTCGTGGAGAAATCCTCATGGACTCCCAGCTGCGAGCAGCATGGGAAGTGTCGGACTCTTACCGACTAAAACTCCACGGTGGTCTTCCAGACGGCTGTTCGAGGAGGGCTCAGGGTCTCTTGCGAATACTACCAAGCGCTCCTCGCCGTCTATCTCCCTGCTGGGCGGGAGACTTCCTTGTTAGACAGAAGATCGGGGCCGCCAGGGGGGACCACGCCCCCTAGCGCCCCTTTCCTTGGGTCTTGTTACTTCCTTGGTGACTCCTTGGGCGCGTTCACGGCGGCGGTACCGCCGGTCCGTGACGCGCGGAGACTCCTTGTTGCCGCGCCCTGCTGGTATGCTGGGCTTTCTCTCTTTCTCTCTCCGCCCGCTCCTTCACGAGCATAACTTGCTCGCAGAAGGTGCGGACGGCTCTGTACTCCTGGGGCCCCCTGAGCATAGCTTCGATGAGCGTCTCGGGGGCCAATCTCTCGCCGATCTCGAGTCGTAAGACACGTCGCGGTACCTCCCACGCCGGGCAAGCCTCCAGCGTGTGCCGCGCCGTGTCCTCCTCCTCCCCACAGTGGTGACAGATGGTCGTCACCTCTCGCCGGATCTTGAGCAGGTAATCGCCGAACACCCCGTGGCCGGTGAGTACCTGAGTCGTCCTGAATGTGAGCGGGACCCCGCCTTTGTCTCTCCACTTGTCCCAGTTGGGCAGGACGGCGCGGACGGCCCGATGAGGGCGCATCGCATCCTCTTCCAACAGCTGCGAGTGCCACCGCTCCCATGCTTCTAGTCTTGTTTCCTCCCGAACGTCCACGATTGGTGCCGTCGGCGTGGCACGTCGGTCCAAGGTCGCGGCCCTCCGGTGTTCGTACACCCGGCGAAGGGCAAGGGCCTGTAGCTCGAACGGGGGGGACGCGGCCAGCACGGTCGCTGTCGCGTAGGACACCGTCCTGTATCCCCTCGCTGCCCGGATGGCGATCGTCCTGTGGAGCCTTCTCACCAGAGTCCGGTTACGCCGGCTCACCGCCAGATCATCGGCCCATACGGGCGCTCCGTAAAGGACTCGTGACCTGATCACTCCTTCGTAGAGCCTGCGGACTCCCAATCCTGCCCCGCCGATGTTAGGTAAAAGGCCGCACAGCGCGTTGGCTGCGGCCGTTACTTTCGGGGCTAAGTACTCAAAGTGTGGCTCGAACGTCCACTTACTGTCGACGATCAAGCCCAAGTACTTCATCCGGTGTCCCACAGGGACCTCTTCTCCGTCGATGACTATAGTCGACAGCTCCGCAGGCGGCGTTCCTCTGCGTCGTTGGTCGTAAAACCACAGGGCTTCCGATTTCGCCGGCGACACGCTCAAGCCGAGTCTTCGAATGGCGTGCACCGCGCATGCCACGGCGGTCTCAGTCAGGCATGCGGCGTCGTTCCACCATCGTCCGCTGGCCAGCACCAGCGTGTCATCCGCGTAGCATATCATGCCAGCCCCCGGCGGCATGGGACTTCGGAGGACCGAGTCATAGGCAGTGATCCACAGAATCGGTCCGAGTACCGAGCCCTGCGGCACGCCGCGCTCCACCGGTCTTCGCTCCTTCACGCCGTTTCTGCCTGTGTAGGTGATCCACCTATCGTTCAGATAGGCCTGAATCACCCTGACGAGGTATGGCGGGGACTCGAAGTGTCGCAGCGCCTCCACGATCCTGCTCCAAGGAATGCTATTGAAAGCGTTGGAGATGTCCAAGGAGACGGCTACCGCCACCCCTTCTCGCGCGACCATGTCCTCCGCCATGGATCTCAGCCTCTTTACCGCGTCCACGGTCGAGCGGCCCCGGCGAAATCCAAATTGGCTATCGTGCCATCCGGGAATCCGTCTCTCCATGTGTGCTTCCAGGCGGGCGACTATGATCCTCTCGAAGAGTTTACCCACCTCGTCGAGAAGACACACCGGCCTGTATGCCGATGGCGCGTCCGGCGGTCGACCCTCCTTCCGTAGCAACACGAGTTTCGCCGTGCGCCACGCCCGAGGATAGGCGCCCTCCCTCAGGCACCTGGAGAACAGGTGCCGCAAACGGGGAGCCAAGGTGTCGATCGACTCCGTCCAGACTCGGCCCGGGATCCCGTCCGGACCCGGCGCCACGTCGCGGGATGCCATCTTCTTCGCGGCTTCGAGCAACTCTTCCTCAGTCACTCGAAGTTCCTCGTTCCAATCCGTCGGCGCCGTCCCGTCGATGGTGGTAGGGGCTGGCGCGGACGTCTCGTTGTTGTCCCGCCGTGGGAACAAAGTCCCGATGACGTTGTCCAGTAACGCCGGATCCATGTTTTCGGTCAGCGGGGGAGCCGAAGGTCGCAGTTTCTTCGTAACGATGCGATAGGGCCTCCCCCACGGATCTGAATCGACCAATTCGATCAATCGATCCCAACACCGGGCCTTGGCTAGTTTGATCTCCCGTTGGAGAGCGCGTCTCGTCTCTCTGTATTCTTCATAGCGGCGAGAGATCTCCTCCTCGTCGTGTGTCCGTTTGCGGCGACGCGCCCTTACGAATCTTCTCCGGGCCCGCATGCAACCCGCCCGCATATCGGCTATTTCCGGTGTCCACCAATACACGGAACGGTCGCCTCTGTTTCCCGGGGCGGAGCGCGGCATAGAGGCGTCGCATGCCGCGATCATGTATCCGTGGAGTTCGTCAGCCTCCTCGTCGACGCTACCCAATGTGGAGGTGGTGGTGGGGGGGGTTGTGGTGTTGTCCCCCCGTGCGTCCCAGCTCCAGGCGGAGACAGTGACCGCCGCCCGCAGCATGTCCTTGTCCCTCCCCTTCAAGCGCCACCTAGGTGTGGATGGTGGTGGTCGACGGGACCGGTTCTCCTCTCGTTGTCGTCGGGCACCGCTGTCGCAGGCGGCGGCCTCCCCCTCCATTTCCATCATTATATAGAGGTGGTCCGATAAGGTCTCCATTCTGTCGGCCACTCTCCATCCGTGGATCTTTCGGTAGAGCCCGGCGGTAGCCCAGGTAACGTCGACGATGGACGATCCCCTCCACGCCACGCAGGTGCTAGTTGTGCCCCTGTTCACCAGAATCAGCCCGAGCGTCGCGGCCCAGTCTGTCAGCATCCTGCCGCGGGAGTCCGTCCTGGTGTCCCCCCATTGCGACGAGCGCGCGTTGAAGTCCCCAAGGACGAGTACCTGACGAGGCAGGCATCTACGAACGCAGTCACCGACCTCGTCCAGGAAGTCCCCGAACGAGGCCACTCCGCTGTTGGGCGAGACGTAAATGCCCACTATCGCGATCCCGTTCCACTCGACGGCGACGAAGCCGTTACCGCGATCCAGCAGGGCGCCGGGCGAACACAACGCCGGCGTCCATGTTATGGCTGTTGATCCGTTCAGGTCCCCGATCCAGTTGGGGGCGTCGGGGACGCGGTATGGTTCAGCCACCACAGCGAGTGCGACCCGATTCTCCCGTATAGCCTGGAGAAGCAGGTCCTGCGCCCGTCTGGCTCTTCCTATGTTACATTGGAGCAGGCGGTTGAAGTTACTCCGCCAGCTCCATGGCCTCCTCCCGGCCACTCGTCACTGCTGATGGTGACTCCGCCCCGGTAGCGTTTCCGCCGTAGTTCTCGTTGCCGCCGGCGATGGTAGTGATAACGGTGTCGGCGGCGGCGGTAGACCGACGGGTAAGCTGCTCCTTACTTCTCTTGATTTTCGGGGGGGCACATGCCACTCCGCCCATCCTGTGTCCGGATGGAGCTCCCAGCCGCTCGCATAAGGGACATTTCGGCGCCAAGGCGGGACATCCCCTGGCGCGGTGCCCGCTTTCACCGCACCTGTAGCAAAGACGGCTTCTATCCTCGGCGGACGTGCAAGTTGCCCGTACGTGCCCCAACTCCAGGCACTTGAAGCACTGTAGGGGTCTCTTCGGTATGGCAGAGACCCTCGCGATGGACCACCCCAAGACCACCCTGCCCGCCTGAGCTAGCTTGCGGGCACCGGCCGCCGGACACCTGACCCATGCCGATCCGAGTCCGCCCCTGGAGACGCCGATCTCGCCGATCCGAACATCCTCGCTGCTGCATCCCGCGGCCAAGGCCAGAGCCTGACGCAGCTCCTCCTTGCCCATTGAGATGTCCACATTGGTGACTCTCAGCTCGGCTTTGATCGTGGGAGTTCCGACCCTTACCTTGGTCGGGTCCAGAACGTCTGCCAGGCGCGTCGCAAGGATCGACGCCTTTTCTCTGTCCTTGTCCCTCGGGACTCTGATGACGATGGCGCCCGTCACCGCCTTCTTCATCGTGACGGCCTGCACGCCTATCTCGCCGAGGGGGATAGCTCTTCTGGCCGTCGTTACGACGTCGGCATACGACATGTTGGCTCCCTCGCTTAGCGTCAGTGTTACCGCGGATGTACTCGGTGCGCGAGGGAGCTTGACTGTTGGCGACGTCTTTTCCTTCCTGAATGGCTTTTTAACGGTGCCACCGCTGCCCGATTTCGGCGCGCCTCCCATCCTATCTGCCCACGGTTTTTGGACAGTCGCTGGTGGCCGGGACTTCTCCTCTCCTCCAGCGGCGTCCAGCTTCCTTTCGGCGATGTTCCTCTGCCCCATCTTACTTTTTCTCCCTACCATCACGCTCCACCCGCCGTCCTCCCGAGTCCTTGGGGGCGGCGGGGGATCTGCGCGGGCGGGGGGGCGAGTAGCGGAGTATTCCGCGCTCCGTCGGGTTTCGGGAGTGCTTTGTTGCTGCTGCCGCTGTTGTTGCAGCTGTTGTTGTTGTTGCTGCTGCGGCTTCAATAGACTCCCGAGTTGTCTCTCCACCATCTTCGTTATGGAGGGACCCAACTCTTCTAGCTTTCTCTCGAGGGCGTCGAGTCGCGCTTCTTGGGTTGCAGTCTCGACCCGTGGGCGGTCCGTGTCGGCACCGCCGCCCCGCAGGCCTTCGATCGCGGGCATAGACCTCCTTGCCAGCTCTCTCCTAAGGGCGGCGTTCTCCTCCTCCAACGCGGACAGTCTCGCCTCCACCAGCCTCATCGCCGCGTTGTTGCCGCTGCTGCCCGCTTGTTCTCTCCTTCGCGGGGCCTCGCTCTTCCATGCGGCCGAGATATAGCTTGCCGCTTCCTTCAGCGCTTTGACGTACGTGCCCTTGAGGTTGGACGATGTGGTCGCCACCTTCATGATCTCGGACACGTGTCTCGTTAATTCCGCGCTGACGTCCGCGGCCGAACTCGTCCTCACTTGTATCTCCAGATCTTCGGAGACTTCCAAGGTGGCTGCTGTCGCCAGTCTCCTCTTCTTCCCCCTGGATGCGATTGATGCCAGTGATGAGCGAGACGCGAACGAGGCTACCGATTCTTCGTCGTCCGACCTCGCTCGCTCCCGCGATCCTCCCGCAGCAGATGTTGTTATTGTTGTTGCTCCGTCTGACGGGGCCGGCGCAAGGAAAACGCTGCCCGCCCGGCACCCGCTTCTCGTCCTCGGAGTTCTCGATGTCTCCATGTATTCTTCCGAGAATAGACTTCTCGCTTCGCCAGGCGTGGTAACACGTTCGGGGGCCTGGCGGCCCACCCCCGAGCGGCCGTGGTCGTATGTTGACGACGTAGTGGGGCCCACTTGACTACCCCCGACTACGCCGGTACTGGGGTCTCCCTCCCCTGTACTGTACGTGTTTCTCCTATCTGTTGTGCCTTCCATGGTGAATGAAGTTGTTTCTCGCCGGGTCGTCATCGGGAATCTGTCCTGGTGCCACTCACTCTTTCGCACCCTGTCCCGGAGAGTCCGGAGCAGGGTGACAGGGAGCCCCACGAGAAGGTGAGGTGAGTGGTCTTGACAGGCATGGGCCCACCAACTTCTCCGAAGTTCCTCGCACCGGATCAGCGACCTGACGGGTACCAGAGGCACCGACCGGCCGCCACCCGACTATAGGGGAACATCAGATCCATCGGGGTTTCCCGGGGGGTGGTCCTACGCCCCGAGAACCCATGCCCGCCTCATGCTCCCCAACCTAACCCCAACCTAACCCCAACCTAACCCCAACCTAACCCCAACCTAACCCCAACCTAACCCCAACCTAACCCCAACCTAACCCCAACCTAACCCCAACCTAACCCCAACCTAACCCCAACCTAACCCCAACCTAACCCCAACCTAACCCCAACCTAACCCCAACCTAACCCCAACCTAACCCCAACCTAACCCCAACCTAACCCCAACCTAACCCCAACCTAACCCCAACCTAACCCCAACCTAACCCCAACCTAACCCCAACCTAACCCCAACCTAACCCCAACCCAACCCCAACCTAACCCCAACCTAACCCCAACCTAACCCCAACCTAACCCCAACCTAACCCCAACCTAACCCCAACCTAACCCCAACCTAACCCCAACCTAACCCCAACCTAACCCCAACCTAACCCCAACCTAACCCCAACCTAACCCCAACCTAACCCCAACCTAACCCCAACCTAACCCCAACCTAACCCCAACCTAACCCCAACCTAACCCCAACCTAACCCCAACCTAACCCCAACCTAACCCCAACCTAACCCCAACCTAACCCCAACCTAACCCCAACCTAACCCCAACCTAACCCCAACCTAACCCCAACCTAACCCCAACCTAACCCCAACCTAACCCCAACCTAACCCCAACCTAACCCCAACCTAACCCCAACCTAACCCCAACCTAACCCCAACCTAACCCCAACCTAACCCCAACCTAACCCCAACCTAACCCCAACCTAACCCCAACCTAACCCCAACCTAACCCCAACCTAACCCCAACCTAACCCCAACCTAACCCCAACCTAACCCCAACCTAACCCCAACCTAACCCCAACCTAACCCCAACCTAACCCCAACCTAACCCCAACCTAACCCCAACCTAACCCCAACCTAACCCCAACCTAACCCCAACCTTTTTTTTTTTTTTTTTTTTTCGTGGAGAAATCCTCATGGACTCCCAGCTGCGAGCAGCATGGGAAGTGTCGGACTCTTACCGACTAAAACTCCGCGGTGGTCTTCCAGACGGCTGTTCGAGGAGGGCTCAGGGTCTCTTGCGAATACTACCAAGCGCTCCTCGCCGTCTATCTCCCTGCTGGGCGGGAGACTTCCTTGTTAGACAGAAGATCGGGGCCGCCAGGGGGGACCACGCCCCCTAGCGCCCCTTTCCTTGGGTCTTGTTACTTCCTTGATGACTCCTTGGGCGCGTTCACGGCGGCGGTACCGCCAGTCCGTGACGCGCGGAGACTCCTTGTTGCCGCGCCCTGCTGGTATGCTGGGCTTTCTCTCTTTCTCTCTCCGCCCGCTCCTTCACGAGCATAACTTGCTCGCAGAAGGTGCGGACGGCTCTGTACTCCTGGGGCCCCCTGAGCATAGCTTCGATGAGCGTCTCGGGGGCCAATCTCTCGCCGATCTCGAGTCGTAAGACACGTCGCGGTACCTCCCACGCCGGGCAAGCCTCCAGCGTGTGCCGCGCCGTGTCCTCCTCCTCCCCACAGTGGTGACAGATGGTCGTCACCTCTCGCCGGATCTTGAGCAGGTAATCGCCGAACACCCCGTGGCCGGTGAGCACCTGAGTCGTCCTGAATGTGAGCGGGACCCCGCCTTTGTCTCTCCACTTGTCCCAGTTGGGCAGGACGGCGCGGACGGCCCGATGAGGGCGCATCGCATCCTCTTCCAACAGCTGCGAGTGCCACCGCTCCCATGCTTCTAGTCTTGTTTCCTCCCGAACGTCCACGGTTGGTGCCGTCGGCGTGGCACGTCGGTCCAAGGTCGCGGCCCTCCGGTGTTCGTACACCCGGCGAAGGGCAAGGGCCTGTAGCTCGAACGGGGGGGACGCGGCCAGCACGGTCGCTGTCGCGTAGGACACCGTCCTGTATCCCCTCGCTGCCCGGATGGCGATCGTCCTGTGGAGCCTTCTCACCAGAGTCCGGTTACGCCGGCTCACCGCCAGATCGTCGGCCCATACGGGCGCTCCGTAAAGGACTCGTGACCGGATCACTCCTTCGTAGAGCCTGCGGACTCCCAATCCTGCCCCGCCGATGTTAGGTAAAAGGCCGCACAACGCGTTGGCTGCGGCCGTTACTTTCGGGGCTAAGTACTCAAAGTGTGGCTCGAACGTCCACTTACTGTCGACGATCAGGCCCAAGTACTTCATCCGGTGTCCCACAGGGACCTCTTCTCCGTCGATGACTATAGTCGACAGCTCCGCAGGCGGCGTTCCTCTGCGTCGTTGGTCGTAGAACCACAGGGCTTCCGATTTCGCCGGCGACACGCTCAAGCCGAGTCTTCGAATGGCGTGCACCGCGCACGCCACGGCGGTCTCGGTCAGGCATGCGGCGTCGTTCCACCAACGTCCGCTGGCCAACACCAGCGTGTCATCCGCGTAGCATATCATGCCAGCCCCCGGCGGCATGGGACTTCGGAGGACCGAGTCGTAGGCAGTGATCCACAAAATCGGTCCGAGTACCGAGCCCTGCGGCACGCCGCGCTCCACCGGTCTTCGCTCCTTCACGCCGTTTCTGCCTGTGTAGGTGATCCACCTATCGTTCAGATAGGCCTGAATCACCCTGACGAGGTATGGCGGGGACTCGAAGTGTCGCAGCGCCTCCACGATCCTGCTCCAAGGAATGGTATTGAAAGCGTTGGAGATGTCCAAGGAGACGGCTACCGCCACCCCTTCTCGCACGACCATGTCCTCCGCCATGGATCTCAGCCTCTTTACCGCGTCCACGGTCGAGCGGCCCCGGCGAAATCCAAATTGGCTATCGTGCCATCCGGGAATCCGTCTCTCCATGTGTGCCTCCAGGCGGGCGACTATGATCCTCTCGAAGAGTTTACCCACCTCGTCGAGAAGACACACCGGCCTGTATGCCGATGGCGCGTCCGGCGGTCGACCCTCCTTCCGTAGCAACACGAGTTTCGCCGTGCGCCACGCCCGAGGATAGGCGCCCTCCTTCAGGCACCTGGAGAACAGGTGCCGCAAACGGGGAGCCAAGATGTCGATCGACTCCGTCCAGACTCGGCCCGGGATCCCGTCCGGACCCGGCGCCACGTCGCGGGATGCCATCTTCTTCGCGGCTTCGAGCAACTCTTCCTCAGTCACTCGAAGTTCCTCGTTCCAATCCGTCGGCGCCGTCCCGTCGATGGTGGTAGGGGCTGGCGCGGACGTCTCGTTGTTGTCCCGCCGTGGGAACAAAGTCCCGATGACGTTGTCCAGTAACGCCGGATCCATGTTTTCGGTCAGCGGGGGGGCCGAAGGTCGCAGTTTCTTCGTAACGATGCGATAGGGCCTCCCCCACGGATCTGAATCGACCAATTCGATCAATCGATCCCAACACCGGGCCTTGGCTAGTTTGATCTCCCGTTGGAGAGCGCGTCTCGTTTCTCTGTATTCTTCATAGCGGCGAGAGATCTCCTCCTCGTCGTGTGTCCGTCTGCGGCGACGCGCCCTTACGAATCTTCTCCGGGCCCGCATGCAACCCGCCCGCATATCGGCTATTTCCGGTGTCCACCAATACACGGAGCGGTCGCCTCTGTTTCCCGGGGCGGAGCGCGGCATAGAGGCGTCGCATGCCGCGATCATGTATCCGTGGAGTTCGTCAGCCTCCTCGTCGACGCTACCCAATGTGGAGGTGGTGGCGGGGGGAGTTGTGGTGTTGTCCCCCCGTGCGTCCCAGCTCCAGGCGGAGACAGTGACCGCCGCCCGCAGCATGTCCTTGTCCCTCTCCTTCAAGCGCCACCTAGGTGTGGGTGGTGGTGGTCGACGGGACCGGTTCTCCTCTCGTTGTCGTCGGGCACTGCTGTCGCGCGCGGCGGCCTCCCCCTCCATTTCCATCATTATATAGAGGTGGTCCGATAAGGTCTCCATTCTGTCGGCCACTCTCCATCCGTGGATCTTTCGGTAGAGCCCGGCGGTAGCCCAGGTAACGTCGACGATGGACGATCCCCTCCACGCCACGCAGGTGCTAGTTGTGCCCCTGTTCACCAGGACCAGTCCGAGCGTCGCGGCCCAGTCTGTCAGCATCCTTCCGCGGGAGTCCGTCCTGGTGTCCCCCCATTGCGACGAGCGCGCGTTGAAGTCCCCAAGGACGAGTACCTGACGAGGCATGCATCCACGAACGCAGTCACCGACCTCGTCCAGGAAGTCCCCGAACGAGGCCACTCCGCTGTTGGGCGAGACGTAAATGCCCACTATCGCGATCCCGTTCCACTCGACGGCGACGAAGCCGTTACCGCGATCCAGCAGGGCGCCGGGCGAACACAACGCCGGCGTCCATGTTATGGCTGTAGATCCGTTCAGGTCCCCGATCCAGTTGGGGGCGTCGGGGACGCGATATGGTTCAGCCACCACAGCGAGTGCGACCCGATTCTCCCGTATAGCCTGGAGAAGCAGGTCCTGCGCCCGTCTGGCTCTTCCTATGTTACATTGGAGCAGGCGGTTGAAGTTACTCCGCCAGCTCCATGGCCTCCTCCCGGCCACTCGTCACTGCTGATGGTGACTCCGCCCCGGTAGCGTTTCCGCCGTAGTTCTCGTTGCCGCCGGCGATGGTAGTGATAACGTTGTCGGCGGCGGCGGCAGACCGACGGGTAAGCTGCTCCTTACTTCTCTTGATTTTCGGGGGGGCACATGCCACTCCGCCCATCCTGTGTCCGGATGGAGCTCCCAGCCGCTCGCATAAGGGACATTTCGGCGCCAAGGCGGGACATCCCCTGGCGCGGTGCCCGCTTTCACCGCACCTGTAGCAAAGACGGCTTCTATCCTCAGCGGACGTGCAAGTTGCCCGTACGTGCCCCAACTCCAGGCATTTGAAGCACTGTAAGGGTCTCTTCGGTATGGCAGAGACCCTCGCGATGGACCACCCCAAGACCACCCTGCCCGCCTGAGCTAGCTTGCGGGCACCGGCCGCCGGACACCTGACCCATGCCGATCCGAGTCCGCCCCTGGAGACGCCGATCTCGCCGATCCGAACATCCTCGCTGTTGCATCCCGCGGCCAAGGCCAGAGCTTGACGCAGCTCCTCCTTGCCCATTGAGATGTCCACATTGGTGACTCTCAGCTCGGCTTTGATCGTGGGGGTTCCGACCCTTACCTTGGTCGGGTCCAGAACGTCTGCCAGGCGCGTCGCAAGGATCGACGCCTTTTCTCTGTCCTTGTCCCTCGGGACTCTGATGACGATGGCGCCCGTCACCGCCTTCTTCATCGTGACGGCCTGCACGCCTATCTCGCCGAGGGGGATAGCTCTTCTGGCCATCGTTACGACGTCGGCGTACGACATGTTGGCTCCCTCGCTTAGCGTCAGTGTTACCGCGGATGTACTCGGTGCGCGAGGGAGCTTGACTGTTGGCGACGTCTTTTCCTCCCTGAATGGCTTTTTAACGGTGCCACCGCTGCCCGATTTCGGCGCGCCTCCCATCCTATCTGCCCACGGTTTTTGGACAGTCGCTGGTGGCCGGGACTTCTCCTCTCCTCCAGCGGCGTCCAGCTTCCTTTCGGCGATGTTCTTCTGCCCCATCTTACTTTTTCTCCCTACCACCACGCTCCACCCGCCGTCCTCCCGAGTCCTTGGGGGCGGCGGGGGATCTGTGCGGGCGGGGGGGCGAGTAGCGGAGTATTCCGCGCTCCGTCGGGTTTCGGGAGTGCTTTGTTGCTGCTGCCGCTGTTGTTGCAGCTGTTGTTGTTGTTGCTGCTGCGGCCTCAATAGACTCCAGAGTTGTCTCTCCACCATCTTCGTTATGGAGGGACCCAACTCTTCTAGCTTTCTCTCGAGGGCGTCGAGTCGCGCTTCTTGGGTTGCAGCCTCGACCCGTGGGCGGTCCGCGTCGGCACCGCCGCCCCGCAGGCCTTCGATCGCGGGCATAGACCTCCTTGCCAGCTCTCTCCTAAGGGCGGCGTTCTCCTCCTCCAACGCGGACAGTCTCGCCTCCACCAGCCTCATCGCCGCGTTGTTGCCGCTGCTGCCCGCTTGTTCTCTCCTTCGCGGGGCCTCGCTCTTCCATGCGGCCGAGATATAGCTTGCCGCTTCCTTCAGCGCTTTGACGTACGTGCCCTTGAGGTTGGACGATGTGGTCGCCACCTTCATGATCTCGGACACGTGTCTCGTTAATTCCGCGCTGACGTCCGCGGCCGAACTCGTCCTCACTTGTATCTCCAGATCTTCGGAGACTTCCAAGGTGGCTGTTGTCGCCAGTCTCCTCTTCTTCCCCCTGGATGCGATTGATGCCAGTGATGAGCGAGACGCGAACGAGGCTACCGATTCTTCGTCGTCCGACCTCGCTCGCTCCCGCGATCCTCCCGCAGCAGATGTTGTCATTGTTGTTGCTCCGTCTGACGGGGCCGGCGCAAGGAAAACGCTGCCCGCCCGGCACCCGCTTCTCGTCCTCGGAGTTCTCGATGTCTCCATGTATTCTTCCGAGAATAGACTTCTCGCTTCGCCAGGCGTGGTAACACGTTCGGGGGCCTGGCGGCCCACCCCCGAGCGGCCGTGGTCGTATGTTGACGACGTAGTGGGGCCCACTTGACTACCCCCGACTACGCCGGTACTGGGGTCTCCCTCCCCTGTACTGTACGTGTTTCTCCTATCTGTTGTGCCTTCCATGGTGAATGAAGTTGTTTCTCGCCGGGTCGTCATCGGGAATCTGTCCTGGTGCCACTCACTCTTTCGCACCCTATCCCGGAAAGTCCGGAGCAGGGTGACAGGGAGCCCCACGAGAAGGTGAGGTGAGTGGTCTTGACAGGCATGGGCCCACCAACTTCTCCGAAGTTCCTCGCACCGGATCAGCGACCTGACGGGTCCCAGAGGCACCGACCGGCCGCCACCCGACTATAGGGGAACATCAGATCCATCGGGGTTTCCCGGGGGGTGGTCCTACGCCCCGAGAACCCATGCCCGCCTCATGCTCCCCAACCTAACCCCAACCTAACCCCAACCTAACCCCAACCTTTTTTTTTTTTTTTTTTTTTTTTTTTTTTTTTTTTTTTTTTTCGTGGAGAAATCCTCATGGACTCCCAGCTGCGAGCAGCATGGGAAGTGTCGGACTCTTACCGACTAAAACTCCACGGTGGTCTTCCAGACGGCTGTTCGAGGAGGGCTCAGGGTCTCTTGCGAATACTACCAAGCGCTCCTCGCCGTCTATCTCCCTGCTGGGCGGGAGACTTCCTTGTTAGACAGAAGATCGGGGCCGCCAGGGGGGACCACGCCCCCTAGCGCCCCTTTCCTTGGGTCTTGTTACTTCCTTGATGACTCCTTGGGCGCGATTCACGGCGGCGGTACCGCCGGTCCGTGACGCGCGGAGACTCCTTGTTGCCGCGCCCTGCTGGTATGCTGGGCTTTCTCTCTTTCTCTCTCCGCCCGCTCCTTCACGAGCATAACTTGCTCGCAGAAGGTGCGGACGGCTCTGTACTCCTGGGGCCCCCTGAGCATAGCTTCGATGAGCGTCTCGGGGGCCAATCTCTCGCCGATCTCGAGTCGTAAGACACGTCGCGGTACCTCCCACGCCGGGCAAGCCTCCAGCGTGTGCCGCGCCGTGTCCTCCTCCTCCCCACAGTGGTGACAGATGGTCGTCACCTCTCGCCGGATCTTGAGCAGGTAATCGCCGAACACCCCGTGGCCGGTGAGCACCTGAGTCGTCCTGAATGTGAGCGGGACCCCGCCTTTGTCTCTCCACTTGTCCCAGTTGGGCAGGACGGCGCGGACGGCCCGATGAGGGCGCATCGCATCCTCTTCCAACAGCTGCGAGTGCCACCGCTCCCATGCTTCTAGTCTTGTTTCCTCCCGAACGTCCACGGTTGGTGCCGTCGGCGTGGCACGTCGGTCCAAGGTCGCGGCCCTCCGGTGTTCGTACACCCGGCGAAGGGCAAGGGCCTGTAGCTCGAACGGGGGGGACGCGGCCAGCACGGTCGCTGTCGCGTAGGACACCGTCCTGTATCCCCTCGCTGCCCGGATGGCGATCGTCCTGTGGAGCCTTCTCACCAGAGTCCGGTTACGCCGGCTCACCGCCAGATCATCGGCCCATACGGGCGCTCCGTAAAGGACTCGTGACCTGATCACTCCTTCGTAGAGCCTGCGGACTCCCAATCCTGCCCCGCCGATGTTAGGTAAAAGGCCGCACAGCGCGTTGGCTGCGGCCGTTACTTTCGGGGCTAAGTACTCAAAGTGTGGCTCGAACGTCCACTTACTGTCGACGATCAAGCCCAAGTACTTCATCCGGTGTCCCACAGGGACCTCTTCTCCGTCGATGACTATAGTCGACAGATCCGCAGGCGGCGTTCCTCTGCGTCGTTGGTCGTAGAACCACAGGGCTTCCGATTTCGTCGGCGACACGCTCAAGCCGAGTCTTCGAATGGCGTGCACCGCGCATGCCACGGCGGTCTCAGTCAGGCATGCGGCGTCGTTCCACCATCGTCCGCTGGCCAGCACCAGCGTGTCATCCGCGTAGCATATCATGCCAGCCCCCGGCGGCATGGGACTTCGGAGGACCGAGTCATAGGCAGTGATCCACAGAATCGGTCCGAGTACCGAGCCCTGCGGCACGCCGCGCTCCACCGGTCTTCGCTCCTTCACGCCGTTTCTGCCTGTGTAGGTGATCCACCTATCGTTCAGATAGGCCTGAATCACCCTAACGAGGTATGGCGGGGACTCGAAGTGTCGCAGCGCCTCCACGATCCTGCTCCAAGGAATGCTATTGAAAGCGTTGGAGATGTCCAAGGAGACGGCTACCGCCACCCCTTCTCGCGCGACCATGTCCTCCGCCATGGATCTCAGCCTCTTTACCGCGTCCACGGTCGAGCGGCCCCGGCGAAATCCAAATTGGCTATCGTGCCATCCGGGGATCCGTCTCTCCATGTGTGCCTCCAGGCGGGCGACTATGATCCTCTCGAAGAGTTTACCCACCTCGTCGAGAAGACACACCGGCCTGTATGCCGATGGCGCGTCCGGCGGTCGACCCTCCTTCCGTAGCAGCACGAGTTTCGCCGTGCGCCACGCCCGAGGATAGGCGCCCTCCTTCAGGCACCTGGAGAACAGGTGCCGCAAACGGGGAGCCAAGGTGTCGATCGACTCCGTCCAGACCCGGCCCGGGATCCCGTCCGGACCCGGCGCCACGTCGCGGGATGCCATCTTCTTCGCGGCTTCGAGCAACTCTTCCTCAGTCACTCGAAGTTCCTCGTTCCAATCCGTCGGCGCCGTCCCGTCGATGGTGGTAGGGGCTGGCGCGGACGTCTCGTTGTTGTCCCGCCGTGGGAACAAAGTCCCGATGACGTTGTCCAGTAACGCCGGATCCATGTTTTCGGTCAGCGGGGGGGCCGAAGGTCGCAGTTTCTTCGTAACGATGCGATAGGGCCTCCCCCACGGATCTGAATCGACCAATTCGATCAATCGATCCCAGCACCGGGCCTTGGCTAGTTTGATCTCCCGTTGGAGAGCGCGTCTCGTCTCTCTGTATTCTTCATAGCGGCGAGAGATCTCCTCCTCGTCGTGTGTCCGTCTGCGGCGACGCGCCCTTACGAATCTTCTCCGGGCCCGCATGCAACCCGCCCGCATATCGGCTATTTCCGGTGTCCACCAATACACGGAACGGTCGCCTCTGTTTCCCGGGGCGGAGCGCGGCATAGAGGCGTCGCATGCCGCGATCATGTATCCGTGGAGTTCGTCAGCCTCCTCGTCGACGCTACCCAATGTGGAGGTGGTGGTGGGGGGGGTTGTGGTGTTGTCCCCCCGTGCGTCCCAGCTCCAGGCGGAGACAGTGACCGCCGCCCGCAGCATGTCCTTGTCCCTCTCCTTCAAGCGCCACCTAGGTGTGGGTGGTGGTGGTCGACGGGACCGGTTCTCCTCTCGCTGTCGTCGGGCACCGCTGTCGCGCGCGGCGGCCTCCCCCTCCATTTCCATCATTATATAGAGGTGGTCCGATAAGGTCTCCATTCTGTCGGCCACTCTCCATCCGTGGATCTTTCGGTAGAGCCCGGCGGTAGCCCAGGTAACGTCGACGATGGACGATCCCCTCCACGCCACGCAGGTGCTAGTTGTGCCCCTGTTCACCAGGACCAGTCCGAGCGTCGCGGCCCAGTCTGTCAGCATCCTTCCGCGGGAGTCCGTCCTGGTGTCCCCCCATTGCGACGAGCGCGCGTTGAAGTCCCCAAGGACGAGTACCTGACGAGGCATGCATCTACGAACGCAGTCACCGACCTCGTCCAGGAAGTCCCCGAACGAGGCCACTCCGCTGTTGGGCGAGACGTAAATGCCCACTATCGCGATCCCGTTCCACTCGACGGCGACGAAGCCGTTACCGCGATCCAGCAGGGCGCCGGGCGAACACAACGCCGGCGTCCATGTTATGGCTGTAGATCCGTTCAGATCCCCGATCCAGTTGGGGGCGTCGGGGACGCGGTATGGTTCAGCCACCACAGCGAGTGCGACCCGATTCTCCCGTATAGCCTGGAGAAGCAGGTCCTGCGCCCGTCTGGCTCTTCCTATGTTACATTGGAGCAGGCGGTTAAAGTTACTCCGCCAGCTCCATGGCCTCCTCCCGGCCACTCGTCACTGCTGATGGTGACTCCGCCCCGGTTGCGTTTCCGCCGTAGTTCTCGTTGCCGCCGGTGATGGTAGTGATAACGGTGTCGGCGGCGGCGGCAGACCGACGGGTAAGCTGCCCCTTACTTCTCTTGATTTTCGGGGGGGCACATGCCACTCCGCCCATCCTGTGTCCGGATGGAGCTCCCAGTCGCTCGCATAAGGGACATTTCGGCGCCAAGGCGGGACATCCCCTGGCGCGGTGCCCGCTTTCACCGCACCTGTAGCAAAGACGGCTTCTATCCTCGGCGGACGTGCAAGTTGCCCGTACGTGCCCCAACTCCAGGCACTTGAAGCACTGTAAGGGTCTCTTCGGTATGGCAGAGACCCTCGCGATGGACCACCCCAAGGCCACCCTGCCCGCCTGAGCTAGCTTGCGGGCACCGGCCGCCGGACACCTGACCCATGCCGATCCGAGTCCGCCCCTGGAGACGCCGATCTCGCCGATCCGAACATCCTCGCTGTTGCATCCCGCGGCCAAGGCCAGAGCTGACGCAGCTCCTCCTTGCCCATTGAGATGTCCACATTGGTGACTCTCAGCTCGGCTTTGATCGTGGGAGTTCCGACCCTTACCTTCGTCGGGTCCAGAACGTCTGCCAGGCGCGTCGCAAGGATCGACGCCTTTTCTCTGTCCTTGTCCCTCGGGACTCTGATGACGATGGCGCCCGTCACCGCCTTCTTCATCGTGACGGCCTCCACGCCTATCTCGCCGAGGGGGATAGCTCTTCTGGCCATCGTTACGACGTCGGCATACGACATGTTGGCTCCCTCGCTTAACGTCAGTGTTACCGCGGATGTACTCGGTGCGCGAGGGAGCTTGACTGTTGGCGACGTCTTTTCCTCCCTGAATGGCTTTTTAACGGTGCCACCGCTGCCCGATTTCGGCGCGCCTCCCATCCTATCTGCCCACGGTTTTTGGACAGTCGCTGGTGGCCGGGACCTCTCCTCTCCTCCAGCGGCGTCCAGCTTCCTTTCGGCGATGTTCTTCTGCCCCATCTTACTTTTTCTCCCTACCACCACGCTCCACCCGCCGTCCTCCCGAGTCCTTGGAGGCGGCGCGGGATCTGCGCGGGCGGGGGGGCGAGTAGCGGAGTATTCCGCGCTCCGTCGGGTTTCGGGAGTGCTTTGTTGCTGCTGCCGCTGTTGTTGCAGCTGTTGTTGTTGTTGCTGCTGCGGCTTCAATAGACTCCCGAGTTGTCTCTCCACCATCTTCGTTATGGAGGGACCCAACTCTTCTAGCTTTCTCTCGAGGGCGTCGAGTCGCGCTTCTTGGGTTGCAGCCTCGACCCGTGGGCGGTCCGTGTCGGCACCGCCGCCCCGCAGGCCTTCGATGGCGGGCATAGACCTCCTTGCCAGCTCTCTCCTAAGGGCGGCGTTCTCCTCCTCCAACGCGGACAGTCTCGCCTCCACCAGCCTCATCGCCGCGTTGTTGCCGCTGCTGCCCGCTTGTTCTCTCCTTCGCGGGGCCTCGCTCTTCCATGCGGCCGAGATATAGCTTGCCGCTTCCTTCAGCGCTTTGACGTACGTGCCCTTGAGGTTGGACGATGTGGTCGCCACCTTCATGATCTCGGACACGTGTCTCGTTAATTCCGCGCTGACGTCCGCGGCCGAACTCGTCCTCACTTGTATCTCCAGATCTTCGGAGACTTCCAAGGTGGCTGCTGTCGCCAGTCTCCTCTTCTTCCCCCTGGATGCGATTGATGCCAGTGATGAGCGAGACGCGAACGAGGCTACCGATTCTTCGTCGTCCGACCTCGCTCGCTCCCGCGATCCTCCCGCAGCAGATGTTGTTATTGTTGTTGCTCCGTCTGATGGGGCCGGCGCAAGGAAAACGCTGCCCGCCCGGCACCCGCTTCTCGTCCTCGGAGTTCTCGATGTCTCCATGTATTCTTCCGAGAATAGACTTCTCGCTTCGCCAGGCGTGGTAACACGTTCGGGGGCCTGGCGGCCCACCCCCGAGCGGCCGTGGTCGTATGTTGACGACGTAGTGGGGCCCACTTGACTACCCCCGACTACGCCGGTACTGGGGTCTCCCTCCCCTGTACTGTACGTGTTTCTCCTATCTGTTGTGCCTTCCATGGTGAATGAAGTTGTTTCTCGCCGGGTCGTCATCGGGAATCTGTCCTGGTGCCACTCACTCTTTCGCACCCTGTCCCGGAGAGTCCGGAGCAGGGTGACAGGGAGCCCCACGAGAAGGTGAGGTGAGTGGTCTTGACAGGCATGGGCCCACCAACTTCTCCGAAGTTCCTCGCACCGGATCAGCGACCTGACGGGTACCAGAGGCACCGACCGGCCGCCACCCGACTATAGGGGAACATCAGATCCATCGGGGTTTCCCGGGGGGTGGTCCTACGCCCCGAGAACCCATGCCCGCCTCATGCTCCCCAACCTAACCCCAACCTAACCCCAACCTAACCCCAACCTAACCCCAACCTAACCCCAACCTAACCCCAACCTAACCCCAACCTAACCCCAACCTAACCCCAACCTAACCCCAACCTAACCCCAACCTAACCCCAACCTAACCCCAACCTAACCCCAACCTAACCCCAACCTAACCCCAACCTAACCCCAACCTAACCCCAACCTAACCCCAACCTAACCCCAACCTAACCCCAACCTAACCCCAACCTAACCCCAACCTAACCCCAACCTAACCCCAACCTAACCCCAACCTAACCCCACCCTAACCCCAACCTTTTTTTTTTTTTTTTTTTTTCGTGGAGAAATCCTCATGGACTCCCAGCTGCGAGCAGCATGGGAAGTGTCGGACTCTTACCGACTAAAACTCCACGGTGGTCTTCCAGACGGCTGTTCGAGAAGGGCTCAGGGTCTCTTGCGAATACTACCAAGCGCTCCTCGCCGTCTATCTCCCTTCCGGGCGGGAGACTTCCTTGTTAGACAGAAGATCGGGGCCGCCAGGGGGGACCACGCCCCCTAGCGCCCCTTTCCTTGGGTCTTGTTACTTCCTTGATGGCTCCTTGGGCGCGTTCACGGCGGCGGTACCGCCGGTCCGTGACGCGCGGAGACTCCTTGTTGTCGCGCCCTGCTGGTATGCTGGGCTTTCTCTCTTTCTCTCTCCGCCCGCTCCTTCACGAGCATAACTTGCTCGCAGAAGGTGCGGACGGCTCTGTACTCCTGGGGCCCCCTGAGCATAGCTTCGATGAGCGTCTCGGGGGCCAATCTCTCGCCGATCTCGAGTCGTAAGACACGTCGCGGTACCTCCCACGCCGGGCAAGCCTCCAGCGTGTGCCGCGCCGTGTCCTCCTCCTCCCCACAGTGGTGACAGATGGTCGCCACCTCTCGCCGGATCTTGAGCAGGTAATCGCCGAACACCCCGTGGCCGGTGAGCACCTGAGTCGTCCTGAATGTGAGCGGGACCCCGCCTTTGTCTCTCCACTTGTCCCAGTTGGGCAGGACGGCGCGGACGGCCCGATGAGGGCGCATCGCATCCTCTTCCAACAGCTGCGAGTGCCACCGCTCCCATGCTTCTAGTCTTGTTTCCTCCCGAACGTCCACGGTTGGTGCCGTCGGCGTGGCACGTCGGTCCAAGGTCGCGGCCCTCCGGTGTTCGTACACCCGGCGAAGGGCAAGGGCCTGTAGCTCGAACGGGGGGGACGCGGCCAGCACGGTCGCTGTCGCGTAGGACACCGTCCTGTATCCCCTCGCTGCCCGGATGGCGATCGTCCTGTGGAGCCTTCTCACCAGAGTCCGGTTACGCCGGCTCACCGCCAGATCATCGGCCCATACGGGCGCTCCGTAAAGGACTCGTGACCTGATCACTCCTTCGTAGAGCCTGCGGACTCCCAATCCTGCCCCGCCGATGTTAGGTAAAAGGCCGCACAGCGCGTTGGCTGCGGCCGTTACTTTCGGGGCTAAGTACTCAAAGTGTGGCTCGAACGTCCACTTACTGTCGACGATCAAGCCCAAGTACTTCATCCGGTGTCCCACAGGGACCTCTTCTCCGTCGATGACTATAGTCGACAGCTCCGCAGGCGGCGCTCCTCTGCGTCGTTGGTCGTAGAACCACAGGGCTTCCGATTTCGCCGGCGACACGCTCAAGCCGAGTCTTCGAATGGCGTGCACCGCGCATGCCACGGCGGTCTCAGTCAGGCATGCGGCGTCGTTCCACCATCGTCCGCTGGCCAGCACCAGCGTGTCATCCGCGTAGCATATCATGCCAGCCCCCGGCGGCATGGGACTTCGGAGGACCGAGTCATAGGCAGTGATCCACAGAATCGGTCCGAGTACCGAGCCCTGCGGCACGCCGCGCTCCACCGGTCTTCGCTCCTTCACGCCGTTTCTGCCTGTGTAGGTGATCCACCTATCGTTCAGATAGGCCTGAATCACCCTGACGAGGTATGGCGGGGGCTCGAAGTGTCGCAGCGCCTCCACGATCCTGCTCCAAGGAATGCTATTGAAAGCGTTGGAGATGTCCAAGGAGACGGCTACCGCCACCCCTTCTCGCGCGACCATGTCCTCCGCCATGGATCTCAGCCTCTTTACCGCGTCCACGGTCGAGCGGCCCCGGCGAAATCCAAATTGGCTATCGTGCCATCCGGGAATCAACCTAACCCCAACCTAACCCCAACCTAACCCCAACCTTTTTTTTTTTTTTTTTTTTTTTCGTGGAGAAATCCTCATGGACTCCCAGCTGCGAGCAGCATGGGAAGTGTCGGACTCTTACCGACTAAAACTCCACGGTGGTCTTCCAGACGGCTGTTCGAGGAGGGCTCAGGGTCTCTTGCGAATACTACCAAGCGCTCCTCGCCGTCTATCTCCCTGCTGGGCGGGAGACTTCCTTGTTAGACAGAAGATCGGGGCCGCCAGGGGGGACCACGCCCCCTAGCGCCCCTTTCCTTGGGTCTTGTTACTTCCTTGATGACTCCTTGGGCGCGTTCACGGCGGCGGTACCGCCGGTCCGTGACGCGCGGAGACTCCTTGTTGCCGCGCCCTGCTGGTATGCTGGGCTTTCTCTCTTTCTCTCTCCGCCCGCTCCTTCACGAGCATAACTTGCTCGCAGAAGGTGCGGACGGCTCTGTACTCCTGGGGCCCCCTGAGCATAGCTTCGATGAGCGTCTCGGGGGCCAATCTCTCGCCGATCTCGAGTCGTAAGACACGTCGCGGTACCTCCCACGCCGGGCAAGCCTCCAGCGTGTGCCGCGCCGTGTCCTCCTCCTCCCCACAGTGGTGACAGATGGTCGTCACCTCTCGCCGGATCTTGAGCAGGTAATCGCCGAACACCCCGTGGCCGGTGAGCACCTGAGTCGTCCTGAATGTGAGCGGGACCCCGCCTTTGTCTCTCCACTTGTCCCAGTTGGGCAGGACGGCGCGGACGGCCCGATGAGGGCGCATCGCATCCTCTTCCAACAGCTGCGAGTGCCACCGCTCCCATGCTTCTAGTCTTGTTTCCTCCCGAACGTCCACGGTTGGTGCCGTCGGCGTGGCACGTCGGTCCAAGGTCGCGGCCCTCCGGTGTTCGTACACCCGGCGAAGGGCAAGGGCCTGTAGCTCGAACGGGGGGGACGCGGCCAGCACGGTCGCTGTCGCGTAGGACACCGTCCTGTATCCCCTCGCTGCCCGGATGGCGATCGTCCTGTGGAGCCTTCTCACCAGAGTCCGGTTACGCCGGCTCACCGCCAGATCATCGGCCCATACGGGCGCTCCGTAAAGGACTCGTGACCTGATCACTCCTTCGTAGAGCCTGCGGACTCCCAATCCTGCCCCGCCGATGTTAGGTAAAAGGCCGCACAGCGCGTTGGCTGCGGCCGTTACTTTCGGGGCTAAGTACTCAAAGTGTGGCTCGAACGTCCACTTACTGTCGACGATCAAGCCCAAGTACTTCATCCGGTGTCCCACAGGGACCTCTTCTCCGTCGATGACTATAGTCGACAGATCCGCAGGCGGCGTTCCTCTGCGTCGTTGGTCGTAGAACCACAGGGCTTCCGATTTCGCCGGCGACACGCTCAAGCCGAGTCTTCGAATGGCGTGCACCGCGCATGCCACGGCGGTCTCAGTCAGGCATGCGGCGTCGTTCCACCATCGTCCGCTGGCCAGCACCAGCGTGTCATCCGCGTAGCATATCATGCCAGCCCCCGGCGGCATGGGACTTCGGAGGACCGAGTCATAGGCAGTGATCCACAGAATCGGTCCGAGTACCGAGCCCTGCGGCACGCCGCGCTCCACCGGTCTTCGCTCCTTCACGCCGTTTCTGCCTGTGTAGGTGATCCACCTATCGTTCAGATAGGCCTGAATCACCCTAACGAGGTATGGCGGGGACTCGAAGTGTCGCAGCGCCTCCACGATCCTGCTCCAAGGAATGCTATTGAAAGCGTTGGAGATGTCCAAGGAGACGGCTACCGCCACCCCTTCTCGCGCGACCATGTCCTCCGCCATGGATCTCAGCCTCTTTACCGCGTCCACGGTCGAGCGGCCCCGGCGAAATCCAAATTGGCTATCGTGCCATCCGGGAATCCGTCTCTCCATGTGTGCCTCCAGGCGGGCGACTATGATCCTCTCGAAGAGTTTACCCACCTCGTCGAGAAGACACACCGGCCTGTATGCCGATGGCGCGTCCGGCGGTCGACCCTCCTTCCGTAGCAGCACGAGTTTCGCCGTGCGCCACGCCCGAGGATAGGCGCCCTCCCTCAGGCACCTGGAGAACAGGTGCCGCAAACGGGGAGCTAAGGTGTCGATCGACTCCGTCCAGACCCGGCCCGGGATCCCGTCCGGACCCGGCGCCACGTCGCGGGATGCCATCTTCTTCGCGGCTTCGAGCAACTCTTCCTCAGTCACTCGAAGTTCCTCGTTCCAATCCGTCGGCGCCGTCCCGTCGATGGTGGTAGGGGCTGGCGCGGACGTCTCGTTGTTGTCCCGCCGTGGGAACAAAGTCCCGATGACGTTGTCCAGTAACGCCGGATCCATGTTTTCGGTCAGCGGGGGGGCCGAAGGTCGCAGTTTCTTCGTAACGATGCGATAGGGCCTCCCCCACGGATCTGAATCGACCAATTCGATCAATCGATCCCAACACCGGGCCTTGGCTAGTTTGATCTCCCGTTGGAGAGCGCGTCTCGTCTCTCTGTATTCTTCATAGCGGCGAGAGATCTCCTCCTCGTCGTGTGTCCGTCTGCGGCGACGCGCCCTTACGAATCTTCTCCGGGCCCGCATGCAACCCGCCCGCATATTGGCTATTTCCGGTGTCCACCAATACACGGAACGGTCGCCTCTGTTTCCCGGGGCGGAGCGCGGCATAGAGGCGTCGCATGCCGCGATCATGTATCCGTGGAGTTCGTCAGCCTCCTCGTCGACGCTACCCAATGTGGAGGTGGTGGTGGGGGGGGTTGTGGTGTTGTCCCCCCGTGCGTCCCAGCTCCAGGCGGAGACAGTGACCGCCGCCCGCAGCATGTCCTTGTCCCTCTCCTTCAAGCGCCACCTAGGTGTGGGTGGTGGTGGTCGACGGGACCGGTTCACCTCTCGTTGTCGTCGGGCACCGCTGTCGCGCGCGGCGGCCTCCCCCTCCATTTCCATCATTATATAGAGGTGGTCCGATAAGGTCTCCATTCTGTCGGCCACTCTCCATCCGCGGATCTTTCGGTAGAGCCCGGCGGTAGCCCAGGTAACGTCGACGATGGACGATCCCCTCCACGCCACGCAGGTGCTAGTTGTGCCCCTGTTCACCAGGACCAGTCCGAGCGTCGCGGCCCAGTCTGTCAGCATCCTTCCGCGGGAGTCCGTCCTGGTGTCCCCCCATTGCGACGAGCGCGCGTTGAAGTCCCCAAGGACGAGTACCTGACGAGGCATGCATCTACGAACGCAGTCACCGACCTCGTCCAGGAAGTCCCCGAACGAGGCCACTCCGCTGTTGGGCGAGACGTAAATGCCCACTATCGCGATCCCGTTCCACTCGACGGCGACGAAGCCGTTACCGCGATCCAGCAGGGCGCCGGGCGAGCACAACGCCGGCGTCCATGTTATGGCTGTAGATCCGTTCAGATCCCCGATCCAGTTGGGGGCGTCGGGGACGCGGTATGGTTCAGCCACCACAGCGAGTGCGACCCGATTCTCCCGTATAGCCTGGAGAAGCAGGTCCTGCGCCCGTCTGGCTCTTCCTATGTTACATTGGAGCAGGCGGTTGAAGTTACTCCGCCAGCTCCATGGCCTCCTCCCGGCCACTCGTCACTGCTGATGGTGACTCCGCCCCGGTAGCGTTTCCGCCGTAGTTCTCGTTGCCGCCGGCGATGGTAGTGATAACGGTGTCGGCGGCGGCGGCAGACCGACGGGTAAGCTGCCCCTTACTTCTCTTGATTTTCGGGGGGGCACATGCCACTCCGCCCATCCTGTGTCCGGATGGAGCTCCCAGCCGCTCGCATAAGGGACATTTCGGCGCCAAGGCGGGACATCCCCTGGCGCGGTGCCCGCTTTCACCGCACCTGTAGCAAAGACGGCTTCTATCCTCGGCGGACGTGCAAGTTGCCCGTACGTGCCCCAACTCCAGGCACTTGAAGCACTGTAAGGGTCTCTTCGGTATGGCAGAGACCCTCGCGATGGACCACCCCAAGGCCACCCTGCCCGCCTGAGCTAGCTTGCGGGCACCGGCCGCCGGACACCTGACCCATGCCGATCCGAGTCCGCCCCTGGAGACGCCGATCTCGCCGATCCGAACATCCTCGCTGTTGCATCCCGCGGCCAAGGCCAGAGCTTGACGCAGCTCCTCCTTGCCCATTGAGATGTCCACATTGGTGACTCTCAGCTCGGCTTTGATCGTGGGAGTTCCGACCCTTACCTTGGTCGGGTCCAGAACGTCTGCCAGGCGCGTCGCAAGGATCGACGCCTTTTCTCTGTCCTTGTCCCTCGGGACTCTGATGACGATGGCGCCCGTCACCGCCTTCTTCATCGTGACGGCCTCCACGCCTATCTCGCCGAGGGGGATAGCTCTTCTGGCCATCGTTACGACGTCGGCATACGACATGTTGGCTCCCTCGCTTAACGTCAGTGTTACCGCGGATGTACTCGGTGCGCGAGGGAGCTTGACTGTTGGCGACGTCTTTTCCTCCCTGAATGGCTTTTTAACGGTGCCACCGCTGCCCGATTTCGGCGCGCCTCCCATCCTATCTGCCCACGGTTTTTGGACAGTCGCTGGTGGCCGGGACTTCTCCTCTCCTCCAGCGGCGTCCAGCTTCCTTTCGGCGATGTTCTTCTGCCCCATCTTACTTTCTCTCCCTACCACCACGCTCCACCCGCCGTCCTCCCGAGTCCTTGGGGGCGGCGGGGGATCTGTGCGGGCGGGGGGGCGAGTAGCGGAGTATTCCGCGCTCCGTCGGGTTTCGGGAGTGCTTTGTTGCTGCTGCCGCTGTTGTTGCAGCTGTTGTTGTTGTTGCTGCTGCGGCCTCAATAGACTCCCGAGTTGTCTCTCCACCATCTTCGTTATGGAGGGACCCAACTCTTCTAGCTTTCTCTCGAGGGCGTCGAGTCGCGCTTCTTGGGTTGCAGCCTCGACCCGTGGGCGGTCCGCGTCGGCACCGCCGCCACGCAGGCCTTCGATCGCGGGCATAGACCTCCTTGCCAGCTCTCTCCTAAGGGCGGCGTTCTCCTCCTCCAACGCGGACAGTCTCGCCTCCACCAGCCTCATCGCCGCGTTGTTGCCGCTGCTGCCCGCTTGTTCTCTCCTTCGCGGGGCCTCGCTCTTCCATGCGGCCGAGATATAGCTTGCCGCTTCCTTCAGCGCTTTGACGTACGTGCCCTTGAGGTTGGACGATGTGGTCGCCACCTTCATGATCTCGGACACGTGTCTCGTTAATTCCGCGCTGACGTCCGCGGCCGAACTCGTCCTCACTTGTATCTCCAGGTCTTCGGAGACTTCCAAGGTGGCTGTTGTCGCCAGTCTCCTCTTCTTCCCCCTGGATGCGATTGATGCCAGTGACGAGCGAGACGCGAACGAGGCTACCGATTCTTCGTCGTCCGACCTCGCTCGCTCCCGCGATCCTCCCGCAGCAGATGTTGTTATTGTTGTTGCTCCGTCTGACGGGGCCGGCGCAAGGAAAACGCTGCCCGCCCGGCACCCGCTTCTCGTCCTCGGAGTTCTCGGTGTCTCCGTGTATTCTTCCGAGAGTAGACTTCTCGCTTCGCCAGGCGTGGTAACACGTTCGGGGGCCTGGCGGCCCACCCCCGAGCGGCCGTGGTCGTATGTTGACGACGTAGTGGGGCCCACTTGACTACCCCCGACTACGCCGGTACTGGGGTCTCCCTCCCCTGTACTGTACGTGTTTCTCCTATCTGTCGTGCCTTCCATGGTGAATGAAGTTGTTTCTCGCCGGGTCGTCATCGGGAATCTGTCCTGGTGCCACTCACTCTTTCGCACCCTGTCCCGGAGAGTCCGGAGCAGGGTGACAGGGAGCCCCACGAGAAGGTGAGGTGAGTGGTCTTGACAGGCATGGGCCCACCAACTTCTCCGAAGTTCCTCGCACCGGATCAGCGACCTGACGGGTACCAGAGGCACCGACCGGCCGCCACCCGACTATAGGGGAACATCAGATCCATCGGGGTTTCCCGGGGGGTGGTCCTACGCCCCGAGAACCCATGCCCGCCTCATGCTCCCCAACCTAACCCCAACCTAACCCCAACCTAACCCCAACCTAACCCCAACCTAACCCCAACCTAACCCCAACCTAACCCCAACCTAACCCCAACCTAACCCCAACCTAACCCCAACCTAACCCCAACCTAACCCCAACCTAACCCCAACCTAACCCCAACCTAACCCCAACCTAACCCCAACCTTTTTTTTTTTTTTTTTTTTTTCGTGGAGAAATCCTCATGGACTCCCAGCTGCGAGCAGCATGGGAAGTGTCGGACTCTTACCGACTAAAACTCCACGGTGGTCTTCCAGACGGCTGTTCGAGGAGGGCTCAGGGTCTCTTGCGAATACTACCAAGCGCTCCTCGCCGTCTATCTCCCTGCTGGGCGGGAGACTTCCTTGTTAGACAGAAGATCGGGGCCGCCAGGGGGGACCACGCCCCCTAGCGCCCCTTTCCTTGGGTCTTGTTACTTCCTTGATGACTCCTTGGGCGCGTTCACGGCGGCGGTACCGCCGGTCCGTGACGCGCGGAGACTCCTTGTTGCCGCGCCCTGCTGGTATGCTGGGCTTTCTCTCTTTCTCTCTCCGCCCGCTCCTTCACGAGCATAACTTGCTCGCAGAAGGTGCGGACGGCTCTGTACTCCTGGGGCCCCCTGAGCATAGCTTCGATGAGCGTCTCGGGGGCCAATCTCTCGCCGATCTCGAGTCGTAAGACACGTCGCGGTACCTCCCACGCCGGGCAAGCCTCCAGCGTGTGCCGCGCCGTGTCCTCCTCCTCCCCACAGTGGTGACAGATGGTCGCCACCTCTCGCCGGATCTTGAGCAGGTAATCGCCGAACACCCCGTGGCCGGTGAGCACCTGAGTCGTCCTGAATGTGAGCGGGACCCCGCCTTTGTCTCTCCACTTGTCCCAGTTGGGCAGGACGGCGCGGACGGCCCGATGAGGGCGCATCGCATCCTCTTCCAACAGCTGCGAGTGCCACCGCTCCCATGCTTCTAGTCTTGTTTCCTCCCGAACGTCCACGGTTGGTGCCGTCGGCGTGGCACGTCGGTCCAAGGTCGCGGCCCTCCGGTGTTCGTACACCCGGCGAAGGGCAAGGGCCTGTAGCTCGAACGGGGGGGACGCGGCCAGCACGGTCGCTGTCGCGTAGGACACCGTCCTGTATCCCCTCGCTGCCCGGATGGCGATCGTCCTGTGGAGCCTTCTCACCAGAGTCCGGTTACGCCGGCTCACCGCCAGATCATCGGCCCATACGGGCGCTCCGTAAAGGACTCGTGACCTGATCACTCCTTCGTAGAGCCTGCGGACTCCCAATCCTGCCCCGCCGATGTTAGGTAAAAGGCCGCACAGCGCGTTGGCTGCGGCCGTTACTTTCGGGGCTAAGTACTCAAAGTGTGGCTCGAACGTCCACTTACTGTCGACGATCAAGCCCAAGTACTTCATCCGGTGTCCCACAGGGACCTCTTCTCCGTCGATGACTATAGTCGACAGCTCCGCAGGCGGCGTTCCTCTGCGTCGTTGGTCGTAGAACCACAGGGCTTCCGATTTCGCCGGCGACACGCTCAAGCCGAGTCTTCGAATGGCGTGCACCGCGCATGCCACGGCGGTCTCAGTCAGGCATGCGGCGTCGTTCCACCAGCGTGTCATCCGCGTAGCATATCATGCCAGCCCCCGGCGGCATGGGACTTCGGAGGACCGAGTCATAGGCAGTGATCCACAGAATCGGTCCGAGTACCGAGCCCTGCGGCACGCCGCGCTCCACCGGTCTTCGCTCCTTCACGCCGTTTCTGCCTGTGTAGGTGATCCACCTATCGTTCAGATAGGCCTGAATCACCCTGACGAGGTATGGCGGGGACTCGAAGTGTCGCAGCGCCTCCACGATCCTGCTCCAAGGAATGCTATTGAAAGCGTTGGAGATGTCCAAGGAGACGGCTACCGCCACCCCTTCTCGCGCGACCATGTCCTCCGCCATGGATCTCAGCCTCTTTACCGCGTCCACGGTCGAGCGGCCCCGGCGAAATCCAAATTGGCTATCGTGCCATCCGGGAATCCGTCTCTCCATGTGTGCCTCCAGGCGGGCGACTATGATCCTCTCGAAGAGTTTACCCACCTCGTCGAGAAGACACACCGGCCTGTATGCCGATGGCGCGTCCGGCGGTCGACCCTCCTTCCGTAGCAACACGAGTTTCGCCGTGCGCCACGCCCGAGGATAGGCGCCCTCCCTCAGGCACCTGGAGAACAGGTGCCGCAAACGGGGAGCCAAGGTGTCGATCGACTCCGTCCAGACTCGGCCCGGGATCCCGTCCGGACCCGGCGCCACGTCGCGGGATGCCATCTTCTTCGCGGCTTCGAGCAACTCTTCCTCAGTCACTCGAAGTTCCTCGTTCCAATCCGTCGGCGCCGTCCCGTCGATGGTGGTAGGGGCTGGCGCGGACGTCTCGTTGTTGTCCCGCCGTGGGAACAAAGTCCCGATGACGTTGTCCAGTAACGCCGGATCCATGTTTTCGGTCAGCGGGGGGGCCGAAGGTCGCAGTTTCTTCGTAACGATGCGATAGGGCCTCCCCCACGGATCTGAATCGACCAATTCGATCAATCGATCCCAACACCGGGCCTTGGCTAGTTTGATCTCCCGTTGGAGAGCGCGTCTCGTCTCTCTGTATTCTTCATAGCGGCGAGAGATCTCCTCCTCGTCGTGTGTCCGTTTGCGGCGACGCGCCCTTACGAATCTTCTCCGGGCCCGCATGCAACCCGCCCGCATATCGGCTATTTCCGGTGTCCACCAATACACGGAACGGTCGCCTCTGTTTCCCGGGGCGGAGCGCGGCATAGAGGCGTCGCATGCCGCGATCATGTATCCGTGGAGTTCGTCAGCCTCCTCGTCGACGCTACCCAATGTGGAGGTGGTGGTGGGGGGGGTTGTGGTGTTGTCCCCCCGTGCGTCCCAGCTCCAGGCGGAGACAGTGACCGCCGCCCGCAGCATGTCCTTGTCCCTCTCCTTCAAGCGCCACCTAGGTGTGGATGGTGGTGGTCGACGGGACCGGTTCTCCTCTCGTCGTCGTCGGGCACCGCTGTCGCAGGCGGCGGCCTCCCCCTCCATTTCCATCATTATATAGAGGTGGTCCGATAAGGTCTCCATTCTGTCGGCCACTCTCCATCCGTGGATCTTTCGGTAGAGCCCGGCGGTAGCCCAGGTAACGTCGACGATGGACGATCCCCTCCACGCCACGCAGGTGCTAGTTGTGCCCCTGTTCACCAGAATCAGCCCGAGCGTCGCGGCCCAGTCTGTCAGCATCCTGCCGCGGGAGTCCGTCCTGGTGTCCCCCCATTGCGACGAGCGCGCGTTGAAGTCCCCAAGGACGAGTACCTGACGAGGCAGGCATCTACGAACGCAGTCACCGACCTCGTCCAGGAAGTCCCCGAACGAGGCCACTCCGCTGTTGGGCGAGACGTAAATGCCCACTATCGCGATCCCGTTCCACTCGACGGCGACGAAGCCGTTACCGCGATCCAACAGGGCGCCGGGCGAACACAACGCCGGCGTCCATGTTATGGCTGTTGATCCGTTCAGGTCCCCGATCCAGTTGGGGGCGTCGGGGACGCGGTATGGTTCAGCCACCACAGCGAGTGCGACCCGATTCTCCCGTATAGCCTGGAGAAGCAGGTCCTGCGCCCGTCTGGCTCTTCCTATGTTACATTGGAGCAGGCGGTTGAAGTTACTCCGCCAGCTCCATGGCCTCCTCCCGGCCACTCGTCACTGCTGATGGTGACTCCGCAACGGTAGCGTTTCCGCCGTAGTTCTCGTTGCCGCCGGCGATGGTAGTGATAACGGTGTCGGCGGCGGCGGCAGACCGACGGGTAAGCTGCTCCTTACTTCTCTTGATTTTCGGGGGGGCACATGCCACTCCGCCCATCCTGTGTCCGGATGGAGCTCCCAGCCGCTCGCATAAGGGACATTTCGGCGCCAGAGCGGGACATCCCCTGGCGCGGTGCCCGCTTTCACCGCACCTGTAGCAAAGACGGCTTCTATCCTCGGCGGACGTGCAAGTTGCCCGTACGTGCCCCAACTCCAGGCACTTGAAGCACTGTAAGGGTCTCTTCGGTATGGCAGAGACCCTCGCGATGGACCACCCCAAGACCACCCTGCCCGCCTGAGCTAGCTTGCGGGCACCGGCCGCCGGACACCTGACCCATGCCGATCCGAGTCCGCCCCTGGAGACGCCGATCTCGCCGATCCGAACATCCTCGCTGCTGCATCCCGCGGCCAAGGCCAGAGCCTGACGCAGCTCCTCCTTGCCCATTGAGATGTCCACATTGGTGACTCTCAGCTCGGCTTTGATCGTGGGAGTTCCGACCCTTACCTTGGTCGGGTCCAGAACGTCTGCCAGGCGCGTCGCAAGGATCGACGCCTTTTCTCTGTCCTTGTCCCTCGGGACTCTGATGACGATGGCGCCCGTCACCGCCTTCTTCATCGTGACGGCCTGCACGCCTATCTCGCCGAGGGGGATAGCTCTTCTGGCCGTCGTTACGACGTCGGCATACGACATGTTGGCTCCCTCGCTTAGCGTCAGTGTTACCGCGGATGTACTCGGTGCGCGAGGGAGCTTGACTGTTGGCGACGTCTTTTCCTTCCTGAATGGCTTTTTAACGGTGCCACCGCTGCCCGATTTCGGCGCGCCTCCCATCCTATCTGCCCACGGTTTTTGGACAGTCGCTGGTGGCCGGGACTTCTCCTCTCCTCCAGCGGCGTCCAGCTTCCTTTCGGCGATGTTCCTCTGCCCCATCTTACTTTTTCTCCCTACCACCACGCTCCACCCGCCGTCCTCCCGAGTCCTTGGGGGCGGCGGGGGATCTGCGCGGGCGGGGGGGCGAGTAGCGGAGTATTCCGCGCTCCGTCGGGTTTCGGGAGTGCTTTGTTGCTGCTGCCGCTGTTGTTGCAGCTGTTGTTGTTGTTGCTGCTGCGGCTTCAATAGACTCCCGAGTTGTCTCTCCACCATCTTCGTTATGGAGGGACCCAACTCTTCTAGCTTTCTCTCGAGGGCGTCGAGTCGCGCTTCTTGGGTTGCAGCCTCGACCCGTGGGCGGTCCGTGTCGGCACCGCCGCCCCGCAGGCCTTCGATCGCGGGCATAGACCTCCTTGCCAGCTCTCTCCTAAGGGCGGCGTTCTCCTCCTCCAACGCGGACAGTCTCGCCTCCACCAGCCTCATCGCCGCGTTGTTGCCGCTGCTGCCCGCTTGTTCTCTCCTTCGCGGGGCCTCGCTCTTCCATGCGGCCGAGATATAGCTTGCCGCTTCCTTCAGCGCTTTGACGTACGTGCCCTTGAGGTTGGACGATGTGGTCGCCACCTTCATGATCTCGGACACGTGTCTCGTTAATTCCGCGCTGACGTCCGCGGCCGAACTCGTCCTCACTTGTATCTCCAGATCTTCGGAGACTTCCAAGGTGGCTGTTGTCGCCAGTCTCCTCTTCTTCCCCCTGGATGCGATTGATGCCAGTGATGAGCGAGACGCGAACGAGGCTACCGATTCTTCGTCGTCCGACCTCGCTCGCTCCCGCGATCCTCCCGCAGCAGATGTTGTTATTGTTGTTGCTCCGTCTGACGGGGCCGGCGCAAGGAAAACGCTGCCCGCCCGGCACCCGCTTCTCGTCCTCGGAGTTCTCGATGTCTCCTTGTATTCTTCCGAGAATAGACTTCTCGCTTCGCCAGGTGTGGTAACACGTTCGGGGGCCTGGCGGCCCACCCCCGAGCGGCCGTGGTCGTATGTTGACGACGTAGTGGGGCCCACTTGACTACCCCCGACTACGCCGGTACTGGGGTCTCCCTCCCCTGTACTGTACGTGTTTCTCCTATCTGTTGTGCCTTCCATGGTGAATGAAGTTGTTTCTCGCCGGGTCGTCATCGGGAATCTGTCCTGGTGCCACTCACTCTTTCGCACCCTGTCCCGGAGAGTCCGGAGCAGGGTGACAGGGAGCCCCACGAGAAGGTGAGGTGAGTGGTCTTGACAGGCATGGGCCCACCAACTTCTCCGAAGTTCCTCGCACCGGATCAGCGACCTGACGGGTACCAGAGGCACCGACCGGCCGCCACCCGAATATAGGGGAACATCAGATCCATCGGGGTTTCCCGGGGGGTGGTCCTACGCCCCGAGAACCCATGCCCGCCTCATGCTCCCCAACCTAACCCCAACCTAACCCCAACCTAACCCCAACCTAACCCCAACCTAACCCCAACCTAACCCCAACCTAACCCCAACCTAACCCCAACCTAACCCCAACCTAACCCCAACCTAACCCCAACCTAACCCCAACCTAACCCCAACCTAACCCCAACCTTTTTTTTTTTTTTTTTTTTTTTTTTTCGTGGAGAAATCCTCATGGACTCCCAGCTGCGAGCAGCATGGGAAGTGTCGGACTCTTACCGACTAAAACTCCACGGTGGTCTTCCAGACGGCTGTTCGAGGAGGGCTCAGGGTCTCTTGCGAATACTACCAAGCGCTCCTCGCCGTCTATCTCCCTGCTGGGCGGGAGACTTCCTTGTTAGACAGAAGATCGGGGCCGCCAGGGGGGACCACGCCCCCTAGCGCCCCTTTCCTTGGGTCTTGTTACTTCCTTGATGACTCCTTGGGCGCGTTCACGGCGGCGGTACCGCCAGTCCGTGACGCGCGGAGACTCCTTGTTGCCGCGCCCTGCTGGTATGCTGGGCTTTCTCTCTTTCTCTCTCCGCCCGCTCCTTCACGAGCATAACTTGCTCGCAGAAGGTGCGGACGGCTCTGTACTCCTGGGGCCCCCTGAGCATAGCTTCGATGAGCGTCTCGGGGGCCAATCTCTCGCCGATCTCGAGTCGTAAGACACGTCGCGGTACCTCCCACGCCGGGCAAGCCTCCAGCGTGTGCCGCGCCGTGTCCTCCTCCTCCCCACAGTGGTGACAGATGGTCGTCACCTCTCGCCGGATCTTGAGCAGGTAATCGCCGAACACCCCGTGGCCGGTGAGCACCTGAGTCGTCCTGAATGTGAGCGGGACCCCGCCTTTGTCTCTCCACTTGTCCCAGTTGGGCAGGACGGCGCGGACGGCCCGATGAGGGCGCATCGCATCCTCTTCCAACAGCTGCGAGTGCCACCGCTCCCATGCTTCTAGTCTTGTTTCCTCCCGAACGTCCACGGTTGGTGCCGTCGGCGTGGCACGTCGGTCCAAGGTCGCGGCCCTCCGGTGTTCGTACACCCGGCGAAGGGCAAGGGCCTGTAGCTCGAACGGGGGGGACGCGGCCAGCACGGTCGCTGTCGCGTAGGACACCGTCCTGTATCCCCTCGCTGCCCGGATGGCGATCGTCCTGTGGAGCCTTCTCACCAGAGTCCGGTTACGCCGGCTCACCGCCAGATCGTCGGCCCATACGGGCGCTCCGTAAAGGACTCGTGACCGGATCACTCCTTCGTAGAGCCTGCGGACTCCCAATCCTGCCCCGCCGATGTTAGGTAAAAGGCCGCACAACGCGTTGGCTGCGGCCGTTACTTTCGGGGCTAAGTACTCAAAGTGTGGCTCGAACGTCCACTTACTGTCGACGATCAGGCCCAAGTACTTCATCCGGTGTCCCACAGGGACCTCTTCTCCGTCGATGACTATAGTCGACAGCTCCGCAGGCGGCGTTCCTCTGCGTCGTTGGTCGTAGAACCACAGGGCTTCCGATTTCGCCGGCGACACGCTCAAGCCGAGTCTTCGAATGGCGTGCACCGCGCATGCCACGGCGGTCTCGGTCAGGCATGCGGCGTCGTTCCACCAACGTCCGCTGGCCAACACCAGCGTGTCATCCGCGTAGCATATCATGCCAGCCCCCGGCGGCATGGGACTTCGGAGGACCGAGTCGTAGGCAGTGATCCACAAAATCGGTCCGAGTACCGAGCCCTGCGGCACGCCGCGCTCCACCGGTCTTCGCTCCTTCACGCCGTTTCTGCCTGTGTAGGTGATCCACCTATCGTTCAGATAGGCCTGAATCACCCTGACGAGGTATGGCGGGGACTCGAAGTGTCGCAGCGCCTCCACGATCCTGCTCCAAGGAATGGTATTGAAAGCGTTGGAGATGTCCAAGGAGACGGCTACCGCCACCCCTTCTCGCACGACCATGTCCTCCGCCATGGATCTCAGCCTCTTTACCGCGTCCACGGTCGAGCGGCCCCGGCGAAATCCAAATTGGCTATCGTGCCATCCGGGAATCCGTCTCTCCATGTGTGCCTCCAGGCGGGCGACTATGATCCTCTCGAAGAGTTTACCCACCTCGTCGAGAAGACACACCGGCCTGTATGCCGATGGCGCGTCCGGCGGTCGACCCTCCTTCCGTAGCAACACGAGTTTCGCCGTGCGCCACGCCCGAGGATAGGCGCCCTCCTTCAGGCACCTGGAGAACAGGTGCCGCAAACGGGGAGCCAAGATGTCGATCGACTCCGTCCAGACTCGGCCCGGGATCCCGTCCGGACCCGGCGCCACGTCGCGGGATGCCATCTTCTTCGCGGCTTCGAGCAACTCTTCCTCAGTCACTCGAAGTTCCTCGTTCCAATCCGTCGGCGCCGTCCCGTCGATGGTGGTAGGGGCTGGCGCGGACGTCTCGTTGTTGTCCCGCCGTGGGAACAAAGTCCCGATGACGTTGTCCAGTAACGCCGGATCCATGTTTTCGGTCAGCGGGGGGGCCGAAGGTCGCAGTTTCTTCGTAACGATGCGATAGGGCCTCCCCCACGGATCTGAATCGACCAATTCGATCAATCGATCCCAACACCGGGCCTTGGCTAGTTTGATCTCCCGTTGGAGAGCGCGTCTCGTTTCTCTGTATTCTTCATAGCGGCGAGAGATCTCCTCCTCGTCGTGTGTCCGTCTGCGGCGACGCGCCCTTACGAATCTTCTCCGGGCCCGCATGCAACCCGCCCGCATATCGGCTATTTCCGGTGTCCACCAATACACGGAGCGGTCGCCTCTGTTTCCCGGGGCGGAGCGCGGCATAGAGGCGTCGCATGCCGCGATCATGTATCCGTGGAGTTCGTCAGCCTCCTCGTCGACGCTACCCAATGTGGAGGTGGTGGCGGGGGGAGTTGTGGTGTTGTCCCCCCGTGCGTCCCAGCTCCAGGCGGAGACAGTGACCGCCGCCCGCAGCATGTCCTTGTCCCTCTCCTTCAAGCGCCACCTAGGTGTGGGTGGTGGTGGTCGACGGGACCGGTTCTCCTCTCGTTGTCGTCGGGCACTGCTGTCGCGCGCGGCGGCCTCCCCCTCCATTTCCATCATTATATAGAGGTGGTCCGATAAGGTCTCCATTCTGTCGGCCACTCTCCATCCGTGGATCTTTCGGTAGAGCCCGGCGGTAGCCCAGGTAACGTCGACGATGGACGATCCCCTCCACGCCACGCAGGTGCTAGTTGTGCCCCTGTTCACCAGGACCAGTCCGAGCGTCGCGGCCCAGTCTGTCAGCATCCTTCCGCGGGAGTCCGTCCTGGTGTCCCCCCATTGCGACGAGCGCGCGTTGAAGTCCCCAAGGACGAGTACCTGACGAGGCATGCATCCACGAACGCAGTCACCGACCTCGTCCAGGAAGTCCCCGAACGAGGCCACTCCGCTGTTGGGCGAGACGTAAATGCCCACTATCGCGATCCCGTTCCACTCGACGGCGACGAAGCCGTTACCGCGATCCAGCAGGGCGCCGGGCGAACACAACGCCGGCGTCCATGTTATGGCTGTAGATCCGTTCAGGTCCCCGATCCAGTTGGGGGCGTCGGGGACGCGATATGGTTCAGCCACCACAGCGAGTGCGACCCGATTCTCCCGTATAGCCTGGAGAAGCAGGTCCTGCGCCCGTCTGGCTCTTCCTATGTTACATTGGAGCAGGCGGTTGAAGTTACTCCGCCAGCTCCATGGCCTCCTCCCGGCCACTCGTCACTGCTGATGGTGACTCCGCCCCGGTAGCGTTTCCGCCGTAGTTCTCGTTGCCGCCGGCGATGGTAGTGATAACGTTGTCGGCGGCGGCGGCAGACCGACGGGTAAGCTGCTCCTTACTTCTCTTGATTTTCGGGGGGGCACATGCCACTCCGCCCATCCTGTGTCCGGATGGAGCTCCCAGCCGCTCGCATAAGGGACATTTCGGCGCCAAGGCGGGACATCCCCTGGCGCGGTGCCCGCTTTCACCGCACCTGTAGCAAAGACGGCTTCTATCCTCAGCGGACGTGCAAGTTGCCCGTACGTGCCCCAACTCCAGGCATTTGAAGCACTGTAAGGGTCTCTTCGGTATGGCAGAGACCCTCGCGATGGACCACCCCAAGACCACCCTGCCCGCCTGAGCTAGCTTGCGGGCACCGGCCGCCGGACACCTGACCCATGCCGATCCGAGTCCGCCCCTGGAGACGCCGATCTCGCCGATCCGAACATCCTCGCTGTTGCATCCCGCGGCCAAGGCCAGAGCTTGACGCAGCTCCTCCTTGCCCATTGAGATGTCCACATTGGTGACTCTCAGCTCGGCTTTGATCGTGGGGGTTCCGACCCTTACCTTGGTCGGGTCCAGAACGTCTGCCAGGCGCGTCGCAAGGATCGACGCCTTTTCTCTGTCCTTGTCCCTCGGGACTCTGATGACGATGGCGCCCGTCACCGCCTTCTTCATCGTGACGGCCTGCACGCCTATCTCGCCGAGGGGGATAGCTCTTCTGGCCATCGTTACGACGTCGGCGTACGACATGTTGGCTCCCTCGCTTAGCGTCAGTGTTACCGCGGATGTACTCGGTGCGCGAGGGAGCTTGACTGTTGGCGACGTCTTTTCCTCCCTGAATGGCTTTTTAACGGTGCCACCGCTGCCCGATTTCGGCGCGCCTCCCATCCTATCTGCCCACGGTTTTTGGACAGTCGCTGGTGGCCGGGACTTCTCCTCTCCTCCAGCGGCGTCCAGCTTCCTTTCGGCGATGTTCTTCTGCCCCATCTTACTTTTTCTCCCTACCACCACGCTCCACCCGCCGTCCTCCCGAGTCCTTGGGGGCGGCGGGGGATCTGTGCGGGCGGGGGGGCGAGTAGCGGAGTATTCCGCGCTCCGTCGGGTTTCGGGAGTGCTTTGTTGCTGCTGCCGCTGTTGTTGCAGCTGTTGTTGTTGTTGCTGCTGCGGCCTCAATAGACTCCAGAGTTGTCTCTCCACCATCTTCGTTATGGAGGGACCCAACTCTTCTAGCTTTCTCTCGAGGGCGTCGAGTCGCGCTTCTTGGGTTGCAGCCTCGACCCGTGGGCGGTCCGCGTCGGCACCGCCGCCCCGCAGGCCTTCGATCGCGGGCATAGACCTCCTTGCCAGCTCTCTCCTAAGGGCGGCGTTCTCCTCCTCCAACGCGGACAGTCTCGCCTCCACCAGCCTCATCGCCGCGTTGTTGCCGCTGCTGCCCGCTTGTTCTCTCCTTCGCGGGGCCTCGCTCTTCCATGCGGCCGAGATATAGCTTGCCGCTTCCTTCAGCGCTTTGACGTACGTGCCCTTGAGGTTGGACGATGTGGTCGCCACCTTCATGATCTCGGACACGTGTCTCGTTAATTCCGCGCTGACGTCCGCGGCCGAACTCGTCCTCACTTGTATCTCCAGATCTTCGGAGACTTCCAAGGTGGCTGTTGTCGCCAGTCTCCTCTTCTTCCCCCTGGATGCGATTGATGCCAGTGATGAGCGAGACGCGAACGAGGCTACCGATTCTTCGTCGTCCGACCTCGCTCGCTCCCGCGATCCTCCCGCAGCAGATGTTGTCATTGTTGTTGCTCCGTCTGACGGGGCCGGCGCAAGGAAAACGCTGCCCGCCCGGCACCCGCTTCTCGTCCTCGGAGTTCTCGATGTCTCCATGTATTCTTCCGAGAATAGACTTCTCGCTTCGCCAGGCGTGGTAACACGTTCGGGGGCCTGGCGGCCCACCCCCGAGCGGCCGTGGTCGTATGTTGACGACGTAGTGGGGCCCACTTGACTACCCCCGACTACGCCGGTACTGGGGTCTCCCTCCCCTGTACTGTACGTGTTTCTCCTATCTGTTGTGCCTTCCATGGTGAATGAAGTTGTTTCTCGCCGGGTCGTCATCGGGAATCTGTCCTGGTGCCACTCACTCTTTCGCACCCTATCCCGGAAAGTCCGGAGCAGGGTGACAGGGAGCCCCACGAGAAGGTGAGGTGAGTGGTCTTGACAGGCATGGGCCCACCAACTTCTCCGAAGTTCCTCGCACCGGATCAGCGACCTGACGGGTCCCAGAGGCACCGACCGGCCGCCACCCGACTATAGGGGAACATCAGATCCATCGGGGTTTCCCGGGGGGTGGTCCTACGCCCCGAGAACCCATGCCCGCCTCATGCTCCCCAACCTAACCCCAACCTAACCCCAACCTAACCCCAACCTAACCCCAACCTAACCCCAACCTAACCCCAACCTAACCCCAACCTAACCCCAACCTAACCCCAACCTAACCCCAACCTAACCCCAACCTAACCCCAACCTAACCCCAACCTAACCCCAACCTAACCCCAACCTAACCCCAACCTAACCCCAACTTTTTTTTTTTTTTTTTTTTTTTTTTTTTTTTTTTTTTTTTTTTTCGTGGAGAAATCCTCATGGACTCCCAGCTGCGAGCAGCATGGGAAGTGTCGGACTCTTACCGACTAAAACTCCACGGTGGTCTTCCAGACGGCTGTTCGAGGAGGGCTCAGGGTCTCTTGCGAATACTACCAAGCGCTCCTCGCCGTCTATCTCCCTGCTGGGCGGGGAGACTTCCTTGTTAGACAGAAGATCGGGGCCGCCAGGGGGGACCACGCCCCCTAGCGCCCCTTTCCTTGGGTCTTGTTACTTCCTTGATGACTCCTTGGGCGCGTTCACGGCGGCGGTACCGCCGGTCCGTGACGCGCGGAGACTCCTTGTTGCCGCGCCCTGCTGGTATGCTGGGCTTTCTCTCTTTCTCTCTCCGCCCGCTCCTTCACGAGCATAACTTGCTCGCAGAAGGTGCGGACGGCTCTGTACTCCTGGGGCCCCCTGAGCATAGCTTCGATGAGCGTCTCGGGGGCCAATCTCTCGCCGATCTCGAGTCGTAAGACACGTCGCGGTACCTCCCACGCCGGGCAAGCCTCCAGCGTGTGCCGCGCCGTGTCCTCCTCCTCCCCACAGTGGTGACAGATGGTCGTCACCTCTCGCCGGATCTTGAGCAGGTAATCGCCGAACACCCCGTGGCCGGTGAGCACCTGAGTCGTCCTGAATGTGAGCGGGACCCCGCCTTTGTCTCTCCACTTGTCCCAGTTGGGCAGGACGGCGCGGACGGCCCGATGAGGGCGCATCGCATCCTCTTCCAACAGCTGCGAGTGCCACCGCTCCCATGCTTCTAGTCTTGTTTCCTCCCGAACGTCCACGGTTGGTGCCGTCGGCGTGGCACGTCGGTCCAAGGTCGCGGCCCTCCGGTGTTCGTACACCCGGCGAAGGGCAAGGGCCTGTAGCTCGAACGGGGGGGACGCGGCCAGCACGGTCGCTGTCGCGTAGGACACCGTCCTGTATCCCCTCGCTGCCCGGATGGCGATCGTCCTGTGGAGCCTTCTCACCAGAGTCCGGTTACGCCGGCTCACCGCCAGATCATCGGCCCATACGGGCGCTCCGTAAAGGACTCGTGACCTGATCACTCCTTCGTAGAGCCTGCGGACTCCCAATCCTGCCCCGCCGATGTTAGGTAAAAGGCCGCACAGCGCGTTGGCTGCGGCCGTTACTTTCGGGGCTAAGTACTCAAAGTGTGGCTCGAACGTCCACTTACTGTCGACGATCAAGCCCAAGTACTTCATCCGGTGTCCCACAGGGACCTCTTCTCCGTCGATGACTATAGTCGACAGATCCGCAGGCGGCGTTCCTCTGCGTCGTTGGTCGTAGAACCACAGGGCTTCCGATTTCGCCGGCGACACGCTCAAGCCGAGTCTTCGAATGGCGTGCACCGCGCATGCCACGGCGGTCTCAGTCAGGCATGCGGCGTCGTTCCACCATCGTCCGCTGGCCAGCACCAGCGTGTCATCCGCGTAGCATATCATGCCAGCCCCCGGCGGCATGGGACTTCGGAGGACCGAGTCATAGGCAGTGATCCACAGAATCGGTCCGAGTACCGAGCCCTGCGGCACGCCGCGCTCCACCGGTCTTCGCTCCTTCACGCCGTTTCTGCCTGTGTAGGTGATCCACCTATCGTTCAGATAGGCCTGAATCACCCTAACGAGGTATGGCGGGGACTCGAAGTGTCGCAGCGCCTCCACGATCCTGCTCCAAGGAATGCTATTGAAAGCGTTGGAGATGTCCAAGGAGACGGCTACCGCCACCCCTTCTCGCGCGACCATGTCCTCCGCCATGGATCTCAGCCTCTTTACCGCGTCCACGGTCGAGCGGCCCCGGCGAAATCCAAATTGGCTATCGTGCCATCCGGGAATCCGTCTCTCCATGTGTGCCTCCAGGCGGGCGACTATGATCCTCTCGAAGAGTTTACCCACCTCGTCGAGAAGACACACCGGCCTGTATGCCGATGGCGCGTCCGGCGGTCGACCCTCCTTCCGTAGCAGCACGAGTTTCGCCGTGCGCCACGCCCGAGGATAGGCGCCCTCCTTCAGGCACCTGGAGAACAGGTGCCGCAAACGGGGAGCCAAGGTGTCGATCGACTCCGTCCAGACCCGGCCCGGGATCCCGTCCGGACCCGGCGCCACGTCGCGGGATGCCATCTTCTTCGCGGCTTCGAGCAACTCTTCCTCAGTCACTCGAAGTTCCTCGTTCCAATCCGTCGGCGCCGTCCCGTCGATGGTGGTAGGGGCTGGCGCGGACGTCTCGTTGTTGTCCCGCCGTGGGAACAAAGTCCCGATGACGTTGTCCAGTAACGCCGGATCCATGTTTTCGGTCAGCGGGGGGGGCCGAAGGTCGCAGTTTCTTCGTAACGATGCGATAGGGCCTCCCCCACGGATCTGAATCGACCAATTCGATCAATCGATCCCAACACCGGGCCTTGGCTAGTTTGATCTCCCGTTGGAGAGCGCGTCTCGTCTCTCTGTATTCTTCATAGCGGCGAGAGATCTCCTCCTCGTCGTGTGTCCGTCTGCGGCGACGCGCCCTTACGAATCTTCTCCGGGCCCGCATGCAACCCGCCCGCATATCGGCTATTTCCGGTGTCCACCAATACACGGAACGGTCGCCTCTGTTTCCCGGGGCGGAGCGCGGCATAGAGGCGTCGCATGCCGCGATCATGTATCCGTGGAGTTCGTCAGCCTCCTCGTCGACGCTACCCAATGTGGAGGTGGTGGTGGGGGGGGTTGTGGTGTTGTCCCCCCGTGCGTCCCAGCTCCAGGCGGAGACAGTGACCGCCGCCCGCAGCATGTCCTTGTCCCTCTCCTTCAAGCGCCACCTAGGTGTGGGTGGTGGTGGTCGACGGGACCGGTTCTCCTCTCGTTGTCGTCGGGCACCGCTGTCGCGCGCGGCGGCCTCCCCCTCCATTTCCATCATTATATAGAGGTGGTCCGATAAGGTCTCCATTCTGTCGGCCACTCTCCATCCGTGGATCTTTCGGTAGAGCCCGGCGGTAGCCCAGGTAACGTCGACGATGGACGATCCCCTCCACGCCACGCAGGTGCTAGTTGTGCCCCTGTTCACCAGGACCAGTCCGAGCGTCGCGGCCCAGTCTGTCAGCATCCTTCCGCGGGAGTCCGTCCTGGTGTCCCCCCATTGCGACGAGCGCGCGTTGAAGTCCCCAAGGACGAGTACCTGACGAGGCATGCATCTACGAACGCAGTCACCGACCTCGTCCAGGAAGTCCCCGAACGAGGCCACTCCGCTGTTGGGCGAGACGTAAATGCCCACTATCGCGATCCCGTTCCACTCGACGGCGACGAAGCCGTTACCGCGATCCAGCAGGGCGCCGGGCGAACACAACGCCGGCGTCCATGTTATGGCTGTAGATCCGTTCAGATCCCCGATCCAGTTGGGGGCGTCGGGGACGCGGTATGGTTCAGCCACCACAGCGAGTGCGACCCGATTCTCCCGTATAGCCTGGAGAAGCAGGTCCTGCGCCCGTCTGGCTCTTCCTATGTTACATTGGAGCAGGCGGTTAAAGTTACTCCGCCAGCTCCATGGCCTCCTCCCGGCCACTCGTCACTGCTGATGGTGACTCCGCCCCGGTAGCGTTTCCGCCGTAGTTCTCGTTGCCGCCGGCGATGGTAGTGATAACGGTGTCGGCGGCGGCGGCAGACCGACGGGTAAGCTGCCCCTTACTTCTCTTGATTTTCGGGGGGGCACATGCCACTCCACCCATCCTGTGTCCGGATGGAGCTCCCAGCCGCTCGCATAAGGGACATTTCGGCGCCAAGGCGGGACATCCCCTGGCGCGGTGCCCGCTTTCACCGCACCTGTAGCAAAGACGGCTTCTATCCTCGGCGGACGTGCAAGTTGCCCGTACGTGCCCCAACTCCAGGCACTTGAAGCACTGTAAGGGTCTCTTCGGTATGGCAGAGACCCTCGCGATGGACCACCCCAAGGCCACCCTGCCCGCCTGAGCTAGCTTGCGGGCACCGGCCGCCGGACACCTGACCCATGCCGATCCGAGTCCGCCCCTGGAGACGCCGATCTCGCCGATCCGAACATCCTCGCTGCTGCATCCCGCGGCCAAGGCCAGAGCTTGACGCAGCTCCTCCTTGCCCATTGAGATGTCCACATTGGTGACTCTCAGCTCGGCTTTGATCGTGGGAGTTCCGACCCTTACCTTGGTCGGGTCCAGAACGTCTGCCAGGCGCGTCGCAAGGATCGACGCCTTTTCTCTGTCCTTGTCCCTCGGGACTCTGATGACGATGGCGCCCGTCACCGCCTTCTTCATCGTGACGGCCTCCACGCCTATCTCGCCGAGGGGGATAGCTCTTCTGGCCATCGTTACGACGTCGGCATACGACATGTTGGCTCCCTCGCTTAACGTCAGTGTTACCGCGGATGTACTCGGTGCGCGAGGGAGCTTGACTGTTGGCGACGTCTTTTCCTCCCTGAATGGCTTTTTAACGGTGCCACCGCTGCCCGATTTCGGCGCGCCTCCCATCCTATCTGCCCACGGTTTTTGGACAGTCGCTGGTGGCCGGGACTTCTCCTCTCCTCCAGCGGCGTCCAGCTTCCTTTCGGCGATGTTCTTCTGCCCCATCTTACTTTTTCTCCCTACCACCACGCTCCACCCGCCGTCCTCCCGAGTCCTTGGGGGCGGCGGGGGATCTGTGCGGGCGGGGGGGCGAGTAGCGGAGTATTCCGCGCTCCGTCGGGTTTCGGGAGTGCTTTGTTGCTGCCGCCGCTGTTGTTGCAGCTGTTGTTGTTGTTGCTGCTGCGGCCTCAATAGACTCCCGAGTTGTCTCTCCACCATCTTCGTTATGGAGGGACCCAACTCTTCTAGCTTTCTCTCGAGGGCGTCGAGTCGCGCTTCTTGGGTTGCAGCCTCGACCCGTGGGCGGTCCGCGTCGGCACCGCCGCCCCGCAGGCCTTCGATCGCGGGCATAGACCTCCTTGCCAGCTCTCTCCTAAGGGCGGCGTTCTCCTCCTCCAACGCGGACAGTCTCGCCTCCACCAGCCTCATTGCCGCGTTGTTGCCGCTGCTGCCCGCTTGTTCTCTCCTTCGCGGGGCCTCGCTCTTCCATGCGGCCGAGATATAGCTTGCCGCTTCCTTCAGCGCTTTGACGTACGTGCCCTTGAGGTTGGACGATGTGGTCGCCACCTTCATGATCTCGGACACGTGTCTCGTTAATTCCGCGCTGACGTCCGCGGCCGAACTCGTCCTCACTTGTATCTCCAGATCTTCGGAGACTTCCAAGGTGGCTGTTGTCGCCAGTCTCCTCTTCTTCCCCCTGGATGCGATTGATGCCAGTGATGAGCGAGACGCGAACGAGGCTACCGATTCTTCGTCGTCCGACCTCGCTCGCTCCCGCGATCCTCCCGCAGCAGATGTTGTTATTGTTGTTGCTCCGTCTGACGGGGCCGGCGCAAGGAAAACGCTGCCCGCCCGGCACCCGCTTCTCGTCCTCGGAGTTCTCGATGTCTCCATGTATTCTTCCGAGAATAGACTTCTCGCTTCGCCAGGCGTGGTAACACGTTCGGGGGCCTGGCGGCCCACCCCCGAGCGGCCGTGGTCGTATGTTGACGACGTAGTGGGGCCCACTTGACTACCCCCGACTACGCCGGTACTGGGGTCTCCCTCCCCTGTACTGTACGTGTTTCTCCTATCTGTTGTGCCTTCCATGGTGAATGAAGTTGTTTCTCGCCGGGTCGTCATCGGGAATCTGTCCTGGTGCCACTCACTCTTTCGCACCCTGTCCCGGAGAGTCCGGAGCAGGGTGACAGGGAGCCCCACGAGAAGGTGAGGTGAGTGGTCTTGGCAGGCATGGGCCCACCAACTTCTCCGAAGTTCCTCGCACCGGATCAGCGACCTGACGGGTACCAGAGGCACCGACCGGCCGCCACCCGACTATAGGGGAACATCAGATCCATCGGGGTTTCCCGGGGGGTGGTCCTACGCCCCGAGAACCCATGCCCGCCTCATGCTCCCCAACCTAACCCCAACCTAACCCCAACCTTTTTTTTTTTTTTTTTTTTTTTCGTGGAGAAATCCTCATGGACTCCCAGCTGCGAGCAGCATGGGAAGTGTCGGACTCTTACCGACTAAAACTCCACGGTGGTCTTCCAGACGGCTGTTCGAGGAGGGCTCAGGGTCTCTTGCGAATACTACCAAGCGCTCCTCGCCGTCTATCTCCCTGCTGGGCGGGAGACTTCCTTGTTAGACAGAAGATCGGGGCCGCCAGGGGGGACCACGCCCCCTAGCGCCCCTTTCCTTGGGTCTTGTTACTTCCTTGATGACTCCTTGGGCGCGATTCACGGCGGCGGTACCGCCGGTCCGTGACGCGCGGAGACTCCTTGTTGCCGCGCCCTGCTGGTATGCTGGGCTTTCTCTCTTTCTCTCTCCGCCCGCTCCTTCACGAGCATAACTTGCTCGCAGAAGGTGCGGACGGCTCTGTACTCCTGGGGCCCCCTGAGCATAGCTTCGATGAGCGTCTCGGGGGCCAATCTCTCGCCGATCTCGAGTCGTAAGACACGTCGCGGTACCTCCCACGCCGGGCAAGCCTCCAGCGTGTGCCGCGCCGTGTCCTCCTCCTCCCCACAGTGGTGACAGATGGTCGTCACCTCTCGCCGGATCTTGAGCAGGTAATCGCCGAACACCCCGTGGCCGGTGAGCACCTGAGTCGTCCTGAATGTGAGCGGGACCCCGCCTTTGTCTCTCCACTTGTCCCAGTTGGGCAGGACGGCGCGGACGGCCCGATGAGGGCGCATCGCATCCTCTTCCAACAGCTGCGAGTGCCACCGCTCCCATGCTTCTAGTCTTGTTTCCTCCCGAACGTCCACGGTTGGTGCCGTCGGCGTGGCACGTCGGTCCAAGGTCGCGGCCCTCCGGTGTTCGTACACCCGGCGAAGGGCAAGGGCCTGTAGCTCGAACGGGGGGGACGCGGCCAGCACGGTCGCTGTCGCGTAGGACACCGTCCTGTATCCCCTCGCTGCCCGGATGGCGATCGTCCTGTGGAGCCTTCTCACCAGAGTCCGGTTACGCCGGCTCACCGCCAGATCATCGGCCCATACGGGCGCTCCGTAAAGGACTCGTGACCTGATCACTCCTTCGTAGAGCCTGCGGACTCCCAATCCTGCCCCGCCGATGTTAGGTAAAAGGCCGCACAGCGCGTTGGCTGCGGCCGTTACTTTCGGGGCTAAGTACTCAAAGTGTGGCTCGAACGTCCACTTACTGTCGACGATCAAGCCCAAGTACTTCATCCGGTGTCCCACAGGGACCTCTTCTCCGTCGATGACTATAGTCGACAGATCCGCAGGCGGCGTTCCTCTGCGTCGTTGGTCGTAGAACCACAGGGCTTCCGATTTCGCCGGCGACACGCTCAAGCCGAGTCTTCGAATGGCGTGCACCGCGCATGCCACGGCGGTCTCAGTCAGGCATGCGGCGTCGTTCCACCATCGTCCGCTGGCCAGCACCAGCGTGTCATCCGCGTAGCATATCATGCCAGCCCCCGGCGGCATGGGACTTCGGAGGACCGAGTCATAGGCAGTGATCCACAGAATCGGTCCGAGTACCGAGCCCTGCGGCACGCCGCGCTCCACCGGTCTTCGCTCCTTCACGCCGTTTCTGCCTGTGTAGGTGATCCACCTATCGTTCAGATAGGCCTGAATCACCCTAACGAGGTATGGCGGGGACTCGAAGTGTCGCAGCGCCTCCACGATCCTGCTCCAAGGAATGCTATTGAAAGCGTTGGAGATGTCCAAGGAGACGGCTACCGCCACCCCTTCTCGCGCGACCATGTCCTCCGCCATGGATCTCAGCCTCTTTACCGCGTCCACGGTCGAGCGGCCCCGGCGAAATCCAAATTGGCTATCGTGCCATCCGGGAATCCGTCTCTCCATGTGTGCCTCCAGGCGGGCGACTATGATCCTCTCGAAGAGTTTACCCACCTCGTCGAGAAGACACACCGGCCTGTATGCCGATGGCGCGTCCGGCGGTCGACCCTCCTTCCGTAGCAGCACGAGTTTCGCCGTGCGCCACGCCCGAGGATAGGCGCCCTCCTTCAGGCACCTGGAGAACAGGTGCCGCAAACGGGGAGCCAAGGTGTCGATCGACTCCGTCCAGACCCGGCCCGGGATCCCGTCCGGACCCGGCGCCACGTCGCGGGATGCCATCTTCTTCGCGGCTTCGAGCAACTCTTCCTCAGTCACTCGAAGTTCCTCGTTCCAATCCGTCGGCGCCGTCCCGTCGATGGTGGTAGGGGCTGGCGCGGACGTCTCGTTGTTGTCCCGCCGTGGGAACAAAGTCCCGATGACGTTGTCCAGTAACGCCGGATCCATGTTTTCGGTCAGCGGGGGGGCCGAAGGTCGCAGTTTCTTCGTAACGATGCGATAGGGCCTCCCCCACGGATCTGAATCGACCAATTCGATCAATCGATCCCAACACCGGGCCTTGGCTAGTTTGATCTCCCGTTGGAGAGCGCGTCTCGTCTCTCTGTATTCTTCATAGCGGCGAGAGATCTCCTCCTCGTCGTGTGTCCGTCTGCGGCGACGCGCCCTTACGAATCTTCTCCGGGCCCGCATGCAACCCGCCCGCATATCGGCTATTTCCGGTGTCCACCAATACACGGAACGGTCGCCTCTGTTTCCCGGGGCGGAGCGCGGCATAGAGGCGTCGCATGCCGCGATCATGTATCCGTGGAGTTCGTCAGCCTCCTCGTCGACGCTACCCAATGTGGAGGTGGTGGTGGGGGGGGTTGTGGTGTTGTCCCCCCGTGCGTCCCAGCTCCAGGCGGAGACAGTGACCGCCGCCCGCAGCATGTCCTTGTCCCTCTCCTTCAAGCGCCACCTAGGTGTGGGTGGTGGTGGTCGACGGGACCGGTTCTCCTCTCGTTGTCGTCGGGCACCGCTGTCGCGCGCGGCGGCCTCCCCCTCCATTTCCATCATTATATAGAGGTGGTCCGATAAGGTCTCCATTCTGTCGGCCACTCTCCATCCGTGGATCTTTCGGTAGAGCCCGGCGGTAGCCCAGGTAACGTCGACGATGGACGATCCCCTCCACGCCACGCAGGTGCTAGTTGTGCCCCTGTTCACCAGGACCAGTCCGAGCGTCGCGGCCCAGTCTGTCAGCATCCTTCCGCGGGAGTCCGTCCTGGTGTCCCCCCATTGCGACGAGCGCGCGTTGAAGTCCCCAAGGACGAGTACCTGACGAGGCATGCATCTACGAACGCAGTCACCGACCTCGTCCAGGAAGTCCCCGAACGAGGCCACTCCGCTGTTGGGCGAGACGTAAATGCCCACTATCGCGATCCCGTTCCACTCGACGGCGACGAAGCCGTTACCGCGATCCAGCAGGGCGCCGGGCGAACACAACGCCGGCGTCCATGTTATGGCTGTAGATCCGTTCAGATCCCCGATCCAGTTGGGGGCGTCGGGGACGCGGTATGGTTCAGCCACCACAGCGAGTGCGACCCGATTCTCCCGTATAGCCTGGAGAAGCAGGTCCTGCGCCCGTCTGGCTCTTCCTATGTTACATTGGAGCAGGCGGTTAAAGTTACTCCGCCAGCTCCATGGCCTCCTCCCGGCCACTCGTCACTGCTGATGGTGACTCCGCCCCGGTAGCGTTTCCGCCGTAGTTCTCGTTGCCGCCGGCGATGGTAGTGATAACGGTGTCGGCGGCGGCGGCAGACCGACGGGTAAGCTGCCCCTTACTTCTCTTGATTTTCGGGGGGGCACATGCCACTCCGCCCATCCTGTGTCCGGATGGAGCTCCCAGTCGCTCGCATAAGGGACATTTCGGCGCCAAGGCGGGACATCCCCTGGCGCGGTGCCCGCTTTCACCGCACCTGTAGCAAAGACGGCTTCTATCCTCGGCGGACGTGCAAGTTGCCCGTACGTGCCCCAACTCCAGGCACTTGAAGCACTGTAAGGGTCTCTTCGGTATGGCAGAGACCCTCGCGATGGACCACCCCAAGGCCACCCTGCCCGCCTGAGCTAGCTTGCGGGCACCGGCCGCCGGACACCTGACCCATGCCGATCCGAGTCCGCCCCTGGAGACGCCGATCTCGCCGATCCGAACATCCTCGCTGCTGCATCCCGCGGCCAAGGCCAGAGCTTGACGCAGCTCCTCCTTGCCCATTGAGATGTCCACATTGGTGACTCTCAGCTCGGCTTTGATCGTGGGAGTTCCGACCCTTACCTTGGTCGGGTCCAGAACGTCTGCCAGGCGCGTCGCAAGGATCGACGCCTTTTCTCTGTCCTTGTCCCTCGGGACTCTGATGACGATGGCGCCCGTCACCGCCTTCTTCATCGTGACGGCCTCCACGCCTATCTCGCCGAGGGGGATAGCTCTTCTGGCCATCGTTACGACGTCGGCATACGACATGTTGGCTCCCTCGCTTAACGTCAGTGTTACCGCGGATGTACTCGGTGCGCGAGGGAGCTTGACTGTTGGCGACGTCTTTTCCTCCCTGAATGGCTTTTTAACGGTGCCACCGCTGCCCGATTTCGGCGCGCCTCCCATCCTATCTGCCCACGGTTTTTGGACAGTCGCTGGTGGCCGGGACTTCTCCTCTCCTCCAGCGGCGTCCAGCTTCCTTTCGGCGATGTTCTTCTGCCCCATCTTACTTTTTCTCCCTACCACCACGCTCCACCCGCCGTCCTCCCGAGTCCTTGGGGGCGGCGGGGGATCTGTGCGGGCGGGGGGGCGAGTAGCGGAGTATTCCGCGCTCCGTCGGGTTTCGGGAGTGCTTTGTTGCTGCTGCCGCTGTTGTTGCAGCTGTTGTTGTTGTTGCTGCTGCGGCCTCAATAGACTCCCGAGTTGTCTCTCCACCATCTTCGTTATGGAGGGACCCAACTCTTCTAGCTTTCTCTCGAGGGCGTCGAGTCGCGCTTCTTGGGTTGCAGCCTCGACCCGTGGGCGGTCCGCGTCGGCACCGCCGCCCCGCAGGCCTTCGATCGCGGGCATAGACCTCCTTGCCAGCTCTCTCCTAAGGGCGGCGTTCTCCTCCTCCAACGCGGACAGTCTCGCCTCCACCAGCCTCATTGCCGCGTTGTTGCCGCTGCTGCCCGCTTGTTCTCTCCTTCGCGGGGCCTCGCTCTTCCATGCGGCCGAGATATAGCTTGCCGCTTCCTTCAGCGCTTTGACGTACGTGCCCTTGAGGTTGGACGATGTGGTCGCCACCTTCATGATCTCGGACACGTGTCTCGTTAATTCCGCGCTGACGTCCGCGGCCGAACTCGTCCTCACTTGTATCTCCAGATCTTCGGAGACTTCCAAGGTGGCTGTTGTCGCCAGTCTCCTCTTCTTCCCCCTGGATGCGATTGATGCCAGTGATGAGCGAGACGCGAACGAGGCTACCGATTCTTCGTCGTCCGACCTCGCTCGCTCCCGCGATCCTCCCGCAGCAGATGTTGTTATTGTTGTTGCTCCGTCTGACGGGGCCGGCGCAAGGAAAACGCTGCCCGCCCGGCACCCGCTTCTCGTCCTCGGAGTTCTCGATGTCTCCATGTATTCTTCCGAGAATAGACTTCTCGCTTCGCCAGGCGTGGTAACACGTTCGGGGGCCTGGCGGCCCACCCCCGAGCGGCCGTGGTCGTATGTTGACGACGTAGTGGGGCCCACTTGACTACCCCCGACTACGCCGGTACTGGGGTCTCCCTCCCCTGTACTGTACGTGTTTCTCCTATCTGTTGTGCCTTCCATGGTGAATGAAGTTGTTTCTCGCCGGGTCGTCATCGGGAATCTGTCCTGGTGCCACTCACTCTTTCGCACCCTGCTCCGGAGAGTCCGGAGCAGGGTGACAGGGAGCCCCACGAGAAGGTGAGGTGAGTGGTCTTGACAGGCATGGGCCCACCAACTTCTCCGAAGTTCCTCGCACCGGATCAGCGACCTGACGGGTACCAGAGGCACCGACCGGCCGCCACCCGACTATAGGGGAACATCAGATCCATCGGGGTTTCCCGGGGGGTGGTCCTACGCCCCGAGAACCCATGCCCGCCTCATGCTCCCCAACCTAACCCCAACCTAACCCCAACCTAACCCCAACCTAACCCCAACCTAACCCCAACCTAACCCCAACCTAACCCCAACCTAACCCCAACCTAACCCCAACCTAACCCCAACCTAACCCCAACCTAACCCCAACCTAACCCCAACCTAACCCCAACCTAACCCCAACCTAACCCCAACCTAACCCCAACCTAACCCCAACCTTTTTTTTTTTTTTTTTTTTTTTTCGTGGAGAAATCCTCATGGACTCCCAGCTGCGAGCAGCATGGGAAGTGTCGGACTCTTACCGACTAAAACTCCACGGTGGTCTTCCAGACGGCTGTTCGAGGAGGGCTCAGGGTCTCTTGCGAATACTACCAAGCGCTCCTCGCCGTCTATCTCCCTGCTGGGCGGGAGACTTCCTTGTTAGACAGAAGATCGGGGCCGCCAGGGGGGACCACGCCCCCTAGCGCCCCTTTCCTTGGGTCTTGTTACTTCCTTGATGACTCCTTGGGCGCGATTCACGGCGGCGGTACCGCCGGTCCGTGACGCGCGGAGACTCCTTGTTGCCGCGCCCTGCTGGTATGCTGGGCTTTCTCTCTTTCTCTCTCCGCCCGCTCCTTCACGAGCATAACTTGCTCGCAGAAGGTGCGGACGGCTCTGTACTCCTGGGGCCCCCTGAGCATAGCTTCGATGAGCGTCTCGGGGGCCAATCTCTCGCCGATCTCGAGTCGTAAGACACGTCGCGGTACCTCCCACGCCGGGCAAGCCTCCAGCGTGTGCCGCGCCGTGTCCTCCTCCTCCCCACAGTGGTGACAGATGGTCGTCACCTCTCGCCGGATCTTGAGCAGGTAATCGCCGAACACCCCGTGGCCGGTGAGCACCTGAGTCGTCCTGAATGTGAGCGGGACCCCGCCTTTGTCTCTCCACTTGTCCCAGTTGGGCAGGACGGCGCGGACGGCCCGATGAGGGCGCATCGCATCCTCTTCCAACAGCTGCGAGTGCCACCGCTCCCATGCTTCTAGTCTTGTTTCCTCCCGAACGTCCACGGTTGGTGCCGTCGGCGTGGCACGTCGGTCCAAGGTCGCGGCCCTCCGGTGTTCGTACACCCGGCGAAGGGCAAGGGCCTGTAGCTCGAACGGGGGGGACGCGGCCAGCACGGTCGCTGTCGCGTAGGACACCGTCCTGTATCCCCTCGCTGCCCGGATGGCGATCGTCCTGTGGAGCCTTCTCACCAGAGTCCGGTTACGCCGGCTCACCGCCAGATCATCGGCCCATACGGGCGCTCCGTAAAGGACTCGTGACCTGATCACTCCTTCGTAGAGCCTGCGGACTCCCAATCCTGCCCCGCCGATGTTAGGTAAAAGGCCGCACAGCGCGTTGGCTGCGGCCGTTACTTTCGGGGCTAAGTACTCAAAGTGTGGCTCGAACGTCCACTTACTGTCGACGATCAAGCCCAAGTACTTCATCCGGTGTCCCACAGGGACCTCTTCTCCGTCGATGACTATAGTCGACAGATCCGCAGGCGGCGTTCCTCTGCGTCGTTGGTCGTAGAACCACAGGGCTTCCGATTTCGCCGGCGACACGCTCAAGCCGAGTCTTCGAATGGCGTGCACCGCGCATGCCACGGCGGTCTCAGTCAGGCATGCGGCGTCGTTCCACCATCGTCCGCTGGCCAGCACCAGCGTGTCATCCGCGTAGCATATCATGCCAGCCCCCGGCGGCATGGGACTTCGGAGGACCGAGTCATAGGCAGTGATCCACAGAATCGGTCCGAGTACCGAGCCCTGCGGCACGCCGCGCTCCACCGGTCTTCGCTCCTTCACGCCGTTTCTGCCTGTGTAGGTGATCCACCTATCGTTCAGATAGGCCTGAATCACCCTAACGAGGTATGGCGGGGACTCGAAGTGTCGCAGCGCCTCCACGATCCTGCTCCAAGGAATGCTATTGAAAGCGTTGGAGATGTCCAAGGAGACGGCTACCGCCACCCCTTCTCGCGCGACCATGTCCTCCGCCATGGATCTCAGCCTCTTTACCGCGTCCACGGTCGAGCGGCCCCGGCGAAATCCAAATTGGCTATCGTGCCATCCGGGAATCCGTCTCTCCATGTGTGCCTCCAGGCGGGCGACTATGATCCTCTCGAAGAGTTTACCCACCTCGTCGAGAAGACACACCGGCCTGTATGCCGATGGCGCGTCCGGCGGTCGACCCTCCTTCCGTAGCAGCACGAGTTTCGCCGTGCGCCACGCCCGAGGATAGGCGCCCTCCTTCAGGCACCTGGAGAACAGGTGCCGCAAACGGGGAGCCAAGGTGTCGATCGACTCCGTCCAGACCCGGCCCGGGATCCCGTCCGGACCCGGCGCCACGTCGCGGGATGCCATCTTCTTCGCGGCTTCGAGCAACTCTTCCTCAGTCACTCGAAGTTCCTCGTTCCAATCCGTCGGCGCCGTCCCGTCGATGGTGGTAGGGGCTGGCGCGGACGTCTCGTTGTTGTCCCGCCGTGGGAACAAAGTCCCGATGACGTTGTCCAGTAACGCCGGATCCATGTTTTCGGTCAGCGGGGGGGCCGAAGGTCGCAGTTTCTTCGTAACGATGCGATAGGGCCTCCCCCACGGATCTGAATCGACCAATTCGATCAATCGATCCCAACACCGGGCCTTGGCTAGTTTGATCTCCCGTTGGAGAGCGCGTCTCGTCTCTCTGTATTCTTCATAGCGGCGAGAGATCTCCTCCTCGTCGTGTGTCCGTCTGCGGCGACGCGCCCTTACGAATCTTCTCCGGGCCCGCATGCAACCCGCCCGCATATCGGCTATTTCCGGTGTCCACCAATACACGGAACGGTCGCCTCTGTTTCCCGGGGCGGAGCGCGGCATAGAGGCGTCGCATGCCGCGATCATGTATCCGTGGAGTTCGTCAGCCTCCTCGTCGACGCTACCCAATGTGGAGGTGGTGGTGGGGGGGGTTGTGGTGTTGTCCCCCCGTGCGTCCCAGCTCCAGGCGGAGACAGTGACCGCCGCCCGCAGCATGTCCTTGTCCCTCTCCTTCCAGCGCCACCTAGGTGTGGGTGGTGGTGGTCGACGGGACCGGTTCTCCTCTCGTTGTCGTCGGGCACCGCTGTCGCGCGCGGCGGCCTCCCCCTCCATTTCCATCATTATATAGAGGTGGTCCGATAAGGTCTCCATTCTGTCGGCCACTCTCCATCCGTGGATCTTTCGGTAGAGCCCGGCGGTAGCCCAGGTAACGTCGACGATGGACGATCCCCTCCACGCCACGCAGGTGCTAGTTGTGCCCCTGTTCACCAGGACCAGTCCGAGCGTCGCGGCCCAGTCTGTCAGCATCCTTCCGCGGGAGTCCGTCCTGGTGTCCCCCCATTGCGACGAGCGCGCGTTGAAGTCCCCAAGGACGAGTACCTGACGAGGCATGCATCTACGAACGCAGTCACCGACCTCGTCCAGGAAGTCCCCGAACGAGGCCACTCCGCTGTTGGGCGAGACGTAAATGCCCACTATCGCGATCCCGTTCCACTCGACGGCGACGAAGCCGTTACCGCGATCCAGCAGGGCGCCGGGCGAACACAACGCCGGCGTCCATGTTATGGCTGTAGATCCGTTCAGGTCCCCGATCCAGTTGGGGGCGTCGGGGACGCGGTATGGTTCAGCCACCACAGCGAGTGCGACCCGATTCTCCCGTATAGCCTGGAGAAGCAGGTCCTGCGCCCGTCTGGCTCTTCCTATGTTACATTGGAGCAGGCGGTTGAAGTTACTCCGCCAGCTCCATGGCCTCCTCCCGGCCACTCGTCACTGCTGATGGTGACTCCGCCCCGGTAGCGTTTCCGCCGTAGTTCTCGTTGCCGCCGGCGATGGTAGTGATAACGGTGTCGGCGGCGGCGGCAGACCGACGGGTAAGCTGCCCCTTACTTCTCTTGATTTTCGGGGGGGCACATGCCACTCCGCCCATCCTGTGTCCGGATGGAGCTCCCAGTCGCTCGCATAAGGGACATTTCGGCGCCAAGGCGGGACATCCCCTGGCGCGGTGCCCGCTTTCACCGCACCTGTAGCAAAGACGGCTTCTATCCTCGGCGGACGTGCAAGTTGCCCGTACGTGCCCCAACTCCAGGCACTTGAAGCACTGTAAGGGTCTCTTCGGTATGGCAGAGACCCTCGCGATGGACCACCCCAAGGCCACCCTGCCCGCCTGAGCTAGCTTGCGGGCACCGGCCGCCGGACACCTGACCCATGCCGATCCGAGTCCGCCCCTGGAGACGCCGATCTCGCCGATCCGAACATCCTCGCTGTTGCATCCCGCGGCCAAGGCCAGAGCTTGACGCAGCTCCTCCTTGCCCATTGAGATGTCCACATTGGTGACTCTCAGCTCGGCTTTGATCGTGGGAGTTCCGACCCTTACCTTGGTCGGGTCCAGAACGTCTGCCAGGCGCGTCGCAAGGATCGACGCCTTTTCTCTGTCCTTGTCCCTCGGGACTCTGATGACGATGGCGCCCGTCACCGCCTTCTTCATCGTGACGGCCTCCACGCCTATCTCGCCGAGGGGGATAGCTCTTCTGGCCATCGTTACGACGTCGGCATACGACATGTTGGCTCCCTCGCTTAACGTCAGTGTTACCGCGGATGTACTCGGTGCGCGAGGGAGCTTGACTGTTGGCGACGTCTTTTCCTCCCTGAATGGCTTTTTAACGGTGCCACCGCTGCCCGATTTCGGCGCGCCTCCCATCCTATCTGCCCACGGTTTTTGGACAGTCGCTGGTGGCCGGGACTTCTCCTCTCCTCCAGCGGCGTCCAGCTTCCTTTCGGCGATGTTCTTCTGCCACATCTTACTTTTCCTCCCTACCACCACGCTCCACCCGCCGTCCTCCCGAGTCCTTGGGGGCGGCGGGGGATCTGTGCGGGCGGGGGGGCGAGTAGCGGAGTATTCCGCGCTCCGTCGGGTTTCGGGAGTGCTTTGTTGCTGCTGCCGCTGTTGTTGCAGCTGTTGTTGTTGTTGCTGCTGCGGCCTCAATAGACTCCCGAGTTGTCTCTCCACCATCTTCGTTATGGAGGGACCCAACTCTTCTAGCTTTCTCTCGAGGGCGTCGAGTCGCGCTTCTTGGGTTGCAGCCTCGACCCGTGGGCGGTCCGCGTCGGCACCGCCGCCCCGCAGGCCTTCGATCGCGGGCATAGACCTCCTTGCCAGCTCTCTCCTAAGGGCGGCGTTCTCCTCCTCCAACGCGGACAGTCTCGCCTCCACCAGCCTCATTGCCGCGTTGTTGCCGCTGCTGCCCGCTTGTTCTCTCCTTCGCGGGGCCTCGCTCTTCCATGCGGCCGAGATATAGCTTGCCGCTTCCTTCAGCGCTTTGACGTACGTGCCCTTGAGGTTGGACGATGTGGTCGCCACCTTCATGATCTCGGACACGTGTCTCGTTAATTCCGCGCTGACGTCCGCGGCCGAACTCGTCCTCACTTGTATCTCCAGATCTTCGGAGACTTCCAAGGTGGCTGTTGTCGCCAGTCTCCTCTTCTTCCCCCTGGATGCGATTGATGCCAGTGATGAGCGAGACGCGAACGAGGCTACCGATTCTTCGTCGTCCGACCTCGCTCGCTCCCGCGATCCTCCCGCAGCAGATGTTGTTATTGTTGTTGCTCCGTCTGACGGGGCCGGCGCAAGGAAAACGCTGCCCGCCCGGCACCCGCTTCTCGTCCTCGGAGTTCTCGATGTCTCCATGTATTCTTCCGAGAATAGACTTCTCGCTTCGCCAGGCGTGGTAACACGTTCGGGGGCCTGGCGGCCCACCCCCGAGCGGCCGTGGTCGTATGTTGACGACGTAGTGGGGCCCACTTGACTACCCCCGACTACGCCGGTACTGGGGTCTCCCTCCCCTGTACTGTACGTGTTTCTCCTATCTGTTGTGCCTTCCATGGTGAATGAAGTTGTTTCTCGCCGGGTCGTCATCGGGAATCTGTCCTGGTGCCACTCACTCTTTCGCACCCTGTCCCGGAGAGTCCGGAGCAGGGTGCCAGGGAGCCCCACGAGAAGGTGAGGTGAGTGGTCTTGACAGGCATGGGCCCACCAACTTCTCCGAAGTTCCTCGCACCGGATCAGCGACCTGACGGGTACCAGAGGCACCGACCGGCCGCCACCCGACTATAGGGGAACATCAGATCCATCGGGGTTTCCCGGGGGGTGGTCCTACGCCCCGAGAACCCATGCCCGCCTCATGCTCCCCAACCTAACCCCAACCTAACCCCAACCTAACCCCAACCTAACCCCAACCTAACCCCAACCTAACCCCAACCTAACCCCAACCTAACCCCAACCTAACCCCAACCTAACCCCAACCTAACCCCAACCTAACCCCAACCTAACCCCAACCTAACCCCAACCTAACCCCAACCTAACCCCAACCTTTTTTTTTTTTTTTTTTTTTTTTTATACGTGGGGAAATCCTCATGGACACCCGGGCGCCACCAGACGCGTCCGGGTAGTGTCGGACTCTTACCGACTAAAACCCCACGATGACCATCCTGGCGTCTTGTGGACTTAGGGTAGGTTCTCTTGCGAATACGACCACCGCTTGTAGTCCGACGCCGCTGGTGTTGTCCTCCGAGATGTTGTTCCGGAGCCAGAGGCAGGTCATCCACCTCTGGCCACGTCGCCGTTGCCTACTTTCAGCCTCCGGGTCCCCCAGTTGGCGTCCGAGCTTCGTCCATCTGCAGGTTTCATCGGGGGGAGGGGGGAGAACTCGCCGTTCGGGGGCACCAATCCCTACTAGGCGCTCTTGCCCCCACCCAGCCGGAAACTCTCGTCGGCGTACCACGATGTCGCCCACAGGTGGAACGGTTGTCCCCCAAACCGACTTCCCCACCCGAACATCCTCCTGGTGGCCGGTACTGCTTCCTCCTGGTTTGGGGTGCCCTCTAATCTCTCCTGGTCCTTGGTGGAATCCGAAAAAACCGGATTTGGTCACCGCAATCCAAAGCGCCAACGTCATCACGGAGCGGTCACCCATCCCAGACCGCCCCGCAACCTGGGGTGCTTAACTTTCGTGATCTAACGGGAACGAGTGTTTCACCCCAGCCAACGGACGTTGACAATACTATAGGCGGTCACCCATCTTTCTGGTATACACGAAGCAACGTATTGCACACCACAGAGAAACGTTAGCTCCGAACCATGTCGCCAATAGTAGCATGTAACCTAACCCCAACCTAACCCCAACCTAACCCCAACCTAACCCCAACCTTTTTTTTTTTTTTTTTTTTTATACGTGGGGAAATCCTCATGGACACCCGGGCGCCACCAGACGCGTCCGGGTAGTGTCGGACTCTTACCGACTAAAACCCCACGATGACCATCCTGGCGTCTTGTGGACTTAGGGTAGGTTCTCTTGCGAATGCGACCACCGCTTGTAGTCCGACGCCGCTGGTGTTGTCCTCCGAGATGTTGTTCCGGAGCCAGAGGCAGGTCATCCACCTCCGGCCACGTCGCCGTTGCCTACTTTCAGCCTCCGGGTCCCCCAGTTGGCGTCCGAGCTTCGTCCATCTGCAGGTTTCATCGGGGGGAGGGGGGAGAACTCGCCGTTCGGGGGCACCAATCCCTACAAGGCGCTCTTGCCCCCACCCAGCCGGAAACTCTCGTCGGCGTACCACGATGTCGCCCACAGGTGGAACGGTTGTCCCCCAAACCGACTTCCCCACCCGAACATCCTCCTGGTGGCCCGTACTGCTTCCTCCTGGTTTGGGGTGCCCTCTAGTCTCTCCTGGTCCTTGGTGGAATCCGAAAAAACCGGATTTGGTCACCGCAATCCAAAGCGCCAACGTCATCACGGAGCGGTCACCCATCCCAGACCGCCCCGCAACCTGGGGTGCTTAACTTTCGTGATCTAACGGGAACGAGTGTTTCACCCCAGCCAACGGACGTTGACAACCTAACCCCAACCTAACCCCAACCTAACCCCAACCTAACCCCAACCTAACCCCAACCTAACCCCAACCTAACCCCAACCTAACCCCAACCTAACCCCAACCTAACCCCAACCTTTTTTTTTTTTTTTTTTTTTTTTTTTTTTTTTTTTTTTTTTTTTTTTTTTTTTTTTTTTTTTTTTTTTTTTTTTTTTTCGTGGAGAAATCCTCATGGACTCCCAGCTGCGAGCAGCATGGGAAGTGTCGGACTCTTACCGACTAAAACTCCACGGTGGTCTTCCAGACGGCTGTTCGAGGAGGGCTCAGGGTCTCTTGCGAATACTACCAAGCGCTCCTCGCCGTCTATCTCCCTGCTGGGCGGGAGACTTCCTTGTTAGACAGAAGATCGGGGCCGCCAGGGGGGACCACGCCCCCTAGCGCCCCTTTCCTTGGGTCTTGTTACTTCCTTGATGACTCCTTGGGCGCGATTCACGGCGGCGGTACCGCCGGTCCGTGACGCGCGGAGACTCCTTGTTGCCGCGCCCTGCTGGTATGCTGGGCTTTCTCTCTTTCTCTCTCCGCCCGCTCCTTCACGAGCATAACTTGCTCGCAGAAGGTGCGGACGGCTCTGTACTCCTGGGGCCCCCTGAGCATAGCTTCGATGAGCGTCTCGGGGGCCAATCTCTCGCCGATCTCGAGTCGTAAGACACGTCGCGGTACCTCCCACGCCGGGCAAGCCTCCAGCGTGTGCCGCGCCGTGTCCTCCTCCTCCCCACAGTGGTGACAGATGGTCGTCACCTCTCGCCGGATCTTGAGCAGGTAATCGCCGAACACCCCGTGGCCGGTGAGCACCTGAGTCGTCCTGAATGTGAGCGGGACCCCGCCTTTGTCTCTCCACTTGTCCCAGTTGGGCAGGACGGCGCGGACGGCCCGATGAGGGCGCATCGCATCCTCTTCCAACAGCTGCGAGTGCCACCGCTCCCATGCTTCTAGTCTTGTTTCCTCCCGAACGTCCACGGTTGGTGCCGTCGGCGTGGCACGTCGGTCCAAGGTCGCGGCCCTCCGGTGTTCGTACACCCGGCGAAGGGCAAGGGCCTGTAGCTCGAACGGGGGGGACGCGGCCAGCACGGTCGCTGTCGCGTAGGACACCGTCCTGTATCCCCTCGCTGCCCGGATGGCGATCGTCCTGTGGAGCCTTCTCACCAGAGTCCGGTTACGCCGGCTCACCGCCAGATCATCGGCCCATACGGGCGCTCCGTAAAGGACTCGTGACCTGATCACTCCTTCGTAGAGCCTGCGGACTCCCAATCTTGCCCCGCCGATGTTAGGTAAAAGGCCGCACAGCGCGTTGGCTGCGGCCGTTACTTTCGGGGCTAAGTACTCAAAGTGTGGCTCGAACGTCCACTTACTGTCGACGATCAAGCCCAAGTACTTCATCCGGTGTCCCACAGGGACCTCTTCTCCGTCGATGACTATAGTCGACAGATCCGCAGGCGGCGTTCCTCTGCGTCGTTGGTCGTAGAACCACAGGGCTTCCGATTTCGCCGGCGACACGCTCAAGCCGAGTCTTCGAATGGCGTGCACCGCGCATGCCACGGCGGTCTCAGTCAGGCATGCGGCGTCGTTCCACCATCGTCCGCTGGCCAGCACCAGCGTGTCATCCGCGTAGCATATCATGCCAGCCCCCGGCGGCATGGGACTTCGGAGGACCGAGTCATAGGCAGTGATCCACAGAATCGGTCCGAGTACCGAGCCCTGCGGCACGCCGCGCTCCACCGGTCTTCGCTCCTTCACGCCGTTTCTGCCTGTGTAGGTGATCCACCTATCGTTCAGATAGGCCTGAATCACCCTAACGAGGTATGGCGGGGACTCGAAGTGTCGCAGCGCCTCCACGATCCTGCTCCAAGGAATGCTATTGAAAGCGTTGGAGATGTCCAAGGAGACGGCTACCGCCACCCCTTCTCGCGCGACCATGTCCTCCGCCATGGATCTCAGCCTCTTTACCGCGTCCACGGTCGAGCGGCCCCGGCGAAATCCAAATTGGCTATCGTGCCATCCGGGAATCCGTCTCTCCATGTGTGCCTCCAGGCGGGCGACTATGATCCTCTCGAAGAGTTTACCCACCTCGTCGAGAAGACACACCGGCCTGTATGCCGATGGCGCGTCCGGCGGTCGACCCTCCTTCCGTAGCAGCACGAGTTTCGCCGTGCGCCACGCCCGAGGATAGGCGCCCTCCTTCAGGCACCTGGAGAACAGGTGCCGCAAACGGGGAGCCAAGGTGTCGATCGACTCCGTCCAGACCCGGCCCGGGATCCCGTCCGGACCCGGCGCCACGTCGCGGGATGCCATCTTCTTCGCGGCTTCGAGCAACTCTTCCTCAGTCACTCGAAGTTCCTCGTTCCAATCCGTCGGCGCCGTCCCGTCGATGGTGGTAGGGGCTGGCGCGGACGTCTCGTTGTTGTCCCGCCGTGGGAACAAAGTCCCGATGACGTTGTCCAGTAACGCCGGATCCATGTTTTCGGTCAGCGGGGGGGCCGAAGGTCGCAGTTTCTTCGCAACGATGCGATAGGGCCTCCCCCACGGATCTGAATCGACCAATTCGATCAATCGATCCCAACACCGGGCCTTGGCTAGTTTGATCTCCCGTTGGAGAGCGCGTCTCGTCTCTCTGTATTCTTCATAGCGGCGAGAGATCTCCTCCTCGTCGTGTGTCCGTCTGCGGCGACGCGCCCTTACGAATCTTCTCCGGGCCCGCATGCAACCCGCCCGCATATCGGCTATTTCCGGTGTCCACCAATACACGGAACGGTCGCCTCTGTTTCCCGGGGCGGAGCGCGGCATGGAGGCGTCGCATGCCGCGATCATGTATCCGTGGAGTTCGTCAGCCTCCTCGTCGACGCTACCCAATGTGGAGGTGGTGGTGGGGGGGGTTGTGGTGTTGTCCCCCCGTGCGTCCCAGCTCCAGGCGGAGACAGTGACCGCCGCCCGCAGCATGTCCTTGTCCCTCTCCTTCAAGCGCCACCTAGGTGTGGGTGGTGGTGGTCGACGGGACCGGATCTCCTCTCGTTGTCGTCGGGCACCGCTGTCGCGCGCGGCGGCCTCCCCCTCCATTTCCATCATTATATAGAGGTGGTCCGATAAGGTCTCCATTCTGTCGGCCACTCTCCATCCGTGGATCTTTCGGTAGAGCCCGGCGGTAGCCCAGGTAACGTCGACGATGGACGATCCCCTCCACGCCACGCAGGTGCTAGTTGTGCCCCTGTTCACCAGGACCAGTCCGAGCGTCGCGGCCCAGTCTGTCAGCATCCTTCCGCGGGAGTCCGTCCTGGTGTCCCCCCATTGCGACGAGCGCGCGTTGAAGTCCCCAAGGACGAGTACCTGACGAGGCATGCATCTACGAACGCAGTCACCGACCTCGTCCAGGAAGTCCCCGAACGGGGCCACTCCGCTGTTGGGCGAGACGTAAATGCCCACTATCGCGATCCCGTTCCACTCGACGGCGACGAAGCCGTTACCGCGATCCAGCAGGGCGCCGGGCGAACACAACGCCGGCGTCCATGTTATGGCTGTAGATCCGTTCAGATCCCCGATCCAGTTGGGGGCGTCGGGGACGCGGTATGGTTCAGCCACCACAGCGAGTGCGACCCGATTCTCCCGTATAGCCTGGAGAAGCAGGTCCTGCGCCCGTCTGGCTCTTCCTATGTTACATTGGAGCAGGCGGTTAAAGTTACTCCGCCAGCTCCATGGCCTCCTCCCGGCCACTCGTCACTGCTGATGGTGACTCCGCCCCGGTAGCGTTTCCGCCGTAGTTCTCGTTGCCGCCGGCGATGGTAGTGATAACGGTGTCGGCGGCGGCGGCAGACCGACGGGTAAGCTGCCCCTTACTTCTCTTGATTTTCGGGGGGGCACATGCCACTCCGCCCATCCTGTGTCCGGATGGAGCTCCCAGTCGCTCGCATAAGGGACATTTCGGCGCCAAGGCGGGACATCCCCTGGCGCGGTGCCCGCTTTCACCGCACCTGTAGCAAAGACGGCTTCTATCCTCGGCGGACGTGCAAGTTGCCCGTACGTGCCCCAACTCCAGGCACTTGAAGCACTGTAAGGGTCTCTTCGGTATGGCAGAGACCCTCGCGATGGACCACCCCAAGGCCACCCTGCCCGCCTGAGCTAGCTTGCGGGCACCGGCCGCCGGACACCTGACCCATGCCGATCCGAGTCCGCCCCTGGAGACGCCGATCTCGCCGATCCGAACATCCTCGCTGTTGCATCCCGCGGCCAAGGCCAGAGCTTGACGCAGCTCCTCCTTGCCCATTGAGATGTCCACATTGGTGACCCTCAGCTCGGCTTTGATCGTGGGAGTTCCGACCCTTACCTTGGTCGGGTCCAGAACGTCTGCCAGGCGCGTCGCAAGGATCGACGCCTTTTCTCTGTCCTTGTCCCTCGGGACTCTGATGACGATGGCGCCCGTCACCGCCTTCTTCATCGTGACGGCCTCCACGCCTATCTCGCCGAGGGGGATAGCTCTTCTGGCCATCGTTACGACGTCGGCATACGACATGTTGGCTCCCTCGCTTAACGTCAGTGTTACCGCGGATGTACTCGGTGCGCGAGGGAGCTTGACTGTTGGCGACGTCTTTTCCTCCCTGAATGGCTTTTTAACGGTGCCACCGCTGCCCGATTTCGGCGCGCCTCCCATCCTATCTGCCCACGGTTTTTGGACAGTCGCTGGTGGCCGGGACTTCTCCTCTCCTCCAGCGGCGTCCAGCTTCCTTTCGGCGATGTTCTTCTGCCCCATCTTACTTTTTCTCCCTACCACCACGCTCCACCCGCCGTCCTCCCGAGTCCTTGGGGGCGGCGGGGGATCTGTGCGGGCGGGGGGGCGAGTAGCGGAGTATTCCGCGCTCCGTCGGGTTTCGGGAGTGCTTTGTTGCTGCTGCCGCTGTTGTTGCAGCTGTTGTTGTTGTTGCTGCTGCGGCCTCAATAGACTCCCGAGTTGTCTCTCCACCATCTTCGTTATGGAGGGACCCAACTCTTCTAGCTTTCTCTCGAGGGCGTCGAGTCGCGCTTCTTGGGTTGCAGCCTCGACCCGTGGGCGGTCCGCGTCGGCACCGCCGCCCCGCAGGCCTTCGATCGCGGGCATAGACCTCCTTGCCAGCTCTCTCCTAAGGGCGGCGTTCTCCTCCTCCAACGCGGACAGTCTCGCCTCCACCAGCCTCATTGCCGCGTTGTTGCCGCTGCTGCCCGCTTGTTCTCTCCTTCGCGGGGCCTCGCTCTTCCATGCGGCCGAGATATAGCTTGCCGCTTCCTTCAGCGCTTTGACGTACGTGCCCTTGAGGTTGGACGATGTGGTCGCCACCTTCATGATCTCGGACACGTGTCTCGTTAATTCCGCGCTGACGTCCGCGGCCGAACTCGTCCTCACTTGTATCTCCAGATCTTCGGAGACTTCCAAGGTGGCTGTTGTCGCCAGTCTCCTCTTCTTCCCCCTGGATGCGATTGATGCCAGTGATGAGCGAGACGCGAACGAGGCTACCGATTCTTCGTCGTCCGACCTCGCTCGCTCCCGCGATCCTCCCGCAGCAGATGTTGTTATTGTTGTTGCTCCGTCTGACGGGGCCGGCGCAAGGAAAACGCTGCCCGCCCGGCACCCGCTTCTCGTCCTCGGAGTTCTCGATGTCTCCATGTATTCTTCCGAGAATAGACTTCTCGCTTCGCCAGGCGTGGTAACACGTTCGGGGGCCTGGCGGCCCACCCCCGAGCGGCCGTGGTCGTATGTTGACGACGTAGTGGGGCCCACTTGACTACCCCCGACTACGCCGGTACTGGGGTCTCCCTCCCCTGTACTGTACGTGTTTCTCCTATCTGTTGTGCCTTCCATGGTGAATGAAGTTGTTTCTCGCCGGGTCGTCATCGGGAATCTGTCCTGGTGCCACTCACTCTTTCGCACCCTGTCCCGGAGAGTCCGGAGCAGGGTGACAGGGAGCCCCACGAGAAGGTGAGGTGAGTGGTCTTGACAGGCATGGGCCCACCAACTTCTCCGAAGTTCCTCGCACCGGATCAGCGACCTGACGGGTACCAGAGGCACCGACCGGCCGCCACCCGACTATAGGGGAACATCAGATCCATCGGGGTTTCCCGGGGGGTGGTCCTACGCCCCGAGAACCCATGCCCGCCTCATGCTCCCCAACCTAACCCCAACCTAACCCCAACCTAACCCCAACCTAACCCCAACCTAACCCCAACCTAACCCCAACCTAACCCCAACCTAACCCCAACCTAACCCCAACCTAACCCCAACCTAACCCCAACCTAACCCCAACCTAACCCCAACCTAACCCCAACCTAACCCCAACCTAACCCCAACCTTTTTTTTTTTTTTTTTTTTTATACGTGGGGAAATCCTCATGGACACCCGGGCGCCACCAGACGCGTCCGGGTAGTGTCGGACTCTTACCGACTAAAACCCCACGATGACCATCCTGGCGTCTTGTGGACTTAGGGTAGGTTCTCTTGCGAATACGACCACCGCTTGTAGTCCGACGCCGCTGGTGTTGTCCTCCGAGATGTTGTTCCGGAGCCAGAGGCAGGTCATCCACCTCTGGCCACGTCGCCGTTGCCTACTTTCAGCCTCCGGGTCCCCCAGTTGGCGTCCGAGCTTCGTCCATCTGCAGGTTTCATCGGGGGGAGGGGGGAGAACTCGCCGTTCGGGGGCACCAATCCCTACTAGGCGCTCTTGCCCCCACCCAGCCGGAAACTCTCGTCGGCGTACCACGATGTCGCCCACAGGTGGAACGGTTGTCCCCCAAACCGACTTCCCCACCCGAACATCCTCCTGGTGGCCCGTACTGCTTCCTCCTGGTTTGGGGTGCCCTCTAGTCTCTCCTGGTCCTTGGTGGAATCCGAAAAAACCGGATTTGGTCACCGCAATCCAAAGCGCCAACGTCATCACGGAGCGGTCACCCATCCCAGACCGCCCCGCAACCTGGGGTGCTTAACTTTCGTGATCTAACGGGAACGAGTGTTTCACCCCAGCCAACGGACGTTGACAACCTAACCCCAACCTAACCCCAACCTAACCCCAACCTAACCCCAACCTAACCCCAACCTAACCCCAACCTAACCCCAACCTTTTTTTTTTTTTTTTTTTTTCGTGGAGAAATCCTCATGGACTCCCAGCTGCGAGCAGCATGGGAAGTGTCGGACTCTTACCGACTAAAACTCCACGGTGGTCTTCCAGACGGCTGTTCGAGGAGGGCTCAGGGTCTCTTGCGAATACTACCAAGCGCTCCTCGCCGTCTATCTCCCTGCTGGGCGGGAGACTTCCTTGTTAGACAGAAGATCGGGGCCGCCAGGGGGGACCACGCCCCCTAGCGCCCCTTTCCTTGGGTCTTGTTACTTCCTTGATGACTCCTTGGGCGCGATTCACGGACCGGCGGTACCGCCGGTCCGTGACGCGCGGAGACTCCTTGTTGCCGCGCCCTGCTGGTATGCTGGGCTTTCTCTCTTTCTCTCTCCGCCCGCTCCTTCACGAGCATAACTTGCTCGCAGAAGGTGCGGACGGCTCTGTACTCCTGGGGCCCCCTGAGCATAGCTTCGATGAGCGTCTCGGGGGCCAATCTCTCGCCGATCTCGAGTCGTAAGACACGTCGCGGTACCTCCCACGCCGGGCAAGCCTCCAGCGTGTGCCGCGCCGTGTCCTCCTCCTCCCCACAGTGGTGACAGATGGTCGTCACCTCTCGCCGGATCTTGAGCAGGTAATCGCCGAACACCCCGTGGCCGGTGAGCACCTGAGTCGTCCTGAATGTGAGCGGGACCCCGCCTTTGTCTCTCCACTTGTCCCAGTTGGGCAGGACGGCGCGGACGGCCCGATGAGGGCGCATCGCATCCTCTTCCAACAGCTGCGAGTGCCACCGCTCCCATGCTTCTAGTCTTGTTTCCTCCCGAACGTCCACGGTTGGTGCCGTCGGCGTGGCACGTCGGTCCAAGGTCGCGGCCCTCCGGTGTTCGTACACCCGGCGAAGGGCAAGGGCCTGTAGCTCGAACGGGGGGGACGCGGCCAGCACGGTCGCTGTCGCGTAGGACACCGTCCTGTATCCCCTCGCTGCCCGGATGGCGATCGTCCTGTGGAGCCTTCTCACCAGAGTCCGGTTACGCCGGCTCACCGCCAGATCATCGGCCCATACGGGCGCTCCGTAAAGGACTCGTGACCTGATCACTCCTTCGTAGAGCCTGCGGACTCCCAATCCTGCCCCGCCGATGTTAGGTAAAAGGCCGCACAGCGCGTTGGCTGCGGCCGTTACTTTCGGGGCTAAGTACTCAAAGTGTGGCTCGAACGTCCACTTACTGTCGACGATCAAGCCCAAGTACTTCATCCGGTAACCTAACCCCAACCTAACCCCAACCTAACCCCAACCTAACCCCAACCTAACCCCAACCTAACCCCAACCTAACCCCAACCTAACCCCAACCTAACCCCAACCTAACCCCAACCTTTTTTTTTTTTTTTTTTTTTATACGTGGGGAAATCCTCATGGACACCCGGGCGCCACCAGACGCGTCCGGGTAGTGTCGGACTCTTACCGACTAAAACCCCACGATGACCATCCTGGCGTCTTGTGGACTTAGGGTAGGTTCTCTTGCGAATACGACCACCGCTTGTAGTCCGACGCCGCTGGTGTTGTCCTCCGAGATGTTGTTCCGGAGCCAGAGGCAGGTCATCCACCTCTGGCCACGTCGCCGTTGCCTACTTTCAGCCTCCGGGTCCCCCAGTTGGCGTCCGAGCTTCGTCCATCTGCAGGTTTCATCGGGGGGAGGGGGGAGAACTCGCCGTTCGGGGGCACCAATCCCTACTAGGCGCTCTTGCCCCCACCCAGCCGGAAACTCTCGTCGGCGTACCACGATGTCGCCCACAGGTGGAACGGTTGTCCCCCAAACCGACTTCCCCGCCCGAACATCCTCCTGGTGGCCCGTACTGCTTCCTCCTGGTTTGGGGTGCCCTCTAGTCTCTCCTGGTCCTTGGTGGAATCCGAAAAAACCGGATTTGGTCACCGCAATCCAAAGCGCCAACGTCATCACGGAGCGGTCACCCATCCCAGACCGCCCCGCAACCTGGGGTGCTTAACTTTCGTGATCTAACGGGAACGAGTGTTTCACCCCAGCCAACGGACGTTGACAACCTAACCCCAACCTAACCCCAACCTAACCCCAACCTAACCCCAACCTTTTTTTTTTTTTTTTTTTTTTTTTTTTTTTTCGTGGAGAAATCCTCATGGACTCCCAGCTGCGAGCAGCATGGGAAGTGTCGGACTCTTACCGACTAAAACTCCACGGTGGTCTTCCAGACGGCTGTTCGAGGAGGGCTCAGGGTCTCTTGCGAATACTACCAAGCGCTCCTCGCCGTCTATCTCCCTGCTGGGCGGGAGACTTCCTTGTTAGACAGAAGATCGGGGCCGCCAGGGGGGACCACGCCCCCTAGCGCCCCTTTCCTTGGGTCTTGTTACTTCCTTGATGACTCCTTGGGCGCGATTCACGGCGGCGGTACCGCCGGTCCGTGACGCGCGGAGACTCCTTGTTGCCGCGCCCTGCTGGTATGCTGGGCTTTCTCTCTTTCTCTCTCCGCCCGCTCCTTCACGAGCATAACTTGCTCGCAGAAGGTGCGGACGGCTCTGTACTCCTGGGGCCCCCTGAGCATAGCTTCGATGAGCGTCTCGGGGGCCAATCTCTCGCCGATCTCGAGTCGTAAGACACGTCGCGGTACCTCCCACGCCGGGCAAGCCTCCAGCGTGTGCCGCGCCGTGTCCTCCTCCTCCCCACAGTGGTGACAGATGGTCGTCACCTCTCGCCGGATCTTGAGCAGGTAATCGCCGAACACCCCGTGGCCGGTGAGCACCTGAGTCGTCCTGAATGTGAGCGGGACCCCGCCTTTGTCTCTCCACTTGTCCCAGTTGGGCAGGACGGCGCGGACGGCCCGATGAGGGCGCATCGCATCCTCTTCCAACAGCTGCGAGTGCCACCGCTCCCATGCTTCTAGTCTTGTTTCCTCCCGAACGTCCACGGTTGGTGCCGTCGGCGTGGCACGTCGGTCCAAGGTCGCGGCCCTCCGGTGTTCGTACACCCGGCGAAGGGCAAGGGCCTGTAGCTCGAACGGGGGGGACGCGGCCAGCACGGTCGCTGTCGCGTAGGACACCGTCCTGTATCCCCTCGCTGCCCGGATGGCGATCGTCCTGTGGAGCCTTCTCACCAGAGTCCGGTTACGCCGGCTCACCGCCAGATCATCGGCCCATACGGGCGCTCCGTAAAGGACTCGTGACCTGATCACTCCTTCGTAGAGCCTGCGGACTCCCAATCCTGCCCCGCCGATGTTAGGTAAAAGGCCGCACAGCGCGTTGGCTGCGGCCGTTACTTTCGGGGCTAAGTACTCAAAGTGTGGCTCGAACGTCCACTTACTGTCGACGATCAAGCCCAAGTACTTCATCCGGTGTCCCACAGGGACCTCTTCTCCGTCGATGACTATAGTCGACAGATCCGCAGGCGGCGTTCCTCTGCGTCGTTGGTCGTAGAACCACAGGGCTTCCGATTTCGCCGGCGACACGCTCAAGCCGAGTCTTCGAATGGCGTGCACCGCGCATGCCACGGCGGTCTCAGTCAGGCATGCGGCGTCGTTCCACCATCGTCCGCTGGCCAGCACCAGCGTGTCATCCGCGTAGCATATCATGCCAGCCCCCGGCGGCATGGGACTTCGGAGGACCGAGTCATAGGCAGTGATCCACAGAATCGGTCCGAGTACCGAGCCCTGCGGCACGCCGCGCTCCACCGGTCTTCGCTCCTTCACGCCGTTTCTGCCTGTGTAGGTGATCCACCTATCGTTCAGATAGGCCTGAATCACCCTGACGAGGTATGGCGGGGACTCGAAGTGTCGCAGCGCCTCCACGATCCTGCTCCAAGGAATGCTATTGAAAGCGTTGGAGATGTCCAAGGAGACGGCTACCGCCACCCCTTCTCGCGCGACCATGTCCTCCGCCATGGATCTCAGTCTCTTTACCGCGTCCACGGTCGAGCGGCCCCGGCGAAATCCAAATTGGCTATCGTGCCATCCGGGAATCCGTCTCTCCATGTGTGCCTCCAGGCGGGCGACTATGATCCTCTCGAAGAGTTTACCCACCTCGTCGAGAAGACACACCGGCCTGTATGCCGATGGCGCGTCCGGCGGTCGACCCTCCTTCCGTAGCAGCACGAGTTTCGCCGTGCGCCACGCCCGAGGATAGGCGCCCTCCTTCAGGCACCTGGAGAACAGGTGCCGCAAACGGGGAGCCAAGGTGTCGATCGACTCCGTCCAGACCCGGCCCGGGATCCCGTCCGGACCCGGCGCCACGTCGCGGGATGCCATCTTCTTCGCGGCTTCGAGCAACTCTTCCTCAGTCACTCGAAGTTCCTCGTTCCAATCCGTCGGCGCCGTCCCGTCGATGGTGGTAGGGGCTGGCGCGGACGTCTCGTTGTTGTCCCGCCGTGGGAACAAAGTCCCGATGACGTTGTCCAGTAACGCCGGATCCATGTTTTCGGTCAGCGGGGGGGCCGAAGGTCGCAGTTTCTTCGTAACGATGCGATAGGGCCTCCCCCACGGATCTGAATCGACCAATTCGATCAATCGATCCCAACACCGGGCCTTGGCTAGTTTGATCTCCCGTTGGAGAGCGCGTCTCGTCTCTCTGTATTCTTCATAGCGGCGAGAGATCTCCTCCTCGTCGTGTGTCCGTCTGCGGCGACGCGTCCTTACGAATCTTCTCCGGGCCCGCATGCAACCCGCCCGCATATCGGCTATTTCCGGTGTCCACCAATACACGGAACGGTCGCCTCTGTTTCCCGGGGCGGAGCGCGGCATAGAGGCGTCGCATGCCGCGATCATGTATCCGTGGAGTTCGTCAGCCTCCTCGTCGACGCTACCCAATGTGGAGGTGGTGGTGGGGGGGGTTGTGGTGTTGTCCCCCCGTGCGTCCCAGCTCCAGGCGGAGACAGTGACCGCCGCCCGCAGCATGTCCTTGTCCCTCTCCTTCCAGCGCCACCTAGGTGTGGGTGGTGGTGGTCGACGGGACCGGTTCTCCTCTCGTTGTCGTCGGGCACCGCTGTCGCGCGCGGCGGCCTCCCCCTCCATTTCCATCATTATATAGAGGTGGTCCGATAAGGTCTCCATTCTGTCGGCCACTCTCCATCCGTGGATCTTTCGGTAGAGCCCGGCGGTAGCCCAGGTAACGTCGACGATGGACGATCCCCTCCACGCCACGCAGGTGCTAGTTGTGCCCCTGTTCACCAGGACCAGTCCGAGCGTCGCGGCCCAGTCTGTCAGCATCCTTCCGCGGGAGTCCGTCCTGGTGTCCCCCCATTGCGACGAGCGCGCGTTGAAGTCCCCAAGGACGAGTACCTGACGAGGCATGCATCTACGAACGCAGTCACCGACCTCGTCCAGGAAGTCCCCGAACGAGGCCACTCCGCTGTTGGGCGAGACGTAAATGCCCACTATCGCGATCCCGTTCCACTCGACGGCGACGAAGCCGTTACCGCGATCCAGCAGGGCGCCGGGCGAACACAACGCCGGCGTCCATGTTATGGCTGTAGATCCGTTCAGGTCCCCGATCCAGTTGGGGGCGTCGGGGACGCGGTATGGTTCAGCCACCACAGCGAGTGCGACCCGATTCTCCCGTATAGCCTGGAGAAGCAGGTCCTGCGCCCGTCTGGCTCTTCCTATGTTACATTGGAGCAGGCGGTTGAAGTTACTCCGCCAGCTCCATGGCCTCCTCCCGGCCACTCGTCACTGCTGATGGTGACTCCGCCCCGGTAGCGTTTCCGCCGTAATTCTCGTTGCCGCCGGCGATGGTAGTGATAACGGTGTCGGCGGCGGCGGCAGACCGACGGGTAAGCTGCCCCTTACTTCTCTTGATTTTCGGGGGGGCACATGCCACTCCGCCCATCCTGTGTCCGGATGGAGCTCCCAGCCGCTCGCATAAGGGACATTTCGGCGCCAAGGCGGGACATCCCCTGGCGCGGTGCCCGCTTTCACCGCACCTGTAGCAAAGACGGCTTCTATCCTCGGCGGACGTGCAAGTTGCCCGTACGTGCCCCAACTCCAGGCACTTGAAGCACTGTAAGGGTCTCTTCGGTATGGCAGAGACCCTCGCGATGGACCACCCCAAGGCCACCCTGCCCGCCTGAGCTAGCTTGCGGGCACCGGCCGCCGGACACCTGACCCATGCCGATCCGAGTCCGCCCCTGGAGACGCCGATCTCGCCGATCCGAACATCCTCGCTGTTGCATCCCGCGGCCAAGGCCAGAGCTTGACGCAGCTCCTCCTTGCCCATTGAGATGTCCACATTGGTGACTCTCAGCTCGGCTTTGATCGTGGGAGTTCCGACCCTTACCTTGGTCGGGTCCAGAACGTCTGCCAGGCGCGTCGCAAGGATCGACGCCTTTTCTCTGTCCTTGTCCCTCGGGACTCTGATGACGATGGCGCCCGTCACCGCCTTCTTCATCGTGACGGCCTCCACGCCTATCTCGCCGAGGGGGATAGCTCTTCTGGCCATCGTTACGACGTCGGCATACGACATGTTGGCTCCCTCGCTTAACGTCAGTGTTACCGCGGATGTACTCGGTGCGCGAGGGAGCTTGACTGTTGGCGACGTCTTTTCCTCCCTGAATGGCTTTTTAACGGTGCCACCGCTGCCCGATTTCGGCGCGCCTCCCATCCTATCTGCCCACGGCTTTTGGACAGTCGCTGGTGGCCGGGACTTCTCCTCTCCTCCAGCGGCGTCCAGCTTCCTTTCGGCGATGCTCTTCTGCCCCATCTTACTTTTTCTCCCTACCACCACGCTCCACCCGCCGTCCTCCCGAGTCCTTGGGGGCGGCGGGGGATCTGTGCGGGCGGGGGGGCGAGTAGCGGAGTATTCCGCGCTCCGTCGGGTTTCGGGAGTGCTTTGTTGCTGCTGCCGCTGTTGTTGCAGCTGTTGTTGTTGTTGCTGCTGCGGCCTCAATAGACTCCCGAGTTGTCTCTCCACCATCTTCGTTATGGAGGGACCCAACTCTTCTAGCTTTCTCTCGAGGGCGTCGAGTCGCGCTTCTTGGGTTGCAGCCTCGACCCGTGGGCGGTCCGCGTCGGCACCGCCGCCCCGCAGGCCTTCGATCGCGGGCATAGACCTCCTTGCCAGCTCTCTCCTAAGGGCGGCGTTCTCCTCCTCCAACGCGGACAGTCTCGCCTCCACCAGCCTCATCGCCGCGTTGTTGCCGCTGCTGCCCGCTTGTTCTCTCCTTCGCGGGGCCTCGCTCTTCCATGCGGCCGAGATATAGCTTGCCGCTTCCTTCAGCGCTTTGACGTACGTGCCCTTGAGGTTGGACGATGTGGTCGCCACCTTCATGATCTCGGACACGTGTCTCGTTAATTCCGCGCTGACGTCCGCGGCCGAACTCGTCCTCACTTGTATCTCCAGGTCTTCGGAGACTTCCAAGGTGGCTGTTGTCGCCAGTCTCCTCTTCTTCCCCCTGGATGCGATTGATGCCAGTGATGAGCGAGACGCGAACGAGGCTACCGATTCTTCGTCGTCCGACCTCGCTCGCTCCCGCGATCCTCCCGCAGCAGATGTTGTTATTGTTGTTGCTCCGTCTGACGGGGCCGGCGCAAGGAAAACGCTGCCCGCCCGGCACCCGCTTCTCGTCCTCGGAGTTCTCGGTGTCTCCGTGTATTCTTCCGAGAGTAGACTTCTCGCTTCGCCAGGCGTGGTAACTCGTTCGGGGGCCTGGCGGCCCACCCCCGAGCGGCCGTGGTCGTATGTTGACGACGTAGTGGGGCCCACTTGACTACCCCCGACTACGCCGGTACTGGGGTCTCCCTCCCCTGTACTGTACGTGTTTCTCCTATCTGTTGTGCCTTCCATGGTGAATGAAGTTGTTTCTCGCCGGGTCGTCATCGGGAATCTGTCCTGGTGCCACTCACTCTTTCGCACCCTGTCCCGGAGAGTCCGGAGCAGGGTGACAGGGAGCCCCACGAGAAGGTGAGGTGAGTGGTCTTGACAGGCATGGGCCCACCAACTTCTCCGAAGTTCCTCGCACCGGATCAGCGACCTGACGGGTACCAGAGGCACCGACCGGCCGCCACCCGACTATAGGGGAACATCAGATCCATCGGGGTTTCCCGGGGGGTGGTCCTACGCCCCGAGAACCCATGCCTGCCTCATGCTCCCCAACCTAACCCCAACCTAACCCCAACCTAACCCCAACCTAACCCCAACCTAACCCCAACCTAACCCCAACCTAACCCCAACCTAACCCCAACCTAACCCCAACCTAACCCCAACCTAACCCCAACCTAACCCCAACCTAACCCCAACCTAACCCCAACCTAACCCCAACCTAACCCCAACCTAACCCCAACCTAACCCCAACCTAACCCCAACCTAACCCCAACCTTTTTTTTTTTTTTTTTTTTCGTGGAGAAATCCTCATGGACTCCCAGCTGCGAGCAGCATGGGAAGTGTCGGACTCTTACCGACTAAAACTCCACGGTGGTCTTCCAGACGGCTGTTCGAGGAGGGCTCAGGGTCTCTTGCGAATACTACCAAGCGCTCCTCGCCGTCTATCTCCCTGCTGGGCGGGAGACTTCCTTGTTAGACAGAAGATCGGGGCCGCCAGGGGGGACCACGCCCCCTAGCGCCCCTTTCCTTGGGTCTTGTTACTTCCTTGATGACTCCTTGGGCGCGATTCACGGCGGCGGTACCGCCGGTCCGTGACGCGCGGAGACTCCTTGTTGCCGCGCCCTGCTGGTGTGCTGGGCTTTCTCTCTTTCTCTCTCCGCCCGCTCCTTCACGAGCATAACTTGCTCGCAGAAGGTGCGGACGGCTCTGTACTCCTGGGGCCCCCTGAGCATAGCTTCGATGAGCGTCTCGGGGGCCAATCTCTCGCCGATCTCGAGTCGTAGGACACGTCGCGGTACCTCCCACGCCGGGCAAGCCTCCAGCGTGTGCCGCGCCGTGTCCTCCTCCTCCCCACAGTGGTGACAGATGGTCGTCACCTCTCGCCGGATCTTGAGCAGGTAATCGCCGAACACCCCGTGGCCGGTGAGCACCTGAGTCGTCCTGAATGTGAGCGGGACCCCGCCTTTGTCTCTCCACTTGTCCCAGTTGGGCAGGACGGCGCGGACGGCCCGATGAGGGCGCATCGCATCCTCTTCCAACAGCTGCGAGTGCCACCGCTCCCATGCTTCTAGTCTTGTTTCCTCCCGAACGTCCACGGTTGGTGCCGTCGGCGTGGCACGTCGGTCCAAGGTCGCGGCCCTCCGGTGTTCGTACACCCGGCGAAGGGCAAGGGCCTGTAGCTCGAACGGGGGGGACGCGGCCAGCACGGTCGCTGTCGCGTAGGACACCGTCCTGTATCCCCTCGCTGCCCGGATGGCGATCGTCCTGTGGAGCCTTCTCACCAGAGTCCGGTTACGCCGGCTCACCGCCAGATCATCGGCCCATACGGGCGCTCCGTAAAGGACTCGTGACCTGATCACTCCTTCGTAGAGCCTGCGGACTCCCAATCCTGCCCCGCCGATGTTAGGTAAAAGGCCGCACAGCGCGTTGGCTGCGGCCGTTACTTTCGGGGCTAAGTACTCAAAGTGTGGCTCGAACGTCCACTTACTGTCGACGATCAAGCCCAAGTACTTCATCCGGTGTCCCACAGGGACCTCTTCTCCGTCGATGACTATAGTCGACAGCTCCGCAGGCGGCGTTCCTCTGCGTCGTTGGTCGTAGAACCACAGGGCTTCCGATTTCGCCGGCGACACGCTCAAGCCGAGTCTTCGAATGGCGTGCACCGCGCATGCCACGGCGGTCTCAGTCAGGCATGCGGCGTCGTTCCACCATCGTCCGCTGGCCAGCACCAGCGTGTCATCCGCGTAGCATATCATGCCAGCCCCCGGCGGCATGGGACTTCGGAGGACCGAGTCATAGGCAGTGATCCACAGAATCGGTCCGAGTACCGAGCCCTGCGGCACGCCGCGCTCCACCGGTCTTCGCTCCTTCACGCCGTTTCTGCCTGTGTAGGTGATCCACCTATCGTTCAGATAGGCCTGAATCACCCTAACGAGGTATGGCGGGGACTCGAAGTGTCGCAGCGCCTCCACGATCCTGCTCCAAGGAATGCTATTGAAAGCGTTGGAGATGTCCAAGGAGACGGCTACCGCCACCCCTTCTCGCGCGACCATGTCCTCCGCCATGGATCTCAGCCTCTTTACCGCGTCCACGGTCGAGCGGCCCCGGCGAAATCCAAATTGGCTATCGTGCCATCCGGGAATCCGTCTCTCCATGTGTGCCTCCAGGCGGGCGACTATGATCCTCTCGAAGAGTTTACCCACCTCGTCGAGAAGACACACCGGCCTGTATGCCGATGGCGCGTCCGGCGGTCGACCCTCCTTCCGTAGCAGCACGAGTTTCGCCGTGCGCCACGCCCGAGGACAGGCGCCCTCCTTCAGGCACCTGGAGAACAGGTGCCGCAAACGGGGAGCCAAGGTGTCGATCGACTCCGTCCAGACCCGGCCCGGGATCCCGTCCGGACCCGGAGCCACGTCGCGGGATGCCATCTTCTTCGCGGCTTCGAGCAACTCTTCCTCAGTCACTCGAAGTTCCTCGTTCCAATCCGTCGGCGCCGTCCCGTCGATGGTGGTAGGGGCTGGCGCGGACGTCTCGTTGTTGTCCCGCCGTGGGAACAAAGTCCCGATGACGTTGTCCAGTAACGCCGGATCCATGTTTTCGGTCAGCGGGGGGGCCGAAGGTCGCAGTTTCTTCGTAACGATGCGATAGGGCCTCCCCCACGGATCTGAATCGACCAATTCGATCAATCGATCCCAACACCGGGCCTTGGCTAGTTTGATCTCCCGTTGGAGAGCGCGTCTCGTCTCTCTGTATTCTTCATAGCGGCGAGAGATCTCCTCCTCGTCGTGTGTCCGTCTGCGGCGACGCGCCCTTACGAATCTTCTCCGGGCCCGCATGCAACCCGCCCGCATATCGGCTATTTCCGGTGTCCACCAATACACGGAACGGTCGCCTCTGTTTCCCGGGGCGGAGCGCGGCATAGAGGCGTCGCATGCCGCGATCATGTATCCGTGGAGTTCGTCAGCCTCCTCGTCGACGCTACCCAATGTGGAGGTGGTGGTGGGGGGGGTTGTGGTGTTGTCCCCCCGTGCGTCCCAGCTCCAGGCGGAGACAGTGACCGCCGCCCGCAGCATGTCCTTGTCCCTCTCCTTCAAGCGCCACCTAGGTGTGGGTGGTGGTGGTCGACGGGACCGGTTCACCTCTCGTTGTCGTCGGGCACCGCTATCGCGCGCGGCGGCCTCCCCCTCCATTTCCATCATTATATAGAGGTGGTCCGATAAGGTCTCCATTCTGTCGGCCACTCTCCATCCGCGGATCTTTCGGTAGAGCCCGGCGGTAGCCCAGGTAACGTCGACGATGGACGATCCCCTCCACGCCACGCAGGTGCTAGTTGTGCCCCTGTTCACCAGGACCAGTCCGAGCGTCGCGGCCCAGTCTGTCAGCATCCTTCCGCGGGAGTCCGTCCTGGTGTCTCCCCATTGCGACGAGCGCGCGTTGAAGTCCCCAAGGACGAGTACCTGACGAGGCATGCATCTACGAACGCAGTCACCGACCTCGTCCAGGAAGTCCCCGAACGAGGCCACTCCGCTGTTGGGCGAGACGTAAATGCCCACTATCGCGATCCCGTTCCACTCGACGGCGACGAAGCCGTTACCGCGATCCAGCAGGGCGCCGGGCGAGCACAACGCCGGCGTCCATGTTATGGCTGTAGATCCGTTCAGATCCCCGATCCAGTTGGGGGCGTCGGGGACGCGGTATGGTTCAGCCACCACAGCGAGTGCGACCCGATTCTCCCGTATAGCCTGGAGAAGCAGGTCCTGCGCCCGTCTGGCTCTTCCTATGTTACATTGGAGCAGGCGGTTGAAGTTACTCCGCCAGCTCCATGGCCTCCTCCCGGCCACTCGTCACTGCTGATGGTGACTCCGCCCCGGTAGCGTTTCCGCCGTAGTTCTCGTTGCCGCCGGCGATGGTAGTGATAACGGTGTCGGCGGCGGCGGCAGACCGACGGGTAAGCTGCCCCTTACTTCTCTTGATTTTCGGGGGGGCACATGCCACTCCGCCCATCCTGTGTCCGGATGGAGCTCCCAGCCGCTCGCATAAGGGACATTTCGGCGCCAAGGCGGGACATCCCCTGGCGCGGTGCCCGCTTTCACCGCACCTGTAGCAAAGACGGCTTCTATCCTCGGCGGACGTGCAAGTTGCCCGTACGTGCCCCAACTCCAGGCACTTGAAGCACTGTAAGGGTCTCTTCGGTATGGCAGAGACCCTCGCGATGGACCACCCCAAGGCCACCCTGCCCGCCTGAGCTAGCTTGCGGGCACCGGCCGCCGGACACCTGACCCATGCCGATCCGAGTCCGCCCCTGGAGACGCCGATCTCGCCGATCCGAACATCCTCGCTGTTGCATCCCGCGGCCAAGGCCAGAGCTTGACGCAGCTCCTCCTTGCCCATTGAGATGTCCACATTGGTGACTCTCAGCTCGGCTTTGATCGTGGGAGTTCCGACCCTTACCTTGGTCGGGTCCAGAACGTCTGCCAGGCGCGTCGCAAGGATCGACGCCTTTTCTCTGTCCTTGTCCCTCGGGACTCTGATGACGATGGCGCCCGTCACCGCCTTCTTCATCGTGACGGCCTCCACGCCTATCTCGCCGAGGGGGATAGCTCTTCTGGCCATCGTTACGACGTCGGCATACGACATGTTGGCTCCCTCGCTTAACGTCAGTGTTACCGCGGATGTACTCGGTGCGCGAGGGAGCTTGACTGTTGGCGACGTCTTTTCCTCCCTGAATGGCTTTTTAACGGTGCCACCGCTGCCCGATTTCGGCGCGCCTCCCATCCTATCTGCCCACGGTTTTTGGACAGTCGCTGGTGGCCGGGACTTCTCCTCTCCTCCAGCGGCGTCCAGCTTCCTTTCGGCGATGTTCTTCTGCCCCATCTTACTTTTTCTCCCTACCACCACGCTCCACCCGCCGTCCTCCCGAGTCCTTGGGGGCGGCGGGGGATCTGTGCGGGCGGGGGGGCGAGTAGCGGAGTATTCCGCGCTCCGTCGGGTTTCGGGAGTGCTTTGTTGCTGCTGCCGCTGTTGTTGCAGCTGTTGTTGTTGTTGCTGCTGCGGCCTCAATAGACTCCCGAGTTGTCTCTCCACCATCTTCGTTATGGAGGGACCCAACTCTTCTAGCTTTCTCTCGAGGGCGTCGAGTCGCGCTTCTTGGGTTGCAGCCTCGACCCGTGGGCGGTCCGCGTCGGCACCGCCGCCACGCAGGCCTTCGATCGCGGGCATAGACCTCCTTGCCAGCTCTCTCCTAAGGGCGGCGTTCTCCTCCTCCAACGCGGACAGTCTCGCCTCCACCAGCCTCATTGCCGCGTTGTTGCCGCTGCTGCCCGCTTGTTCTCTCCTTCGCGGGGCCTCGCTCTTCCATGCGGCCGAGATATAGCTTGCCGCTTCCTTCAGCGCTTTGACGTACGTGCCCTTGAGGTTGGACGATGTGGTCGCCACCTTCATGATCTCGGACACGTGTCTCGTTAATTCCGCGCTGACGTCCGCGGCCGAACTCGTCCTCACTTGTATCTCCAGATCTTCGGAGACTTCCAAGGTGGCTGTTGTCGCCAGTCTCCTCTTCTTCCCCCTGGATGCGATTGATGCCAGTGATGAGCGAGACGCGAACGAGGCTACCGATTCTTCGTCGTCCGACCTCGCTCGCTCCCGCGATCCTCCCGCAGCAGATGTTGTTATTGTTGTTGCTCCGTCTGACGGGGCCGGCGCAAGGAAAACGCTGCCCGCCCGGCACCCGCTTCTCGTCCTCGGAGTTCTCGATGTCTCCATGTATTCTTCCGAGAATAGACTTCTCGCTTCGCCAGGCGTGGTAACACGTTCGGGGGCCTGGCGGCCCACCCCCGAGCGGCCGTGGTCGTATGTTGACGACGTAGTGGGGCCCACTTGACTACCCCCGACTACGCCGGTACTGGGGTCTCCCTCCCCTGTACTGTACGCGTTTCTCCTATCTGTTGTGCCTTCCATGGTGAATGAAGTTGTTTCTCGCCGGGTCGTCATCGGGAATCTGTCCTGGTGCCACTCACTCTTTCGCACCCTGTCCCGGAGAGTCCGGAGCAGGGTGACAGGGAGCCCCACGAGAAGGTGAGGTGAGTGGTCTTGACAGGCATGGGCCCACCAACTTCTCCGAAGTTCCTCGCACCGGATCAGCGACCTGACGGGTACCAGAGGCACCGACCGGCCGCCACCCGACTATAGGGGAACATCAGATCCATCGGGGTTTCCCGGGGGGTGGTCCTACGCCCCGAGAACCCATGCCCGCCTCATGCTCCCCAACCTAACCCCAACCTTTTTTTTTTTTTTTTTTTTTTATACGTGGGGAAATCCTCATGGACACCCGGGCGCCACCAGACGCGTCCGGGTAGTGTCGGACTCTTACCGACTAAAACCCCACGATGACCATCCTGGCGTCTTGTGGACTTAGGGTAGGTTCTCTTGCGAATGCGACCACCGCTTGTAGTCCGACGCCGCTGGTGTTGTCCTCCGAGATGTTGTTCCGGAGCCAGAGGCAGGTCATCCACCTCTGGCCACGTCGCCGTTGCCTACTTTCAGCCTCCGGGTCCCCCAGTTGGCGTCCGAGCTTCGTCCATCTGCAGGTTTCATCGGGGGGAGGGGGGAGAACTCGCCGTTCGGGGGCACCAATCCCTACTAGGCGCTCTTGCCCCCACCCAGCCGGAAACTCTCGTCGGCGTACCACGATGTCGCCCACAGGTGAAACGGTTGTCCCCCAAACCGACTTCCCCACCCGAACATCCTCCTGGTGGCCCGTACTGCTTCCTCCTGGTTTGGGGTGCCCTCTAGTCTCTCCTGGTCCTTGGTGGAATCCGAAAAAACCGGATTTGGTCACCGCAATCCAAAGCGCCAACGTCATCACGGAGCGGTCACCCATCCCAGACCGCCCCGCAACCTGGGGTGCTTAACTTTCGTGATCTAACGGGAACGAGTGTTTCACCCCAGCCAACGGACGTTGACAACCTAACCCCAACCTAACCCCAACCTAACCCCAACCTAACCCCAACCTAACCCCAACCTAACCCCAACCTAACCCCAACCTAACCCCAACCTAACCCCAACCTAACCCCAACCTAACCCCAACCTAACCCCAACCTAACCCCAACCTAACCCCAACCTAACCCCAACCTTTTTTTTTTTTTTTTTTTTTTTTCGTGGAGAAATCCTCATGGACTCCCAGCTGCGAGCAGCATGGGAAGTGTCGGACTCTTACCGACTAAAACTCCACGGTGGTCTTCCAGACGGCTGTTCGAGGAGGGCTCAGGGTCTCTTGCGAATACTACCAAGCGCTCCTCGCCGTCTATCTCCCTGCTGGGCGGGAGACTTCCTTGTTAGACAGAAGATCGGGGCCGCCGGGGGGGACCACGCCCCCTAGCGCCCCTTTCCTTGGGTCTTGTTACTTCCTTGGTGACTCCTTGGGCGCGTTCACGGCGGCGGTACCGCCGGTCCGTGACGCGCGGAGACTCCTTGTTGCCGCGCCCTGCTGGTATGCTGGGCTTTCTCTCTTTCTCTCTCCGCCCGCTCCTTCACGAGCATAACTTGCTCGCAGAAGGTGCGGACGGCTCTGTACTCCTGGGGCCCCCTGAGCATAGCTTCGATGAGCGTCTCGGGGGCCAATCTCTCGCCGATCTCGAGTCGTAAGACACGTCGCGGTACCTCCCACGCCGGGCAAGCCTCCAGCGTGTGCCGCGCCGTGTCCTCCTCCTCCCCACAGTGGTGACAGATGGTCGTCACCTCTCGCCGGATCTTGAGCAGGTAATCGCCGAACACCCCGTGGCCGGTGAGCACCTGAGTCGTCCTGAATGTGAGCGGGACCCCGCCTTTGTCTCTCCACTTGTCCCAGTTGGGCAGGACGGCGCGGACGGCCCGATGAGGGCGCATCGCATCCTCTTCCAACAGCTGCGAGTGCCACCGCTCCCATGCTTCTAGTCTTGTTTCCTCCCGAACGTCCACGGTTGGTGCCGTCGGCGTGGCACGTCGGTCCAAGGTCGCGGCCCTCCGGTGTTCGTACACCCGGCGAAGGGCAAGGGCCTGTAGCTCGAACGGGGGGGACGCGGCCAGCACGGTCGCTGTCGCGTAGGACACCGTCCTGTATCCCCTCGCTGCCCGGATGGCGATCGTCCTGTGGAGCCTTCTCACCAGAGTCCGGTTACGCCGGCTCACCGCCAGATCATCGGCCCATACGGGCGCTCCGTAAAGGACTCGTGACCTGATCACTCCTTCGTAGAGCCTGCGGACTCCCAATCCTGCCCCGCCGATGTTAGGTAAAAGGCCGCACAGCGCGTTGGCTGCGGCCGTTACTTTCGGGGCTAAGTACTCAAAGTGTGGCTCGAACGTCCACTTACTGTCGACGATCAAGCCCAAGTACTTCATCCGGTGTCCCACAGGGACCTCTTCTCCGTCGATGACTATAGTCGACAGCTCCGCAGGCGGCGTTCCTCTGCGTCGTTGGTCGTAGAACCACAGGGCTTCCGATTTCGCCGGCGACACGCTCAAGCCGAGTCTTCGAATGGCGTGCACCGCGCATGCCACGGCGTTCTCAGTCAGGCATGCGGCGTCGTTCCACCATCGTCCGCTGGCCAGCACCAGCGTGTCATCCGCGTAGCATATCATGCCAGCCCCCGGCGGCATGGGACTTCGGAGGACCGAGTCATAGGCAGTGATCCACAGAATCGGTCCGAGTACCGAGCCCTGCGGCACGCCGCGCTCCACCGGTCTTCGCTCCTTCACACCGTTTCTGCCTGTGTAGGTGATCCACCTATCGTTCAGATAGGCCTGAATCACCCTGACGAGGTATGGCGGGGACTCGAAGTGTCGCAGCGCCTCCACGATCCTGCTCCAAGGAATGCTATTGAAAGCGTTGGAGATGTCCAAGGAGACGGCTACCGCCACCCCTTCTCGCGCGACCATGTCCTCCGCCATGGATCTCAGCCTCTTTACCGCGTCCACGGTCGAGCGGCCCCGGCGAAATCCAAATTGGCTATCGTGCCATCCGGGAATCCGTCTCTCCATGTATGCCTCCAGGCGGGCGACTATGATCCTCTCGAAGAGTTTACCCACCTCGTCGAGAAGACACACCGGCCTGTATGCCGATGGCGCGTCCGGCGGTCGACCCTCCTTCCGTAGCAACACGAGTTTCGCCGTGCGCCACGCCCGAGGATAGGCGCCCTCCCTCAGGCACCTGGAGAACAGGTGCCGCAAACGGGGAGCCAAGGTGTCGATCGACTCCGTCCAGACTCGGCCCGGGATCCCGTCCGGACCCGGCGCCACGTCGCGGGATGCCATCTTCTTCGCGGCTTCGAGCAACTCTTCCTCAGTCACTCGAAGTTCCTCGTTCCAATCCGTCGGCGCCGTCCCGTCGATGGTGGTAGGGGCTGGCGCGGACGTCTCGTTGTTGTCCCGCCGTGGGAACAAAGTCCCGATGACGTTGTCCAGTAACGCCGGATCCATGTTTTCGGTCAGCGGGGGGGCCGAAGGTCGCAGTTTCTTCGTAACGATGCGATAGGGCCTCCCCCACGGATCTGAATCGACCAATTCGATCAATCGATCCCAACACCGGGCCTTGGCTAGTTTGATCTCCCGTTGGAGAGCGCGTCTCGTCTCTCTGTATTCTTCATAGCGGCGAGAGATCTCCTCCTCGTCGTGTGTCCGTTTGCGGCGACGCGCCCTTACGAATCTTCTCCGGGCCCGCATGCAACCCGCCCGCATATCGGCTATTTCCGGTGTCCACCAATACACGGAACGGTCGCCTCTGTTTCCCGGGGCGGAGCGCGGCATAGAGGCGTCGCATGCCGCGATCATGTATCCGTGGAGTTCGTCAGCCTCCTCGTCGACGCTACCCAATGTGGAGGTGGTGGTGGGGGGGGTTGTGGTGTTGTCCCCCCGTGCGTCCCAGCTCCAGGCGGAGACAGTGACCGCCGCCCGCAGCATGTCCTTGTCCCTCTCCTTCAAGCGCCACCTAGGTGTGGATGGTGGTGGTCGACGGGACCGGTTCTCCTCTCGTTGTCGTCGGGCACCGCTGTCGCAGGCGGCGGCCTCCCCCTCCATTTCCATCATTATATAGAGGTGGTCCGATAAGGTCTCCATTCTGTCGGCCACTCTCCATCCGTGGATCTTTCGGTAGAGCCCGGCGGTAGCCCAGGTAACGTCGACGATGGACGATCCCCTCCACGCCACGCAGGTGCTAGTTGTGCCCCTGTTCACCAGAATCAGCCCGAGCGTCGCGGCCCAGTCTGTCAGCATCCTGCCGCGGGAGTCCGTCCTGGTGTCCCCCCATTGCGACGAGCGCGCGTTGAAGTCCCCAAGGACGAGTACCTGACGAGGCAGGCATCTACGAACGCAGTCACCGACCTCGTCCAGGAAGTCCCCGAACGAGGCCACTCCGCTGTTGGGCGAGACGTAAATGCCCACTATCGCGATCCCGTTCCACTCGACGGCGACGAAGCCGTTACCGCGATCCAACAGGGCGCCGGGCGAACACAACGCCGGCGTCCATGTTATGGCTGTTGATCCGTTCAGGTCCCCGATCCAGTTGGGGGCGTCGGGGACGCGGTATGGTTCAGCCACCACAGCGAGTGCGACCCGATTCTCCCGTATAGCCTGGAGAAGCAGGTCCTGCGCCCGTCTGGCTCTTCCTATGTTACATTGGAGCAGGCGGTTGAAGTTACTCCGCCAGCTCCATGGCCTCCTCCCGGCCACTCGTCACTGCTGATGGTGACTCCGCCCCGGTAGCGTTTCCGCCGTAGTTCTCGTTGCCGCCGGCGATGGTAGTGATAACGGTGTCGGCGGCGGCGGCAGACCGACGGGTAAGCTGCTCCTTACTTCTCTTGATTTTCGGGGGGGCACATGCCACTCCGCCCATCCTGTGTCCGGATGGAGCTCCCAGCCGCTCGCATAAGGGACATTTCGGCGCCAGAGCGGGACATCCCCTGGCGCGGTGCCCGCTTTCACCGCACCTGTAGCAAAGACGGCTTCTATCCTCGGCGGACGTGCAAGTTGCCCGTACGTGCCCCAACTCCAGGCACTTGAAGCACTGTAAGGGTCTCTTCGGTATGGCAGAGACCCTCGCGATGGACCACCCCAAGACCACCCTGCCCGCCTGAGCTAGCTTGCGGGCACCGGCCGCCGGACACCTGACCCATGCCGATCCGAGTCCGCCCCTGGAGACGCCGATCTCGCCGATCCGAACATCCTCGCTGCTGCATCCCGCGGCCAAGGCCAGAGCCTGACGCAGCTCCTCCTTGCCCATTGAGATGTCCACATTGGTGACTCACAGCTCGGCTTTGATCGTGGGAGTTCCGACCCTTACCTTGGTCGGGTCCAGAACGTCTGCCAGGCGCGTCGCAAGGATCGACGCCTTTTCTCTGTCCTTGTCCCTCGGGACTCTGATGACGATGGCGCCCGTCACCGCCTTCTTCATCGTGACGGCCTGCACGCCTATCTCGCCGAGGGGGATAGCTCTTCTGGCCGTCGTTACGACGTCGGCATACGACATGTTGGCTCCCTCGCTTAGCGTCAGTGTTACCGCGGATGTACTCGGTGCGCGAGGGAGCTTGACTGTTGGCGACGTCTTTTCCTTCCTGAATGGCTTTTTAACGGTGCCACCGCTGCCCGATTTCGGCGCGCCTCCCATCCTATCTGCCCACGGTTTTTGGACAGTCGCTGGTGGCCGGGACTTCTCCTCTCCTCCAGCGGCGTCCAGCTTCCTTTCGGCGATGTTCCTCTGCCCCATCTTGCTTTTTCTCCCTACCACCACGCTCCACCCGCCGTCCTCCCGAGTCCTTGGGGGCGGCGGAGGATCTGCGCGGGCGGGGGGGCGAGTAGCGGAGTATTCCGCGCTCCGTCGGGTTTCGGGAGTGCTTTGTTGCTGCTGCCGCTGTTGTTGCAGCTGTTGTTGTTGTTGCTGCTGCGGCTTCAATAGACTCCCGAGTTGTCTCTCCACCATCTTCGTTATGGAGGGACCCAACTCTTCTAGCTTTCTCTCGAGGGCGTCGAGTCGCGCTTCTTGGGTTGCAGCCTCGACCCGTGGGCGGTCCGTGTCGGCACCGCCGCCCCGCAGGCCTTCGATCGCGGGCATAGACCTCCTTGCCAGCTCTCTCCTAAGGGCGGCGTTCTCCTCCTCCAACGCGGACAGTTTCGCCTCCACCAGCCTCATCGCCGCGTTGTTGCCGCTGCTGCCCGCTTGTTCTCTCCTTCGCGGGGCCTCGCTCTTCCATGCGGCCGAGATATAGCTTGCCGCTTCCTTCAGCGCTTTGACGTACGTGCCCTTGAGGTTGGACGATGTGGTCGCCACCTTCATGATCTCGGACACGTGTCTCGTTAATTCCGCGCTGACGTCCGCGGCCGAACTCGTCCTCACTTGTATCTCCAGATCTTCGGAGACTTCCAAGGTGGCTGTTGTCGCCAGTCTCCTCTTCTTCCCCCTGGATGCGATTGATGCCAGTGATGAGCGAGACGCGAACGAGGCTACCGATTCTTCGTCGTCCGACCTCGCTCGCTCCCGCGATCCTCCCGCAGCAGATGTTGTTATTGTTGTTGCTCCGTCTGACGGGGCCGGCGCAAGGAAAACGCTGCCCGCCCGGCACCCGCTTCTCGTCCTCGGAGTTCTCGATGTCTCCATGTATTCTTCCGAGAATAGACTTCTCGCTTCGCAGGCGTGGTAACACGTTCGGGGGCCTGGCGGCCCACCCCCGAGCGGCCGTGGTCGTATGTTGACGACGTAGTGGGGCCCACTTGACTACCCCCGACTACGCCGGTACTGGGGTCTCCCTCCCCTGTACTGTAAGTGTTTCTCCTATCTGTTGTGCCTTCCATGGTGAATGAAGTTGTTTCTCGCCGGGTCGTCATCGGGAATCTGTCCTGGTGCCACTCACTCTTTCGCACCCTGTCCCGGAGAGTCCGGAGCAGGGTGACAGGGAGCCCCACGAGAAGGTGAGGTGAGTGGTCTTGACAGGCCTGGGCCCACCAACTTCTCCGAAGTTCCTCGCACCGGATCAGCGACCTGACGAGTACCAGAGGCACCGACCGGTCGCCTCCCGACTATAGGGGAACATCAGATCCATCGGGGTTTCCCGGGGGGTGGTCCTACGCCCCGAGAACCCATGCCCGCCTCATGCTCCCCAACCTAACCCCAACCTTTTTTTTTTTTTTTTTTTTTTTTTTTTATACGTGGGGAAATCCTCATGGACACCCGGGCGCCACCAGACGCGTCCGGGTAGTGTCGGACTCTTACCGACTAAAACCCCACGATGACCATCCTGGCGTCTTGTGGACTTAGGGTAGGTTCTCTTGCGAATACGACCACCGCTTGTAGTCCGACGCCGCTGGTGTTGTCCTCCGAGATGTTGTTCCGGAGCCAGAGGCAGGTCATCCACCTCTGGCCACGTCGCCGTTGCCTACTTTCAGCCTCCGGTCCCCCAGTTGGCGTCCGAGCTTCGTCCATCTGCAGGTTTCATCGGGGGGAGGGGGGAGAACTCGCCGTTCGGGGGCACCAATCCCTACTAGGCGCTCTTGCCCCCACCCAGCCGGAAACTCTCGTCGGCGTACCACGATGTCGCCCACAGGTGGAACGGTTGTCCCCCAAACCGACTTCCCCACCCGAACATCCTCCTGGTGGCCCGTACTGCTTCCTCCTGGTTTGGGGTGCCCTCTAGTCTCTCCTGGTCCTTGGTGGAATCCGAAAAAACCGGATTTGGTCACCGCAATCCAAAGCGCCAACGTCATCACGGAGCGGTCACCCATCCCAGACCGCCCCGCAACCTGGGGTGCTTAACTTTCGTGATCTAACGGGAACGAGTGTTTCACCCCAGCCAACGGACGTTGACAACCTAACCCCAACCTAACCCCAACCTAACCCCAACCTTTTTTTTTTTTTTTTTTTTTTCGTGGAGAAATCCTCATGGACTCCCAGCTGCGAGCAGCATGGGAAGTGTCGGACTCTTACCGACTAAAACTCCACGGTGGTCTTCCAGACGGCTGTTCGAGGAGGGCTCAGGGTCTCTTGCGAATACTACCAAGCGCTCCTCGCCGTCTATCTCCCTGCTGGGCGGGAGACTTCCTTGTTAGACAGAAGATCGGGGCCGCCGGGGGGGACCACGCCCCCTAGCGCCCCTTTCCTTGGGTCTTGTTACTTCCTTGGTGACTCCTTGGGCGCGTTCACGGCGGCGGTACCGCCGGTCCGTGACGCGCGGAGACTCCTTGTTGCCGCGCCCTGCTGGTATGCTGGGCTTTCTCTCTTTCTCTCTCCGCCCGCTCCTTCACGAGCATAACTTGCTCGCAGAAGGTGCGGACGGCTCTGTACTCCTGGGGCCCCCTGAGCATAGCTTCGATGAGCGTCTCGGGGGCCAATCTCTCGCCGATCTCGAGTCGTAAGACACGTCGCGGTACCTCCCACGCCGGGCAAGCCTCCAGCGTGTGCCGCGCCGTGTCCTCCTCCTCCCCACAGTGGTGACAGATGGTCGTCACCTCTCGCCGGATCTTGAGCAGGTAATCGCCGAACACCCCGTGGCCGGTGAGCACCTGAGTCGTCCTGAATGTGAGCGGGACCCCGCCTTTGTCTCTCCACTTGTCCCAGTTGGGCAGGACGGCGCGGACGGCCCGATGAGGGCGCATCGCATCCTCTTCCAACAGCTGCGAGTGCCACCGCTCCCATGCTTCTAGTCTTGTTTCCTCCCGAACGTCCACGGTTGGTGCCGTCGGCGTGGCACGTCGGTCCAAGGTCGCGGCCCTCCGGTGTTCGTACACCCGGCGAAGGGCAAGGGCCTGTAGCTCGAACGGGGGGGACGCGGCCAGCACGGTCGCTGTCGCGTAGGACACCGTCCTGTATCCCCTCGCTGCCCGGATGGCGATCGTCCTGTGGAGCCTTCTCACCAGAGTCCGGTTACGCCGGCTCACCGCCAGATCATCGGCCCATACGGGCGCTCCGTAAAGGACTCGTGACCTGATCGCTCCTTCGTAGAGCCTGCGGACTCCCAATCCTGCCCCGCCGATGTTAGGTAAAAGGCCGCACAGCGCGTTGGCTGCGGCCGTTACTTTCGGGGCTAAGTACTCAAAGTGTGGCTCGAACGTCCACTTACTGTCGACGATCAAGCCCAAGTACTTCATCCGGTGTCCCACAGGGACCTCTTCTCCGTCGATGACTATAGTCGACAGCTCCGCAGGCGGCGTTCCTCTGCGTCGTTGGTCGTAGAACCACAGGGCTTCCGATTTCGCCGGCGACACGCTCAAGCCGAGTCTTCGAATGGCGTGCACCGCGCATGCCACGGCGGTCTCAGTCAGGCATGCGGCGTCGTTCCACCATCGTCCGCTGGCCAGCACCAGCGTGTCATCCGCGTAGCATATCATGCCAGCCCCCGGCGGCATGGGACTTCGGAGGACCGAGTCATAGGCAGTGATCCACAGAATCGGTCCGAGTACCGAGCCCTGCGGCACGCCGCGCTCCACCGGTCGTCGCTCCTTCACGCCGTTTCTGCCTGTGTAGGTGATCCACCTATCGTTCAGATAGGCCTGAATCACCCTGACGAGGTATGGCGGGGACTCGAAGTGTCGCAGCGCCTCCACGATCCTGCTCCAAGGAATGCTATTGAAAGCGTTGGAGATGTCCAAGGAGACGGCTACCGCCACCCCTTCTCGCGCGACCATGTCCTCCGCCATGGATCTCAGCCTCTTTACCGCGTCCACGGTCGAGCGGCCCCGGCGAAATCCAAATTGGCTATCGTGCCATCCGGGAATCCGTCTCTCCATGTGTGCCTCCAGGCGGGCGACTATGATCCTCTCGAAGAGTTTACCCACCTCGTCGAGAAGACACACCGGCCTGTATGCCGATGGCGCGTCCGGCGGTCGACCCTCCTTCCGTAGCAACACGAGTTTCGCCGTGCGCCACGCCCGAGGATAGGCGCCCTCCCTCAGGCACCTGGAGAACAGGTGCCGCAAACGGGGAGCCAAGGTGTCGATCGACTCCGTCCAGACTCGGCCCGGGATCCCGTCCGGACCCGGCGCCACGTCGCGGGATGCCATCTTCTTCGCGGCTTCGAGCAACTCTTCCTCAGTCACTCGAAGTTCCTCGTTCCAATCCGTCGGCGCCGTCCCGTCGATGGTGGTAGGGGCTGGACGGACGTCTCGTTGTTGTCCCGCCGTGGGAACAAAGTCCCGATGACGTTGTCCAGTAACGTCGGATCCATGTTTTCGGTCAGCGGGGGGGCCGAAGGTCGCAGTTTCTTCGTAACGATGCGATAGGGCCTCCCCCACGGATCTGAATCGACCAATTCGATCAATCGATCCCAACACCGGGCCTTGGCTAGTTTGATCTCCCGTTGGAGAGCGCGTCTCGTCTCTCTGTATTCTTCATAGCGGCGAGAGATCTCCTCCTCGTCGTGTGTCCGTTTGCGGCGACGCGCCCTTACGAATCTTCTCCGGGCCCGCATGCAACCCGCCCGCATATCGGCTATTTCCGGTGTCCACCAATACACGGAACGGTCGCCTCTGTTTCCCGGGGCGGAGCGCGGCATAGAGGCGTCGCATGCCGCGATCATGTATCCGTGGAGTTCGTCAGCCTCCTCGTCGACGCTACCCAATGTGGAGGTGGTGGTGGGGGGGGTTGTGGTGTTGTCCCCCCGTGCGTCCCAGCTCCAGGCGGAGACAGTGACCGCCGCCCGCAGCATGTCCTTGTCCCTCTCCTTCAAGCGCCACCTAGGTGTGGATGGTGGTGGTCGACGGGACCGGTTCTCCTCTCGTCGTCGTCGGGCACCGCTGTCGCAGGCGGCGGCCTCCCCCTCCATTTCCATCATTATATAGAGGTGGTCCGATAAGGTCTCCATTCTGTCGGCCACTCTCCATCCGTGGATCTTTCGGTAGAGCCCGGCGGTAGCCCAGGTAACGTCGACGATGGACGATCCCCTCCACGCCACGCAGGTGCTAGTTGTGCCCCTGTTCACCAGAATCAGCCCGAGCGTCGCGGCCCAGTCTGTCAGCATCCTGCCGCGGGAGTCCGTCCTGGTGTCCCCCCATTGCGACGAGCGCGCGTTGAAGTCCCCAAGGACGAGTACCTGACGAGGCAGGCATCTACGAACGCAGTCACCGACCTCGTCCAGGAAGTCCCCGAACGAGGCCACTCCGCTGTTGGGCGAGACGTAAATGCCCACTATCGCGATCCCGTTCCACTCGACGGCGACGAAGCCGTTACCGCGATCCAACAGGGCGCCGGGCGAACACAACGCCGGCGTCCATGTTATGGCTGTTGATCCGTTCAGGTCCCCGATCCAGTTGGGGGCGTCGGGGACGCGGTATGGTTCAGCCACCACAGCGAGTGCGACCCGATTCTCCCGTATAGCCTGGAGAAGCAGGTCCTGCGCCCGTCTGGCTCTTCCTATGTTACATTGGAGCAGGCGGTTGAAGTTACTCCGCCAGCTCCATGGCCTCCTCCCGGCCACTCGTCACTGCTGATGGTGACTCCGCAACGGTAGCGTTTCCGCCGTAGTTCTCGTTGCCGCCGGCGATGGTAGTGATAACGGTGTCGGCGGCGGCGGCAGACCGACGGGTAAGCTGCTCCTTACTTCTCTTGATTTTCGGGGGGGCACATGCCACTCCGCCCATCCTGTGTCCGGATGGAGCTCCCAGCCGCTCGCATAAGGGACATTTCGGCGCCAGAGCGGGACATCCCCTGGCGCGGTGCCCGCTTTCACCGCACCTGTAGCAAAGACGGCTTCTATCCTCGGCGGACGTGCAAGTTGCCCGTACGTGCCCCAACTCCAGGCACTTGAAGCACTGTAAGGGTCTCTTCGGTATGGCAGAGACCCTCGCGATGGACCACCCCAAGACCACCCTGCCCGCCTGAGCTAGCTTGCGGGCACCGGCCGCCGGACACCTGACCCATGCCGATCCGAGTCCGCCCCTGGAGACGCCGATCTCGCCGATCCGAACATCCTCGCTGCTGCATCCCGCGGCCAAGGCCAGAGCCTGACGCAGCTCCTCCTTGCCCATTGAGATGTCCACATTGGTGACTCTCAGCTCGGCTTTGATCGTGGGAGTTCCGACCCTTACCTTGGTCGGGTCCAGAACGTCTGCCAGGCGCGTCGCAAGGATCGACGCCTTTTCTCTGTCCTTGTCCCTCGGGACTCTGATGACGATGGCGCCCGTCACCGCCTTCTTCATCGTGACGGCCTGCACGCCTATCTCGCCGAGGGGGATAGCTCTTCTGGCCGTCGTTACGACGTCGGCATACGACATGTTGGCTCCCTCGCTTAGCGTCAGTGTTACCGCCGATGTACTCGGTGCGCGAGGGAGCTTGACTGTTGGCGACGTCTTTTCCTTCCTGAATGGCTTTTTAACGGTGCCACCGCTGCCCGATTTCGGCGCGCCTCCCATCCTATCTGCCCACGGTTTTTGGACAGTCGCTGGTGGCCGGGACTTCTCCTCTCCTTCAGCGGCGTCCAGCTTCCTTTCGGCGATGTTCCTCTGCCCCACCTTACTTTTTCTCCCTACCACCACGCTCCACCCGCCGTCCTCCCGAGTCCTTGGGGGCGGCGGGGGATCTGCGCGGGCGGGGGGGCGAGTAGCGGAGTATACCGCGCTCCGTCGGGTTTCGGGAGTGCTTTGTTGCTGCTGCCGCTGTTGTTGCAGCTGTTGTTGTTGTTGCTGCTGCGGCTTCAATAGACTCCCGAGTTGTCTCTCCACCATCTTCGTTATGGAGGGACCCAACTCTTCTAGCTTTCTCTCGAGGGCGTCGAGTCGCGCTTCTTGGGTTGCAGCCTCGACCCGTGGGCGGTCCGTGTCGGCACCGCCGCCCCGCAGGCCTTCGATCGCGGGCATAGACCTCCTTGCCAGCTCTCTCCTAAGGGCGGCGTTCTCCTCCTCCAACGCGGACAGTCTCGCCTCCACCAGCCTCATCGCCGCGTTGTTGCCGCTGCTGCCCGCTTGTTCTCTCCTTCGCGGGGCCTCGCTCTTCCATGCGGCCGAGATATAGCTTGCCGCTTCCTTCAGCGCTTTGACGTACGTGCCCTTGAGGTTGGACGATGTGGTCGCCACCTTCATGATCTCGGACACGTGTCTCGTTAATTCCGCGCTGACGTCCGCAGCCGAACTCGTCCTCACTTGTATCTCCAGATCTTCGGAGACTTCCAAGGTGGCTGCTGTCGCCAGTCTCCTCTTCTTCCCCCTGGATGCGATTGATGCCAGTGATGAGCGAGACGCGAACGAGGCTACCGATTCTTCGTCGTCCGACCTCGCTCGCTCCCGCGATCCTCCCGCAGCAGATGTTGTTATTGTTGTTGCTCCGTCTGACGGGGCCGGCGCAAGGAAAACGCTGCCCGCCCGGCACCCGCTTCTCGTCCTCGGAGTTCTCGATGTCTCCATGTATTCTTCCGAGAATAGACTTCTCGCTTCGCCAGGCGTGGTAACACGTTCGGGGGCCTGGCGGCCCACCCCCGAGCGGCCGTGGTCGTATGTTGACGACGTAGTGGGGCCCACTTGACTACCCCCGACTACGCCGGTACTGGGGTCTCCCTCCCCTGTACTGTACGTGTTTCTCCTATCTGTTGTGCCTTCCATGGTGAATGAAGTTGTTTCTCGCCGGGTCGTCATCGGGAATCTGTCCTGGTGCCACTCACTCTTTCGCACCCTGTCCCGGAGAGTCCGGAGCAGGGTGTCAGGGAGCCCCACGAGAAGGTGAGGTGAGTGGTCTTGACAGGCATGGGCCCACCAACTTCTCCGAAGTTCCTCGCACCGGATCAGCGACCTGACGGGTACCAGAGGCACCGACCGGCCGCCACCCGACTATAGGGGAACATCAGATCCATCGGGGTTTCCCGGGGGGTGGTCCTACGCCCCGAGAACCCATGCCCGCCTCATGCTCCCCAACCTAACCCCAACCTTTTTTTTTTTTTTTTTTTTTTTTTTCGTGGAGAAATCCTCATGGACTCCCAGCTGCGAGCAGCATGGGAAGTGTCGGACTCTTACCGACTAAAACTCCACGGTGGTCTTCCAGACGGCTGTTCGAGGAGGGCTCAGGGTCTCTTGCGAATACTACCAAGCGCTCCTCGCCGTCTATCTCCCTGCTGGGCGGGAGACTTCCTTGTTAGACAGAAGATCGGGGCCGCCAGGGGGGACCACGCCCCCTAGCGCCCCTTTCCTTGGGTCTTGTTACTTCCTTGGTGACTCCTTGGGCGCGTTCACGGCGGCGGTACCGCCGGTCCGTGACGCGCGGAGACTCCTTGTTGCCGCGCCCTGCTGGTATGCTGGGCTTTCTCTCTTTCTCTCTCCGCCCGCTCCTTCACGAGCATAACTTGCTCGCAGAAGGTGCGGACGGCTCTGTACTCCTGGGGCCCCCTGAGCATAGCTTCGATGAGCGTCTCGGGGGCCAATCTCTCGCCGATCTCGAGTCGTAAGACACGTCGCGGTACCTCCCACGCCGGGCAAGCCTCCAGCGTGTGCCGCGCCGTGTCCTCCTCCTCCCCACAGTGGTGACAGATGGTCGTCACCTCTCGCCGGATCTTGAGCAGGTAATCGCCGAACACCCCGTGGCCGGTGAGCACCTGAGTCGTCCTGAATGTGAGCGGGACCCCGCCTTTGTCTCTCCACTTGTCCCAGTTGGGCAGGACGGCGCGGACGGCCCGATGAGGGCGCATCGCATCCTCTTCCAACAGCTGCGAGTGCCACCGCTCCCATGCTTCTAGTCTTGTTTCCTCCCGAACGTCCACGATTGGTGCCGTCGGCGTGGCACGTCGGTCCAAGGTCGCGGCCCTCCGGTGTTCGTACACCCGGCGAAGGGCAAGGGCCTGTAGCTCGAACGGGGGGGACGCGGCCAGCACGGTCGCTGTCGCGTAGGACACCGTCCTGTATCCCCTCGCTGCCCGGATGGCGATCGTCCTGTGGAGCCTTCTCACCAGAGTCCGGTTACGCCGGCTCACCGCCAGATCATCGGCCCATACGGGCGCTCCGTAAAGGACTCGTGACCTGATCACTCCTTCGTAGAGCCTGCGGACTCCCAATCCTGCCCCGCCGATGTTAGGTAAAAGGCCGCACAGCGCGTTGGCTGCGGCCGTTACTTTCGGGGCTAAGTACTCAAAGTGTGGCTCGAACGTCCACTTACTGTCGACGATCAAGCCCAAGTACTTCATCCGGTGTCCCACAGGGACCTCTTCTCCGTCGATGACTATAGTCGACAGCTCCGCAGGCGGCGTTCCTCTGCGTCGTTGGTCGTAGAACCACAGGGCTTCCGATTTCGCCGGCGACACGCTCAAGCCGAGTCTTCGAATGGCGTGCACCGCGCATGCCACGGCGGTCTCAGTCAGGCATGCGGCGTCGTTCCACCATCGTCCGCTGGCCAGCACCAGCGTGTCATCCGCGTAGCATATCATGCCAGCCCCCGGCGGCATGGGACTTCGGAGGACCGAGTCATAGGCAGTGATCCACAGAATCGGTCCGAGTACCGAGCCCTGCGGCACGCCGCGCTCCACCGGTCTTCGCTCCTTCACGCCGTTTCTGCCTGTGTAAGTGATCCACCTATCGTTCAGATAGGCCTGAATCACCCTGACGAGGTATGGCGGGGACTCGAAGTGTCGCAGCGCCTCCACGATCCTGCTCCAAGGAATGCTATTGAAAGCGTTGGAGATGTCCAAGGAGACGGCTACCGCCACCCCTTCTCGCGCGACCATGTCCTCCGCCATGGATCTCAGCCTCTTTACCGCGTCCACGGTCGAGCGGCCCCGGCGAAATCCAAATTGGCTATCGTGCCATCCGGGAATCCGTCTCTCCATGTGTGCCTCCAGGCGGGCGACTATGATCCTCTCGAAGAGTTTACCCACCTCGTCGAGAAGACACACCGGCCTGTATGCCGATGGCGCGTCCGGCGGTCGACCCTCCTTCCGTAGCAACACGAGTTTCGCCGTGCGCCACGCCCGAGGATAGGCGCCCTCCCTCAGGCACCTGGAGAACAGGTGCCGCAAACGGGGAGCCAAGGTGTCGATCGACTCCGTCCAGACTCGGCCCGGGATCCCGTCCGGACCCGGCGCCACGTCGCGGGATGCCATCTTCTTCGCGGCTTCGAGCAACTCTTCCTCAGTCACTCGAAGTTCCTCGTTCCAATCCGTCGGCGCCGTCCCGTCGATGGTGGTAGGGGCTGGCGCGGACGTCTCGTTGTTGTCCCGCCGTGGGAACAAAGTCCCGATGACGTTGTCCAGTAACGCCGGATCCATGTTTTCGGTCAGCGGGGGGGCCGAAGGTCGCAGTTTCTTCGTAACGATGCGATAGGGCCTCCCCCACGGATCTGAATCGACCAATTCGATCAATCGATCCCAACACCGGGCCTTGGCTAGTTTGATCTCCCGTTGGAGAGCGCGTCTCGTCTCTCTGTATTCTTCATAGCGGCGAGAGATCTCCTCCTCGTCGTGTGTCCGTTTGCGGCGACGCGCCCTTACGAATCTTCTCCGGGCCCGCATGCAACCCGCCCGCATATCGGCTATTTCCGGTGTCCACCAATACACGGAACGGTCGCCTCTGTTTCCCGGGGCGGAGCGCGGCATAGAGGCGTCGCATGCCGCGATCATGTATCCGTGGAGTTCGTCAGCCTCCTCGTCGACGCTACCCAATGCGGAGGTGGTGGTGGGGGGGGTTGTGGTGTTGTCCCCCCGTGCGTCCCAGCTCCAGGCGGAGACAGTGACCGCCGCCCGCAGCATGTCCTTGTCCCTCTCCTTCAAGCGCCACCTAGGTGTGGATGGTGGTGGTCGACGGGACCGGTTCTCCTCTCGTTGTCGTCGGGCACCGCTGTCGCAGGCGGCGGCCTCCCCCTCCATTTCCATCATTATATAGAGGTGGTCCGATAAGGTCTCCATTCTGTCGGCCACTCTCCATCCGTGGATCTTTCGGTAGAGCCCGGCGGTAGCCCAGGTAACGTCGACGATGGACGATCCCCTCCACGCCACGCAGGTGCTAGTTGTGCCCCTGTTCACCAGAATCAGCCCGAGCGTCGCGGCCCAGTCTGTCAGCATTCTGCCGCGGGAGTCCGTCCTGGTGTCCCCCCATTGCGACGAGCGCGCGTTGAAGTCCCCAAGGACGAGTACCTGACGAGGCAGGCATCTGCGAACGCAGTCACCGACCTCGTCCAGGAAGTCCCCGAACGAGGCCACTCCGCTGTTGGGCGAGACGTAAATGCCCACTATCGCGATCCCGTTCCACTCGACGGCGACGAAGCCGTTACCGCGATCCAGCAGGGCGCCGGGCGAACACAACGCCGGCGTCCATGTTATGGCTGTTGATCCGTTCAGGTCCCCGATCCAGTTGGGGGCGTCGGGGACGCGGTATGGTTCAGCCACCACAGCGAGTGCGACCCGATTCTCCCGTATAGCCTGGAGAAGCAGGTCCTGCGCCCGTCTGGCTCTTCCTATGTTACATTGGAGCAGGCGGTTGAAGTTACTCCGCCAGCTCCATGGCCTCCTCCCGGCCACTCGTCACTGCTGATGGTGACTCCGCCCCGGTAGCGTTTCCGCCGTAGTTCTCGTTGCCGCCGGCGATGGTAGTGATAACGGTGTCGGCGGCGGCGGCAGACCGACGGGTAAGCTGCTCCTTACTTCTCTTGATTTTCGGGCGGGCACATGCCACTCCGCCCATCCTGTGTCCGGATGGAGCTCCCAGCCGCTCGCATAAGGGACATTTCGGCGCCAAGGCAGGACATCCCCTGGCGCGGTGCCCGCTTTCACCGCACCTGTAGCAAAGACGGCTTCTATCCTCGGCGGACGTGCAAGTTGCCCGTACGTGCCCCAACTCCAGGCACTTGAAGCACTGTAAGGGTCTCTTCGGTATGGCAGAGACCCTCGCGATGGACCACCCCAAGACCACCCTGCCCGCCTGAGCTAGCTTGCGGGCACCGGCCGCCGGACACCTGACCCATGCCGATCCGAGTCCGCCCCTGGAGACGCCGATCTCGCCGATCCGAACATCCTCGCTGCTGCATCCCGCGGCCAAGGCCAGAGCCTGACGCAGCTCCTCCTTGCCCATTGAGATGTCCACATTGGTGACCCTCAGCTCGGCTTTGATCGTGGGAGTTCCGACCCTTACCTTGGTCGGGTCCAGAACGTCTGCCAGGCGCGTCGCAAGGATCGACGCCTTTTCTCTGTCCTTGTCCCTCGGGACTCTGATGACGATGGCGCCCGTCACCGCCTTCTTCATCGTGACGGCCTGCACGCCTATCTCGCCGAGGGGGATAGCTCTTCTGGCCGTCGTTACGACGTCGGCATACGACATGTTGGCTCCCTCGCTTAGCGTCAGTGTTACCGCGGATGTACTCGGTGCGCGAGGGAGCTTGACTGTTGGCGACGTCTTTTCCTTCCTGAATGGCTTTTTAACGGTGCCACCGCTGCCCGATTTCTGCGCGCCTCCCATCCTATCTGCCCACGGTTTTTGGACAGTCGCTGGTGGCCGGGACTTCTCCTCTCCTCCAGCGGCGTCCAGCTTCCTTTCGGCGATGTTCCTCTGCCCCATCTTACTTTTTCTCCCTACCACCACGCTCCACCCGCCGTCCTCCCGAGTCCTTGGGGGCGGCGCGGGATCTGCGCGGGCGGGGGGGCGAGTAGCGGAGTATTCCGCGCTCCGTCGGGTTTCGGGAGTGCTTTGTTGCTGCTGCCGCTGTTGTTGCAGCTGTTGTTGTTGTTGCTGCTGCGGCTTCAATAGACTCCCGAGTTGTCTCTCCACCATCTTCGTTATGGAGGGACCCAACTCTTCTAGCTTTCTCTCGAGGGCGTCGAGTCGCGCTTCTTGGGTTGCAGCCTCGACCCGTGGGCGGTCCGTGTCGGCACCGCCGCCCCGCAGGCCTTCGATCGCGGGCATAGACCTCCTTGCCAGCTCTTTCCTAAGGGCGGCGTTCTCCTCCTCCAACGCGGACAGTCTCGCCTCCACCAGCCTCATCGCCGCGTTGTTGCCGCTGCTGCCCGCTTGTTCTCTCCTTCGCGGGGCCTCGCTCTTCCATGCGGCCGAGATATAGCTTGCCGCTTCCTTCAGCGCTTTGACGTACGTGCCCTTGAGGTTGGACGATGTGGTCGCCACCTTCATGATCTCGGACACGTGTCTCGTTAATTCCGCGCTGACGTCCGCGGCCGAACTCGTCCTCACTTGTATCTCCAGATCTTCGGAGACTTCCAAGGTGGCTGTTGTCGCCAGTCTCCTCTTCTTCCCCCTGGATGCGATTGATGCCAGTGATGAGCGAGACGCGAACGAGGCTACCGATTCTTCGTCGTCCGACCTCGCTCGCTCCCGCGATCCTCCCGCAGCAGATGTTGTTATTGTTGTTGCTCCGTCTGACGGGGCCGGCGCAAGGAAAACGCTGCCCGCCCGGCACCCGCTTCTCGTCCTCGGAGTTCTCGATGTCTCCATGTATTCTTCCGAGAATAGACTTCTCGCTTCGCCAGGCGTGGTAACACGTTCGGGGGCCTGGCGGCCCACCCCCGAGCGGCCGTGGTCGTATGTTGACGACGTAGTGGGGCCCACTTGACTACCCCCGACTACGCCGGTACTGGGGTCTCCCTCCCCTGTACTGTACGTGTTTCTCCTATCTGTTGTGCCTTCCATGGTGAATGAAGTTGTTTCTCGCCGGGTCGTCATCGGGAATCTGTCCTGGTGCCACTCACTCTTTCGCACCCTGTCCCGGAGAGTCCGGAGCAGGGTGACAGGGAGCCCCACGAGAAGGTGAGGTGAGTGGTCTTGACAGGCATGGGCCCACCAACTTCTCCGAAGTTCCTCGCACCGGATCAGCGACCTGACGGGTACCAGAGGCACCGACCGGCCGCCACCCGACTATAGGGGAACATCAGATCCATCGGGGTTTGACGGGGGGTGGTCCTACGCCCCGAGAACCCATGCCCGCCTCATGCTCCCCAAAAAATGTGGAACGCTTCACGATTTTGCGTGTCATCCTTGCGCAGGGGCCATGCTAATCTTCTCTGTATCGTTCCAATTTTAGTATATGTACTGCCGAAGCAAGTACAACCTAACCCCAACCTAACCCCAACCTAACCCCAACCTAACCCCAACCTAACCCCAACCTAACCCCAACCTAACCCCAACCTAACCCCAACCTAACCCCAACCTAACCCCAACCTTTTTTTTTTTTTTTTTTTTTTTTTATTTCGTGGAGGAAACCTTCATAGGCGCCCCGCGCCATCCGGGGAGAGGAGGCCGGGTAGTGCCGCATTCGTACCGGCTAAAACCTCCACGGTGGCCGTACTTGACGCCTGGAGGAAATTTGAATTTTTAAATTTGAATTTTTAAATTTGAATTTTCAAATTTGAATTTTTAAATTTTCAAATTTGAATTTTTCAAATTTGAATTTTCAAATATTCAAATTTGAATTTTTTAATTTTCGAATTTGAATTTCCAAATTTGAATTTTCAAATTAGAATTTTTAAATTTGAATTTTTAAATTTTCAAATTTGAATTTTTCAATTTTCAAATTTGAATTTTCAAATATTCAAATTTGAATTTTCAAATTTGAATTTTCAAATTTGAATTTTTAAATTTGAATTTTCAAATTTTCAAATTTGAATTTTTAAATTTGAATTTTCAAATTTTCAAATTTGAATTTTTAAATTTGAATTTTCAAATTTGAATTTTTAAATTTGAATTTTTAATTTGAATTTTCAAATTTGAATTTTTAAATTTTCAAATTTGAATTTTCAAATATTTAAATTTGAATTTTTAAATACGAATTTCCAAATTTGAATTTTGAAATTTTCAAATTTGAATTTTCGAATTTGAATTTTCAAATATTCAAATTTGAATTTTCAAATTTGAATTTTCAAATTTGAATTTTTAAATTTTCAAATTTGATTTTCCAAATTTTCAAATTTGAATTTTCAAATATTCAAATTTGAATTTTCAAATATTCAAATTTGAATTTTCAAATTAGAATTTTCAAATTTGAATTTTCAAATTCGAATTTCTAAATTTGAATTTTGAAATTTTCAAATTTGAATTTTTAAATTTGAATTTTCAAATTTGAATTTTTAAATTTTCAAATATAATTTTCAATTTTGAATTTTCAAATATTCAAATTTGAAAATTCAAATTTAAAAATTCAAATTTGAAAATTTCAAAATTCAAATATAGAAATTCGAATTTGAAAATTCAAATTTGAAAATTCTAATTTGAAAATTCAAATTTGAATTTTTAAATTTGTATTTTTAAATTTGAATTTTCAAATTTGTATTTTTAAATTTTCAAACTTGAATTTTCAAATACTCAAATTTGAATTTTTAAATTTGAATTTTTAATTTGAATTTTCAAATTCGAATTTTTAAATTTTCAACTTTGAATTTTCAAATATTTAAATTTGAATTTTTAAATTCGAATTTTCAAATTTGAATTTTGAAATTTTCAAATTTGAATTTTCGAATTTGAATTTTCAAATATTCAAATTTGAATTCTCAAATTTGAATTTTCAAATTTGAATTTTGAAATTTGAATTTTTAAATATTCAAATTTGAATTTTTAAATTTGAATTTTCAAATTTGAATTTTGAAATTTTCAAATTTGAATTTTGAAATTTTCAAATTTGAATTTTTAAATTTTCAAATTTGAATTTTCGAATTTGAAGTTTCAAATTTTCAAATTTGAATTTTCAAATTTGAATTTTCAAATTTGAATTTTTTAATTTTCAAATTTGAATTTTCAAATTTGAATTTTTAAATTTGAATTTTTAAATTTGAATTTTTAAATTTTCAAATTTGAATTTTCGAATTTGAATTTTCAAATATTCAAATTTGAGTTTTTAAATTTGAATTTTCAAATTTGAATTTTTAAATTTTCAAATTTGAATTTTCGAATTTGAATTTTCAAATATTCAAATTTGAATTTTTAAATTTGAATTTTCAAATTTGAATTTTCAAATTTGAATTTTTAAATTTTCAAATTTGAATTTTCAAATATTCAAATTTGAATTTTCAAATTTGAAATTTCAAATTTGAATTTTTAAATTTTCAAATTTGAATTTTCAATTTTAAATTTTCAAATTTGAATTTTTAAATTTGAATTTTCAAATTTGATTTTTAAATTTGAATTTTCAAATTTGAATTTTTAAATTTTCAAATTTGAATTTTCGAATTTGAATTTTCAAATATTCAAATTTGAATTTTTGAATTTGAATTTTCAAATTTGAATTTTTAAATTTTCAAATTTGTATTTTGAAATTTTCAAATTTGAATTTTCAAATTTGAATTTTCAAATTTTCAAATTTGAATTTTTAAATTTGAATTTTCAAATTTGAATTTTTAAATTTTCAAATTTGAATTTTCAAATATTCAAATTTGAATTTTCAAATTTGAAATTTCAAATTTGAATTTTTAAATTTTCAAATTTGAATTTTCAATTTTGAATTTTCAAATTTGAATTTTCAAATTTGAATTTTTAAATTTTCAAATTTGAATTTTCGAATTTGAATTTTCAAATATTCAAATTTGAGTTTTTAAATTTGAATTTTCAAATTTGAATTTTGAAATTTTCAAATTTGAATTTTCAAATTTGAATTTTCAAATTTTCAAATTTGAATTTTTAAATTTGAATTTTCAAATTTGAATTTTTAAATTTTCAAATTTGAATTTTCAAATATTCAAATTTGAATTTTCAAATTTGAAATTTCAAATTTGAATTTTTAAATTTTCAAATTTGAATTTTCAATTTTGAATTTTCAAATTTGAATTTTTAAATTTTCAAATTTGAATTTTCAAATATTCAAATTTGAATTTTCAAATTTGAATGTTTAAATTTTCAAATTTGAATTTTTAAATTTGAATTTTGAAATTTGAACTTTTAAATTTGAATTTTCGAATTTGAATTTTCAAATTTGAATTTTCAAATTTGAATTTTCAAATTTGAATTTTTGAATTTTCAAATTTGAATTTTTAAATTTGAATTTTGAAATTTGAACTTTTAAATTTGAATTTTCAAATTTGAATTTTTAAATTTTCAAATTTGAATTTTCGAATTTGAATTTTCAAATATTCAAATTTGAATTTTTGAATTTGAATTTTCAAATTTGAATTTCTAAATTTTCAAATTTGAATTTTGAAATTTTCAAATTTGAATTTTCAAATTTGAATTTTCAAATTTTCAAATTTGAATTTTTAAATTTGAATTTTCAAATTTGAATTTTTAAATTTTCAAATTTGAATTTTCAAATATTCAAATATGAATTTTCAAATTTGAAATTTCAAATTTGAGTTTTTAAATTTTCAAATTTGAATTTTCAATTTTGAATTTTCAAATTTGAATTTTTAAATTTTCAAATTTGAATTTTCAAATATTCAAATTTGAATGTTTAAATTCTCAAATTTGAATTTTCTATTATTCAAATTTGAATTTTTAAATTTGAATTTTCAAATTTGAACTTTTAAATTTGAATTTTCGAATTTGAATTTTTAAATTTGAATTTTCAAATAATTTTTTAAATTTTCAAATTTGAATTTTGAAATTTGAATTTTGAAATTTGAACTTTTAAATTTGAATTTTCGAATTTGAATTTTCAAATTTGAATTTTCAAATTTGAATTTTCAAATTTGAATTTTCAAATTTGAATTTTCAAATTTGAATTTTTAAATTTTCAAATTTGAGTTTTCAAATTTGAAGATTCAAATTTGAATTTTCAAATCTTCAAATTTTTAAATTTGAATTTTCAAATTTGAATTTTCAAATTTTCAAATTTGAGTTTTCAAATTTGAATATTCAAATTTGAATTTTCAAATTTTCAAATTTGAATTTTCAAATTTTCAAATTTTCAAAAATTCAAATAGTCAAATTTGAATTTTCAAATCTTCAAATTTCTAAATTTGAATTTTGAAATTTTCAAATTTGAATTTTTAAATTTGAATTTTCAAATAATTTTTTAAATTTTCAAATTTGAATTTTTAAATTTGAATTTTGAAATTTGAACTTTTAAATTTGAATTTTCGAATTTGAATTTTCAAATTTGAATTTTCAAATTTGAATCTTCAAATTTGAATTTTTGAATTTTCAAATTTGAATTTTTAAATTTGAATTTTGAAATTTGAACTTTTAAATTTGAATTTTCGAATTTGAATTTTTAAATTTGAATTTTCAAATTTGAATTTTTAAATTTTCAAATTTGAGTTTTCACATTTGAATATTCAAATTTGAATTTTCAAATCTTCAAATTTTTAAATTTGAATTTTCAAATTTGAATTTTCAAATTTTCAAATTTGAGTTTTCAAATTTGAATATTCAAATTTGAATTTTCAAATTTTCAAATTTGAATTTTCAAATTTTCAAATTTTCAAAAATTCAAATAGTCAAATTTGAATTTTCAAATCTTCAAATTTTTAAATTTGAATTTTTTTGTCCAACGTTGTCCCACGTTGTACCACGTTGTCCCACGATGTCCAACGGTGTCCCACGTTGTCCCACGTTGTCCCACGTTGTCCCACGTTGTCCCACGTTGTCCCACGGTGTCCAACGGTGTCCAACGGTGTCCCACGATGTCCAACGGTGTCCCACGATGTCCAACGGTGTCCCACGATGTCCAACGGTGTCCCACAATGTCCAACGGTGTCGCACAATGTCCAACGGTGTCCCACGATGTCCAACGGTGTCCCACGATGTCCAACGGTGTCCCACGATGTCCCACGATGTCCCACGGTGTCCAATGTCGTCCCACGTTGCAGTCCAGTTTAGATTATCCAAAATTCTCTTCGTGGCTTTTCGTAATCCAAAATGGACTGTATTAGCGTGATTCTGAGCTTGGTATCGAATTATTGTGCAATGTTTGTACTTATCAATGTAGTCGTTTTCTGAAAATTAATCAACTGATTAATCTGCGAAAACAATTACATCGATCGGTACAAACATTGTACAATAATTCGCAACCGTACTGACAACATTCGGTATGAATGGTACTTATGTCTAACTTGGAACCACAGAAAGGAAATGAAAGTACTGACACTTTATATACAATTTAGAGTTTTGCAAAAGAGACATACGACTCGTTGTACTAAACTTATGAAGATATCGAAAAGTTATATACTCCAACGTGACCGCGATATGCTTCTTTTAAAAATGAGAAAACGGGAAGAAGCCTGAACAATCAGACGATCGAAGAAAAATCATTTGGGCATCTAGCATACATATTTAATATGCTATGAAATCTTCATATATGTAACTGAAACGTATTTTCTGTAAATTGATAAATCTGAAACAAACTCATTTACTGGATTTGGTATATGGAAGAAACAGACATCTTTAAAACGAGAACATTTTATGAAACATTTTATGAAAAATAAACTATTAATAATGGTCAATTATAGATCAAATTACTATTGATTGAATTTTAGCAAATATAGAGAATCACGTGTATCTTTTAATCGAAACTAGGGTTACGTTGGAAACAAGAATTTTAAGTAATTGAATTTAAACTGAATTAAAAATTGAAAAATTCATTTGGAATAACAAAGATGAGAGAAACCCCGGTTATTATACAATCACTTGCTTTATCTTTTAACTTTTAACAGTATCTGTTATTTTCTACAACCACATAGTGATTTGCAACATAATAAACCGAAAGGTATGTGCATAAGTCATTTTTTGCAGAATTTTTGCTACAAACGTGACGATGTCTTTGTTTTGTGACGAAACTTTTGTTTCGTGCAAATGAAATTCGAATATTTATAAAATTCTACATTACTGTTAAAAGATTGAAGTGAAAATATCGCGGTCGAAAAAATTCTAAAAGTTATGGTTCTAAGAACGAACAATCACCGGCACTAATTCCAATTGCAATGAATTAAATTTTAAAAAATATTTCAAGCCTTCATAGCAACATTAAGATATTTCATTATAATACTTTGTTGCGCATGAAATCGCTCACAATTTCATACATGTAAATATATATATATTATACATTCGTAATAAAGTTCTGTATTTTAGCAGTCATGGTAACGTTAACGCTGTCAAAGGAATATGTCTTATAGCAGTATTTTCAGTAATAAACGTAGTAATAAGGGGCGCATTAATAAGGGGCGCTGAAAAAGAAACAAAGCAGTAGCCAGAAGGGCTACTAAAATTCAATCGTCATCCACTCTATATAAACCCGATCAACACGTCGAGAGTGGAACTGAATATTCTTGTTTCGCAACGCTAATTTACTACTAATATTTATGAAGCAGAAAATTCTCAAAATCAAACGCGACGAGTGCTTCGTTATATCTGCAATATCAATTAATCTACTATTAAAAAGAAAAAGAAAGAAAAATCTGAAAATTCCCGATATCTGATACGCAACGCTAATAAGTATAAATCTACGCACTCGTATTTAAGCAATACGCAACACTAATAGCGAGAGATCGCAGTGCAACCATTTAGGAGGTTGCGGATGAACGATCACACTTGTGCAGCTCTTTAGGCTGTACATGTGATCCAGGAGCAGTGTCCGACAAATGCAGTCGGAGGGTTTGGGCAATTTGTGAACGCAACTCTACTTAACAAAACGCGAGCATTCATTATCGCAACACTAATAGGAAAAATAAGTAGAACTCGCGATGGAACAATGTCGCAACGCTAATTCTTAAAGTGAATTTAATGAAAATTACTATTTACTATTTGAAAAAGCTACTTTAAATATCCTAGTATTGCAACTTAAACAGAAAAAATTCTAAAAATTGCAAAAGACAATCGCGATATCGTAATTCGCAACTCTAAAACAAACGCGATTATCATTTTATCGCAACTCTAATTCAAACCGTAATCATTCTCTCGCCACACTAATGAAAAATAGCAATATTATTTCGTAACTCTAATACAACCCGTAATTAACTTGTCGAAACACTAATAAGAAAAATCGCGATTTGCCCAATGGGACGATGGACCGATATATACATCGGCCAAAAAAACAAAGACTACTACTACTACTACTACTACTACTAATACTAAAATCGAGCATAGTGACAAAGTAGTAGCAATAATGACTTCCCATGCTCTGGATGACCCAGAGGATGGGGAGCCATTAGTAGTTGCCCTCTTGAGTGGCAGTTTGCCGGGCCTCTTCAGCATATAGCCTCTTCTTTCTTCGGGCGCAATGCCCGCTGAAACTTAAATCTAAGCTCGAGACTTCTAAATCGCAAACAAAAAAAAAACTTATAAAATAAAAATATAAACCGCGGAAGCTGATGGAAGTGCATATGGACTGACCAACGATCACAACAGTGATCGTTGCTCACTCGCATGTGCGTGCTCGAGCAATAAACGTTCGTTTCGAGACCATTCGCGACCGCGACCGCGAAATTCGAAAAATCGAAAGGCAAAACCAGAGACGAGTGCATGCTCTACTCGTGCCAGTTTCACCGTCGATTTTTCAAATTAGATTTCCAGAAACAGGTTGGTCACACGAAAACGAGCCTACCTCGACCAGAGACTGTGCCAACCTGCCCGGCCCTACCTACTTATAATTAACAGACATACCAGAAAGTATACTACCTATCCTACCTAACGCTATATTTAAAAAATGGCAAAACATGCACACCAACACACTCACTCCACGGTTCTCACACATACCACCCGGGCGCAAAGGTCCTACACTAGAGAGGACGTCCCGGGACGCCTCCGACACCCGAGCTTAATACAACATTCACACTCTAAGGTACTTACCTTTTGCCTGAAGTCGACTGACGAAGGCTAGTGACCATTGCGTAAAACGTGATAAAACACGTCTGAGGAAATGATATCGTTACAATAAATGTAAGAAAACTTGGAATTATAATTGTAATTTATGGCAATATAGAAAGCGTGGTTACACTTAATCGCGTGGATGATATTATCACAAATTGTGATTGTATCGAGACGTAAATTGAATCGATATATGTCTCGACATTTTTAATATTTGAAGTTTTAACGAATGAGAAAAAGCGACGCAATTCCACGGCCTAACAACACACACACACACATAATGTGGAAAATACGTCGTGCACGATACACTAACACATCGTCAGTCGCTGAGAAATTATTACATTACTTAATTCTAGACCATCGTGCCCAATGTCTTTCTCCCATTCAAGTAGCACCTGGGCACGTGAATGAGATCCTGACAATGGGCACGGAAAGGGTTAAACCTGAAAATCCTGATCTAAAAAGATGATTAGTTTGTGTAATTTTTATTTAACGGACTAACGTTCTTTGAGTTTATATTTTACTACTTTGCATCTGATTAAATTTACTTTATTAATTTAATAGTAACTAAGTAACTCTACTTTATTAATTTAATAAATTAGAACAAAATTTTAATATTTCGAAAAAAGTAGCGTTAGTAGAAAAAGACTGAGACTCATGCAAATAGAATTATTGACTCTAAATATATTACTAAGAAAGAAATAATCTCAGGCGATCTCTTTATCAAAGCATATACTCGAAAGTGCAGAAGCAGTGTTCAAAATTATTGCTTTGGTTAAAAAATCTGCCTGTCGCGAAGTGTCTTCTTGCACGTAAAATTTTGCACATTTTTGTACGGAAAAAAATGAATTTTGACTCATATTTTAAATTCTAACCGAAATGAAATAAACGATCGTGATTTAATATTGTCACGATTAATTCATTACTTAAGATCAAGTATATGTATGTCATACAGGTATATTCGTGTAGATATTTGCCATTTGCAAATATTCATACAAAATATTAACATGCACATTTATAAATAACACAAATATATTCTCGAGTGTATATGTTTAACCTAATTATTAAAAAACTAATTATTATAATCGCGCTGTGCAAGAAGACCTATCCTAAACTAATAAATTTGAAAAAAGAGTGTTACTACTCACGGGTATAAAAAATACCCGCGGTCACTATGCTCGCAAAAATTTCTACGTAGTACAACCGGTCACCCGTGCCGATTTGGACCTTTCATCCTACGACATGATTGAGTGACCGGAGGAACAAAAATGCATGCGACTCACCGTTCGAAGCGGAGAAACAGAAGACGTACCATGGATGCTGCGGATAATCAGGGAGACTAACATCAGGCAGGAACCGTGTAAGGTCCAGTGTTGGAAATGGAGGTTGCGAACAATCTGTTACAGAGCAAAACACGATGAGTGATTGCTGATTATTTAAAAAGTTGAAGATAATGAAAGATGAAGGTTTATTAACTTTAGTAATATTAGTAGTAATAAAGATTGAAATTCTAATAAACTTTGATAAGTATAAAAACTAAAACTCTAATATGAAAGTCTAAAATATAAAAATCAAGAATCTAATGATTTTTTAAATATGTTAGTCATTTGTTCCATAATTCGGTATTAAGACTTTAACTCTTATTTTATTTCAATGAAAGAATAACCTCAGAAAATGCTAAACTCACAAATTTTCAATTGGATTGTGTCTATTAATTGTTAGTCGTTAAAGAAAAATATACAGAATAGACATAATTGAAGTACGATATGCAAAGTTACTTACATTTTTGGCTTTTGAGCCACCATTGGTGCATTCCCAAAGAAGACAAGGAAGTTGAAGCTGTGATATGTCTATAACAAAACATAAAATATCATTAATATCGTTAATGCACAATAAAAAACATGGAACTTTAGCAATTCAGTGATTTTTGATACGTATCAGACAGTTTTATTGCATTTTAACGTTAAGACTTTAAGACTTTATTTCAATTAAAGAGAACATTTACAGCTTTTTAAGTTATCAACCATTCTTATTTTATAATTAACAATATTTCAAACAAAATATAATAAATAGGACAAGTTGAAATACAATATATAAAACTACTTACATTCTTGAGTTCCAGGAGAGGCTTTATCCTCTTGAGGAAGGCACTGACTCTAATACCGAAAACGAATATTCGAAACAATAAATATATAAAAAAAAAAAAAATAAAAGACTACGTTACCACGACCGCTTAAATTATGATCGACGAACAAGGACTCTAATATCGCGTACAAATTTAATTGATAAAATTTTATTACTTTCGCGTGTGATTATTTGATCGAATTTAATCAAAAATATCGTGATTTTAAAAAATTGAAAAGAAACTATTGCGTAGCAAACACTGACTCTACAACCGCATTGCGCGCGGTCACAAATATTTCCTGAAAATAAAGCAGTTTAGGGGCGGAGGTGGGGGGGGGGTGGAAAAGAAACGAAACGTTGTTTCGACAATTTTCTCCTTTTTCCTATTGAACGTTTATTTAGAAAATACTGCTATTTCTTTACACTTAAAAATTATTATTAAGAAACTGGAACAAGTATGAAACTATAAGTTGAAAATTGTGAGATATTTCTCGATAGCAAACAAATGCTTACGAATACCGTGAATGCAATGCAATCGATCTCAAGAATTATACTGTTCGCAATTAGAATATATACTGTAAATTTTCGTTATTAGAATACGAAATATACATTGCACTAATACACTATAGTCGCCTGTTATAAATATTGGAAAATATTTGCAAGAATTCAAAAGTTCGCCACTAAATATGTTTAAAGAATACTTGTTTCGAGGTATTTGAATCTAACTGTTACTATGTTGCAAGTTTATGACGTTAACTGAAGCAAATACACATAATACAACAAAAAAAATTGAATTCCATAAGTGAATTATTGAGATATAACTCAATTTGAAACAATAAAATAACTTATTAAAAATTCGTTTGAAATAAGAGAATGATCTCATATATCGGAAATAAAACAATAATTTGTTTAACCGAACCTACTGACACTGCATACACAATTTCGTGTTCTGAAAAAGGGACATTCGAGTCATTGTTCTAAACTGTTTAACGTTCTATTTTCGCGGCTCAAAACTTTTGAATATATCGAAAAGTTATAAACTCTAACAGGACCGCAATAATTTTCTCTTAAAAATGGGAAACTAAGAAGAAGCCCGAACAAACAGACAATGAAAGAAAAATCGCGGCGCGAACTCGTTCGTTCGCGATCTTTCCAAAGAATCAATGGACTTACGCAACGCACTCCCGTGCACAAAATAACCACAAGATTCAATGCAAAAGAAGAATCAATTTTTATACTAGATTCCAAGTCAGATAAGTACCATTATACAGAATGGGCTCAGAATGGATTTGAGAGACAAGACATATCCCACGGTGTCCCACGTTGTCCCACGTTGTCCCACGTTGTCCCACGTTGTCCCACGTTGTCCCACGTTGTCCCACGTTGTCCCACGTTGTCCCACGTTGTCCCACGTTGTCCCACGGTGTCCCACGATGTCCAACGGTGTCCCACGATGTCCAACGGTGTCCCACGGTGTCCTACGGTGTCCCACGGTGTCCTACGGTGTCCCACGGTGTCCTACGGTGTCCCACGATGTCCAACGTCGTCCCACGGTGACCTACGGTGCAGCCCAGTCTGTATCATCCAAAATTCTGTTCGCGGCATTTGGAGATACAAACCGGACTGCTGCGTAGTTCTTAGCTTGGTATCGTTTTCCAAAGATTAATCAACTGATTAATTTTTTGGAAAACGATGCCAATTACCAGGTCTCACCACGCGGAGGTGACTACGCAAGAGACCCGCCCATGGGTTATTTAACATTACACATCGATCTCGACATTCAACCTAGTGGCAGAATGTCGAGTTCCGACTCTACTTGACCATGGGCCTGCGTAAAGAAATAGTTGTTTCGTGGCCTGCGAAACACATATCTCCAACGCAGCGCTTACACAAATCTTTACAAACTTAAAACAACATACATAGCACAACATCTATCTCCCACACAAAGATTACATCGATCAGTATAAATATTGTACAATAATTGGTATCCCTACTGGCATCATTCGGTATCAAAGACACATTTGTCTAACTTGGAACGAATGAAAGGAAATGAAGCTAACGAACGAACTAACAAACCTACGCGACGTACTCCCGTGCACCGGATAACCCGAAGGATTAGCGGAAAGCCCAAGTATTGACCATAACTCGATTCCTGTTTCGCCGTTCGAAACTTATACGAGTCGCGGTCGATGGCGTCGATCGATGATGCCAGTGATCCGCTGGTGATCTAGCCATGGATCCAGCACATAGGCCGGCAACTTAACACACTCCAACTGAACATGTGGAACCCGGGGAGGGGCCGCTGAACAGGATTACGAAGGCATGGCCCCAACTGAACAGTGGGTCCCACCCCCGCGGGCCCGAACAGGATTACGGAGGACGTGAAATTGCAGGTCCCTGACCGAGTACAGAAGTACCAATCGGACAGGAGTGCAGATCCACGACTGAATCCCCAACAGATTCGCAAGCATCAGCGGCGCGACGACAACTCCCGCGATTCGGTGCGAACGTCGAGCAGTCGTCGAGCAGTTACAAAGACTGAGGTGTGCTTGGGCCGCCTTACGAATCCCAAGAGTTGTCCAGTGCACGTTGACCCGCGCGTACCCGGAATACGCACGAGCGAGTACGTAACGTGACAGTTTGAATCAACTGAGCGATCGCGAACCTACAAATCGCGGATACAATTTTTCGTTCCAAGATGGATAAGTATCGCTGTACAGAATGAGCTCACAATGCACTTAACATAGGTATCTATCCTACGATTAATTAAGGCTAAAACGCACGCATTCTACGGTGTCCCCCGGTGTCCAACGATGTCCAACGGTGTCCAACGGTGTCCAACGGTGTCCAACGATGTCCAACGATGTCCAACGATGTCCAACGGTGTCCAACGGTGTCCAACGGTGTCCAACGGTGTCCAACGATGTCCAACGATGTCCAACGGTGTCCCACGATGTCCCACGATGTCCAACGATGTCCAACGATGTCCAACGATGTCCAACGGTGTCCAACGATGTCCAACGGTGTCCAACAATGTCCAACGGTGCAGTCCAGTGTAGATCATCCAAAATTTTTTTCGCGTTTTTTGGTGATCTACACTGGACCAACGGTGTTCTACGGTCTCCAGCGGCGTCCCACGGTGTCCAACGGCATCGCACGTTGCAGTCCAGTTTAGATTATCCAAAATTCTCTTCGTGGCTTTTCGTAATACAAAATGGACTGTATTAGCGTGATTCTGAGCTTGGTATCGAATTATTGTGCAATGTTTGTACTTATCAATGTAGTCGTTTTCTGAAAATTAATCAACTGATTAATCTGCGGAAACAATTACATCGATCGGTACAAACATTGTACAATAATTCGCAACCGTACTGGCAACATTCGGTATCAATGATACATATGTCTAACTTGGAACGACAGAAAGGAAATGAAAGTACTGACACTGTATATACAATTTAGAGTTTTGCAAAAGAGACATACGACTCGTTGTACTAAGCTTATGAAGATATCGAAAAGTTATATACTCCAACGTGACCGCAATATTTTTCTTTTAAAAATGGGAAAACGGGAAGAAGCCTGAACAATCAGACGATGGAAGAAAAATCATTTGGGCATCTAGCATACATATTTAATATGCTATGAAATGTTTTGACATTTCAACGGAACCTTTCCTACGGGTTAAACGATCATGGTGAGCAAGCCCTGGATTCTTTTGTCAAATACAGATCGAGAACAGACAGCACAATTAGTATAACAATGGCAACGCCACGAGAAGACAAAACCGAAACTGTTAGCGCCGCTTTAACTAACAGCGGAATAGACCCAACAGTTAAAGCTTTGCTTGATGCAATGCAGAAACAAATGAGTATGCCTACACTGCGTATGGATGAAGTTGTAGCAAAAACAAAAACGGGAAATGTATCGGAGGCCAGTTCCTTAATAACCGTAGACGAAGTAACCCACACCGCTAAAGATCAATCGGTCCTTCGTGAACCTCGCCCATTACTTCAAACACCACCTCAACCATCCTGGGAAAGGACTTTTCCTGAACAATATACGCAACCAGAGCTAAAAGCTGAGAGTGCATTAAAATGCATTCCGATATTAAACGGAGAGGATGATATAGACGTGGAGGATTTTATTCATGAAATACAAGAAGTAAGAATGATGTGTAGCGAACCAACACTATTACTAAAAATGATTAAAATAGAGAAGATTGTAGGAAAAGCCGCAATGGCAATCAGCAATATTAGTATTACCGAATTCGAATCTCTGTATGAAGCATTGAGACGTAATGTAGCTGCGCAAGTATCAGTGAGAGAACAGCAGGACGAATTAAGGGAAATGAGGCAAGGATTAACCGAAAGCGTGCAAAACTATAACATCAGATTTCGAAGTGTTTTTAACAAACTCCAACACAGCATTACCAACGAGTATAGAGACGAACTAACTCGACGGGTGATGAACGAGCAACTATACATGGACTCTGTGACCGACTATGTAAGAGGCCTTCGTCCAGAAATAGGGCAGGCGCTAATGGCTAATCTCCCCCCAAATCTTATCGAAGCAGAAAGGAAAGCAATGAACATGGAAAGATACTTTCGCGAGCACAGCTCTCGCAGACAGATGACGCGACAAACAACCGCCCCGCCATTTTATCGTAACCAGGCTTCTCATCCAGTAGACAATCACCTCGCTATTACAAGTAACACAAATAATAAAACTTCATTCACACAAAATATTCTACCAAGAACGAACAATTTTACGAAGTTTGGGAACAGACCATTAAGCGAAAGGACGCAAGCGAAATGTCCCCAAATGCAATCGATTGGGACACCTTCCCAATCAATGCCAAAATTTTCCGATACCGCCTCAAATAAAAGCCCCTCCAGGAATAAACCACGTTCAAGAACAATCGGAATTAACAATGCTACCTCAGGAAGATTATCCACAATACTATTACAATTAACAGGACGACCAGGATTGCGATTTCTCGTTGACTCCGGGGCAGGAATCAACTTGCTTAAACAAAGATGCTACCCAGGAAAGACAACAATACCAGACACAAAGAAATTCTCCATGGGACATTCCGAATACGAATCTAATTCCAAAGTCAACTTGAATTTGTTCGACAAAAAGATAGACTTCTCTTTAATAGATGACGATTTCCCAATTATAGAAGATGGCGTATTAGGCTTACCCGGTTTGAATCAATATCGATTCGAACTCTCCAACGAAACATTGAAATTAGATAACAACACCCTTCTGCTGCAACAAGAACCAACCCTTGCACCAGGAGAAACCATTCAAAAAATTGTATACCTCGAAGGGAAGCCAACGCCAGTGTGCTTTATCAATGGTGGTAAGTCCTCAATTCAAGTTTCTAACATTATCGAAAATACAAATACCATAGATCAAATCCAAAAATTCAAATCTTCGATTCGACTATCGCACATAGAAAAACCTCTCAGAGAACCTATAGAAAAGATTCTTCTCTATTACATGGATGTATTTAATTTAGACAGCGAAACATTACCGTGTACATCTCTTGCTAAACATTCCATTACATTGAAAGAAGATAAAATCATCAACGTAAAATCCTACCGTCCTCCCGAACACCATAAAATCGAAATAAACAAACAAATGACGGAAATGTTAGACAAAAAGATTATAGAACCCTCCGACTCTCCCTATAACTCTCCCGTCTGGGTCGTCCCAAAGAAAATCGACGCGTCGGGGAAACAAAAGTGGCGAATAGTGATTGACTTTCGGAAGTTAAACGAATTAACGGACCAAGACGCATATCCATTACCCGACATTGACGATATACTATCGCAACTAGGGAACGCAAAATATTTCTCCGCTTTAGACTTATCCTCGGGATTCCACCAAATACCCATGGATGAGAATTCGAGGAAGTACACTGCATTTAGCACACCACAAGGGCACTTCCACTATAACAGAATGCCATTCGGGCTCAAGAACGCACCCGCTACCTTTCAAATAATGATGGACACCGCGTTAAGAGGTTTAATTAATAATCATTGTTTCGTCTATCTCGATGATATCATTATATTCGGGCAATCGATAGAGGAACATAATAAAAACCTAGCCATTATACTCCAAAGACTCAGGGAAGTAGGTCTAAAAGTACAACCGGATAAATGTGAATTCCTAAAACCCGAATTGGAATATTTAGGACACTTAGTGACAGCAAACGGAGTAAAACCTAACCCTGAAAAGATAGAAGCAGTAAAGAACTTCAAACTACCCAAAAATCCTACGGATGTAAAATCGTTCCTTGGGTTAGCCGGATACTATAGAAAATTTATTAGGAATTTCTCGAAAATTGCCAAACCGTTAACGGAACTAACTAAGAAAGACATACAATTCCACTGGACTGACAAAACACAACTTAGCTTCGATACATTAAAAGAAAGACTATGCCAAGCACCAGTACTAAAATACCCCGACTATACGAAAACATTTACGTTAACAACGGACGCCAGTAATGAAGGTCTAGGAGCCATCCTTTCACAAGACGGACACCCTTGTTGCTTCATTTCAAGGACATTAAACCCCCCTGAACGAAATTATACTACGACGGAAAAAGAATTATTGGCCATCGTTTGGGCAGTTAGAAGATTTAGGCAATATTTATTAGGCCGCAAATTCAAAATTCAAACAGACCACCAAGCCCTTAAATGGCTGCACAACTGCAAGGACCCCTCTAGTCGATTGATTCGATGGAGATTGAGATTAGAGGAATACGAATACGATATAGAGTACGTAAAAGGAAAGGAAAACGTAGCCGCTGACACCCTATCCAGAGTACACGCGATAACACAAACTGACGTTTTATTAAGACAATTCAGAGACTGGGAAAAATCAGAAGAAATACCAAAATTATTGAAACTAACATCTAACAAAGACAACTTTTTCCAATTAACAAAACCATATCTGGGCCCATATGACGAAACCGTATGGTTACAGAAAATATCAGACATACTTAAAACAAATAGAAAGATAGGAATAGGAGACAATAACTTAAACGCACAAGACAAAGCACACATAAAAAGATTTCTTTTATTTTTCAATGACCAACGCGACGACATAGAATTTGCTTATGAACCAATACAGAGTTTAAGCGAAGAGGAAATAGAACAAGTACTAAAAGAAAATCATGACTTGGTAGGACATCCCGGAATACAAAAGACGTACGACAGAATCCGAGGCAAATATGATATCCCACACCTAATAGACAGAATAAAAGGCAGAATAGGAACTTGCGCGACATGTCAAACATCAAAGACTACTCGGATAAGAGGAAAGGAGGAACCACAGATAACCGACACCCCGTTAGAATCTAACGACAAAATCGCTATGGATGTGATAGGCCCGTTGAAAAAGACCAAGATAGGAAACCAATACATTCTCTCTATACACGATGAACTAACCAAATATTTAATACTTGTGGCCCTAAAAACACAACAGACCCAATCAATCTGGAATGCTTTACTGAATCATTACATTTATATATTCTCCGCACCGAAACGTATATTAACTGACAGAGGACAAAGTTTCATTAGCGAGCTAATGCAACGATACGAAGAAGCATTTAGGATCAAACACATAAAAACCACCTCATTCCATCCACAATCCAACGGAAGCCTAGAACGAACACATACTGTAATATCCGACATGTTAAAAGCTATACAAAACGATAATGAAACAGAATGGGATCAAAACCTAAATTTTGTGTGTCTAGCATACAACACTATGGTTCATGATGCCACTGGATATTCCCCTTTCGAACTAACATTTGGACACAAGGCCAATCTCCCATCTACCATATCCCAAAATCCGCAAAGAACATACGCTGATGAGGTCAGCTTCAGGAAACGAGAATGGGATGCCAAGCTACTTAAAGCCAGGGAAACTCTAATGAAGAGTAAACAAAGATACCAAAGAGATCAAAGAAAAAAATTCTCCACGAATCCGATGATTTCGTGCCCTTAGGCATACCCATCATAGTTTTCCTCGACAGCGTTACCGCGATGGAGAACCACTCTCCGGCACGATCTCAAAGACGATTCAAGTAACTCTCAGATACGTAGTGATTGCCTCGTGCATTAACATTGAGTACAACTTAGACGCTGAAGAAAAGTAGAGTTCGTCATCCCCTTGACCGCGGATTCGTTAGTGAGCCTAGGATCATTGTCATTAGCTTCTCGAGTATCTAATTATCGCGATTACTTGTCCAATTCCATCATAGTCATATTTGCACTAGTAAATATCTCCTCTATTGCATAATGATCACGTCTAGCGCCAATAGGGATTCGTTTCACGCCCTCAACCCTAACTCAAATCTTAACGCCAACCCGACATATATATTATACATTCGTAATAAAGTTCCGTATTTCAGCAGTCATGGTAACGTTAACGCTGACAAAGGAATATGTCTTATAGCAGTATTTTCAGTAATAAACGTAGTAATAAGGGGCGCATTAATAAGGGGCGCTGAAAAAGAAACAAAGCAGTAGCCAGAAGGGCTACTAAAATTCAATCGTCATCCACTCTATATAAACCCGATCAACACGTCGAGAGTGGAACTGAATATTCTTGTTTCGCAACGCTAATTTACTACTAATATTTATGAAGCAGAAAATTCTCAAAATCAAACGCGACGAGTGCTTCGTTATATCTGCAATATCAATTAATCTACTATTAAAAAGAAAAAGAAAGAAAAATCTGAAAATTCCCGATATCTGATACGCAACGCTAATAAGTATAAATCTACGCACTCGTATTTAAGCAATACGCAACACTAATAGCGAGAGATCGCAGTGCAACCATTTAGGAGGTTGCGGATGAACGATCACACTTGTGCAGCTCTTTAGGCTGTACATGTGATCCAGGAGCAGTGTCCGACAAATGCAGTCGGAGGGTTTGGGCAATTTGTGAACGCAACTCTACTTAACAAAACGCGAGCATTCATTATCGCAACACTAATAGGAAAAATAAGTAGAACTCGCGATGGAACAATGTCGCAACGCTAATTCTTAAAGTGAATTTAATGAAAATTACTATTTACTATTTGAAAAAGCTACTTTAAATATCCTAGTATTGCAACTTAAACAGAAAAAATTCTAAAAATTGCAAAAGACAATCGCGATATCGTAATTCGCAACTCTAAAACAAACGCGATTATCATTTTATCGCAACTCTAATTCAAACCGTAATCATTCTCTCGCCACACTAATGAAAAATAGCAATATTATTTCGTAACTCTAATACAACCCGTAATTAACTTGTCGAAACACTAATAAGAAAAATAGCGATTTGCCCAATGGGACGATGGACCGATATATACATCGGCCAAAAAAACAAAGACTACTACTACTACTACTACTACTACTAATACTAAAATCGAGCATAGTGACAAAGTAGTAGCAATAATGACTTCCCATGCTCTGGATGACCCAGAGGATGGGGAGCCATTAGTAGTTGCCCTCTTGAGTGGCAGTTTGCCGGGCCTCTTCAGCATATAGCCTCTTCTTTCTTCGGGCGCAATGCCCGCTGAAACTTAAATCTAAGCTCGAGACTTCTAAATCGCAAACAAAAAAAAAACTTATAAAATAAAAATATAAACCGCGGAAGCTGATGGAAGTGCATATGGACTGACCAACGATCACAACAGTGATCGTTGCTCACTCGCATGTGCGTGCTCGAGCAATAAACGTTCGTTTCGAGACCATTCGCGACCGCGACCGCGAAATTCGAAAAATCGAAAGGCAAAACCAGAGACGAGTGCATGCTCTACTCGTGCCAGTTTCACCGTCGATTTTTCAAATTAGATTGCCAGAAACAGGTTGGTCACACGAAAACGAGCCTACCCGACTAGAGACTGTGCCAACCTGCCCGGCCCTACCTACTTATAATTAACAGACATACCAGAAAGTATACTACCTATCCTACCTAACGCTATATTTAAAAAATGGCAAAACATGCACACCAACACACTCACTCCACGGTTCTCACACATACCACCCGGGCGCAAAGGTCCTACACTAGAGAGGACGTCCCGGGACGCCTCCGACACCCGAGCTTAATACAACATTCACACTCTAAGGTACGTACCTTTTTCCTGAAATCGACTGACGAAGGCTAGTGACCATTGCGTAATACGTGATAAAACACGTTTGAGAAAATTATATTTTTAAAATAGATATAAGTAAACTTGGAATTATAATTGCGATTGATAGCGATATTAAGAGTATGAGTACACTTAGTCGCGTGGATGATATTATCAGAAATTCTAATTGTATCGAGACGTAAATTGAATCGATATATGTCTCGACATTTTTAATATTTCAAGTTTTAAGGAATGAGAAAAAGCGACGCAATTCCACGACCTAACAACACACACACACATAATGTGGAAAATACGTCGTGCACGATACACTAACGCATGGTCAGTCGCTGAGAAATTATTACATTACTTAATTCTAGGTCATCGTGCCCAATGTCTTTCTCCCATTCAAGTAGCACCTGGGCACGTGAATGAGATCCTGACAATGGGCACGGAAAGGGTTAAACCTGAAAATCCTGATCTAAAAAGATGATTAGTTTGTGTAATTTTTATTTAACGGACTAACGTTCTTTGAGTTTATATTTTACTACTTTGCATCTGATTAAATTTACTTTATTAATTTAATAGTAACTAAGTAACTCTACTTTATTAATTTAATAAATTAGAACAAAATTTTAATATTTCGAAAAAAGTAGCGTTAGTAGAAAAAGACTGAGACTCATGCAAATAGAATTATTGACTCTAAATATATTACTAAGAAAGAAATAATCTCAGGCGATCTCTTTATCAAAGCATATACTCGAAAGTGCAGAAGCAGTGTTCAAAATTATTGCTTTGATTAAAAAATCTGCCTGTCGCGAAGTGTCTTCTTGCACGTAAAATTTTGCACATTTTTGTACGGAAAAAAATGAATTTTGACTCATATTTTAAATTCTAACCGAAATGAAATAAACGATCGTGACTTAATATTGTCACGATTAATTCATTACTTAAGATCAAGTATATGTATGTCATACAGGTATATTCGTGTAGATATTTGCCATTTGCAAATATTCATACAAAATATTAACATGCACATTTATAAATAACACGAATATATTCTCGAGTGTATATGTTTAACCTAATTATTAAAAAACTAATTATTATAATCGCGATGTGCGAGAAGACCTATCCTAAACTAATAAATTTCAAAAAATGAGTGTTACTACTCACGGGTATAAGAAATACCCGCGGTCACTATGCTCGCAAAAAAATTCTACGTAATACAACCGATCACCCGTGCCGATTCGGACCTTTCATCCTACGACATGATTGAGTGACCGGAGGAACAGAAATGCATGCGACTCACCGTTCGAAGCGGAGAAACAAAGGACGTATCGTGGATGCTGCGCCACCCCAGCGAATATCATCAGGAACTGTGTAGGGTCCAGTGGTGGAAATGGAGATTGCGAAAAATCTGTTACAGAACAAAACACGATGAGTGATTGCTGATTATTTAAAAAGTTGGAGATAATGAAAAATGAAAGTTTATTAACTTTAGTAACTTTGGTAATAATAAAGATTGAAATTCTAATAAACTTTGATAAGTGTAAAAACTGAAACTCTAATATGAAAGTTTAAAATCTAAAAATTAAGAATCTAAAGATTTCTGAAATATGTTAGTCATTTGTTACATAATTCGGTATTAAGATTTTAATAATTATTTTATTTTAATGAAAGAATAACCTGAGAAAATGCTAATCTCCTAAATTTTCAATCAAATTGTATTTCTTAATTGATAGTGATCAAAGAAAAATATACAGAATATACATAATTGAAGTACAATGTGTAAAGATAATTACATTTTTGGCTTTTTAGCCACTGTTAAAACATTCCCAAAGAAGACGAAGGAGTTGAAGCAGTGATATATCTATAACAAAACATAAGATATCATTAATATCGTTAATATATAATAACAAACTTGAAACTTTAGCAATAATAAAGACTAAACTCTAATAAATATGTAAATTGGAAATCTAATATAAAAATTTGAGAACAAATATTCAGTGATTTTTTATGAGTATCAGACAGTTTTATTGTACTTTAATGTTAAGACTTTAAGACTTTATTTCAATTAAAAAGGACATTTACAGCTTTCTAAATCATCGATCATTTTTATTTTGTAATTAACGACATTTCAAACAAAATATACTAAATAGAACAAATTGAAATACAATATATAAAACTACTTACATTCTTGAGTTCCAGGAGAGGCTTTATCCTCTTGAGGGAGGCACTGACTCTAATACCGAAAACGAATATTCGAAACAATAAATATAAAAAAAAAAAAAAAAATAAAAGACTACGTTACCACGACCGCTTAAATTATGATCGACGAACAAGGACTCTAATATCGCGTACAAATTTAATTGATAAAATTTTATTACTTTCGCGTGTGATTATTTGATCGAATTTAATCAAAAATATCGTGATTTTAAAAAATTGAAAAGAAACTATTGCGTAGCAAACACTGACTCTACAACCGCATTGCGCGCGGTCACAAATATTTCCTGAAAATAAAGCAGTTTAGGGCCGGAGGTGGGGTGGGGGGGGGGGGGGGAAAAGAAGCGAAACGTTGTTTCGATAATTTTCTCCTTTTTCCTATTGAACGTTTATTTAGAAAATACTGCTATTTCTTTACACTTAAAAATTATTATTAAGAAATTGGAACAAGTATGAAACTATAAGTTGAAAATTGTGAGATATTTCTCGATAGCGAACAAATGCTTACGAATACCGTGAATGCAATGCAATCGTTTTCAAGAATTATACTGTTCGCAATTAGAATATATACTGCGAATTTTCGTTATTGGAATACGAAATATACATTGCACTAATACACTATAGTCGCGTGTTATAAATATTGGAAAATATTTGCAAGAATTCAAAAGTTCACCACTAAATATGTTTAAAGAATACTTGTTTCGAGGTATTTGAATCTAACTGTTACTATGTTGCAAGTTTATGACGTTAACTGTAGCAAATTCACGTAATACAACAAAAAAAAATTGAATTCTATAAGTGAATTATTGAGATATAACTCAATTTGAAACAATAAAATAACTTATTAAAAATTCGTTTGAAATATATCATCGTTTGAAATGATCTCATATATAGGAAATAGAACAATAATTTATTTAACCGAACCTATTGACACTGCATACACAATTTCGTGTTCTGAAAAAGGGGCATTTGAGTCATTGTTCTAAACTGTATCACATTCTATTTTCGCGGCTCAAAACTTTTGAATATATCGAAAAATTATAAACCCTAACAGGACCGCAATAATTTTCTCTTAAAAATGGGAAACTAAGAAGAAACCCGAACAAACAGATAATGAAAGAAAAATCGCGGCGCGAATTCGTTCGTTCGCGATCTTTCCAAAGAATCAATGGACTTACGCAACGAACTCCCGTGCACAAAATAACCACAAGATTCAATGCAAAAAAAGAATCGATTTTTATACTAGATTCCAAGTCAGATAAGTACCATTATACAGAATAGGCTCAGAATGGATTTGAGAGACAAGACATATCCCACGTTGTCCCACGTTGTCCCACGCTGTCCCGCGTTGTCCCACGGTGTCCCACGGTGTCCCACGGTGTCCCACGATGTCCCACGATGTCCAACGGTGTCCCACGATGTCCCACGATGTCCAACGGTGTCCCAGGGTGTCCCACGGTGCAGTCCAGTGTAGATTATCCAAAATTCTTTTCGCGTTTTTTGGTGATCTACACTGGAACAACGGTGTCCCACGGTGTCCCACGGTGTCCCACGGTGTCCCACGGTGTCCCACGGTGTCCCACGGTGTCCCACGGTGTCCCACGATGTCCAACCGTGTCCCACGGTGTCCCACTGTGCAGTCCAGTGTAGATTATCCAAAATTCTTTTCGAGTTTTTTGGTGATCTACACTGGACCAACGGTGTCCCACGGTGTCCCACGATGTCCCACGGTATCCCACGGTGTCCCACGATGTCCCACGGTGTCCCACGTTGTCCCACGGTGTCCCACGGTGCAGTCCAGTGTAGATTATCCAAAATTCTTTTCGCGTTTTTTGGTGATCTACACTGGACCAACGGTGTCCCACGATGTCCCACGGTGTCCCACGGTGTCCCACGGTGTCCCACGGTGTCCCACGGTGTCCCACGGTGTCCCACGGTGTCCCACGATGTCCAACCGTGTCCCACGGTGTCCCACTGTGCAGTCCAGTGTAGATTATCCAAAATTCTTTTCGAGTTTTTTGGTGATCTACACTGGACCAACGGTGTCCCACGGTGTCCCACGATGTCCCACGGTATCCCACGGTGTCCCACGATGTCCCACGGTGTCCCACGTTGTCCCACGGTGTCCCACGGTGCAGTCCAGTGTAGATTATCCAAAATTCTTTTCGCGTTTTTTGGTGATCTACACTGGACCAACGGTGTCCCACGATGTCCCACGGTGTCCCACGGTGTCCCACGGTGTCCCACGGTGTCCCACGGTGTCCCACGGTGTCCCACGGTGTCCCACGATGTCCAACGGTGTCCAACGGCGTCCGACGGTGCAGACCAGTGTAGATTATCCAAAATTCTTTTCGCGTTTTTTGGTGATCTACACTGGACCAACGGTGTCCCACGGTGTCCCACGATGTCCCACGATGTCCAACGGTGTCCCACGATGTCCAACGGTGTCCCACGATGTCCAACGGTGTCCAACGATGTCCCACGATGCCCCACGGTGTCCCACGGTGTCCCACGGTGCAGTCCAGTGTAGATTATCCAAAATTCTTTTCGCGTTTTTTGGTGATCTACACTGGACCAACGGTGTCCCGCGGTGTCCCGCGGTGTCCCACGGTGTCCAACGGTGTCCCACGGTGCAGTCCAGTGTAGATTATCCAAAATTCTTTTCGCGTTTTTTGGTGATCTACACTGGACCAACGGTGTCCCACGGTGTCCCACGATGTCCCACGATGTCCAACGGTGTCCCACGATGTCCAACGGTGTCCCACGGTGTCCCACGGTGTCCGACGGTGTCCCACGATGTCCCACGATGTCCAACGGTGTCCCACGATGTCCCACGGTGTTCCACGATGTCCAACGGTGTCCCACGGTGCAGTCCAGTGTAGATTATCCAAAATTCTTTTCGCGTTTTTTGGTGATCTACACTGGACCAACGGTGTCCCACGATGTCCCACGGTGTCCCACGGTGTCCCACGATGTCCCACGGTGTCCCACGATGTCCCACGGTGTCCCACGGTGTCCCACGGTGCAGTCCAGTGTAGATTATCCAAAATTCTTTTCGCGTTTTTTGGTGATCTACACTGGACCAACGGTGTCCCACGGTGTCCCACGGTGTCCCACGGTGTCACACGGTGTCCCACGGTGTCCCACGGTGTCCCTCGGTGTTCCACGGTGCAGTCCAGTGTAGATTATCCAAAATTCTTTTCGCGTTTTTGGAAATCTACACTGGACCAACGGTGTCCCACGGTGTCCCACGGTGTCCCACGGTGTCCCACGATGTCCAACGGTGTCCCACGGCGTCCCACGGTGCAGTCCAGTGTAGATTATCCAAAATTCTTTTCGCGTTTTTTGGTGATCTACACTGGACCAACGGTTTCCCGCGGTGTCCCACGGTGTCCCACGGTGTCCCACGGTGTCCCACGATGTCCCACGATGTCCCACGGTGAAGTCCAGTGTAGATTATCCAAAATTCTTTTCGCGTTTTTTGGTGATCTACACTGGACCAACGGTGTCCCACGGTGTCCCACGATGTCCCACGGTGTCCCACGGTGTCCCACGGTGTCCAACGGTGTCCCACGATGTCCCACGGTGCAGTCCAGTGTAGATTATCCAAAATTCTTTTCGCGTTTTTTGGTGATCTACACTGGACCAACTGTGTCCCACGGTGTCCCACGATGTCCAACGGTGTCCCACGATGTCCAACGGTGTCCCACTATGTCCCATGATGTCCCACGGTGTCCCACGGTGTCCCACGGTGCAGTCCAGTGTAGATTATCCAAAATTCTTTTCGCGTTTTTTGGTGATCTACACTGGACCAACGGTGTCCCACGGTGTCCCAAGATGTCCCACGATGTCCAACGGTGTCCCACGGTGCAGTCCAGTGTAGATTATCCAAAATTCTTTTCGCGTTTTTGGAAATCTACACTGGACCAACGGTGTCCCACGGTGTCCCACGGTGTCCCACGGTGTCCCACGATGTCCAACGGTGTCCCACGGTGCAGTCCAGTGTAGATTATCCAAAATTCTTTTCGCGTTTTTTGGTGATCTACACTGGACCAACGGTGTCCCACGGTGTCCCACGATGTCCCACGGTGTCCCACGGTGTCCCACGGTGTCCCACGGTGTCCCACGGTGTCCCTCGGTGTTCCACGGTGCAGTCCAGTGTAGATTATCCAAAATTCTTTTCGCGTTTTTGGAAATCTACACTGGACCAACGGTGTCCCACGGTGTCCCACGGTGTCCCACGGTGTCCCACGGTGTCCCACGATGTCCAACGGTGTCCCACGGTGCAGTCCAGTGTAGATTATCCAAAATTCTTTTCGCGTTTTTTGGTGATCTACACTGGACCAACGGTGTCCCACGGTGTCCCACGATGTCTAACGGTGTCCCACGATGTCCAACGGTGTCCCACGATGTCCAACGGTGTCCCACGATGTCCCACGATGTCCCACGGTGTCCCACGGTGTCCCACGGTGCAGTCCAGTGTAGATTATCCAAAATTCTTTTCGCGTTTTTTGGTGATCTACACTGGACCAACGGTGTCCCACGGTGTCCCACGATGTCCCACGATGTCCAACGGTGTCCCACGGTGCAGTCCAGTGTAGATTATCCAAAATTCTTTTCGCGTTTTTGGAAATCTACACTGGACCAACGGTGTCCCACGGTGTCCCACGGTGTCCCACGGTGTCCCACGGTGTCCCACGATGTCCAACGGTGTCCAACGGTGTCCCACGGTGCAGTCCAGTGTAGATTATCCAAAATTCTTTTCGCGTTTTTTGGTGATCTACACTGGACCAACGGTGTCCCACGGTGTCCCACGGTGTCCGACGGTGTCCCACGATGTCCCACGATGTCCAACGGTGTCCCACGATGTCCCACGGTGTTCCACGATGTCCAACGGTGTCCCACGGTGCAGTCCAGTGTAGATTATCCAAAATTCTTTTCGCGTTTTTTGGTGATCTACACTGGACCAACGGTGTCCCACGGTGTCCCACGATGTCCCACGGTGTCCCACGGTGTCCCACGATGTCCCACGGTGTCCCACGATGTCCCACGGTGTCCCACGGTGTCCCACGGTGCAGTCCAGTGTAGATTATCCAAAATTCTTTTCGCGTTTTTTGGTGATCTACACTGGACCAACGGTGTCCCGCGGTGTCCCACGGTGTCCCACGGTGTCCCACGGTGTCCCACGGTGTCCCACGGTGTCCCTCGGTGTTCCACGGTGCAGTCCAGTGTAGATTATCCAAAATTCTTTTCGCGTTTTTGGAAATCTACACTGGACCAACGGTGTCCCACGGTGTCCCACGGTGTCCCACGGTGTCCCACGATGTCCAACGGTGTCCCACGGCGTCCCACGGTGCAGTCCAGTGTAGATTATCCAAAATTCTTTTCGCGTTTTTTGGAGATCTACACTGGACCAACGGTGTCCCACGGTGTCCCGCGGTGTCCCATGGTGTCCCACGGTGTCCCACGGTGTCCCACGATGTCCCACGATGTCCCACGGTGAAGTCCAGTGTAGATTATCAAAAATTCTTTTCGCGTTTTTTGGTGATCTACACTGGACCAACGGTGTCCCACGGTGTCCCACGATGTCCCACGATGTCCAACGGTGTCCCACGATGTCCAACGGTGTCCCACGATGTCCAACGGTGTCCCACGATGTCCAACGGTGTCCCACGATGTCCAACGGTGTCCCACGGTGCAGTCCAGTGTAGATTATCCAAAATTCTTTTCGCGTTTTTTGGTGATCTACACTGGACCAACGGTTTCCCACGGTGTCCCGCGGTGTCCCACGGTGTCCCACGGTGTCCCACGGTGTCCCACGATGTCCCACGATGTCCCACGGTGAAGTCCAGTGTAGATTATCCAAAATTCTTTTCGCGTTTTTTGGTGATCTACACTGGACCAACGGTGTCCCACGGTGTCCCACGATGTCCCACGGTGTCCCACGGTGTCCCACGGTGTCTAACGGTGTCCCACGATGTCCCACGGTGCAGTCCAGTGTAGATTATCCAAAATTCTTTTCGCGTTTTTTGGTGATCTACACTGGACCAACTGTGTCCCACGGTGTCCCACGATGTCCAACGGTGTCCCACGATGTCCAACGGTGTCCCACGATGTCCAACGGTGTCCCACTATGTCCCACGATGTCCCACGGTGTCCCACGGTGTCCCACGGTGCAGTCCAGTGTAGATTATCCAAAATTCTTTTCGCGTTTTTTGGTGATCTACACTGGACCAACGGTGTCCCACGGTGTCCCACGGTGTCCCACGGTGTCCCACGATGTCCAACGGTGTCCCACGATGTCCAACGGTGTCCCACGGTGCAGTCCAGTGTAGATTATCCAAAATTCTTTTCGCGTTTTTTGGTGATCTACACTGGACCAACGGTGTCCCACGGTGTCCCACGATGTCCCACGGTGTCCCACGGTGTCCCACGGTGTCCAACGGTGTCCCACGATGTCCCACGGTGCAGACCAGTGTAGATTATCCAAAATTCTTTTCGCGTTTCTTGGTGATCTACACTGGACCAACTGTGTCCCACGGTGTCCCACGATGTCCAACGGTGTCCCACGATGTCCAACGGTGTCAAACGATGTCCAACGGTGTCCCACGATGTCCCACGATGTCCCACGATGTCCCACGGTGTCCCACGGTGTCCCACGGTGCAGTCCAGTGTAGATTATCCAAAATTCTTTTCGCGTTTTTTGGTGATCTACACTGGACCAACGGTGTCCCACGGTGTCCCACGGTGTCCAACGGTGTCCCACGGTGTCCCACGGTGCAGTCCAGTGTAGATTATCCAAAATTCTTTTCGCGTTTTTTGGTGATCTACACTGGACCAACGGTGTCCCTCGGTGTCTCACGGTGTCCCACGGTGTCCCACGGTGTCCCACGGCGTCCCACGGTGTCCCACGGTGTCCCACGGTGTCCCACGGTGTCCCACGGTGTCCCACGGTGTCCCACGGTGTCCCACGGTGTCCCACGGTGTCCCACGATGTCCAACGGTGTCCCACGGTGTCCCACGGTGTCCCACGGTGCAGTCCAGTGTAGATTATCCAAAATTCTTTTCGCGTTTTTTGGTGATCTACACTGGACCAACGGTGTCCCACGGTGTCCAACGGTGTCCCACGGTGTCCCACGGTGCAGTCCAGTGTAGATTATCCAAAATTCTTTTCGCGTTTTTTGGTGATCTACACTGGACCAACGGTGTCCCACGGTGTCCCACGGTGTCCCACGGTGTCCCACGGTGTCCCAGGGTGTCCCACGGTGTCCCACGGTGTCCCACGGTGTCCCACGGTGCAGTCCAGTGTAGATTATCCAAAATTCTTTTCGCGTTTTTTGGTGATCTACACTGGACCAACGGTGTCCCACGGTGTCCCACGGTGTCCCACGGTGTCCCACGGTGTCCCACGGTGTCCCGCGGTGTCCCACGGTGTCCCACGGTGTCCCACGGCGTCCCACGGTGTCCCACGGTGTCCCACGGTGTCCCACGGTGTCCCACGGTGTCCCACGGTGTCCCACGGTGTCCCACGGTGTCACACGATGTCCAACGGTGTCCCACGGTGTCCCACGGTGTCCCACGGTGCAGTCCAGTGTAGATTATCCAAAATTCTTTTCGCGTTTTTTGGTGATCTACACTGGACCAACGGTGTCCCACGGTGTCCAACGGTGTCCCACGGTGTCCCACGGTGCAGTCCAGTGTAGATTATCCAAAATTCTTTTCGCGTTTTTTGGTGATCTACACTGGACCAACGGTGTCCCACGGTGTCCCACGGTGTCCCACGGTGTCCAACGGTGTCCCACGGTGTCCCACGGTGCAGTCCAGTGTAGATTATCCAAAATTCTTTTCGCGTTTTTTGGTGATCTACACTGGACCAACGGTGTCCCACGGTGTCCCACGGTGTCCCACGGTGTCCCACGGTGTCCCACGGTGTCCCACGGTGTCCCACGGTGTCCCACGGTGTCCCACGATGTCCAACGGTGTCCCACGGTGTCCCACGGTGCAGTCCAGTGTAGATTATCCAAAATCCTTTTCGCGTTTTTTGGTGATCTACACTGGACCAACGGTGTCCCACGGTGTCCAACGGTGTCCCACGGCGTCCCACGGTGCAGTCCAGTGTAGATTATCCAAAATTCTTTTCGCGTTTTTTGGTGATCTACACTGGACCAACGGTGTCCCACGGTGTCCAACGGTGTCCCACGGTGTCCCACGGTGCAGTCCAGTGTAGATTATCCAAAATTCTTTTCGCGTTTTTTGGTGATCTACACTGGACCAACGGTGTCCCACGGTGTCCAACGGTGTCCCACGGTGTCCCACGGTGCAGTCCAGTGTAGATTATCCAAAATTCTTTTCGCGTTTTTTGGTGATCTACACTGGACCAACGGTGTCCCACGGTGTCCCACGGTGTCCCACGGTGCAGTCCAGTGTAGATTATCCAAAATTCTTTTCGCGTTCTTTGGTGATCTACACTGGACCAACGGTGTCCCACGGTGTCCCACGATGTCCAACGGTGTCCAACGGTGTCCCACGGTGCAGTCCAGTGTAGATTATCCAAAATTCTTTTCGCGTTTTTTGGTGATCTACACTGGACCAACGGTGTCCCACGGTGTCCCACGATGTCCCACGATGTCCAACGGTGTCCCACGATGTCCAACGGTGTCCCACGGTGTCCCACGGTGTCCGACGGTGTCCCACGATGTCCCACGATGTCCAACGGTGTCCCACGATGTCCCACGGTGTTCCACGATGTCCAACGGTGTCCCACGGTGCAGTCCAGTGTAGATTATCCAAAATTCTTTTCGCGTTTTTTGGTGATCTACACTGGACCAACGGTGTCCCACGGTGTCCCACGATGTCCCACGGTGTCCCACGGTGTCCCACGATGTCCCACGGTGTCCCACGATGTCCCACGGTGTCCCACGGTGTCCCACGGTGCAGTCCAGTGTAGATTATCCAAAATTCTTTTCGCGTTTTTTGGTGATCTACTCTGGAACAACGGTGTCCCGCGGTGTCCCACGGTGTCCCACGGTGTCCCACGGTGTCCCACGGTGTCCCACGGTGTCCCTCGGTGTTCCACGGTGCAGTCCAGTGTAGATTATCCAAAATTCTTTTCGCGTTTTTGGAAATCTACACTGGACCAACGGTGTCCCACTGTGTCCCACGGTGTCCCACGGTGTCCCACGATGTCCAACGGTGTCCCACGGCGTCCCACGGTGCAGTCCAGTGTAGATTATCCAAAATTCTTTTCGCGTTTTTTGGAGATCTACACTGGACCAACGGTGTCCCACGGTGTCCCGCGGTGTCCCACGGTGTCCCACGGTGTCCCACGGTGTCCCACGATGTCCCACGATGTCCCACGGTGAAGTCCAGTGTAGATTATCAAAAATTCTTTTCGCGTTTTTTGGTGATCTACACTGGACCAACGGTGTCCCACGATGTCCCACGGTGTCCCACGGTGTCCCACGGTGCAGTCCAGTGTAGATTATCCAAAATTCTTTTCGCGTTTTTTGGTGATCTACACTGGACCAACGGTGTCCCACGGTGTCCCACGGTGTCCAACGGTGTCCCACGGTGTCCCACGGTGCAGTCCAGTGTAGATTATCCAAAATTCTTTTCGCGTTTTTTGGTGATCTACACTGGACCAACGGTGTCCCTCGGTGTCCCACGGTGTCCCACGGTGTCCCACGGTGTCCCACGGCGTCCCACGGTGTCCCACGGTGTCCCACGGTGTCCCACGGTGTCCCACGGTGTCCCACGGTGTCCCACGGTGTCCCACGGTGTCCCACGGTGTCCCACGATGTCCAACGGTGTCCCACGGTGTCCCACGGTGTCCCACGGTGCAGTCCAGTGTAGATTATCCAAAATTCTTTTCGCGTTTTTTGGTGATCTACACTGGACCAACGGTGTCCCACGGTGTCCAACGGTGTCCCACGGTGTCCCACGGTGCAGTCCAGTGTAGATTATCCAAAATTCTTTTCGCGTTTTTTGGTGATCTACACTGGACCAACGGTGTCCCTCGGTGTCCCACGGTGTCCCACGGTGTCCCACGGTGTCCCACGGCGTCCCACGGCGTCCCACGGTGTCCCACGGTGTCCCACGGTGTCCCACGGTGTCCCACGGTGTCCCACGGTGTCCCACGGTGTCCCACGGTGTCCCACGATGTCCAACGGTGTCCCACGGTGTCCCACGGTGTCCCACGGTGAAGTCCAGTGTAGATTATCCAAAATTCCTTTCGCGTTTTTTGGTGATCTACACTGGACCAACGGTGTCCCACGGTGTCCAACGGTGTCCCACGGTGTCCCACGGTGCAGTCCAGTGTAGATTATCCAAAATTCTTTTCGCGTTTTTTGGTGATCTACACTGGACCAACGGTGTCCCACGGTGTCCCACGGTGTCCCACGGTGTCCCACGGTGTCCCAGGGTGTCCCACGGTGTCCCACGGTGTCCCACGGTGTCCCACGGTGCAGTCCAGTGTAGATTATCCAAAATTCTTTTCGCGTTTTTTGGTGATCTACACTGGACCAACGGTGTCCCACGGTGTCCCACGGTGTCCCACGGTGTCCCACGGTGTCCCACGGTGTCCCACGGTGTCCCACGGTGTCCCACGGCGTCCCACGGTGTCCCACGGTGTCCCACGGTGTTCCACGGTGTCCCACGGTGTCCCACGGTGTCCCACGGTGTCACACGATGTCCAACGGTGTCCCACGGTGTCCCACGGTGTCCCACGGTGCAGTCCAGTGTAGATTATCCAAAATTCTTTTCGCGTTTTTTGGTGATCTACACTGGACCAACGGTGTCCCACGGTGTCCAACGGTGTCCCACGGTGTCCCACGGTGCAGTCCAGTGTAGATTATCCAAAATTCTTTTCGCGTTTTTTGGTGATCTACACTGGACCAACGGTGTCCCACGGTGTCCAACGGTGTCCCACGGTGTCCCACGGTGCAGTCCAGTGTAGATTATCCAAAATTCTTTTCGCGTTTTTTGGTGATCTACACTGGACCAACGGTGTCCCACGGTGTCCCACGGTGTCCCACGGTGTCCCACGGTGTCCCACGGTGTCCCACGGTGTCCCACGGTGTCCCACGGTGTCCCACGATGTCCAACGGTGTCCCACGGTGTCCCACGGTGCAGTCCAGTGTAGATTATCCAAAATTCTTTTCGCGTTTTTTGGTGATCTACACTGGACCAACGGTGTCCCACGGTGTCCAACGGTGTCCCACGGCGTCCCACGGTGCAGTCCAGTGTAGATTATCCAAAATTCTTTTCGCGTTTTTTGGTGATCTACACTGGACCAACGGTGTCCCACGGTGTCCCACGGTGTCCCACGGTGTCCCACGGTGTCCCACGGTGTCCCACGGTGTCCCACGGTGTCCCACGGTGTCCCACGGTGTCCCACGATGTCCAACGGTGTCCCACGGTGTCCCACGGTGCAGTCCAGTGTAGATTATCCAAAATTCTTTTCGCGTTTTTTGGTGATCTACACTGGACCAACGGTGTCCCACGGTGTCCAACGGTGTCCCACGGTGTCGAACGGTGTCCCACGGTGTCCCACGGTGCAGTCCAGTGTAGATTATCCAAAATTCTTTTCGCGTTTTTTGGTGATCTACACTGGACCAACGGTGTCCCACGGTGTCCCACGGTGTCCCACGGTGTCCCACGGTGCAGTCCAGTGTAGATTATCCAAAATTCTTTTCGCGTTTTTTGGTGATCTACACTGGACCAACGGTGTCCCACGGTGTCCAACGGTGTCCCACGGTGTCCCACGGTGCAGTCCAGTGTAGATTATCCAAAATTCTTTTCGCGTTTTTTGGTGATCTACACTGGACCAACGGTGTCCCACGGTGTCCCACGGTGTCCCACGGTGCAGTCCAGTGTAGATTATCCAAAATTCTTTTCGCGTTCTTTGGTGATCTACACTGGACCAACGGTGTCCAACGGTGTCCCACGTTGTCCCACGTTGTCCCACGTTGTCCCACGTTGTCCCACGCTGTCCCACGTTGTCCCACGTTGTCCCACGTTGTCCCACGTTGTCCCACGTTGTCCCACGTTGTCCCACGTTGTCCCACGATGTCCAACGGTGTCCCGCGATGTCCAACGGTGTCCCACGATGTCCAACGGTGTCCCACAATGTCCAACGGTGTCCCACAATGTCCAACGGTGTCCCACGGTGTCCAATGTCGTCCCACGTTGCAGTCCAGTTTAGATTATCCAAAATTCTCTTCGTGGCTTTTCGTAATCCAAAATGGACTGTATTAGCGTGATTCTGAGCTTGGTATCGAATTATTGTGCAATGTTTGTACTTATCAATGTAGTCGTTTTCTGAAAATTCATCAACTGATTAATCTGCGAAAACAATTACATCGATCGGTACATACATTGTACAATAATTCGCAACCGTTCTGACAACATTCGGTATCAATGGTACTTATGTCTAACTTGGAACCACAGAAAGGAAATGAAAGTACTGACACTGTATATACAATTTAGAGTTTTGCAAAAGAGACATACGACTCGTTGTACTAAACTTATGAAGATATCGAAAAGTTATATACTCCAACGTGACCGCGATATGCTTCTTTTAAAAATGGGAAAACGGGAAGAAGCCTGAACAATCAGACGATCGAAGAAAAATCATTTGGGCATCTAGCATACATATTTAATATGCTATGAAATCTTCATATATGTAACTGAAACGTATTTTCTGTAAATTGATAAATCTGAAACAAACTCATTTACTGGATTTGGTATATGGAAGAAACAGACATCTTTAAAACGAGAACATTTTATGAAACATTTTATGAAAAATAAACTATTAATAATGGTCAATTATAGATCAAATTACTATTGATTGAATTTTAGCAAATATAGAGAATCATGTGTATCTTTTAATCGAAACTGGGGTTACGTTGGAAACGAGAATTTTAAGTAATTGAATTTAAACTGAATTAAAAATCGAAAAGTTCATTTGGAATAACTAAGATGAGAGAAACCCCGGTTATTATACAATCACTTGCTTTATCTTTTAACTTTTAACAGTATCTGTTATTTTCTACAACCACATAGTGATTTGCAACATAATAAACCGAAAGGTATGTGCATAAGTCATTTTTTGCAGAATTTTTGCTACAAACGTGACGATGTCTTTGTTTTGTGACGAAACTTTTGTTTCGTGCAAATGAAATTCGAATATTTATAAAATTCTACATTACTGTTAAAAGATTGAAGTGAAAATATCGCGGTCGAAAAAATTCTAAAAGTTATGGTTCTAAGAACGAACAATCACCGGCACTAATTCCAATTGCAATGAATTAAATTTTAAAAAATATTTCAAGCCTTCATAGCAACATTAAGATATTTCATTATAATACTTTGTTGCGCATGAAATCGCTCACAATTTCATACATGTAAATATATATATATATATATATATATATATATATATATATATATATATTATACATTCGTAATAAAGTTCTGTATTTTAGCAGTCATGGTAACGTTAACGCTGACAAAGGAATATGTCTTATAGCAGTATTTTCAGTAATAAACGAAGTAATAAGGGGCGCATTAATAAGGGGCGCTGAAAAAGAAACAAAGCAGTGGCCAGAAGGGCTACTAAAATTCAATCGTCTTCCACTCTATATAAACCCGATCAACACGTCGAGAGTGGAACTGAATATTCTTGTTTCGCAACGCTAATTTACTACTAATATTTATGAAGCAGAAAATTCTCAAAATCAAACGCGACGAGTGCTTCGTTATATCTGCAATATCAATTAATCTACTATTAAAAAGAAAAAGAAAGAAAAATCTGAAAATTCCCGATATCTGATACGCAACGCTAATAAGTATAAATCTACGCACTCGTATTTAAGCAATACGCAACACTAATAGCGAGAGATCGCAGTGCAACCATTTAGGAGGTTGAGGATGAACGATCACACTTGTACAGCTCTTTAGGCTGTACATGTGATCCAGGAGCAGTGTCCGACAAATGCAGTCGGAGGGTTTGGGCAGTTTGTGAACGCAACTCTACTTAACAAAACGCGAGCATTCATTATCGCAACGCTAATAGGAAAAATAAGTAGAACTCGCGATGGAACAATGTCGCAACGCTAATTCTTAAAGTGAATTTAATGAAAATTACTATTTACTATTTGAAAAAGCTACTTTAAATATCCTAGTATTGCAACTTAAACAGAAAAAATTCTAAAAATTGCAAAAGACAATCGCGATATCGTAATTCGCAACTCTAAAACAAACGCGATTATCATTTTATCGCAACTCTAATTCAAACCGTAATCATTCTCTCGCCACACTAATGAAAAATAGCAATATTATTTCGTAACTCTAATACAACCCGTAATTAACTTGTCGAAACACTAATAAGAAAAATCGCGATTTGCCCAATGGGACGATGGACCGATATATACATCGGCCAAAAAAACAAAGACTACTACTACTACTACTACTACTACTACTACTACTACTAATACTAAAATCGAGCATAGTGACAAAGTAGTAACAATAATGACTTCCCATGCTCTGGATGACCCAGAGGATGGGGAGCCATTAGTAGTTGCCCTCTTGAGTGGCAGTTTGCCGGGCCTCTTCAGCATATAGCCTCTTCTTTCTTCGGGCGCAATGCCCGCTGAAACTTAAATCTAAGCTCGAGACTTCTAAATCGCAAACAAAAAAAAAAACTTATAAAATAAAAATATAAACCGCGGAAGCTGATGGAAGTGCATATGGACTGACCAACGATCACAACAGTGATCGTTGCTCACTCGCATGTGCGTGCTCGAGCAATAAACGTTCGTTTCGAGACCATTCGCGACCGCGACCGCGAAATTCGAAAAATCGAAAGGCAAAACCAGAGACGAGTGCATGCTCTACTCGTGCCAGTTTCACCGTCGATTTTTCAAATTAGATTGCCAGAAACAGGTTGGTCACACGAAAACGAGCCTACCCGACTAGAGACTGTGCCAACCTGCCCGGCCCTACCTACTTATAATTAACAGACATACCAGAAAGTATACTACCTATCCTACCTAACGCTATATTTAAAAAATGGCAAAACATGCACACCAACACACTCACTCCACGGTTCTCACACATACCACCCGGGCGCAAAGGTCCTACACTAGAGAGGACGTCCCGGGACGCCTCCGACACCCGAGCTTAATACAACATTCACACTCTAAGGTACGTACCTTTTTCCTGAAATCGACTGACGAAGGCTAGTGACCATTGCGTAATACGTTTGAGAAAAATTGCGTTGCGTTTGAGAAAATTATATTTTTAAAATAGATATAAGTAAACTTGGAATTATAATTGCGATTGATAGCGATATTAAGAGTATGAGTACACTTAGTCGCGTGGATGATATTATCAGAAATTCTAATTGTATCGAGACGTAAATTGAATCGATATATGTCTCGACATTTTTAATATTTCAAGTTTTAAGGAATGAGAAAAAGCGACGCAATTCCACGACCTAACAACACACACACACATAATGTGGAAAATACGTCGTGCACGATACACTAACGCATGGTCAGTCGCTGAGAAATTATTACATTACTTAATTCTAGGTCATCGTGCCCAATGTCTTTCTCCCATTCAAGTAGCACCTGGGCACGTGAATGAGATCCTGACAATGGGCACGGAAAGGGTTAAACCTGAAAATCCTGATCTAAAAAGATGATTAGTTTGTGTAATTTTTATTTAACGGACTAACGTTCTTTGAGTTTATATTTTACTACTTTGCATCTGATTAAATTTACTTTATTAATTTAATAGTAACTAAGTAACTCTACTTTATTAATTTAATAAATTAGAACAAAATTTTAATATTTCGAAAAAAGTAGCGTTAGTAGAAAAAGACTGAGACTCATGCAAATAGAATTATTGACTCTAAATATATTACTAAGAAAGAAATAATCTCAGGCGATCTCTTTATCAAAGCATATACTCGAAAGTGCAGAAGCAGTGTTCAAAATTATTGCTTTGATTAAAAAATCTGCCTGTCGCGAAGTGTCTTCTTGCACGTAAAATTTTGCACATTTTTGTACGGAAAAAAATGAATTTTGACTCATATTTTAAATTCTAACCGAAATGAAATAAACGATCGTGACTTAATATTGTCACGATTAATTCATTACTTAAGATCAAGTATATGTATGTCATACAGGTATATTCGTGTAGATATTTGCCATTTGCAAATATTCATACAAAATATTAACATGCACATTTATAAATAACACGAATATATTCTCGAGTGTATATGTTTAACCTAATTATTAAAAAACTAATTATTATAATCGCGATGTGCGAGAAGACCTATCCTAAACTAATAAATTTCAAAAAATGAGTGTTACTACTCACGGGTATAAGAAATACCCGCGGTCACTATGCTCGCAAAAAAATTCTACGTAATACAACCGATCACCCGTGCCGATTCGGACCTTTCATCCTACGACATGATTGAGTGACCGGAGGAACAGAAATGCATGCGACTCACCGTTCGAAGCGGAGAAACAAAGGACGTATCGTGGATGCTGCGCCACCCCAGCGAATATCATCAGGAACTGTGTAGGGTCCAGTGGTGGAAATGGAGATTGCGAAAAATCTGTTACAGAACAAAACACGATGAGTGATTGCTGATTATTTAAAAAGTTGGAGATAATGAAAAATGAAAGTTTATTAACTTTAGTAACTTTGGTAATAATAAAGATTGAAATTCTAATAAACTTTGATAAGTGTAAAAACTGAAACTCTAATATGAAAGTTTAAAATCTAAAAATTAAGAATCTAAAGATTTCTGAAATATGTTAGTCATTTGTTACATAATTCGGTATTAAGATTTTAATAATTATTTTATTTTAATGAAAGAATAACCTGAGAAAATGCTAATCTCCTAAATTTTCAATCAAATTGTATTTCTTAATTGATAGTGATCAAAGAAAAATATACAGAATATACATAATTGAAGTACAATGTGTAAAGATAATTACATTTTTGGCTTTTTAGCCACTGTTAAAACATTCCCAAAGAAGACGAAGGAGTTGAAGCAGTGATATATCTATAACAAAACATAAGATATCATTAATATCGTTAATATATAATAACAAACTTGAAACTTTAGCAATAATAAAGACTAAACTCTAATAAATATGTAAATTGGAAATCTAATATAAAAATTTGAGAACAAATATTCAGTGATTTTTTATGAGTATCAGACAGTTTTATTGTACTTTAATGTTAAGACTTTAAGACTTTATTTCAATTAAAAAGGACATTTACAGCTTTCTAAATCATCGATCATTTTTATTTTGTAATTAACGACATTTCAAACAAAATATACTAAATAGAACAAATTGAAATACAATATATAAAACTACTTACATTCTTGAGTTCCAGGAGAGGCTTTATCCTCTTGAGGGAGGCACTGACTCTAATACCGAAAACGAATATTCGAAACAATAAATATAAAAAAAAAAAAAAAAAATAAAAGACTACGTTACCACGACCGCTTAAATTATGATCGACGAACAAGGACTCTAATATCGCGTACAAATTTAATTGATAAAATTTTATTACTTTCGCGTGTGATTATTTGATCGAATTTAATCAAAAATATCGTGATTTTAAAAAATTGAAAAGAAACTATTGCGTAGCAAACACTGACTCTACAACCGCATTGCGCGCGGTCACAAATATTTCCTGAAAATAAAGCAGTTTAGGGCCGGAGGTGGGGTGGGGGGGGGGGTGGAAAAGAAGCGAAACGTTGTTTCGATAATTTTCTCCTTTTTCCTATTGAACGTTTATTTAGAAAATACTGCTATTTCTTTACACTTAAAAATTATTATTAAGAAATTGGAACAAGTATGAAACTATAAGTTGAAAATTGTGAGATATTTCTCGATAGCGAACAAATGCTTACGAATACCGTGAATGCAATGCAATCGTTTTCAAGAATTATACTGTTCGCAATTAGAATATATACTGCGAATTTTCGTTATTGGAATACGAAATATACATTGCACAAATACACTATAGTCGCGTGTTATAAATATTGGAAAATATTTGCAAGAATTCAAAAGTTCACCACTAAATATGTTTAAAGAATACTTGTTTCGAGGTATTTGAATCTAACTGTTACTATGTTGCAAGTTTATGACGTTAACTGTAGCAAATTCACGTAATACAACAAAAAAAAATTGAATTCTATAAGTGAATTATTGAGATATAACTCAATTTGAAACAATAAAATAACTTATTAAAAATTCGTTTGAAATAAGAGAATGATCTCATATATCGGAAATAGAACAATAATTTATTTAACAGAACCTATTGACACTGCATACACAATTTCGTGTTCTGAAAAAGGGGCATTTGAGTCATTGTTCTAAACTGTATCACATTCTATTTTCGCGGCTCAAAACTTTTGAATATATCGAAAAATTATAAACCCTAACAGGACCGCAATAATTTTCTCTTAAAAATGGGAAACTAAGAAGAAGCCCGAACAAACAGATAATGAAAGAAAAATCGCGGCGCGAATTCGTTCGTTCGCGATCTTTCCAAAGAATCAATGGACTTACGCAACGAACTCCCGTGCACAAAATAACCACAAGATTCAATGCAAAAAAAGAATCGATTTTTATACTAGATTCCAAGTCAGATAAGTACCATTATACAGAATGGGCTCAGAATGGATTTGAGAGACAAGACATATCCCACGTTGTCCCACGTTGTCCCGCGTTGTCCCACGGTGTCCCACGGTGTCCCACGGTGTCCCACGGTGTCCCACGGTGTCCCACGGTGTCCCACGGTGTCCCACGGTGTCCCACGGTGTCCCACGTTGTCCAACGGTATCTCACGGTGTCCCACGGTGTCCAACGGTGTCCCACGTTGTCCCACGTTGTCCCGCGTTGTCCCACGTTGTCCCACGGTGTTCCACGGTGTCCCACGGTGTCCCGCGGTGTCCCACGATGTGCCACGATGTCCAACGGTGTCCCACGATGTCCCACGATGTCCCACGGTGTCCCACGGTGTCCCACGGTGCAGTCCAGTGTAGATTATCCAAAATTCTTTTCGCGTTTTTTGGTGATCTACACTGGACCAACGGTGTCCCACGGTGTCCCACGGTGTGCCACGGTGTCCCACGCTGTCCCACGGTGTCCCACGATGTCCAACCGTGTCCCACGGTGTCCCACTGTGCAGTCCAGTGCAGATTATCCAAAATTCTTTTCGCGTTTTTTGGTGATCTACACTGGACCAACGGTGTCCAACGGTGTCCCACGATGTCCCACGGTATCCCACGGTGTCCCACGATGTCCCACGGTGTCCCACGTTGTCCCACGGTGTCCCACGGTGCAGTCCAGTGTAGATTATCCAAAATTCTTTTCGCGTTTTTTGGTGATCTACACTGGACCAACGGTGTCCCACTGTGTCCCACGATGTCCCACGGTGTCCCACGGTGTCCCACGGTGTAGTCCAGTGTAGAATATCCAAAATTCTTTTCGCGTTTTTGGAAATCTACACTGGACCAACGGTGTCCCACGGTGTCCAACGGTGTCCCACGGTGTCCCACGGTGTCCCACGATGTCCAACGGTGTCCCACGGTGCAGTCCAGTGTAGATTATCCAAAATTCTTTTCGCGTTTTTTGGTGATCTACACTGGACCAACGGTGCCCCACGGTGTCCCACGGTGTCCCACGGTGTCCCACGGTGTCCCGCGGTGTCCCACGGTGTCCCACGGTGTCCCACGGTGTCCAACGGTGTACCACGATGTCCCACGGTGCAGTCCAGTGTAGATTATCCAAAATTCTTTCCGCGTTTTTTGGTGATCTACACAGGACCAACGGTGTCTCACGGTGTCCCACGGTGTCCCACGGTGTCCCGCGGTGCAGTCCAGTGTAGATTATCCAAAATTCTTTTCGCGTTTTTTGGTGATCTACACTGGACCAACGGTGCCCCACGGTGTCCCACGGTGTCCCACGGTGTCCCACGGTGTCCCGCGGTGTCCCACGGTGTCCCACGGTCTCCCACGGTGTCCAACGGTGTCCCACGGTGTCCCACGGTGTAGTCCAGTGTAGAATATCCAAAATTCTTTTCGCGTTTTTGGAAATCTACACTGGACCAACGGTGTCCCACGGTGTCCAACGGTGTCCCACGGTGTCCCACGGTGTCCCACGATGTCCAACGGTGTCCCACGGTGCAGTCCAGTGTAGATTATCCAAAATTCTTTTCGCGTTTTTTGGTGATCTACACTGGACCAACGGTGCCCCACGGTGTCCCACGGTGTCCCGCGGTGTCCCACGGTGTCCCACGGTGTCCCACGGTGTCCCACGATGTCCAACGGTGTCCCACGGTGCAGTCCAGTGTAGATTATCCAAAATTCTTTTCGCGTTTTTTGGTGATCTACACTGGACCAACGGTGTCCCACGGTGTCCCAAGATGTCCCACGATGTCCAACGGTGTCCCACGGTGTCCCACGGTGCAGTCCAGTGTAGATTATCCAAAATTCTTTTCGCGTTTTTTGGTGATCTACACTGGACCAACGTTGTCCCGCGGTGTCCCGCGGTGTCTCACGATGTCCAACGGTGTCCCACGGTGTCCAACGGTGTCCCACGATGTCCCACGATGTCCAACGGTGTCCCACGATGTCCCACGGTGTTCCACGATGTCCAACGGTGTCCCACGGTGCAGTCCAGTGTAGATTATCCAAAATTCTTTTCGCGTTTTTTGGTGATCTACACTGGACCAACGGTGTCCCACGGTGTCCCACGGTGTCCCACGGTGTCCCACGGTGTCCCACGATGTCCAACGGTGTCCCACGGTGTCCCACGGTGCAGTCCAGTGTAGATTATCCAAAATTATTTTCGCGTTTTTTGGTGATCTACACTGGACCAAAGGTGTCCCACGGTGTCCCACGATGTCCCACGGTGTCCCACGGTGTCCCACGGTGTCCCACGGTGTCCCACGGTGTCCCACGATGTCCCACGGTGTCCCACGGTGCAGTCCAGTGTAGATTATCCAAAATCCTTTTCGCGTTTTTTGGTGATCTACACTGGACCAACGGTGTCCCATGGTGTCCCACGGTGTCCCACGGTGTCCCACGGTGTCCCACGGTGCAGTCCAGTGTAGATTATCCAAAATTCTTTTCGCGTTTTTTGGTGATCTACACTGGACCAACGGTGTCCCACGGTGTCCAACGGTGTCCCACGGTGTCCAACGGTGTCCCACGGTGTCCCACGGTGTAGTCCAGTGTAGATTATCCAAAATTCTTTTCGCGTTTTTTGGTGATCTACACTGGACCAACGGTGTCCCACGGTGTCCCACGGTGTCCCACGGTGTCCCACGGTGCAGTCCAGTGTAGATTATCCAAAATTCTTTTCGCGTTTTTTGGTGATCTACACTGGACCAACGGTGTCCCACGGTGTCCCACGGTGTCCCACGATGTCCAACGGTGTCCCACGGTGTCCCACGGTGCAGTCCAGTGTAGATTATCCAAAATTCTTTTCGCGTTTTTTGGTGATCTACACTGGACCAACGGTGTCCCACGGTGTCCCACGGTGTCCCACGGTGTCCCACGGTGTCCCACGGTGTCCCACGGTGTCCCACGGCGTCCCACGGTGTCCCACGGTGTCCCACGGTGTCCCACGGTGTCCCACGGTGTCCCACGGTGTCCCACGGTGTCCCACGATGTCCAACGGTGTCCCACGGTGTCCCACGGTGTCCCACGGTGCAGTCCAGTGTAGATTATCCAAAATTCTTTTCGCGTTCTTTGGTGATCTACACTGGACCAACGGTGTCCCACGGTGTCCAACGGTGTCCCACGGCGTCCCACGGTGCAGTCCAGTGTAGATTATCCAAAATTCTTTTCGCGTTTTTTGGTGATCTACACTGGACCAACGGTGTCCCACGGTGTCCCACGGTGTCCCACGGTGTCCCACGGTGTCCCACGGTGTCCCACGGTGTCCCACGATGTCCAACGGTGTCCCACGGTGTCCCGCGGTGCAGTCCAGTGTAGATTATCCAAAATTCTTTTCGCGTTTTTTGGTGATCTACACTGGACCAACGGTGTCCCACGGTGTCCAACGGTGTCCCACGGTGTCCCACGGTGCAGTCCAGTGTAGATTATCCAAAATTCTTTTCGCGTTTTTTGGTGATCTACACTGGACCAACGGTGTCCCACGGTGTCCCACGGTGTCCCACGGTGCAGTCCAGTGTAGATTATCCAAAATTCTTTTCGCGTTTTTTGGTGATCTACACTGGACCAACGGTGTCCCACGGTGTCCCACGGTGTCCCACGGTGTCCCACGGTGTCCCACGGTGTCCCACGATGTCCAACGGTGTCCCACGGTGTCCCACGGTGCAGTCCAGTGTAGATTATCCAAAATTCTTTTCGCGTTTTTTGGTGATCTACACTGGACCAACGGTGTCCCACGGTGTCCAACGGTGTCCCACGGCGTCCCACGGTGCAGTCCAGTGTAGATTATCCAAAATTCTTTTCGCGTTTTTTGGTGATCTACACTGGACCAACGGTGTCCCACGGTGTCCCACGGTGTCCCACGGTGTCCCACGGTGTCCCACGGTGTCCCACGGTGTCCCACGGTGTCCCACGATGTCCAACGGTGTCCCACGGTGTCCCGCGGTGCAGTCCAGTGTAGATTATCCAAAATTCTTTTCGCGTTTTTTGGTGATCTACACTGGACCAACGGTGTCCCACGGTGTCCAACGGTGTCCCACGGTGTCCCACGGTGCAGTCCAGTGTAGATTATCCAAAATTCTTTTCGCGTTTTTTGGTGATCTACACTGGACCAACGGTGTCCCACGGTGTCCAACGGTGTCCCACGGTGTCCCACGGTGCAGTCCAGTGTAGATTATCCAAAATTCTTTTCGCATTTTTTGGTGATCTACACTGGACCAACGGTGTTCTACGGTGTCCCACGGTGTCCCACGGTGTCCCACGGTGTCCCACGGTGTCCCACGGTGTCCCTCGGTGTCCCACGGTGTCCCACGGTGTCCCACGGTGTCCCACGGTGTCCCACGGTGTCCCACGATGTCCAACGGTGTCCCACGGTGTCCCACGGTGCAGTCCAGTGTAGATTATCCAAAATTCTTTTCGCGTTTTTTGGTGATCTACACTGGACCAACGGTGTCCCACGGTGTCCCACGGTGTCCCACGATGTCCAACGGTGTCCCACGGTGTCCCACGATGTCCAACGGTGTCCCACGGTGTCCCACGGTGCAGTCCAGTGTAGATTATCCAAAATTCTTTTCGCGTTTTTTGGTGATCTACACTGGACCAACGGTGTCCCACGGTGTCCAACGGTGTCCCACGGTGTCCCACGGTGCAGTCCAGTGTAGATTATCCAAAATTCTTTTCGCGTTTTTTGGTGATCTACACTGGACCAACGGTGTCCCACGGTGTCCCACGGTGTCCCACGGTGTCCCACGGTGTCCCACGGTGTCCCACGGTGTCCCACGGTGTCCCACGGTGTCCCACGGTGTCCCACGGTGTCCCACGGTGTCCCACGGTGTCCCACGGTGTCCCACGGTGTCCCACGGTGTCCCACGATGTCCAACGGTGTCCCACGGTGTCCCACGGTGCAGTCCAGTGTAGATTATCCAAAATTCTTTTCGCGTTTTTTGGTGATCTACACTGGACCAACGGTGTCCCACGGTGTCCAGCGGTGTCCCACGGTGTCCCACGGTGCAGTCCAGTGTAGATTATCCAAAATTCTTTTCGCGTTTTTTGGTGATCTACACTGGACCAACGGTGTCCCACGGTGTCCCACGGTGTCCCACGGTGCAGTCCAGTGTAGATTATCCAAAATTCTTTTCGCGTTTTTTGGTGATCTACACTGGACCAACGGTGTCCCACGGTGTCCCACGGTGTCCCACGGTGCAGTCCAGTGTAGATTATCCAAAATTCTTTTCGCGTTTTTTGGTGATCTACACTGGACCAACCGTGTCCCACGGTGTCCCACGGTGTCCCACGGTGTCCCACGGTGTCCCACGATGTCCAACGGTGTCCCACGGTGTCCCACGGTGCAGTCCAGTGTAGATTATCCAAAATTCTTTTCGCGTTTTTTGGTGATCTACACTGGACCAACGGTGTCCCACGGTGTCCCACGGTGTCCCACGATGTCCAACGGTGTCCCACGGTGTCCCACGGTGCAGTCCAGTGTAGATTATCCAAAATTCTTTTCGCGTTTTTTGGTGATCTACACTGGACCAACGGTGTCCCACGGTGTCCAACGGTGTCCCACGGTGTCCCACGGTGCAGTCCAGTGTAGATTATCCAAAATTCTTTTCGCGTTTTTTGGTGATCTACACTGGACCAACGGTGTCCCACGGTGTCCCACGGTGTCCCACGGTGTCCCACGGTGTCCCACGGTGTCCCACGGTGTCCCACGGTGTCCCACGGTGTCCCACGGTGTCCCACGGTGTCCCACGGTGTCCCACGGTGTCCCACGGTGTCCCACGGTGTCCCACGATGTCCAACGGTGTCCCACGGTGTCCCACGGTGCAGTCCAGTGTAGATTATCCAAAATTCTTTTCGCGTTTTTTGGTGATCTACACTGGACCAACGGTGTCCCACGGTGTCCAACGGTGTCCCACGGTGTCCCACGGTGCAGTCCAGTGTAGATTATCCAAAATTCTTTTCGCGTTTTTTGGTGATCTACACTGGACCAACGGTGTCCCACGGTGTCCCACGGTGTCCCACGGTGTCCCACGGTGTCCAACGGTGTCCCACGGTGTCCCACGGTGTCCCACGGTGTCCCACGATGTCCAACGGTGTCCCACGGTGTCCCACGGTGCAGTCCAGTGTAGATTATCCAAAATTCTTTTCGCGTTTTTTGGTGATCTACACTGGACCAACGGTGTCCCACGGTGTCCCACGGTGTCCCACGGTGTCCCACGGTGTCCCACGGTGTCCCACGGTGTCCGACGGTGCAGTCCAGTGTAGATTATCCAAAATTCTTTTCGCGTTTTTTGGTGATCTACACTGGACCAACGGTGTCCCACGGTGTCCCACGGTGTCCCACGGTGTCCCACGATGTCCAACGGTGTCCCACGGTGTCCCACGGTGCAGTCCAGTGTAGATTATCCAAAATTCTTTTCGCGTTTTTTGGTGATCTACACTGGACCAACGGTGTCCCACGGTGTCCCACGATGTCCAACGGTGTCCCACGGTGTCCCACGGTGCAGTCCAGTGTAGATTATCCAAAATTCTTTTCGCGTTTTTTGGTGATCTACACTGGACCAACGGTGTCCCACGGTGTCCAACGGTGTCCCACGGTGTCCCACGGTGCAGTCCAGTGTAGATTATCCAAAATTCTTTTCGCGTTTTTTGGTGATCTACACTGGACCAACGGTGTCCCACGGTGTCCCACGGTGTCCCACGGTGTCCCACGGTGTCCCACGGTGTCCCACGGTGTCCCACGGTGTCCCACGGTGTCCCACGGTGTCCCACGGTGTCCCACGGTGTCCCACGGTGTCCCACGGTGTCCCACGGTGTCCCACGATGTCCAACGGTGTCCCACGGTGTCCCACGGTGCAGTCCAGTGTAGATTATCCAAAATTCTTTTCGCGTTTTTTGGTGATCTACACTGGACCAACGGTGTCCCACGGTGTCCAACGGTGTCCCACGGTGTCCCACGGTGCAGTCCAGTGTAGATTATCCAAAATTCTTTTCGCGTTTTTTGGTGATCTACACTGGACCAACGGTGTCCCACGGTGTCCCACGGTGTCCCACGGTGCAGTCCAGTGTAGATTATCCAAAATTCTTTTCGCGTTTTTTGGTGATCTACACTGGACCAACGGTGTCCCACGGTGTCCCACGGTGTCCCACGGTGTCCCACGGTGTCCCACGGTGTCCCACGGTGTCCCACGGTGTCCCACGGTGTCCCACGGTGTCCCACGGTGTCCCACGGTGTCCCACGGTGTCCCACGGTGCAGTCCAGTGTAGATTATCCAAAATTCTCTTCGCGTTTTTTGGTGATCTACACTGGACCAACGGTGTCCCACGGTGTCCAACGGTGTCCCACGGTGTCCCACGGTGCAGTCCAGTGTAGATTATCCAAAATTCTTTTCGCGTTTTTTGGTGATCTACACAGGACCAACGGTGTCCCACGGTGTCCCACGGTGTCCCACGGTGTCCCACGGTGTCCCACGGTGTCCCACGGTGTCCCACGATGTCCAACGGTGTCCCACGGTGCAGTCCAGTGTAGATTATCCAAAATTCTTTTCGCGTTTTTTGGTGATCTACACTGGACCAACGGTGTCCCACGGTGTCCAACGGTGTCCCACGGTGTCCCACGGTGCAGTCCAGTGTAGATTATCCAAAATTCTTTTCGCGTTTTTTGGTGATCTACACTGGACCAACGGTGTCGCACGGTGTCCCACGGTGTCCCACGGTGTCCCACGGTGTCCCACGGTGTCCCACGGTGTCCCACGGTGTCCCTCGGTGTCCCACGGTGTCCCACGGTGTCCCACGGTGTCCCACGGTGTCCCACGGTGTCCCACGGTGTCCCACGATGTCCAACGGTGTCCCACGGTGTCCCACGGTGCAGTCCAGTGTAGATTATCCAAAATTCTTTTCGCGTTTTTTGGTGATCTACACTGGACCAACGGTGTCCCACGGTGTCCCACGGTGTCCCACGATGTCCCACGGTGTCCCACGGTGTCCCACGGTGTCCCACGGTGTCCCACGGTGTCCCACGATGTCCCACGGTGTCCCACGGTGCAGTCCAGTGTAGATTATCCAAAATCCTTTTCGCGTTTTTTGGTGATCTACACTGGACCAACGGTGTCCCATGGTGTCCCACGGTGTCCCACGGTGTCCCACGGTGTCCCACGGTGCAGTCCAGTGTAGATTATCCAAAATTCTTTTCGCGTTTTTTGGTGATCTACACTGGACCAACGGTGTCCCACGGTGTCCAACGGTGTCCCACGGTGTCCAACGGTGTCCCACGGTGTCCCACGGTGTAGTCCAGTGTAGATTATCCAAAATTCTTTTCGCGTTTTTTGGTGATCTACACTGGACCAACGGTGTCCCACGGTGTCCCACGGTGTCCCACGGTGTCCCACGGTGCAGTCCAGTGTAGATTATCCAAAATTCTTTTCGCGTTTTTTGGTGATCTACACTGGACCAACGGTGTCCCACGGTGTCCCACGGTGTCCCACGATGTCCAACGGTGTCCCACGGTGTCCCACGGTGCAGTCCAGTGTAGATTATCCAAAATTCTTTTCGCGTTTTTTGGTGATCTACACTGGACCAACGGTGTCCCACGGTGTCCCACGGTGTCCCACGGTGTCCCACGGTGTCCCACGGTGTCCCACGGTGTCCCACGGCGTCCCACGGTGTCCCACGGTGTCCCACGGTGTCCCACGGTGTCCCACGGTGTCCCACGGTGTCCCACGGTGTCCCACGATGTCCAACGGTGTCCCACGGTGTCCCACGGTGTCCCACGGTGCAGTCCAGTGTAGATTATCCAAAATTCTTTTCGCGTTCTTTGGTGATCTACACTGGACCAACGGTGTCCCACGGTGTCCAACGGTGTCCCACGGTGTCCCACGGTGCAGTCCAGTGTAGATTATCCAAAATTCTTTTCGCGTTTTTTGGTGATCTACACTGGACCAACGGTGTCCCACGGTGTCCCACGGTGTCCCACGGTGTCCCACGGTGTCCCACGGTGTCCCACGGTGTCCCACGGTGTCCCACGATGTCCAACGGTGTCCCACGGTGTCCCGCGGTGCAGTCCAGTGTAGATTATCCAAAATTCTTTTCGCGTTTTTTGGTGATCTACACTGGACCAACGGTGTCCCACGGTGTCCAACGGTGTCCCACGGTGTCCCACGGTGCAGTCCAGTGTAGATTATCCAAAATTCTTTTCGCGTTTTTTGGTGATCTACACTGGACCAACGGTGTCCCACGGTGTCCCACGGTGTCCCACGGTGCAGTCCAGTGTAGATTATCCAAAATTCTTTTCGCGTTTTTTGGTGATCTACACTGGACCAACGGTGTCCCACGGTGTCCCACGGTGTCCCACGGTGTCCCACGGTGTCCCACGGTGTCCCACGATGTCCAACGGTGTCCCACGGTGTCCCACGGTGCAGTCCAGTGTAGATTATCCAAAATTCTTTTCGCGTTTTTTGGTGATCTACACTGGACCAACGGTGTCCCACGGTGTCCAACGGTGTCCCACGGCGTCCCACGGTGCAGTCCAGTGTAGATTATCCAAAATTCTTTTCGCGTTTTTTGGTGATCTACACTGGACCAACGGTGTCCCACGGTGTCCCACGGTGTCCCACGGTGTCCCACGGTGTCCCACGGTGTCCCACGATGTCCAACGGTGTCCCACGGTGTCCCGCGGTGCAGTCCAGTGTAGATTATCCAAAATTCTTTTCGCGTTTTTTGGTGATCTACACTGGACCAACGGTGTCCCACGGTGTCCAACGGTGTCCCACGGTGTCCAACGGTGTCCCACGGTGTCCCACGGTGCAGTCCAGTGTAGATTATCCAAAATTCTTTTCGCGTTTTTTGGTGATCTACACTGGACCAACGGTGTCCCACGGTGTCCAACGGTGTCCCACGGTGTCCCACGGTGCAGTCCAGTGTAGATTATCCAAAATTCTTTTCGCATTTTTTGGTGATCTACACTGGACCAACGGTGTTCTACGGTGTCCCACGGTGTCCCACGGTGTCCCACGGTGTCCCACGGTGTCCCACGGTGTCCCTCGGTGTCCCACGGTGTCCCACGGTGTCCCACGGTGTCCCACGGTGTCCCACGGTGTCCCACGATGTCCAACGGTGTCCCACGGTGTCCCACGGTGCAGTCCAGTGTAGATTATCCAAAATTCTTTTCGCGTTTTTTGGTGATCTACACTGGACCAACGGTGTCCCACGGTGTCCCACGGTGTCCCACGATGTCCAACGGTGTCCCACGGTGTCCCACGATGTCCAACGGTGTCCCACGGTGTCCCACGGTGCAGTCCAGTGTAGATTATCCAAAATTCTTTTCGCGTTTTTTGGTGATCTACACTGGACCAACGGTGTCCCACGGTGTCCAACGGTGTCCCACGGTGTCCCACGGTGCAGTCCAGTGTAGATTATCCAAAATTCTTTTCGCGTTTTTTGGTGATCTACACTGGACCAACGGTGTCCCACGGTGTCCCACGGTGTCCCACGGTGTCCCACGGTGTCCCACGATGTCCCACGGTGTCCCACGGTGTCCCACGGTGTCCCACGGTGTCCCACGGTGTCCCACGGTGTCCCACGGTGTCCCACGGTGTCCCACGATGTCCAACGGTGTCCCACGGTGTCCCACGGTGCAGTCCAGTGTAGATTATCCAAAATTCTTTTCGCGTTTTTTGGTGATCTACACTGGACCAACGGTGTCCCACGGTGTCCAGCGGTGTCCCACGGTGTCCCACGGTGCAGTCCAGTGTAGATTATCCAAAATTCTTTTCGCGTTTTTTGGTGATCTACACTGGACCAACGGTGTCCCACGGTGTCCCACGGTGTCCCACGGTGCAGTCCAGTGTAGATTATCCAAAATTCTTTTCGCGTTTTTTGGTGATCTACACTGGACCAACGGTGTCCCACGGTGTCCCACGGTGTCCCACGGTGCAGTCCAGTGTAGATTATCCAAAATTCTTTTCGCGTTTTTTGGTGATCTACACTGGACCAACGGTGTCCCACGGTGTCCCACGGTGTCCCACGGTGTCCCACGGTGTCCCACGATGTCCAACGGTGTCCCACGGTGTCCCACGGTGCAGTCCAGTGTAGATTATCCAAAATTCTTTTCGCGTTTTTTGGTGATCTACACTGGACCAACGGTGTCCCACGGTGTCCCACGGTGTCCCACGATGTCCAACGGTGTCCCACGGTGTCCCACGGTGCAGTCCAGTGTAGATTATCCAAAATTCTTTTCGCGTTTTTTGGTGATCTACACTGGACCAACGGTGTCCCACGGTGTCCAACGGTGTCCCACGGTGTCCCACGGTGCAGTCCAGTGTAGATTATCCAAAATTCTTTTCGCGTTTTTTGGTGATCTACACTGGACCAACGGTGTCCCACGGTGTCCCACGGTGTCCCACGGTGTCCCACGGTGTCCCACGGTGTCCCACGGTGTCCCACGGTGTCCCACGGTGTCCCACGGTGTCCCACGGTGTCCCACGGTGTCCCACGGTGTCCCACGGTGTCCCACGGTGTCCCACGATGTCCAACGGTGTCCCACGGTGTCCCACGGTGCAGTCCAGTGTAGATTATCCAAAATTCTTTTCGCGTTTTTTGGTGATCTACACTGGACCAACGGTGTCCCACGGTGTCCCACGGTGTCCCACGGTGTCCCACGGTGCAGTCCAGTGTAGATTATCCAAAATTCTTTTCGCGTTTTTTGGTGATCTACACTGGACCAACGGTGTCCCACGGTGTCCAACGGTGTCCCACGGTGTCCCACGGTGCAGTCCAGTGTAGATTATCCAAAATTCTTTTCGCGTTTTTTGGTGATCTACACTGGACCAACGGTGTCCCACGGTGTCCCACGGTGTCCCACGGTGTCCCACGGTGTCCCACGGTGTCCCACGGTGTCCCACGGTGTCCCACGGTGTCCCACGATGTCCAACGGTGTCCCACGGTGTCCCACGGTGCAGTCCAGTGTAGATTATCCAAAATTCTTTTCGCGTTTTTTGGTGATCTACACTGGACCAACGGTGTCCCACGGTGTCCCACGGTGTCCCACGGTGTCCCACGGTGTCCCACGGTGTCCCACGGTGTCCGACGGTGCAGTCCAGTGTAGATTATCCAAAATTCTTTTCGCGTTTTTTGGTGATCTACACTGGACCAACGGTGTCCCACGGTGTCCCACGGTGTCCCACGGTGTCCCACGATGTCCAACGGTGTCCCACGGTGTCCCACGGTGCAGTCCAGTGTAGATTATCCAAAATTCTTTTCGCGTTTTTTGGTGATCTACACTGGACCAACGGTGTCCCACGGTGTCCCACGATGTCCAACGGTGTCCCACGGTGTCCCACGGTGCAGTCCAGTGTAGATTATCCAAAATTCTTTTCGCGTTTTTTGGTGATCTACACTGGACCAACGGTGTCCCACGGTGTCCAACGGTGTCCCACGGTGTCCCACGGTGCAGTCCAGTGTAGATTATCCAAAATTCTTTTCGCGTTTTTTGGTGATCTACACTGGACCAACGGTGTCCCACGGTGTCCCACGGTGTCCCACGGTGTCCCACGGTGTCCCACGGTGTCCCACGGTGTCCCACGGTGTCCCACGGTGTCCCACGGTGTCCCACGGTGTCCCACGGTGTCCCACGGTGTCCCACGGTGTCCCACGGTGTCCCACGCTGTCCAACGGTGTCCCACGGTGTCCCACGGTGCAGTCCAGTGTAGATTATCCAAAATTCTTTTCGCGTTTTTTGGTGATCTACACTGGACCAACGGTGTCCCACGGTGTCCAACGGTGTCCCACGGTGTCCCACGGTGCAGTCCAGTGTAGATTATCCAAAATTCTTTTCGCGTTTTTTGGTGATCTACACTGGACCAACGGTGTCCCACGGTGTCCCACGGTGTCCCACGGTGCAGTCCAGTGTAGATTATCCAAAATTCTTTTCGCGTTTTTTGGTGATCTACACTGGACCAACGGTGTCCCACGGTGTCCCACGGTGTCCCACGGTGTCCCACGGTGTCCCACGGTGTCCCACGGTGTCCCACGGTGTCCCACGGTGTCCCACGGTGTCCCACGGTGTCCCACGGTGTCCCACGGTGTCCCACGGTGCAGTCCAGTGTAGATTATCCAAAATTCTCTTCGCGTTTTTTGGTGATCTACACTGGACCAACGGTGTCCCACGGTGTCCAACGGTGTCCCACGGTGTCCCACGGTGCAGTCCAGTGTAGATTATCCAAAATTCTTTTCGCGTTTTTTGGTGATCTACACAGGACCAACGGTGTCCCACGGTGTCCCACGGTGTCCCACGGTGTCCCACGGTGTCCCACGGTGTCCCACGGTGTCCCACGATGTCCAACGGTGTCCCACGGTGCAGTCCAGTGTAGATTATCCAAAATTCTTTTCGCGTTTTTTGGTGATCTACACTGGACCAACGGTGTCCCACGGTGTCCAACGGTGTCCCACGGTGTCCCACGGTGCAGTCCAGTGTAGATTATCCAAAATTCTTTTCGCGTTTTTTGGTGATCTACACTGGACCAACGGTGTCGCACGGTGTCCCACGGTGTCCCACGGTGTCCCACGGTGTCCCACGGTGTCCCACGGTGTCCCACGGTGTCCCTCGGTGTCCCACGGTGTCCCACGGTGTCCCACGGTGTCCCACGGTGTCCCACGGTGTCCCACGGTGTCCCACGATGTCCAACGGTGTCCCACGGTGTCCCACGGTGCAGTCCAGTGTAGATTATCCAAAATTCTTTTCGCGTTTTTTGGTGATCTACACTGGACCAACGGTGTCCCACGGTGTCCCACGGTGTCCCACGATGTCCAACGGTGTCCCACGGTGTCCCACGGTGCAGTCCAGTGTAGATTATCCAAAATTCTTTTCGCGTTTTTTGGTGATCTACACTGGACCAACGGTGTCCCACGGTGTCCCACGGTGTCCCACGGTGTCCCACGGTGTCCCACGGTGTCCCACGGTGTCCCACGGCGTCCCACGGTGTCCCACGGTGTCCCACGGTGTCCCACGGTGTCCCACGGTGTCCCACGGTGTCCCACGGTGTCCCACGGTGTCCCACGGTGTCCCACGGTGTCCCACGATGTCCAACGGTGTCCCACGGTGTCCCACGGTGTCCCACGGTGCAGTCCAGTGTAGATTATCCAAAATTCTTTTCGCGTTTTTTGGTGATCTACACTGGACCAACGGTGTCCCACGGTGTCCAACGGTGTCCCACGGTATCCAACGGTGTCCCACGGTGTCCCACGGTGCAGTCCAGTGTAGATTATCCAAAATGCTTTTCGCGTTTTTTGGTGATCTACACTGGACCAACGGTGTACCACGGTGTCCCACGGTGTCCCACGGTGTCCCACGGTGTCCCACGGTGTCCCACGGTGTCCCACGGTGTCCCACGGTGTCCCACGATGTCCAACGGTGTCCCACGGTGTCCCACGGTGCAGTCCAGTGTAGATTATCCAAAATTCTTTTCGCGTTTTTTGGTGATCTACACTGGACCAACGGTGTCCCACGGTGTCCAACGGTGTCCCACGGCGTCCCACGGTGCAGTCCAGTGTAGATTATCCAAAATTCTTTTCGCGTTTTTTGGTGATCTACACTGGACCAACGGTGTCCCACGGTGTCCCACGGTGTCCCACGGTGTCCCACGGTGTCCCACGGTGTCCCACGATGTCCAACGGTGTCCCACGGTGTCCCGCGGTGCAGTCCAGTGTAGATTATCCAAAATTCTTTTCGCGTTTTTTGGTGATCTACACTGGACCAACGGTGTCCCACGGTGTCCAACGGTGTCCCACGGTGTCCCACGGTGCAGTCCAGTGTAGTTTATCCAAAATTCTTTTCGCGTTTTTTGGTGATCTACACTGGACCAACGGTGTCCCACGGTGTCCCACGGTGTCCCACGGTGCAGTCCAGTGTAGATTATCCAAAATTCTTTTCGCGTTTTTTGGTGATCTACACTGGACCAACTGTGTCCCACGGTGTCCCACGGTGTCCCACGGTGTCCCACGGTGTCCCACGATGTCCAACGGTGTCCCACGGTGTCCCACGGTGCAGTCCAGTGTAGATTATCCAAAATTCTTTTCGCGTTTTTTGGTGATCTACACTGGACCAACGGTGTCCCACGGTGTCCAACGGTGTCCCACGGCGTCCCACGGTGCAGTCCAGTGTAGATTATCCAAAATTCTTTTCGCGTTTTTTGGTGATCTACACTGGACCAACGGTGTCCCACGGTGTCCAACGGTGTCCCACGGTGTCCCACGGTGCAGTCCAGTGTAGATTATCCAAAATTCTTTTCGCGTTTTTTGGTGATCTACACTGGACCAACGGTGTCCCACGGTGTCCCACGGTGTCCCACGGTGTCCCACGGTGCAGTCCAGTGTAGATTATCCAAAATTCTTTTCGCGTTTTTTGGTGATCTACACTGGACCAACGGTGTCCCACGGTGTCCCACGGTGTCCCACGGTGTCCCACGGTGTCCCACGGTGTCCCACGATGTCCAACGGTGTCCCACGGTGTCCCACGGTGCAGTCCAGTGTAGATTATCCAAAATTCTTTTCGCGTTTTTTGGTGATCTACACTGGACCAACGGTGTCCCACGGTGTCCAACGGTGTCCCACGGCGTCCCACGGTGCAGTCCAGTGTAGATTATCCAAAATTCTTTTCGCGTTTTTTGGTGATCTACACTGGACCAACGGTGTCCCACGGTGTCCCACGGTGTCCCACGGTGTCCCACGGTGTCCCACGGTGTCCCACGGTGTCCCACGGTGTCCCACGGTGTCCCACGGTGCAGTCCAGTGTAGATTATCCAAAATTCTTTTCGCGTTTTTTGGTGATCTACACTGGACCAACGGTGTCCCACGGTGTCCCACGGTGTCCCACGGTGTCCCACGGTGTCCCACGGTGTCCCACGGTGTCCCACGGCGTCCCACGGTGTCCCACGGTGTCCCACGGTGTCCCACGGTGTCCCACGGTGTCCCACGGTGTCCCACGGTGTCCCACGGTGTCCCACGGTGTCCCACGGTGTCCCACGATGTCCAACGGTGCAGTCCAGTGTAGATTATCCAAAATTCTTTTCGCGTTTTTTGGTGATCTACACTGGACCAACGGTGTCCCACGGTGTCCCACGGTGTCCCACGGTGTCCCACGGTGTCCCACGGTGTCCCACGGTGTCCCACGGTGTCCCACGGTGTCCCACGGTGTCCCACGGTGTCCCACGGTGTCCCACGGTGTCCCACGGTGTCCCACGGTGTCCCACGATGTCCAACGGTGTCCCACGGTGTCCCACGGTGCAGTCCAGTGTAGATTATCCAAAATTCTTTTCGCGTTTTTTGGTGATCTACACTGGACCAACGGTGTCCCACGGTGTCCCACGGTGTCCCACGGTGTCCCACGGTGTCCCACGGTGTCCCACGGTGTCCCACGGTGTCCCACGGTGTCCCACGGTGTCCCACGGTGTCCCACGGTGCAGTCCAGTGTAGATTATCCAAAATTCTTTTCGCGTTTTTTGGTGATCTACACTGGACCAACGGTGTCCCACGGTGTCCCACGGTGTCCCACGGTGTCCCACGGTGTCCCACGATGTCCAACGGTGTCCCACGGTGTCCCACGGTGCAGTCCAGTGTAGATTATCCAAAATTCTTTTCGCGTTTTTTGTGATCTACACTGGACCAACGGTGTCCCACGGTGTCCCACGGTGTCCCACGGTGTCCCACGGTGTCCCACGATGTCCAACGGTGTCCCACGGTGTCCCACGGTGCAGTCCAGTGTAGATTATCCAAAATTCTTTTCGCGTTTTTTGGTGATCTACACTGGACCAACGGTGTCCCACGGTGTCCAACGGTGTCCCACGGTGTCCCACGGTGCAGTCCAGTGTAGATTATCCAAAATTCTTTTCGCGTTTTTTGGTGATCTACACTGGACCAACGGTGTCCCACGGTGTCCCACGGTGTCCCACGGTGCAGTCCAGTGTAGATTATCCAAAATTCTTTTCGCGTTTTTTGGTGATCTACACTGGACCAACGGTGTCCCACGGTGTCCCACGGTGTCCCACGGTGTCCCACGGTGTCCCACGGTGTCCCACGGTGCAGTCCAGTGTAGATTATCCAAAATTCTTTTCGCGTTTTTTGGTGATCTACACTGGACCAACGGTGTCCCACGGTGTCCAACGGTGTCCCACGGTGTCCCACGGTGCAGTCCAGTGTAGATTATCCAAAATTCTTTTCGCGTTTTTTGGTGATCTACACTGGACCAACGGTGTCCCACGGTGTCCCACGGTGTCCCACGGTGTCCCACGGTGCAGTCCAGTGTAGATTATCAAGAATTCTTTTCGCGTTTTTTGGTGATCTACACTGGACCAACGGTGTCCCACGGTGTCCAACGGTGTCCCACGGTGTCCCACGGTGCAGTCCAGTGTAGATTATCCAAAATTCTTTTCGCGTTTTTTGGTGATCTACACTGGACCAACGGTGTCCCACGGTGTCCCACGGTGTCCCACGGTGTCCCACGGTGTCCCACGGTGTCCCACGGTGTCCCACGGTGTCCCACGGTGTCCCACGGTGTCCCACGGTGTCCCACGATGTCCAACGGTGTCCCACGGTGTCCCACGGTGCAGTCCAGTGTAGATTATCCAAAATTCTTTTCGCGTTTTTTGGTGATCTACACTGGACCAACGGTGTCCCACGGTGTCCAGCGGTGTCCCACGGTGTCCCACGGTGCAGTCCAGTGTAGATTATCCAAAATTCTTTTCGCGTTTTTTGGAATTCTACACTGGACCAACGGTGTCCCACGGTGTCCCACGGTGTCCCACGGTGCAGTCCAGTGTAGATTATCCAAAATACTTTTCGCGTTTTTTGGTGATCTACACTGGACCAACGGTGTCCCACGGTGTCCCACGGTGACCCACGGTGTCCCACGGTGTCCCACGGTGTCCCACGGTGTCCCACGGTGCAGTCCAGTGTAGATTATCCAAAATTCTTTTCGCGTTTTTTGGTGATCTACACTGGACCAACGGTGTCCCACGGTGTCCCACGGTGTCCCACGGTGTCCCACGATGTCCAACGGTGTCCCACGGTGTCCCACGGTGCAGTCCAGTGTAGATTATCCAAAATTCTTTTCGCGTTTTTTGGTGATCTACACTGGACCAACGGTGTCCCACGGTGTCCCACGGTGTCCCACGGTGTCCCACGATGTCCAACGGTGTCCCACGGTGTCCCACGGTGCAGTCCAGTGTAGATTATCCAAAATTCTTTTCGCGTTTTTTGGTGATCTACACTGGACCAACGGTGTCCCACGGTGTCCAACGGTGTCCCACGGCGTCCCACGGTGCAGTCCAGTGTAGATTATCCAAAATTCTTTTCGCGTTTTTTGGTGATCTACACTGGACCAACGGTGTCCCACGGTGTCCCACGGTGTCCCACGGTGTCCCACGGTGTCCCACGGTGTCCCACGGTGTCCCACGGTGTCCCACGGTGTCCCACGGTGTCCCACGGTGTCCCACGGTGTCCCACGGTGTCCCACGGTGTCCCACGGTGTCCCACGATGTCCAACGGTGTCCCACGGTGTCCCACGGTGCAGTCCAGTGTAGATTATCCAAAATTCTTTTCGCGTTTTTTGGTGATCTACACTGGACCAACGGTGTCCCACGGTGTCCAACGGTGTCCCACGGTGTCCCACGGTGCAGTCCAGTGTAGATTATCCAAAATTCTTTTCGCGTTTTTTGGTGATCTACACTGGACCAACGGTGTCCCACGGTGTCCCACGGTGTCCCACGGTGTCCCACGGTGTCCCACGGTGTCCCACGGTGTCCCACGGTGTCCCACGATGTCCAACGGTGTCCCACGGTGTCCCACGGTGCAGTCCAGTGTAGATTATCCAAAATTCTTTTCGCGTTTTTTGGTGATCTACACTGGACCAACGGTGTCCCACGGTGTCCCACGGTGTCCCACGGTGTCCCACGGCGTCCCACGGTGTCCCACGGTGTCCCACGGTGTCCCACGGTGTCCCACGGTGTCCCACGGTGTCCCACGGTGTCCCACGGTGTCCCACGATGTCCAACGGTGTCCCACGGTGCAGTCCAGTGTAGATTATCCAAAATTCTTTTCGCGTTTTTTGGTGATCTACACTGGACCAACAGTGTCCCACGGTGTCCAACGGTGTCCCACGGTGTCCAACGGTGTCCCACGGTGTCCCACGGTGCAGTCCAGTGTAGATTATCCAAAATTCTTTTCGCGTTTTTTGGTGATCTACACTGGACCAACGGTGTCCCACGGTGTCCCACGGTGTCCCACGGTGCAGTCCAGTGTAGATTATCCAAAATTCTTTTCGCGTTTTTTGGTGATCTACACTGGACCAACTGTGTCCCACGGTGTCCCACGGTGTCCCACGGTGTCCCACGGTGTCCCACGGTGTCCCACGGTGTCCCACGATGTCCAACGGTGTCCCACGGTGTCCCACGGTGCAGTCCAGTGTAGATTATCCAAAATTCTTTTCGCGTTTTTTGGTGATCTACACTGGACCAACGGTGTCCCACGGTGTCCAACGGTGTCCCACGGCGTCCCATGGTGCAGTCCAGTGTAGATTATCCAAAATTCTTTTCGCGTTTTTTGGTGATCTACACTGGACCAACGGTGTCCCACGGTGTCCCACGGTGTCCCACGGTGTCCCACGGTGTCCCACGGTGTCCCACGGTGTCCCACGGTGTCCCACGGTGTCCCACGGTGTCCCACGGTGTCCCACGGTGTCCCACGGTGTCCCACGGTGTCCCACGATGTCCAACGGTGTCCCACGGTGTCCCACGGTGCAGTCCAGTGTAGATTATCCAAAATTCTTTTCGCGTTTTTTGGTGATCTACACTGGACCAACGGTGTCCCACGGTGTCCAACGGTGTCCCACGGTGTCCCACGGTGCAGTCCAGTGTAGATTATCCAAAATTCTTTTCGCGTTTTTTGGTGATCTACACTGGACCAACGGTGTCCCACGGTGTCCCACGGTGTCCCACGGTGCAGTCCAGTGTAGATTATCCAAAATTCTTTTCGCGTTTTTTGGTGATCTACACTGGACCAACGGTGTCCCACGGTGTCCCACGGTGTCCCACGGTGTCCCACGGTGTCCCACGGTGTCCCACGGTGTCCCACGGTGTCCCACGGTGTCCCACGGTGTCCCACGGTGTCCCACGGTGTCCCACGATGTCCAACGGTGTCCCACGGTGTCCCACGGTGCAGTCCAGTGTAGATTATCCAAAATTCTTTTCGCGTTTTTTGGTGATCTACACTGGACCAACGGTGTCCCACGGTGTCCCACGGTGTCCCACGGTGTCCCACGGTGTCCCACGGTGTCCCACGGTGTCCCACGGTGTCCCACGGTGTCCCACGGTGTCCCACGGTGTCCCACGGTGCAGTCCAGTGTAGATTATCCAAAATTCTTTTCGCGTTTTTTGGTGATCTACACTGGACCAACGGTGTCCCACGGTGTCCCACGGTGTCCCACGGTGTCCCACGATGTCCAACGGTGTCCCACGGTGTCCCACGGTGCAGTCCAGTGTAGATTATCCAAAATTCTTTTCGCGTTTTTTGTGATCTACACTGGACCAACGGTGTCCCACGGTGTCCCACGGTGTCCCACGATGTCCAACGGTGTCCCACGATGTCCAACGGTGTCCCACGGTGTCCCACGGTGCAGTCCAGTGTAGATTATCCAAAATTCTTTTCGCGTTTTTTGGTGATCTACACTGGACCAACGGTGTCCCACGGTGTCCAACGGTGTCCCACGGTGTCCCACGGTGCAGTCCAGTGTAGATTATCCAAAATTCTTTTCGCGTTTTTTGGTGATCTACACTGGACCAACGGTGTCCCACGGTGTCCCACGGTGTCCCACGGTGTCCCACGGTGTCCCACGGTGTCCCACGGTGTCCCACGGTGTCCCACGGTGTCCCACGGTGTCCCACGGTGTCCCACGATGTCCAACGGTGTCCCACGGTGTCCCACGGTGCAGTCCAGTGTAGATTATCCAAAATTCTTTTCGCGTTTTTTGGTGATCTACACTGGACCAACGGTGTCCCACGGTGTCCAACGGTGTCCCACGGTGTCCCACGGTGCAGTCCAGTGTAGATTATCCAAAATTCTTTTCGCGTTTTTTGGTGATCTACACTGGACCAACGGTGTCCCACGGTGTCCCACGGTGTCCCACGGTGTCCCACGGTGTCCCACGGTGTCCCACGGTGTCCCACGGTGTCCCACGGTGTCCCACGGTGTCCCACGATGTCCAACGGTGTCCCACGGTGTCCCACGGTGCAGTCCAGTGTAGATTATCCAAAATTCTTTTCGCGTTTTTTGGTGATCTACACTGGACCAACGGTGTCCCACGGTGTCCACCGGTGTCCCACGGTGTCCCACGGTGCAGTCCAGTGTAGATTATCCAAAATTCTTTTCGCGTTTTTTGGTGATCTACACTGGACCAACGGTGTCCCACGGTGTCCCACGGTGTCCCACGGTGTCCCACGGTGTCCCACGGTGTCCCACGGTGTCCCACGGTGTCCCACGGTGTCCCACGATGTCCAACGGTGTCCCACGGTGTCCCACGGTGTAGTCCAGTGTAGATTATCCAAAATTCTTTTCGCGTTTTTTGGTGATCTACACTGGACCAACGGTGTCCCACGGTGTCCCACGGTGTCCCACGATGTCCAACGGTGTCCCACGGTGTCCCACGGTGCAGTCCAGTGTAGATTATCCAAAATTCTTTTCGCGTTTTTTGGTGATCTACACTGGACCAACGGTGTCCCACGGTGTCCAACGGTGTCCCACGGCGTCCCACGGTGCAGTCCAGTGTAGATTATCCAAAATTCTTTTCGCGTTTTTTGGTGATCTACACTGGACCAACGGTGTCCCACGGTGTCCCACGGTGTCCCACGGTGTCCCACGGTGTCCCACGGTGTCCCACGGTGTCCCACGGTGTCCCACGGTGTCCCACGATGTCCCACGGTGTCCCACGGTGTCCCACGGTGTCCCACGATGTCCAACGGTGTCCCACGGTGTCCCACGGTGCAGTCCAGTGTAGATTATCCAAAATTCTTTTCGCGTTTTTGGTGATCTACACTGGACCAACGGTGTCCCACGGTGTCCCACGGTGTCCCACGGTGTCCCACGGTGTCCCACGGTGTCCCACGGTGTCCCACGGTGTCCCACGGTGTCCCACGGTGTCCCACGGTGTCCCACGGTGTCCCACGGTGTCCCACGGTGTCCCACGGTGTCCCACGGTGTCCCACGATGTCCAACGGTGTCCCACGGTGTCCCGCGGTGCAGTCCAGTGTAGATTATCCAAAATTCTTTTCGCGTTTTTTGGTGATCTACACTGGACCAACGGTGTCCCACGGTGTCCAACGGTGTCCCACGGTGTCCCACGGTGCAGTCCAGTGTAGATTATCCAAAATTCTTTTCGCGTTTTTTGGTGATCTACCCTGGACCAACGGTGTCCCACGGTGTCCCACGGTGTCCCACGGTGCAGTCCAGTGTAGATTATCCAAAATTCTTTTCGCGTTTTTTGGTGATCTACACTGGACCAACGGTGTCCCACGGTGTCCCACGGTGTCCCACGGTGTCCCACGGTGTCCCACGGTGTCCCACGATGTCCAACGGTGTCCCACGGTGTCCCACGGTGCAGTCCAGTGTAGATTATCCAAAATTCTTTTCGCGTTTTTTGGTGATCTACACTGGACCAACGGTGTCCCACGGTGTCCAACGGTGTCCCACGGCGTCCCACGGTGCAGTCCAGTGTAGATTATCCAAAATTCTTTTCGCGTTTTTTGGTGATCTACACTGGACCAACGGTGTCCCACGGTGTCCCACGGTGTCCCACGGTGTCCCACGGTGTCCCACGGTGTCCCACGGTGTCCCACGGTGTCCCACGGTGTCCCACGGTGTCCCACGGTGTCCCACGGTGTCCCACGATGTCCAACGGTGTCCCACGGTGTCCCACGGTGCAGTCCAGTGTAGATTATCCAAAATTCTTTTCGCGTTTTTTGGTGATCTACACTGGACCAACGGTGTCCCACGGTGTCCAACGGTGTCCCACGGTGTCCCACGGTGCAGTCCAGTGTAGATTATCCAAAATTCTTTTCGCGTTTTTTGGTGATCTACACTGGACCAACGGTGTCCCACGGTGTCCCACGGTGTCCCACGGTGCAGTCCAGTGTAGATTATCCAAAATTCTTTTCGCGTTTTTTGGTGATCTACACTGGACCAACGGTGTCCCACGGTGTCCCACGGTGTCCCACGGTGTCCCACGGTGTCCCACGGTGTCCCACGGTGTCCCACGGTGTCCCACGGTGTCCCACGGTGTCCCACGATGTCCAACGGTTTCCCACGGTGTCCCACGGTGCAGTCCAGTGTAGATTATCCAAAATTCTTTTCGCGTTTTTTGGTGATCTACACTGGACCAACGGTGTCCCACGGTGTCCCACGGTGTCCCACGATGTCCAACGGTGTCCCACGGTGTCCCACGGTGCAGTCCAGTGTAGATTATCCAAAATTCGTTTCGCGTTTTTTGGTGATCTACACTGGACCAACGGTGTCCCACGGTGTCCCACGGTGTCCCACGGTGTCCCACGGCGTCCCACGGTGTCCCACGGTGTCCCACGGTGTCCCACGGTGTCCCACGGTGTCCCACGGTGTCCCACGATGTCCAACGGTGTCCCACGGTGTCCCACGGTGTCCCACGGTGCAGTCCAGTGTAGATTATCCAAAATTCTTTTCGCGTTTTTTGGTGATCTACACTGGACCAACGGTGTCCCACGGTGTCCCACGGTGTCCCACGGTGTCCCACGGTGTCCCACGGTGTCCCACGATGTCCAACGGTGTCCCACGGTGCAGTCCAGTGTAGATTATCCAAAATTCTTTTCGCGTTTTTTGGTGATCTACACTGGACCAACGGTGTCCCACGGTGTCCAACGGTGTCCCACGGTGTCCAACGGTGTCCCACGGTGTCCCACGGTGCAGTCCAGTGTAGATTATCCAAAATGCTTTTCGCGTTTTTTGGTGATCTACACTGGACCAACGGTGTACCACGGTGTCCCACGGTGTCCCACGGTGTCCCACGGTGTCCCACGGTGTCCCACGGTGTCCCACGGTGTCCCACGGTGTCCCACGATGTCCAACGGTGTCCCACGGTGTCCCACGGTGCAGTCCAGTGTAGATTATCCAAAATTCTTTTCGCGTTTTTTGGTGATCTACACTGGACCAACGGTGTCCCACGGTGTCCAACGGTGTCCCACGGCGTCCCACGGTGCAGTCCAGTGTAGATTATCCAAAATTCTTTTCGCGTTTTTTGGTGATCTACACTGGACCAACGGTGTCCCACGGTGTCCCACGGTGTCCCACGGTGTCCCACGGTGTCCCACGGTGTCCCACGGTGTCCCACGGTGTCCCACGGTGTCCCACGATGTCCAACGGTGTCCCACGGTGTCCCGCGGTGCAGTCCAGTGTAGATTATCCAAAATTCTTTTCGCGTTTTTTGGTGATCTACACTGGACCAACGGTGTCCCACGGTGTCCAACGGTGTCCCACGGTGTCCCACGGTGCAGTCCAGTGTAGATTATCCAAAATTCTTTTCGCGTTTTTTGGTGATCTACACTGGACCAACGGTGTCCCACGGTGTCCCACGGTGTCCCACGGTGCAGTCCAGTGTAGATTATCCAAAATTCTTTTCGCGTTTTTTGGTGATCTACACTGGACCAACGGTGTCCCACGGTGTCCCACGGTGTCCCACGGTGTCCCACGGTGTCCCACGGTGTCCCACGATGTCCAACGGTGTCCCACGGTGTCCCACGGTGCAGTCCAGTGTAGATTATCCAAAATTCTTTTCGCGTTTTTTGGTGATCTACACTGGACCAACGGTGTCCCACGGTGTCCAACGGTGTCCCACGGCGTCCCACGGTGCAGTCCAGTGTAGATTATCCAAAATTCTTTTCGCGTTTTTTGGTGATCTACACTGGACCAACGGTGTCCCACGGTGTCCCACGGTGTCCCACGGTGTCCCACGGTGTCCCACGGTGTCCCACGGTGTCCCACGGTGTCCCACGGTGTCCCACGATGTCCAACGGTGTCCCACGGTGTCCCACGGTGCAGTCCAGTGTAGATTATCCAAAATGCTTTTCGCGTTTTTTGGTGATCTACACTGGACCAACGGTGTCCCACGGTGTCCCACGGTGTCCCACGGTGTCCCACGGTGTCCCACGGTGTCCCACGGTGTCCCACGGTGTCCCACGGTGTCCCACGGTGTCCCACGGTGTCCCACGGTGTCCCACGGTGTCCCACGGTGTCCCACGGTGTCCCACGGTGTCCCACGATGTCCAACGGTGTCCCACGGTGTCCCACGGTGCAGTCCAGTGTAGATTATCCAAAATTCTTTTCGCGTTTTTTGGTGATCTACACTGGACCAACGGTGTCCCACGGTGTCCAACGGTGTCCCACGGTGTCCCACGGTGTCCCACGATGTCCAACGGTGTCCCACGGTGCAGTCCAGTGTAGATTATCCAAAATTCTTTTCGCGTTTTTTGGTGATCTACACTGGACCAACGGTGTCCCACGGTGTCCAACGGTGTCCCACGGTGTCCCACGGTGCAGTCCAGTGTAGATTATCCAAAATTCTTTTCGCGTTTTTTGGTGATCTACACTGGACCAACGGTGTCCCACGGTGTCCCACGGTGTCCCACGGTGTCCCACGGTGTCCCACGGTGTCCCACGGTGTCCCACGATGTCCAACGGTGTGCCACGGTGTCCCACGGTGCAGTCCAGTGTAGATTATCCAAAATTCTTTTCGCGTTTTTTGGTGATCTACACTGGACCAACGGTGTCCCACGGTGTCCAACGGTGTCCCACGGTGTCCAACGGTGTCCCACGGTGTCCCACGGTGCAGTCCAGTGTAGATTATCCAAAATTATTTTCGCGTTTTTTGGTGATCTACACTGGACCAACGGTGTCCCACGGTGTCCCACGGTGTCCCACGGTGTCCCACGGTGTCCCACGGTGTCCCACGATGTCCAACGGTGTCCCACGGTGTCCCACGTTGCAGTCCAGTGTAGATTATCCAAAATTCTTTTCGCGTTTTTTGGTGATCTACACTGGACCAACGGTGTCCCACGGTGTCCAACGGTGTCCCACGGTGTCCCACGGTGCAGTCCAGTGTAGATTATCCAAAATTCTTTTCGCGTTTTTTGGTGATCTACACTGGACCAACGGTGTCCCACGGTGTCCCACGGTGTCCCACGGTGTCCCACGGTGTCCCACGATGTCCCACGGTGTCCCACGGTGTCCCACGATGTCCAACGGTGTCCCACGGTGTCCCACGGTGCAGTCCAGTGTAGATTATCCAAAATTCTTTTCGCGTTTTTTGGTGATCTACACTGGACCAACGGTGTCCCACGGTGTCCAACGGTGTCCCACGGTGTCCCACGGTGCAGTCCAGTGTAGATTATCCAAAATTCTTTTCGCGTTTTTTGGTGATCTACACTGGACCAACGGTGTCCCACGGTGTCCCACGGTGTCCCACGGTGTCCCACGGTGTCCCACGGTGTCCCACGGTGTCCCACGGTGTCCCACGGTGTCCCACGGTGTCCCACGATGTCCAACGGTGTCCCACGGTGTCCCACGGTGCAGTCCAGTGTAGATTATCCAAAATTCTTTTCGCGTTTTTTGGTGATCTACACTGGACCAACGGTGTCCCACGGTGTCCCACGGTGTCCCACGGTGTCCCACGGTGTCCCACGGTGTCCCACGGTGTCCCACGGTGTCCCACGATGTCCAACGGTGTGCCACGGTGTCCCACGGTGCAGTCCAGTGTAGATTATCCAAAATTCTTTTCGCGTTTTTTGGTGATCTACACTGGACCAACGGTGTCCCACGGTGTCCAACGGTGTCCCACGGTGTCCAACGGTGTCCCACGGTGTCCCACGGTGCAGTCCAGTGTAGATTATCCAAAATTATTTTCGCGTTTTTTGGTGATCTACACTGGACCAACGGTGTCCCACGGTGTCCCACGGTGTCCCACGGTGTCCCACGGTGTCCCACGATGTCCAACGGTGTCCCACGGTGTCCCACGTTGCAGTCCAGTGTAGATTATCCAAAATTCTTTTCGCGTTTTTTGGTGATCTACACTGGACCAACGGTGTCCCACGGTGTCCAACGGTGTCCCACGGTGTCCCACGGTGCAGTCCAGTGTAGATTATCCAAAATTCTTTTCGCGTTTTTTGGTGATCTACACTGGACCAACGGTGTCCCACGGTGTCCCACGGTGTCCCACGGTGTCCCACGGTGTCCCACGGTGTCCCACGGTGTCCCACGGTGTCCCACGATGTCCAACGGTGTCCCACGGTGTCCCACGGTGCAGTCCAGTGTAGATTATCCAAAATTCTTTTCGCGTTTTTTGGTGATCTACACTGGACCAACGGTGTCCCACGGTGTCCCACGGTGTCCCACGGTGTCCCACGGTGTCCCACGGTGTCCCACGGTGTCCCACGGTGTCCCACGATGTCCAACGGTGTCCCACGGTGTCCCACGGTGCAGTCCAGTGTAGATTATCCAAAATTCTTTTCGCGTTTTTTGGTGATCTACACTGGACCAACGGTGTCCCACGGTGTCCAACGGTGTCCCACGGTGTCCCACGGTGCAGTCCAGTGTAGATTATCCAAAATTCTTTTCGCGTTTTTTGGTGATCTACACTGGACCAACGGTGTCCCACGGTGTCCCACGGTGTCCCACGGTGTCCCACGGTGTCCCACGGTGTCCCACGGTGTCCCACGGTGTCCCACGGTGTCCCACGGTGTCCCACGATGTCCAACGGTGTCCCACGGTGTCCCACGGTGCAGTCCAGTGTAGATTATCCAAAATTCTTTTCGCGTTTTTTGGTGATCTACACTGGACCAACGGTGTCCCACGGTGTCCACCGGTGTCCCACGGTGTCCCACGGTGCAGTCCAGTGTAGATTATCCAAAATTCTTTTCGCGTTTTTTGGTGATCTACACTGGACCAACGGTGTCCCACGGTGTCCCACGGTGTCCCACGGTGTCCCACGGTGTCCCACGGTGTCCCACGGTGTCCCACGGTGTCCCACGGTGTCCCACGGTGTCCCACGGTGTCCCACGGTGTCCCACGATGTCCAACGGTGTCCCACGGTGTCCCACGGTGTAGTCCAGTGTAGATTATCCAAAATTCTTTTCGCGTTTTTTGGTGATCTACACTGGACCAACGGTGTCCCACGGTGTCCCACGGTGTCCCACGATGTCCAACGGTGTCCCACGGTGCAGTCCAGTGTAGATTATCCAAAATTCTTTTCGCGTTTTTTGGTGATCTACACTGGACCAACGGTGTCCCACGGTGTCCAACGGTGTCCCACGGTGCCCCACGGTGTAGTCCAGTGTAGATTATCCAAAATTCTTTTCGCGTTTTTTGGTGATCTACACTGGACCAACGGTGTCCCACGGTGTCCCACGGTGTCCCACGATGTCCAACGGTGTCCCACGGTGTCCCACGGTGCAGTCCAGTGTATATTATCCAAAATTCTTTTCGCGTTTTTTGGTGATCTACACTGGACCAACGGTGTCCCACGGTGTCCAACGGTGTCCCACGGCGTCCCACGGTGCAGTCCAGTGTAGATTATCCAAAATTCTTTTCGCGTTTTTTGGTGATCTACACTGGACCAACGGTGTCCCACGGTGTCCAACGGTGTCCCACGGCGTCCCACGGTGCAGTCCAGTGTAGATTATCCAAAATTCTTTTCGCGTTTTTTGGTGATCTACACTGGACCAACGGTGTCCCACGGTGTCCAACGGTGTCCCACGGTGTCCCACGGTGTCCCACGGTGTCCCACGGTGTCCCACGGGGTCCCACGGTGTCCCACGGTGTCCCACGGTGTCCCACGGTGTCCCACGGTGTCCCACGGTGTCCCACGATGTCCAACGGTGTCCCACGGTGTCCCACGGTGCAGTCCAGTGTAGATTATCCAAAATTCTTTTCGCGTTTTTTGGTGATCTACACTGGACCAACGGTGTCCCGCGTTGTCCCACGGTGTCCCACGGTGTCCCACGGTGTCCCACGGTGTCCCACGGTGTCCCACGATGTCCCACGATGTCCAACGGTGTCCCACGATGTCCCACGATGTCCAACGGTGTCCCAGGGTGTCCCACGGTGCAGTCCAGTGTAGATTATCCAAAATTCTTTTCGCGTTTTTTGGTGATCTACACTGGAACAACGGTGTCCCACGGTGTCCCACGGTGTCCCACGGTGTCCCACGGTGTCCCACGATGTCCAACCGTGTCCCACGGTGTCCCACTGTGCAGTCCAGTGTAGATTATCCAAAATTCTTTTCGAGTTTTTTGGTGATCTACACTGGACCAACGGTGTCCCACGGTGTCCCACGATGTCCCACGGTATCCCACGGTGTCCCACGGTGTCCCACGGTGTCCCACGATGTCCAACGGTGTCCCACGGTGTCCCACGTTGCAGTCCAGTGTAGATTATCCAAAATTCTTTTCGCGTTTTTTGGTGATCTACACTGGACCAACGGTGTCCCACGGTGTCCAACGGTGTCCCACGGTGTCCCACGGTGCAGTCCAGTGTAGATTATCCAAAATTCTTTTCGCGTTTTTTGGTGATCTACACTGGACCAACGGTGTCCCACGGTGTCCCACGGGGTCCCACGGTGTCCCACGGTGTCCCACGGTGTCCCACGGTGTCCCACGATGTCCAACGGTGTCCCACGGTGTCCCACGGTGTCCCACGGTGTCCCACGGTGTCCCACGGTGCAGTCCAGTGTAGATTATCCAAAATTCTTTTCGCGTTTTTTGGTGATCTACACTGGACCAACGGTGTCCCACGGTGTCCAACGGTGTCCCACGGTGTCCCACGGTGCAGTCCAGTGTAGATTATCCAAAATTCTTTTCGCGTTTTTTGGTGATCTACACTGGACCAACGGTGTCCCACGGTGTCCCACGGTGTCCCACGGTGTCCCACGGTGTCCCACGGTGTGCCACGGTGTCCCACGATGTCCAACGGTGTCCCACGGTGTCCCACGGTGTAGTCCAGTGTAGATTATCCAAAATTCTTTTCGCGTTTTTTGGTGATCTACACTGGACCAACGGTGTCCCACGGTGTCCCACGGTGTCCCACGATGTCCAACGGTGTCCCACGGTGTCCCACGGTGCAGTCCAGTGTAGATTATCCAAAATTGTTTTCGCGTTTTTTGGTGATCTACACTGGACCAACGGTGTCCCACGGTGTCCAACGGTGTCCCACGGCGTCCCACGGTGCAGTCCAGTGTAGATTATCCAAAATTCTTTTCGCGTTTTTTGGTGATCTACACTGGACCAACGGTGTCCCACGGTGTCCCACGGTGTCCCACGGTGTCCCACGGTGTCCCACGGTGTCCCACGGTGTCCCACGGTGTCCCACGGTGTCCCACGGTGTCCCACGGTGTCCCACGATGTCCAACGGTGTCCCACGGCGTCCCACGGTGCAGTCCAGTGTAGATTATCCAAAATTCTTTTCGCGTTTTTTGGTGATCTACACTGGACCAACGGTGTCCCACGGTGTCCCACGGTGTCCCACGGTGCAGTCCAGTGTAGATTATCCAAAATTCTTTTCGCGTTTTTTGGTGATCTACACTGGACCAACGGTGTCCCACGGTGTCCCACGGTGTCCCACGGTGCAGTCCAGTGTAGATTATCCAAAATTCTTTTCGCGTTTTTTGGTGATCTACACTGGACCAACGGTGTGCCACGGTGTCCCACGGTGTCCCACGGTGTCCCACGGTGTCCCACGGTGTCCCACGGTGTCCCACGGTGTCCCACGGTGTCCCACGGTGTCCCACGGTGTCCCACGGTGTCCAACGGTGTCCCACGGTGTCCCACGGTGCAGTCCAGTGTAGATTATCCAAAATTCTTTTCGCGTTTTTTGGTGATCTACACTGGACCAACGGTGTCCCACGGTGTCCAACGGTGTCCCACGGTGTCCCACGGTGTCCCACGGTGTCCCACGATGTCCAACGGTGTCCCACGGTGTCCCACAGTGTCCCACGGTGCAGTCCAGTGTAGATTATCCAAAATTCTTTTCGCGTTTTTTGGTGATCTACACTGGACCAACGGTGTCCCACGGTGTCCAACGGTGTCCCACGGTGTCCCACGGTGCAGTCCAGTGTAGATTATCCAAAATTCTTTTCGCGTTTTTTGGTGATCTACACTGGACCAACGGTGTCCCACGGTGTCCCACGGTGTCCCACGGTGTCCCACGGTGTCCCACGGTGTCCCACGGTGTCCCACGGTGTCCCACGATGTCCAACGGTGTCCCACGGTGTCCCACGGTGCAGTCCAGTGTAGATTATCCAAAATTCTTTTCGCGTTTTTTGGTGATCTACACTGGACCAACGGTGTCCCACGGTGTCCCACGGTGTCCCACGGTGTCCCACGGTGTCCCACGGTGTCCCACGGTGTCCCACGGTGTCCCACGGTGTCCCACGGTATCCCACGGTGTCCCACGATGTCCAACGGTGTGCCACGGTGTCCCACGGTGCAGTCCAGTGTAGATTATCCAAAATTCTTTTCGCGTTTTTTGGTGATCTACACTGGACCAACGGTGTCCCACGGTGTCCAACGGTGTCCCACGGTGTCCAACGGTGTCCCACGGTGTCCCACGGTGCAGTCCAGTGTAGATTATCCAAAATTCTTTTCGCGTTTTTTGGTGATCTACACTGGACCAACGGTGTCCCACGGTGTCCCACGGTGTCCCACGGTGTCCCACGGTGTCCCACGGTGTCCCACGGTGTCCCACGATGTCCAACGGTGTCCCACGGTGTCCCACGGTGCAGTCCAGTGTAGATTATCCAAAATTCTTTTCGCGTTTTTTGGTGATCTACACTGGACCAACGGTGTCCCACGGTGTCCAACGGTGTCCCACGGTGTCCAACGGTGTCCCACGGTGTCCCACGGTGCAGTCCAGTGTAGATTATCCAAAATTCTTTTCGCGTTTTTTGGTGATCTACACTGGACCAACGGTGTCCCACGGTGTCCAACGGTGTCCCACGGTGTCCCACGGTGTCCCACGGTGTCCCACGGTGTCCAACGGTGTCCCACGGTGTCCCACGGTGTCCCACGGTGTCCCACGGTGCAGTCCAGTGTAGATTATCCAAAATTCTTTTCGCGTTTTTTGGTGATCTACACTGGACCAACGGTGTCCCACGGTGTCCAACGGTGTCCCACGGTGTCCCACGGTGCAGTCCAGTGTAGATTATCCAAAATTCTTTTCGCGTTTTTTGGTGATCTACACTGGACCAACGGTGTCCCAACGGTGTCCCACGGTGTACCACGGTGTCCCACGGTGTCCCACGGTGTCCCACGGTGTCCCACGGTGTCCCACGGTGTCCCACGGTGTCCCACGGTGTCCCACGGTGTCCCACGGTGTCCCACGGTGTCCAACGGTGTCCCACGGTGTCCCACGGTGCAGTCCAGTGTAGATTATCCAAAATTCTTTTCGCGTTTTTTGGTGATCTACACTGGACCAACGGTGTCCCACGGTGTCCAACGGTGTCCCACGGTGTCCCACGGTGCAGTCCAGTGTAGATTATCCAAAATTCTTTTCGCGTTTTTTGGTGATCTACACTGGACCAACGGTGTCCCACGGTGTCCCACGGTGTCCCACGGTGTCCCACGGTGTCCCACGGTGTCCCACGGTGTCCCACGGTGTCCCACGGTGTCCCACGGTGTCCCACGATGTCCAACGGTGTCCCACGGTGTCCCACGGTGCAGTCCAGTGTAGATTATCCAAAATTCTTTTCGCGTTTTTTGGTGATCTACACTGGACCAACGGTGTCCCACGGTGTCCCACGGTGTCCCACGATGTCCAACGGTGTCCCACGGTGTCCCACGGTGCAGTCCAGTGTAGATTATCCAAAATTCTTTTCGCGTTTTTTGGTGATCTACACTGGACCAACGGTGTCCCACGGTGTCCCACGGTGTCCCACGGTGCAGTCCAGTGTAGATTATCCAAAATTCTTTTCGCGTTTTTTGGTGATCTACACTGGACCAACGGTGTCCCACGGTGTCCAACGGTGTCCCACGGTGTCCAACGGTGTCCCACGGTGTCCCACGGTGCAGTCCAGTGTAGATTATCCAAAATTCTTTTCGCGTTTTTTGGTGATCTACACTGGACCAACGGTGTACCACGGTGTCCCACGGTGTCCCACGGTGTCCCACGGTGTCCCACGGTGTCCCACGGTGTCCCACGATGTCCAACGGTGTCCCACGGTGTCCCACGGTGCAGTCCAGTGTAGATTATCCAAAATTCTTTTCGCGTTTTTTGGTGATCTACACTGGACCAACGGTGTCCCAAGGTGTCCCACGGTGTCCCACGGTGTCCCACGGTGTCCCAAGGTGTCCCACGGTGTCCCACGGTGTCCCACGGTGTCCCACGGTGTCCCACGGTGTCCCACGGTGTCCCACGGTGTCCCACGGTGTCCCACGGTGTCCCACGGTGTCCCACGGTGTCCCACGATGTCCAACGGTGTCCCACGGTGTCCCACGGTGTCCCACGGTGCAGTCCAGTGTAGATTATCCAAAATTCTTTTCGCGTTTTTTGGTGATCTACACTGGACCAACGGTGTCCCACGGTGTCCCACGGTGTCCCACGGTGTCCCACGGTGCAGTCCAGTGTAGATTATCCAAAATTCTTTTCGCGTTTTTTGGTGATCTACACTGGACCAACGGTGTCCCACGGTGTCCAACGGTGTCCCACGGTGTCCAACGGTGTCCCACGGTGTCCCACGGTGCAGTCCAGTGTAAATTATCCAAAATTCTTTTCGCGTTTTTTGGTGATCTACACTGGACCAACGGTGTACCACGGTGTCCCACGGTGTCCCACGGTGTCCCACGGTGTCCCACGGTGTCCCACGATGTCCAACGGTGTCCCACGGTGTCCCACGGTGCAGTCCAGTGTAGATTATCCAAAATTCTTTTCGCGTTTTTTGGTGATCTACACTGGACCAACGGTGTCCCACGGTGTCCAACGGTGTCCCACGGCGTCCCACGGTGCAGTCCAGTGTAGATTATCCAAAATTCTTTTCGCGTTTTTTGGTGATCTACACTGGACCAACGGTGTCCCACGGTGTCCCACGGTGTCCCACGGTGTCCCACGGTGTCCCACGGTGTCCCACGGTGTCCCACGATGTCCAACGGTGTCCCACGGTGTCCCACGGTGCAGTCCAGTGTAGATTATCCAAAATTCTTTTCGCGTTTTTTGGTGATCTACACTGGACCAACGGTGTCCCACGGTGTCCAACGGTGTCCCACGGTGTCCCACGGTGCAGTCCAGTGTAGATTATCCAAAATTCTTTTCGCGTTTTTTGGTGATCTACACTGGACCAACGGTGTCCCACGGTGTCCCACGGTGTCCCACGGCGTCCAACGGTGTCCCACGGTGTCCCACGGTGTCCCACGGTGTCCAACGGTGTCCCACGGTGTCCCACGGTGTCCCACGGTGTCCCACGGTGTCCCACGGTGTCCCACGGTGTCCCACGATGTCCCACGGTGTCCCACGATGTCCAACGGTGTCCCACGGTGTCCCACGGTGCAGTCCAGTGTAGATTATCCAAAATTCTTTTCGCGTTTTTTGGTGATCTACACTGGACCAACGGTGTCCCACGGTGTCCACCGGTGTCCCACGGTGTCCCACGGTGCAGTCCAGTGTAGATTATCCAAAATTCTTTTCGCGTTTTTTGGTGATCTACACTGGACCAACGGTGTCCCACGGTGTCCCACGGTGTCCCACGGTGTCCCACGGTGTCCCACGGTGTCCCACGGTGTCCCACGGTGTCCCACGGTGTCCCACGGTGTCCCACGGTGTGCCACGGTGTCCCACGATGTCCAACGGTGTCCCACGGTGTCCCACGGTGTAGTCCAGTGTAGATTATCCAAAATTCTTTTCGCGTTTTTTGGTGATCTACACTGGACCAACGGTGTCCCACGGTGTCCCACGGTGTCCCACGATGTCCAACGGTGTCCCACGGTGTCCCACGGTGCAGTCCAGTGTAGATTATCCAAAATTGTTTTCGCGTTTTTTGGTGATCTACACTGGACCAACGGTGTCCCACGGTGTCCAACGGTGTCCCACGGCGTCCCACGGTGCAGTCCAGTGTAGATTATCCAAAATTCTTTTCGCGTTTTTTGGTGATCTACACTGGACCAACGGTGTCCCACGGTGTCCCACGGTGTCCCACGGTGTCCCACGGTGTCCCACGGTGTCCCACGGTGTCCCACGGTGTCCCACGGTGTCCCACGGTGTCCCACGGTGTCCCACGATGTCCAACGGTGTCCCACGGCGTCCCACGGTGCAGTCCAGTGTAGATTATCCAAAATTCTTTTCGCGTTTTTTGGTGATCTACACTGGACCAACGGTGTCCCACGGTGTCCCACGGTGTCCCACGGTGCAGTCCAGTGTAGATTATCCAAAATTCTTTTCGCGTTTTTTGGTGATCTACACTGGACCAACGGTGTCCCACGGTGTCCCACGGTGTCCCACGGTGCAGTCCAGTGTAGATTATCCAAAATTCTTTTCGCGTTTTTTGGTGATCTACACTGGACCAACGGTGTGCCACGGTGTCCCACGGTGTCCCACGGTGTCCCACGGTGTCCCACGGTGTCCCACGGTGTCCCACGGTGTCCCACGGTGTCCCACGGTGTCCCACGGTGTCCCACGATGTCCAACGGTGTCCCACGGTGTCCCACGGTGCAGTCCAGTGTAGATTATCCAAAATTCTTTTCGCGTTTTTTGGTGATCTACACTGGACCAACGGTGTCCCACGGTGTCCAACGGTGTCCCACGGTGTCCCACGGTGTCCCACGGTGTCCCACGATGTCCAACGGTGTCCCACGGTGTCCCACAGTGTCCCACGGTGCAGTCCAGTGTAGATTATCCAAAATTCTTTTCGCGTTTTTTGGTGATCTACACTGGACCAACGGTGTCCCACGGTGTCCAACGGTGTCCCACGGTGTCCCACGGTGCAGTCCAGTGTAGATTATCCAAAATTCTTTTCGCGTTTTTTGGTGATCTACACTGGACCAACGGTGTCCCACGGTGTCCCACGGTGTCCCACGGTGTCCCACGGTGTCCCACGGTGTCCCACGGTGTCCCACGGTGTCCCACGATGTCCAACGGTGTCCCACGGTGTCCCACGGTGCAGTCCAGTGTAGATTATCCAAAATTCTTTTCGCGTTTTTTGGTGATCTACACTGGACCAACGGTGTCCCACGGTGTCCCACGGTGTCCCACGGTGTCCCACGGTGTCCCACGGTGTCCCACGGTGTCCCACGGTGTCCCACGGTGTCCCACGGTATCCCACGGTGTCCCACGATGTCCAACGGTGTGCCACGGTGTCCCACGGTGCAGTCCAGTGTAGATTATCCAAAATTCTTTTCGCGTTTTTTGGTGGTCTACACTGGACCAACGGTGTCCCCCGGTGTCCAACGGTGTCCCACGGTGTCCAACGGTGTCCCACGGTGTCCCACGGTGCAGTCCAGTGTAGATTATCCAAAATTCTTTTCGCGTTTTTTGGTGATCTACACTGGACCAACGGTGTCCCACGGTGTCCCACGGTGTCCCACGGTGTCCCACGGTGTCCCACGGTGTCCCACGGTGTCCCACGATGTCCAACGGTGTCCCACGGTGTCCCACGGTGCAGTCCAGTGTAGATTATCCAAAATTCTTTTCGCGTTTTTTGGTGATCTACACTGGACCAACGGTGTCCCACGGTGTCCACCGGTGTCCCACGGTGTCCAACGGTGTCCCACGGTGTCCCACGGTGCAGTCCAGTGTAGATTATCCAAAATTCTTTTCGCGTTTTTTGGTGATCTACACTGGACCAACGGTGTCCCACGGTGTCCAACGGTGTCCCACGGTGTCCCACGGTGTCCCACGGTGTCCCACGATGTCCAACGGTGTCCCACGGTGTCCCACGGTGTCCCACGGTGTCCCACGGTGCAGTCCAGTGTAGATTATCCAAAATTCTTTTCGCGTTTTTTGGTGATCTACACTGGACCAACGGTGTCCCACGGTGTCCAACGGTGTCCCACGGTGTCCCACGGTGCAGTCCAGTGTAGATTATCCAAAATTCTTTTCGCGTTTTTTGGTGATCTACACTGGACCAACGGTGTCCCACGGTGTACCACGGTGTCCCACGGTGTCCCACGGTGTCCCACGGTGTCCCACGGTGTCCCACGGTGTCCCACGGTGTCCCACGGTGTCCCACGGTGTCCCACGGTGTCCCACGGTGTCCAACGGTGTCCCACGGTGTCCCACGGTGCAGTCCAGTGTAGATTATCCAAAATTCTTTTCGCGTTTTTTGGTGATCTACACTGGACCAACGGTGTCCCACGGTGTCCAACGGTGTCCCACGGTGTCCCACGGTGCAGTCCAGTGTAGATTATCCAAAATTCTTTTCGCGTTTTTTGGTGATCTACACTGGACCAACGGTGTCCCACGGTGTCCCACGGTGTCCCACGGTGTCCCACGGTGTCCCACGGTGTCCCACGGTGTCCCACGGTGTCCCACGGTGTCCCACGGTGTCCCACGATGTCCAACGGTGTCCCACGGTGTCCCACGGTGCAGTCCAGTGTAGATTATCCAAAATTCTTTTCGCGTTTTTTGGTGATCTACACTGGACCAACGGTGTCCCACGGTGTCCCACGGTGTCCCACGATGTCCAACGGTGTCCCACGGTGTCCCACGGTGCAGTCCAGTGTAGATTATCCAAAATTCTTTTCGCGTTTTTTGGTGATCTACACTGGACCAACGGTGTCCCACGGTGTCCCACGGTGTCCCACGGTGCAGTCCAGTGTAGATTATCCAAAATTCTTTTCGCGTTTTTTGGTGATCTACACTGGACCAACGGTGTCCCACGGTGTCCAACGGTGTCCCACGGTGTCCAACGGTGTCCCACGGTGTCCCACGGTGCAGTCCAGTGTAGATTATCCAAAATTCTTTTCGCGTTTTTTGGTGATCTACACTGGACCAACGGTGTACCACGGTGTCCCACGGTGTCCCACGGTGTCCCACGGTGTCCCACGGTGTCCCACGGTGTCCCACGATGTCCAACGGTGTCCCACGGTGTCCCACGGTGCAGTCCAGTGTAGATTATCCAAAATTCTTTTCGCGTTTTTTGGTGATCTACACTGGACCAACGGTGTCCCAAGGTGTCCCACGGTGTCCCACGGTGTCCCACGGTGTCCCAAGGTGTCCCACGGTGTCCCACGGTGTCCCACGGTGTCCCACGGTGTCCCACGGTGTCCCACGGTGTCCCACGGTGTCCCACGGTGTCCCACGGTGTCCCACGGTGTCCCACGGTGTCCCACGATGTCCAACGGTGTCCCACGGTGTCCCACGGTGTCCCACGGTGCAGTCCAGTGTAGATTATCCAAAATTCTTTTCGCGTTTTTTGGTGATCTACACTGGACCAACGGTGTCCCACGGTGTCCCACGGTGTCCCACGGTGTCCCACGGTGCAGTCCAGTGTAGATTATCCAAAATTCTTTTCGCGTTTTTTGGTGATCTACACTGGACCAACGGTGTCCCACGGTGTCCAACGGTGTCCCACGGTGTCCAACGGTGTCCCACGGTGTCCCACGGTGCAGTCCAGTGTAAATTATCCAAAATTCTTTTCGCGTTTTTTGGTGATCTACACTGGACCAACGGTGTACCACGGTGTCCCACGGTGTCCCACGGTGTCCCACGGTGTCCCACGGTGTCCCACGATGTCCAACGGTGTCCCACGGTGTCCCACGGTGCAGTCCAGTGTAGATTATCCAAAATTCTTTTCGCGTTTTTTGGTGATCTACACTGGACCAACGGTGTCCCACGGTGTCCAACGGTGTCCCACGGCGTCCCACGGTGCAGTCCAGTGTAGATTATCCAAAATTCTTTTCGCGTTTTTTGGTGATCTACACTGGACCAACGGTGTCCCACGGTGTCCCACGGTGTCCCACGGTGTCCCACGGTGTCCCACGGTGTCCCACGGTGTCCCACGATGTCCAACGGTGTCCCACGGTGTCCCACGGTGCAGTCCAGTGTAGATTATCCAAAATTCTTTTCGCGTTTTTTGGTGATCTACACTGGACCAACGGTGTCCCACGGTGTCCAACGGTGTCCCACGGTGTCCCACGGTGCAGTCCAGTGTAGATTATCCAAAATTCTTTTCGCGTTTTTTGGTGATCTACACTGGACCAACGGTGTCCCACGGTGTCCCACGGTGTCCCACGGCGTCCAACGGTGTCCCACGGTGTCCCACGGTGTCCCACGGTGTCCAACGGTGTCCCACGTTGTCCCACGGTGTCCCACGGTGTCCCACGGTGTCCCACGGTGTCCCACGGTGTCCCACGGTGTCCCACGATGTCCAACGGTGTCCCACGGTGTCCCACGGTGTCCCACGGTGCAGTCCAGTGTAGATTATCCAAAATTCTTTTCGCGTTTTTTGGTGATCTACACTGGACCAACGGTGTCCCACGGTGTCCAACGGTGTCCCACGGTGTCCCACGGTGCAGTCCAGTGTAGATTATCCAAAATTCTTTTCGCGTTTTTTGGTGATCTACACTGGACCAACGGTGTCCCACGGTGTCCCACGGTGTCCCACGGTGTCCCACGGTGTCCCACGGTGTCCCACGGTGTCCCACGGTGTCCCACGGTGTCCCACGGTGTCCCACGGTGTCCCACGGTGTCCCACGGTGTCCCACGATGTCCAACGGTGTCCCACGGTGTCCCACGGTGCAGTCCAGTGTAGATTATCCAAAATTCTTCTCGCGTTTTTTGGTGATCTACACTGGACCAACGGTGTCCCACGGTGTCCAACGGTGTCCCACGGTGTCCAACGGTGTCCCACGGTGTCCCACGGTGCAGTCCAGTGTAGATTATCCAAAATTCTTTTCGCGTTTTTTGGTGATCTACACTGGACCAACGGTGTCCCACGGTGTCCCACGGTATCCCACGGTGTCCCACGGTGTCCCACGGTGTCCCACGATGTCCAACGGTGTCCCACGGTGTCCCACGGTGCAATCCAGTGTAGATTATCCAAAATTCTTTTCGCGTTTTTTGGTGATCTACACTGGACCAACGGTGTCCCACGGTGTCCAACGGTGTCCCACGGCGTCCCACGGTGCAGTCCAGTGTAGATTATCCAAAATTCTTTTCGCGTTTTTTGGTGATCTACACTGGACCAACGGTGTCCCACGGTGTCCCACGGTGTCCCACGGTGTCCCACGGTGTCCCACGGTGTCCCACGGTGTCCCACGGTGTCCCACGATGTCCAACGGTGTCCCACGGTGTCCCACGGTGCAGTCCAGTGTAGATTATCCAAAATTCTTTTCGCGTTTTTTGGTGATCTACACTGGACCAACGGTGTCCCACGGTGTCCAACGGTGTCCCACGGTGTCCCACGGTGCAGTCCAGTGTAGATTATCCAAAATTCTTTTCGCGTTTTTTGGTGATCTACACTGGACCAACGGTGTCCCACGGTGTCCCACGGTGTCCCACGGTGTCCCACGGTGTCCCACGGTGCAGTCCAGTGTAGATTATCCAAAATTCTTTTCGCGTTTTTTGGTGATCTACACTGGACCAACGGTGTCCCACGGTGTCCCACGGTGTCCCACGGTGCAGTCCAGTGTAGATTATCCAAAATTCTTTTCGCGTTGTTTGGTGATCTACACTGGACCAACGGTGTCCCACGGTGTCCCACGGTGTCCCACGGTGCAGTCCAGTGTAGATTATCCAAAATTCTTTTCGCGTTTTTTGGTGATCTACACTGGACCAACGGTGTCCCACGGTGTCCCACGGTGTCCCACGGTGTCCCACGGTGTCCCACGGTGTCCCACGGTGTCCCACGGTGTCCCACGGTGTCCCACGGTGTCCCAGGATGTCCAACGGTGTCCCACGGTGTCCCACGGTGCAGTCCAGTGTAGATTATCCAAAATTCTTTTCGCGTTTTTTGGTGATCTACACTGGACCAACGGTGTCCCACGGTGTCCAACGGTGTCCCACGGTGTCCCACGATGTCCAACGGTGTCCCACGGTGTCCCACAGTGTCCCACGGTGCAGTCCAGTCTAGATTATCCAAAATTCTTTTCGCGTTTTTTGGTGATCTACACTGGACCAACGGTGTCCCACGGTGTCCAACGGTGTCCCACGGTGTCCCACGGTGCAGTCCAGTGTAGATTATCCAAAATTCTTTTCGCGTTTTTTGGTGATCTACACTGGACCAACGGTGTCCCACGGTGTCCCACGGTGTCCCACGGTGTCCCACGGTGTCCCACGGTGTCCCACGGTGTCCCGCGATGTCCAACGGTGTCCCACGGTGTCCCACGGTGCAGTCCAGTGTAGATTATCCAAAATTCTTTTCGCGTTTTTTGGTGATCTACACTGGACCAACGGTGTCCCACGGTGTCCCACGGTGTCCCACGGTGTCCCACGGTGTCCCACGGTGTCCCACGGTGTCCCACGGTGTCCCACGGTGTCCCACGGTATCCCACGGTGTCCCACGATGTCCAACGGTGTGCCACGGTGTCCCACGGTGCAGTCCAGTGTAGATTATCCAAAATTCTTTTCGCGTTTTTTGGTGATCTACACTGGACCAACGGTGTCCCACGGTGTCCAACGGTGTCCCACGGTGTCCAACGGTGTCCCACGGTGTCCCACGGTGCAGTCCAGTGTAGATTATCCAAAATTCTTTTCGCGTTTTTTGGTGATCTACACTGGACCAACGGTGTCCCACGGTGTCCCACGGTGTCCCACGGTGTCCCACGGTGTCCCACGGTGTCCCACGGTGTCCCACGATGTCCAACGGTGTCCCACGGTGTCCCACGGTGCAGTCCAGTGTAGATTATCCAAAATTCTTTTCGCGTTTTTTGGGGATCTACACTGGACCAACGGTGTCCCACGGTGTCCAACGGTGTCCCACGGTGTCCCACGGTGCAGTCCAGTGTAGATTATCCAAAATTCTTTTCGCGTTTTTTGGTGATCTACACTGGACCAACGGTGTCCCACGGTGTCCCACGGTGTCCCACGGTGTCCCACGGTGTCCCACGGTGTCCCACGATGTCCAACGGTGTCCCACGGTGTCCCACGGTGTCCCACGGTGTCCCACGGTGCAGTCCAGTGTAGATTATCCAAAATTCTTTTCGCGTTTTTTGGTGATCTACACTGGACCAACGGTGTCCCACGGTGTCCAACGGTGTCCCACGGTGTCCCACGGTGTCCCACGGTGTCCCACGATGTCCAACGGTGTCCCACGGTGTCCCACGGTGTCCCACGGTGTCCCACGGTGCAGTCCAGTGTAGATTATCCAAAATTCTTTTCGCGTTTTTTGGTGATCTACACTGGACCAACGGTGTCCCACGGTGTCCAACGGTGTCCCACGGTGTCCCACGGTGCAGTCCAGTGTAGATTATCCAAAATTCTTTTCGCGTTTTTTGGTGATCTACACTGGACCAACGGTGTCCCACGGTGTACCACGGTGTCCCACGGTGTCCCACGGTGTCCCACGGTGTCCCACGGTGTCCCACGGTGTCCCACGGTGTCCCACGATGTCCAACGGTGTCCCACGGTGTCCCACGGTGCAGTCCAGTGTAGATTATCCAAAATTCTTTTCGCGTTTTTTGGTGATCTACACTGGACCAACGGTGTCCCACGGTGTCCAACGGTGTCCCACGGTGTCCCACGGTGCAGTCCAGTGTAGATTATCCAAAATTCTTTTCGCGTTTTTTGGTGATCTACACTGGACCAACGGTGTCCCACGGTGTCCCACGGTGTCCCACGGTGTCCCACGGTGTCCCACGGTGTCCCACGGTGTCCCACGGTGTCCCACGGTGTCCCACGGTGTCCCACGATGTCCAACGGTGTCCCACGGTGTCCCACGGTGCAGTCCAGTGTAGATTATCCAAAATTCTTTTCGCGTTTTTTGGTGATCTACACTGGACCAACGGTGTCCCACGGTGTCCCACGGTGTCCCACGATGTCCAACGGTGTCCCACGGTGTCCCACGGTGCAGTCCAGTGTAGATTATCCAAAATTCTTTTCGCGTTTTTTGGTGATCTACACTGGACCAACGGTGTCCCACGGTGTCCAACGGTGTCCCACGGTGTCCCACAGTGCAGTCCAGTGTAGATTATCCAAAATTCTTTTCGCGTTTTTTGGTGATCTACACTGGACCAACGGTGTCCCACGGTGTCCCACGGTGTCCCACGGTGTCCCACGGTGTCCCACGGCGTCCCACGGTGTCCCACGGTGTCCCACGGTGTCCCACGGTGTCCCACGGTGTCCCACGGTGTCCCACGGTGTCCCACGGTGTCCCACGGTGTCCCACGATGTCCAACGGTGTCCCACGGTGTCCCACGGTGTCCCACGGTGCAGTCCAGTGTAGATTATCCAAAATTCTTTTCGCGTTTTTTGGTGATCTACACTGGACCAACGGTGTCCCACGGTGTCCAACGGTGTCCCACGGTGTCCCACGGTGCAGTCCAGTGTAGATTATCCAAAATTCTTTTCGCGTTTTTTGTTGATCTACACTGGACCAACGGTGTCCCACGGTGTCCCACGGTGTCCCACGGTGTCCCACGGTGTCCCACGGTGTCCCACGGTGTCCCACGGTGTCCCACGGTGTCCCACGGTGTCCCACGGTGTCCCACGGTGTCCCACGGTGTCCCACGGTGTCCCACGGTGACCCACGGTGTCCCACGGTGTCCCACGGTGTCCCACGGTGTCCCACGGTGTCCCACGGTGTCCCACGGTGTCCCACGATGTCCAACGGTGTCCCACGGTGTCCCACGGTGCAGTCCAGTGTAGATTATCCAAAATTCTTTTCGCGTTTTTTGGTGATCTACACTGGACCAACGGTGTCCCACGGTGTCCCACGGTGTCCCACGGTGTCCCACGGTGTCCCACGGTGTCCCACGGTGTCCCACGGTGTCCCACGGTGCAGTCCAGTGTAGATTATCCAAAATTCTTTTCGCGTTTTTTGGTGATCTACACTGGACCAACGGTGTCCCACGGTGTCCAACGGTGTCCCACGGTGTCCAACGGTGTCCCACGGTGTCCCACGGTGTCCCACGGTGCAGTCCAGTGTAGATTATCCAAAATTCTTTTCGCGTTTTTTGGTGATCTACACTGGACCAACGGTGTACCACGGTGTCCCACGGTGTCCCACGGTGTCCCACGGTGTCCCACGGTGTCCCACGGTGTCCCACGGTGTCCCACGGTGTCCCACGATGTCCAACGGTGTCCCACGGTGTCCCACGGTGCAGTCCAGTGTAGATTATCCAAAATTCTTTTCGCGTTTTTTGGTGATCTACACTGGACCAACGGTGTCCCAAGGTGTCCCACGGTGTCCCACGGTGTCCCACGGTGTCCCACGGTGTCCCACGGTGTCCCACGGTGTCCCACGGTGTCCCACGGCGTCCCACGGTGTCCCACGGTGTCCCACGGTGTCCCACGGTGTCCCACGGTGTCCCACGGTGTCCCACGGTGTCCCACGGTGTCCCACGGTGTCCCACGGTGTCCCACGATGTCCAACGGTGTCCCACGGTGTCCCACGGTGTCCCACGGTGCAGTCCAGTGTAGATTATCCAAAATTCTTTTCGCGTTTTTTGGTGATCTACACTGGACCAACGGTGTCCCACGGTGTCCCACGGTGTCCCACGGTGTCCCACGGTGCAGTCCAGTGTAGATTATCCAAAATTCTTTTCGCGTTTTTTGGTGATCTACACTGGACCAACGGTGTCCCACGGTGTCCAACGGTGTCCCACGGTGTCCAACGGTGTCCCACGGTGTCCAACGGTGTCCCACGGTGTCCCACGGTGCAGTCCAGTGTAGATTATCCAAAATTCTTTTCGCGTTTTTTGGTGATCTACACTGGACCAACGGTGTACCACGGTGTCCCACGGTGTCCCACGGTGTCCCACGGTGTCCCACGGTGTCCCACGATGTCCAACGGTGTCCCACGGTGTCCCACGGTGCAGTCCAGTGTAGATTATCCAAAATTCTTTTCGCGTTTTTTGGTGATCTACACTGGACCAACGGTGTCCCACGGTGTCCAACGGTGTCCCACGGCGTCCCACGGTGCAGTCCAGTGTAGATTATCCAAAATTCTTTTCGCGTTTTTTGGTGATCCACACTGGACCAACGGTGATCCACACTGGACCAACGGTGTCCCACGGTGTCCCACGGTGTCCCACGGTGTCCCACGGTGTCCCACGGTGTCCCACGGTGTCCCACGATGTCCAACGGTGTCCCACGGTGTCCCACGGTGCAGTCCAGTGTAGATTATCCAAAATTCTTTTCGCGTTTTTTGGTGATCTACACTGGACCAACGGTGTCCCACGGTGTCCAACGGTGTCCCACGGTGTCCCACGGTGCAGTCCAGTGTAGATTATCCAAAATTCTTTTCGCGTTTTTTGGTGATCTACACTGGACCAACGGTGTCCCACGGTGTCCCACGGTGTCCCACGGTGCAGTCCAGTGTAGATTATCCAAAATTCTTTTCGCGTTTTTTGGTGATCTACACTGGACCAACGGTGTCCCACGGTGTCCCACGGTGTCCCACGGTGTCCCACGGTGTCCCACGGTGTCCCACGGTGTCCCACGGTGTCCCACGGTGTCCCACGGTTTCCCACGGTGTCCCACGGTGTCCCACGGTGTCCCACGGTGTCCCACGGTGTCCCACGGTGTCCCACGGTGTCCCACGATGTCCAACGGTGTCCCACGGTGTCCCACGGTGCAGTCCAGTGTAGATTATCCAAAATTCTTTTCGCGTTTTTTGGTGATCTACACTGGACCAACGGTGTCCCACGGTGTCCAACGGTGTCCCACGGTGTCCAACGGTGTCCCACGGTGTCCAACGGTGTCCCACGGTGTCCCACGGTGCAGTCCAGTGTAGATTATCCAAAATTCTTTTCGCGTTTTTTGGTGATCTACACTGGACCAACGGTGTCCCACGGTGTCCCACGGTGTCCCACGGTGTCCCACGGTGTCCCACGGTGCAGTCCAGTGTAGATTATCCAAAATTCTTTTCGCGTTTTTTGGTGATCTACACTGGACCAACGGTGTCCCACGGTGTCCCACGGTGTCCAACGGTGTCCCACGGTGTCCCACGGTGCAGTCCAGTGTAGATTATCCAAAATTCTTTTCGCGTTTTTTGGTGATCTACACTGGACCAACGGTGTCCCACGGTGTCCCACGGTGTCCCACGGTGTCCCACGGTGTCCCACGGTGTCCCACGGTGTCCCACGGTGTCCCACGGTGTCCCACGGTGTCCGACGGTGTCCCACGGTGTCCCACGGTGTCCCACGGTGTCCCACGGTGTCCCACGATGTCCAACGGTGTCCCACGGTGTCCCACGGTGCAGTCCAGTGTAGATTATCCAAAATTCTTTTCGCGTTTTTTGGTGATCTACACTGGACCAACGGTGTCCCACGGTGTCCCACGGTGTCCCACGATGTCCAACGGTGTCCCACGGTGTCCCACGGTGCAGTCCAGTGTAGATTATCCAAAATTCTTTTCGCGTTTTTTGGTGATCTACACTGGACCAACGGTGTCCCACGGTGTCCCACGGTGTCCCACGGTGTCCCACGGTGTCCCACGGTGTCCAACGGTGTCCCACGGTGTCCCACGGTGCAGTCCAGTGTAGATTATCCAAAATTCTTTTCGCGTTTTTTGGTGATCTACACTGGACCAACGGTGTCCCACGGTGTCCCACGGTGTCCCACGGTGTCCCACGGTGTCCCACGGTGTCCCACGGTGTCCGACGCTGTCCCACGGTGTCCCACGGTGTCCCACGGTGTCCCACGGTGTCCCACGATGTCCAACGGTGTCCCACGGTGTCCCACGGTGCAGTCCAGTGTAGATTATCCAAAATTCTTTTCGCGTTTTTTGGTGATCTACACTGGACCAACGGTGTCCCACGGTGTCCCACGGTGTCCCACGATGTCCAACGGTGTCCCACGGTGTCCCACGGTGCAGTCCAGTGTAGATTATCCAAAATTCTTTTCGCGTTTTTTGGTGATCTACACTGGACCAACGGTGTCCCACGGTGTCCAACGGTGTCCCACGGTGTCCCACGGTGCAGTCCAGTGTAGATTATCCAAAATTCTTTTCGCGTTTTTTGGTGATCTACACTGGACCAACGGTGTCCCACGGTGTCCCACGGTGTCCCACGGCGTCCCACGGTGTCCCACGGTGTCCCACGGTGTCCCACGGTGTCCCACGGTGTCCCACGGTGTCCCACGGTGTCCCACGGTGTCCCACGATGTCCAACGGTGTCCCACGGTGTCCCACGGTGTCCCACGGTGCAGTCCAGTGTAGATTATCCAAAATTCTTTTCGCGTTTTTTGGTGATCTACACTGGACCAACGGTGTCCCACGGTGTCCAACGGTGTCCCACGGTGTCCCACGGTGTCCCACGGTGTCCCACGGTGTCCCACGATGTCCAACGGTGTCCCACGGTGTCCCACGGTGCAGTCCAGTGTAGATTATCCAAAATTCTTCTCGCGTTTTTTGGTGATCTACACTGGACCAACGGTGTCCCACGGTGTCCCACGGTGTCCCACGGTGTCCCACGGTGTCCCACGGTGTCCCACGGTGTCCCACGGTGTCCCACGGTGTCCCACGGTGTCCCACGGTGTCCCACGATGTCCAACGGTGTCCCACGGTGTCCCACGGTGCAGTCCAGTGTAGATTATCCAAAATTCTTTTCGCGTTTTTTGGTGATCTACACTGGACCAACGGTGTCCCACGGTGTCCCACGGTGTCCCACGGCGTCCCACGGTGTCCCACGGTGTCCCACGGTGTCCCACGGTGTCCCACGGTGCAGTCCAGTGTAGATTATCCAAAATTCTTTTCGCGTTTTTTGGTGATCTACACTGGACCAACGGTGTCGCACGGTGTCCAACGGTGTCCCACGGTGTCCAACGGTGTCCCACGGTGTCCCACGGTGCAGTCCAGTGTAGATTATCCAAAATTCTTTTCGCGTTTTTTGGTGATCTACACTGGACCAACGGTGTACCACGGTGTCCCACGGTGTCCCACGGTGTCCCACGGTGTCCCACGGTGTCCCACGGTGTCCCACGATGTCCAACGGTGTCCCACGGTGTCCCACGGTGCAGTCCAGTGTAGATTATCCAAAATTCTTTTCGCGTTTTTTGGTGATCTACACTGGACCAACGGTGTCCCACGGTGTCCAACGGTGTCCCACGGCGTCCCACGGTGCAGTCCAGTGTAGATTATCCAAAATTCTTTTCGCGTTTTTTGGTGATCTACACTGGACCAACGGTGTCCCACGGTGTCCCACGGTGTCCCACGGTGTCCCACGGTGTCCCACGGTGTCCCACGGTGTCCCACGGTGTCCCACGGTGTCCCACGATATCCAACGGTGTCCCACGGTGTCCCACGGTGCAGTCCAGTGTAGATTATCCAAAATTCTTTTCGCGTTTTTTGGTGATCTACACTGGACCAACGGTGTCCCACGGTGTCCAACGGTGTCCCACGGTGTCCCACGGTGCAGTCCAGTGTAGATTATCCAAAATTCTTTTCGCGTTTTTTGGTGATCTACACTGGACCAACGGTGTCCCACGGTGTCCCACGGTGTCCCACGGTGCAGTCCAGTGTAGATTATCCAAAATTCTTTTCGCGTTTTTTGGTGATCTACACTGGACCAACGGTGTCCCACGGTGTCCCACGGTGTCCCACGGTGTCCCACGGTGTCCCACGGCGTCCCACGGTGTCCCACGGTGTCCCACGGTGTCCCACGGTGTCCCACGGTGTCCCACGGTGTCCCACGGTGTCCCACGATGTCCAACGGTGTCCCACGGTGTCCCACGGTGCAGTCCAGTGTAGATTATCCAAAATTCTTTTCGCGCTTTTGGTGATCTACACTGGACCAACGGTGTCCCACGGTGTCCCACGGTGTCCCACGGTGTCCCACGGTGTCCCACGGTGTCCCACGGTGTCCCACGGTGTCCCACGGTGTCCCACGGCGTCCAACGGTGTCCCACGGTGTCCCACGGTGTCCCACGGTGTCCAACGGTGTCCCACGTTGTCCCACGGTGTCCCACGGTGTCCCACGGTGTCCCACGGTGTCCCACGATGTCCAACGGTGTCCCACGGTGTCCCACGGTGTCCCACGATGTCCCACGATGTCCCACGGTGTCCCACGGTGCAGTCCAGTGTAGATTGTCCAAAATTCTTTTCGCGTTTTTTGGAGATCTACACTGGACCAACGGTGTCCCACGATGTCCCGCGGTGTCCCACGGTGTCCCACGGTGTTCCACGGTGTCCCACGGTGTTCCACGGTGTCCCACGGTGCAGTCCAGTGTAGATTATCCAAAATTCTTTTCGCGTTTTTTGGTGATCTACACTGGACCAACGGTGTCCCGCGATGTCCAACGGTGTCCCACGATGTCCAACGGTGTCCCACAATGTCCAACGGTGCAGTCCAGTGTAGATTATCCAAAATTCTTTTCGCGTTTTTTGGAGATCTACACTGGACCAACGGTGTCCCACGATGTCCCGCGGTGTCCCACGGTGTCCCACGGTGTTCCACGGTGTCCCACGGTGTTCCACGGTGTCCCACGGTGCAGTCCAGTGTAGATTATCCAAAATTCTTTTCGCGTTTTTTGGTGATCTACACTGGACCAACGGTGTCCCACGGTGTCCCACGGTGTCCCACGGTGTCCCACGGTGCAGTCCAGTGTAGATTATCCAAAATTCTTTTCGCGTTTTTTGGTGATCTACACTGGACCAACGGTGTCCCACGGTGTCCCACGGTGTCCCACGGTGTCCCACGGTGTCCCACGGTGTCCCACGGTGTCCCACGGTGTCCAACGGTGTCCCACGTTGTCCCACGGTGTCCCACGGTGTCCCACGGTGTCCCACGGTGTCCCACGGTGTCCCACGGTGTCCCACGGTGCAGTCCAGTGTAGATTATCCAAAATTCTTTTCGCGTTTTTTGGTGATCTACACTGGACCAACGGTGTCCCACGGTGTCCCACGGTGTCCCACGGTGTCCCACGGTGTCCCACGGTGTCCCACGGTGTCCCACGGTGTCCCACGGTGTCCCACGGTGTCCAACGGTGTCCCACGTTGTCCCACGGTGTCCCACGGTGTCCCACGGTGTCCCACGATGTCCAACGGTGTCCCACGGTGTCCCACGGTGTCCCACGATGTCCCACGATGTCCCACGGTGTCCCACGGTGCAGTCCAGTGTAGATTATCCAAAATTCTTTTCGCGTTTTTTGGAGATCTACACTGGACCAACGGTGTCCCACGATGTCCCGCGGTGTCCCACGGTGTCCCACGGTGTTCCACGGTGTCCCACGGTGTTCCACGGTGTCCCACGGTGCAGTCCAGTGTAGATTATCCAAAATTCTTTTCGCGTTTTTTGGTGATCTACACTGGACCAACGGTGTCCCACGGTGTCCCACGGTGTCCCACGGTGTCCCACGGTGCAGTCCAGTGTAGATTATCCAAAATTCTTTTCGCGTTTTTTGGTGATCTACACTGGACCAACGGTGTCCCACGGTGTCCCACGGTGTCCCACGGTGTCCCACGGTGTCCCACGGTGTCCCACGGTGTCCCACGGTGTCCCACGGTGTCCCACGGCGTCCAACGGTGTCCCACGGTGTCCCACGGTGTCCCACGGTGTCCAACGGTGTCCCACGTTGTCCCACGGTGTCCCACGGTGTCCCACGGTGTCCCACGGTGTCCCACGGTGTCCCACGGTGTCCCACGATGTCCAACGGTGTCCCACGGTGTCCCACGGTGTCCCACGATGTCCCACGATGTCCCACGGTGTCCCACGGTGCAGTCCAGTGTAGATTATCCAAAATTCTTTTCGCGTTTTTTGGAGATCTACACTGGACCAACGGTGTCCCACGATGTCCCGCGGTGTCCCACGGTGTCCCACGGTGTTCCACGGTGTCCCACGGTGTTCCACGGTGTCCCACGGTGCAGTCCAGTGTAGATTATCCAAAATTCTTTTCGCGTTTTTTGGTGATCTACACTGGACCAACGGTGTCCCGCGATGTCCAACGGTGTCCCACGATGTCCAACGGTGTCCCACAATGTCCAACGGTGTCCCACGATGTTCCACGATGTCCCACGGTGTCCAATGTCGTCCCACGTTGCAGTCCAGTTTAGATTATCCAAAATTCTCTTCGTGGCTTTTCGTAATCCAAAATGGAATGTATTAGCGTGATTCTGAGCTTGGTATCGAATTATTGTGCAATGTTTGTACTTATCAATGTAGTCGTTTTCTGAAAATTCATCAACTGATTAATCTGCGAAAACAATTACATCGATCGGTACATACATTGTACAATAATTCGCAACCGTTCTGACAACATTCGGTATCAATGGTACTTATGTCTAACTTGGAACCACAGAAAGGAAATGAAAGTACTGACACTGTATATACAATTTAGAGTTTTGCAAAAGAGACATACGACTCGTTGTACTAAACTTATGAAGATATCGAAAAGTTATATACTCCAACGTGACCGCGATATGCTTCTTTTAAAAATGGGAAAACGGGAAGAAGCCTGAACAATCAGACGATCGAAGAAAAATCATTTGGGCATCTAGCATACATATTTAATATGCTATGAAATCTTCATATATGTAACTGAAACGTATTTTCTGTAAATTGATAAATCTGAAACAAACTCATTTACTGGATTTGGTATATGGAAGAAACAGACATCTTTAAAACGAGAACATTTTATGAAACATTTTATGAAAAATAAACTATTAATAATGGTCAATTATAGATCAAATTACTATTGATTGAATTTTAGCAAATATAGAGAATCATGTGTATCTTTTAATCGAAACTGGGGTTTCGTTGGAAACGAGAATTTTAAGTAATTGAATTTAAACTGAATTAAAAATCGAAAAGTTCATTTGGAATAACTAAGATGAGAGAAACCCCGGTTATTATACAATCACTTGCTTTATCTTTTAACTTTTAACAGTATCTGTTATTTTCTACAACCACATAGTGATTTGCAACATAATAAACCGAAAGGTATGTGCATAAGTCATTTTTTGCAGAATTTTTGCTACAAACGTGACGATGTCTTTGTTTTGTGACGAAACTTTTGTTTCGTGCAAATGAAATTCGAATATTTATAAAATTCTACATTACTGTTAAAAGATTGAAGTGAAAATATCGCGGTCGAAAAAATTCTAAAAGTTATGGTTCTAAGAACGAACAATCACCGGCACTAATTCCAATTGCAATGAATTAAATTTTAAAAAATATTTCAAGCCTTCATAGCAACATTAAGATATTTCATTATAATACTTTGTTGCGCATGAAATCGCTCACAATTTCATACATGTAAATATATATATATATATATATTATACATTCGTAATAAAGTTCTGTATTTTAGCAGTCATGGTAACGTTAACGCTGACAAAGGAATATGTCTTATAGCAGTATTTTCAGTAATAAACGTAGTAATAAGGGGCGCATTAATAAGGGGCGCTGAAAAAGAAACAAAGCAGTAGCCAGAAGGGCTACTAAAATTCAATCGTCTTCCACTCTATATAAACCCGATCAACACGTCGAGAGTGGAACTGAATATTCTTGTTTCGCAACGCTAATTTACTACTAATATTTATGAAGCAGAAAATTCTCAAAATCAAACGCGACGAGTGCTTCGTTATATCTGCAATATCAATTAATCTACTATTAAAAAGAAAAAGAAAGAAAAATCTGAAAATTCCCGATATCTGATACGCAACGCTAATAAGTATAAATCTACGCACTCGTATTTAAGCAATACGCAACACTAATAGCGAGAGATCGCAGTGCAACCATTTAGGAGGTTGAGGATGAACGATCACACTTGTACAGCTCTTTAGGCTGTACATGTGATCCAGGAGCAGTGTCCGACAAATGCAGTCGGAGGGTTTGGGCAGTTTGTGAACGCAACTCTACTTAACAAAACGCGAGCATTCATTATCGCAACGCTAATAGGAAAAATAAGTAGAACTCGCGATGGAACAATGTCGCAACGCTAATTCTTAAAGTGAATTTAATGAAAATTACTATTTACTATTTGAAAAAGCTACTTTAAATATCCTAGTATTGCAACTTAAACAGAAAAACAGAAAAAATTCTAAGAATTGCAAAAGACAATCGCGATATCGTAATTCGCAACTCTAAAACAAACGCGATTATCATTTTATCGCAACTCTAATTCAAACCGTAATCATTCTCTCGCCACACTAATGAAAAATAGCAATATTATTTCGTAACTCTAATACAACCCGTAATTAACTTGTCGAAACACTAATAAGAAAAATCGCGATTTGCCCAATGGGACGATGGACCGATATATACATCGGCCAAAAAAACAAAGACTACTACTACTACTACTACTACTACTACTACTACTAATACTAAAATCGAGCATAGTGACAAAGTAGTAACAATAATGACTTCCCATGCTCTGGATGACTCAGAGGATGGGGAGCCATTAGTAGTTGCCCTCTTGAGTGGCAGTTTGCCGGGCCTCTTCAGCATATAGCCTCTTCTTTCTTCGGGCGCAATGCCCGCTGAAACTTAAATCTAAGCTCGAGACTTCTAAATCGCAAACAAAAAAAAAAACTTATAAAATAAAAATATAAACCGCGGAAGCTGATGGAAGTGCATATGGACTGACCAACGATCACAACAGTGATCGTTGCTCACTCGCATGTGCGTGCTCGAGCAATAAACGTTCGTTTCGAGACCATTCGCGACCGCGACCGCGAAATTCGAAAAATCGAAAGGCAAAACCAGAGACGAGTGCATGCTCTACTCGTGCCAGTTTCACCGTCGATTTTTCAAATTAGATTGCCAGAAACAGGTTGGTCACACGAAAACGAGCCTACCCGACTAGAGACTGTGCCAACCTGCCCGGCCCTACCTACTTATAATTAACAGACATACCAGAAAGTATACTACCTATCCTACCTAACGCTATATTTAAAAAATGGCAAAACATGCACACCAACACACTCACTCCACGGTTCTCACACATACCACCCGGGCGCAAAGGTCCTACACTAGAGAGGACGTCCCGGGACGCCTCCGACACCCGAGCTTAATACAACATTCACACTCTAAGGTACGTACCTTTTTCCTGAAATCGACTGACGAAGGCTAGTGACCATTGCGTAATACGTGATAAAACACGTTTGAGAAAATTATATTTTTAAAATAGATATAAGTAAACTTGGAATTATAATTGCGATTGATAGCGATATTAAGAGTATGAGTACACTTAGTCGCGTGGATGATATTATCAGAAATTCTAATTGTATCGAGACGTAAATTGAATCGATATATGTCTCGACATTTTTAATATTTCAAGTTTTAAGGAATGAGAAAAAGCGACGCAATTCCACGACCTAACAACACACACACACATAATGTGGAAAATACGTCGTGCACGATACACTAACGCATGGTCAGTCGCTGAGAAATTATTACATTACTTAATTCTGGGTCATCGTGCCCAATGTCTTTCTCCCATTCAAGTAGCACCTGGGCACGTGAATGAGATCCTGACAATGGGCACGGAAAGGGTTAAACCTGAAAATCCTGATCTAAAAAGATGATTAGTTTGTGTAATTTTTATTTAACGGACTAACGTTCTTTGAGTTTATATTTTACTACTTTGCATCTGATTAAATTTACTTTATTAATTTAATAGTAACTAAGTAACTCTACTTTATTAATTTAATAAATTAGAACAAAATTTTAATATTTCGAAAAAAGTAGCGTTAGTAGAAAAAGACTGAGACTCATGCAAATAGAATTATTGACTCTAAATATATTACTAAGAAAGAAATAATCTCAGGCGATCTCTTTATCAAAGCATATACTCGAAAGTGCAGAAGCAGTGTTCAAAATTATTGCTTTGATTAAAAAATCTGCCTGTCGCGAAGTGTCTTCTTGCACGTAAAATTTTGCACATTTTTGTACGGAAAAAAATGAATTTTGACTCATATTTTAAATTCTAACCGAAATGAAATAAACGATCGTGACTTAATATTGTCACGATTAATTCATTACTTAAGATCAAGTATATGTATGTCATACAGGTATATTCGTGTAGATATTTGCCATTTGCAAATATTCATACAAAATATTAACATGCACATTTATAAATAACACGAATATATTCTCGAGTGTATATGTTTAACCTAATTATTAAAAAACTAATTATTATAATCGCGATGTGCGAGAAGACCTATCCTAAACTAATAAATTTCAAAAAATGAGTGTTACTACTCACGGGTATAAGAAATACCCGCGGTCACTATGCTCGCAAAAAAATTCTACGTAATACAACCGATCACCCGTGCCGATTCGGACCTTTCATCCTACGACATGATTGAGTGACCGGAGGAACAGAAATGCATGCGACTCACCGTTCGAAGCGGAGAAACAAAGGACGTATCGTGGATGCTGCGCCACCCCAGCGAATATCATCAGGAACTGTGTAGGGTCCAGTGGTGGAAATGGAGATTGCGAAAAATCTGTTACAGAACAAAACACGATGAGTGATTGCTGATTATTTAAAAAGTTGGAGATAATGAAAAATGAAAGTTTATTAACTTTAGTAACTTTGGTAATAATAAAGATTGAAATTCTAATAAACTTTGATAAGTGTAAAAACTGAAACTCTAATATGAAAGTTTAAAATCTAAAAATTAAGAATCTAAAGATTTCTGAAATATGTTAGTCATTTGTTACATAATTCGGTATTAAGATTTTAATAATTATTTTATTTTAATGAAAGAATAACCTGAGAAAATGCTAATCTCCTAAATTTTCAATCAAATTGTATTTCTTAATTGATAGTGATCAAAGAAAAATATACAGAATATACATAATTGAAGTACAATGTGTAAAGATAATTACATTTTTGGCTTTTTAGCCACTGTTAAAACATTCCCAAAGAAGACGAAGGAGTTGAAGCAGTGATATATCTATAACAAAACATAAGATATCATTAATATCGTTAATATATAATAACAAACTTGAAACTTTAGCAATAATAAAGACTAAACTCTAATAAATATGTAAATTGGAAATCTAATATAAAAATTTGAGAACAAATATTCAGTGATTTTTTATGAGTATCAGACAGTTTTATTGTACTTTAATGTTAAGACTTTAAGACTTTATTTCAATTAAAAAGGACATTTACAGCTTTCTAAATCATCGATCATTTTTATTTTGTAATTAACGACATTTCAAACAAAATATACTAAATAGAACAAATTGAAATACAATATATAAAACTACTTACATTCTTGAGTTCCAGGAGAGGCTTTATCCTCTTGAGGGAGGCACTGACTCTAATACCGAAAACGAATATTCGAAACAATAAATATTAAAAAAAAAAAAAAATAAAAGACTACGTTACCACGACCGCTTAAATTATGATCGACGAACAAGGACTCTAATATCGCGTACAAATTTAATTGATAAAATTTTATTACTTTCGCGTGTGATTATTTGATCGAATTTAATCAAAAATATCGTGATTTTAAAAAATTGAAAAGAAACTATTGCGTAGCAAACACTGACTCTACAACCGCATTGCGCGCGGTCACAAATATTTCCGGAAAATAAAGCAGTTTAGGGGCAGGGTGGGGTGGGGGGGGGTGGAAAAGAAGCGAAACGTTGTTTCGATAATTTTCTCCTTTTTCCTATTGAACGTTTATTTAGAAAATACTGCTATTTCTTTACACTTAAAAATTATTATTAAGAAATTGGAACAAGTATGAAACTATAAGTTGAAAATTGTGAGATATTTCTCGATAGCGAACAAATGCTTACGAATACCGTGAATGCAATGCAATCGTTTTCAAGAATTATACTGTTCGCAATTAGAATATATACTGCGAATTTTCGTTATTGGAATACGAAATATACATTGCACTAATACACTATAGTCGCGTGTTATAAGTATTGGAAAATATTTGCAAGAATTCAAAAGTTCACCACTAAATATGTTTAAAGAATACTTGTTTCGAGGTATTTGAATCTAACTGTTACTATGTTGCAAGTTTATGACGTTAACTGTAGCAAATTCACGTAATACAACAAAAAAAAATTGAATTCTATAAGTGAATTATTGAGATATAACTCAATTTGAAACAATAAAATAACTTATTAAAAATTCGTTTGAAATAAGAGAATGATCTCATATATCGGAAATAGAACAATAATTTATTTAACCGAACCTATTGACACTGCATACACAATTTCGTGTTCTGAAAAAGGGGCATTTGAGTCATTGTTCTAAACTGTATCACATTCTATTTTCGCGGCTCAAAACTTTTGAATATATCGAAAAATTATAAACCCTAACAGGACCGCAATAATTTTCTCTTAAAAATGGGAAACTAAGAAGAAGCCCGAACAAACAGATAATGAAAGAAAAATCGCGGCGCGAATTCGTTCGTTCGCGATCTTTCCAAAGAATCAATGGACTTACGCAACGCACTCCCGTGCACAAAATAACCACAAGATTCAATGCAAAAAAAGAATCGATTTTTATACTAGATTCCAAGTCAGATAAGTACCATTATACAGAATGGGCTCAGAATGGATTTGAGAGACAAGACATATCCCACGTTGTCCCACGTTGTCCCACGTTGTCCCGCGTTGTCCCACGGTGTCCCACGGTGTCCCACGGTGTCCCACGGTGTCCCACGGTGTCCCACGGTGTCCCACGTTGTCCCACATTGTCCAACGGTGTCCCACGGTGTCCCACGGTGTCCAACGGTGTCCCACGTTGTCCCACGTTGTCCCGCGTTGTCCCACGTTGTCGCACGGTGTTCCACGGTGTCCCACGGTGTCCCGCGGTGTCCCACGATGTCCCACGATGTCCAACGGTGTCCCACGATGTCCCACGATGTCCCACGGTGTCCCACGGTGTCCCACGGTGCAGTCCAGTGTAGATTATACAAAATTCTTTTCGCGTTTTTTGGTGATCTACACTGGACCAACGGTGTCACACGGTGTCCCACGGTGTCCCACGGTGTCCCACGGTGTCCCACGATGTCCCACGTTGTCCCACGGTGTCCCACGGTGCAGTCCAGTGTAGATTATCCAAAATTCTTTTCGCGTTTTTTGGTGATCTACACTGGACCAACGGTGTCCCACGGTGTCCAACGGTGTCCCACGGTGTCCCACGGTGCAGTCCAGTGTAGATTATCCAAAATTCTTTTCGCGTTTTTTGGTGATCTACACTGGACCAACGGTGTCCCACGGTGTCCCACGGTGTCCCACGGTGCAGTCCAGTGTAGATTATCCAAAATTCTTTTCGCGTTTTTTGGTGATCTACACTGGACCAACGGTGTCCCACGGTGTCCCACGGTGTCCCACGGTGTCCCACGGTGTCCCACGGTGTCCCACGGTGTCCCACGGTGTCCCACGGTTTCCCACGGTGTCCCACGGTGTCCCACGGTGTCCCACGGTGTCCCACGGTGTCCCACGGTGTCCCACGGTGTCCCACGATGTCCAACGGTGTCCCACGGTGTCCCACGGTGCAGTCCAGTGTAGATTATCCAAAATTCTTTTCGCGTTTTTTGGTGATCTACACTGGACCAACGGTGTCCCACGGTGTCCCACGGTGTCCCACGGTGTCCCACGATGTCCAACGGTGTCCCACGGCGTCCCACGGTGCAGTCCAGTGTAGATTATCCAAAATTCTTTTCGCGTTTTTTGGAGATCTACACTGGACCAACGGTGTCCCACGGTGTCCCGCGGTGTCCCACGGTGTCCCACGGTGTCCCACGATGTCCAACGGTGTCCCACGGCGTCCCAGGGTGCAGTCCAGTGTAGATTATCCAAAATTCTTTTCGCGTTTTTTGGAGATCTACACTGGACCAACGGTGTCCCACGGTGTCCCGCGGTGTCACACGGTGTCCCACGGTGTCACACGGTGTCCCACGGTGTCTCACGTTGTCCCACGGTGTCCCACGGTGTCCAACGGTGTCCCACGATGTCCCACGGTGCAGTCCAGTGTAGATTATCCAAAATTCTTTACGCGTTTTTTGGTGATCTACACTGGACCAACGGTGTCCCACGGTGTCCCACGGTGTCCCACGGTGTCCCACGGTGTCCCACGGTGTCCCACGGTGTCCCACGGTGTCCCACGATGTCCAACGGTGTCCCACGGTGCAGTCCAGTGTAGATTATCCAAAATTCTTTTCGCGTTTTTTGGTGATCTACACTGGACCAACGGTGTCCCACGGTGTCCCACGGTGTCCCACGGTGTCCCACGGTGTCCCACGGTGTCCCACGGTGTCCCACGGTGTCCCACGGTGTCCCACGGTGTCCCACGGTGTCCCACGGTGTCCCACGGTGTCCCACGGTGTCCCACGGTGTCCCACGGTGTCCCACGATGTCCAACGGTGTCCCACGGCGTCCCACGGTGCAGTCCAGTGTAGATTATCCAAAATTCTTTTCGCGTTTTTTGGAGATCTACACTGGACCAACGGTGTCCCACGGTGTCCCGCGGTGTCCCACGGTGTCCCACGGTGTCCCACGGTGTCCAACGGTGTCCCACGATGTCCCACGGTGCAGTCCAGTGTAGATTATCCAAAATTCTTTCCGCGTTTTTTGGTGATCTACACTGGACCAACGGTGTCTCACGGTGTCCCACGGTGTCCCACGGTGTCCCACGGTGCAGTCCAGTGTAGATTATCCAAAATTCTTTTCGCGTTTTTTGGTGATCTACACTGGACCAACGGTGTCCCACGGTGTTCCACGGTGCAGTCCAGTGTAGATTATCCAAAATTCTTTTCGCGTTTTTTGGTGATCTACACTGGACCAACGGTGTCCCACGGTGTCCCACGATGTCCCACGGTATCCCACGGTGTCCCACGGTGCAGTCCAGTGTAGATTATCCAAAATTCTTTTCGCGTTTTTTGGTGATCTACACTGGACCAACGGTGTCCCACGGTGTCCCACGATGTCCCACGGTATCCCACGGTGTCCCACGGTGCAGTCCAGTGTAGATTATCCAAAATTCTTTTCGCGTTTTTTGGTGATCTACACTGGACCAATGGTGTCCCACGGTGTCCCACGATGTCCCACGGTGTCCCACGGTGTCCCACGATGTCCAACGGTGTCCCACGATGTCCCACGGTGCAGTCCAGTGTAGATTATCCAAAATTCTTTCCGCGTTTTTTGGTGATCTACACTGGACCAACGGTGTCTCACGGTGTCCCACGGTGTCCCACGGTGTCCCACGGTGCAGTCCAGTGTAGATTATCCAAAATTCTTTTCGCGTTTTTTGGTGATCTACACTGGACCAACGGTGTCCCACGGTGTTCCACGGTGCAGTCCAGTGTAGATTATCCAAAATTCTTTTCGCGTTTTTTGGTGATCTACACTGGACCAACGGTGTCCCACGGTGTCCCACGATGTCCCACGGTATCCCACGGTGTCCCACGGTGCAGTCCAGTGTAGATTATCCAAAATTCTTTTCGCGTTTTTTGGTGATCTACACTGGACCAACGGTGTCCCACGGTGTCCCACGATGTCCCACGGTATCCCACGGTGTCCCACGGTGCAGTCCAGTGTAGATTATCCAAAATTCTTTTCGCGTTTTTTGGTGATCTACACTGGACCAATGGTGTCCCACGGTGTCCCACGATGTCCCACGGTGTCCCACGGTGTCCCACGATGTCCAACGGTGTCCCACGATGTCCCACGGTGTTCCACGATGTCCAACGGTGTCCCACGGTGCAGTCCAGTGTAGATTATCCAAAATTCGTTTCGCGTTTTTTGGTGATCTACACTGGACCAACGGTGTCCCACGGTGTCCCACGATGTCCCACGATGTCCCACGGTGCAGTCCAGTGTAGATTATCCAAAATTCTTTTCGCGTTTTTTGGTGATCTACACTGGACCAATGGTGTCCCACGGTGTCCCACGATGTCCCACGGTGTCCCACGGTGTCCCACGATGTCCAACGGTGTCCCACGATGTCCCACGGTGTTCCACGATGTCCAACGGTGTCCCACGGTGCAGTACAGTGTAGATTATCCAAAATTCTTTTCGCGTTTTTTGGTGATCTACACTGGACCAACGGTGTCCCACGTTGTCCCACGGTGCAGTCCAGTGTAGATTATCCAAAATCCTTTTCGCGTTTTTTGGTGATCTACACTGGACCAACGGTGTCCCACGGTGTCCCACGATGTCCCACTATGTCCCACGGTGTCCCACGATGTCCAACGGTGTCCCACGATGTCCCACGATGTCCAACGGTGTCCCACGGTGCAGTCCAGTGTAGATTATCCAAAATTCTTTTCGCGTTTTTTGGTGATCTACACTGGACCAACGGTGTCCCACGGTGTCCCACGTTGTCCCACGGTGTCCCACGATGTCCAACGGTGTCCCACGATGTCCCACGGTGTCCCACGGTGCAGTCCAGTGTAGATTATCCAAAATCCTTTTCGCGTTTTTTGGTGATCTACACTGGACCAACGGTGTCCCACGGTGTCCCACGATGTCCAACGGTGTCCCACGATGTCCCACGATGTCCAACGGTGTCCCACGGTGCAGTCCAGTGTAGATTATCCAAAATTCTTTTCGCGTTTTTTGGTGATCTACACTGGACCAACGGTGTCCCACGGTGTCCCACGTTGTCCCACGGTGTCCCACGATGTCCAACGGTGTCCCACGATGTCCCACGATGTCCCACGATGTTCCACGGTGCAGTCCAGTGTAGATTATCCAAAATTCTTTTCGCGTTTTTTGGTGATCTACACTGGACCAATGGTGTCCCACGGTGTCCCACGATGTCCCACGGTGTCCCACGGTGTCCCACGATGTCCAACGGTGTCCCACGATGTCCCACGGGGTCCCACGATGTCCCACTGTGTCCCACGGTGTCCCACGGTGTCCCACGATGTCCCACGATGTCCCACGGTGTCCCACGATGTCCAACGGTGTCCCACGGTGCAGTCCAGTGTAGATTATCCAAAATTCTTTTCGCGTTTTTTGGTGATCTACACTGGACCAATGGTGTCCCACGGTGTCCCACGGTGTCCCACGGTGTCCCACGGTGTCCCACGGTGTCCCACGGTGCAGTCCAGTGTAGATTATCCAAAATTCTTTTCGCGTTTTTTGGTGATCTACACTGGACCAACGGTGTCCCACGATGTCCCACGGTATCTCACGGTGTCCCACGGTGCAGTCCAGTGTAGATTATCCAAAATTCTTTTCGCGTTTTTTGGTGATCTACACTGGACCAATGGTGTCCCACGGTGTCCCACGATGTCCCACTATGTCCCACGGTGTCCCACGATGTCCAACGGTGTTCCACGATGTCCCACGATGTCCAACGGTGTCCCACGGTGCAGTCCAGTGTAGATTATCCAAAATTCTTTTCGCGTTTTTTGGTGATCTACACTGGACCAACGGTGTCCCACGGTGTCCCACGTTGTCCCACGGTGTCCCACGATGTCCAACGGTGTCCCACGATGTCCCACGGTGTCCCACGGTGCAGTCCAGTGTAGATTATCCAAAATCCTTTTCGCGTTTTTTGGTGATCTACACTGGACCAACGGTGTCCCACGGTGTCCCACGATGTCCAACGGTGTCCCACGATGTCCCACGATGTCCAACGGTGTCCCACGGTGCAGTCCAGTGTAGATTATCCAAAATTCTTTTCGCGTTTTTTGGTGATCTACACTGGACCAACGGTGTCCCACGGTGTTCCACGGTGCAGTCCAGTGTAGATTATCCAAAATTCTTTTCGCGTTTTTTGGTGATCTACACTGGACCAACGGTGTCCCACGGTGTCCCACGATGTCCCACGGTATCCCACGGTGTCCCACGGTGCAGTCCAGTGTAGATTATCCAAAATTCTTTTCGCGTTTTTTGGTGATCTACACTGGACCAACGGTGTCCCACGGTGTCCCACGATGTCCCACGGTATCCCACGGTGTCCCACGGTGCAGTCCAGTGTAGATTATCCAAAATTCTTTTCGCGTTTTTTGGTGATCTACACTGGACCAATGGTGTCCCACGGTGTCCCACGATGTCCCACGGTGTCCCACGGTGTCCCACGATGTCCAACGGTGTCCCACGATGTCCCACGGTGCAGTCCAGTGTAGATTATCCAAAATTCTTTCCGCGTTTTTTGGTGATCTACACTGGACCAACGGTGTCTCACGGTGTCCCACGGTGTCCCACGGTGTCCCACGGTGCAGTCCAGTGTAGATTATCCAAAATTCTTTTCGCGTTTTTTGGTGATCTACACTGGACCAACGGTGTCCCACGGTGTTCCACGGTGCAGTCCAGTGTAGATTATCCAAAATTCTTTTCGCGTTTTTTGGTGATCTACACTGGACCAACGGTGTCCCACGGTGTCCCACGATGTCCCACGGTATCCCACGGTGTCCCACGGTGCAGTCCAGTGTAGATTATCCAAAATTCTTTTCGCGTTTTTTGGTGATCTACACTGGACCAACGGTGTCCCACGGTGTCCCACGATGTCCCACGGTGTCCCACGGTGTCCCACGGTGCAGTCCAGTGTAGATTATCCAAAATTCTTTTCGCGTTTTTTGGTGATCTACACTGGACCAATGGTGTCCCACGGTGTCCCACGATGTCCCACGGTGTCCCACGGTGTCCCACGATGTCCAACGGTGTCCCACGATGTCCCACGGTGTTCCACGATGTCCAACGGTGTCCCACGGTGCAGTCCAGTGTAGATTATCCAAAATTCGTTTCGCGTTTTTTGGTGATCTACACTGGACCAACGGTGTCCCACGGTGTCCCACGATGTCCCACGATGTCCCACGGTGCAGTCCAGTGTAGATTATCCAAAATTCTTTTCGCGTTTTTTGGTGATCTACACTGGACCAATGGTGTCCCACGGTGTCCCACGATGTCCCACGGTGTCCCACGGTGTCCCACGATGTCCAACGGTGTCCCACGATGTCCCACGGTGTTCCACGATGTCCAACGGTGTCCCACGGTGCAGTACAGTGTAGATTATCCAAAATTCTTTTCGCGTTTTTTGGTGATCTACACTGGACCAACGGTGTCCCACGTTGTCCCACGGTGCAGTCCAGTGTAGATTATCCAAAATCCTTTTCGCGATTTTTGGTGATCTACACTGGACCAACGGTGTCCCACGGTGTCCCACGATGTCCCACTATGTCCCACGGTGTCCCACGATGTCCAACGGTGTCCCACGATGTCCCACGATGTCCAACGGTGTCCCACGGTGCAGTCCAGTGTAGATTATCCAAAATTCTTTTCGCGTTTTTTGGTGATCTACACTGGACCAACGGTGTCCCACGGTGTCCCACGTTGTCCCACGGTGTCCCACGATGTCCAACGGTGTCCCACGATGTCCCACGGTGTCCCACGGTGCAGTCCAGTGTAGATTATCCAAAATCCTTTTCGCGTTTTTTGGTGATCTACACTGGACCAACGGTGTCCCACGGTGTCCCACGATGTCCAACGGTGTCCCACGATGTCCCACGATGTCCAACGGTGTCCCACGGTGCAGTCCAGTGTAGATTATCCAAAATTCTTTTCGCGTTTTTTGGTGATCTACACTGGACCAACGGTGTCCCACGGTGTCCCACGTTGTCCCACGGTGTCCCACGATGTCCAACGGTGTCCCACGATGTCCCACGATGTCCCACGATGTTCCACGGTGCAGTCCAGTGTAGATTATCCAAAATTCTTTTCGCGTTTTTTGGTGATCTACACTGGACCAATGGTGTCCCACGGTGTCCCACGATGTCCCACGGTGTCCCACGGTGTCCCACGATGTCCAACGGTGTCCCACGATGTCCCACGGGGTCCCACGATGTCCCACTGTGTCCCACGGTGTCCCACGGTGTCCCACGATGTCCCACGATGTCCCACGGTGTCCCACGATGTCCAACGGTGTCCCACGGTGCAGTCCAGTGTAGATTATCCAAAATTCTTTTCGCGTTTTTTGGTGATCTACACTGGACCAATGGTGTCCCACGGTGTCCCACGGTGTCCCACGGTGTCCCACGGTGTCCCACGGTGTCCCACGGTGCAGTCCAGTGTAGATTATCCAAAATTCTTTTCGCGTTTTTTGGTGATCTACACTGGACCAACGGTGTCCCACGATGTCCCACGGTATCTCACGGTGTCCCACGGTGCAGTCCAGTGTAGATTATCCAAAATTCTTTTCGCGTTTTTTGGAGATCTACACTGGACCAACGGTGTCCCACGGTGTCCCGCGGTGTCCCACGGTGTCCCACGGTGTCCAACGGTGTCCCACGATGTCCCGCGGTGCAGTCCAGTGTAGATTATCCAAAACTCTTTTCGCGTTTTTTGGTGATCTACACTGGACCAACTGTTTCCCACGGTGTCCCACGATGTCCCACGGTGTCCGACGGTGTCCCACGATGTCCAACGGTGTTCCACGATGTCCCACGATGTCCCACGGTGTCCCACGGTGTCCCACGGTGCAGTCCAGTGTAGATTATCCAAAATTCTTTTCGCGTTTTTTGGTGATCTACACTGGACCAACGGTGTCCCACGGTGTCCCACGATGTCCCACGATGTCCCACGATGTCCCACGGTGCAGTCCAGTGTAGATTATCCAAAATTCTTTTCGCGTTTTTTGGTGATCTACACTGGACCAACGGTGTCCCACGATGTCCCGCGGTGTCCCGCGGTGTCCCACGATGTCAAACGGTGTCCTACGGTGTCCAACGGTGTCCCACGATGTCCCACGATGTCCCACGGTGTCCCACGGTGCAGTCCAGTGTAGATTATCCAAAATTCTTTTCGCGTTTTTTGGAGATCTACACTGGACCAACGGTGTCCCACGATGTCCCGCGGTGTCCCACGGTGTCCCACGGTGTTCCACGGTGTCCCACGGTGTTCCACGGTGTCCCACGGTGCAGTCCAGTGTAGATTATCCAAAATTCTTTTCGCGTTTTTTGGTGATCTACACTGGACCAACGGTGTCCCGCGATGTCCAACGGTGTCCCACGATGTCCAACGGTGTCCCACAATGTCCAACGGTGTCCCACGATGTTCCACGATGTCCCACGGTGTCCAATGTCGTCCCACGTTGCAGTCCAGTTTAGATTATCCAAAATTCTCTTCGTGGCTTTTCGTAATCCAAAATGGAATGTATTAGCGTGATTCTGAGCTTGGTATCGAATTATTGTGCAATGTTTGTACTTATCAATGTAGTCGTTTTCTGAAAATTCATCAACTGATTAATCTGCGAAAACAATTACATCGATCGGTACATACATTGTACAATAATTCGCAACCGTTCTGACAACATTCGGTATCAATGGTACTTATGTCTAACTTGGAACCACAGAAAGGAAATGAAAGTACTGACACTGTATATACAATTTAGAGTTTTGCAAAAGAGACATACGACTCGTTGTACTAAACTTATGAAGATATCGAAAAGTTATATACTCCAACGTGACCGCGATATGCTTCTTTTAAAAATGGGAAAACGGGAAGAAGCCTGAACAATCAGACGATCGAAGAAAAATCATTTGGGCATCTAGCATACATATTTAATATGCTATGAAATCTTCATATATGTAACTGAAACGTATTTTCTGTAAATTGATAAATCTGAAACAAACTCATTTACTGGATTTGGTATATGGAAGAAACAGACATCTTTAAAACGAGAACATTTTATGAAACATTTTATGAAAAATAAACTATTAATAATGGTCAATTATAGATCAAATTACTATTGATTGAATTTTAGCAAATATAGAGAATCATGTGTATCTTTTAATCGAAACTGGGGTTTCGTTGGAAACGAGAATTTTAAGTAATTGAATTTAAACTGAATTAAAAATCGAAAAGTTCATTTGGAATAACTAAGATGAGAGAAACCCCGGTTATTATACAATCACTTGCTTTATCTTTTAACTTTTAACAGTATCTGTTATTTTCTACAACCACATAGTGATTTGCAACATAATAAACCGAAAGGTATGTGCATAAGTCATTTTTTGCAGAATTTTTGCTACAAACGTGACGATGTCTTTGTTTTGTGACGAAACTTTTGTTTCGTGCAAATGAAATTCGAATATTTATAAAATTCTACATTACTGTTAAAAGATTGAAGTGAAAATATCGCGGTCGAAAAAATTCTAAAAGTTATGGTTCTAAGAACGAACAATCACCGGCACTAATTCCAATTGCAATGAATTAAATTTTAAAAAATATTTCAAGCCTTCATAGCAACATTAAGATATTTCATTATAATACTTTGTTGCGCATGAAATCGCTCACAATTTCATACATGTAAATATATATATATATATATATTATACATTCGTAATAAAGTTCTGTATTTTAGCAGTCATGGTAACGTTAACGCTGACAAAGGAATATGTCTTATAGCAGTATTTTCAGTAATAAACGTAGTAATAAGGGGCGCATTAATAAGGGGCGCTGAAAAAGAAACAAAGCAGTAGCCAGAAGGGCTACTAAAATTCAATCGTCTTCCACTCTATATAAACCCGATCAACACGTCGAGAGTGGAACTGAATATTCTTGTTTCGCAACGCTAATTTACTACTAATATTTATGAAGCAGAAAATTCTCAAAATCAAACGCGACGAGTGCTTCGTTATATCTGCAATATCAATTAATCTACTATTAAAAAGAAAAAGAAAGAAAAATCTGAAAATTCCCGATATCTGATACGCAACGCTAATAAGTATAAATCTACGCACTCGTATTTAAGCAATACGCAACACTAATAGCGAGAGATCGCAGTGCAACCATTTAGGAGGTTGAGGATGAACGATCACACTTGTACAGCTCTTTAGGCTGTACATGTGATCCAGGAGCAGTGTCCGACAAATGCAGTCGGAGGGTTTGGGCAGTTTGTGAACGCAACTCTACTTAACAAAACGCGAGCATTCATTATCGCAACGCTAATAGGAAAAATAAGTAGAACTCGCGATGGAACAATGTCGCAACGCTAATTCTTAAAGTGAATTTAATGAAAATTACTATTTACTATTTGAAAAAGCTACTTTAAATATCCTAGTATTGCAACTTAAACAGAAAAACAGAAAAAATTCTAAGAATTGCAAAAGACAATCGCGATATCGTAATTCGCAACTCTAAAACAAACGCGATTATCATTTTATCGCAACTCTAATTCAAACCGTAATCATTCTCTCGCCACACTAATGAAAAATAGCAATATTATTTCGTAACTCTAATACAACCCGTAATTAACTTGTCGAAACACTAATAAGAAAAATCGCGATTTGCCCAATGGGACGATGGACCGATATATACATCGGCCAAAAAAACAAAGACTACTACTACTACTACTACTACTACTACTACTACTACTACTACTACTACTACTAATACTAAAATCGAGCATAGTGACAAAGTAGTAACAATAATGACTTCCCATGCTCTGGATGACTCAGAGGATGGGGAGCCATTAGTAGTTGCCCTCTTGAGTGGCAGTTTGCCGGGCCTCTTCAGCATATAGCCTCTTCTTTCTTCGGGCGCAATGCCCGCTGAAACTTAAATCTAAGCTCGAGACTTCTAAATCGCAAACAAAAAAAAAAACTTATAAAATAAAAATATAAACCGCGGAAGCTGATGGAAGTGCATATGGACTGACCAACGATCACAACAGTGATCGTTGCTCACTCGCATGTGCGTGCTCGAGCAATAAACGTTCGTTTCGAGACCATTCGCGACCGCGACCGCGAAATTCGAAAAATCGAAAGGCAAAACCAGAGACGAGTGCATGCTCTACTCGTGCCAGTTTCACCGTCGATTTTTCAAATTAGATTGCCAGAAACAGGTTGGTCACACGAAAACGAGCCTACCCGACTAGAGACTGTGCCAACCTGCCCGGCCCTACCTACTTATAATTAACAGACATACCAGAAAGTATACTACCTATCCTACCTAACGCTATATTTAAAAAATGGCAAAACATGCACACCAACACACTCACTCCACGGTTCTCACACATACCACCCGGGCGCAAAGGTCCTACACTAGAGAGGACGTCCCGGGACGCCTCCGACACCCGAGCTTAATACAACATTCACACTCTAAGGTACGTACCTTTTTCCTGAAATCGACTGACGAAGGCTAGTGACCATTGCGTAATACGTGATAAAACACGTTTGAGAAAATTATATTTTTAAAATAGATATAAGTAAACTTGGAATTATAATTGCGATTGATAGCGATATTAAGAGTATGAGTACACTTAGTCGCGTGGATGATATTATCAGAAATTCTAATTGTATCGAGACGTAAATTGAATCGATATATGTCTCGACATTTTTAATATTTCAAGTTTTAAGGAATGAGAAAAAGCGACGCAATTCCACGACCTAACAACACACACACACATAATGTGGAAAATACGTCGTGCACGATACACTAACGCATGGTCAGTCGCTGAGAAATTATTACATTACTTAATTCTAGGTCATCGTGCCCAATGTCTTTCTCCCATTCAAGTAGCACCTGGGCACGTGAATGAGATCCTGACAATGGGCACGGAAAGGGTTAAACCTGAAAATCCTGATCTAAAAAGATGATTAGTTTGTGTAATTTTTATTTAACGGACTAACGTTCTTTGAGTTTATATTTTACTACTTTGCATCTGATTAAATTTACTTTATTAATTTAATAGTAACTAAGTAACTCTACTTTATTAATTTAATAAATTAGAACAAAATTTTAATATTTCGAAAAAAGTAGCGTTAGTAGAAAAAGACTGAGACTCATGCAAATAGAATTATTGACTCTAAATATATTACTAAGAAAGAAATAATCTCAGGCGATCTCTTTATCAAAGCATATACTCGAAAGTGCAGAAGCAGTGTTCAAAATTATTGCTTTGATTAAAAAATCTGCCTGTCGCGAAGTGTCTTCTTGCACGTAAAATTTTGCACATTTTTGTACGGAAAAAAATGAATTTTGACTCATATTTTAAATTCTAACCGAAATGAAATAAACGATCGTGACTTAATATTGTCACGATTAATTCATTACTTAAGATCAAGTATATGTATGTCATACAGGTATATTCGTGTAGATATTTGCCATTTGCAAATATTCATACAAAATATTAACATGCACATTTATAAATAACACGAATATATTCTCGAGTGTATATGTTTAACCTAATTATTAAAAAACTAATTATTATAATCGCGATGTGCGAGAAGACCTATCCTAAACTAATAAATTTCAAAAAATGAGTGTTACTACTCACGGGTATAAGAAATACCCGCGGTCACTATGCTCGCAAAAAAATTCTACGTAATACAACCGATCACCCGTGCCGATTCGGACCTTTCATCCTACGACATGATTGAGTGACCGGAGGAACAGAAATGCATGCGACTCACCGTTCGAAGCGGAGAAACAAAGGACGTATCGTGGATGCTGCGCCACCCCAGCGAATATCATCAGGAACTGTGTAGGGTCCAGTGGTGGAAATGGAGATTGCGAAAAATCTGTTACAGAACAAAACACGATGAGTGATTGCTGATTATTTAAAAAGTTGGAGATAATGAAAAATGAAAGTTTATTAACTTTAGTAACTTTGGTAATAATAAAGATTGAAATTCTAATAAACTTTGATAAGTGTAAAAACTGAAACTCTAATATGAAAGTCTAAAATATAAAAATCAAGACTTTAAGACTTTATTTCAATTAAAGAGAACATTTACAGCTTTTTAAGTTATCAACCATTCTTATTTTATAATTAACAATATTTCAAACAAAATATAATAAATAGGACAAGTTGAAATACAATATATAAAACTACTTACATTCTTGAGTTCCAGGAGAGGCTTTATCCTCTTGAGGAAGGCACTGACTCTAATACCGAAAACGAATATTCGAAACAATAAATATAAAAAAAAAAAAAAAAAAAAAAAAAAGACTACGTTACCACGACCGCTTAAATTATGATCGACGAACAAGGACTCTAATATCGCGTACAAATTTAATTGATAAAATTTTATTACTTTCGCGTGTGATTATTTGATCGAATTTAATCAAAAATATCGTGATTTTAAAAAATTGAAAAGAAACTATTGCGTAGCAAGCACTGACTCTACAACCGCATTGCGCGCGGTCACAAATATTTCCTGAAAATAAAGCAGTTTAGGGCCGGAGGTGGGGTGGGGGGGGGGGGTGGAAAAGAAGCGAAACGTTGTTTCGACAATTTTTCCTCTTTTTCCTATTGAACGTTTATTTAGAAAATACTGCTATTTCTTTACACTTAAAAATTATTATTAAGAAACTGGAACAAGTATGAAACTATAAGTTGAAAATTGTGAGATATTTCTCGATAGCAAACAAATGCTTACGAATACCGTGAATGCAATGCAATCGATTTCAAGAATTATACTGTTCGCAATTAGAATATATACTGTGAATTTTCGTTATTAGAATACGAAATATACATTGCACTAATACACTATAGTCGCCTGTTATAAATATTGGAAAATATTTGCAAGAATTCAAAAGTTCGCCACTAAATATGTTTCAAGAATACTTGTTTCGAGGTATTTGAATCTAACTGTTACTATGTTGCAAGTTTATGACGTTAACTGAAGCAAATACACATAATACAACAAAAAAAAATTGAATTCCATAAGTGAATTATTGAGATATAACTCAATTTGAAACAATAAAATAACTTATTAAAAATTCGTTTGAAATAAGAGAATGATCTCATATATCGGAAATAAAACAATAATTTGTTTAACCGAACCTACTGACACTGCATACACAATTTCGTGTTCTGAAAAAGGGACATTCGAGTCATTGTTCTAAACTGTTTAACGTTCTATTTTCGCGGCTCAAAACTTTTGAATATATCGAAAAGTTAGAAACTCTAACAGGACCGCAATAATTTTCTCTTAAAAATGGGAAACTAAGAAGAAGCCCGAACAAACAGACAATGAAAGAAAAATCGCGGCGCGAACTCGTTCGTTCGCGATCTTTCCAAAGAATCAATGGACTTACGCAACGCACTCCCGTGCACAAAATAACCACAAGATTCAATGCAAAAGAAGAATCAATTTTTATACTAGATTCCAAGTCAGATAAGTACCATTATACAGAATGGGCTCAGAATGGATTTGAGAGACAAGACATATCCCACGGTGTCCAACGGTGTCCCACGATGTCCAACGGTGTCCCACGATGTCCAACGGTGTCCCACGTTGTCCCACGTTGTCCCACGTTGTCCCACGTTGTCCCACGTTGTCCCACGTTGTCCCACGTTGTCCCACGTTGTCCCACGGTGTCCCACGATGTCCAACGGTGTCCCACGATGTCCAACGGTGTCCCACGATGTCCAACGGTGTCCCACGATGTCCAACGGTGTCCCACGATGTCCAACGGTGTCCCACGGTGTCCCACGGTGTCCCACGATGTCCAACGTCGTCCCACGGTGACCTACGGTGCAGCCCAGTCTGTATCATCCAAAATTCTGTTCGCGGCATTTGGAGATACAAACCGGACTGCTGCGTAGTTCTTAGCTTGGTATCGTTTTCCAAAGATTAATCAACTGATTAATTTTTTGGAAAACGATGCCAATTACCAGGTCTCACCACGCGGAGGTGACTACGCAGGAGACCCGCCCATGGCTTCTTTATCTTTATACATCCATCTCGACATTCAACCCATTGGCAGAATGTCGAGTTACGACTCTACTTGACCATGGGCCTACGTAAAGAGATTTGGGAGTATACCACGCGACAGTGTGAAAGAATTAAGCGGCCGCGAAGCGAAAAATAACGAGGACAATTTTTTCTGTGTAGTAAGCAAGAGGATGAAGAGAAAAGAGATTTTTATTTTTCGTTCCAAGATGGATCATTGTACCGAATAGAATCACAATGCACTTTACATCTGTATTTACCTTGTGAACAATTAAGGCCAAAGCGCCCGTACCCCGCGGTTGCCCACGACGTCCCACCCATTGGGAGGTATTAGTCCGGTCTAGATCATCGAGACAGTTTTGGATGATCTAAACTCGATTATGTTGAAACAGTTTTTACCATGATATCGTTGTTCAAATGTTATAAATTAGTGGTTTAAATATTATAAATTAATGCTTTAATTGCTATTAAGTAATAACTTAAAAGTTGTTTATTAATGGTTTGATTGTTACAAATTAATGAACTAATTGTTATTAAGTAATGGCTTAGATACTACAAATGAATGCTACAATTGTTTTTAAGTAATGGTTAAAATGTCGTTAATTAATAGTTTGATTGCAATAAATTAATTGTTTAATTGTTATTAATTAATAGGGCAGATGTTGTAAATTAATGATTTAAATGTTACAATAAATTTTTAAATGTTGTTACTTAAAGGTCCAATTATTGTAAATTAAAATCTTATAAGTTACAAATTAATAGCTTATATGTTATAAATTAATAGTTTGACTGTTAGAAATTAATGGTTTAAATGTATAAAGTAGTAGTTTAAATGTTGTAAATTAATGGTTAACACGTTACAATTTAATAGCCTAAATGTTATAAATTAATGGCCTATATGTAGTAAATTGAAGAGCTTAAATGTTATAAATCAATAGATTAAATGTTATAAATTAATAGTTTCACAGTTAGAAATTAATGGTTTAAATGTATAAAGTAATAGTTCAAATGTCGTAAATTAATGGTTTAGATGATATAGATTAATACCCAAAATGTTATAAATTAATATGCTTAAATGTAATAAATTAATAGTTTAAACGTTAAAAATTAATAGTTTAACTGTTAGTAATTAATGGTTTAAATGTATAAAGTAATAGTTTAAATGTTGTAAATTTATTGCTTAGACGTTATAAATTAATAGCTTAAATGTTTATAGATTAACAGTTTAAATGTCAGAAATGAATGGTCAAGAAGTATAAATTAATGGCTTAAATATAAGAAATTAATGTTTTAAATGTATAAATTAATAGCTTAAATGTTATAAATTAGTGGCTTAGACGTTGTAAAATAATAGCTCAAATGTTATAAATAAATAGCTTAAATGTTATAAATTAATAGTTTGACTGTTAGAAATTAATAGTTTAAATGTATAAAGTAATAGTCTGTCTGTTAGAAATTAATGTTTTAAATGTATAAATTAATAGCTTAAATGTTATAAATTAGTAGCTTAGACGTTGTAAAATAATAGCCTAAATGTTATAAATAAATAGCTTAAATGTTATAAATTAATAGTTTGACTGTTAGAAATTAATAGTTTAAATGTATAAAGTAATAGTTTGACTGTTAGAAATTAATGGTTTAAATGTATTAATTAATAGCTTAAATGTTATAAATTAATAGTTTGACTGTTAGATATTAGTGGTTTAAATGTATAAAGTAATACCTTAAATGTTATAAATTATTAGCTTAGATGTTGTAAATTCATGGCATAAATGTTAGGAATTAATTCCTTAAATGTTATAAATTAATAGCTTAAGTGTTATAAATTAATGGCTTAAATGTTATAAATTAATAGCTTAAATGTTATAAATTAATTACTCAAGTGTTGTAAATTAATGGGTTAGACGTTATAAATTACTAGTTTCAATGTTATTATTTGATATTTTTTTTATTTACCATTGTGTTTAAGTTCCTTTCCGATGTTCACTCTCCGGGAGTTCTAGCACGAAAAAGCTCGCGCCCGACTTGCGTGTTCCTTATATAACTTATCAAGGTGTCGGAACGTTAATCAAACGGTAACAATGTTTTGACACAGCTGGAGGTGGTTTTTTCATTATAACAAAATCAAATTGAACAATTTCTGAATTTTTATCGTAAATTGTCGTCTTTGACGATTTAATACGATATCGATTTTTCCCATTTTTATAGTTTCTACAAACTATGACTAATTTCACACTTCTTTGATACTAGTTTTCGACTATCAATTAGTTTGAACGAAGAGGGGAAAAAGCCTAACGGCGGTCGATGACGTTACTGTGAAATTAGTTAAAGTATTAAATAATCGGACCGATAAAATTTATATTATATTATCGATATTCGTTCATTTGCTCGGGCTAATTAAAAAATAAAATGTTCTTTTTTCTTGAATAACACCTACATCACTGTCTGTGATGTTTAAAATTCTTACTTAATGCTTACTTAAAATTCAGGTTCCTCTTTAATTCCTCTCAAGTGAAACGAGTAAATTTACTCGTCATAGTTGTAACGTAAAATAGCTTTTTTTCTTCAGTACCGCCCGCGTCGCTGTACGTGATACAGTTATTAATTTTGTAGCGAATAACATCAATTAATTGGCTTTAATCGCGGTTAGGTATTTCTTTGTTAAAACTATCGATCTATTAGGCTATTAGCGAGAGACTTATTGATGCCTTAAAGAATGGTTTGATTCTTATAAATTAATGTTTTACATGTTGTCCATTAATGTTTCAATTGTTACAAATTAATAGCTTAATCGTTGTTAATTATTTGCTTAAATGTTATAAATTAATGTCTTAGACGTTATAAATTAATAGCTTAAGTGTTATAAATTAATGGCTAAAATGTTATAAATAAATAGTTTGACTGTTAGAAATTAATGGTTTAAATGTATAAATTAATAGCTTGAATGTTATAAATTATTAGCTTAAATGTTATAAATTAATAGTTTGACTGTTAGATATTAGTGGTTTAAATGTATAAAGTAATACCTTAAATGTTATAAATTATTAGCTTAGATGTTGTAAATTCATGGCATAAATGTTAGGAATTAATTCCTTAAATGTTATAAATTAATAGCTTAAGTGTTATAAATTAATGGCTTAAATGTTATAAATAAATAGCTTAAATGTTATAAATTAATAGTTTGACTGTTAGAAATTAATAGTTTAAATGTATAAAGTAATAGTTTGACTGTTAGAAATTAATGGTTTAAATGTATTAATTAATAGCTTAAATGTTATAAATTATTAGCTTAAATGTTATAAATTAATAGTTTGACTGTTAGAAATTAGTGGTTTAAATGTATAAAGTAATACCTTAAATGTTATAAATTATTAGCTTAGATGTTGTAAATTCATGGCATAAATGTTAGGAATTAATTCCTTAAATGTTATAAATTAATAGCTTAAGTGTTATAAATTAATGGCTTAAATGTTATAAATAAATAGCTTAAATGTTATAAATTAATAGTTTGACTGTTAGAAATTAATAGTTTAAATGTATAAAGTAATAGTTTGACTGTTAGAAATTAATGGTTTAAATGTATTAATTAATAGCTTAAATGTTATAAATTATTAGCTTAAATGTTATAAATTAATAGTTTGACTGTTAGAAATTAGTGGTTTAAATGTATAAAGTAATACCTTAAATGTTATAAATTATTAGCTTAGATGTTGTAAATTCATGGCATAAATGTTAGGAATTAATTCCTTAAATGTTATAAATTAATAGCTTAAGTGTTATAAATTAATGGCTTAAATGTTATAAATAAATAGCTTAAATGTTATAAATTAATAGTTTGACTGTTAGAAATTAATAGTTTAAATGTATAAAGTAATAGTTTGACTGTTAGAAATTAATGGTTTAAATGTATTAATTAATAGCTTAAATGTTATAAATTAATAGTTTGACTGTTAGATATTAGTGGTTTAAATGTATAAAGTAATACCTTAAATGTTATAAATTATTAGCTTAGATGTTGTAAATTCATGGCATAAATGTTAGGAATTAATTCCTTAAATGTTATAAATTAATAGCTTAAGTGTTATAAATTAATGGCTTAAATGTTATAAATTAATAGCTTAAATGTTATAAATTTATTACTCAAGTGTTGTAAATTAATGGGTTAGACGTTATAAATTACTAGTTTCAATGTTATTATTTGATATTTTTTTTATTTACCTTTGTGTTTAAGTTCCTTTCCGATGTTCACTCTCCGGGAGTTCTAGCACGAAAAAGCTCGCGCGCGACTTGCGTGTTCCTTATATAACTTATCAAGGTGTCGGAACGTTAATCAAATGGTAACAATGTTTTGACACAGCTGGAGGTGGTTTTTTCATTATAACAAAATCAAATTGAACAATTTCTGAATTTTTATCGTAAATTGTCGTCTTTGACGATTTAATACGATATCCATTTTTCCCATTTTTATAGTTTCTACAAACTAAGACTAATTTCACACTTCTTTGATACTAGTTTTCGACTATCAATTAGTTTGAACGAAGAGGGGAAAAAGCCTATCGGCGGTCGATGACGTTACTGTGAAATTAGTTAAAGTATTAAATAATCGGACCGATAAAATTTATATTATATTATCGATATTCGTTCATTTACTCGTGCTAATTAAAAAATAAAATGTTCTTTTTTCTTGAATAACACCTACATCACTGTCTGCGATGTTTAAAATTCTTACTTAATGCTTACTTAAAATTCAGGTTCCTCTTTAATTCCTCTCAAGTGAAACGAGTAAATTTACTCGTCATAGTTGTAACGTAAAATGGCTTTTTTTCTTCAGTACCGCCCGCGTCGCTGTACGTGATACAGTTATTAATTTTGTAGCGAATAACATCAATTAATTGGCTTTAATCGCGGTTAGGTATTTCTTCGTTAGATCTATATCAAAGGCTGTCTATCTATTAGGCTATTTGCGAGAGACTTATTGATTCCTCAAAGAAATATCAAGTTCTATGGCAATTAACTAAATGATTTTATACAATTAGTATCCGACAATGTCTATCATATTCAGCAACCTTCTTTTATAATAGATTCTGCTCGGATCAATTATTTTATAATAAATTACAGATTATGCCACTATATATTATAAGATATTTGCCTATAGTTCTTTTTTTTCTAATTCATTGATTTTATTATTAGTCACGTTGGTTTTTCCCGCGAGTATCTGTCGTACGTACATCTCCATTGTGCTCAGATTTTTAACATCGTCGGATAACCATCTCTTTTATAAAATAGTTCGTACAACCGTAAACTCGTACTGTTTTTAAAATCACTCGGTAATTAATCATTATAGGAGTGAACTTATCGGGGATTTCATGGGTGTGAATTTTCGTATGAAGGTATAAAATGATTCGATCTATTGTAGCTGATCTTTTTTTTTAATAAAAATTTATTTCATGTTATTCCTGGCAAATCACATGGCGCGTTTAATAACTATGATACATGTTCAGTATGGACTCCAGGTTGCTGCGATTAGTCCATGGAGAAATTAAACGAAAGACGGAGAAAGAGCAACGATCATTCTCATGGTCTCTCTCTAACGATCTCTCTCTCTCTCTCTCCCTCTCTGGCGAAAGCCTGACGCATCTTCATCTTCATCTCAAATTGACTAGTTCAAATTGACTAGTTTTCATTCTAAGACGAGTATCGTAGAGAAGTTCGAGAAATGATTTTTCGTTGCAAAGTCAGATTTTATACAATTTTCATTTCTCGTTGTGTAGTATTACGTTATATATTATAACGTTATAACGTATTACGTTATAACTTATTAGGCGTTGGCCGTGTCTCTGGACGTGATCAACGCCTTCAACAGCCTTCGTTGGAACAGGATAAGCGAGGCCCTGAACTATCATCGGGTGCCCGCCTATTTGCGGGGCATAGTTCGAGCGTTTCTCCGGGACCGGAATATCGTCTGAGCCGGCCCTGGTGGTCGGATGATTCGGAAGGCTGTACGACGCACGGGGTCCCGCAGCGGTCGATTTTAGGACCGTTACTGTGAGTTCTCGCGTATGACGCCGTACTTTGGGCGCCGATGCCTCTCGACTCGGCGCTGACGTGCTACGCTGACGACACGTTGGTGCTGGTCTGGGGCTCGGCGTGGAATAGGACCGTCCGTCTGACGGAGTTAGCGGTGGCCTGCGTCGTTGCAGCCATCAGGGATTTGGGGCTGAAGGTATTCCCGGAAAGGTCGGAAGCCATGTGGTTGTGCAGGAGGGCCGATCACGAGACGTCTCCGGCGTGTTACCGGCTGCGGTTGAGAGAGGTCAACGTCGAGGTCATCGTCGCCATAGGCGAGTGCTTGGCCCCTTCGGCCGTCGTGGAAGCGATGCTGAACGGACCCCAGAGATACGAGGTAGTCCGCTTCTTCTGCGAGCAGGTTATGTTCGTGAAGGAGCGGACAGAGAGGAAAAGAGAGAAGAACTCTCACCCTTGTAGGTTAACGCGACGAAGGGGGATAGCGCTAGAGGCAATGGGCCCCCCTAGCTCCAAATTTAAGAGTTAAGCGTACTTTTAGGATCGGCTTTAACAAGAGGATGCGGATCGGTGTGCAATGGAAAGACAATTCGATCGAGATCCACGAAGCACTCCTGACACGCGCGTAGGAAGGCCATCGTGGAGTTTTAGTCGGTAAGAATCCGACACTACTCTACTGTTGCCGATTATTAGCAGCAACAACAGAGTGTCCATGAGGATTTCTCCACGTAAAAAAGAAAAGAAAAAAAAAGATGGTTGATCGAGCGACAACTTTTTCGTTTATATCGTTAAAAGTGGTTTTTCCATTGTAACGGAAACAAATATAACAATCTTTTAACTTTTATCGTAAATTGACGCCTTCAACGATTTATCACGACCGTTATCATTTTTATAATTTTAATGGTTCTTACGCGCTAAAAGTAAATTCATTTTGTTTAGTAGAAATTTTATCACGTATACTAGAACATAAGAGAGCAACAGTATTTTTTAGCATTATTTTTATTACAATCAAGAAGTTCCATTTATTAAATACATGTATATACGTTTATTCGTCACTGTTACGTTATAAACTAGACTATGTCATAGCGATTATTATTTACGTATAGATTTATATACGATCAATTATTGAGTGCATTTGCTATCTTTTTTCTCTTATTAAATAATCTTTTACTAAAGTTGTATAGATATTATTTAATTAAATATCTACTTTTGATTAATAAGACGCTGACAAATCTGAAACACACGAAAATATATCGATGTAAAGATTAATAAGAACCCGGAATAATGAACGCGGTCCATTTTCTAGAGTTCTAGCAATAGTTTTCATATACAATCACGCTTTGTTAGTAAACGATTTATTTTATGGTTAAGCTCATTATAAATTTTCTTCTAGAATGGGAGTTTTGTCGAAAAATTCAAACACGTAGTCGGTGTCAGGATAACAGGAGATTTAGCTACGAATAGCCCTCAAGGATACGACGCGTATAGAGGTGAGTGTAGGGTTTTCCTCGCGGGAAACCAACATCTTTTGGTCGAGTTGTTGACGTCTTGTTGTATAGGCCCGCTGAAGAAAGTTCTGTGTGCCGCTTTCCCCTGACCTAGAACAATCTGGCGATATGGTGGACAGGGATTGTTGCTAAACGAGAAAATTCCCGATATCGGAATGGTAAACTTCCCTCGTGATTAGGAGGCCATATTTAGAGGTATGTTGAAAATCCGGAAGAACTTACCCGTGGGATAAGATTCTCCGAGTAATGAGATCCTGCTCGTAGTTTGGTTCAGAAATCGGTACTATGGATATCTATAATAACTATATAATAACTATATCTAACTGATGGCTTAAAATACACCTCTTTGCTTCGCCTTTTTATTAAAGAATATATTGTCAAGTTATGATATTGATTCTGTATAAAACTTCTTCTAATATGCCATTCATGATTCGAATCAAAAGCAAATATACGTAAATAATTATGTCGATATTACTTAAAATGCGTTGTTCCCTATGTTCACTTTATTACACTACCTATATGTATTTTAGTAGAAGCATATCCACCACCACCACGATAACAGCCCTACGTATCTGCCCTTCCCCGTCCACAATAACATAGATATTTAGCCGATCAGGTGGCGATCACATATCGTTTGTATGCTATACGTGCGTTGACGATACGAGTTTATTTGTACATATATAGATAGTTACATTTAGTATATTCACTCGAGCTGCGTTTAATGAAATTATCAATGTTGGTGAAACAATACTTGTAATTCCTACAAAAAACTAATATTCTATCCCAAAATGTGTAGCATTTTATGTCAAAGATACAAGATTGACAATGGATTTGAAAATGGGGTGGACTTGTCGAAACACTACTCCCTTGCCGATTTCGATGATTTTTTAATATGTTGCCGGGAACATGATTCTACGAACTTTTCTCTGTACGTCCTACTTTTCTTTGTAATCGTCTGGCAGCCCTAGTTTCCCAGAGATAGTTGTAAAAAGCTGCCGTTACCACTCTCTATAATTGTGTGTCCGTAGTAGCGTATGCGCTGGTATTGATTGCCGGCTACCTTGCGGCGCGACGCGACATTGGGTAAACTTGGGTAATTCCATCGATCCTTCGGATGAAAGCCCCGTGCACGATTGCATAATATGCGGGGCTGTAAGAAATGTCTGCGATAATTCGATTAAAAATGAATATCAGCAACGTAGGTTTGAGATTGTGTACTGTGTACACTATTTATTTATAGTTTATAGATATTGGATTAGCTTTGGGTTACGCTATGCTCTCTGACCGCCGCTGTGAAGTGACCGGTTACTAGTGAGGCAGATATATATTCGCATATAGTATGTATATATAGGCAGAATGCGTAATAGGATACGCGTTACTATTAGTAGCGAGGGGCCATATAGAATGACCTGCCCGAAATCCAAGATTTACGTATTCCTGCTTACACACCCTACGTGTTTGCTGTAGTTCGGATCCTCAGCATTCCGATTCTTCACACATAGACCTCCTGCCTGTTGTCCCAATAGCTACCACGAAGCCTGGATTTTATTAATTTTTTTACGAATTCCATTAAAAATCATGAAATGTTTCAAAAAATATTCCATAATGTTTGACGTTAAATATATTTACAAACTTGCAAGTTCTGTATATAAGAATAGATTTCAAACGAGGACTGTTTGTTGGCACAAAGCATAACATGAAAACGCGATCAACAGTAAACGTGTTAACGCGCGTGGCCTTATTCAAAGGAAATTCATATTGCTATCGTGATTACTATAGTGATCATACTATGGTCGATATATATGTCTCTGTGTCAGTACAATACTGACATAGGTCACACACGATGCGCTCCACTTGTTACATGTCTACCTGTTTATAACAAGGTGCATCGAGGTCAATGTGAATACTTTGTCGCAACGGATCGGCATAATTGACGCGGTGAAAGATAAGAGAGAGAGAGAGAGAGAGAGAGAGAGAGAGAGAGAGAGAGAGAGAGAGTGCGTGTGTGTGTGTATATGTGCGCGCGCGTGTGAGAGAGAAAGAGTGACAATACGATAGAAAGACAATGAGAAACTAAAGTTGAAAATCACTCGCTCAGTCACTCGATAACTCGTTTATCATCGATGGAATTTCATTCTTCTGTCGGAAAGTTCTCGGATCTTATGTAATTAACTCGGTTGTTCACGCTTTTATCCAGAGCTATTGGAGAATATGCCAGTTGAGCTTAAGGAGTCTGCAATCGAATGACAACCAGATTATCCACTGAAAAAACTTCTGATTTGCCCGAAAATCCGCGACTACCGTATCAGGCGGTCAGGAGAAGATTCAGAATGCCTCTTTAACGACCGGACTCCTTTTGATTCCCTCGGGATCTTCTGTGGAGGTGGAATACTCTCGTCGAGCTAGGTGACGTCGCATTGCGCGCCCATATCACAGGGTAACAACGTAGACGGAGGTTTTCACTAAATAACTCTGTTGACCTGCGTTCCGCGATCAAGTCCTCTTATCAAAAATAATTCGATTAGTTGATTTCATAGCCCGAAGTGGTATGTACAAAATGATAAGTAATGATAAGTAATAAGTGAAATTGATCGTATGTTTAGTGATCATTAGACTACATTATTGTTTTCTCTATTAAATTCTCTCCTATTATAACGAGTACTGTACTTTAGATATTTTACACAGAAGATGTGAAACAATTTCTATACGTTCGACGAAAGTAAGTATTAACCTCTTAGGTACGGCTGAACATTCCGCGCAGCTGTTTCTTTGTACAGCAGAGTTTGACGCGAATTACGCGTAAATGATACAGCACTGCAATGCGTGATGGATAATGATGTTCCCTACGCAAGCACATTGGAACGAAATGTTTGATAACTAAATTATAATTTTTCTTAAAGATATGACGCATATACTTTAACATTAATAATTAATAATAAAATTGAGTGTAATATATTTTAAAGCACGGTACGACACACAGACCGACGTCACAATTTTCACACTCATAGCGCGATGGTGTTTTTCAAATTGCTCTTCGTTTTCTATTTTGAAGCGACATTTTGAGGTCGGAGATTCTAAAAAATTATAAGGATACGGATCGGCATGTCGAAAAGAGCATCTAATAATGGTATATTTATATTAAAGAAAAGCAACAACTGATATCTGACACTGTCGTATCAAAAACAAAGGCTATATATTCTGTCTGTATATTGTTAATACTGTTATAAAACGTTTTGAGGGCAAAAGAAGTGCGAAGCAAGACAAATGAAAAAGATGATTTAGTTCAAACGGTGGGCGAATGAATCATTAGAGTGTGCCACTATAGTGGCGCGTCATAATGTAAGATGACATCCGCTAAAGCCACTATAGTGGCGCATCGTACCTAAGAGGTTAAACGACAATAAATAACCTTGAATGATCTTCGAACATCAATATATTATAGGTTGCTATGCATTCGTTATGGAACGGGTTACACGCCTTCATGAATAGAAACATCTTCCGTCTAGAACGTTCGTATAAAAAGACGAAGATCACCTTAAAATCTCAGAAACACAACTACCCACCCACCCACCTAAAGAAGATGTGTGACCACCATAAGATATCTCCCCCTCTCTCCCCCGCCGCGTCTCGTCACGAAATAGTGTAAGTTTTATTTAAAACATCTTTTTAAGTGAGCTACAATTTGGGAAATAATTGCGTACGAAACTTAAAATGGATATATGTATTTACTGGATATCTACTGGATATATTAAATGGATATATATATATATATATATATATATATATATATTTTTATAGTGGTATATGTGTATTTAATTATAACGTACATTTTATGCATCTTTGCATCTTCGAATTTCGCATAAATATGTAAAAATTTGTGGTTTAATGACCATTAATTGTTACGCTGTAATTAGTAGTTAATTAATTATTTAGAATACCGACACGTTTTAAATTTCGATAATTTCCCCATATGCTGTAGGAGTGGGAGTCAACATTTTCGACAACTTTCTTCTATATATGTAACTGCCGGGATCTCTCAGTTATCGAGATATTCGCAAACAACCGTCGGTATCGGTATCGGTATCGGTATCGGTATCGGCTATAAGGCGGTCAATGATACACACACTTTCGTAATTCAGATACGTGTTTCGCCCGAATGAATTCCCCCAAGGCCATCTTCGAGGGAAGAAAAGGAATAGGCGGTAACTTATCAGGAGTCCAGACTTACCGAAGGTATCCCAAGGGAACTGATTGTGAGTGGAAGAGCGCAGGCTTCACAAATTGCGAGAGTTGCTACCCCTGAATAAAAACAGCATACCCGATAGTGTGGGAATGCTTTACAGTACAATAGGTCAAAACAGAATATAGCAAGATATGCCAGGTAATGCAAAAATTATAACTGTATCTCTCGTGATGTTATCATGTGATTTACAACATATTTTACTGGATATTCCAGGTATTGTATGAAAAGTGAATTAATCGTAGAACTAGTTACTAAAATAGTAAGTCAAAATAGTAAGTTTTAGAATTTTTATTTTCTTCTTTCCTTTTATCGAGATCCTTTATTGAGATACTGACTCAGATTGGCAAATTTCATAAAGGGAAGCGTAAAGATGAGAGCAGCATGAAACTGAGACACACACACAGCCAGGGAATTATCGATAAGAAAATATCCGCGTACGATATCATAATATAAAAGCATATCTACAAACGCCTCAGTTAGAATTACGCAATACAATGTAGAAGGTACACATATATTGAATTAGGTTATATAGCTATATTAAGAGATAAATTAAGATAGCAACAAAATGTATCAAACGTGCACGAACAAACGTTAGAAAAGATTGTAATTGTAATAGGCGTAAGCCGCGATATAGTAAACTCCTCAATACATGAGTGAGAGAGAGAGAGAGAGAGAGAGAGAGAGAGACAAGTAAGAAACCTACATGAAAATGCATTTTCTATTTTGCATAATGTATACATGCCTTGCATATTCATGTTTAAAAACATCCGCACAGGTATATTACGTATATGTGATGTAGGAATATATACTTATGTGGCATATTCATCTTGGCCAAATTAATTCAGTTCGTGATAACTAGATTACGGATATTTATGCATTCGTGTGAAATTTAAGGATGCAAATGAAAATTTAAAGAACGCAAATAATGCGGAAAAATATGAAAAATATTTAACTTTGATCCGACCTTTTCCCATTTAGAATTTATTATATTTTCTTGTATGAATCGATCGTGCTAAGCTACGGACAACGACAGATCAAATATGAAGGTGATGTGTCAATTTGTAAAATTGAAATATGCATAGGTATGTAGTAGTGCCCCGGCGCTTTTTCTAAATAAGACATAATATATATCCCGGAAAGGTTAAATAGATCATTGAGGAATAGAAACGAGAACTAAAACACTGCTTGCCGGGCAATAACGTAACTCGATCCCTAGATGTCAGTGCGACACAATTTGAAAATTTATCTAGTACGCGTGTATCTTCAAATGTTCAAACATGTACGAATTTTATATTGGATTGTTCACGATAATTAATGGGACACTCTGTATTCCTAATAGAATGCAGTCAATATTTTGAACGGCACAACAATCTAAATCTTTCTTTTTAATATAAATATTAGGTATCTATGTTTAGCATTTTGAATATATAGAAAATAAAGAAAATCGAATTTTCATTTTTCATTTTATAAGTAATCGCGAATAAGTTCTTTTTCGTTTCCCTCTCATCCTTGAAATGATTTTTGTATAAAGTTCTTGACTTGATGAATGTTTGTTTCAAGAAGATGCTTCCCTCCCCCTATAGAAAACAATTTGAGTTTCTATGAGTCTTTACGAAACAGCATATTATTAGATGAAATTGTGAGCGGATGTTTTGTTATAAATGAACATGGTTTTGCCAAACGAAGGTCTAGAATCAATGCGTAGTCTGACGTCAATGTGACTGCAGATATTGAAACTTCCGAGCAAAAGTACTGGTCACCTTTGCACTCGGTAGATCAACGAAACTCTCTTCATGCGATCAACTTGAACTATTTGCGCATTATTCTGCGTAATATTATCTACGATATAGCGTATCCTTTTTTGTATATCTTAATCCGTTAAATGTTACGAATCTTTATAAATTCTTACAAGAAACATTTCACGCTACATTGAAGTATTTTTCGAAGATGTCCCTCGCATTAAGAGAAAGGAAGGTAATTCTACGCAGGATTTCCATAAAAATCAGCAGAATCAGTATTACAGCCCTTTTTCTATACTTTAGATATATACCAAAAGTGCGTTGACCTTGAAAATTCTCAATGATTAGCCTGATATCTCAAAAGATATCGAATATAGATAAGAGATCGAATTTCACCAATCCGGTGGGTAATTTGAAATGTAACATGATTCATTTTTTTAATATATCCATCAGGTAACGAATTATTTCATTGGGTTGGCAACTAAGTGATTGCGGATTTTGTCATTAAGTGGTATTGACAAACTCCGCAATCACTTAGTTGCCAACCCAATGATTAATAGTTCTTATTGACTCAGCCTCTACACTTGCGAGCAATATTTACAGTTATTTACAGTTATTTGCAGTTGGTATATTATTTTAGTTGTTTTGGCGCATATTTAACCGAATAATTTTAATACGAAATATTTCCAACGTTTTAATTTTGGAAACTTAGATTTTGTCCGATGAATTTTAGAGATTTTGACAGCTTTAAAACTTTAAATCAATAGCGTACAACGAAGTATGTAATGTGTTACTTGCGGGAACGTCGCGTCGTCTTGCTGACATGCTGCAGAGGTGTGACAGGGTGGCTAGAGAAAAGAGAAAAGGAAAGTCATCGTCATCTACTTATTATTACGGACAATATTTTTTGCAAAGAATCCAAATCTTTCTTCGACCGTTGCAATCCGAAATATACCGACGATCGACGTACGTTAACCATATCGCTATATCTTAAATAAGACATACACATATGTACTTTATGTATTATGTAATATCCGATATTGGATAAACGATAGTTAGGTATGCGGAATTCAGTGTTGAAACGATCGCCACTAAGAAAGCATTTGTCGCCTTGCTGTGCCGTCGCATCGGTGTCCTCTCATAAGTTTGGTATTTAATCCATGTATGTACTTTCTAAATTTCCGTATTTATTTTCCGCTAATTGATTTTTCATTATCTCTTCTACTACCTAAGAGATAATACTCACATGTACGTTACAAGTTTACTGATATCCCGTGGTTTTATCATCCATTTGTGAACGTGTCACCACTATTCCAAATAACTTTTTATTTAATCTACCATTAGGTTGTATAAGCAAAAGAATGTAATTATTCGGATAAGCGATTATTAATCTACCCCAAGCTACAACTCACTCGTTCCTCTTTTCTATTTGTTCGATATTAAAACTGCTGCTTCTCTCTTTCGTCATTGAGTTTCAAATATACGTTAGGCCATATAAACGACATGTGACCACCTGCTCCAGGATTATGTGTAATCATAACTGAAATTTAATTAATCTGTTTTACGAATATCTCGGAAACTATGGCTGACCGATAGTAACATGTCGGAACAGAAGAAATTGTTCAAAATGTTGGCTTTGACAACATGTTTCGAGATTATCGAAATCGTTGAGGTGTACCGCTTTCTGAATAATTACTAAAAAAACATTTATTGCGCTACTACTTGTCAAAGAAAAGTAGATTTAACCTCTTAGGTACGATGCGCCACTATAGTGGCACGCTCTACTGACTCATTCGCTCACCGTTTGAACTAAATCACTTTTTTCATTTGTCTAGCTTCACACTTCTTTTACCCTCGCGTTTTATAATAGTGTTAACAATATACAGACAGAATATATAGTCTTTGTTTTTGATACGTCCAATGTCAGATATCAATAAAGTGTCGATAAATAAATGAAATAAATAGAATAAATAAATAATTTAAAAAATATATCCTTCGAGATAAATTGGCGTGAAAAAAGTAATACGATCGATCGAGGGTTTAATTATTATTATGTTTAAGAATAGTGAATGTTTAAACAGTTGAATGCAGATGTTTATGAATTATGCAGATGATATTCAATTGTTCGTTATGACGCAAGGCTTTATTCAAGTGAAGGAATTACGTTTCCTTCTAGAACCATTGTGAGCAGAAATTAAATTAGTTCTACTTTTTAAACAAATATAGATGTTTAATACTTTGGTCAAGTACAGATTTAAAGGAGAAATGATTTCGGAGAAGAAATAAGCTAAATACAACCGTGATACCCGTGTATACGCGTGAAAATCGTCAAGGAGGTGTAGATTGATTTTCTTACAAAATTTGTAGGATACGTTATCTAGTATATTATTATCCATACATGATTCGATTTTTAAAAGTCTCAGCTTTGTCGAAATGGAGGTATTTACCTTCAAAATTGGAAACTTTAATAATCACGCAATCCCTGTATCAAACCGCTGCATGGGCAATTTTTCGATTAACTGCAGGAGAACGATTCATAGAAAATTTAATATTACAGATTGATAAAGGAAATTGGAGATATATAAAATGGATGTCAGACATATTATTTTCGGAGGGATGAAATCAGAACTGATCGCATCGGTGTCGTCAATGCTCTTAAGCATATTGCTATATATCATGTATTCGATTGGTCCTTACTCTACGACGAATATTCCTACCAAATCGTTAATGCCGTCTTATGATTTCATAGTCGTGGGCGGTGGTTCTGCAGGTATGTTCTTTCGTGATATCGATACAAAGTTCCGTCATAAAATCTGATTAAAATGCGACAAAGACAAGCGCACCTGTGTGTTTGCATGCGCGGAACAGCGCGTTGTTACTCATACGATCGACTGACACAAAAATCTATCAATTCGCGCACCTCGATCTTTTACCAATGCACATTACGTTTAACGACTCCATCCGTATTAATGTTATATTAAATTTATACGTTGTTGTATGTATTAACGACGAAATTTTAACGTATTTCCTTCGCATGGTGAAACTACGGAAAAGCTATCTACTGCCCGATTTCGACGGGTTTTGAATATGGTGTAAAACTCGCCATTTCGAACAACTGTTTGGGAGGGCAGGTAGCTTCTCTGCAGTTTCCTATTTCATGTATATTCGACGTTTATTTTGTAAACATTTTGTTAAGTTAATCGCGTTAATTCCGTTTCACAATTTCGACAAATTTTCTCTCTTTTTCGATGTTTCAAAGTTGAACTGTAAATTTTTGATTTCAAGAACATTTGCTCCGTTTAGTCTATATTTGAGGATATCAAGTCTCCTTACGTACATTCTATAGTGTCATATCAATTTACGTGATTACAGGAGCCGTGGTCGCGAGTCGCCTATCTGAGGTAGAAGATTGGAACGTACTCCTCCTGGAAGCAGGTGGCGATGGAAATGCTCTATATGATATTCCTATTCTTGCCGCCAATCTGCAGCTCGCCGAAATCGATTGGAAATACAAAGTGGAGACCAATGAAAATTTCTGTCGGGGTAAATAATATTTAATACGCAATACCTCGTTATGATAATGACAAGTATTTAATTAGAAAAACAATGCTGCATACCCATCCATAATCATCCATATCTAACGCTTTATATTTTACGTTGGGAAAAGTAAATTAAAGGTGGAGGAGATACAAGAAAGCATGTCACGCTTTCAAAGGATCATAAAATGCAATCTATGGCAACGCGAATAAATAAAGTAAGTAAATAAGTGGAACTTTCTAGAACATTGGCACGCCATCGCCTTTCAATCCTAACGAGTATTAACACTAGGACTAATAAACGCGTCAAGATAACGGATCTGAATTTTTCTTTTTCACAATTACTAAAAACATACAGGTATTTTTGACAAAATTAATATTGGTTTTTATCTAAATAGATAAATATATGAATCTATGGATCTATTTAGCTTCATTGATATCGTTCGAATTATATCGATTTACGACTATATACGTGTATGAAAAGGTTTAGGTACAATTAAGTAGGTCTAATGTTGATCGAATGATCAAAGTCGGGAAACGAATCTATGAAGTCGAACTCAAAAGAATATAAACACGAATCATTAACCAGCCAACGTTAGTATTGAGTTACGAATACTTCGTTTCACTTTGCCGTGCCTTAAATTATGCCCACAGCGATGAAGGAGGGTCGTTGCTTCTGGCCACGTGGCAAAGTGCTCGGAGGCAGCAGCGCGATAAACTACATGCTCTACGTCCGTGGTAATAGAAAAGATTACGACATTTGGGAACAATTGGGCAATCCAGGATGGTCCTACGAGAATGTCCTCGGTTATTTCAAGAAATCGGAAGACAATCAAAATCACTTCTACACTGAGACACCGTATCATTCAACCGGAGGTTATCTAACTGTCCAAGAATCACCATGGCATACTCCTCTGGCCGATGCGTTCGTTCGAGCTGGCCAAGAAATGGGTTATGAGAATAGAGACATTAACGGAGAACGACACACTGGCTTTATGATTCCTCAGGGGACCATTAGACATGGAAGCCGGTGCTCCACAGCGAAGGCCTTCCTGCGCCCGGCAAGGAATCGTAGGAATTTACACGTCGCTATGGAAGCGCATGTTACCAAAATTTTAATAGAGCCGTCGTCGAAGAGGGTTTACGGCGTAGAGTTTGTTAGAGACGGGGAAACGTTACGGATTCGTGCCGACAAGGAAGTGATCGTTTCCGGAGGCGCTATCAATAGCCCTCAGTTGCTGATGTTGTCGGGAATAGGACCTAAAGGACACCTATCGGAACACGGCATACCAGTGATTCAGGATTTAAAAGTGGGTCATAATCTTCAAGATCATATAGTTGCGGGGGGCATTACGTTCTTGGTGAATGAAGAAATTTCATTGATAGAGAGCAGGATGTATAATATTCGCAATGTCCTAGAATACGCATTATTCGGAGACGGCCCTTTGACCGGCTTAGGGGGTATCGAAGGACTAGCTTTCGTTAATACCAAATATGCGAATACTTCCGACGATTTTCCAGACATACAACTGCATTTTTCGGCAGGGGGGACGAACTCCGACAACGGTAGGCATATTAGAAAGGTTCATGGGCTGACCAAAGAATTCTATGACGCCGTATACGGGGATCTTAATGATAAGGACGTGTGGGGCGTCCTTCCTACGCTTTTAAGACCGAAAAGCAAAGGAGTTATCAAACTTCGGAGCAACGATCCTTTCGATCATCCATTGATCTATGCGAATCATTTTGAAGAGCCGGAAGATATGGCGACACTGATCGAAGGAGTTAAGTTTGTGTTCGAGATGAGTAAAACTGCTTCGTTTAGACGTTACGGGAGCGAAACGAATCCAAAACCATTTCCTGGTTGCAAGCATATTCCGATGTATAGCGATCCATACTGGGAGTGCATGATCAGATTCTATTCCATGACTCTATATCATCCCGTGGGTACTTGCAAGATGGGGCCTAGTTCGGATCCAAAAGCTGTGGTAGATCCTCGGCTTCGAGTTTACGGAGTTATTGGACTTCGAGTCATAGACGGCTCAATTATGCCAAATATAGTTAGCGGTAATACCAACGCACCGATTATCATGATCGCAGAGAAGGGTTCCGATATGGTGAAAGCGGAATGGTTGAGGGAACAGACGTCAAAATGAATGGCTGTTTTTCTAAAATTAATTCAAAGCGAATGCTAATACTATATTATATAATAGAAACTTATAATTTCAAACTCAAAATAGATTTTAATTACGTTTTACGTACAGTGGAGCACGAGCCAGAATATGTAGTCATGTTTTATTAAATGAACATCAAGTAATGTAAATGTTAACAAGGGAGCTAATTTACAAGACGCATTTTTTCGACCGATTCGGTATTGCGACCTCCAGCAAGAAGATACATAGGATAGTAATGAACTATTGTCTTAAGGCTTGGCACGGTACGCACGGCTTTTACAAATAAAATCAATCAGGATAATGCACGTGACGTAACACATAGAACAGAGATACGATAAACAGAAAACATATGAACATATCGAGATATGTATAATTTTGTGTGCTGGACTGGGTTAAATACGTAGTAGAGATACTTTTGTATGTGGTTGTCAGTGTGTGGAGGTATGTGTGTGCGGCGTCTGAAAAACAGATGAATGTAAACTGTTCAGTCGGTTAACAGACAGGTATGGAAGAAAGTGCTGAGACGCGTGCAAGTGTGTATCGATGAATATCTTAGAATAAATATATAAAAATAAATATATATATATATAGCTATTTTAATATTAATTCCAAGTGTAAATTTAGTATTCCTATAACATTATTTCGGCTATCAAGATCCACAATTCTCAACAGAACAAAATTGTTTCGATTTACTCTTTCGCGACTTCTCTCGATGCTCTTTGAACTGGAATTGATCAACTGGAATAGAGTCAAGCCGTAACGGTAAGAGACGCACAGATAAACGCGGATATTCGAACAAACAAAGACATATGAATTTTAACCTAACAGATATGTCTAAGAATCACTATGTTTTGAACAACTTTTTCCTATACACGTAACTGTCGGTCGTCCATAGTTTCCGAGATATCTGCAAAACGTTATCGATACCATAACAGTGAATTCTGCCCATAATTGTGCGTCCGCAACGGCGTATACGTTAATATTGGTTACCTCGGTTACCTTACAGCGGACGGATATAATGACAATGATCCAACCGAAACCTAGTTCTTATCTTTCGTTTATATAACATGTATAAACGAGAATTCAATATAAAGATTCGTGCACAACTACATATGCGAAGCTGTAAGAAATATCTATTCTATCGCGATTAAAAATGAATATCATCAATGTATTGGGTTTGGTTTCGAGTTAACGTTATCAATCCGCTTGCGCGAAGTAGTAACGGTCCTTCTATTTCATCGAATAATATCGATTATTCTTCCGCCTATCATTTGTATAATTAATTTGTTCTTATGTTACGCAAGCGTTGCCAGCCGCTTTGCGGTGGCAGGGTTGAACGCAATAACCCAAGGCCAAACGCAATATTTTCTTACAGCTTCGCATATGCAGTTGTGCACGGGGCATTTAAGCTCGCCCAATTCTCGTTTATACATACTACAAACAGAAGGTAAGAGATAGATTTGAGTTGATTTTGAGCGATCAATACTGACCCATAGGCTGTCACAGACGCAAAGTGTATTTGTGATTTTCGAAGAATAAAGTCAACTTCTTGCATTAAATACGTATTCAATTATGTAATAATAATTATATAATTATTTAAGAAGCTTAAATTTTCGTGAGTAAAAAGAAAAGGAAATGTAAGAAAATGTGAAGTTCGAACGCCTGGAACATCTCTGTCTCGACCGTGGGAAGGGCAGAGAAAGCGTCAACATTTGAGGCTGCCAAAAATTAGGTCCCTAGGTTTTGCGACTGCGTTGTCTAGTATATTCGAGTATACTTTGCGCAATCATCGATGATGTGGGCGAATGTCGAGACGAAACTACGCGAGTTCGGCATTTCCAAGTCTACAGAACATGCTGTAAACGTGACTAACCTCAACTCGCTTGTAATATTTTTTTTATAGTTTATTTATTGAATAATTCGGGATACCGCAAAAATTGATCTGCTACTGTGCGTACACGGTTTCGTTTACGATTATACGATATTCTCTTTTATACTCTATTTGTAATTTTATGTTACTATTTAGTTTCAATTCCAATCATTATAAACGGTGTAATCTTATTCCATGCTTTACCAATCGGTAACGCTGAGAATAATACAAAAGTACATCGTTAGATGTCATTAAGAAAACTTCCAGCATTCTCACGTGTTGACATAAAATTGTAAAATATAACCTATATGTATAATAGTTAGTAGATTTTCATGAAATGTATTCCTTTTTTATTCTATGAGTTGTTTTATTATTTATTTTATCATATTATTGGAACAATGAATAACATTTAAACAAACTAATCTAGATGTCAAATTATTAACGTGCCAGAATAACCTATAAAGATCTTGAATGACTCGATTCCTGTAAAAAAATGCTAGCTCCGTGTCAAGATATCATTGAAGATATAGAAGATTTAATATCATCGCAAGATATTACACCAAAGGAACGATATAATGCAAGGAAAAATGTTACTGTTCGTTCTAAACGTAAACAAGTAACTGAAGATGTACCAGAACCTCCTATTTTCGATAGTATTGTGCCAGGGACACAGACAATTTATACAAAGACATGGGGTTGTACTCATAATAATTCTGACAGTGAATATATGGCAGGTCAACTTGCTGCTTATGGTTACAAATTAACGGAAAATAAATATGAAGCAGATCTGTGGCTCTTAAACTCTTGTACAGTAAAAAATCCAGCAGAGGATCATTTCAGGAATGAAATCGAAGCTGGAAGAAAGATGGGAAAACATGTTGTAGTTGCCGGGTATGGAAACTTCTTTGTATCTAATGGACGTAGTTCTTTTTACCATATTGAAAAATTTATTTATTTTGACTACTTATTAGAAGGGTAATTATCAGTAAGTGAATGGGAAAAAATTAAAGTTATAATGAAACATAGCAAGAACAAAGTGGTTAACAAAGACTTTTGCATAGATTATAATTTTCTATATTACTTTTCACAAAGTATTAAATGTATATATATATATACGAATATTAAGTCTCATGTAATTGTGCGATAATTCTGTAGTTGAGCAAATCTACATTTGGAAAAGGAAAAAGGATTTTCTCTTTATCCAAGTATTTATTTCTTTCCAAGTTAGTTCACCTCATTATATATCCAGATCCACTAAATACCAATTGAACGATTCAGCACTGCTACACATTTTATCGAACAGAATTCTCTTCAAGCAAAAACTATATTCAAACGTCTAATAAAATTCTATTATTAGTATCTCATTTCTATAGCTAAATACAAATAGTAAATAATAATTCTTAATCAATAAGTAATATGAATTATGTTTCATATAATGTAATATAAAATATGACTAATTGAAACTGATAATTGAAATGTAATATATTTCATAAAATAAATTACATTTCATGTAAATATATATTACAACATAAGGGGAAATTCGAGGATTTATATTATTCTGCCAGATTAGTTTATTAGTTTCTTTCTTATCCATTTCTCAAATTGTGTTCTTAAAGCTAAATTTGAAATATGTTACTTATACTTGATACTGCTTAATCTACTATTATGAACTTTTGCAAATTACTATGAAAATATAAAAAACAAAGATTATTTTATATCAGTATCGGTAAGATTAAAAATATTTTATCCGTAGTTCCCTTTCACATGCAAGAAACTTAAAAGAGTTTAACAACTTCTTTACTTGTATACATATAATATTTTTCAATTGGTTGAAATATCTTAACATTAATGTAACATTTGGAAGTAAATCTATATATAGCTTAGGTAATAAAAATTTCAGGTAAATTAAAGGGGTTGTCAGCTTGTTCTTTTCTTCAAATTCACTGTCCTCTGTAATCAAAAATACAAGAAATTCATATGGTATTTCATACGCTAAATCTAACAATTCAATTATTGCCTAGTTCCATATTCGTTGATTATTTGCAATTAATTAAAATTAATATTTTAATTTTGTATGATTTATTTTTACATACATACATATATATATATATATATATATATAATATAAGATTATGTTTTACGTTAATAAAAATTAATAAAATATGACATATGTTTTAACGAGATAACATTAGAGCTGGGCAAATATAAAACTTTAAAGATAATTCAGTTAATCTAGATTAAAATTTATTATGACTACAAAATTTACTGACCAAAAGGCGAAAATCAATTTTCATATTATACTTTGTTTCGTTCAAATATACACAGAAACTAAGCACAAGGTAGCATAGGATTTCAAATCAAATAATCAAAAACAATCCTAATAAAACTTTATTCGCTGTTGATTTTTTCAGAATATGTTATTAATTATTAATGAATATAAATTAAAAATATATGTACATTTTTTATTTATGTATTGTTCTCCGGGACATTTGTTTAGAAACTAAATTTATATTCAGTTTAAAGACTCAAAAGAGCAAATAGTAAAAATAGATTGGTTTCAGATGCGTACCACAAGGTGCACCGAAGTCATCTTTCTTACAAGGATTAAGCATGATCGGCGTGCAACAAATCGATCGTGTGGTAGAAGTAGTCGAAGAAACTCTGAAAGGAAATACCGTTCGGTTCCTGCAACAGAAAAAGGAAGGTGGTAAAAAGATCGGCGGCGCCTCTTTAAGATTGCCTAAGATTCGTAGGAATCCACTGATCGAAATCATAGCTATAAATACTGGGTGTTTAAATCAATGTACTTACTGCAAAACAAAACATGCGAGAGGTGAACTGGGAAGTTATCCTCCGGATGAAATTGTTGAGCGTGCGATACAGGCGTTCGACGAAGGCGTCTGCGAGTTATGGTTAACCTCTGAAGACACAGGAACTTATGGTAGAGATATTGGCACGAGTTTGCCCGAATTACTGTGGACACTCGTGAAAGTGGTGCCCGATGGATGTAGGATTCGCGTTGGAATGACTAACCCACCATATATCCTGGAGCATCTGGAAGAGATGAGCAAAATTCTGAGCCATCCAAAAGTCTACAGTTTTCTTCACATTCCGGTGCAATCTGGAAGCGATCAGGTGTTAGCCGATATGAAGCGAGAGTATACCCGTGCCGATTTCGAGCGAGTTGTCAACTTTCTACGAGAACGTGTACCTGAGTTAACTATAGCGACGGATATCATTTGCGGTTTCCCAACAGAAACGGAACAAGATTTTGAAGAGACGATGAAACTTTGCGAAAAGTATAAGTTCCCGAGTTTGTTTGTCAATCAGTTTTTTCCCAGGCCGGGAACGCCGGCTGCTCGAATGACGAAAATACCTACGCAAATTGTGAAAAACAGAACCAAAAGGTTATCAGAATTTTTTCAATCTTATTCTCCGTATTTTGAGAGAATAGGACTCGTTCAAGATGTGCTAGTGACAGAAATATCCCATGATAGAAAGCACTACGTCGGACATAATAAATCTTATGAACAGGTTCTCCTACCGTTAAAGAAAGAATATTTAGGAAAAATAGTTACAGTAAAGATTGTAGAAACGACAAAATATTGTATGAAGGGGGAACCAATAATAGAAGGTACGTCCCCGGCGTTAAAACCATGTTTACCAAAAGGAGCTATATCAGGAATACCAATGGAAATGAAATCATCAAAATATAGAATAGGAGTTGCCCTGGCAATTCTTCTAGCAATCATTCTAAAGCTATTATGGAAGTTTTTTATGATTTAGCAAGTCCCTTGTTCTTAAATTCTTTAATCCGGAATCTATAAGAGAGATTGTTACTATTGATTCAGGCGTTAATACCAGGGACGGACTGGAACTTGAATTATTCTACCGGAAGATGACTGACTGACTGACTGACTGACTGGCTGGCTGGCTCTTCATTTTTAGTTCATTAGTTAAATTCTACGTAGGGCTGCGTCAAATCCCACAAATCCCTACCGATCCACCGGTAATTTTCCGAAACTACGCGATGCCACGTGGGTCAGTCCGCATCTAAAATTGATAGTTGTATCGACAAATCTGTTTAAGTTTTAGAAAATACACCAACAAATCTTTATATTAACAAACATTTTAAAACCAACAATTAAAATTTGTAATCTGTTGACTCCATAAGAAGCTAATGAATAAATAAATACTGCTTCTAGTCGTTAGTTTCCCATTGATTTGTACGGCATAGTAACATTTTGTGTATTACTGTATTACTACGTTACTATTTACAAATTGATCAAGAGCTGTCCGGTGCACCGTACATTTTATTGTAGATTTTCTACATTTTCCTATGTACATCATGATTCAACACAGTTCAAGTCCAATAAATCGAGGTAACGAAGCGCCGAGTCATTTTTTTAACCTTGAATCCGATACAAAATAATGCATCGATTCAAAAGATAGAGATATTTTCAACAACAATTTATCTACATAAAGTACATATGCACGTATGCATGTATATATGGAGTCGATGTTATGCATGTATATTCTCGTAATTTATTCTTTTTATTAGTTATAACATTTATATATAAGATTCACATATATCTGCAATTTACAATATAAAAGTATATTCATTATAGATGAATGTACATATTTTTGTCACGAATAAATACAAGCATTCGAAATATCCTATTTCATACGATCACTGATAAAATAAATAAATAATATTATTAAATGATGAATTAATAACAGTATAATAATAATAATGTGAATAAAAATAAACGAATAGGTATATCGTGATATTATCAGAAAACGTTGTTAATCTTTATCCTTGCAGCAAAAAATAGTTATACTATAAATTTTATACAATCTGTGTATATTTAATAAATTGATTTTTGTAATAAACTATCAGTTATCAATTCTTATTTTCACAGTAAAATAGATTTACGTTATAAAGTTCGATAGAATTTATTTTTAGTATGGCGATATTTTACATAAAAACTGTACTTAATTTTAACTTATTTTGTATAAATTTTACAATAAAATTTTTCTAATTTTCATCTTTGCATTGTCAAATAGTAACAGTAAGCTATGGCTCAAGTGTACAGCAGAGGTGTACCGAAATTCAATTGCATTGTAGCGAATTCTCGCTCGACGGGTAACGTGTATTTATCAAGAAATCGTGTTTACGATCACTTGCAATACTTGGAGTCGATGTTATATTTAAGATAAAAACAGTCGCGTCTGAATTTCCAACGAATTAAGAATGGCTTTGTTGTTGAATTCTACTTTGTAAAGGGTGTGTCTTTGGAAAAATGAAGAAAAAGGAGTGAAACTGTGGTATTTCAAGCGTTCCCTGAAATAAAATGCTTAACAGTGAAAAAAGTAAGAACTCTGATTTATAATTAATTGACTATATTTGAATTGACAAAATACAGGAACCGGCCCTGAGTGGGCTTACAAAATATTATTAGGACAACCCGAGTATACAAATTAATCTTCTAGTCGAACAATGATATCGAATATAATTTAACTTATTCTCAATGCATTCAGAACTATAATAGTAGAAAAAGAAAGAAGAAGGTATTGAGCGTTCCCAAGTTAATTTATCCTCGAGAAATCTTAAGTATAGAGAAGAGGAAGAGCATACATTATACTTATTAAAACAGTATGTTCGCTAAGGAAACATAAACCTCTTAATTTATTGCATTAACAATGCTCTTTTATTTGGTACCGTCCCTCCCGATGCTAACGTTTCGCATTTTAAAGTACTCTACATTATTATTATTATTCGAAAAATATTAACTTATTGTTACTAAACGTAAGTTTAAGCTTATTCTAAAACGAGTTATTATCAAGGTATTTCCTGAGTATTAAAATTCACAGGCAAAACTGTGTAATCCGCTAGAAACGATAAAAGAGATATTTGTAAAAATCCTTTTTGTTAAATTCAAAATTGGGATTTCCAAACAGCATTACAACAATCAGATTACTCTCGTCTTTTGCATAAGATATGAATTTCCGCTGCTTTATGTACAGCTTTATGTACAGCGACAGACTTAATTTTAAAAACAAGGCTTTTATGACATATGCTGCTGCGTATCAATATCATATTAATGTCTTGTAACATTTTAATATATTATCATATACATAAATATGAACAAAAAGAACGTTAGCATAACTCTTTTAACAAATACAATTTATTGTTGCACTTTCTAGCCTATTTCGTTAGATTATTTTCCCTTTAAATTGACATATTAATGAAATATCATGAAAAATAATCTCTTTTATCTTTCGTACTATGTATATGTAAAATGTAATGAACGATTTTTTAACATTAAAAGCTGGCACTTTAAATATTTTGGATCCTGGTAACGTCTAAACATACAACAGGACTAACCCAAAGACATACTCCCGTTTATAAACGAAATATTTCTTCAAATATTTGCGCGCGTATACAGTAACGAAAATTGGTAAATAAGAGAGCAGATGTTTGTCCTTTTGAAGGATGATTAAATCGAAAATCTTTTCTTATCAGTTTCGTATTTGAGATGTGAGAATCATTTCGATTAACTAATAAGTAATTTATTTATCGATATTTCCTATAAACTCGAGTTTTTGAGGATTTTAATGTACTTGGCACATTTTCATTTTACTCAACATGAGACTTTCCATACCTTTTATTCGCATCAATCCTCCAAAAAGTAATACGTATAGCGTAGTATGAATTAAATTAAGATTAACGACTGTGTGATTTGATCATTGTTTATCACTGACACGAAACAACACAAAAGTTAATGCGAAAAGAATAATGTAAAATTTATATACTATTTTTTTCTTTATTCGCAATATAGATCGGATAAATCGCTTAATCGCTAACCTTAGTTTAATTATACGTACCCACACACACACACGTGCGCGCACACGCACGCGCACACGCACGCGCACACACGCGCACACGCACGCGCACACACGCGCACACACACAAATTATATGACACGATATGATGATGATGATGATGATGATGATGATGATGATGATGATGATGATGATGATTATGTGTGTGGGTGTGTGTGTGGGTGTGTGTGTGGGTGTGTGTGTGTGTGTATATATATCTCATCTTCGAGGCACTATTTGCACAATACTAACAATAAGTAAGAATATACTACACTTCAGAAGGCCACATTTTATATATACATCGCACAACGATCGCTTTTCTCTGAGCTCTTATCGAACATGTAACCTTAAATTTACATATGCTACAATTGTTAGATATTTCTCTGGTATCTATACGTAAAATAGTAATCCTGCAGCCTCGTTCGCGAAAATTTTGGCATCCTTCTAGCTCGACCTCAAACGCACTGAACTTTACATCTTGTATCTTTTACCAATCGATTTCAACGGCTTTCGAGGCGACAGTACGCAAAATATTATGTAAATAATTATAAAATAGCATTTCCATTGCTCGACCTAGAACGCTACTAACAATATGTACAATACATTCGAACTTTTGATTAAGTCTTTGAGCGTATTAATGATCATCTAAAGATTAAAAACACTATGTACACTGGAATGGTATTGTCCTATATCACAGAAATGTCGTGCGTGCTCGCTGTACCCACGCTGTTTTAAAATGATCCGTCGTCGTTATCTTTGCTTAAGCTTTTATCCAAAGGAAATTACGATACTTAATTGAAGAGATGATACTTATGCCGCAAATTATCGGAGAAGTATTTAAAAAATAACGATCTTCCCCACTGAGTAATTCCCCAATTGCCTATGCAATGCCTTTTTTTCATATGATTGTCTTTCCATTTTTCTTCTCTTTATTACATGAACATATCATATACAGCGTAATAATACTAATGACCCATCTTATGTACTATATATGTATGTATCTCATCATCGTATCTCAATCTCGTTAAAAATGCAGATATTCGTATTAAACGATACACGTGCCTTTATATCGATTATATTTTTTTCTTTTTATATCTTAGAAATAGTGGTTTAAAGAATCAGAACCAAGTCATTACGGCATCGAAAGATATCGGGAGGCATATAGCGTATTGGAAATATCCAACAGAGAAAACACGTTTATAGGAATCTATGTATAGAAATGCTTCATTAGGTAAAATAATGATTTAAAAAAACTAAAGGTTTGTCATACATTAAATAGGACCATCGAGTGTCTAATAATTTGTTTTGCGGACGATAAACAATTAATTTTCCATATTTCCTTGATAAAATATTTGCCCCCTCAAGTATACTATGCTAATTTAGTCTCGATCTTATAGAACATTTCAACATCCGTGAAACAACACTGTTTTACTGAATCGAGGAATTAGAACAGAAACGATACTTTACTTTTCACTGTTTACTCTTACATTCGGTAAAAACCTTTGATGATACAACATGAAATGAATTTAAAACGGTAATACGACAAGCGACAATAAAATTTTTCTAAAATTGTCAATGAAATTAAAATTCCTTTGAAGAACATAACAAGTCGTCTGTATCGCGATTAAAAAATATTTACCATGAAGAATAAAAATATTTAATTTCAATTGATTATTAATCGATGTTAATAAAATTTTTAATAAATTAGCTATACACGCTTTGCTAATTAAAATAAAAGTTATGATATTTTTGCACACCACTAATTTTCTAAATTCACGGCATAAGTTTCAATGTACACATATTATTTGTTCTTGTAATAAATAAAATACATTTACATACATGGACAAAACGATACGGAACTAAATGCATATATGAAAATAACGAAACACAGGATCATTTTACGACATTTCATAGAAATTATTTGGATTTTTACTTAAAGAGTCATACTATAATAAATCTTTCTTTTTCTGTTTACAAAGTAGAGATTTCGTGATCGATATCGCAATACTCGTTTTATTAGTAATAAACTTAATATAAAATTTCATTTGGTTAACGTTAAGATCAATCAAAGATTTGACGACACGATATAACATATGGAATGAGATACGATTAAATGAAATCTTCATACATATCGGTATCAATTTCGGTAAAATAGTCTCTGTTCTTTATTCTTTTGACGGCCAATTGATCGTATAGAAAATAAATAAAATAGAGAAGATATCTTATTATAAATTATATATACATACATATATGTCATGGGTTCACAGAGATATCAGATTAAAAGAAATGTTCATTTCTTTTATCGGAAGAGAGCGATTAAAAACGAAATTTGTATATCGATCACGAAATTCAACCGAATACGAATATATTACTATGCGCTGGTTATTTACATGCAGTCTTTCGCGATCCAGCATACACCGGTACAAAAATAACGTTCGAACGAACAAAGAGAAGGGAACAAATATTAAATAAAATAAATTGACGTTTGATTCGAACATTAAAACGGACGTACAAAGAATCGATATGGCATACTACTAGAACACTACGAACAATGTAAAAAATAAAGTATGGCTCCCAAGAAGGGCGAAAAAAACGTTAAAAATAATTTAAAAAAGAAAAAAAGAAAAAAAAACATACGTTATGGCAATTCTTATGGCGTAAATTACATAATGGCACAAAAGTGTATCCTCGTTTTTTGTACCGGTTCGAACGTTGAAACCCTGAGCGCAATATTGACGAAAACTTCATTTAAAAGGAGATTGTACCCGCTGGAACTGAAGGAAATCAAACCTGAGATTCTAACAGTCGGAGTCAATTCCGATCAGTTTGCACTGCAAAATTGTTTTTGCGTCACAAGAAGAATCATACATACCGCATATACATATACATATGCATTGCCGGTTTATCGGTCGCAGCGGGAATCGATATTGTCATCGGTCTGTCTCACTCGCTCGATATTTAAACTGACTCTATTCGCAGCACAGAGAGCAAAAAAAAAAAAAAAGAGAGAAAGAAAAAAAAGAAAAGAAAAGACTTGATTACTTGGTGATCACTTGTCTGCGTATGTACGCGAATGTACGTTAGTACGGATTGAGAGAGACCCGACACAGCGCGTCGTTCGACCGTCCGCGCTCAAACACGATTGAGTAGTTTACAGTCAACTAGCGGATAAAGCCGAATTTATACCGTTTTACTGTGGATAATCCCTGCAAACGAAGCGAGGATAAAAGCGATGTTGCTCTTTTTTCTTCTTCTTACCCCTCCCCCCCCCCTTGAAGAACCATCCGTTTTTCTCGAAAATCATCCACAATGAAACAGAATCATCCACAAATTATCGACTTCACTTGCTAGTTGACCGCAAACTATTCAATCCCGTCTGAACCAACCTTTAATTTTTGTTCAAAAAAATTCCATGAATTCCAGATATGGTAAATTACAATCGATAAAGGATCAAAGGTAACTCTCCATCATCGAGAAGATTTCGTCATTACCGCTCCTCTTTATCCCCCGATACTTGACTCATACAACTTGTTATCTTACTATTCCTATAGCTACATACATACTTCAATAATACTTTTTGAGCGACCCTTTTTACGAGTCATGGCAATCCCTTTTTGACCTCGTATTTTATAAGACTAGCAGCAATACGTACACACGCGAGATAAAACATTTCCATGTTCTCTTTGGAGAGAGAATCGCATCTTAGGAGGAGAGCAAGCGATAAGAGAGAAAGAACGTGCGCATCGAGGGATTACGATTCGACGAACAGTAAGGTAAGACGGGATTAAATTGCGCAAGATACATTTTACTAAAAATTAGTCAACAATTTCCGGCTACTATATATCGCTCTGCAACTTAGCCAGGGATAAAGTTTAAGAAACTAGAAACGCTTTTTTTCCTGCCTGACGAACGTGTTTAAATGTTCTCAATTTATCTAATAACATTACTACGATAAAAGCATTGACAAACATCGAGAGACAAAGAAATAATTTAATCAATTGAGATGCTTGTCGAGTCTTTTCGTGGACAACGCGTTGTACTCTCTTAACGGATTATTGTTCGCAATAAAAGCATAAAAACATAGATATATTTGGTCAAGGTATTAAAATCAAAATAACCCCGTCCCCTTTCATCGAGTCGATAAATATTTAAAAACAAGACACGAACAAATTCAGTTTCATTCCGGCAACATTTAGCGGCACCGTTTCATTTTATTACGATTCAGCGGTTGGCCACATCCTTCTTTCGGCGATCTACTTTAATTGGCGTTCTTACCTTGATTCGGTTATATTCTTTTTGTTAGCGATGCGTCACGAATGAAACTCTGCAGACTACGGCGAAGGGGGCAGAGAAAACGCACAACCAGTTAATTAATAAGGCAAACGATTCGTAGGAAAGTCAAAAGCTGGTATATCCGCGTTCTAGAGAAGACGCGCTGCACTATATTTCGGCGGTTATCGTGTCACGAAAGAGCGTTTGCGTAAATAGAAAAAATCAGTCGGACGAAAAGAGTGCAACTTGGTTTCTAACCAACCGTCTTCTCTTTACTGGCTTCATTAAGTCGCGACACACGATGCCTTTAACCGAGTAAAAAGTGGTCGACGCGAAGCGTCGGCTCATGCCCTTAAAAGTTTTACGACTCGGTTCTTATATTCTTTCCTCGTATGTATTTTCTTTTTTCTCTCTTTCTGTATTTCTTATCCGTATTGTTAATCGACGATCCACGGTCCCGTCTCTCTTCTCCGCCTCACCAAGCAAAACATTCAGGGATACGTCGAATCTCCTCTTCGACTCAATTATGTAATTTAAGAGCCACGTAAAAGTCGAGTTAATCGCGCAGCAGCTAAAACTCAATCACATCGCGAATTTATGATTCTTAAACAGGTGATATTCAATTTGCAGAGTTTGAATTTAACAACGTCGTGAGACCGCGTTTTAAAATTTCATAGACTTCCCACTAACTCACCGCGGAATCAATAACAATCCAAAAGGCGTGTCTTATGTGGCTTTTACGTCGATGGACTGCTGTTTAGTAACCAAGAGTTCGCTAGCTCTTGCTCTCTCCTCCATTTGCTTGCCCGATTAAACGAATATCGCAAGTGGTTCGGAAGCGAGAAAAGTTATAAAAGGGGAATAATTTGAATCGCCATCCCTCTGATTTATAAAAATATAGTGTGACGATTATTTGTGCGTATCTGTCTGTGTGTGTGTGTGTGTGTGTGTGTGTGTCCATAATATACTACCATTAATATCCCATCTTTTTTTACGATTCACAAATCACAAGTTACAAGTTTCTTTAAAATTTCGTAAAATGTAAAATACGGATAAGTTTCACACGTTTTAGACGCACAATTTAATCGATCCTTTCTTTCGGTTGCGAACCACTTAGATTTTTAAAATACTACGTGTCACAGCAGTTAAATAATCCCCAAGTATAATATTCCTCGCAATTCTCGACACGCGCGCGCTCGCACTGTGCAACAAGATTATAATTTAATTTTCGTCGAAAGATGCGTTATGATTTCTTTTTCTTCTTCTTCTTCTTCTTTTTTTTTTTTTTCTTTTTGGATGAAATTCATTTAATAAGACACTCCCGACGATCGACGACGTTTTCCAACGAAAGCGCTCATAATCTCCTGAGGTTTCGTTTACTCTGTCTCGAGCCAATGATCAGCCGCCGTTTATTCCTCTTGGTCGGTGTGGCTAATAGCGGTGTTTTACAAGGACCAGTGTGTGGCCTCGATGAACAGAAGGTGCAAAATTCCATGGAGCAACCTTGCCTCGAACATGTTCCCACGTTTTTCTCGCCGTCCACGTGGCAGGGAAATGAACACCTCGGGCAAGGTAACAAATGTTCCCAGGGTGCGAGTGTACGACTAGCCTGTTAACAAAGATATAACAATAATTATTAAAATTATTCTTAATTTATAATCATATCATTATATTAGTTTACATTTACAATTATAAATATCAGGTTTTTCTTATATGTACATTTGTATATTCTCGTTCCATATGTAGGTATATTCGAGAATTCAATTCTTCGTAAGTATCTCTTTTCTTTCTAATTTATTTATTCCGGAAGTAACCGTAGAATTTTAAATAGTACGACGTTATTTGTAAAAATTCTGTATTCACTGATATCGATACGTTTAATAGCGTAACAAATTTTTAACAATTCCTTATATATAGAATAAAGAGGCACGTAGCATGCATCAAGTATGAAAAATCTTCTAGAGGCAATACATTACTATACTGGTGAAGATGGGAAAAGTATGAAATATAATATGTAATATCAAGAAACGTTACGCGTTATTCGGAAATTATAAAATAGAAAATGTGTCTACATACATACATACATACATACATACATACATACATACATGTGCATGATACATATATGTATTTTCTGTAGGTAAGTTTCGTATTACAAACAACGATAAGATCACGGATGGTAACACACATAGATTACCAAAGAACTATGAAAGTAGTAGATTCATACTTTATCGACAGTGGTCGGTAGAATAATGATACGACGCTAAGAGTAAGTATTTTCAAATATGTATATACGTGTAGAAGGGTAATTTCAACTTATCAGATAACATTTAGAACAAAAAGTACGTTATCGATACTAGGAATATCGTCAACGTTAAAATTCTCCTCATAAAATGCTGTTATATAAGTATATTTATAGAAAATTGTATTAATGCGTTTAACGAACAAAATATGATGATATTAAAGAAACATTAAACACTTAGTTTTCGTTAATCAAAGAAACCTTTCTCAATTTCTTTAATGAAATATATCGAAAGAAAGTGGTAAACATTCGGCAGCAAATATTCTAGTATTGCTTGGCTTCAAAAGTTGTACAAAATTCTTTATTTTCGTTTGACACCAAAACATGTTAAAAGAAATAATATAAATAATAAGAAAGAAAGTATGCTAATTTACCTAGCGTGATAGAAACAGATTTCATGCAATTTCAATAAAAATAGGCTTGCACCATGGCGGATGAAAAATATATTTTCATCGTTATTTATTGTCGTTAAAACCAACGGATGTTACATTTCAGTAAAAGAAAAAAAAAAAAAATAAATAAAAGTGGTTAATGGTCCAAGTGTGAAAAAGATCCATTAGTCTCGTCCTATATGTATTATCTCAAGTGTCTCTTATCTAGTTTTAGATAATGTAGTTGGTATTTCCTATTTACTTAATTGCCAAAAATGTAAAGTAATTAGAGGAAAAGACAGAGTTGTCAGGTTCTAGCTCCTTTCGTCTGGAACACTAATTAATCGGTATAGTTACGTCAGGTTGCACCTGTTCGCGTCAGGATGACATATTGCAATAACGCAAAGTGAAAGGAGCGCTGAACTGTATCCTAACACGAAGACTACAAGAAGACTCTTAGACTCTTCCACGTGTGCATTTTCACAAGCTGTCACAGCACGAAGGAGAGCGACAACTTCTAAATTTCAATATACAAAATAAACAGTGCATCAACGACTGTACTTTTATGGGAAATTTCGATAAAGATTCTTAATCCGAATCATTTTTTCACTCACTTACAACAGTTTTTTCCTTTAGATATTCCTTTATATACATATAGAAAATATAATAAAATTCCGAGTATTGTATTTTATTGTATTGAGATATAAATTTTACCAGTATTTACTTCTTTCCTTGACAAAAGCTTCTGCTATAATTCTTTAGTATAAATATGGAAATAATGAAATCAGGAGAATTGATATTTACGGAAAGAAGACCGAATACTTCAAATTATCCATTATAGTACGAAAATGGTTAAGATTACGAATAATCTGCTTCGATGTATCAATGTTAATCCAAAAGAATTATAACGATCATAAAGCTTATGAACGATAAAAAAAAAAAAACAAGTAGAAAAGCAATGACATTTTTACGAGCGAGGAGCCATTCATGATAAACGAGCACATGGATTGCATGCGTTTACAATTCAGCATAGCGTCACGTTACGAACACAACAAACAGCGTTGTCAAAGCGAGCTACCGAGCATCTGTCGTGCATTGCTAATTAGCGCGGCAGAAAATGCGTGAGAAAATTTAAGCAATCGAGTATGCGAGAACAAAATCGAAGGTTATCAAACGAACATCTTATGTTCCCTTCTCTTCGATGCAATGAACCATAAAACATCGCACGTTTACAACTAACAATAAATGTGAGCTATTCGAATGTGCCTGCCTAGCAACCAAGCGGATTCCGAGCAGTCTGGACGAATCCGAAACTACGTAACATCAAAACGGTGGCGCTAGAATTTCTGGCGGGAAAGAAGTGGACCACGAAAGTTAGGACACAGATCACCATATGTAAGTATGCATGCGATGTTATCTCCTCCTTATTTCGTTACCAGACCAAAAGCTCCCAATACACATGAATGAATTATATTACATCAATGAATCGTTTACTTCCCTAACCGTTATTTTATTTGTAACTTACAAATAATTCGTACGATATCTTATTTATAGCTTATAAATTGAGAAATTTTCAAAAAACATCACGTTCAAAATTTCGTGACAATATTATATGAAAATGCCAATGATACTAAAATTTAAATAAATTGTTTGAATCGCTTAGTTAAGTATAGGTGTATTGTTACATATGTTATAGAATAATCTAGATTCGTTGCTTCTAATTCGAATATCTATACGCAATATCTAATATATAATACTCAAAACTTATTATTACCTATTGTTATTTATTAAATTATGAATTATTAAAAAATGAATTATTAAAAAGTTATGAAGAAATGAAATTTAAAATATCAAATTATTTTCGAAATGAGAATAATAAATTACGATTATATTATTTTATATATGCACGTTACTATACTAGTATCAGACCATTTTATTTATAATAATTATTACTCGTTAAATTTTATTCAGATTAGAGGAAATGATTATTTCGACTTTTTCTCTTTATAAGTAAAGGAAAACTTTAGATCCACGTCTGAAAAGTCGCACAAAAGTCTACAAAGTACGTATCTTCTTTTTATCGAAAGTCTACATTTAACAAAAACAATCTTTTTGAATGTGTATCGTGAAGAAACTGTTGGTGGACGACACCATTGTAAAATATGGGAGAAACTAATTGGAGGATACGGTTTCTACGGAAAGGATCGTACGAGTTTAAAATTTGAAAGCGTGGTAATATTTTCTCCCATCACAGGCGGGCGGTAGAAACGTCTACTGGCTGTGGCAGTTGGGTTCGAAATGTAGAAAATGACGGTAGGGTTTCTCTACGCTCTACACTCTACTACAAGCCCTTTCCTCACAATATAGCAGCCAGCTGGCGCAACAATGTGTAGTGTGTATCTACGAAAAGTGATGTCGTAACGCAACGGACCCTAAATATCCCCCAGTGTAGACCGTACGCACTTCCTGCAACCCAAACGAAGTATACTTCTCCGAGAGCAATAGCGTAGACTGTTGTAGAATGTAGGGAATGATTACAGTGGAACTTTGTATACTTAATTACACAAAATTGAGCGTACTCTTACATATGTATGCAGAACGTGACAATTACCAGGAATTTAGATGATGATCACGCAAGACAAATAAGATCAGTCCACCTTTTTTTCATTTTCGAACTCTTGTGTCATTTCGTGATAAAAGTATTTTTATTATTATAAATCAGCGAAAGGAGGGAATAACCTCGTATAATCATACATTCGAATTTCTTTTTCTCCTTTTAAAAATAGGCGATATATTTACAATATGTTTTAATATTAATCTACGAATAACCAACATTAATATATATCTATAAGTTGTAACTAATAACTGTATCGATATTTGTTAAGCGGATGTCGAGAGGATGGCAGAAATATATTATATATATATATATATATATATATTTAATCATACGGACAGATAGTTTTCAAGTCGCTCCTTTGTAAAGTGCGGAAAATCTAATATCAAACTTTTTCTTACTTGCGGGCTTCAACTAAATGTACGTATGTAATTACCAACGTTCGGGCGTGAGGAATGTTTAACGTTTGAATCGCTATACATATATCATAAAATATTCATATAAGATAAAATAATTTCACATGTTACACAGTGTGATCAATAATGAGTTAGATATTAACGCGAAACTCGCTTTCCTATTTTTATGTATAGATATATTTTATTGACATTAATTAATCCCTTAAAGTCTATATCCGTCTTCATGACAATATCTCTTCATAAATACCATAAATACAAAAAGGATGTTTGTGTTTTTCTAAAAATGTAATTTCCGATACAATTTTATGAACGCTGATATAACAAAGTAATGAGAAACAAGTTTTATTTTGACACACTTTCTTAAAATTTGGCCAACTCTTAGGAAGTTAATTCTCGAATTTCTATGCTTCAGCCTTACTATTCTACTATTTTACCAAATAAAGAGAATTTGTAATGTTTTAAGAAGATGTTTAACATATTTTAACACATTTTGCCCAAAGAGGAAATATCTTTTAACGTTAGAAATATATAAATAATTAAGTCGAAAGTGGGAAAACGTGGCAGGCTTAACAACTGTCCCTACAGTCCTAATACATTCTGATACTTATCCGTTAGAATATTTGAAATATAACGTTGAAATGTTCTAATATATCGGTGTAAACTTCTCGAAGGGAGATAAATCTTACCAGTGAGAACAGTTATACATAACACGACCGACCGAACCGAAAAATCTTCGTTCTACCGCGTAGATAGCGATGGAAAAAAAGGGCATGTGGGAATAGACCCACACAATGTTACACAGTACCGCCCTGAAACTTCATGGAACGAAGATAAAAAATTCTTGACTACGCAGGCATCGCGCCGCGCCGCGCCAGCACAATGTTGAAACGAAGATCAAGCATGTCATTGTATTCGATCACAACTGTTTGTGTTAGTTTTTCTTCGAAAATCATGATGTATCGAATATATTCTTGAGGTTAGGACTAGACTGCCCGTTCAACTTCCCAGCGATAAAGTAGCTAATAAAGTACAGTAAACTCAATAAGAAGTTTAACAGAATGTAACGATACAACGTAGGAAAGTAGAGAAAATTCTAGATGCAGCGGACGACAAATTCTACGCTTCCGGAATAAATATCATCACGAATGATTATGACGAACAAATTTTTCTCTATGCTATTTCTAGCGTTTACGTTTTTTTCATTATAGAATAGATACGCGTTATTGTTGAGTTGTATTAAATTTAAAGAAAATTAGCTTTTGTGTTTAATTTTTTTTTTTTGTTTTTCGATATTGTCAAGTAAAAAACTATATGTATGTGCATAATAATAAAATAATTAACAAAATAAAATAAAAGACGCAACATGAATCTCATTTAATAGTTAAACAGTGTTATCTCTTTATGTTAAATAATAAAAAAATATCTAAATATACTGAATAACTTAAAACCTCTTATGTAAGAGGTTTATTTATTATATAAAGAAATACGATGAAAATTTTAAGAAAATTTTAGTGAAATTTTAGTGAAAAAGTGTGAAAGCATTGCGTTTTACATCTACTAAATTTGTTACAGGTTTCTATCGTGTTCTAAAATGTGAAACGTTCCATTAACGTTCGTTAATTCATTATTTCAAACGTATCTTACACTAGATACGTTACATATAATTAATAAAGTTATTAAAATTTCTAGTTTCTTTTACAAAAATTATTCAAATTTTATATTTTGACGTTTTGTTAGTTTGGTCTTGGATATCTGTAAAACAGAACAGATATATGAAAAATTGAATAGAATAGTTGGTAATTAAACTAATATGCTAATCTCTCAATGGTTTCCACTTGGTCGTTGACCGCGATAATTAATTAGTCATGAGATAATTTCAAGCGCTGCGTTAAACCGTTTAAAACCGGAACCTTTATATCTTGATAAATTCTACACATATTAAATGAAATTGGCGGCACTCTCACGCTTAAAACAATAATAGTGTGACACATTTTTGAAAACTAGCTATGCTATATTATTACCACAATTAATTTGCAAACCATTTAATTGAAAATGCTAAAATAGTTTCGATAAGAAAAACAAGATAATATTTTGAAATTTGTATAACAATTTTGTATAAGAATACCAAATGTTTTACCAAGTTCTCCTTAAATCAAAAAGTATTCATCGAATTAAATAAAGAATTATTTTGCACTTGTAATAGTCAAGAGAAATAATAACATGTACATATACAATACCCGATACATACATACATACATACATACATACATACATGTATGCATACATACATACATACATACATACATACATACATACATACATACATACATACATACATGCATACATGCATGCATACATACATACATACATACATACATGTATGCATACATATATATACAGTATAACGAATATATACGTACGAACTAAAGTGTTCATTTTCAATCGCTATCGCTTTACGATGGGATGTTATTTTTTATGATAAAAATAATATTTCAAAAGTATCGAAATTATTAACGATAGAACAATTAAATATATACACTGTAAAATAGCAAATTATTAATTGTCCTGCTTTCAATTTCAATAGTCAATTCAGCCCGTCCCCCTCCCGCCGCCCCTTTTGATTCTGTTATCGCTTCGCTATCAATTCCTAAAGAATTATAGAATCGATTATTATAATAATAGAGATGTCAAGATAAAATCTCAAAGATTGTAGAATTAATGTAGGAGAACGAGTGAAAAATGTAAGAATAGATATTAATGTTTCGGATAGGCAAACAATCGGATAGCAGTTTTGATAAACGAGACCAATTCTTATGCTAATGGTTCTGTCACGAATGTGGTCGAAAAATCTTAAACAAATTAATAATACGCGACAAACGATATAATTTTATTTGAAACATTTAATGATCAAGCAGCCACATATCTTTTTAGCAAGATAAGACTTTGAAAAATATTAGTTTGCTTCTGATTTTATGAAATATTTATAATTTCACCGGGAAATTTTGTTATATTTCTAACGTCTATGTTATATTACACAATTACGATGTATTGTTGTTAATATTTATTGTACCTCTTATGTTGCTATTCCTATATTAGATATGTATTTCGCGCGTGTGTAACTATAATTATACGAAATTTAATTTTTGAATGTAACACGTACTGTAAAATTTATAATATAGTTATTGCAGCACACTATCGTTTGAATCCACGGTGAAACGAGTAAAAATAAGTATTTTCTCAATGTGACGTTTTTGCATCGATACCCACGACGATATCTAGATTTCAACTGGTTTTAGAAGACATCTCGGCAATTATCAAAAAAACCTTTTTCGATGAATTTAGAAATCTACTACCTGCAGATTGGCATAACCGGGACTTTCAAAATTTCAGACCACTTATCTCAGTTTTTTCGCCTATCACGTTGAATTAAGGTGTATACACCGGTAATTCAATATCCCCGTTAAACGTGCTAGGAGCGTATCGAGTTTCGGGCTCTGATTCGGTCATCGAATTAGATCCCGGTTCAGTTAATCCTAGCGACCAGCACGCAGGTTTCCTCGTTTACGGTTGTTCAGGTTCTACCTTCTCTTTGTCACCTACCGTCCCTAAATTCGAACAAATCACGATCTTTATCTCACCCTTCACGCTGCCGTTCCGAATTTCGCACCAACAGAAACAATTTTCGTCGTCTGTTTGAGATTCAAGGTTAATACATGAATATTCGAATATTTGAATGAACTTTCTATAAAAACTATAGCGTGCGTAGTGATTTTATTTGATGTGCAATCTTTCTCTGCACTAAAAAATTTAATATTAGATAATTTTAAAATGATACAAATATTTTTGTTATATCTAAAAAGATTTAAATTCCGTCAATAACAAAATAATGCTAATATCATGTTATGCATACTAATTCAAATATCTACCAAAAAGATAGAACCTCGACATTTATTTTTTTCATTAAATATTACAGCGAATATTGTACTTTGAGTATTTTATATATTCTTTTGTATTATATCTCATGAATTCTGTGAATTTTAATATCTTTAAATATCCCATAAATGCCTATCAAACGTTAATATCAAAAGTAATTATAAAATACACACACACACACACACACACACACATGTATATACCAAATTTGACAGAATTTTAACAAAAAGAGTTACCTTCACTTTTGCATTATATTTAGATCCCTTTACAACCGATAATATTACAAGCAGAAACTTGGTCTTTATCTCATATAGCTTGTTAGTCAACTATCGTTTCACATTTAATCGGTTTATTTAATGCAGTAAAATTCCAGATAAAATTTTCAAATCGATAACGTATATCAACATAACTTCTTAATTGATCGACATGTATATGAAATTTCGGCAAATTCTGATGAATCGTGTTTCAGAGAACATGAACGCTGTTCGCGTTGTAATTAAATTGTTTAATTAATATTGGGCTAATCGAATTAATATTCGAATATTGAACGAAGCGTTCAAAAATTTATTCAAAAGGTAAATTAAAGTATTAAATCAGCCTTGTCTTAGTCATCGAGGAAAGGAAATGCAGAAGAGAAGGTATTAAATCTGCAATGCAAACACCTTCGATAACTTAAGACTTGACTTAACTTGAGATATAGCTGCCTTCGGATATAGGTACCGCCTACCAGATGTTTCCTGGGCCTTCAAAAGAATACTTTTTCCCAGTGAAAAAAAATACTGAGACCCTCGATCGTTGTGTGATTACATTTCTCAACAACTTGACAAATATTAAATGATTTCAAGAAAGATACTATATGTCGTGTGATTAGTCCCTTTATAGATTGACGCGTAAAATATAAAGGACAAATTTATTTTTCCTACTGAAATCATATATTTTTCCCAGTAAATTCATTAATCAATTTAGCTTGACATTCCTTGTAAAAGATTATTAAGCCATTTACACCAAAAGATCATTAGTTTAAAAGATATTCTAATTAAAGGTTGGATTAAAATGTGTTAATGGCATAGCAACAGCAAATTATATTTTCCCGAACGCTATACAAATACGATATATTTTCTAGCAAATAATACTATAATATTTACCTACAAATAAGCTTTTGTAAAATAATACTTGTAAAAAAATTTCAACATTATATGCCATAACCGATATAATTTTCATCAGAATATTGAAATGTAATAACAAAGTTTATAAATTTTCAAACAGATTGCTGTTATCTATTTGGTTGGCAACTAAGCAATTGCGAACTCAATAATACAGTAGTGGTATTTGATATAGGTATCGATAAATTATGCAGAAGTATTTAATAGATCTAATTATCTTCATCGAAACTAATATTCAATAAACGTAATTAAATTTCTACTTCTTATTCTGCATTTCTTTGTTTAAATATATATATTTTTCATAATAACTTTGTATTTTAACTCTTTATACTGTTGGAAAGTTTCTAGTTGAATATGTAGGCGGTACATATGCATTCTACCGATCATCCGATGGCAGAGAGCCGGCTTGTTATGTTTCATTACCCCTGAAAATAATCGGCAATAGACATACAATACAGGTACCTTGACCTCGTCCTTCACGATATATGCTTTACTGCCGCTCCGCCACTCTCTCTCTCTCTCTCTCTCTCTCTCTCTCTCTCTCTCTCTCTTATCGTTTATAATTAATTAATCGATTCATCTAGATACCAAAGGCGTCAAGGTCGCTCAAAGGAACCCTCAGTGTCAATGAGTGATGACCGTTTAACGAGTCTTCAAATAGAACGTCGACGCGTATATATATATATATATATATATATATATGTATGTATGTATACGCGTAACATTCCAAATAACGTTGAAGAATTTACAAATTTGCGGAGAATCACCAGGTCTTGCATCGTTATTATAATTTTGCTCGATTTTTAAAAAAGGCGATAACCTTGATCGCTCTAAAAAATAGTATATATTATACCTACTAATACGTACAGTTTTTTAAAAATTGTCTACGTTTTTTAAATTTTATTACAAATGTTTATTATATATACGATAGTTATTACTATACGATATAAGGTAATGATTATTATTAATCACATATCTTATGTATGAAGCAAAGATTGCACTAGGCTTTAGATCTCACTACCAAAATAAACACTAATAGTAATAATAATAATAATTGTTGTTGTTAATAATAATTACAATTTTGACTAATAGATACCGAAAGTAATTTGAAAGTCGTATAAAAAATTTAATGCATCCGAGAAACATTAAAAAAAGAATTGCGTCAGAAATGGGTTATATATATTGCGATATCCCATTTGTGATTTCTCCAAACGTCTGCATATCTTTACTATCCTTAGACTTAGAAGCATTCATAAACTTCTTATACTAAATTAAAGCAGATTCTTTAATTTAAAATTTCGTAAATCAACGTTCAAAAAGAAAATTAAAACCCCATCAGTTTAATGAAAAACAGATTAATAGGCGGATCACCTATCAATCCTAATGAATTATACATACATACGTTCTGATTCCCGCCGAAAGTGACGGACGAAATTTAAGAGATTGTCTCGAGGTCGCGTTGAGCGGGTCATTCGAAACAGGCGCGCGCTTAGTAACCAAACAAGCTGTATCATTCAGTCTGCGTAGTTCTCACACACAATTGCCTCCTACCTTTTCTCTATAGTGATCAATTAACTATTTCCACGTATTCAGCATTTAACACCAGTTAAGTATTTTTCATACTTTTAAATTTTGTGAATTTTCCAACATTATCAATATTCTCTTACATACACATATATGACAAGGGTAAAGATAAAGAACTAATCGCAAAATTAACTAAATAAGTACCTTTTCCAGAATTAAAGGATACGCATTAAAAAGTTAAAGCTTGATCATGATGATTCATTAAGATAGTATTCATTTTTATGTTGCCTTAGCTATTACGACTATCGTGTAGAACGAAAACTTTATAACATTTTTTAAAATTAACACATTCTGTTAGAAATTTTGACAGAATTAGACAAGAGTCAATCATTACAAATTTTCTTCAAACAGGTAATGAGATGTTAAATCTGACAAATTGGATATTTTAAATGTAGCAATTGAAGAAAAAGTTTCGAAACTAATCGAACGAACAAGTGGCGTTTTTCAACGAGACAACAAAAGACCAAACAAAATCTCACTATCGTTTATCTATTTTGTTCTTCGTTAAGCAAGAAATTATATATGTTATAGGTCTACGACACCATACTCGAAGAAACAGCGCTGAACAGGATAAAACAGTTATCCAATATATCGCAGAAGATCAGTAAGAGGTATACGTTACATAATAAGATTATAATTTTATGAAAATAGATTGCCCTTTCTAATTGTTTTTAAACTTCACTTTCTACACAACCCAATACGAATTTTCATTTTCACATATTTTACGTATTTATCGATATTTTTGTATTAGAATATAAATATCTGCATGAAATTCGAACTTTTTCCTTTTATTAGAACTTTTAAGCGATAGTTGAAACGTGATTGCTCGAAGAGAAATATGAAGCGGGTCATTGGAACAAATAAAGATTGACGCGCAGTCGGTAATGCGATCTACTTCGGTTCTTCGTCGAATGCACGATTTCTATCAGGCAAAGGAAGAATTTTTTCGGGCCAATCGAAGCCGTCTCCGACCAGAAGGACGGATATCTCCGGTTCCGGGACAAAAAGGTCCAAGGTACACCACTACCGTGAACAGGTATACACCCGTCGATGACTTTGTATGTGCAGGTAGAAATGTACGTGCGAGAGTTCAAAAGAGACCCAAATGTTCGCTCTTTGAGGATGAAGAATAAAAAGATTTTTAAGAACTGCCCATGCCGCGCCGTGACGAGACGCGTCGCACCGGTTAAGACGCTTACGAAAATATGTGCATATTTTATATGGAAAAGCTCATTTTTTTGACGGCATCTCGTATCCTTATTATCATTTATTCTATTCGACGGAAAAAGGCTAGTTGTATGAAATACTCGTGTTAAACAAACAGGAAACGAATTACGGTACTAAACAGATGATCGAATTGGAGAGAAAATTTTGTGACATTTCTTAATCTTGTGAAACAAGCGTCCATCGTCTCAATTATCATTAGTGCAATATTATGATTTAAAGATATTCGTGTGTTAGTCAATCTTTTAACGTGTTAATATGTATACACAATTTCAATTAGCAGTTTGCTTTGTAATGAATTTCTATCTACCTTTTAGCATTATACTTGTTTTGCCTATTAATTTTTTAAATTACATATACATAAATACATTTCCCGCATACACACGAGCTATATAGTACTATATATACTAGTTTTCGTCGCAAAAATTTTATGAACGTAATAAAAATCGTAATGGTAAAATTTTCCACCTTTCAATCTTTAATTTTCATATTTGTTCCTACAAAGAAAATAATAGAGAGAAAAGGGAAAATTTAGTTGGACAATATGCAAAGTCTAGGCAGTAACGAAGCAAAATTCAAGCTCGGTCGTATGCATATGGTACGTGTTCGTAAGCACGATGAGAGACTAAAGTTGGAAGAATATCGCTGGGTGAAGGGTTCTCCAGAGAGATTCGCGCCAAAAGTTGGCGGCTTGTATTTCCAGACGCGAGTTTGCGTGCGAGTTAAGAGGGTTTTGCGCACGCAAACACGCAGGAACGGCGTGTATATGCATGGGCCCGGGATCGTTTGGTCGAAGTGGGCCAGATGCCCTCCGGCAACGCACGTCAGATGTATCATTATCTCGGCCTCACTGTTGCTATGCAATTAGAGTCCGTTAATCGGGATCCCCACCATATGACGCCAACGCGCCTTTCGTGACGCCAGTCAGAGGGTGGGGAGAAAGAGAAGCCTCAAGGATGAACAGAGATAGGAGAACGGAAAAGGAAACACGTTTGAAGAAAGAGGACAGAGAAACGTCTACGGAGAAAGAAAAAGAGACCAAGGCAGACGTAGAAAGGGATAGCAACCGCGATGAGACCAGAGACGAAGACGGCAACAACAACAATAACAACGCAGCACGTGGACGTGAGAGCGCGAAAGTTCTGCCTTCGACTTTGCTCTTTCCTCCTCTTTCCTCCTCTTTCCTCCTCTTTCCACCTCTTTCCTCCTCTCCTTTTTCCTCGAAGCTTGCGCAGTTTTCTTTTTTCGGGGGCGTTCCTTATTTTGTCCCCATGGACTCTGTGCCCTCTGGATGATTGTAACGAAGAAGAAATTTTTCGCACACAGAAACAATTGTTCCGCGGGCGATTTCAACCTTAATGGCCATTTCTTTCTGTTACTCTGTTTTCGTTTCCAAACCAATTTCCTAGAGGTCCGCCGCAAAATGATTTATACACACATGTGTATATATATGATGGCTTATATGTATATGACGACTTTTCGTAATAGGATCAATTAGTCAAATGTCTCGTGTCGCTTTCATTTACAAACTCAATTTTCGATACAAGTTACGCTTATAATTTTGGTTAAAGTAAATAACCGTACAAAGTAAATGATTTTTCTCCTTCCAAATAAAAGCATTTGTCATTAAACTTTGTCACGTTCCTTTTTCGTACGTGTGCTGTGCCTCTTCCTACCTTCGCTATAGAAAGAGGCTAAGGCAGACTGCCAATGAGACATTTCTTTACCATTCATTAAGATCTGCTTGGCCTTGAAGAGATTTCAAGGAAGACGCGTGCGCAAACGCGCGGGAAAACCATGATACGATACCGGCTCCTTCATTCAGGCTACGAGACCTTAAACATTTCTATCTCTTCTCAAATAAATTTTGCTGTTTAGCATAAACCACGTATAAATATTTATATCATTATAAAAAAAACATTTCACATGTGCGTGAAATGCCTTACTCCAATATGTAATACGTAATATCATTGGGTAGTTATATAAAAAGGAAATTTGCCATTTCAAACATTTTCAATTTTAATGTCTAGTACAGCTTTGAAAACATCTAAAAATGTGTACTTGTGACAGATTATAATATTTGAAAAGTTTCTAATAAAAGGCTGGTATACGTACGTATGTATATCGTATGTAGAACGTATCGTGCGTTACTACTGTTTAGCTACTAATTACAATTTTTTTGTATTTAGTTGCAATTACAGCTTTGAAAAATTATATAAGAGGATGCGAAAACTGTTCTATCTTCGGAAACATTAATCTGAAAACTTTCACATCGATAGAAGCAAAAAATATGATCTTTGTGAGGCGTCTTCTAAGATAGTTTCGAATACAGAAATTCAAAGTGATTGGATGTGGCTTTCAAAATTATCGATAAAATAACGCGTATTTATATGTGCATCGTCATCATTTTCCTAGAATTCCAACCAATCCTGCTAGAACCAAAGCTTTTACTAACACATCGTGGCAGTCAGTTACACACGCGCGCGAGCGCGCGCGCACACACTCTCTCTCAATGTTACATTACATATATGTCACATATAGGTTTGACATATATGTGTAATATATTAAAGAGAACTACAAGCCAAGTCGATATGTTATTTATTTAATGACGACGATATATTATTTAAATGATCACTTTTCAAATATTTTACTTACATAATGTTCACTGAATCCCATTAAAAACCCGAAATTACAATACAGAAGCAAGTATAAACGGGATTATTGTAAATGTTTAGTATCTCGGAAGAGAAACGTGCTGAAAATAATTATCGAATAAGGAATGGAAAGGTCGAGCGAAGCGAGCTAGCCAGCAGAGAGTGAAGAATGCGCCGAATGTACGCAGTTAGCAATCGATCGAGCGATCGGCAAGATTCAGGATGCAGGATGATATCTTGTCGGATGACGTGACCTGCTCAAGGCCACCATCCGTCCTGCGCAAAACAGAGACCGTTCGTGGTAGAAAGGTGTCTCTGACAGTGTCAAAATCATTGCTAGCCAGGGCCACGCGTCTATTACACATACATTATTCAACGCAATCACGAAAAAGTCTCGTTGCGAATTCAGCACGATGCACCGTAACCGCGTAGCAACAGGGGCCCGGCAACAGGACCTGTCTCAGTCTCTCTCTCTTTCAGTCGGCGTCCGTATCGTTCTAACTTTTGGTAATATCAATCTTGTCCTCTCCTTTTATTTCTCACTGTCTCTCTTATTCCTGAGCGAGCACGTTCGTCGCTTTCTCGTTGCTCGTTAACAACGCGGCCGCGGCAGGGAGAACTCGGTGCCACCGACGCGACGCGACGCCAGCGACGCGGTTCTTTTCTGTACCTCTTTTTCGGCAACCCAGAGAGACCGCCGAACCAAAGGGCAGTGCGCTGCCTAACGGAATGTTTTGCTATGGTCAACGAACTCTCGATAAAGAAGAATGCAGCTCTGCGATTCGGAGCAATTTCCAATAATGTGTTCCATGGCTGTTGTTGTAGCAACAGCGAATATTAGCGTAACAACAGTGAACGGATCACGTGCGAAAAGCGTTATTGAAAAATTTTGTTGCGTTATTGAAAGTACGCTGAATGCATCGACAATCGACAGCAATAATTTTACGTAAATTGCGGATTTTTATGCATTTACTATACGCATTCTATGGTAAAATGGACAAAAGATAAAAGATCTAGAAACTATTGCTTGTAATATTTAATTTAAAATTGTTACGATATTTAATGAAACGGATCCAGGTCCTACTCTTTGTGTAAATCATGTGTTACAATAATGTAGCATTAACGCTAACAGTAAATTAATCTTCATCGTGAAATGACGTGTACTGGGTTGAAAACTAAGTGACTAACTAATGACAAAATGCGCGATCACTTAGTTGCCGATCCAATAGAAGTGATTTCGCAGTGAAAACATCTATTCTGACGAATCGAATTTCTTCGGTCATGTTACGTTTCATAACGTTGTCCTCGATAAGAATGTTACGTCCGATACGATACATGACTGATAGTAGCATTTAGTGTTTAGTATTAGAACTATATTCAAATATATATTTGGTTTACGATTGCGACTTGAAATCTACTTGTAGCAGGATTTTTCATTTTTTCCACGAAAAGATAGAACATCCTGGAACTATCAACAGAATCGTTTTTTCCATTTTTCCATTAGCTCTGCAAGCACGATGTTTAATAGCGTGATAGCGTGTCTTCTCTATAATAATATTATATATAAATAATAATATTATTATATATATATAAACAATATTATATATATATATATATATATATATATATATATATATATATATATTATCATTTAATAAACATGTATTGTAAATATATGTAAAATTTTGCTACCTTAAATGTAGGTTCTATCAAATTTTATCATATAATTCTATTTTACAGTAAAGACAAAGATTAACAAATTTTACACCTTACTGTAAAATTCATTATATGTAAATGTGTGTAGAACGAGATGTACCTGAGCTGTTAGATACTACGTATGAACGGAGATTATAGGCGTACGTTCATTCGCACCGTACCGTGTCTAATATAAACCAAACAACTTTCTTCTATCGAAACAAACTTGGTTAATTATCAGTTTGTTCCTCTAGTATAGAAATGATTGGACTCTGCTATAAAGTTTGCTTTTAACGCGGCTACGTCGCATAATCATCATCGAAAGTGTTTATTTTGAAAGGGAACGAGTGGAATGGAAATGTCGCATCGAGCAAAAGGCATAAAAGTGCGGACCGGAATCTTGTTGAACATAAAAGAGAGTGGCGAAACCCCGACACGAAAACAGCCTATCGGTAATGATCTTTTCGCGCATTCCGCGGAATATTTAACAAATATTAGCACATTTCGCCCGAAAAAATCACCTTTTATATATGTGTATATGAATCTTTTATATATGTGTGTATAAATCTTGCTCGACTTAAGATTTAGATCAAAATTGAAATTTCAATTTAAAATTGCATCTTTGAAAAATTGAAATAATCATAGAAATAGAAATACGTAGTTGATGTTAACATAAAGCGAAGGTACTGATACGTGGCAAAAGGTTGTCGAATAAGGTTGAAAATATTACTGTCAAACTGGATTCATCGATACTATTGGCCGTAAGAGAGTCTGTTTGGAAAAATTCGCATAGAATTAAACTTACGAATATGTATATATACATCCATCTTTGAACGTTTTCACGAGTCTATAATTGGACACGTATGTAAGTAGATAAGAATATAAATACAAACATTAGAAACTCGAATCGTGTTGTATATTTGAGGTGTTACATTTTTTTCTTAGAAACGTTTGCAAACATAACGTTTATGTTTCACACGTCTAACGTTTGGCACGTCCGTTAGAAATCTCTCTCTTCCGGTCACTTAATATTCAATGGCAATTAGCAAAATTTCAAGCCTACGCGGTCTTGCCTCTTCAACTTTAACGTTCGTATTAGCAATGTTCGCCCAGCAAACATCAGATTGCAAGTAAGTTAAGTAAATTAAAATTTGTCTATTTAATTAAACGAAACTGTATATTTAATAAATTTAATAAATGGAATAAATAGCGGTTAAATTTTGCAGTCAAGTCTCAATAAGTTTGAATAACTTGTTAAAAGAATTAATTATCTTCCCTATTGAAGATCAACGGTTTAAGCATTGGGTATAATAAATTAAATATCGTTGAGATTTGATTTAAATGATTTTTACATAGAACGAGTAATACTTTCTTATTTCGATTTTAATAGGCAATTTTCAATATTTTATGGTTTGTGTTAACGATTGATTATTATCTAACTTTTGTCCGCAATATGTATATTTCTGTCAGATTTTCAAAAATGTATGAAAAACCACGGTGATCATTGCCACGAGTAATTATATGTTATTAGATTTGAAAATATTTATACCTTTTACTCTTGTTTAATTAACATTATCGTTTAGTTAACATACTGAAAAATATCTACACCGTTCGCATATAATTAAAGTACGTAATAAACATAAAAATGAAATGCATTGAACAACGGACGTGTTTGGGAACAAAGCAGTAAAAATTTCGTGGCGATTGTTCGCAAAACAATTGACTAGTTCTTGGTACGCGACGGGTCTCTCACCTTTCGTCTGTCCGAACGAAGAAATACGAATAGAACATGGCATTAATACGAGAATACGTGCTCTTCGGTATGAAACAACCGGTAAATCCATACCTAACATAGGCAAAGTTTTACGACGGTAAATTGCTAATCCATAAACCTCGAACGGCACTCACAGAAAGTCTGACAAGGACAGGTAAAAGGGCCGCGTAGAAGAAGAATTTACAACGTTCGTGCCGCGTCCTACCTTACTGCCACAATAGGCTTTATCTAAATTAACGTGACACTGCCAGGGTTTGGATAAAATGAAATATGTAACTAACAAGTTCCTTCGAAGCGTTCCTTCCAATTACTCCAGCGTCTTTTATCCTTAACTCTCCATCGGTTTATTGCTATTAATTTATGGTTTATCGTGTACGCTGTAACCAATCGTTCTAAATCTTGAATCATGAAAAATTGAATCTTACGTTTGAGCTTAAATGCCATTTTATTTACTAGATACAATTCATTTACTGAATACAAAGAAAAACGAAAAAAAAGAAAAAAAAAAGAAAAAAGATACAAATAATGAAAATGTAGCGGGAAAAGTGACATTATTAATACCTATTTATTTACGTACCATCGTAAAAATCTACCTGCCTAAGTACTTTATGGCCGGCTCCTTTCTTGAAAGTACGTGAAAATTTAGCATCACCTTCATTATATATATATATATATATATATATATATATATATATATAAATGCTAAATGTTGCCATAGTAGTAGCCTTGCAACTGACATTGTGCAGTAACCTCTAGATTTCCATAAAAAGTAGATATTGTATTTAACGACACAGTTGTTTTGCTAGTAAAATCAGATTAATAATATACGCACTTGCTTTAGTTTAATTTCCTTAATATACTGTACTATATATACGTATCTTGATTTCACTGATTTCGTATAGCAAACTATTACGGATAAAGATAGGATATCCCGGTTTAGCCGGATTTAACGACACCTTGTGTTCTGCGCTATTGTGCACAAGTTTCGTCCTTTGTTCCACGAGTAAATCTCCAAAGTCTAGACCTTGACGCAAACTATGGCTTTTCGAACCTGACACCAAAGGAACACCCACCTTAACTTTATCTCTACCTCATTATCGGATCGTCGTTAGCCGTGAACTCTGCCCTCGTACCTGTTAGCAGATCGGGCCACCTTCGCTTTCATTACCTACAACGAAGTGAAAGATCCGGTCTGTTTCCTAAGATAACGCTAATCGTGCTATTTTCTATAAGCACAAAATAGTTTTTAGTCTCTTCGAGTTCTTCGAAATGTTGGAAACTATGCGTTTTGCTTGAAATTTGTAACAATGCGCTACAGAGATCATTTTGATCTCCCATATCAGATATAAATTATCTTGACATGCATATAGTACGATATTGTATTATATTATATTAGATTATATTAACAGTTTAATCTCTGCACTGCATCAATCAATAAATGAATTGTTCAAATCCGGTTTTTTATTCCATATGAATTTATACTGTTAATCGAATCGTGCTAAAGTGTGCACTTTATTTATATGAATTTCGATCAGCAACTGTTGTTCCATTCTATACACATGTACCGCATGCATCTTGCTTAAACGAGTTAATAAATCTTGTTGTGCATACAGCGTGCATTATCTTGTTAGTCTAGCGTAATCAATCGGATGAGAATGGAGGGGAGAGATACGTTGACCGAGTTACCTACGTGCACCAAGGCCTAGACGTTACATTGAGAAAACAGGCAATGAATGAACGAACCAACAAACCGGATGTCGATGGTGGTGCGCGCAGGTAAAAGTTGCCGAGCACTGAACGCGATTAAACTCAGCCGGTTTTATCTACCACTAGGCACCAGCTCTAAGTAGATATGCGGTACAAGTATCGGTATCGGTACTGTATCTACCCGATACCTCTCAATTGCAACTATTAACTAGAGTTGTTGTTTTCTTTAATGAAGTTGCAAAGGTACCTGCGAAGGTAATTCCGCACTACCATCTGGTACTCGAGGACGGGACCGGTTTCAAACATTTTGTTTTACTTATTTTACTTTACGTTTTACTTATTTTTCCGTCACGACAGAATCATATCATTGTAACGTCATTGTGATATCGATCTTTGTTGTGCGCGTATAATATATACAGGGTGGTACGTAATTCATAGCACGAAAGGAATCAGAGAGACTCTATGGCTTGAAATAAGACCAAAATTAAGAATAAGAAAATCCCGGCGGGGAGCTTTGTCTTCGAGAAAATTAAGCTTGACAATTTTGGAAATTCCCAGTTAGACAAGAATAGGTAATTAATTGATAGGAGGTTGTTGCACGTGTGAAAATAAGTGAAAACAAGTGAAAATAAGTGAAAATAAGTATGTAGGATAAAATTTACACGTATATTACACGTGTAGGGTTAATTTTTTGCTAACATATTCAAATTCTCCTTCATACTTTCTCCGAAGCAACGTCTTGAACGACAAAATTGTATTTTTTCATCTTTGTACTTGATTGATTTGAATACGAAATACAAAAAGTCTTCGAAATAAAGAAGTTTTTCCTTCTGAATTACACCGTTAAAGAGTGACACGACGAAGAAATCTGTTATAAATATATTCTGCAATTTTTATCTTCATCCGGAACGATGATTTTTATCGAAACTAGATCAATGGTTACTGAGAATTTTACGCAAGGCTCCGGTTCGCTTCAATCTTTTCAAGGAAGTTATATTAGAAATCGTATACCTACGTGCGCGAAAAATAAAATATAACTACATGAAGCTTATAAAACAAGGGAACGATAGATTACTTGTACAAAATATACTGCACGAAGCATTCTGTACATCGCGACACGACTCAATTGCAACGTCCATTTGAGAATTTCTAACACGCATCGAGCTAAGCCTCGACCTTGAACGTCTTCATACCGCGCAAGGACGTTCATTGATCGATAAAACCAGACGAGTCTCTGTATCTCGTTCTATTACCGGCCTCCTGTTTACATACGTACGATTGCTTTTACGGTTAGTACACTGCTAGCACAGTTTTAACACAATTTCGATTTAACATAATTTCCCTTTTTAATTTCGCTTTTCCCTTTTACAGCACTACGTATGCACAGGGTTGTCCTGTAGAAATTATATACCGCTAGCGTGATTACCATAGCGTGAGTTTTAAGCTCTTGGTTTGGTTTGCTGGAAATCGATATGGGAAACACGGTTGCCACACAATTGCCACACAATTGCCACACAATTGACCTTGATCTTGACAATCAATATTCTATCACATTATTCTCATCGCGAAGACGCGACTGCAATCTCTTGGAAGACGGTGTTAAAGTTCCACTGCTGGTTCTTGTGTTGACATTATTTACAGTATATTCGTATTCCGTGGCCAAAAAGAAGAGATTACTTGTTAATCTAAGAGGGAGATTACTTCTCAGTTGTACTAGGAAATAACCGGTTCTAAATAGAACGAAGTCAACTAACTTCGCAATTTCAAAATATTACCAAATTATTTTCTATTACTTTCTATTAATTTACAAAGAAATCCTGCTGGCAGCCGGTTAAATGACATCGAAGCGGCCACGATATATGGTATTATTATAGATTCTGATATTATAGATATTGAATAGAATCACATTTGTTTATGCGGTGATCGATGCAACTCGTTATTCCGCATAGGAAACTATTAAAAATAGAGCAACAGTGGTTTCTTTTGTTGTATCTTTGATGAAACCGGATTCTAATTACATTCACTTTGATGTATTTTAATCCGTCTCGCATCTCATTAGTAGGCAGCCGAGTACTCTTGTAAGGACAAGAGGAAACAATTCGTGAAATACAAGCATGAACTCGTACACGGCTATTATAATCGAAATGGTGTCCCGTCGCTTTATAATTATCCAGTAGCGAAGCGCGCCGTAATACTTTTATAGGATCTTGATTCGTGAAGCGAATAACTTTAAGCGAATAACTACTTTAAACGGGCAGTTCAATATATCGCAGTTCATTCACGTTCGTTAATCGCATCAAACATACGTAAGATATTACGGTTAATTTTGCACTACAAATGTATAAATGGTAAATCAACAAAGAAACAAGAGAAAGACGAAACTATGTACATATTACGCGACCAGAATTTAAGATCAAATTAAATGTTCCTTCTTACAGGCGGCAAAACGTCTACAGATTCTTTCAAAGAGCAAACAGAAAAACATTTCAAGTTTCGAATAATCAAGTTCGACAAAAGAGACGAACACTCTAACAAAATATTAATTACATTACTATCGATAAAACTGGGATTGTTTACAAAGAGAATGTCAAGAAGCCATTTTATAAAATATGATTATAAAATTGTAACATTAGTATAGAACCAAGTGGAATTAAATCAAATTAACAGGGTGAACTCTTAAAACTAACAATTCTAAATTGCCTTTCATTTCGATAGACAAATTTAAAATTTCGTGACAACTCGCGCAATACTGTTCTACGATTAACGTATTTATATTTTGATTCGTGTTATTTTTCATACTTAAACATTTAAGCATATTTACGTTCAGAATTTGTTGAACAGAATTTTTAAGTTATGAATAATAATGGCAAACTTTAGCGTAATCCCTCCTAACAAGATTACATCATTTAATTCTCTGTCTTATTGTTATTGTTAAGTCCAATAATGTGTAATTAACGAATGACGTAATGCATGAACACATTATACATTTTAATTATTTCTCTGAAAATTGACCAACAGTATATTCAAATGTGAAATCTGATTCATCGATGTAATGGTTCCCAAATATTTTTGCTTGAATCAATCACGGTATAAATCTCCTTTACCCAACCTGTATGATACATAGAAACTACACACACACGCACGCACGCACGCACGCTCACAAAATACATTGCATACATATGTAGATAGTTTGAGGAACTCAAGGACAAATTACTTTCCCAAAATGTTTCATAAATGAATTTGATTTTAAAAATTTAATAAATTTGATCAAAAAATGATGCCATAACTTATTTTAACTCTTGCAGATTTATTAATTACTTAAACGCAATTTTATCGTGTAATAATAAAATAATAATACAAAATCGTTACTCATCAACGCCTGATCTTTACTTGTGACTTTGTAATTAAATTAAATCAAAAGTAAGCAAGTATCCATGTACTTTTGATCGGTGGTATACATGTATCTGTATATTAAAAACTACACGAATTAAATGGAAGGCATAAATAATATGATATAGAAGCATAAAAAATGTAAACGCGGTTCTATTTTCCGCTTCTCCGCGTTTTAAGTTCTTGAGAGAAACAGATTTAAATAGATATAGCATGAGATCGTGCTATTGAATTAATCAAAAACTGTAACGGAAAACGAGGCAACAACACCGTTGCAACGGTGCATCCACTACACATCGGTTTACCGAAGCGGAGAAGTCAAGGACGTTCAAAGCACATTCTATCCTACACACGGAGTTGTTTGCCGCGTGTTGTCTAGGTCGTGCAAGACCGAAGGCGTAGAGGAGGAGTTTGGAATCCGAGAGACGCGAATAGCTGACCGGAGCTCGTGAGAAATCGGTTTATAGACTCACGGATATCCGCTGGAACGTTAATCGCTCTTACGGAGAAGATATACTCTTTCCGATAAAACCGGTCGTATAATAGCATCACTTTCCGTCCAGCAAGCTTTAAATATTCAATTATATAGGTATTTTCCTATTCCTAGATCATAAAAAGGCATTTTCTTGCACATATTCAAGAAACATACGAAATTTGTTAAGTTCAAGGCACTCGTATCACTTGAAAAAGTTCAAGAAAATTTCCTGGTGTAAATGACACAAAAAAGTTGCGCTCAAGGATAACGACCGGAATCCAAGTGAAACGTGTTTTGTACGTATCGCTATAGATATATGTACATGTTAACGCGTAAAATCATTTTACAATATTGCGATGTAAATGATATTTTCGGTTAAAGGGTCAAAGTGTTTTTTAGCAGCGTGTCAATAAAATAAACGTTGAAGGAAAAGCTAAAAAACATTTTTCGGTCGAATTTAAATTTCTTCGCGATGCAAGTTCGCATAATGAACTTTCACTTCTGGAATCGTGCCTTTTTATAGAACCTTTCGTCAGCATAGAAATACGCATCAGTACTAGGCGCTTAATTTTTCAAAACGAACGTCAACGTTTTACACGCCTTTTTTCTACATCCTATTTACAAATCGTTATGTTATTCACTATAATTATACTGTTCGTACTGAAACATGTTATTCCCGATCTTTATAGATACATACGTCAACTTAAATATTTATTCTTCACTAATGTAAAATAGTAGAATTGGCACGTATTTATATGTATTATTGTACTCTGGCATATCCGTAGAATTTTACTAATTGAATAACAAAATTTCAATTTTCATTTTGTTATAAATACATATACACATTAATTATATTCTGTTCGCGTTCCTTGGTGACGATTAACAACGATATCGTTTTTTTTTCTTTCTCTCTCTGTCTCTCTCTCTCTCTCTCTCACTCCCTGCGACGATCCTTTCATCTCGGACCCGCGGAAAGCGACCTGTTGCCAAGGGAAGGCTTAAAAGTAAACAACATTACGTCATCAGGGGCCCTGGTGTCTAGCTTGGTCGGTCGGTGTGCGAATTCTCAAACTCAAAGCTTCTGTCTGTTTTTTTTCTATCTCTACCTTTCTATCGCCAGGATCAAAACCTCACTCTTTAGTGACATTATATATATATATATATATATATATATATATGTATGTATGTATGTATATATTTTGTATACACGAAGTCGCGCGCTCAGTTCAATATATTATAGTTGAGGATAGCGCTTCTTTTGTAACATGAAAAATGTTGCACGCAATAAACCATACACTATATACATATGCATATTTTTGGGATCATCATAATCGCATACTCGATAGTTATCGTTTTATTCTTTTCGGCTCTGTATAATTTAACAAATAAACCTGTGAAAAGCTATTTCTTAAATTTTTATTTAAGACTATTCACCTATTTAAACAACAACACATTCGATAATGTTTTATGATATAGCTATATATATGTTTGAAACGGAAGAACCATTAACTATTATTTGAAAAAATAAATAACACGTTTACAATAAATTTGAGAGATACATATTAAGAAACCTGGACGTATAAAGTATGTATAGCAAGTATGTCCAAATTTTCGATAAGAAGTTTCAACAATTGTTATTAATTGTTAAATTATAATATGTGTGTATATATATGTGTGTGTGCGCGCGCGCGCGTATATATATATAAAACACATAAAGAGAGAAATTGAAAAAAATATTGTCAGCGAGTTGATCGAAGAGCGCGCGATTTCAGTGCTCCCAATCTTGTGTACCTATGTACTTATACATATAAGAGACCACACATTTGCAACCGATAACTGAGTGATAGAAGGAAGAAAAAGAGAGAGAAAGAGAGAGAGAGAGCGGCATGGGGGAGAAGCTTGGGGAGAGAATGAGAGGTAGTAAAAAAGTGGCCGAGCAGCCAACGAACACGGCCAAGTACGCGGCTCCTTCCCCGGAGGGTCGCACTGGTTATTCGGCCTGCGAATAATAATCATAGCGGTCGCCCTCCTGGTCGTTTCGGTTTCCTTCTCTCTTTCCCTCGCGCGGATCACCCTGTCGTCCGCTGCATAGCAACAAGGACCGTTCTCTCTTTCGCTCTTAAGACTTGCCAGAGGCCCGTCCATACACGAGACTGGAGAGGACGGAAAGCATGCCAACGAAACAGAGAGGTGATTGAGGGAGGAGGACGAAACACTCCGAAGCGAGGGAGTGAGAGGATACGAGCAACCATCTGAAGAGGATAGAAATATAAACGGACGCAGAAAGAACGGCTGACAGAATCTCTTTTGGAGGAAAAGGATACGGGCAAGGAAAGAGAGGATAACAGAGAATAAAGAAACGGAAGAACAAGAGTGCTACGTATGTCTGTACATGTAGTTACAAAGGACTCCGTAGAGAAAACCAGGAAAAACTGCGAAAAAGATGAACGGGACAAATGACCAAGGAAATAAGCTACGAAACGAGAAAGGCAACGGGAATACATGTTGATGCTGGTCTGCGTTGACTAAAGAGCACAAAAATATAGACGGAGGAATTAGAGGAATATAGAGAGAATTACAACGATTAAACGTCGAAATAATTGTTAAACATGTTTGGAGAGTAAAGTGCACAGAACGAAAGAAATATATGTAGATATGCACAATTGTGTTTATATTGCAAATTATGTTAATATTGTAATTTTGAAATAACATTAGATAGTTCATTTATTAAATAAGACTAAATAAAAGATCTAAGATTTCTTACATTTTTTATTAATTATCGTTAAAACATGCAATATTAATCTGGCAAATATATCAAAGAGTTTATTTTTAATAATAAATCTTGAATAAGTCGAGCAAAAACAATGAGATAGAGGGAAAGTGAACGGATTTATAGAACTGTAGCAACAACCGTTATTAGCTTGTTGCCATAAAAAAAAGTGCAAGTTTGGAATTCGCAAAAGCAAACGTATGCTGCTACCCAAAGAGAACTGGAAAAATCAATTTAGAGCTCAACGGCTTAGATGTGTGCAAATATCATTTTCGGGATTCAAAGGAGAAAGAAGAAGTCACAGCAGTTTGTTAAATGGAGAAGAGAATATGGATAAATGGTACGTGCTAGAGTCGTAATAATATTAATACGTGAAATAGCATAACAGAGCTGATATTACATTTTTTTAGGCTGTATGAAAGCGCGCCTACATCGTTACACGTGTATCTGTGCAACTATTATAATTATTTTATTACAATATATTGTTAAAATGTTGAATTGTACTGGAAAATGTTGAATGTTTAAATATCAACTCGATTAAGATTCATCATTTACCAGATCATTACGAGAACAATTCTAAGAAAACCTGGTTTCTCGGATAAGTAGGAACCTAAGTTGTAAAAATCTTCTAATTAATAATCCGCACATAAGCTACAATTTAAAGGTTCGTTCTTTTTACTCATCCAAAATTATAAAAACTAAAGAAACTCAATTCCTAACTTCATTTCTCAAAGAAGAGAAACAGATATGTACACATATAAAGAAAGTAAAAACGTAGGGACTTTTGTTTAGGAAGCTCAACGATTTCTTCCATAACCCAACTCTCGCTTTTCTCCTGTTAGGAATCGAAGGGTTAACAAGAAAGGCATGAATCAAGGTTCTTGGCTGGTCCAGGATGCAAAGGGTTCTTAGGACCATATGACTCAGCAATCATATGGTTAGTGACGTCAGAGACCAGCAAAATGATCGAACTAGTAAAAGCAACGACCGATAGAACAACACGGTGCACAGTGTATGTATATATATATATATATATATATATCGTCGTTGTCGTGTACACACACACACACACACACGCGCGCGCGCGCGCGCGCGCGCGCGCGTATAGCGTATAGCGATCCGGATGCTAATCCATTCGTGCGTGCTAAATCGACCAGTTTCTCCCATCTACTAGGTCAGATACATAGATATAGATGTTCTCACACGAGTCTTTCGTTTTCTTACAATAGAAACGTGAAATTTCGAACGACGCGCGAAGCGTCCAAGATGTTGCGTACTGATAACAATATCAAATCACAGAGGTAACAACGATTATCTACGATTTGTCATTTAGATTCTTTAAAGCAAAAGTTTGTATTTCCTTTTTGATATTTTGCTTTTCCCAACATAACGTTTGATTACTTTATATTCCCATTTACCGTTTGACATTGCTGTTAATATTAAAACGAGATGTTTCCGATATATATATCTGCAATAATGTACTGCAAACAATACTGCAAACAAATATATATCGTGCAGTTTATCGAACAATTTATTATAGCAGAAACAATTTATCTATATTGTGTCTTCATTACAGAGGTACCTCTGTACCCATTAAAAAAAAAAAAAAAAAAAAAAAAAAAAGAATAAATTTCTTTGTATAATGAATTTTAAGACAGGAGAAATTTCCACCACCCTGTAAATTTACATTTGTATCGACAAATTTTGAAATTTTCCCGAATAAGAATAAAGTATCTTTTCCTGTTTTATTTCGAAAGGGCGAAGAGTCACGCCTTTTAACCTAATTGTTCCTACTGCAGAAAGATAATAATCTGACTACCTCTCGTTATCTACGGTCCACATATCTATCACCTCATGTACTAATATCATTAGCTAATGCGGTTATCGCTTTTTTTAATATTTGTAGTTACATGGTAGATGCGGTTGGTATTATTTATCAAGAACACACAACGAATAATGCAGATGAACGAAGCACGAATGAGCTTATTTTTTGAGTTTTTAGAGATAAGAAACATAATACAATCTATCGATTCGACTGAAATAACTAGACATAGCGAAGGAGGCAAGCCCCATTATACCTTATCGAACAGTAAATATCGTAATTCTGTATAACCTTTGAATTAACTCGAATATATAATAGAAAATGAGGCATATTATGTTTCTATCCTCTTGCGAATAAGCAAACGTAGTGTCAGTTTCATCTTAAATTGATTCGTCATCTGCAAGGCACTTCCGCTATTTACCGCGCATATATGTATGCGTACGCACGTGTGCGTCGAGCAAAACGAAACGCACCAGGCATTCTGCATTGTTGAAATCCGTCCAGGGAATTGTATATAGTAAACCTACAGTGTACAGGTTATAACATAATCTTTGAATAATATAATTTACACAAAATTTCTTTGCTTAAATTCATTAAATTGCATTAAATTCATTATCTGAAATATAAATTTTTTATTTAGATATTTCTATAAATTAATGTAAACATTGTCATTTACTATTTTAAATACAATGAATATGCACATCTATTGTATATTATATAATAGATATATCGAATAATGAGGTTTTTATAATGACCTTAAACAGATTAAACAGATCAAAAATCTCTCCTCCATAAGACTGCGTATAGATATATAAAAAAAAAAATGTATGTACTTTGTAGTGCATTCACATATCTCGTTGAACTTTTAATTAAAATAAAATTCTTTAAATAATATATATATAAATTTATTATTTCAATATTATCGTTGACTATTTAAGATGTAATAAACGTTAGTAAATTAGATAGTTTCTTCAGAAGGCTGCGTATATGCAAAGGCGAGGAGCAGGCGAGTAACGATGCAAAAGAAGAGAGAAGGAGAAAACGGTGGACAAAAACATTTTTTGAACACAGCTGCGAGTTGCCGCTCTCCACCAGCGAAGGTTTATCATTCTAAGTAGGGGAGGTTTCTCTCTTTATGTTCTCTTTCATGCTCTGTTCTTTACTATCTTTCTCGCATCCTGTTGAGCCTCTCTTACCACCACTTTAATCCTCGGTTGGGCTGTCTCTATTAGACACAACAAATAATAAAAATTGAACGATTCGCTGTTAAATGATAACCATCGATGCTTCGTTTCACGAGTAATATTATTTACGAATAATAATTTTGAATTGCCATCGTGAACATAAAAACTCTTTTGCTTAAAGATCTACTTTATCTTTAATCTATTTTTATATTAGATTTAAAAGAAACTTCGTAGATTTCATACTGCATCTGTCACCTGTGAAACTTGTTTCACTTAACAGTCAGAATTCGTGAATTCAAACAAGTCCATGTGATCGAAAAGTGGTCACTGGGTCTGATAAAATATAAACTATGAATTTATTCATCGAAATTTATTTTGGCCCGCTTCCCGCTATAATACGCTTGTGCCAATGTTTTTACCAATCCGCGAACCACTTTTTATAGACTAGAGATATAGCCTTCAAACTCAAAACGAAGGGATCCACGAAGCAATAATTTTATTGCCGGGGAAATAAGAGAAGGTCACGCGGAGCCGTATCAGATAATGAATACGGATCTTGCGGAATGGTATTCGTCGAATCTTTAGCCAAAAATTCACGAACCCCAACGGGATATGTTAGAGGATACGTGAGCGAGAAAGTATTATCATGGTGCGAAATCGAAGTCGCGTTTCAAGATCGACTAGTAGGAACCGAATTATATTCCAATACGTTTGCCAATATCTTTAATTGGCAGTCGTCGATCATCGAGTTCTAACTTCATTCATTGACTTCATTCAAGCGTCGCTCACCTCTCGCAATGGAAAGTCTTCCAGATCGATCCTTATCTCGGATGCGTTCTCTGCTTTCTTTGAACATTTTCTACCATTCGAATATCCTTGTTCGTGATATGCCCTCATCGCCGTAAATTTCGTTCCAAAGACAAAATTTGACGCGGAGTCTTCGCTCAACGAAATTCAGCACGTTAAAGCTCGCCAAGAGCGGCTTTTTAAAATTACAAGACGAGAGGTTACGCGTAAACGAACAATGACAATGACATAAAATTATCCACGGTGCTACCAATGTAAAAAAGAAAGACTTGTGGAAATAAATAAGACGAGCTGTTAAGATGAATTAGTTCTTGTACATTTTCATCATAGAAAACTTGCCTTTTATTGCAGATTGTGCAAATTCTACTTAAAAGATATAAAATGATTTTAACATAGCCTCGAAAAATTTAAAAGAAAAGAAATTTCTATTTCGCGCGAAAAAAGGATAAGAAGATATCTGTATATTTCTTTTCCTATCATCAACCATTTCACAGTTCTTCATCAATCAGTAGCTATCGATAAATATCTTGTACATATATGCTAAAGACAATATCCTCGATTTAAATCTTATCGCTAATGTTCTACGTTTTGACTTAAAAGGAAAAAGAAAAAGAAAAAGAAAAAGAAAAAAAGAAAGAAAAAAGGAAAGACAGAAGGAGAAGATAAATTTCTTACATATTGCAAGATTTTCTTGCATCGCCGTATCGCCTTTCCAAATAACTTAACGTTACGATTATTAAGCAATTTCTAACATTCTGAAATTTTGATTATATGCTGAAAAGATATTTGTATGCAATTATCTCCTCAACTAATTCATAAATATAGAAAGTATGTACTGTTTAAGTAAGCATGAAAGACACATCGAAGCCAATCTCTAATCATATCGGCCAAGTAACAAGCAGATGCAAAATAACAAAATATATACATAATCGTACGTGCAATTGGTTACGTAAAATTTATTTGAATGGAATATATAGTGCAGCTGCATTTCTCTTTCTCTTTCGTTCTCTCGCAGCATATTGGATTACTATCTTTCGTCAGACACTGTCGCGTCGCCGGGGTTTCAAAAGCAAACCCATAGGGATAGGGGCAGCTGTCGTACCGTACATTCCTGCGTCCCTATCTTCTCCCCGCCCCGCTCTTTTACCCCCGAGTGCTTACAGCTTACAGCCCAATACTTTTCTCCTTCTTTCATTCTCGAATCGTTATTGATTTTCTTTCTCTTCTCTCAAATTCTCTTCAACGCTGTCAAGAATAACGAATGGCGAGAGAAGCTAAGAAGAAAAATCTACGAGCACAGCCGTACTCGGATTCAACCATTGGTCTCTATCGCTATTTTTACCCTGAACCCGACTACGATAAACTTTGATCAACTGTGTTTTATCGACTGATTTTAATAAACGGATCATTTCTATATGCTTCTACGCTATTTATATAAAAAAAAAAAATTACATTCAAGCTATTATAGAACATTCTAAATTAACTTGTACAATAATTTAATTTAATTTACATTTACATTTACATTTACATTTACATTTAACATGTAGGCACGGTATCGAACTAAGCATGGCTCTATATAGAAGGCTCTATATAATTATTGCACAAACAAAGTTATTATTCAAACAATCAATTGTATTTGTAATTATTCAAACAATCAAAGCTTTCGTTTGCGCCATATTTCAATTTACGATAAAATATGATTTTGTCCTTTCAAAATGATGCTTCAAATTCTACAGAGAATTACTTTCGCGTTATTTGTTTGTTTGAAAAGTTAAATATTTTGAAATGGACATTTGACTTGAACTGAATTCTTGACATTTTTGAAATTAACTTCTTTTCGTTTGATGTTATAATTTCATCGTTTGGTATTAAAATTTACATGTATCATGTATCAAGTATTTAGCAAACGTAGCCAGTGCGAAACATTGAATAAATATTAGTTGCGGTGTAACGGTGCGCAGAAACTTTGCGAAAGGATGTTTGCAGAAATGTGCGGTAAATTTATAAGCGTTCGTTTTATGTGGAATTATCCTGACGTTGCAGTTGATATTATCTGTTCACAGAAGGATTAAAGGGTTCCAGCAGTAACGTACACGATCTCTGCTTGTTACTGCGCGAGATAAAATCCTCAGAGATTAGAGTAGGGACTCAATTCGTATCTCCGCCGGAAGTTGTCGACCCTTGGGCCAGGCTGTGTCTCTCGTTACGATCTTTTCTCACTTTTCCCATTGCTTCGGTTGCATAATGTTGATATACGCTATTTACTTTCTTCGAATCATTAAACCGTACGATTAATTCGATAAGCAGTAGCAGATATACAGTACAGATACATAAGCGGTAACGCTTAAGATATAAAAAAGACAATTGCTCGTCGTTTATTCGTAACGATCAACACTGGATCAACACTATTTAACCGTTAAATCACACCTTCGTTTGTAACCATGTTAATGTTATTGATCTACGTAATTATAAATACACCTTAATTCAGGCATTTTTTATTTGATTCGTAATTTCGTAATGTAGTCAAATTTGCTATCCTTGCGAAGATCGTTGATCAAATCAACGTTCTTGTTTGCGAGAAACAAGAATTTGTAATTGATCGAATAAAAACTAAAAAATAAGTTTCGCATTATGTATTTAATTTTCATTAATATTCGTTATTCGAACTAAACATTCAATATTTATTTAACAAAAATTTTATAAACCTAATCGAACCTAAAATACCACCCACGAGTTTTAACATTGTATTTTGAGAAAAGAAGAAAGAAGAAAGAAGAAAGAAGAAGGGAGACGAATGTTGTTCGTTCGATGAGAACGAAGATAGTGAATAAGTTATAGAAATGCCGGAAGGATGGACACAACTGTGTCGTTAGTTTCGATTAAAGAAGCGAGGGTGCCGCAGGTGATACTGGAAGGAGAAAGGTCGTGGTTGACCAACGCGACGAGAACAAGGAGAATACCTGGCGTCGGCCGGAAAAGACATAACTGATGCGAATCGAGAGCCACGTGGTGCACACATACAATATGTAGTATGTAAGTATACCTATCCTCCTATCTTACCTTCACCCTATTATCAATCGCCTATTTTAATCATCTATATTTCTAACATTTTTCTTTCTGCTTTTATCCTTTTAATTTTCTTTTCTTACAGTCAAAGATGAAATACACAAGTCCAGAAGCAGATATAACACAAGAGTCAACAACCACCACAACCCACTAGTCACCCAACTACTGGACACGACGGACCAGATCCGCAGACTAAAAAGAAAATACCCACTAGATTAAATCCTTAGTCCTACTAGAATCAACAATATAAAGCTATTATAATCCATGTCATTGTATCACGCCAAATTAAGTTACTGAAAATTCTCAACGAGAATTGATTGTAAATATTCTAATAAATAAATAAATAAAAAAAAAAAAAAAAAAAATTTTCTTTTCTAAACCGAGAAGAATTTATGCATTGTAGAGTCTATTCATACCGATACTTAACAGTAATGAATTACGATAAGGATTACATGCTCGACAATTATATCTTACAGATTTATACAGTATCGAGAAATTCTAACGTGAAAAGAAAATCTAACGTGTGCCAATATCTTTATTTATCGCTATAGTTGTTTTACTTTGAAAACGTTTTAACGCAACGATAATAAAGTTCGTAATTTTAACACAGGGAAGCGATATATATGACATATTTTCAAAATCAATTTTCGTTCATGTTTGATAAATCGCTCTTTAAAATACTACGATTCTATTTACGAAACATTTACAAAAGAAAATTAAGAGCTTAAATTCCTCGAACAAATGGTTATATTATAAGTGCAAAGCTTCACTGTGACTAACTCGAGTTGCTTACTTAAATGCCTGCAGAATTACAATTTATCACTGGCAGGTGCCGTCTTGTCATATTTTTTCAACGTGATTATGCTGCAGACACCGAGACATCTGTCATCTCGATTTAAGAATTGCTGCAAGTTTTGTAAACCGTCTACATCTTTCAATCATTTTGCTAACAATCCTCTCACATCAATTTGTACTGTCACAATGTTTTCTTTCAATATTAGGAGATGGTTTAATGGAAAATAGTAGGTATCGATGGATGTACGTTATAGATGATTAAAAAGAATAAATCATATTATTAAGTAAGAAAAATTTTTGCAACAACAAAATTGATATAAACGAATTATATGTCTATTTAGAAAATTATCTATAATTACTATGACTTTTGATATTAAAAACAACTGAATTATGAAGGAACTATTGTACTTGTTGGCTGAAACCAGACATTAACTAATTTAGAAAAAGAATTGCTTAAGATTTTTTTTCCTTTTTCCTTTTTTCTTTTTTATAGAACTGCCACACTATGTACTGACTTTAGTTAATTTGCTTTTAATGCGCAGAATATTGGGTTATAATATATGTAGAATGTTATAAATCTGACATGATCTTGGTCACTAATTTTCATCTGTTAACGGTCCCGATTGCTTCCAAGTAACGTTGTATTTTAGCTATGTTTTAGCTATGGTATCAGGTAACTAAAAGATAAATATCGCTTGTTTTCAACGAAACTGCTTCTAATTTTGCAGCGTTTTCCATCTTCTTTGCAAAAAACACGAGAGCAAGTGTGTTTTTAGTACTAATAATCGGAAAACAGTTTTTCCCAGAGAAACTTTCTATAAAATAAATTTATCGCATATGTGTCATGGTTTTAAAATAACGAAGTACTAAATTGGAAAATAAAAATTTCCAGTTTACAGAATAACTAGCTCTCTGTATGCAACAACTAGTTAATATCAAATAAATAATTTTTTTAAACTTGTAGCATCTTTATAAACTTCTTGCCGCATGGGTTTGCGTCAGTGAACCGAAAGCAATCAACTGCAGGTGCCTCCCCATGCAATTTACTGCATTTATCGAGCTCCAGACGTGTTCTTTCTTTTTCCTTCTTTTTTTTTTCTTCCTTTTTCCGAAATTTGTTCTCGGAAACCCGAAACCACGAGAGAGAGGTCGGCGCCCTATAATTGCTGCTCGCACCAAATTGCAACTCAGATGTGAAGCTGATAAAACGTTATTTTGCCTTCGGCATTGCTTTAACGTTAACTATCTTCCTGGTTGGATTGTAAACGGCGAATCCGTCACCCATGAAAAGTTAGAACACGAATATTCGTATTCATTTTTCAGAAATACATTCAAATATTAAAAATCCTTTCTGCCGTTTACTTGTTAAGTAAAGTTCTGCTTTGTAGAGATATAGAAACGGCCTATTCGATTAGTTGTAATACTTTATAATGCCGTACATAGTATACATGTATCATCTGTTAATAATGAGTTAGATAATCCTAGATTTGAATGCACATTGGATATTCTATCGTATATTTTATTATAGTGGCTCTTGTAGTTACATAATTGTAAGTCACTGTCTTTGCCACTACTTATTTTTTAAAAAAAGATTTTCTTTCGCCTTCACTTCTGACAGCAACAAGATACGAGGAATTTGTTATCGAAATATCATATATAAACATTTTGAAATTTCGTTGTCGCTGTAACGAGAAACGAGAAACGATTCACGATGATATTGGTAAAATTTAAAACAGATCTGAAAATATAATGAAAATAAATATGAATTTGCAAACATCGTCAAAGTATTCGAACAGTTAATTAATTACTCATTGTACGCATTATTAAGATATATGACGCTATTTATGTACATATTTGTATTAATTTATCACTAACTGTATGCTTGCAATAAACGTCATATAACCTCTATATACATACATACGTATATTTTTGGATTTCAATTTTCATATTTCATTACTATAATCACGATGTATACCTTATCGCATCGGTTCTTAACTGTTCTAACTCTTAACTAATAGAAAAGAAGGAAAAAAGTAATTAAGCAATCGATAACTTATTTATTTATATTACCAATACATAATTAATTAACCAATGGAACGCAACGAATATTTGGTTCCTTCGGGTCTTACTTCTACACGATAATACTGAACTTGATAAACTCTAAACTCAGGTTTCTCCGTTAAGAACTAGAGCGACGAGGTTCATAAAAACATCCTGTGATAAACGTTGGGATATTTTCGCGAGCCACTGCAGGTAGAGAGAGAGAGAGAGAGAGAGAGAGAGATATCTCTTAAAATTTTCGGAAACGGGTTATAGCGCGAGCTCCTTTGACAGAAATCCGTATTTGAAAACGGCAAAGGGGGTAGATTGGGAACAAGCGTTCAGTCGATAGCTCCCCGCGCGATTTAACGCGTTCATCGAGGTATTGAGGCATTCCTGGGACCTTTTTGCGCGGCTCTCGCTCCGCGAATCGTGGGACCAGAGAGCTCGCCCGTTGCTGCTGCTCGTTATACGCATACCAGCAGCAGCAGCCGCCCTGTGTGCAGCCCTGCGTCACCCCTTAACGCTCAGAACTCTACCACATTCTACATTCTGCGTACATACGTACGTATAGGCGCGCCAACACCGAGAAACCTGCTCGAAAGAACAGAGACCGAGATCACAATGCCGATAGCGATCGATCTTTCGACCACACGACTGCCGACCACGGACCATTCAATGGATCCTTTTTTCTTTACTCACCTTTTAATTGGGAGATTTCGCAAAAACGACAAAGTTTCCCGATGATTTGACATTTTACAATTATTTTTCGTCAGTTTTTGTTAGTCGATTCTTAACGTATAGGCTTACCCACAATTAACATGATTTAGTTTATGGATTTAGCCTTACAATTAGTGTTTTTAAATTCTTTTCTTTTTTTTTTTTTATTATATTTCGATATAGCTTGGCCGTTGTAACTACTAGGCTGCGTATTTTTATGCGTTTATACGAAATTCAAGGATGAAACGAAACGCATAGAATGCATACAATATGCAAAAGTTAATGTAGTATATGTTGTAATATTTAATGGGTGAAATAAATCCGTACCTAGGTTTCGTGTATACAATAATATTCATAAAAATATGAATTTACACAAATATCCGCAGTCTAGTAATCAGCGTCCTTAAATTTAGCCGCGCTTTGTGCCTTTACTTAATTTCAATTTGTTCAAAAGGCAAAAAATGATATATGTAAAGGATTGCAAAAAGAAAGAAAGAAAGAAAGAAAGAAAGAAAGAAAAAAGAAAGAAAATATTAAAATCAGTGCTTAAAGGCGTACAATCAGAATTTTTGACAATTTGGATTTCTATCCATAAAGATACACAGATACAAAGTGAGGTAACATTACGTAATAATAATGTTTTATTTTCAATTGAATTTATTTTCATTCTACTCAATTTTATTCTGTTCTATTCTATTCTATTATACCTGTGACTCTGATACTTGATATAACGCTTTTCGAACATAAAGTAAAAAATTCACTGCGGCCAGTGTCAGAAACTTTTGCACGCCACTGTCGACGCTGTACATACATAGCTAGTAACTAGTTATTATAAAGGGTGACATTTTCCCATCGTAGTTGAACAGAGTTACGTTATCGAATCGTGAATATACATAGAGTGTAAACTTGTCTGCCGTTTTCAAGGAATACTTTGCGGATTCCGCGAATCCCTTTTAACCGTCTAACGTAACTTATCCTTTCTGTAAACGATAGAAGTTTCATTGGGTTGCAGGAACGGTGCGGCGTGTCGGATGGTGCTTACGTCTCGCTTACAAATGTGTATCCTTCTTGAATTTCATGAATGCATAATTATTTCTTTGTATTACTTCTTCGTTATTAGCGAACCAAGGAGGTACGCAAATTTTGTAGAAATTAATTTGTCTGAACTCGGCTCGATGTAATTTACATTACTGATACGAACAACAATTAAATTAGATACCTTCGCCAAAAACGTATCAACTCGGCGACTATATATATGTCGGGTTGGCGTTACGATTAGAGTTAGGGTTAAGGGCGTAAACGAATTCGTAATTGACACTAGACGTGATCACTATGCAATAGAGGAGATATTTACTAGTGCAAACATGACCATGTTGGAATTGGACAAGTAATCGCGATAAATTGATACTCGAGAAGCTAATGACAATGATCCTAGGCTCAATAACGAATCCACGGTCAACGGGATGACGAACTCTACGCTTCTTTAGCGTCTAAGTTGTACTCAATGTTAATGCGTGGGGCAATCACTACGTATCCGAGAGTTACTTGAATCGTCGTCGAGATCGTACCGGAGAGTAACTCTCCGTCTCGACGATGCCGTCGAGGAAAACTATAATGGGTGGGTCTAAGGACATGAGATCCTCGGATTCGTCAAAGAAAGCTTTCGTTCCAAAGGTGAGGGAAATTAGCGCTATTGCTAATTGGTCGATCTCCATATCGGCGTTTTGAAAGAGATGCTGGCCGCCCTTGAGGGGAGGTTGTTGACGGGGGGCAACGCTCGTGGAGGATAGGTTTCTCCTATCTTCCCGTAGTTGCAACAAAGTCTATTTGACGGACTTCGCTTGACTAAATCTTAAGATCTATAGCGGGTCCTCACGTTAGCTAAACATACGCCACAAAGGCATGCCGACACCCGGCGATCATCTTACTCGGAGGACGAAATCTGCGTGTGGCGGGCCGCGGGATAGAAACTATTGAAGTATTTACTGCCACGTGTCGCTACGACTATTTCTTTTAAGGAGAGGAATAGAGTTACTCTGTGCCTTTGTTAGATAAAACGTTCATCCCTTTGACCGCGGCTACGTTCGGCGACTGATTGTCGCCTCGAGCCCAAGCTCATGATCATAAATCTCGAACAATCGGAGCGGCATTTGTTTAATCTAAGTTACAGAGTTGCGGTGTTCCCGCGAATCCAAGGAGGAGCTCCGGCGTTCTTTCATCTCCGACATATATATATATACTTACCATCGAATAAAGCAGAATTTGTTTGCTTGCAACAACGAATAAAAATACTATTAAGCTAATGTCGGTCGTTTTTACGCGTAATTGTCGTTAAGTAAAGTCAAAAGATATTGTCTCGTTGTTTAGAAAGTTCATCTTTGGTGGAATATAGCCGACGTATCGGTTAATTAAACTAATTCGCAAGATCGCGCGTCAACGACAAACGTTAATTAGCACGGCAGTTACGGAACGAGACTGGTCGCGCAATAACGTTTCTAATTGAAACGAAACGTATATCCAAGGATAAATTACAACGGTTGTCTGAAGAATTTTTATTCGCCACCAAGTGGCAAGTGTCAATGGCCTACGATCGTAGTAAATAGATGGTGGATATTTATAAAAATTCATATCGTTACGGAGTCAGCTAAAGAGGTGAGGAGATGTACGCTCGCAATCGTTGTTGGGTCGCAATCATTTTCTGTAAATGCGCAAAAACTAAGACGCTCGAAACCCAATCACGATTTCCATTTTGCTCGATTTCGTACAAAGAGGTCTCTTTCTTCGTCCGTTGCCAGACCGCTTTACGCTTCATGAAGCATCGAGAAACGAAGGATACACCTGGCCAGGTGCTCGGTACTACTGGGTCAATATGTGCACGTGATAATGCTGCTGCAGCACCGTTGCACAGCAGCTAAAAATTTCAAAAATATAACCAACGGTTTCAGCCAATTCCCGCAAAGTTTCCTTCACGCTTACCAATGGCTACAAAAAGTACTCGTACATCGTTGTATTTATTCAAGTATTCAGCACGTTTATTATAACGCTGATAACTAATTAGTAAGATGCGAATTTTTATGCAAATTCACATTTTTGAGAATATAATTAAAATAGCAGAACATCGATAGAAAATTGTTTTACTACAAAACGTTATAGAAAGTATGCGCTATATTTTGGATATCTGAAATATATATCTTGTAATTGCACTGCATTCAAAATTCTTTAAATTGTATCGCGCGCAATTTTGTCATCAACTCTCTGTGATTAATTTCGTTTGAAGGGAAAAGTGGAGAGATTCGGACAAAATCCGTTAGATCCGGTTAAAACGCGGTGTCATCGATTAAAATTTCAAAGCACCCACCGGAAAAAGAAACTGGAAGGAAACTTCCTTGCGACAGGAAACCGGCCGCACCAACTGTTAACTTATACGACCACTCAACGACCCTCGCTAGCCGTTGCTAATTATGGAACAATTCCTTCCTTCCTTCCTTCCTTCTTTCCTTCTTTTCCCTAGAACTGTACTTTAAGGAAACCATTATTTCAAGCCGCTGCATTGCTTACCGACCAGAACGGATCAACCGTCGAGCAAGCAATTATTCAAGTTGCACGTTTTCCTGCAACCATCTAACGTATCTTCGAGAGTGGACAATGAAGCTCTTGTCCTCTTGAATTCGAGACGAGAGGAAACGAGGGAGAACGAAAGCGAAAGTCGCAACGAGAGTCTTTCCACGGTACAGCTTTACACTTTGCACGCTGTGCAAAACTCTCACGATGGTTCGGTTAAAAAATAACGAATCCTTACGAAAATGAGGGCAAAAGAAAGTAACTCTTAAACCCTGCTGTGCACCTTAAACCATACACGGATTGATGACAATTTCTTACCGCGGAAAGAAATTTCTATGGTATCTTTCGAGGTTGTCTGAGGTTGAAGCAAACTGAAACGATATATATGTATATCGATATATAAGGAATAATAATGTTAATCTAACTGTTAGGCGAGACCAATTGATTTTATTGTTTCGCGCCGTTTACTAGATTTTAAGAAAGAACTTGAAATTTAATTTGATATCCGGTACGTTTAATGTGTAAGTAACCCGTTACCTCTATCTCTACGCCAACATCGGATAGAACATTTTTACGAATCTATCGTGTATGTTAGACGAGACAAGACAACATCGTAATTACGTATACAGTAGTGTACTAATAAGATTCGTTGTTTCGAAATATATTGTAATAACGACAGTTATGTTATCGATAAAGAGAAAAACTAATTAGAAAGCGAAAAATGGCTTAGCCAAGAAAGAAAGGAAAAAAGAAGAAAATTGGTAAGTATGTTGGCAAGTCCAAAAGAAATACATACATACATACATACGTATGAAAGAGGAATGATTAATCAATTTTTTGTAGTGGAATTGAATTTTTGAGGTAAATATATATATATATATACGCCGTACACACGTATTGAAAGTGGAAAATTAAACTGAGAAATTATTGAAACTTTGTACGTTTCTCCATTTCTCTGTTAATATTTTGAAATGCGTATTCTGAACAACAGGGGCTGCAAAGTTGGCTGGCCCATCGATAATCCCATTTTATATACTCGATAGAACGTTCATTGTGTCAACTAATCAAAACGCACGATGTTCGAACAATCGAATTTCTAAACTTTGTTCTTACTAATGGTATAATGGCATGGTATGGTAGAGTCTGTGATAGTCAAGATTTTTTATCGTACAAAAATATCTTTCCAACGCATCGGACGCATAACTGACAGAAGCGTTCGAGGAAGCGGTTTACAGGCAAAATTTTTAGGCGACGATTTTCGTGGAACGATCTCGGTTAACCACGGGATGGTTTAGCGTGTCGCATCTCGATGTAACCCTCGTAAAAGACAAAGAAAAGAGCAGCTCGGCTCTTTGTTTTAGCATCGAATACTGTAATATATTCGCATTGTTCTCTGCGGCCGGTTTTTGCCCGAGGGCTAACGGCGGCTTGCCCTCCAAAGGCAAAGATTCGTTGCGTCTTTGATGCAGAAGGAAAAGAGTCTCTGCCCTGTGATATATCGGCCGCTCGACTCACTTTATTGGGGAACATTAAACGACCTCGTGTATATTCGCATGAAAATGTTAACACACGCTACCCCCAAGAAAGCGCGAATTATATTTATACCCCGGGTTCGCGGTGAGATCGAGATCGCTTAGAAGGGGGCCGCGGTAGCACCAGTTTCGTGTCAATTATGTAAAATAGATTAGGCTCCGATAGATTAACTTGCTACCTCGCGCATCAAATAAAATAAACGTTATTTATTTGTTCCCCTCGTATTTTTCAACCGATATCGAAACTTCCGATGATATCACAACATCGTCACAACACCACGTTTGTATCACGACGAAATCTCGTTGCCGAGAATAATTATTTGAAAATTACTTCTAACGTAACGTTTGAACACGACGAGTGCTTTCTTCCGGATATTTTATGGATCTTTGTATATTACGTACAATATTATGTACATGCATATATGCGTTCTATGCATTTCTACAGCCTTAAATTTCCCATGAACGCACTGGAATTTTCAATCCATTTATGATCTAATCAAATCTTTCAAAATAGATATTTCACATTGCTTATCGAAGAATTCATTTCAACCGCAAGTTTCGTTTCAACCCTCCGCTACCGAAATCGAGTCTCAGAGACTCGGCTGATTCTATCTTTCTTATTCTTTTCCATTCTGTTTACAACTAATTACAAGTATTTACTGCTTGTATTTCGGCTACCTTTCGACGGTACTACGATATAAGCGTTCGCTATCGCAGATAGGCCTCCGCGTACATATATATGTAGCTTGTTCGTCTTACGAAATGATAGCTGATATGTGCGCAATGGGGTCTGTTGCCTGTCACACGTCGTACACGTTGTGGACTGCACCTCGTTCTCAACTCTTAATACAACAGTACGCATTTTGCAACGGCCAATAAAGGATTAGCGAGACAAAAGAATGACGATAGCGATATTTAACAAGTATATACTAAGAAAATGGAAAGGTTGCAGTGAAATAGTGAAAATCGAGGGAAATCACTGACTGGATAATCACACGCTTTTGAAAAGCGATAAACCGATCGTTTGTATCGTTAGAAAATCGATCGGCCAGCAAATAAAGTTGCAAGATATCGTCTGTAATAATATCTCGCGATATTAATAATTTCTCAACGAATTACGTTTATATTAGGAAAATGTGCATTAAAAGTAATTCGGTAAGGAGAATTTGTCAGAGAAATTAAGAATTTTACGAGTACGAGGAAATCTGGCCTGCGTTGATTCTTTTATTCGCCATTGTACGTATATTTATCCTATAAATTTGGATCGCAACAGGATATCGACAAGAGGTAAATGTCGTGGCATTTCAAACGCCTATTACGATGATAGTGGGGAAAATTTCACACCGCGAAGATTTACTAAATTAAAGCGAAGCCAGGACGATGATCGTTCAGAAAGATTGTATGAGATTAATTCGCGGGATGCAATGCTAATTCGTTTAATAAAGAGATTGACGAATACTTTATTATCGCGATGCGTGCAACAAAAGACCTTCGAGTGCCGCATGCCATGCCGAAGAGCTTTTGTTACTCGCACCGCGATAACAAAGCGGTCGCCTACTCTCCTTAATCTGCTTAATCTACTACTATCGCGATTTAACGCGAGAAGAAATGCACACCGACGAAAGCTGAAGGTGCAAACGGCATTAACGGCAGGTAGTTGCCGTACCTACCAGCGCAGCGCAACACCGGTTTACACAGTAGACACGTTACCATTAATATGCTTGACCATGAATGAAGGGAAACGAGTTCGCGCGTGGCTTGCTTTCCCCTAGGATCAAATCGCCTCAAAGATAATTCAGCAACAAGCAAAAAGAGCCCTGGTTACGTAACATGGAAAATGTGTAAACATCCGGCAATTACTCGAGAATTACTCGAGAATTACTCGAGAATTACTCGAGAATTACTCGAGAATTACTCGACATAGAAAATAAAAGTAATACTCTGCTGTTACTTTAAGTTTCATTAAACGTGACGTATAATCTTTATATTCTTCAATATTGAAATATCTTTTATAAAACTATCCCGAAATATTCCATTTCCATTCCGTTATCTTACGTAATAACTCCAATTACGCTCCAATTACTCTAACTATTTAGTACTATTTAGTAGAGGTATGTATCTTCGTGATATAAAAATACTAGCAAATTATGTTCTTTAAATACATATACAGTGGCTCGTGAAAGTATTTCAACAACGATACACTGATCGTATGTTTCGAATAAATGTCTGAGAAATTGTATGCGTGTTTTCGCATTGATTTCAAATTTTACTGTTACAATCACGATAGTTGTGCCTCCTTACCGTTCAAACTATTTCAAATTTTTAATTTTTCGTATACGGTATTTTTATAGAAATTTGTCGTGGGTAAGTGTTCGATCGAATACGTAACATCGTCGACTTTCCTCGGCTATCGTATTCTTTTAATGCGCCACTTATCGAAAAGCTTTCGTATTCTACTAATTCGATAATACACTTAAATTAGCGCTAAAGATCGGAGAATTTGCTGCGCCAAAAGCTCGTCATCCGTCGCGAGAGGGTGATTTTTCAGCACTGGAATATATCGTATCTACCGTCACGGTTGACGAGCCAGCGGCATTTCAAAGAAGAAATCACAATAAATCAACGTCAAACGGATGATCTCGCCGACGAAACAATTATGTTGCTTAATTCGAATTTGTTCGTTCGCTCATGTGCAAATCACGTCCACGAGATACATACATACATACGCATATGCATACGTAAGCTATATGATTGTTGAACGAAATCCTAAGCTACCGTGTTCCAATCCGTTACCATTCCCTAATTATTCTTCGAAATTCTGCTTGTAAAAGTATAACCTCGGACGGCACAGCAACTACGGAAGAAAGAAAGGGAGAATAAAAGCTACCTAATTATAGGTTTAGATACGCCTGACGATATTTCATATCGAACATAATATCTCTTCGCCACACGTTACAGCCTTCACCTTAATCGAGCTCATGGAATATGACTATATATGTATGTACGTTGTTATTATTCAATAAAAGGGAAACTATGATTCGATTATATATATTTTTATTTCCAGTCCGCGAACAATCGCGTCTTACGACAAATCACAATGCAATTACTACATACATAGTTATCCTACCGATCGGTGCGCGATCGTAAGCGCGCCAACGCTCCTCACAAACATTGAAGCATTAAAATTAACAACATGTTGGTTTTATCAAAAGTTCTACGAATTAATAAGAGATTACGAACCTAGCAACGAGATAACGCGTAAACGTATAATATTATTAAGAAACGTAAAATAAATTACTTTATCAAGGTGTAAAAAAAACCTACCGAAATATTATATGCTGTACCGAAGCCCTAGATTACATTATAAAACTGTACAAATAAAGTTCTTACGAGTTAAAAAAAGAACAATAGTTTCTTTTATATGTACTACACAGTACTATACACTTATAGATAGTTTGATTTTATCAAATTTTCATAAAATTGTAAGATCCAGATAGAAGATAGAACGTTTGAAATTGCTTTTTGTAGTCACAATGTTAAAAAATAGAATTCAATAACGTAAATTAATCGAACAGAGATGTTGCGTTAAATGAACGTTGGTCCTTGATAGATTGGTTGATGATGGTAAATGCCGTTGAATAAATAGACAAAAAGATCGATCGATCACTGATAGAATCACTTACCATCTTCTTATGCAATTCTCTTAGGGACTACATATATGTATATAAGAATATACGTTTCACGCTCTAGTGATATGTTAAAATTAACTGCACGATTCATCTTACGGTATGTAAGTACTTATTCATTTTAGATAATATCACTGTTTCAAATCGTTAATCTCTCTATAAAAAAAAAAAAAAAAAAAAAAAAATTAATCAATTTAGAGACGCAAACAGCTTTTCGAACGATATGATATTTCCGCGTTCTTTGACAATTATAATAAATCGATATTAGCCTGTAAGATCAATTTCACCGCGTTATGAAATTCTACCATCCTTAACTACGATGATCGCAAAGGACAAAATCATCGAAAAATTCTTATATCCGTAATCTTTTGATTAAGACTGTTAAAAATAAATAAGCGTCTGGATGCTTTTTAAGCATCAATTAACAATTGGTCCCCCCTGCCCTCTTCCTAACGGATAACAATCCAAATCTCCCTGCCACTAGATTAATTCAAATCGATACAGCAGCAAATTTTTATCAAAACAATATTTCTTCGAGACTCGATATTTAATGATAAGAATACAACAACGAATACTCGTTGAAAGGCTGTGTTACTCGAGTATCTAGAGATACTGTACGGTAAGAGGGAAGAATATGACTCCGGTTGATGTAAAACATATATGTATTTCTTTTTTTACAGGGATCGAATACGATCCCCAGAAAGAAACTTTGTATATCGTTTAAATACGCAACGTTCGCGTTCTAGAAGATGCGTGAACGTCGTACCCGTAGCACTTTTTCTCACGTTCGTGCAAACAGACAAGCAGGTTAATGAACCAGTTGTTTAACTGAATTTCTTATCTTATATATTATTATGTAGCGTGAAGTTTATTACGAATTGTCGACTACGATAGAATTTCATCTAAAAAGAAAGAAGGTGATCTTATATAAAATCTAATTTTGCATATTACTGTACAAAACCAGATAAAATAATTCGAGTTATACTTACATTTATTTATCTTTACCTATTATTTATCTTTATCTGCATTTGATAAGACAATATCCTAGCATTTTGAATAGAAAACTGAGTAATCTTGTGCTATTCCGTAACGGAAAGTTATTTGACGATACATGACCCAAAAATATTAATCAAAGAATTCACTTACCTTGACGAAAGAGTGGAATTTTACTTTGCTGGGAGAAACAGGTGGACTGCTAGGTGATAGTTGATTTCCTGGTACTTGGAGAAGATTCTGTACCTCTAACAAGTATCCTTTCCTGGCGTATCTGCTCCTAGGACTGCTTTGAATATCTCCTTCCATCTTTGACTTTTTAATTAATTTTAGATTTTCCTTAGCATTCTGTCTGAGTATTACATGGATCAGTCTTCGAGTATTGGCCCTAGAATCGTTCATACAGATTCTCTTCCATGTTTTGGACACCATACTGATCGAACAAAGATCCTGCGGTCCAAGGAAGGATAATATTTTAGATACTATCCTCCAATGATTGCTTTTGTCTCCAAGGAGCGCCAATATATCCACCGTTTCTCTTCCTGTATAATCTGGAGTAGCTCTCACTCTAGACCTGTATCTTGAAATTATTGGTGTATACCCGCCAGAATGCGGAGTAATAGACACATAACCACTGTCATTAACACTGTCGTGCCAACTGCGATTGCTCGAGTTTATCGTGATGCAAGGTGTCTCGCAGATACTTATGTTTTCCATTTCATCCATCTTCGTGCCTTTCCGGAGGATATATTCCCATTTCTCACTTGTCACTTCAACATGATGTTATTTCAGTATTGACATTGCGTGAAAAGTGTTCAAAACCATGTGACAAATAGCAATTCACCAGAAATGTATCACCAGAAATATTAAAATATTAAATGTATAAGGATTCGAAGTAAGATTCGCGGCAAACATGCGCACGCGGACACCGACTCTCCCTCTGCGTGTTCCTGCGCTGCAAGCACTACGAAACTTTGAAGTCTGTTTATCCGTTGTCCCACCGTAGCTTCCTTGGCAATTGCCCGACCAATCGGCTGACCCGACTCATCCCGCCATTCGTTGCCAAGCGCTACCATTGGCTCGAAATTCTTGGCCGCGTTAGTGATGCTGTTACCTCTAGCGGCTGCTGCTGGACTTACTGAATTCTGTTGCTGGGGAGACCTCTTTGATTTCTGATTTCTCTTTCACAGCGCGTGCGCATACAAAAATTCCTTCAATTTTACCAATTTCAATATTTTTTCATTTCCTTCTCATCGTTTCTTTCTTTTATTAATGCTTATGCTTTCTTAAATTAATGCTTATCATAGGAAGACAAGGGAAGCCACTTAATTATTTTTGAACATTATAACCGACTATAAAATCATTACACGACTTCTTAAATAATAATATATCGCATTGCTTCAATTGTATCCACTAGATGGAATATAGGGGAAATTACTAATATACATATTAAACAAAATTCTGTTTAATTTTTCTACGATAACTTTGTTAATGTAGCAGTAATTAAAGTAAAATAATGTATTTTAATTTCGAATTAAATATACATAAAATATGTACGTATGTACGTATATTGGTATGTGTGTTTAATGTAAATGTATCGAATAACGAATAACTTGTACACTGTGTAACTATTGATTCACATGTATGTATATAATTAATATCCTTTCAAATATAATAATTTACCGATATTTTAGAAAGAAATATATATATTATTATCAATATTGACATTTTTTATATTTTTGTAATAAAAAGATTTCAATTTAACCTGTATATCCAATATATATAGTTGGTTAAAAGTTTACTTAATTTCAATTTCCTTTCTCAGTCTCAGTTTATAATTTTACTGTTAATATTATTATTTGACATAATGCTACCGTACTGGTAATATTTACTTGTGAAACATCTTATTAAATGTACTATAATATACAAGTATAATTTTAATTTTCAAAATGAAAAAAGCGTATTTTCTTTATGCTTATAATTAACATAATAGACATTTTTTAATATGTAGATATTTCTTGAAAGTTAGAAGATTCGTTTAACGTACATACTTACATACGATATTTCATTTGTATAATGCACAGTATATATCGTATGTATTATGTTATATACGCACATGCTTATCGACAACAATACGCGCATGAGATTTTATGGATGAAAATATGAGAATATTGTCGTGTTTTTATTACATCAGAGCAAAATAAAAACACTACTAATAGATTTGACACAATTGTTTTACTAATCGACGGAATCTCAGCAACAATTTATCAATGGTATTTTTATGAGCTGTTGAAAAGTATGTTATTAACAGTAAATTGTTACACGAGGCTCGAGTGTTATTAATTTCGAATGTATAAAAGTGACAAGAATATTATTGCTATCGTGTCTATTAGTAGGTACAAACGCAGTACCATTATTTCTAGAGACATCCTGCTTGCTATTAATGTTATTCTGCTTTTTCGAACTAGTTCAACCCGATAAAAAAAGGCTAATATCAAAATATTTTCACTTACAAATTGCAAATTTTACGACTAAAACTAAATAAGAGGGGAGAAAGAAATAGATAAGATATAAAAACACAATTTCTGTGATATATTAATGATAGAGTTATTAGTCATTTACTAAATTTAATAAGATCTTAAAAGTGCCTCTTTCCGTACACAGATATGGCTGCTTAGTTTTTAAAAAATTAGACACAAAAAAGAGTTGATAAACACTATGTACACCACATTTCATTACAATGAATTAAAAAAATAGTTAACAAACCTTTGCTAATCAATGTCGTCGAAGTTGTCGAGAAAAAAATTGTTAATTTTCGGAAATTACAAAAAGGTTAACAAGATAAAAGAGTGGGAGAGGGACTGGGATGGGGTCTGGAAGAGGGACAGGGAGAGGGACTGGTAGAGGGACTGGTAGAGGGACATGGTGATGGTGAGGGAGAGGGAAAGAGAGAGGAAGAGGAAGAAGGACAGTAGTCATTCGTACTTTGCGTGGCTACTTATGCACAGGCGGCAAATGTGCAATTGATTAACGAGATAGTCAGTAAACTTTATTGCAAAGTGCAAAGGTTTTGATTGAAAATTGGGTACAATGGAATCTAGCAAATCGGAATCGACGCCAAAACAAGCTATGGTATACATTTGCGGAGGTACAGTTAAGATAATAAACGTGAAATATTCCTAACCTCACTTTTTATGTCGCATTAGTGTATCTTTCACGTATTTTCGAAATAAACATAAACTTTGTGTAAATATTGCTTTGCCCATCCTTTCATCATACAATTTATACATTGCTAAAAGTTTTGATTGAGCAATGACATTAAGAAAAATATCGTACTTGTCAAATCTTCGTTTTATTTAAATAAATGTTTCATTATATCATCTTAATTTAGATGTTAATATTGTGTAACATTAAAAATTCTTTGAATCCACTTTTTATTTCACGAAACATAAGCTTTCATCAACTTATTAGTATCTTTATGTGTTCCATTCGTAACATGTATATAAACTTTTGTTCTATAAATATGTATATAATTTATTTGTTTTTGTAGAATGTCATCATGATAATGAAATACGCCCAAGAGATCCAATTCGATGCCGAGAATGTGGTTATAGGATCATGTACAAAAAACGAACTAAAAGACGTATCCTTTTACATTTATAGAAATACACATTAGATATTATTAAATGTTACTAATGCACTTGTGCAATGTTGTTTAATATATATTACTGTATAAGATTTTAATAGTAATTATTCATTCTATAAATACTTCCTACACTCGTTGTAGGTACATATAAACATAATATAAGCAAGTCATTTTCCTTAATAAATTTTTAGTTGTTGTGTTTGATGCACGATAAAGCAATCTATCTTTCTGTATAAATTATGTATCAGTAATTAATAAGTGTAATGTAATTATTAATAAATTATGTATTTTTGCCTAATTTGCGGTAAATCAATCTGCCCTTTTATATACTTACACAAATTAATAAACTTTAAAACGTTACGTCCTTTATATCCTTCGAACTGCATGCTTTTAAAAAGAGCATAAAACTGCAATTGTTATGAAAGTAAAACTGTGTACTCAATTATAAGTAAGTAATGTTTATTGCTAGTTAAAAATACAAAAAATTTGATGCTCCTTGTGACTTTGTCATTGTTAAAAGATATTAGTATCTTATAAAGCTACTTTTATACACAATTTGGAAACCTTTATCAACTGCAAAGTCGATAAATAGGAGCCAGCAGAAAAGCTATCTGAGTCAATACTGAAAGCAACATTAACATACTTCGTAGGAATACAGACGAATTAGGAAAGAATGCTGTGTACAATCAGGTACGTGCCAGTGTGTATAGCACGAGCAGAAACAGGATGGATTAGCTTTGAATTAGAAATAATAAAGAAAGAATCGAGATACTTCTCCAAAGGATATTGGGAAAAATTAAAAAAAAAAACGGAATAAAAGAATCATTGGATCACGCAAATAAGAAGCAACGCAACACCAAAAGCTGGAATAACACAAATAATGGAAGAAAACCTGCCATCGTGTCAAATATGTAATATAGGAGGAATAGAAAATAGAAACCATATATTAAGTAAATGACCCATGTACAAAGAAGTTAAGTCAAACGTATTAAGGAATATTGAATGCCCAAAAAATGGGAAACCATTGAGAAAGTAATTTGGGAGTTGATGAACTTCATGAATGGAAGCTTGAAACTAAGGACATCATATAGGAAGAGTAGAATCCGGAGTAATAGCAATAGTTCAAAGAAGGCAAAAAACCAAATAACCGACAAACCAATAAATAAATAAGTATATATATATATATAAAATGATATTGAGCTATATTAGAATTCTAACTTTATTTTGGCATAATGATATGTATAATAAATTATAAGATAGTTCAAAAATAGGAAAGATATGAAAGATGTTCGACATGAATAATGTTCGTTTTAAATAGAATACAACGTACTCTCTCTGGTAGGTGCCGGTAATGCAGGTTGTCATAGTTGGATTAACATGAGAGACATCTAGCGGAGAAATAAAAAAAAACCTGCTCGAAAATGTGTCTCTCTGATTGGTCGAATTTGAATTGTACGAGAAGCGATTGTTGTGCGTATTCAACGTACTTACAATGTCAACGGCTAAGTGATATAGCGTGATACCATGTGTGTGCATCGAAGAAGTGATTTCTACTTACTATTATGAAAAATTAATGATAGAAATGCATTACACGCGTCATATTATCGAATTTATGGTTAAAGTTCGAATGAATTGATATTCGCAACGATACAAGCATTGTAAAATTGGAATAATCGATAAAAAGTTGTCGCGAACCTGTTGGCGTGGTTTGTATACATGACGAAATATTTTCATTTCTCTTAAAACGAATTCTACATCAATTTGAAGATGACATCGTTATCGTTGCTGGCGAGTCACGATGAAGTGGTTCGATGTATGAATGTACACCTAAACGGAGCTTGCGAAGAAGGTTCGGATTTCATATATTTGCTCCCTACAATGTTTTGCTAGATTATAAAAAAGTATATTGAGAAAATACGAATGCCGATGCCTTTGTATATAAGTATTTTCCATGCCCCATACTCTTCTCCATATTTCTTGTGTTTTTTCCATTCGTGCTGTAATTTAACGTTGAAATTGCTGTTGTAAACAGGTATACAGAAAACAAAGATGACACAGTCATACAGTTTCGTTTCTTTAACGTGGTTTCAAGTTAATTTACTATATCATTTAACATCATTGTACTTGTACGTGATATCATTTGTAATTCTAGCATTGAATAAAAGATACATCTTATTTTTTATGTAGAATTTCTAAAGTTTGCTGTAAATCAGGAAGAAATGAGACAGAAATGGTTAGCATCTATACAAGAATGTCAACGTCTTCATTCAGCTTTAGAGAAATCTCACCAAGAGGCGGCTGACTTAGATAAAAAATTAAGTCACGCTAGAAGACTTCTAGATGAAGAGAAAAGGAGAAGGCGTACCGTTGAAGAACAACGAAATTCATTGGTAAATATGTTCTTCTTTCATAATTCTTAAACATATGACAATGTATCCTTGTTACTTTTTATATAGGAAAAACAAATTGCTATGGTCAGAGATCTTTTATTTAATGATGGTGGGAGAAATATAAACGATGAAACCCGCGAAAAATTACAATTTTTGAATAACACTACGTTAAACGGTCGTCACAGTAATATATATAATATTAAGGATGTACATCAAAATGACAAGTGAGTTTCTATTTATACAGAGTGTTATTGATTGATACATCATCAGGTAAACATTGATTAATTATCAATTTTAGACTAAATACTATAGCGGAGCTGGACTCCACTGGCTCTATTTTAAGCGACTTAAGTTGCTTTTCAAAGTCAGAAGATGATTTAGATATTAGTGCAATCATTCAACAAAATCATAAGAAACGTGAATGGAAAGAGCACAGACCAAGTGGTGAATATTCCACGAAAAAGCGACGTAGTACGGTACAAAAAGCTGCAGAATTAACTTCGTCTGATAGAATAGTAGCCACAACTACAGTAGTGGTGCCAAAAGATGGCAATATCACTGCATCTTCTGTAATTGAAGCTATACCTGGGGATGAAAACATAGATCCACAGGAACCTTTACATAATTCGCGTAAAAGACGTAAAAGTGGTGATCGTAGTAGATCAAAATTGACACCCGTTGATACGAACGATATTCAAATGGATACTGCTGTGAGTTGTTTTATTCGAATTAAACACATCTTTCTTTCTTTTCCATGTTTCTGAAATTTCAGTTAAAATAACAGAGTGAAAATTATATTACAGCCTTCTGCGCCAAAAATAGAAGCTCTTACATCAGGATCGGATTCTGAGGGCGTTTTTAAACCTAGTCCAAACATAGGCGGATATACATTAAATACGAAATCGGCTAGAGGGCATAGCTTTGTAGCGAAGACGGTAATTAAACCGGAAGTTTGTACACCATGTGACAAGAGGTAAAATATTCATATAGGGATTCGGTTCGTACAAGTGTCATAGAAATAAATAACATTTATAAATAACATTTACAAATAACATTTTAGGATTCGATTTGGAAAGGTAGCCCTGAAATGTAAAGACTGTAGAGCTACGGCTCATATGGAATGTAAAGACTTAGTTCCATTACCATGCGTACCTACTGGAAATACACCTACGCTACGAGGAACATCGGTAAGCTGTTGAAACTTGCGGCATCTTTGTATATGATGAAAAGTGATAACAAACTGTTCTTAGGGAACGATAGCAGATTATACACCGATGATCCCGCCAATGGTACCGTCATTGGTTGTTCATTGCATCAACGAAATAGAATTGAGAGGAATGAGCGAACAAGGATTGTACAGGGTAAATGGCGGTTTAACGGAGGTAAAATGTCTGAAAGAGAAATTCCTTAAAGGCAAAGGTGCCCCCAATCTTTCCGATGTCGATATATCTACAATATGTTCTACTCTTAAAGATTTCCTTAGGTACGTTGATTCGGATATTTTGTTCTATAGAAGTGAAACAATTTATTTAGTTTCCTCCTTATCCTTAGATCGTTACGAGAGCCTTTAATCACTGTCGGATTATGGGCAGACTTTGTTCGGGCAACTACTATTACTGATAAACAAGACGCTGATGCTGCTTTATATCAAGCAATTTCTGAACTACCTCAACCTAACAGAGACACGCTTGCCTTTTTAATCTTGCACTTGCAAAGAGTATCGAGTAGCCCAGAATGTAAAATGCCAATAACTAATTTAGCTAAAGTTTTTGGGCCTACTTTGGTCGGCTATAGTTGCCAGAAACCATCACCCAATTCTCTTCTTTCAGAGACAAGTAATCAAGTCGCTGTAAGTATTGTAATAAAATATTGAAAAGACTAAATAATGCTTGCTTGACCCTTCTTTTTTTTTTTTTTTTTTTTTTTTTTTTTTAACTTTTCTTTTTACAGATAGTGGAAAATTTATTGAAAATTCCTTCAGATTATTGGGCAAATTTCGTTAATCCCGAAAATCTAAACAATATTGGTACTCATAGAACTGGTGAATTACAGCATACACCATCTCAGGAATCTTTACTTAAACGCAGCATTTCCCGTGGCTTCTTTAATACTCCACTTACTTCTAGGTTCGCACCTTATCACTACGTACTTTTAACTTGAAATCAATTACGTACGGTACTCATATTCGGATATTGTTACAGTCGGACATTTATGAGGAAGAACAAGAAATACTTCGCGGCATCTCCCTCTAGAGTAGCTTACTGACAAGAATAGGTATGTATGTAAATTATGCTTACATCGAGATGCAAATAATTTCTAAATAATTATTGACTCTTTGAACATAAATAATTAACATTTGTTCAATGTGCAACATAATTTTTCTACATTCTATTTAAAATTTTGTAATATTTTGACATAAAATATATTTTTATGTAACGTATGGTACGGAATAATACTAGAACATTAGACATAGAATATTAAAAATAAGCAAAATTAAAATGTTAATAATATGTTAAATACTCTTTATGATGACTTTAAACGTGTGAAAGTATGTGGTGACGTTAATACGAACCCCCGGTATTTCTCTGAATTGAGATTGAAATACAATTATATAGCACTAAAGCGAAATGTTATATGTGTAGAATTAAATAAATGTGATATTTTTGTTAATAACAACATTTCTAAAAATGTTCAGTTCAATAAAAATACAGGCCATTTTATTTCAATATAGCTTCGTTTCCATTCTTTCGTAGATGTATAAATACACGTATCAACGAGTAAGAAAAATTATAAATTTACTACTATCGGTGCCGTAAAAACAACAGATGCTTATGCAAACTAATTGTAAGTGAACTTGAAACATATATATTACAAACATTAGTTTTCAGTTCATTTACATCGTTCTTTTAAGCATTAATATATATCTTTAATTCTGTACATACTTCCGTTATCGCAATAACAATTGTATCCCAAGGAACATGTTACGTTCGAAATGATTTCTTAATCGTCTAAAACGAAGTACTTACTTTAATGGCGATGAAATTAAATTTTCTAAATACTACTTAAATTTTCTAAATACTACTACAATTGAAATACAATGCTTATAAAACAATATTTACGTTATACATTCCACTTGATCCTTTAGATTGTTTTCGTGCAGGATTTTTCTTTTATCTCCCAGCAATGTTCCCAGAACTGTTTCAATCTATTGTCCCCATTCGAACAAAAATGCCTAAAATCTTGTATGAGCTTTTTCTGAAACAATTCATCGCCAACTAACGTGGATGATGATTTCCATTTTCTACTAAGCATGTGATTCCACGACCAAAGGAAACCAATCTAAACAGATGAGAATTCGTTTCTCTAACAACTTCTTCCTCAAAGAATTATACAGATTACCTACCCTCTTATCTTTGTTGTAGTCATCTTTGTTCTTCCCGCTAACGTGTCTCGTAATGTAAGCTTCATGAGGGCTGGGTTGATCAGAATGAATCGGATATCCCTTTTGTCCCGTGTTTCGTCTCACTATGTTGGTAGCGGTTCGAGGACGTGATCTTGTATTTGTCGTAGATGGAATCAGTATGAATGCATTGCCGGTCATATGAACGTACTGATGATCGTTTTCAGTACTTTCTATTAGGCATGGAACAAAGCCAAATCTTTGTACAATCGTCTCTTGAAAAAGAAAGAGTCTTTGTTCGTAGGTTACTTCTCGAAATTCTGCAATCAAGAACCATCGATAACCATTGGATTAATCATTGATAACCGTTCGTTCTATATATCTCTTTTAATTCGCATTGATACTGAGAGCAAACCTTCGAAAAGATGTTGTTTGTTTGCCATAAGACACTCTGTATTTAATGGTATAAAAATAGGCCCCCTTAAAGGATCACTTTTTAAAGTGAACGGTAATGCTAGTAGATCGCTTGGGATAGGAACCATTTGAATTCCGCACATTTGAGCCTTACGTTGCCACACAAATATCTTCCCAGATTGAAATCCAAACGTAGTAGTTATATTTCGAAATATGAACTCGCTTTAGATCACAAAAATTATATACTTACAAGGTCAGCGACGATACTACCAGATGATGCAACCCATTGTACCACTAGTTCGTAAGAATGATCTACTTTGTATATAGATTGATATCTTAGATGTCCCCATTCGATTCTGTCGCTTCTATTGTTTATGTCTATATCCAGATGAGTATGTTTATATGACGGAACTAAGAGACAAAGTGAATAATACGTGAATTAGGAGAAATAAGAAATGGAAAATACATAAACACCAAAAAGTAACGCTAGCAGAAGTATAAAAAGTTACCTTGCCATTCTCCATGTTCATCCGCCATGTCGGATATGTCTAACTCATCTTTAAGAAACGGCGCTACGTTTGATTCGTCTACAATGGTAGTATCGCAGCTAGGTATAGTCATCGGAGATGACATCAGGGGGAATGATCCTGGCGAAGATGGTTCACACCAGCCTTTGGGTGCCCTTATTTCGACTTCTACCCATTCATTTTCAAAGCTTTGCAAATCACCCAGGGGCGAGAAATAATCGCCAGCTTAAAAATAGGAAAAATTATACAAACAATAGATAACAAATTAATATACAATAATTTCCCTTACCTCTTTGATTTTCTTTATCTTGTACTATGTGATACAAATAAAATCCTAGAATGAATGGTTTAGAAAAATCTCCAGACGCGTGGCATATGAGCTTGTCTTGTATCATACCCTAGATGAAAGTATATTATAAAAATACATACAGAACCAATAATTTCACCGTATACTAACTAACAACGTAATATTATTACATTCATGATATTGATGGCACTCTCCACTGTTACTCCTCCTTCTATGTGATTATTTAACCATTGCACTGCATCTGCGCTAACAAATGTTTGGCTTGGAAGAGATGGGTGTTGTGTGAGGAATCCCACGCCGTTTTGTTGGTGTTTCATTGCTTCTAGAATTTCGTTATTTGGCGCGGTGTTCTTTAACCTTGTCAATTCCATGTTTGTACTACTAGTAACGAAATTGAGATAATTAATATAGCGTTTATGCAAACGATTTATGCGGATGTATGTGAGACGAAGAAACCCGACGTTTAGTTTACCTATCTTCGTTAGAATCGAAATGGTCTTGCTGTTGCTCAAGTGAAAGGGGTAACACAGCTTCGCTGGCGGGTGAGATTCGTCCTCTGTCCATCACTTTGGAACCTGATCTAACAAAAACAAGTGAAACCAATTAATACATAACATAGTGTTTATATTATCACGATAGTGTATGGCAGAGAAACAGAGCAATAGAGAAAATTAAGCAATGTCTAATGTGAAAAGCAACAAAATTTGCATCTGCATAATGCTATTTATTTTCTTTTTCAGACAAAAGTATAAGATAGAATGCCTTGTATATAGATAGAATATGTATGTACATACAAAGGATAAGGATAGAACCGATATATTAATATTTAAATGTAAGAGTTGATAGCTTAATTCATGCTTCGGTATTGTAATATAGATGCACATACATATCTTGCCGTCAATGGCGAATATTTAAGTTTAAAGTTAAGTCGAAGAAATTTAAAAGATTAAAACACCAACCTGTTTGGCACGTGGCGAGGAGTGTCGAGGCACGTGCGGGCAGTCGCAGCGGTATTCACTACATGCCTCTCCTGTACAGAGAACCCCGTCACTCCCTCACTCACTACCAATATTTTCTACCATACAGAGTATTTGTACAATTGTAAATCACATTCTTGGAAATTTTCTGTAACATTTTGCCATTACCTATGATAAAGTAAATGGTACAAATGCTCTGTATCTCATTTTTGCTAAATGATGAAAAGGAGGATGAAAGCAGCTGAAAAGTATAGAATGGGAAATATGTACAAAGATTGTACTCGGAACATTTACAAATACAGCTCTCTTCTATTCTGAGCACACCCTTCCCAGAAATTTGAATCAAAGGTACCTTTGTGTTCATCACCAGAGTAGAAGCATTGTGATATCTTAAAGCAAATAACGCAATATCAATTGAATAATATGGAATTTCTAGACCAGCCTCCTTAATGCTACATAATAATTGTTTGTACAACAGATACACACAAATCTTTACCGTTTTGCCAGCATCGTTATGTAAGACATGCAGATGTGCAGTTCGTCGGGAATTATGTGCGGTATTGGTTTCAATGTGCATATTCATACAAAAATATATACTCATAAAACTGAAACTGAATGGCCAGAGCTGCATAAATTTCTCTACGTTTTTTTAATATACAATGAATATAATTTCGATGCCTTATCATTTATTGTATCAATAAATAATATCGAAATACGTATCGAATAAATCAATAAAAAAACTCCATAAATACTTGACTTATAATTCCAGCAATAACAATTCGATTTTCAATCGTTTTGTATAATATGATTGTATCAACGGCAAATATAATTATTCGCGTCGTATATAAACAATTTAAAGCAGTTAATATTTAGTAATTAAACCGATGCAGCACAGAAGCGAACAAGCAAAATGAAAAGGTATCAAACATCAAATCTCAATGGACATTTCGTTGCAAGATGCAATAGGTTGCAAGCTATACTATTACATTTGCCAAAGCAACAATGCCGAAATCATCAATCTAAGCTTATTCAAACCTTGGTCTCGGTTTCTCTGGTAGACGATTGCTTCCGAGTCGCTCCCTGAAGGGAGAGCTGCCGACTAGATTGGTCTGAAAAGCATGATGAATAGTATGGGTAACTGTAAATGTATGAACAAGCTCATGATCATGAAGTAGTATATCACCGGTCTGTTTCATTATGTAATGCATTGTTAACATTTTATTCAGAGAGCATTATTGCATCGACGAAGAGAGAAGAAGATAAATAAAATGTTGGCGTTTTGCATTACACAAAAGCTTGCTAAAAAATCATGTGCGCATTCAAGGCAGATATCAAGCATGGTTGCATTGTGTAATACGTTGTGTAAGCTGTCTGAATGTTCTGACAAGCTTGCTGTTAGAATCTAACATTACTAAAGAACGGGATGTAACTAATATATAAAGATTAAAAAAAGAACATCAAGAATTCATGGGTGTTCCCCTTTCTTATTGTCAAAGGAGGCGTATATTCTGAGATTCATGGATAGAGATGATAATGATTTCATTGACATCCGGATCAGCGTACTGAGGCTACAGGATGCGAGGATGTACCTGGTTAGTGAGGACAATCAGGCTCGTGCTGTGCCTGCGTCTGGTCAAGTGAGAGGCAGGATCTCTCTGGGAAACACCACCTAGAGTCGAAGGATTCTGAAACATATCATGCTAAATGCCCTCTCCTAACATTCCACTCATCTATTTCTACCTACGATTACGTGTACATCTCTCTCGTGTAACTGCGTAATTTTGACATCGACACTCGCCATAGCTATAAATACTAGTTCAGAGATTGTTATTTGAAAATAATTAGTCTGTACGTGATAAAATATCGTCAAATTCGAGTAGGTAATAGGCCACCGTAAGTGATTTATCGAGTGACAAATAAGCTTGTGAAGAAATCGTGCTCTTTTTTTTAAACTTAAATTAACCCTCGTGTTACTGTTTGTTGCGTCCTGCACATTTAGTGAAACCACTGAAAGAAACACGCTATAAATTACAATGGCGCTGCGTTAAAACTCTTGCAAAACAAAAACTGCGAAATAAAGAAAAATAAATGAAAATTACAACTCTTGATATTAAACGAACTAATCGATATTCGAAACTAACAAAAGCACCAAAATTGCGTTACTTAGGCGTCGTACATCAGGCATGCGACAGTCAATTCTAGAGTGCAAAAGTACAGCGCAATATGGTACAAAATAGATCGTTAGTTAAACCCAAAGTAAAACGTAATGTTCTAGTTTAGGGGAAAAAAAAAAAAAAAAAAAAAAAAAAAAAAAAAAAAAAAAAACCCAGGGAATAATAGCGAAACATCTATCAATTGGATTTTACTCAACCTTCCTCTTTTCGATAATTTCAATCGATTTAAAAAGTTTATGTTTTACATCTTTCAATTCCCATAAACTGAAAAGTCAGGCTATGTTATATATTAGAAAAATTTTATGCAAAAGTTACCCAATTTTTGTTCGGATTCGGGCGGCGTATTTTATTCGGCCACAGCTCGATGAACCGTAAAAATCCGTCCAAGAGAGACACTTGTTCGGAAGTGGTGAGAGGTGTATATATATCACATCTTGATGATCCCTCTAAAAATTTTCGAGTAGCCGAATTGTGCAAAGGAAGTAAAAACACGCGAAATCTCCAGTATTTAAGCGCCTAGAAATTTTTAATGATCTCAGAAAAAATTGAAATAATATACGATACAAATCTTACCTCTACTAAAGCAAAATCAGTATGGCCCCTGGTACAGATGTAATGATCCAAATAATTCCAATTGTAATTTTCAAGCTTCTCCGTTGTAAAAGATACCCATGATACTTCGTACGTGTCGTGATGAGGTGCGTGAAATCGATAAAGATAATGAATATTGAACGGAGGGTAAGGATGCCTGTAAACGATACATTCAAATATTCTCTCTTTACTTCTTATTAATTTGTAGCGCGATTTCTCACCTTGGCCGATATCTTGTTACTGTTATACAATTATCGAATAAAGATATTTTGTGAAATATTCTCCCAATGCTTAGCAAATATTCCTCCTTCGGTTCTGATTCTGTTTGCCGTCCCCGCATTACAGAGCTTATTGCAGGGACAGCATTACTACCGGGTGTATGGCTCTGATTTTGATTATTTTGCGGTAAAATAATTAATTGAAAACCCTTGATTAAGAGAAGAAAAGAAGAGAAAGATAAAGAAAAGAAAAAAAAAAAGAGAAAAGAAAAAGAAAATAAACATAGTTACACAGAATTGCACACATACGGGAAAAGATCACGTTTGAAGGCATGATTGGCATAATACCTGTGCTAATCGTTGCGATACAAGCTCCTTAAATACTTCGGCAGTTGTTAAAGGTTTTTTATATATTGCTCGTTGTTGAGCAAAATCTGTATTAACGTCGTCAGGCAATAGATTATAGTCTGACACAACGTAGTCGTTTTGTAAACTTCTTTTATCGGGAAAATAATCTGTAGTAATTGGCAAACATGCTGGGATTGTCAATGATTTCCAATCAACGCCTACAAAATAAGATGTAGGATATATATGAAAAATGCAATTTGCATTTTAGACTGCTTCAAATGAATAAATAAATGAACTATTTTTAATATATAATGTTAATTTTCGTGACTACGTAGATACTAAATCTAGGTATTATGCAGCAGTTAATGCGAAAATACACAGATATAATACACAGGAGAAATTTTCACAAAATTATTGTACAGTGCAAGTACATATTAAATAATTTATGCACCCCAAACAAAGATAGTGATTATATTAGTATTACAATATGTGTTACCAGTATATGAAATCCAGAATGACCATGATTTAGTACTAAAGCATGCAATGCAAGAAGTATTATTTGTAACGTAAATGAATTCTCGAAATAGTTTGTTACGAAGCATAACAAACCAAGTTTGTGAAAATAATATCGAAGGAGACGAATGTGTACGCATAATCGAAACAAATATACCACATCAACAATAATTACATAAAAGAAAAAGGTACTTCAATTATTCCCATAAAATTAAATTTCTATACATTATTAGTAAATCATATCAAATATCGTAATACTACTTATTACTAGTAATATAAGTAAGTGCGATCTTAAAGCGAGATGATAGAGTGGAAGGATTATAAAGCAGATGAGAGAATGTTTGAAGAATATATGATATGAAATTCATAGTATATATAGAGAATCGGAAGAAATTAGAATTTTGAATAGTGCAAATATTTTATGAAACAAGTAGAAATAAGAAATAACAAAAGAATTCTATGTAGGTGTATAAATAATCGTAATAGTAACAAATATTTAATAGATTATTTATAGAAATTATTTTGGAATTAGAATTACTTTTTTGCAACAGAGGACATACATGCATAGAAGAATCATAAAGACTAGAGCTATGAAGAACAAAAGTTACTACAAATTTAATGCCCTGGAAAAAAAAAAAAGAAAAAAGGAAAGAATGTGTACCATAACCGAATCAACCCCCAATAACGTATGGCGCTAACCTATGATTGCTGTTTAATGTGACATCATAGTTGTACATCACACACGCGTCAATGCGTCCAGCGTTGCATCCCAATAAGACGTACCATAGCATGGAAATAAATGTAATAATAATATTATTCATATAAATGATCGATGAGCCTCAAAAATAAATATGAATATGTCCAAGAATGAAAATACTTCTTATGCATGATGATTGTGTGACTGTGTATTAAACTTTCATTCATTTCTACTTGGAAAGTAATATCTTTTCCTGAAATTTGTATCAACTATTTTCATTCTTTAAGAAATTATGTTTCAAAATTTTATTGATTAATCCTTCTTGGTATTAAGTATGAATGATAAGAATGAAGTTCTCTGTATGAATTTGTGCATCGGTTGAATATTTTATAATATCACACCTACATTATTTTACTTATGTATGCCTTTATTGTTCTCCTAAAATTGCCAAGAAGCATTATACATCCGTAATTAATTGTCTAATATTTTGTACCGCATGAACTAATCGTTTGTTTAATTAAAAATCCTTTCAAAATTCTTTCTTCAAACTGTAAACTCATTTTATAATAATTTGTGGATAACTTGTGAATAATAATATGGCTAATGTTGTTATTTGGATATGTTATAAAATATTATTTGCCAGTAGTTATATAGTATATTTATGTTGTAAATGTGACTTTATTAGAATATATGCAAACCTGTTGTAAGTGCCGGTGTCCATTCCTGTTCACCAGTAGCACCCCATAACAATGTCAAAGACTTATTGCCCGTAGAGGATATCGGATTCCCACTTTTATCAGTGCCTGATAGTAGAAGATTTAATCTCTGCGGTTTATTCTTTGTGTCTATGAGAAATATAGTTGCGGTGCTGTATTATATTAATACACGACTTATGTATTTTATATGAAATACTAACGATCTTGAAACTGATTTGAGTTAGAGATGTCGTTATGTTCCATAGGGGAACCGCTTATAGTGGAGGTAGCATCAGATTGTGATTCTGAACACATTTGTGTTGGCACAGCTTGATAATGATGTTGCTGTATAAGTACACCTGTTGGCCCTACGATATTAGTTAAATTTAAACGATTATGCAATTTCTTTTCTTTATTAGTAATTACCTTTAGGAAAAATATGCGTCCATCTTCGTCTGTTACTAGTTAATTTAATTGTAACGTGAGATGGATCAAAAGGATTAATAAGTGCTCTACTAGGCCTAATAGTTGTAGGTTGAGATATTGTATTTGTGGGGCTTCCAGCACTACCAACAACCGGCCTAAATGGCGGTGATATTTCTGAATCGGTTAAATCGCTTTTTACTGATATCCTCGATTCTACGTAACGTATAATAAGTTGTTAAATACGATTATATTTCGATACCTTATTAACACTTATTATAATATGTACAAGTAATTTCAATGCATACCATTGACTTCTCCGTTGGATTCGCTACTAGTTACGTCATCTGTTCTAGAAGGTATCAAGATTGCCGCGCTTCTTGTCGCAGCTGGAGGTGAGTGAGATTCAGGTGGTGGATGATGTATATCAGGATCTGACATTTTTCTTTTCAGAAGTTTCAGTATATGCGCGTTATTATGTGTTTCCATGCTGGCAACGCTTGTCTTTTTAGTTCTCGTCGTAACTCGTTGCAAACTACTTATAGAAAATTTTAAACTGGAACCTCTGGCGTTAAAGTTTCGGCATTTAACTTAATAATTGAATTTACCTTGACGTATGGACTGAAGGCAATTGAAAGACTTGTGCATCGTATGCATCATAGTCAAACAAAGTATTGTGTAAACATTCCTTTGCATCTTCTTGTAAAAGCTTACTTTTGCACTGCAATTTTCCGCTGATCGTTTCTGCTGATTGTTTTGACACTCTCTGAGGAAGTTTTATACGAGGTATAAATGTTGAATAAGGAATTTTTTTATTTGTTGAATAAAAACTTAGATTAATCCAGTGCGGCATGCTATAGTCATCAGGCGCGTTAACAGATGTATCCTTATTGTGAAACTAAAATTATATCACAAATATTAACATTTATAACATTATTATTATAGTGCTGTATAATATTTTCATAAGCGTAAATACCTTTAATAAAGGTACTGCATGTAATGGTTGTTCTCCGACACACACCAAATCGCTACCGACTCCGTTATCAATAATTCTTTGTTTTGTAACGTTCGTTAACTCTCTGTCAACCTCAAAAACACCTACGCCAGGTGTAATCACCACCGACAACTGACCAGTTCTATCAAAACTACGATCCAGATAATGTTTCTCAAACACTGTAAGCGAGCTAAATTAACCGAAATACTTTGTAATAAATTAAACTATATATATATATATGTGCGTGTGCCTGTTTAAATATTACCATTTAAAGACATGTTCAGTACTTCTAAAAAGTTGCCCTGTGCAGCTGTTGAATTTACTGCTTTTGGTATAGAGACACCTGATTTTTGATGATATTCTAATACAATTTTTTGATAGTCTGTGAACAGTTTACGTAATTGTACCAACACGTTACTCCAATCTTCAAATCTTTCATTTTGAACTACCACCCTGTAGAAATCTTCATAAAATCTTCCCCTATAATCATGTTGTAAACATTCACGCATGTGATTTGGAAATTCTTCCAGACTGTTAGCATTATAAAATGTTCTTGAGAATAGAACAATCGTTACTTCATGATTACTGCCATTCTTTTTCCACTTTTGAAATAAATCAGCTAAAAATCCATTAACAGCTTTTTCAAAATATAAGTCACCGTGAATGTCAAAATCCCACATTTCTGAACTCATTTGAATAAAAAGATACACCATACTGGTGGAAGAACGAAACACAACCTAAAAGATAAATTTTTAAGACGTAATTTTACACATACTTTCTTTTTCCACTATATTCAAATGTAAACCTTAGTATCATTAGTTATAACACCACAAGCGACTCTGTCACCCTGTGACCACATTTCATATACTTGACATCTGATACTGCCTCCACAGAATTCGATCTTCTTGTTCATATATACGCAAGTGTTGACCTAATAAACAAATTTATATAAAAGACAAGAGAGCAAAATACTTGGATACAAATTGAAAAATAAACAATATCTATTCTACCAAGCTATTTTTCAAACGCCACATTTCACTACGACCCAGATACTGGTCTTTGAAGGTAAGTTCAATGGAATCCAAAGCTACATCGTCTGGATTAACAACATTCATATATACATCTGCAAATGTTCTTAATTGAAACATTGTGGCTACATTGTTCTCCACGCTAATTGTCTCCCTTCCTTGTAAATCTTCTTTAAAGGATGTGACTTGAAGGAGTAGACGGCTAAATTCAACCTCCGGGTGATAAATTTCAACAACATCTCCAGTTTTTATACTAGGGTGATCTTTTGGATTGATTATTAAATCTTCTTCACTAAAGGTCTTTTGATGAACTATCAACTTATACAGCTTCATTTTTAAGCCATTACTTCTTTCATCATAGATCTAACCGTAACATGTCATAGAATAGAATCCTACAATGCAATACGCTATATAGTATATTTTTTTTGTACGTATGAATCTAATGTAAAAAATTACATACATTAAGACGAACAAACAACGACTTACTTATCCATTTTCTACTCAGTATAAAACATTTCTGCGATATATTTAAAATGAGTATTGGATCCGAAACATAATATTTATATATATATATATATATATATATATATATATATATATATATATATATATATATATATTATCGATAACGCGCTATTAAGATAATGTAAATTAATTGTAATAAATATTTCACCAAGCTACTATGCTTTACGAAAATTTCAAGATCCTTCTCTCTTCCAGCTTTATCCCCTACTGCTGTCATATGAAGTTTATTCACATTGTCTTACTTCATTTAAATCTCAAAGAATAAATAAACGTTGGCACTATACACAGGGGATTAAGAGTTAATATTAAACTCAACGACCATATTTTTAATATACTTTATTCTTTAAAATCTTGGTAACACGTTCCGTTTTATAGAAGAATGTCACTAGCCATTAGTATTTCTCATACGATCGATATGGTTTGGTTTATTTATCGGTCGAATATGTACACATTAGGTTATACATGTTGATGTAAAAGTGAGATGACAAACGAATGACATCACATGTATAGTAAATGAATAAAATTATGTATTGTTTCATGAACAAAGAAACAGATTTGCGAGAAAGATAATTAAGTTTTATGAAACGAATAAAATTTAAATCGAATTTAAATCATATATACGAATTTAAATACGAATAAATACGAATTTAAATCATATATAAATCAAACAAATTCTTCGACAAATTATTGATATCAAAATATTTCAATGTCGCACAGAGAGTTGTGTAGGTAGCGCTTAAGGCCCGTGATGAATTTGTATACCATATTTCAGGTAACATGGTCATTTAGATATCTAGAAAATGAGTCTAACATACTAACGCAAAGTAATAATTTAATGAAAATGTGATATAAGCGTTTCAACTGTGGTACAACAACAATTTAGGGGCTCGAAAAATTATATAATAATTTCATTGCGAAAGAAATTTCTAGATTCTAGATTATCATATAGTACCATTATCCTAACATAGATTTCATCGATCTTGTCCAATAACATATACTATATATAAAACAGGTTTAATAAATGAAAATCATATCTAAGCTAAAGTAAAATTATATCCTGCAAAAAGTTAGATAAGAATCTTGTTTTATTTGAATGAAATTTTTCTAAGATATTGATGCGATGGGAATGCAGTTACGCGGTTCCATCAAAGCGTAGAGAACGTTGCGCCGCCATTACGCAGAGCTGCCATTAAATCGAAAAGTTCCTAAAAATGCGGCGTCTGCTAGATCGCTAAGAGTGTTTTGTTAACAGAAAAAACGTAATTTAATCTAATCTGCTGGAAGATTTAAACTACTGTTTCCACGAAATGGGCGTGTTATGCTTACCCTTTGATATTTATGCGATAGCAACCTGTTCCGGTTAAAATGATATCCATTTTCTAAATATCGGTCATGTAATTGACGGTGCATAACCTAACGGTGTGTGATGTTTCTAACATAAAGTATGTACCTAATTGTCGTCTAAAAATTGAAAATACATTTGATTAAATGATGAGAGATGCGTACCAAGGGCCTGCTATTGTTGCTTATCTGCATAGCAGGAAGCAGCATTATCTTCATTGCTTTCAGCAATCAACGACCTTCCATTCAAACTCTAGTTACAGAGACACACAAGCAATTACGAAACTTCCAAGTAAATATTACTGTAATATTGTCTGTTGATTGATTGTTATTATAGAGTATTAATAATGTAATGATCATATACTGTTAATTTTTCCATATTTTCTAATCTTACCAGGAAAATTTGAAAGACGTTGAAGAAAAGCGCTTGGTGACAGATTCCAAGTATCTTGCGATGCTTGGGCTCGATGGGCAAACGAGCACAACACCTTTTAGTCTTAAATCTCAAAATGTGACTGTTGTCTCTCTTATCAGGCCTGGAAACGAACAACACATTTACGGCTTTGTGAGAAATATCAGTCACTTTTTGCCAAATAACAGTATTGTCGTATATAGCGTCGGATTGAACGACGATTCTCTGCAAAGTATTAGGACGGCTTGCAACTCTACAAAATGTAATGTGATTCATTTTGATATAAGCCTATTTCCGGCCCATGTTGAAGATGATAGGCTACATGTTTATAGACCTCTAGTAATCCAGGTAACTAGATATTTGTAAATAAATATATATGTGTATAAAGTAAGGCGAATCAAAGAATTTTGCTACTCGGTTTCTTTTCGTATGTTGCAGACAGCTTTAAACACATTAGGAAATATACTGTATATGGATTCTAATATGCGTTTGAATTCTTCAGACATTTCAAAGTATCTTTCACCGAAATCTGGGATTTTAAGTTGGCCTACAAGGCATGCGATTAGCTCTTTAACGCACCCAAAGATGTATGAATATTTTCACGTTTCTGCAGAAAGTTTCTTCTTTCTTCCTTTAATAAGAGCATCGCACTTAGTAATCAGAAATGTTCAAGAAATTAGAGAGAAAGTAATGTTGCCATGGGTTCAGTGTGCACTGACAAGAGATTGTATTTGTCCTATCGGTATATATGCTGAGAACAATATTTTTTCTACTATCTATTAAAATGTTGCGTTAAGACACGGCGGTGATCGTAGTACGTAAGTAATTCGAACTTATCATTGCAGGAGCTCAATCAGCAGGTTGCCGATTTAATAAGAAACCACAGTATCGGTATTCCGGTTGTCACGCGTATGACGCTTCTGCACTGAATATCGTACTCGGACTGCACTTTAATTTCGATGATACGTATTACGTGCATCAAGGGCGAGAAACCTACTTTAATAGAGTACAACCAGAGGAGATTACGGAAGAGTATGTTACGATCACACGACAGAATAACGCGACTGAATCGAATTTGCGGAATATCATATCAATTGAACGTTAATTTGCCTGATATCACGATTCATATTAAAACATGAATCAAGCGATAGATCGATTAAGCACAAGTTAATATAAGGATGCATAGATAAGTTAAAGGATAAATAAAGAACTTTAGCGAACAAACAATACCGTATATGTCTGTAGTGATTACCTTAAAAAAATAATTCAGTCTGTGCACTTTGTTTGTAATTATCTGTGAATTATTTTTGAAAGTAAGTGAACATCGTAAATGAACATAAACTAATATGAAAAATGTTTGTTTGAAATATTCATACCTTGTTTTGTCTTAATCAGGAGGGAACGAAATGAAATACGTATAGGGTATGGTTAAGATCGACCGTGCATATCGTAATATATCGCGAAACGATATCGAGTGTGATCTGTTTTTCTTGTTGGCCGATCATCGGAATAGCCTACACGAGCGATCAGGTGAGTTATCGAATGTGAATGTAAAGTGGGATCGCGAGTCGGTTAACGGAGGTGGGGCGCACCTCCATAAAGTTCGAAATCGGACCGCGGTATCGCGCGCGAACGTACTCGTGTACGAATTTCTCGGTAAATTTCAAGTTGAAGCCGGTTCATAGTGCCGGTAATACGTCGCTAACAGGGATTCGTTGTTGTTTGCGTAAACGAAAAGTACAACATCGCGTGAAAGATGGACGAATATGCGTACACGAGTTGTATCGGGACAGCGAAGGATTAGTCGAAAGACACGACCGGAAGCCAACGATATGTGACGAGTCGTTAAATATCGATATACTCTTGCCTGTTGTATAATAATCTTGATCGCGTATTGCCTGACCAGAATTAAGGACGCTCGACGATGTTCGACAACGACGTTGACAGCTGGTATGACTGTAAGAGAGACGATATTAACGAGATGCATAGCGTAAACGACGCTGAGGCCAGAAACGGTGTATGTCTGATCGGTTCTAATCGTTGGAAAAATGTTGCGTCCGATGATAGTCAGAGAAGAAGTGGAACATCTCGAAGCAATGGAACGATTCGCTGTGGTACGATTGCTACAAGTTGTAGATCCGGTACGGAAGTTCGATTCATTAATCCGGCAATTTACGCGGAGACATTGAACGGCGAGGATGTAGAACACGAGGTGGAAATTGAAGCGAAAGTCGGTTCTAGAGACGATGAACGTTTCGTGAGAAATAGCGGTGGTTCCGCCGGAATCAGCCAAATGATGTCCACACTGTCCATCGACAATGACCTGGCTGCTTCGTTTATGGATCACGCTGGTGACCACGGTTCAGCCGAAGAAACGTATCGTTGTTATTCCTTAAATTCACCGACTACATGCGCATCCTTACGATCCGGTGTTGTTCGTTCGAAATCCGTCACCTCGTGTAAGCATTCGAATCGAATCGAGAGACGTTGTAAAATTGCCGATAGAACGGACAATAGCTACGATCTTTGTTCTACTAGGGATATCGAGTGGAAAATGCAGAGGTATCTCGTCTAGTGTCGTAAACGTAGAGTTATCTTGTACGAAATGTTGTATTACTTATATCTATCTATACTGTATATTTAATATAACGGCGGTGGAAAAATGATTAAATTCAAGACCGACGAAATACCATTTCTCATCAAGTAGGTATACGTTTAACGGACAGCGAATCGTGCAAGTTTCTACCTCATCGATATCCGGTGTGAGTATAACGGGGAACGGGCGGAATGAATCGGATGTTGGCAAGAAGATCACTTACAGCGAGTGGATGCGAAGGAAACAAGAAATAGCGCGACGGAGAAAGGAAGAGAAGAACGAGGCTGAACGGCAGAGGCAAATGGAGGAGGATAGGCTGGCTCGTGAAAAGGAGGAAAGAGAATGCCGCGATAGGGAGAATTTCGTCAAATGGTCCGAGATGAAAAAGAAGGAAGAGGAGAGGAAGAAGGCTGTAGTAGAGAAGGAACTAGAGTTGCAGAAGCAATTGAAAGAAGTGGAGGATAAAGCGGCTGTAGCGAAGACTTTGTATCTTCGTCAGTGGGCTCGTAAAAAGAAAGAAGAAGAGAGAGGTAAAGAAAGGATCGGGGTTTTCCTTCGTCTCGTTGATGATTTGTGCATTTACGATGTTTGTGTAGCATGCCAGAAGAAAGAGGAAATGAAGCGAAAAAAGCACGAGGAGGAAAGGAAAAAGAGATTAGAGGAGAGCACGAAAGCGTACGAAAACTGGCGAAAGATGGCGAAGAACAAACCGAAACCTGCCACGCAAGGGCTTCTGCGTCAGTTGCATCATTTTGTCTTATATATGTAAAGAAATGTTTTCAAACGGTAGAAATGTAATAATACGATGTATTTTCACCTATCGTCAGCTCATCAAAAAGCCAAACCAGCGTACGTGAATCCTATGCCATGGCAGCGAATCGTCGACGATAGCGAGGACGTCGAGCAGGATGCATCGAATGTTGGCAGAAAAACGCAAGCTCAGCCGAGGATGAGCAGTAAGAGAAACGCTGTATCTCGCCAGTGATTAAATCGTCGATCGATTGGAACTCGTTGGAACACGGGGAAGCTACGTGGTTTGCAGTTTGCAGTTTGCAGTTTGAAGTTTGAAGAACGATCGCATAGTTTCATTCGAAAGCGATTGGAAGCGAGATAGGATTGGAAAGAAGCGACGAACGATACCAAATATCATTGAATATGAATTAATCTTGGATCGCAGATCCATTTGTCGTGTGCGTGTGCGTGTGCGTGTGCGTGTGTGTGTGGTATAGATGGCAGTTGTTTTAGAAAAGACGTATCGATTGGAACGATTGGAACGGTTCTACACGCACCGACGTATAGTAGATATCCCGATAGACGACTTCATTTTCTAGCAGATATTTTTCGCTTTTTTACAAACTTCGACGTCGGTCCCCCTATGATCAATGGATATTAACATGTATCTCAAGTTAATCGCGAACAGCGTTCGAACAGCGTATCGATCGATATTTAGATGCGTTAAGCCGATGTGCTTGAAAGTTCGTAGATAATAAGGACGAGAGAAAGAGAAAAAAGAAGGAATTGAAAGAAACGTATAGGGAGAGAACTGAATACTCTTGTTATTTGTATTATTAATACTAAATAATGGCGTACTGTATATTACATGACGTAGATTCGTTACATAATCGTAAGTTTTACACGGGATCAGGTGAGTGCTTTCTATTTGTTCGTTACGCCAGGCGTATTTCGAGAAAAAGAATTTCAGAGACCAGTGAAAACACGCGACAACAATCCGAATACATACACAAGAGGATGAGGTACGGTGAGCATCGGTCAGCATCTACTTGACGAAACTTTCCTCTTCTTCTCGAAGTCTCTCTATATCCGATTTGTTCATGAAATAGTAGGAGGGTTGCCGTGATTTCTGGAAATTCAAGCCAACGATCATTTCCATTGATCGATTTCCATTTCGATCGATTTCTAGATAGAGATTTCTTACTAAATCTTTGACTATGCGTTTTGCACCCGCTTTTATAAGAACGTTGCTTAGTTCTTCGACAGATGGTAAACCCATTGCATAATGTAAGGCAGTTCTCTCCAACTAAAAACAGCACGTTAAACGTATAAACGCATCGGACAATGAATCCGATTTGAGAAGATTTTACTTTAAGAATAAAATTAACTTTTGTCTCGAGATGAAATCAACTCTTACATTGTCACCTATACGTAGAGTTTCTGGATACGTTCTAGCAATGTAGCGAACCATTTCTTCGTTTTCACGAAGTACAGCGATGTGGAGAGCGCATCTGCCCATCGAATTCTTTCCCATTGCCAATAACTTTCCTCCTCCGTTGTTTGTACCTAACAGTTCTTTCATTCTCGCTACGTTGCCTGTTCTGATTTCGTGGTGCACCTGTTCACGTTGTGTCTGTAAAAGTGTCTCCTTAGTGCGTGTTATTATCGATCGTTATATCCTTGGAAAAAGCGCTATATATAATAAGATCAATAAGATTATTCGTCTTGTTTTACCACGTAATTTGGAATGGATTGTAAAAATTGTACGGTTGCCTCTCTTCTTCGTTGTGCGGCGATCTCTACGATGTTTATTCCTTCGTCTTCCACGTCTAAAATATGGTCGTACCCTTCTAACAGTAGTTCTACTAATTTTTCAGTTTCACCTGAACAAACGTTCAAACGTTCAAACGTTACAACGAGCTTGACAAAAGTGTTGCGCGAAATTTGTCCGCAATCGGAAGTACGTATTACCTCTTGCCGTCAAATAAGCTACGTATCGATCGATCTCGTCCATGTTTTCTCTAATATTTGCCAATTCAGCCACGTCTCTGGCTGTTCTATACAATTCGTCTCTGAAACCAACGTTAACTTGGCTCTCTTGAAGCAAATGGAACAAACCATCCTTTGGGTAAGATCGAATCGCAGCAAAGTGAATAACGCTTTGACCATGTTCATCCTGAAGGAACACGATTTTATCCATAAAAATCATTTTGTTAGTTTGAATCCCTTCTGAAATTCTATAGTTTAATAACGATCGACGTACTCTGTTTGGATTGCTAAAGGCTGACTCTGGCACGTCGGAATCTGGACTTTGCGGATAACCAGCATCCTCGTCCCCATTTTCATTTTCCACATTCTCTATGTTTTCTTCGGCACGATCAGGGATGATCAATACGTTCGGCTCCTAACATATCGTACAGCTATCTATACTTGGTGTATGAAAATTATTCGTACGCGCATGTATCTAGAGTTGTTATTTACCTGTTGTTGCGCGCTGTTTTTCCTCTTATTGGCAAAGTTGTATAAATACGTGGCCAGATATGTAACTGGATCGTTTGGACGGGTATTGGCAACTTCGGTCAAACCTCTGATCAATGGATCGCCGAGTGCTATAAACACATTAACTTGGAGATTATGTTATATTTCGATCGGATGATACAAATTTTCGCGTGTTTGTTCGTTTAACGTCAACTTACACGATGCTAAGTAGCGACCCTCTTCTTCTCGAAATATCGCTATATCAACCGGCTTGTCGTCTGAAAAGCGAATAATACTCTCATTTTCACGTCAACTGGAAGATACGAAAGGCAAAAACATATTGCACCAATTTCTTCGCTTTATAAAGCGTAATAAATAATTATTCGAATGGAATCTCTGGCTTTTCTTTTACATCGATTTAATTAATTTACATCGATCGAGGCGCAATACGTTCCTTTGTTCGCTTTTTTCTTATTTATCTCATCTATCTTGTCTGAAAATAAGAAAGAGGCAAATTTTTTCACAAAAGATGGGTGCATTATGAACATCGAGTGTACAGCTGTTTGGAAAACGCGTTGCGCACAAACAAATCTAGCACGACACAACGATCTCGGTATGCGGGAGCAGGTTTACACACGTGTGAGAGAATTTTACGATAGGAGTTACATCGATAGAATCGATAGAAGCGATAGAAGCGATAGAAGCGACAGAAGCGATAGAAGCGACAGAAGCGATAGAAAGAGGATTTTCGTTTACGTATAATCGTTCACTATCGCAGTAGCCACTCGTAAAAACATACGGTTCGTCGGTTCAAGTTGGAAAGACACGTGCTACGCCATTTCTGTTTCGTGTGAACATCGAACAGCTCGTGCATGATACATAAATCATCTTGCGATATTATCCAATTTATATAGAATCTCTGTGTAACCGATTTATTGGCACGTTTTTAGGTACGTATACACACTTTACGTGTAGGTACACAAGCATGGTGTCGTGCGACAACATGTCAAAGCGTCTTAACAATTGCCCATGTACCAATAACGTTCATTTTACTAACCTAACGAACAAAATCCAGCATCCCTCCGAGCAGCTAATCTTTCATTTTCGTTTAATTAATTCGGTGCACGAGAAATAGAATAACGTTCGCACACGTCTTTCCAACGTCCCAACTCGTCTCTTTTCTTTTCTCTCCTCTCACTTTCGACTTTCCACTTTCCACTTTCCACTTTAGCTTGCTTATGGACGGTCGATCGACGTATTGGCTCGATATACGGAATTATCGCAGAAGGATTTCACGTACAAGCGTATTATTCGATTATCAAGAGAAAAGAACAAAGAGAAAAGGAAAAAGGAAGAAGGAAAAAGGGAAAAAGGGAAAAAGGAAAAAGAAAAAAGGAAAAAGAAAAAAGGAAAAAGAAAAAAGGAAAAAAGAGGGAATGAAATTGATAGTATAGGAGCGTTGAATAACATGGACGAGGAAATACAGAGTCTTTCGTTGATCGCTTTAGCGTCCCCTCTCCACGACGATTAATTCTGGAAACGTTTAGCACTGTTCCGTTTGCGGAAAATTCCCGCGATCAAAGTTGCAATCTTCAACGAATTGTTTATCGATAGTTCCTTCTCCAACGCCAGAATATTCAGAACAGCTCTGGAGAAATCTTGAAGGGTCTGCAGCTCGGTAATACTCAACGATTGCTGGTTACCGATTCGAACCATATCCCGTTTCGCCGTTTCTTGTATACTTAATCCGCGAACTACACACAGATGCTTCAAATGATCGAATTCCTTCGACAATTCCGGGAACTTGATTATCGCGTTAAACCTAAGAGTATTGCCAACGGCGTACGGTCGTGCACCGAGGAAGCCCAGCTTCTTGTCTCTCTTGAATTTCATTCTTTCGTCGAGCATCGTCATCACCTTCGCCAGCCTTACGTAGCCACGACCGATCAAACCGGGTCTGTTCTCGCTGGTGCGACAAATAACCCTCAGGTGATCCTGAACGTTCACCCAAGCGGCTAGGTCACCGGCAGAGGCGACGTAAACTCCTCGGCCGTAAGGCCAGTGCTTCCCATGAAGACGTTTGTCATCGTGAACTTCAAGATCCGTAATAGGCAATAGCAAACCGGCTGCTGCTAGTTGGGCCCTGATCGAACTCGGTCGATCCAGAATTTCGCTGAGGGTAAAGTAAGTTCCGGGCTCGTCCTCGCTGCTACCCTCCGCCATCATTGCCGAGATCTCTTGGCTCATCAATTCACCGGTGATCTCTCGTTCCACCTCTTCCAGCTGGTTCACCGTAAGCGTCAAGGGAAGCGTGTAATTTTCCAGATTTCTGCAACACTCTATTACAGCAGCTTGAACGTATTTGGCCGGAGGATCGAGATCGTACGCCTCGATCGCCGACACCGTCACTTCGTCCAACGTGTCGGCATTCTCTTCGCCGTCATCGTTCTCGTTGTAAAAGAATCTCGGCGGAGGGTGGTCGGGAAGATCACCGCTGGCAGTCACGCAATGTATGTCCCTGATCAAAGGGTCGAAAAAGTCTGCGAACACGATGTAACTTTCGTAGTCCGGCGCTACCACCGACACAGACTCGTACTCGTCCACGTTGCTGGCCACCGAATAAGCGCTGCCCGCCTTGCTGTTGTAAGCCGAGCTACCGTATTTTTTTAAAGCGGGCCAGATCACATCAAAGAGATTGTGGTCCATGCGTGTCACACGGTGCTTGATACGATCGAATACGGGCCGCGTCAGGCAACGGCCGATCAGTGTGCCGGAGTTCCCAGCGGATTTTGGCGTCGTACCGTGTCTTACGCCGATCAGAAGACGGAAACATCTCTCCAAGGTAGCCAGGGTCTCTGGTTCGGTAATGTCTCGACGCGCGGAATACGTGTCGCCTCCGGGAACTGTTTTCCTCGAACGTGCACATCACATCGGCGCGAGGACGTCCGACGGTGGAAGAAGCGGAAGAAGCGGAAGAAGCGAAAACGTGAACAACCGTGGATAGATTAATCGGTCAGGAATGATTATTTACGTTGTTTTGGTTGTTGAACGTTTCGGCAAATTCTACCACCTTAACCGATTTTAATCGATTATTCCGATTAAACATTTTTCTAATTAATTAATTAATCGACCATTCTCTGGTTACCTTTCGATTACCGTATAACAAAGATTATGTAAATTGCCACGACGATCTTGATAGACGATGGGAAAACTAACGCGTGCGAAGAAACAAGAAACGTGACGATGACGATCGATAAGTACAAGTTGGTCCGTAACTACTGGCAACTAAAATAGTTTAGATGGTATTTCTATGTTTCGAGAGTAAAAACGCAAATCGCTGTAAACGATCGTAGCACGGAGTACGGTTCGTTAGTGAACGATGGTGCTCGTAAGTGCTCGTTGTTTGAATAAAATACCTTTGTCCACCAACATCTCGTCGGCGAGCTTCTCGTTAACTCCGAAATCGCGGAGAAGCGATTTATGGGAAAATTCCGATTGGTTTTGTTTGTAATAGTCCGCCTTTTGACCCAACTGCACCAATCATAAAATCAGCAATACATAGATCGATGTAGTTTTTAAATCAATTTATCCAACTGCACACTCGTGTCCAATATTGATCTCGTTTCCTTTAATTAAACCCATGAAAGACGTTCGCTTATCGACACAATCTACTCACATTGTCTTGAACTAAAGGATTGGCACCCAAATGAAGTAGAAGGTTGTAGTAATGGCCGTTGTCCGCTATGGTGGCTGCATAGTGCAAAGGAGTTCGGCCATCGAGATCGATCGCATGCGCCGTTTCTGGAAACCTGCCTGCCAGATATCTTAAAGGAAAGACGATCGTTTCATTTCGTTAATTGTCCATTAAATTTCCATATTAATTTACCTGATAACGGTGGTGTTTCCAAATACAACAGCAACGTGAAGAGGTGTTGCACCGTGCGGCGATGATCCGTCTCTCGCAACCGCAAATTTGCGCCGATCTAAGGCGCTCTGCAGATCTCTCAGGTTTCCTTCTTGCGCTGCCATGTGTACAGCATGAATTTTCCCCTGAAACGAACGATCGTTAAAAGCCTTTCAACGACTAAGTTAACGATTATTCGATACGAGCAACTATATAATTAGCGCACATGGTGCACGGGGGTTGGCGCAACATTAACAAAACATTGAGCGTTATGTTAAAACAATAAAAAAAGAGGTCGCTGTTCACCGCCCGAATTTTACATTTTCAACGTATTAGGTAATACGATATACGCTTTCGCATATACGTATGTATAATACTAGAAGGACAAGGATAGATTGGTAGAAAGTCCGAGCGGCTTTCGAGCGGTGGTAACGAGACGGTGGAAGGAAGACGCGAAAGAATCCGAAACGTTTGAGTCATCGAGTATCATCAAGATACGTATATGAAAGGTGTGAATCAATCGATCGAATCACGCGGATCGATACAACTCGATTATTTTAGGCGAAACAAACGAATGGACAAAAAGTCGCCAGTAACGAAACATGGCTAATAGCCCGAGAAACGACTGCGTTCTTCCTTTTTCTACTTGTATCTTTTTAACATTTTGGTTTATCGCTATATTTTTTCAATGTTTCGCCAACATTTGTCACTCGTGCCACTATTGTAGCTATCGTCCCGCCGCGTCGCCGCGAGAAGCTCTAAATTAGACTCGTTACGACGCGTCGACGACGCGTTACCGATTAACGAGTCGACAGGCAAACCAAAGAAGACCAATTTGTCATAATAATTTACATTTTCGACGAAACTCTTTTCGCAAACCTCTGTTTGCGTCGAGAGACGCGACACGATGGAAAAGACGAGTGCTTTTGTACGCAATACCATGTAAGAAGGGACACGATCGATGAATGCCTGCAGCTCAGGATTGCCCGAATGTCGGCCGACCAGTCTTCTGCCTTCGCCACTTAACACTAACGCGGCCAATTGCTCCATGTTGCCGGTCTCCAGCAGCTTCTCGATTTCCGGGTCCGCCGTCATGCTGCCCTCGTTTACTTCTGCTTCCGGAAGCTCCTCGTGTTCGCCGACGATTACCTGCTAATCATTTCCAGGTGCAAAACCATGCGCACCAACGACTCGTGCCGATCGATACGCGACAATATTAATCGTAGCTGGCAATCTAGATGCGGTAAATCGATCGTTCTCCATCACGACCTTTGCTCGTACGCTGTTTGCGCGAAACACGATCGACCATCGAATAAGTCGTTTCTTTGTCTATTCACAGGTGTGTATAGTGTTGGCTGATTTTGGTGATTGGATGGTAGAGTAGGACGAATAGAACGGTATCTGTTCCGGCTGGGTTTTCGACGAATCGAATGTTTGATATTTATATAGCGTTAACGCGTATATTTGTTGTTTCAGATTCGTGTTCAGAATGGGAAAGTGACTATAAGTAATAAAAGTAAAAAAGAAAAGAAGAGAAGAGAAAAGAAAAGAAATGAAAAGAAATCAAGAGGATTTTCATACTGAGAATTTGTATTTGTTATTACTTGTTGTTTCTATAAAATGATGACTTGATTCTTCCATATTTGCCATATCGTCATACTTTGATAGGATTTCGAGAAACGATGAAACATCAAAATTATTGAAAAGAACGTGGCATGCAATGCGGTAGTTGCAGTATCTTTAGCATCTCGACTAAAATTAATGAAAAACAAAATATACATTTCCATGCGTTTGTGTGGGACTGTAGTGCGCAAAAGTCATAACAGAAGTTCCTTGCTTAGTTATTTATTTATTGGCATATATTTGTGCGTGACAAAGAGAATATATACTGTTATAATATCGATCATTCTTTACTTTCTTTCGATATACATGATAGCCTAATTACATCCTGTCACTTGTAACCGCAACCGTAAATCGCTCGCTATACCTGCAAGCTATCTAACTATACACGAAAGAATAATCGAAATCTATCATAGGATCTACCAACGTCTTCTGCCTTTCCACCGTATATTTATATTTCTCTATTTCTACCGATGCTAAGATCACGTCATAACATTGCTACTTATTTTATAGCTTTTTATATCTCTCGCTCAACGATACAAGTCTTATCGTAAACCACAAGTTTATACTTTTGTGCTAGGGAATTCCTGAAAATTCGATTCGTTTAAGAGTTAGGATGACTGTACCTGGTCTTCGTCGTTCCCTGGATCATCAACACCAGAGTCGCCTGTACTCGGCTCGTTTCTTTCTTCTTCCATTTTCGGGGCTCCTTCCTCCTCCTCTTCCTCTTTCTCTTCTTCTTCTTCTTTCCTCTCTTCCTCACCATCTACTTCCTTTGGCTTCGACTCTTCCGCATCTTCGTTTTCCGCATTGGAATTTTCCTCAGTTTCTGGGACCGCCGCACCTGTTACCACGTCATCGTCCGAGGACCTCTCTTCAGTGTCCTCGACATTTACTCCCTCGTGTTCTTCCTTATTTTCTGTGGTTTCTGGTTCTTTGGATTCTTCAGCATGTTCCGCGTTCTCCTCTTCCTCTCTATTTTCCGTATCTCCCGTATTTTCAGTAGGTTCAGCGCTTTCTCTATTAGCCGCATCTTCTGCATCTTCTGCGCCTTCTGCGCCTTCTGCGTCTTCTGCATCTTCTGCGTCTTCTGCATCTTCTGCGTCTTCTGCATTTTTAATGTTCTCTGTATCCTCTGCACCTTCATGATTTTCTGTGTCCTCTGCGTTTCCCTGTTGCTCCTTCTCGCGATCCTCCTCGACATTTTTTATCTGTTTCATAAAATGATTAATTTATCTGATTCTTCAAGTCTCGAGATAAAAGCTCTAGAAGATTGTTTTTCGATTTTTGTCGCTAATAAAAAGAATCGTGTTACGGAGATTTTTACTTAAAAAATGTACGACGTCGTTTCGAAAGAATTGCCTCGATTCTAAAGTGTTTTAGAATTTAACAATTTATTAGAATCAGACTGCAGACATTTACGCAAGTACGTGAAAATTTCGTAAATACGATTAAATAAATGGAAGACGAGGCAAATGGGACCTAGGCGGAAGCTTTACGTGCATTCTGTGCCACATTTTGCCACATATAAAAACATAAAAATTAAATTTCCCATAAATGCATAAAAATTCGCAGTCTAATTGTAATAAAAATATGGTCGTGAGCGATTACTTGTTCCATAGATCTACTCAAGCTTTTCGTTGTCGATTCCGCGCTACCAAATGAGCTATCGATATCCGCGCTGCTGGCTTTTTTCATTCCTTTGGATATAGCTTGCTCCGCTTCTAGGATCCTCCAGTCCCAGTGTTTGGGATACGAAGATCCGGCAACTCGAGGTGCTTCCGGTATCACGGTTAACAGCGATTGGTCGATATCCGATGGCCGATTTTTGTAAAACGCCGGCGCCTTTTGTTTCTGATTAACAAATTTCAAGAGTAAATCTTTTATCTCGAGGCAATAGCGAAAGAAATATCATTTTCGTTAATTTCTCGAATCTCTGAGTTTCATTTTCTATACCATCTGGAACAATCGTTTATTTATGAATTATTCCAAAGTTTATTCCAGGCACTCACGTGATCTAATTTGCTTTCATCGGCTCCATATTCCGTTATCAAATTATACAACGTTCCATCGTCTTTTGCCGCAGCCGCATAATGTAACGGCGTCTTGCCATCGTTATCCTGCGCCTCTACAACGAAAGGGAATTTTCCAAGAATTTCCCTCGCGATTTCCGTGTGACCCAAACCAGCAGCCTGTCGATTGCCAAACTTTGCGATAAAGAAATAAGAAAAAGAGTACAATTAGAAAGTGTATTATACCTTGTGCAAGGCGTTCAAGCCGTTGCCATCTTTGGCGCAAAGAACGATGGGTGACGAGGCCTCGACTGTGCCCCTCAGCCCCTCTAAATCGTTATTCACCGTAGCTGCGTGAATATCTTTCGTTGTACTCTATAAAATAATTTTTTACAATTGTATTAAATCTTATTATACACGTTAAAGGATTTGAACGTCAATACGAACCATTATGAATGGTACGGCTTCTAAGAATCTTTTCACGCGCAGATTGTTGCTCGTCTCCGTACGTAATTTGTTCCCATGGCCTTCCCACAGAACCCGTTGTAGTTTCCCTATATCTCGATTGTGGATCCATATTCTTATATTGGAAGGTTTAAAGTCCAGAGCTAGAGAGAAAGAGAGAGAGAGAGAGAGAGAGAGAGAGAGAGAAATTGTTTGACAAGTTTGATGGAAAAATGACGTAAGTGTAAGTGACAACTATGGTTCGGTATGTATTCGTTAAAGCAATCGTTAAAGCAATATATTAAATAGTATAGGCGCGTGTGCCTGTATACATGGCAAGAAGCTTACGAAAAACGTACATGTGTAAAAATTGTAATGACGCGACCTTTTCTCTCCAAGATATAACTGCTTCATTAAGGATTTACAAGCGACAAGATTTCCAACTATACATCGCGTGTCGAGGAAATGTGATAAATGTTTTAGATATTCGGGGGAATCCTCTTACCGGCAGATATCGATTTTCTGTCAACAATGTTCGCTACATTTTTTTTTTTATACAAAATTGAGAGAATGAAATTTCTCTTGACGTTATTTTGAAAATATAGCGGTTTTAAATAAATATCATTTAGACGAGTCCCTACAACGAGTTCCAATTAAACACGCATTCTTACCACACACGTTCGATACTATCAACGAATCATCGATTTTTACATAACTTTAACAAGACAGTGACGCAGAGGAAATTAAACGAGATATCTTGCGCATGCTTTCGACGAAGAATTACGTCGTACGTTCGATAATCGCGTTTGTCTGTCTCTTGTGCCGTAAACACTCGATTAGCTGACGCAATAAATTGATAATCGTGATCTTTGTTAGGTGAAATATATACAAATAATAATAAATATGGATCGATTTGCAAGTTTACAGTAAACATATGACTAAACATATGCACATACTCTTGTAAAACTCTTGAATGGAAAACGTGAGATACAGGTGTATTTGGATTTCATTAAAATTATAATAATATATCCGTTGAATGTCTCCTCCTTTCGAGAATAGCGTTTTACTTTGACGTAGATTGCATGTTCCGGCGGATTGATAAATTTTTGAAAAGCCAATCGAGTGCACGGACCCTGTCACTCGCTCGCACGTTTGCATCTACCTATACATACGTATATTTTACGTATCCTTTGCTTTCTTGGTAAATAGATCGATCGATGTTGCCAGAGATGCCATTGTACGTATTGCATGCCAACGCTAACGATAAGTTATCGCGCGAAATGTCTAAGTAGTAGGCAAATACGACGATTCCAATTATATTTAGCGTGACGTTCGGATTTCGAAAATTCAGCGTTTCGTTACACTCGATTCGATTCGTTGCTCGAATCCGCGATACTTTGAAGCAAGTTCCAGCCGTTTGTAAATTTATTCCAATAAAATTGAACGTAATCGTTGATTTATTCGCGCCTATTCACCTTCGACTTTGTTCGACTATGTATTATTCACATTTTCTTCGAACAGTTTAGTACGCGGCTTCGTATATACACGGCTAGTGGAAGAACGTTGTACGAGTTTTTCAGGAAACAGACTCGTTTGCCGATTCTCAAAAGAAATATGTCATTTTTATCTTACTATAGCTACAATTTTCATCCTACTCGTAAACATTGATCGGAATATTCTTATGGATCGACTTATTCTTTCCATTATCGAATAATCTCGTCGTGCAATCGAGAAGGGCTACAACAAGCTATCTTTACATCGTTATAACGTCAATAGGATTTCCGCCAATCGTAGTTTTTGAGGGTTCTTAAATAATTCGTTGGTCAATCGACCAGAGCGTGTCATCCTATCGATCGAAGCGGTTTTCCTTGCCGTACAGACTTAAGTTCTATCGATTATTCCGGGTCATTATCGAGAATATTCCATATAGACTATAACTGTGTAACTGTGCGAAAGTAGGGAACGAGTCAAGTGCACGATGCATCCCATCGTCTATTCTTCCAGTTGTTCTTTATCGATTTCCAACAAGATTACAACATTTATAACATAATCGTAATCGTAACGGGCCATTCGCATCATACGTTTGACAAGATTTGAGTTGTTCCAATTAATACAAAAGTTGGCGACTACTTTTATTTCTTCGGGACCTTGACTGCAGGCTTCTGCACGTACCGATAGAAACACCGGTCGAAACACCCGATCGAAAGCCGAAGAATCCGAGATATGTCGTCTAATCATCGTGAAATCATGTAAAATCTAAAACAACTATAGGTAATTGTAAATGACTCACGTTCCTTGCCAGAGTTGGTCTTGCGACGAGACATGTTCTCCGCTTCCGGTAGCTCGATCTCCGAACTATGTTCCAAATAGTACGAAGCGGGATTACCCTTTTTGTCGATGATGCTCGCGTCACAGTCGTTTTCTATGAGAACATCCCAAATTGCTTCGGGATCTTTGCAAGCGGCACAATAATGCAACGCGGTTCTCCCTTCCTAAGAGTAAGAAATACAGCGTTTTAATCGCAGTCTGAATTATTTACAAAGTGCAAAAATCGAAAATTGAAAATATTCTCAAGTCCGAGTATATTAAGTCTCGTATCGTTCGATAGAAGCTTCTCACGATTTCGCAAATCGAACGATTCTCATAAACATTCGCCGTTCTCAAAATAACAACTCGAGCAAGCAATAGGTCTCGGGAATAAAAAGATGGAGAGATCAAGGGCAGGAAAAGTTTGAGAAGCTGACATTTGCCATGTTGTAGGCGCTGCGTGCGCCTGGACACCGAGTCCATGATAACTACGGGGAAGAACAGGTGGTTTACGCTTTGTTATTGGCCGCGTCACGCGATGCGGAAAAGACCAGCGTTTCCATTACTATTCGCCGGTCTATATCTTGGAACAAGCATTAACACGACTGACTGAAATTTTTCGCTTTACCATTAGTCATCGATAGCAAAGTAGAAAAGTTATAAATATTTCGAAGAATTTTCAACTCGTTGATTGCTACGGTGGCCATCGGTGACCCGAATTTATTATAATATTTATTAAAATAACGCAAGCTCTGCGGATTAAAAAATGTTTAAAAGGTGTACAAATATGGCATAGTAGTTTATTTGAATCGTATCGCAATACCCAGGACGAAATATCTATATAGAATTCGCGTGCTAGTTTACGTGTTAAAAAACTGTAATTCTCAGTAGGCTAATCGAATTTAATTTTGAGAACCTGAGCGAAACTTTAGTCTCGAAAATTCTATTCCTTATGGGGACGGTTGCACGATGCGATAAAGACACTTAAAACTGTTGGAAGTCTAGGAAAGTGAAAGTAAAATTACGCTAGGTTTGGACATCGACAACCTGGTTCGATCCAACTTTAGATCAAATTGAATTTCAGAATGTCACTTACGGGCCAATCTTACTTAATCTTTACACGATTCTTCTTTCGTCTTTTATCGAGAATAAAAACTACTACTACGTTATATCATCTTTGATTTATTCATTACTATTCATCTCCGACCTTTTATAGACACGTTTATTCGTAAGCAGAATCTATTTCGCTTTCGCGTCAAAATTACTTTTTCTCCTGATCTAACCTGATCTAGATGGCTTGAGAAAAGATAAAAGGTACTTTCGAGTAAGTTTAAGTGGCAGATTATTACAAGTTGGATTACGACCAGAGATAGAGATGCGGTAAATTCGCTTTAAATCGACGGAATACAAGAAAACAAATATAAAAGGAACGATACTTGAAAATTTGATACAAGGTAATTCTAAAAAAAAAAAAAAAGTAAATGATAACAAAGAAGAAGATAGTTGAGAATAAAAAGATCGTATGATAAAGATTACTTTATCTTTCTGCTGGACAGCGATGGGAAAATTGTGCGCAAGCCACTCGACGATATCTTGATGATCGTGGTAGACTGCTTTGTGAAGCAAAGGAGTGCCAGCTGGATCTTTCGCAATGGCCAGCTTTTTTTTAGGTTCTTCCGATACGAGCTTTTGCGTTTCAGCCAGAGAACCACGCGAAACCGCGTCGTGCACGAAAGAGATTTTTGTCTGAAAGATACAGATATTTATCATTTTTTCTTCGTGTAAAGCTCGTTACGAATAAATACTGATAGCTTACCAAATAATTTGGGAGTCCTTTTAGGAAGACTCTGGTTCTCAGGTCCGGAGAATATTCACCCAACAGACGTGCCCCGCGTCCTTCTAAAACGACATGTTCTAGTTTCTCAAGTTCTCCTCGTAGCAGCCAAGATTTCAACGTTGTCGGGTTCATCTACACCACGAGAATCGATTATGATTCCAACGATTCCAGCCAAAATTCGATTTTCAGCTATGGAGAAAAGCGTTGGAAAAAATATTTTTCGCGGAAAGTTGCAAGTTAATTCGCGGTAATACGCGGCCACGAATAAATCCTTGAAACACTCGCTATCGATTCTCCATCAAGCTTATCCAATCGAAACGGTCTGTATCCTGCACCGTCCAAGCTGTATATCGAATCGCAGATTATTCGTATAAAATAAATTTGTTTCACGACGTTGCTTGCAACTTTAAAATAAACGAAGCAGTTGCGCGAAAAGGAACAAGAAATTATTTTCAAATTGGCAGTCGAAGAATTTGACGATCGTATTCTGTAACTTTGAGTACGATAGCCGCGATACCTAGGACGTGAAATCTGAAAAGAGAACCAACTTGGAGGAAAGATGAAAAATGAAATAAGAAGATAATGGATAAAAATGAAAATAAAAATAAAAATAGAAAAGAGGACGAAAAGTATGAGCGATTGCGTTTTACTATAATTAATAAAATTAGTTGAGAAGAGTTTCTATCGAGACATCGCAATTTAGTTTTTCCTGGTAGAATAACCAGCGGTGAATCCCCTGGTTCGTTGGTCGCGTGTGAAGCCAAACGTAATATAGGAAAAATATAGGCAAACGCAAATACAGAGTGTGGAATAATTTTGACGTTATCGCTGTGAATTGCGTGTTTTCATTTTCATTTGCTTTGCGAAGAAGATATTCGCGTGGGAAGAAAAAGATGGTCGAATTCTCTTATTCTCTGCTATTTAGTCGAACGACTGGTTTGTTTCTCAACGGTTTCGTCTACTCCTAACAAGTATCCTATCTTAATTTTAAATACACAGAAGTCAATTTGCGAAACAGTCGACAATGTTTGCGACGATAAGACACAGAATCGATAAAAAGAATGAAGATAAGATGCACGGCAAATTCAATTACAATTTTTTATATTACCGGTGTATGTACGAGTATTGCTTGGTCATCCGATTACTCCTGTAGGGATATTTGTCGAAACTGGCTGATACGACAATTATACGTATATCGTATGCGTTTTATTGTACGATGATAAGATAATTTATTAATTTGCCGCCGAGAAATGTACTCTAGCGATCTAAACATCGGAATAAAACTTGTATACCTATACAGTTAGTTAATTTTGCCAAAAATACTTACTTTCTTTTACCTTTCAAACCAATTATACGTAGCGTTACGCGTAAATCGTGCTTTCCAACGCAAAAGATCGTTTGTTTAAAGAAAAAGTAAAAGAGACAAGAAGAAATATATATACATGGCATTAAATAAATAAATACATGGTGCATAGATTGTAGATAAGTAAGTGAACAAGCGCGTGTATCGTGCATATAGAAGCGATTTTATATAATGTTCTCGCCGATCGTTCATCGTTCATCGTTTAATCGTCCTCGATGAATTACCTGATTGACTTGGCGTCACGAGATTCTCGTCATATCCAAGTCATATCCAAGTCATAGTTCGCGGCACGAACCAATGGAAATGAACGGCGGGAGATGAGTTGGAGAAGAGAACGCGTGCGATACGAGGAAGAGTCTCGCAGCGAATGAAGTCGATGCACGGCGTCGCGACGCGCGCCACCTATGAACGCGTTACCATAGGATTCGCCGGGTCATCGAGACCGGACATTCCAAGTATACGGAAAAGGACAACCCGAATACGGATAGGATTTCGATTTTAAAGAAACGAAGAAGAAACGTCTTTCTTAATTTCTTACTTAAAAATTGATACCAATCTTTCGAAGGTCGCTGCACGATCTAAGCGTAAAAGTAGAACATAGGTATTTCCTTCGGCGAAGTAAGTGGGATTTTCACGGTATACGCGCGGCAGGATAATCGTTAAATTATTCAAGCCTAGGGGAATCACTTAATTTATTATTAGAGGCGCAACTTGGGAAACTTTAAATGGAGTTGCTTCGAGTTTTTAGGCATTGTAGAAGAGAGATTTTTATCGTTTGAAATGTAAAAAAGTAATTTTGGAATTCTTGCTTTGCCTATTCCGTTCTTCTTTCTTCTTCCTTTTTTCTTTTTTCTTTTTCTTTTTTTTTTTTGTTTGTCATACTTGACCTTATTTTACCTATCGATGTTAGATATTCTCCGGCACATTTCTCTTTTCTCGTAGATTAGCAAATAATCAAGTATGACGTAGCTGATGATTAACGAGATACGGTACGAGAGATAGGAATCATAGTGGCAAGGAAAGCATTAGGGAACCTTGAGCGCCTGTCACCGTCGTTCCGACTAAAAAAGTTGCTCAAGGCCAACATGAAATTGTTCGGTGATTCCTTTCGAAACGAACCGTTTCGAGCCATCAAAGACTCGTAAATTAAAAGATATTGTTAATCGTCTAAATTGCAAAAACTACCGCACCGCATTGCAAGAATTCACCAGCGAAAGTATTTCGTCGTTGGGCGGAACGTAAGAAATTCATACGCGCCGATACGGAGGAGGGAAATGACGTTTTCACGGCCCGAACGCAAGTGACGGATATTACGTATCGTAATTAATTCTTCGTTTTTGTGGTAGTTGGTTCTTAATTCTACCGGTTCCAATCGCGGGCATCGACGACCGCCATCGATGTTATTGTTCTTTCGGGCGTTCTCGTTTTTGACCGAATCGGTAACAAGCCGAATTGGTAACAAGTAAAAGCAGCGTTCAGCGAAAACGTACGATTCCGTCAGAAACTTGACCGATTTTATCATTTTCGAATCTAGTTCGTTTCTCGATTCAAAGTTTCCTCTCCTCTTACGTCGCATAGCATAAATGCTCGCTGTACCTTAATTATAGACTTAAAAAAACCTTATTCCTCTTTTCTATACTTTTTGGCCGATTCTTATCTCGATATCAACGATATTCTCTTTCGTATTTGTTGTATTTGGTTTATCGAATCGTTTCGGTAAGAAAAATCCTTTGAACGACACAAATGTTCCTTATCCATCGCTAACGTTCAACCGTGGAACGGACTCGAACTCAACGATTATCGACTTTTGCGTTTTACGTTCAAGATAGTTTGACCGTTGATGGTTTCGTTCGGTCGCTAGTCGTTTACCTCGTTTACTTATTTAGTTTGCACCTCGACCACCCCCGTGGATCGATACTCTGGAGCAACGACACATCGATCACGTAAGCATGTCGCGTGAATCTTGGGTCGGTCGTATGTATCGTCGTCGCATCGAGGAGACGCGCGGTCGTTAGGTAGTGCAATCGTCGGGGAATATTCGCGTCAGAATTGTTTAATACCGAGGTTCCAAAGTACGCAAACGAAAAGCGTTTTAAGCGTTTTAAGCGAGAACCGCGGAGAAAAGCACTACACACTTATTATTATTATCATTATATATTATTATTTAATATGTTAATTGTCCAAAGATACAAGTTTTCCAAAACTTTTAAAGTTTGAAACTTTCACGTTAAAAACAAAACGTCTCGTGGAAAAATTCTATTCCACACGTTCGACCTATTTTCACAACAGTTGTTATAGAACAACTTCTTGCTAATTATCGGTCGTGTTCAAGCGTAAGCTCGTTGATCGATAATCAAAAAGTGGATTTTCTCGAAAACGAAGCGTCACACGAAAAAGATGCTACTTTTTTTTTTACGAGGGTGATTTAAGAAGAAAATAAAATTGTGGAACAGGTGTGTGCAAATATTCCAATACGATAACAAACCATCTTCATGCGTTGCAAGTCACACCATTTTCGTGAATGAACTTTGCGATCTGTGGTTTCTTAGCGATTGTTTCCCATTTACATTTCGCCGTTGTAATAATCCGTACTCGTGTAATAAAATAAATTTTCACGATAAGGCACATACGAATGCTAACGCGCTACTGGAAACGCGCAGTGTCTTCCACGTGTCCCAGTCAGGCATGCTTTTCATTATTCAAGAACAGTATAGTACTTATACACATATATGTATAGGCAGTATGTCGTGGCATTTCAAGGAAGAAAGTAATGAAATTTTCTGGTCAGTGCGACCCACCGATCAAACCGATCAGCAGTAGATTATTTCGCATACGCGTTCATGCGAGAAAAAGAAGAAAAACGTAGAACACAATTTTTCCTCAAGCCTTTAAGCCTCGAGTTTAGGCCTCGAGTTTTGAAAAAGAAAAAAGAAAGAAAAATAAAGAGAATGGAATTTAAAGGCGTTACGATAAGGGAAACGACGAGATTTGAAAGTCCGTCGTGTCTCGATTAAAATAAAATTTCTCTCTTTATATTCGGTAACTGTGCTTTATCGCTGACTCGGGATAGTCGTTGAATCTTTCGTTATACGAACGAACCTGAAATTCGATGCCGAATTACCTATGTAGCGCAGGCAAACGAGCGGCCTAGTTGGACGTTGGACGTTCTTAAACGTAAAGTTATATAATCCTAATAATTGAAAACGTTAAAAGTAAAAAAACGCATTATAATGGAAACGTCGATCGACCTTTCTGTCGTTGATTCGTGGACAATTTATGGACAAATACCAGGGCGATTGGCACAGCTGCTGACACAATGTATTTTGTGAATCGCAGCGACAAAGTTAGTGGGTATATCGACGTGTTGCGCGATCGATCATGTCGCGTAAAATCATTACTGACACGATGGACAAACAGGCGTTGATAGTTTCCTTTTTTCTCTTCTTTGCTTCAGCCATCTCTGCCAGCGGTAATTATAAAGCAATAAATGTTTATATCTACATTTTTCTCAAATAGTTAATTTTCCATTGAAAATAGATAGGCGTACAACGGAGCTCAGTTGCAGCGGTCGTGCTTATTACAACGTGACTCTGGCCGCTTATTATCCAGTTTTTGATAGCGACAACGAATTCGACTATTTGGACGCTAGAACGAGGAAACTGAGGAATCTACAGGTTTGTTGTCGATCAGAGCGTGCTCGATCTGTCGTCAATCTCTCGTCCTTATTTTTCCAACCGGTATGATCTTTGTTCTTTCGTTCTTTGTTGTATCGTTATCGCACAACATCGGATATGCTCGAATACACTGTGATAAAATAATTATCGTAATTATCGTGATTAAGGGAAACAACGATATCGTTACTCGTTTCGTTATAGGATTATTTGGATGATCGTGCGGAATTTGTGACAGTCTCCATGGACCTGGATTCTGGGATACCATATGGCACAAAATTGTGCATTCCCGAATTGAACGAAAAATTCTTACGGCCAATTCCGCTTCAGGTATGGGGTAGAATCAAAGACTTGACAGCCTGTTCTCGTTATGACACGGTCGCGTCATATTTTTCAGGCTAGAGACAAAAGCCGCTACGACGATGTTGGCAAGAATTCGCCCGATTTCTCTCACGTGGACATTTGCGTTAGAACGGAGCAAGATACTTACGATAATTCGGTGAATGGTATCGTAACGCTTTACGCGGAATTGCTAGAAAAATGATTTCATGAAAATTGTGAAGAATCGACGAGGCACAACGTGCGAGAACTGCGATGCGAACGTCGTTTACTTCTGTTCGAAAACATGTACGATACAGCTAAAATACTAAAATAAATCGATTATGCAACGATGCTTTCCGTCGAAGAATTATCAGATCGACGACCAGTGAGGCCACGTTTGAATCAGTTGATAGAGACTGTCGCCTGGACAGGAAGTTGACGTCGTTTGTCGATGGCCGAGCAACGTATAGTTCTCTTGTATTTTCCCAAGCGTTACACCGTACTCGATCAAATCCTTGACTGCTTTTATCGCAGCCGCGCTTGGATTATGACCTGTGAATATTTCGATGATAATGAATCCCATAAAAACCGTGATTCTACCATTTTCCATCGATTCGATTAAAAAAAGACTTTAGAGGATTCGTTGGATTTTCTACGGTAGAAGTTGCGATAACGATAAACGATAGATAGACGATATTACTTACTAATACAACGACAAACAAACTTACCAACAAAATTGCCGATCATGCAAATTCCGATGCTCTTCGAATTGTAAGGCGTAGAATGTGCACCGTGTTTGCCCCATCCTCTTCCTTCGTAGATGTTTCCATCTTCGCCAACCAAAAAATTGTAACCTATGTCGTTCCAGCCTTTCTGGTTCATGTGATGGTTCTAAATGCGTTAACAAAGCAAAGAAAACCGTTATATCGATTGGAAAGGCAGCCTCCGTTGGATCGACGGTCCAAGGCTTCGGAAATTTGAATCCGGCCCTGAACCTGAGAAACGAAATTTTCAGAATGGAAATTCGTTTAAACTCTCCGTTCGACAAACGGAAAAGACTGGTTCAGTCACCTGAAAACTTCTCACTCTGGCTTGACAAATCGCTCGAGTCGTGCAACTATCACTCGCCGAATGATGAATTATAACGAACGGAGCAGGCTCCTCCGCGAGATTCCTAAGGGTTGACTTTGGTGCGTTGGCTCCCCATTCTGATCTTGATATTATACTTGGACGTACTAAATGTCGAGGAAAATTGAAAAAATCAATCGATATCGGAAAGTGAAGTAGTAAAACAGTAGGTGATACCGACCATTTCTTCGAAATGATCTATTTTAGGTTCGTCTTTTTTGTCTTCTTTTTATTAGTTCGATAGATACGATAGACACGTTCGGTGAACGATCGAAATAACGATCGAAATAACGATTTCTGTCATTGTTAGCGGCCAACCATTCACCAACAGTGTCATCGTATTGGCGTAAAAATGATTAATTAACGTGTTCTCGAATCGTCAGCTACCGACTAAATAATGATAACGATAAGGCGACGATAAACGAACGTTCTTGACATTACGGGTCGACATGCCATAAGCAATAAGCGCTTTCGTATCTTTTTTAGAGAAATACGGTTAAAAGTGATCGGTGACATACACGAATATTACTTTATGTAGAATAAATATCATGGTCTCGCTTTTCTCAAGCAAGCCTAAGATAATTAAACGGAATTTCGTTAGTAATCACGTTCGTTGGATTTAGATAGCTGGATAGATTAATGGATTTCGTTGGGAAACGATATCGCTGGTTCGTCGAACCGAAATAAACATTTGTAAAACCAAAGCAACTAAGAAATTCAGTGAAATAGCCAAATCTTCGAATAGGACTTGCGATCGAAAGAGCGTTATATAATTTGCTACGCTATATATCGACTTCATGCAGGTCTAACCGAAACTTATATTTACAATCCATATTTTGCAATTGCTACTTCTTTTCACTCGAGAAAATCGATCGTAATAGAGAAAAGAAGGATGCTACACAATTGCGAATATAAAATTTCCTCAAGTGGAAACGCTGAAGCGATTCGAAGAACACGTCGAGATACTCGCACTATTAATCGGCACTAAGCGACGATACGTTGCTTCAATAGTATAATTTTTAACGATTTTCAAGGAACAATTTATTACCAGGCGTCTTATGCACAGCACAAAACAACACTTGACAGCTGGCGAGTAGGAGTATCACCGCTATTAGCTTTGTCATCTTCGTTCACAGAGATCTGCTAACATTGTGATAAATGCCGCAAATATATACGATGCAGATGGTTGGTCTAATTTGTTGATCTTTGACCGTGTCAGTAAGGGGGGGGGGGTTTCTCCATTACGCGCTTAAACGTCTTCAACATACGTTTATCCATAGAGATCGATTCAAGGTTTGCCTTGTCAGTTTCGAAATAAAATAGAATAAAAAAAGAAACCGAATAATAAAATAAAACGAGTGGCATGGAATTAGGATTAAGTTGTCAGAGAATGTAAAGAAGTGTCGCGTACATGGGTGCTGATTCGTTGTTTCGAAATTCGAGTCATAATTTGTCGATTCAGCCAAAAGGGTTTTCTGTAGAGAGCGGTAAAACAATCGTTTACACTCTCCAACAGACTATCGAACATAAATGCAGATTAATCGCAATTACAGCTGGTCGAATATGAGTATCGAGCGTGTCATCGATATACGAGTATTCCAAGAATAAAATCGATTCGACTTTCGTACTATACCTTTGATGCTTTTTATTCTCGCGATTAGAATACTATGCAACGATTAGAATACTAGTTAACTTTCCTGGATCCTAGGCCATACGTTATAAAGCGAAAGAATGTAGCTTTTCGAGAAAATTTTAATGACAAGCAAGATTTAATCTCTGATCAAGGTATCTCTCAGTAGACAGAAACGTGGCGAACCAAAGTTGGCAAAATGGGCAAAGCTCCGTCCCTTACGTGGACACGCGTGTTTTACGTTCGCCCGGAACTCTTTATCTCGGACGGAGTATCGTTGCTCCGCGAGAGTTCCCCGTTTCTCAATGTAAGATTTCCCACACAGTTTCGCATCATCTGTTATTAGCTTTTGAAAAATTTCCATGGAAATTTCGTAACATATCTCGATATCTCGATCTCGTTTAAATCGAACTTGGTTGAAAGCACGGATAATTAATTTCTACACGTTCCTAACGCGTAACTAGAATGTAAACGAGTTGCTAAAAAATTCACTTTCTCGGCGGAATGATCTTCTTAAGTCATTTTCCTGTTTGTGCGAGTTTCACGAGTTGTGTCGTGGGAGATTTCCAGGAAACGCGAAAGCCTATTGCTTTCTGGTAAATATGAAAAACAGTAAATTTGATCAAAGATCCATATGCTTTATTTCTTATGCCAATGTGAAAAATTACACGTCACATGGTCCGTAGAGTTGTACTATATTATGAAATACCGGTCAATTCGATCGACCAATCGATCTATAGAACGTGTGTCTTTGCAATTATTTCTTGCAATTATTATTATTAGAGTGAAAGAGTGAAGAATAAATGATAATATTTATTATTATCTATTATTAGCGAGTCGCGCGTTTGACATATCGTTGTTATTATTTATTGTATTTTTCAGCAATATGCGGTAGAACAGCGGTCTTCCATAGTGCCATATAAATAGCGTAAACTTGTTTAACGTAATGAAACACGCGACGAAACAAAATTTTGCAATCATTTATCATGCGCGTCAAACGTAAACTATATATATATATATATATATATATACACGAAAAATATATTTTATTTTCAAGCGCATTAGCTTTCTTTCTTCTTGCTCGCGATATTTTCATTCGTTGAACGGTAATCAACGACAATGTTGTTCAATGTTTCGGTATAGGATGGTCGGTCCAGCGTGGAAATTTCTGAACGTACTTGTAAAATTCATTGCCTGGACAGAGAGTATTCCTGGCTTGTCGATGTCCCAGCACGCGATAATCTTCATCGATTTTGCCAAGGGATACTCCGTAACTGATCAACGCGTCCACCGCCTTCAAAGCTACTTCATTGGGAAGAAAATCTGCAAAAATGATTAACGATTAAATGATCCGAACAAGTCTATGATTTCTACTTTTTGCTACTTCCACTATTGACTCGATCTTTCGAATTTCCATATCCGTATCCATGACACTCGACGCTAAAATATACCTAATTAACATGGATCTCGCTTATTTATTTAAGAACGTTGTACTTTTGTTCAAATCGCACCACACTCACCGCTAAAATCACCGATAACGCATATTCCGATGCTCTGAGTGTTGTAACCAGGTGCATGCGCCCCGACATAATCCCAGCCTCGACCCTCGTAAACGTTCCCATCCTCGCCGATAACGAAGTTGTAACCGATATCGAACCACTCTCTATCGTCCATATGATAGTTTTGGTAACTCCTTACGATCTCGGAGCACGATTTCTGATCGTAACAGCGTTTAGCTATGCCTCCGTGATGAATGACCACGTAAGGTGTCGGCGTCACTTCCAACGGCACTCGGTCAACCGGTGGCCTGGCTTGCCACTCCAGCCTGCTCACGATGTTTGGCACCGCTACGCAATTAACGTGCTTTTCAGTATTTGCATTTCTGTAGCGAAGCTCGCTCGAAACATCGGCGATACAACACGGCGCGAGATTATCGGTTAAACGACTCGACGATGCAAAGTCGTCGCTGTTCTCTCTCTTGCTAGCTAGTTTCGTTTCGTTTAGGTTGGCGCGCGATCCCGCACGAAGTAAAATGCTTCGTATTACGGAAAACTCGACGAAAAACAACAACAACAACAACAACAAAAAAAAAAAAAGAATTATTAAGAATTGTTTATTTTGTTAAGCACTTGCACGTTCGAGTCGGTGATTTATCGCATCGACGAAATTTTTCCTCCCGAAACTTTGCTCAATTCCTTTTAGAAATATAACTTGGAATAAACGAACGGTGTACGGCTGCTTACCGGTTTCCCTTTCGATATTAGTTTGGCAAAGTGGCAATGCGAGGGCATTTTCGATCGAAGCGAGCAACATGGAAACGTATACCGCGGCAAATGCTAAAGAAATAGGCGACCCCATGATACTCGATACCGCGTTAGCTCGTAGTTAAAAGTCTAACTGAATGGGAATGGTGAAAGAGCGTCGGTTCTTAAACGAAAAATTGTACGCGACTGGGAAGCCCCGGACGCATATGTTGGGTCTTTTAATCCCTTCCTTTCTCTAGATAGTTGTATCGCGAAACAAGTCATTTCGAAACGAATTCGTTGGAGCCAATAAACGAAAAAGTACATCGATCCGTAATCTGTGATAGATAGAAAAATCTAAAAGATAAAGCATCGTGAAACGTAACTGCGATAACATCGATTGCTTGATAATTGCATTTTTACTTACTATTGCCTGTATTTTCTATTGTTATCCGTACATACGACGATTTCAATCTGACGATTCGCTGAAATATTTGACCGGTTAATACGAATTTGTGGTCGATGACGCGGCCAAATACGAAATTTGTATTTAGTCGTTTCTCTGACCAGAGGATAGAATTTTCAATGCCAAAACGATTATCTAATTCTTAATCGAGTAATGCAAGTACCGGTGCACGAGAACATGTTCTTTTAGCGTTTTACCCGCGTTTAACGAGTACAGATGCGAGTGACGAGCTTTTTTCTACCATATATTTTATATCAAGGGAAAATAAAAAGTTTAATTAGAAAGAAAAAGAGCGTTCATCCAAAAGAGCGTGCGTGTGTTTTTAAAAGAAGTTTTTCAAATACTGCTATAACTGATTTTCCCGCAGATGTCGCCGCATTCGTCGCAAAATCGTTAAATTCGTCTGTTACTTTACCGGTATATGATACATGTATCCGTATCCAAGTCACCGTTATGCGGGACTCGGCGATTTCGGTAGCTGCATGGTAGCTCCATACCCGCTAAAAACCCCCATTTTCGCTATTGAAATTATATTTCTCTTCGCTCATCCGCTCTATCCTTATATACGGAAGATGATATATATATATATAACGATAAAGAGTGCAACACCGTGACGAAAGAGAATATTTATTTACACGTATATACATAAATATCGTAAATAGGATAAATGTACGTTTTAGGAGGAAATAAATCTTTTGGTACATACGTTCCAATTGTCACAAAGTTTTTGAATCCTTTGTAGGATGTTGTTAGGAAATATAAGAGATCGTGTATACTCGTTGATCGACTATCGAGCATGTTCGTTGCCCGAGGAGATTTTTCGTGTACGCTATTGCGGCCATTTGACAGTCACAACCGGTAGAATGCCAGAGTCACAATTGGAACGTGGAACTGGCGGCGAAATAGGAAGAAGACGATCGGTTCTCGGCGATATTCCATATTAAATATCCGAGAACGAGGATTCGCTCGCGGAACTTTGCAGCAAGCTGTTATTCGGCCGAGTTATTCGGTCGGTTAAAGCGTAAAGTTAAACGCGGAGTTAAACGTTGATTTTTCGTTCTATTCTTACAATTTGTCGACGGACGCGACGATGTCGAACTTTCGAAAACTATTTTGAAATTACCTTGAGAAACATCGGAGAGGCGGTGATTAAACTTTTGAAAATTAAACCTTAAACTTTCAAGGGCCCGTCCAACGTTTGAGAATCGGTTTGAACAAATAAATAATTGCCGCGTCGACATAATTCGTCGATTATAATTACCTATATTGTATATAAATTTTACGCTTGTACATTTTAAAGTACGAATCTTTACGTAGGACGATGAATGACTCCGTCACTTGTCCTTTATCTCGAACGAGTGATCCAAAGTAAGTTATCTTGCTGCAATGGGAAATAGATGTTGATCGTTTTTATCAAATAACAAACTGTACTGTACGCTGGATCAAAGTAGAAACGTAGGATGCATCATACCTGAAAGTAATCCTCAATTTCTTGAAGCGTGCGATTTTTCGTTTCCGGTAAAGCAACGTAAACGAATATTGCCTCCAAAAGGGCGGAAATGCCAAAAATTGCAAAAATTCCAGTAATGCCTACCGCGTCGCTTACCTGTTTTAACGATGCAAACGTTATTTTCGACAATTTCTCGCGATATTTTGTTGCTGTTATTAAGATTACGCGTATACAAATGGAGATATTATGTCGCACACCGTGTCGTGTCAATCATTTTTCTACTTGATGTCTAGGATTTGAGTACAACGACACCTCCGCCGACGCCAGCCGATCGTTGTTCTCCGATAAATTGAGAAAAATCAAGTCAATCCTTTCTAATATAAATCGATGAAATCGATGAAATTACACGAGTACATGCTATAACTATAATCATTTTTTAATCTCTCGTAAACATTTCAAAAACGTCATTTACGTTCAAGTATCCTTGCTATATAGTATGTTTGCTATATAAATAAATGATTAGGCGTTAAATCTTATATAATCGTGGACGTACCGCGGGGAAAGATTTTGTAACTATAAAGATGAACAAGTTGAAAAAGAAGAAATTGCAACCACCGCCAATTCCTCGAGCCCTTTGCGGAAGTAACTCGGCAACCATTAACCCTGGAAATGTCATCAATCCCATGGAGCTGACTGCCACGTAGGCCAACAGAAAAATACCAACAACGTAAACCTAAAATATACGAATCTGATATAACAGGTGTCGCATTAACTACATAAATCTACGACATTTATGATAAATAAATAAAAATGTACACTCACGTCGATAGAAGATTCTTGCTGAATCAATAAATATCCCGCGAGGATCAAGGAAGCGAAAGCCGTGCCCACAGCAGAGAACATTCCTAGATATCTTCTATTTATTTTCAACAATAAAACGCTCGCTATCGAACTAAACAAGACCCTAGTAACGGCCGTAATTACCGCTGCCAAATAGTTATTTATCCTGTCACCACCTGCGTATAACGAAATAGGTACGCATAATCAGAATTATGTAATTAATATAATAATAACGTATGTATGTATGAAGCGTATGGGATAAAACCGACGTCTTTCTTGTTTTCTATCGATCACAACGAATAAAACGAATCCAACGAATAAAATTTGTTCTCTGGTCTACGATATCCACTGGATCTGGATGATCCTTACAGAGTTGCTCGTTTCAAACGCAACAATTTTCGCTCGACAAACGCAATTGTGTACACTCGCAATTATTCTCTAAAGACATGGTCATCGTCGGTATTTGTGATTTTAAATCACTTTAAATAACCGTCAAATGTTTAAAGGAAACAGTCTTTTATTTAGAATTGCTGCACAAATTTGCCGCGTAATAGCAGATTTCGTAGACGTTCCTGAAAAACAAATACACCAGAGTAAACGTGCAAACACCTTTTTGCAATATGAAAACTTCAGAAAGAAAATATTAACCGGTAACGTGTGTATCACGGCCGGTTCAGGCTGCTCTTGGATTCTTGGATTCGACTAATCGTCCAAGTGGAACACCCTTTAATCATTTCCAATTAGCGAAAAGTATAGCGAAAATTGCCCGGTTTGAAACATTTTTTTCAAGTTCCTTGTTAAATCGTAAAAGAAATAGATATCTTTCGATGAAAGTACTTTTCGCGTTGGTCGTTCGTACCGTCGAATATTCGTTTTTGAGACGAGAAACTCTATAACGATAGGAAATGAACTCTATAACTGGCTCATCATTCGATGATTGGATATTCTAGAATTCGAATCGATAGCGTTACGAGAGCATTTAACAATTTGCTTTGCAGATTAAGAAGTCGTTAGTGTTTGGTATTTTCTATAAATCATGTAGCTGTATATTAAATGCATAACGATTCCCTTTACCGATATCTTCGACGAGATTTACTGCATAGAAAACGATGACAAATGTCCCACTTATTAACTGAAGAATATTAAAGATATTGATGATGGTTAGTGGTTTCAAAACACTAGGATCGAGGAGCGTAGAAACGACAGAAGAAATTTGTCCGAGCCGTGACGTCGTGGTCGTAGCCGTCCGTGCTAAATCTGTTTTCGTTCGAGCTTCCAATATTCTCATTTCGGCGTCAACCTTTCGCAAATATAAACGTAATTTGTAAAAGTCAACTTTTCATCGTAAATTCATCATCGGCTTACCGCAAGGGACGCGACACGTCGCGTGGCGTCACATTGCCAAAAGTAAAATAAAGTTTGTCAAGAAATAATAATAAGCGATAAAATTTATTATTCGGCCGTTAATTGACTGTAAGAACGAATAGTTATTGGATAAAAAAAGGCTCTCGTTGTAGAAACCATTTCGTTAATAGGCTCGATCGCTGTACATATCTAATAATAGAGGGTTCTTTAAATGTCATTTTCCCAAATGGCAAACCGACGATACATTTTCTAAATGCACTGATTATCGCGATAAAACGAATTTCGATTCCGTGACTATTTTACTAAAATATCTATACCTACGTATACATATTGTACTTACCTGTTGCACGTTACCTCCTCTCAACCACAGCAACGCTTTTCTCGCCTTGTCGGGTTTCTTGCGGCTTACGAGCCAAGCAGGACTTTCCGGAATCAGGATTAACGCAATCAGTGCTGTTATGGGAAGAACGGATCCGCATAGAGCCACGATGTCCCACGTAAAACAAGCTCCTAACGCGTAAATGATGACAATACCGAGGCAATAAAAGGTGAGCGTGCTTCCTGTCAGAAATCCACGAAGCGTCGAATCAGCCGTTTCACCCAGTAACACCTGTCAGACACGATGATTCCGAGATAAATGTCTCAAATTTCAAGATAGATGGAATTCTTAAATTAACAAAATACTAAAGAACGAAAAAGAAGAAAAAAAAAGTATAGATAGATCTGTACGGTAGATCGTACGTTTGCGTGACACGAATATGACAACTAATAGATTATACATATATGTATGTAACGTGGACAAAATATAAACGTGGATAAATATAAACGTCAATGATGATTGAATAAAACTCGAAGGCTAATCCATAAATAAAAAGTCATTGTACGTATTAAAGTTAATTATTTACGTACGAAAAACAAAAACAATTTGTCCATCGACGAATTTGGCTAAAGAATGAAAAGTTTGTTACGCGATTGAAAAGGGAAATGATGGATACTTCCTACCTGAGCTGGTACTCCCATTAGGCCGACACCAAAACCTAGTATGACTCTTCCTATCAAAAGGCAGGAAATGTTTTTAGCAAAACCTATGACGAACCATCCAACGAACAGCGGTACCGCTGCAAATTGTAAAGATCCACGCCTGCCGATCTCGTCCAACAATGGGCCGGACACCAAAGATCCGACAGGTGTTGCTAGACTATGAACCGAAGCTGAAACATAAATAGCAAACGTATGCTTGAACGCAAAAGAAAAATTACATTTTTGCCGATTACTCTTCGATGTAGCGGACTTTAAGTCGGAAAATAATTCTTCCGAGTCTTGGCGCAAACGAGGCAGCGGGCATCCAAGAGTAACGCGAAACGATGTCCAACGGTGTATCGATTCGAGTAACCGATTAAGTTACCGATTAAGCAAAGTTACCGAAGCGAGGTGGACGAGGAAAGAAGTAGCGGGCAATAGGAGAAATTGGTGCTGTACGCGGCATTTTCGTAGACGGGTCCCGAGTTCTTCAAATTCCAAGCCCGATTGGTACAATCTTGGAATAATGAAATTATGAGACGCGAACGTAACAGTACCGTGTTGTGTGTGGCGAAATGACTCGTCTACGAATACAGTGGCAACGATAAATCTGTGTAGTAAAGTTCTGTACGCAAAATGTCAACGATCACAATGGGGACAAAACATCCCAGAGATTTTGATTATGGACGGCGCAAGTGGCCAGTTCCGACAATCGAACGGAATAACCGCGAAATAGCGGCGATGGTAGTTTTCTGAAAAGTCAAAGTCTGTCGAAAAGACAAGGTAGATTCATCGTCTTGATTCGTAGTATGTAAAGGTTCAAGATGTTACGAGATCTAGCATTATCGAACGTAATTGAGAAATTTATTTTGAAACAGATAGAGGTACCTATCCAGGATCCAAGTTGCCGATCAGCGTACATCGTACCATTTTCTTCGGCCAATTGCGGTAACAAAATTGCACTGTAACCAATTGGCATTCCTCCACCGGTTAGTAGCAATAATACCGCACCAGATACCAAGCACTAAAACACAAAAAAGATGTTAAAAAATGAAAAACGTCGAATGAAAAAGATCGAATGAAGAAAAGAATCGAAAATAGAAAAGTATACTTGAAAAATGTTTTGCCATAATAATACTAATTTTTCGAAATATTCTAAACTTGGAAAAATCGGAGAATCGAAAAAGGAGAAAAGATACGCGTTACCTAGATACCAACACATTTGAACAACTTTTTCCTATACACGTGCGTGTATAACCGGAAGTGGTCGGCTCGATTTTCCAATTATAGGCAACGATATCCCGTCGTAATCCCCTTATCGGTGCGTATTAATCTATAGAATACTCGCCTCGCGATACATACATACGCATAGGGAAAAGTTGTTTACAATATCGAACTTGTAACATATTTGAGAATCATCGAAATCCGAGCTGGCTTCTTTTCTGTGAATACATATTTACCTAAACGAAACATTTTTCAAATAATCAAAAATGATACTTGTTTTTTTACTTTCAAATCACACTCAAAGGTATCATGGAGGGTTTCATCGTTTCATTGTTATCGTATTATCATCAATAGCATAATAATATCTATCAATAATATTTGTTAATACTGTTTCTTAATATACTATACTATACTATGCTATGCTATATACTTAATATGCTTGATAAATTATCGCTATCATTATTTATTTACATTACTATCTTTTTGGTTAACTTCTATATTACATATATATGTATGTATGTTACGGAGAAGAGAAAATGATGAATTTGCTTCTTATGTTCTTTCTTTAAAGACAGTGTCATTTCGTACGTCTAATAGAGCGCATACAGCAATTTGATTTAATTGGAATTAATTCAGCGACAAGAGACCGCTGACTTTTCAAACTATTCTAAAATTCTAAGTAATTCCTTCTGTACGTAGTACATTTTATTAATAATATGTGTTTATTAATGCACCTCACCTGTGCGAATATACCTTTGGAATTTGACGAGTAATATATCGTGTCACATTTTTCGTCCAAAGTGCTATCTTTATCTCGAGTATTATTATTTTCAATGTCTTCGCAAACATCGCCAACCTGTATTATCTTTGCATCGTAATTGGCTGCATGGTATCCTAACATCGAACGATGTTCTTCCCTAAAATAGCAGCATTTGACAAAGAAAGGAAGAAATCTTTTTAAATATACCGTAACTTTTATTATATCGATGACATCGTTTTTCAGCCTTTTTCTCCAAGTAGCACAATTTTACATTTAGAAAGTTACATGAGTTATAGCGTAACCCATATATGTATGTATACTTGTAGTTAGACTACGTAATATATCTATCTATAGATATAGACGATAACAAAGTTAAACACATCTACGTATTCAAGTTATCCTACTTGTTCTCCATATTCATTGAAAATAACGAATTTTCTATTCTACCGTTTGTCTTAACGATTTACTATTTAGAAGAAAAACGCTGAAAACTAATACAGAGCATCAACAGCCTGGATGTAGATAGAGGATGTCTTGGTTAGAAGATATCAACTGTAATAATATACGATAGGCGAGTAAGTTACGATGAAAAAAGATGAATAGATAAAAAAGAGATAAAGATAAGTGTATGTAGGAATCGAAGCATACACAAGCGTATACGTGTATGTACCTGGTTAAGAAACTTGCGATATCGAATTACAGTTAGATGCGACAAAATATAGAAATATACACGTACTTTCCAATATTTGATATATTACTCTGTATACGGTTATGATTTGTACGATTGAATGCCCGTATAAGCATAAGAAACTTATTATTCTATAACCACAAGCATAGAGATATACGTGTATAGCTTATTATACCATATACCTCTATGAACAGTATATGGGCACAAGCGACAAGGTCAACGAATGCAATGAAAATTTATTACATATTCGTTGTAACGTAAACTACGTTTCTACGATGATTGTTGCTCGAAATGCATAATACAGCGATATAACATACCCTTCTGGCGGCGCCATACCGAAGCAGATTTAAACAAATTCAAACTGTTTAATATCGATCTTTGACAATTCTCACAATCCGTCACTTTGCTAATTAATAATTCGATCACGTGATTTAATAACTTTGCGCTTTGTTGCTTCTTATTTGCGTTTTTATTTTAGTCTTAGTCTCTGATATGTTTGACTTGGCATGAAATAATATTTCGTTAATGGAAATCTTTGATATATAAATGACGAAGAAAACAGTGATTTTCACTTAATAACACGCGTTTACTATGTAATGCATTACATAAAAGTAACGTTGTCGACGTAATCGTTGTGTTCTTGCTTCTGCGCGTTCTATGTATTTTGTGCATGTCGTGGGTGTTAGTTTCCAAGCTAATTGTAATTAAATATTTGGATAAAAGTCAGATGAAGTTTCAACGGGCCATTTCATTCAGCTTCTAGATTCTCGATTTTACATTCTCGATTATAGATTCTACGTTCTACGTTCTTATTGAACTCGCGCCGGATGACCTTTGATCGACGACGTTCCCCATATACATATGTATATGTATATGTACATATATTCGAACGTTTACTTCAAATTTTTGCATTTTAACGAAACTTTTAAGCTATCGTACTTGGTAGTTTTACCTAACTTGGAGTTTCCACGGTTTCGTAAGACTTTGTTGTGGATTAAAATATTAAAATATATCTGTTTCGTTGGTACAATAAGTCGCAAGTTTATCGATCATCGTGACTGTGAAATGTGAAACCCATCTTGACTCTAGTACTTTAATAATTCTATGACTTTCCTTTCATAATCGATTCAGATGCTGCTGATAAGCTCGTAGAATCGTTTCAACCTCTCCGATTTCGATGACTTGTAAATACGTTGGTAAAGTTTAATATTTCAAACAACTTTTTTCCTATACGTATAACCGTCGATCTCTTAATCGAGCTTAGTTTGCGAGATGTTCTCTAAAAACTGCACATATCGCTACAGTGTATTTCTACCTATAGTTGTGCATCTATGGCTGCGTATGCGTCGCTATTGGTTGCCGGCCGCTTATCTTCCGTCCACAACCGGAAGTCGTGCGAGCTTAAAGTCTTGAAGCACAAACCGCCTATGTTATAAATGGTTTTCGATTCGGCATCCTCACGACGCCCGAAACACATCACAGTAATATCATTTATTTATTATTTATTATAATATTTATCAATTATTCGTTCGCCTACTATTCGTACAATCGGTCGTTATTCGCAGCCTCGCGACGACCGACGACCGCATTGCATATTTTAACCAAAAGCCAAACCCGGTACATTGATATTCGTTTTTAGTTGAATCGACGAATTGCGACAGACATTCCTCGCAATCACGCATATGCGTTATATCGTTGTGCACGCGGGTTTTGTGCTCGGCCGATCCTCGTTTGCAAACCGAATGAAGCAGAGCGACGGACAGAAAACGCATACGCTGTCATATACGCGCAACTATAGACAGAGATACACTGCATACATGTAAATGTAAATATATATTGCATAAAATGTAATTACGTAGGTTATACGTATAAAAGAAAGTTGTTCAAAATGTTTATTTTCCTAATATATTCAAAAATCATCGAAATCGACGCTGCTTAAGATCATTAATCTTAATTTATATGCGAAATATTAACTTTCATTCAACGATGTTTTTGCTTTTGAAATTGTGGATCTTAACGAATTACAAATTTAAACTTTGAGATAATATTTGAATATATATTATATATTGAATATAATATTATATGCCTATATAATAGGGACGACTCTATACATTCCTTGAACATGCTATACCGATATATACTTATGAAGAAACGTTAAGAAAGAATGATACATTTTGCTTGCCATTTGATAGGAAATAGATTTATATTTTAAACGTTTATGTTTTAAAAATAACAATTATTATCACTTATTGTTAGAGGCAAGGTTTTCTTTTTCATTCTCACACACCCACCGCTGCAACTTTTAGTACTTTTACTTTCTCATCTTCATAGTAGTATTGTATTATATCCCGGGCAACGTTTATCGTAATTGTAGAAATTTTCCAATTATTGTGAGACGTGAAATGGACACCATCGAGAGAAGATAATTCAACTGTTTCAAGAAATAATTAACGAATTCGATAGTTTCACTGTGCGTGCATACGAAGTAGAAAACCGATACGAAACGGAAAAGCGATGAACGATAAGTAAACGATTCGTTAGAGACACGCCGGGTCTCGTTTGCCTTGGATCACGTTGGCTCAACTGAATGAAACATTCCACCATACGCGCTCTTATAAGCCACTTACTTCAATTAAATCCCTTTCTCGGCGTTTATCGTGGGCACGCTAGACGGCAGAGCGACCATTATCTCTAAGTGGCTTACCTTCAGCAGGAAATATCCGGTCAGAAAAGATCAGTTTCAACTAAGATCAACGGAATGACAGTGATTCTATACGAAACGACGGGTCGAAAAAATAAAATAACCTTTTTCCATTCAGACTTTCGTACGGACCTCTCTTTTCTGTATACATACGCGTGTTGATAGCCAGTCAGCGGTTGTTTTGTCGTATTTTAGATGCTTTCGAATAGAAATCTACGCAAACCTGATCGATCGCGACAAAAACGGTCCGTCATTGAAATAAAGTATGATTTTATGCGGCCATCAAAAATGAACCATCAGATGCCGAGTTTATTCGTCTGATGTTCAATAACCTTGACCCGATATTCGAATAACTGACTAGCAAGGCTAACGACTCAACTTGACCGATTACATTAAGGCTACTTCGTGCTCGCGGTCAACCGTATAAACCGTATCTTTTTTTTTTTTTTTTTTCTTTTTTTTTTTTATAGAAAATGACCTAGAACGTCAACTACTTCGTAATACAGGTAGTGAAAGTACACCGAGATACGATCAATTTTCTTCCATATTCGTTCGTGACATAATTATATATAACGTTAAATAAAAACGAATAATCGTTTGTACGATTAGTAATTATCTCATAAATTCTATCAAGAATCCTTCAAGATTTCGAATTTCAACTTTGTCTTCCTTTCCTTTAGAAAAAAAGCTCTGTAAAACTCGAGTAATTCAATTTTCAACAATACGTCATTTATATTTCTATCTATTCAGGGTAAGGTATAATTTAATGTTCTGATTTGATTCAACAGAATCATAGAACGGGATAGATATTACGCCAACTTTCTATGTATCGATAGCGGTAAGAACTTTTATTCGCCAATGATGTGCAACATTGCGTGTACGTAGATTTTTCTGATTGTATATATCTCTTCTCTAGAAACCATCCGATAGATACTGTATACTGTTACTGAATATTGTTTAATAATTCAATAATATTGGTCGCTTTTTATACCGTAAAAGTTATCGTAATTCGTCGATTTGATAAAATTGTCGTTAAAATCTGTCTCTCGTACACATTTTGTACACGATAAAAGTAAGTGGAAAGTAAATCCGCATTCGCGGTCAGAACACGGTTCGCCTTCCGGACCTTCTACGATTTCAAAAATATGCACAGTGAGCCTCTCACTGTGTACACTTTATGACCCAAGATTTGATCTAATATTCCCAATTTGTATAATATAAAACACATAAGTATAGAAAATATTAAGCTCTAGAAGGTGAAAGACGTTTATAAACATACCCTCGGCGATTAATTTTCAGAATCTTTGATTTTATTTACCCTGATTTACTACATCACACTGAAAATGTTTTATCTCATTCAATCGCCGCTCTTTTCATTTTCTTTATACGTATAATCCTGAAAATTTATAACGATGTACGATTACTCTTGAATTTACAGCTTCTTTTATAATTATATAATAAACTCATATAATTTATAATTTTTAATGGCAACGAAAACTCTTCTATTCTTACGTGAAAAACGATTCAAAGGGGAAAAGGAATTTTCAACGATGAAATTAAAAGATGATAATATCGATTGATTCAAGATCATTTAATAAGGGAAGTAAGGGAAGCCAAAGACTAGTAGCTAGAGCAGGATGCGGAAATTTGAAGGAATAAGGATCTGGTATGATGCAGTAGTACGGTGAAATTAAAAGAAGGAATATATAGGGGGTGTTCGGGTATAGGTGTCAGGAAATTTAAAGGGTGATTCTTGAAGTCAAAATAACGCGATTAAAATTCGGCCAAAATATCCCTGCACGCGATCAAACCTTCTTACACGAACGAAAAAAGGTGAGACTAAGGAGTGGGGCGCGCGGTAATCCTCGCACCGAATGACACACGGGCGGCAGCTTAGTACAATACTTGCTCGTACAAGTCGTAGAAAAGAAGACCATGATATTTAGAGACGTGAACGGTTCCGCGCGACATTTTGCAAAAGAAATGGTAGATCGAACGTTAAACCTGGTTACTTTATTTACTTTTTAAATTCATTATATATATAAAGGTTCCTCATTAAGAGCATAATCTTATTCGTAATTATTACCGAACACATATTGTCTTACATATGTTTTCTATTCCTCGATTTCATCAGTTCGGCCGTTTGACTTTACGTTAAATTCGTTTTAAGATCCAGCGTTGCGAGATTGTTTTTGTAATTTTTTCGATTAGCGTTGCGTTAATAAATTATCGCATTCCTATACGTAGTGTTGCGTTTGCGAAATGCCCAAATTCCTTCCACTGCGACTATAGAAATCTGTTCCTGTTCCTCGATCGCCTGATTCAGCTAAGACAATTGCACAGAGGTGATCGAGCACCAGCAGTTTTGTACGTGACCGCAATTCGACATCTCGATATTGGCGTTGCGTATATCGAAACATGAGTGCACCGTTTGGTATTTATTAGCGTTGCGTGAACAATTATAACACTCCACTGCGGTTTATACTTTCGCGAATTTTCACATTTTTTTCCTGTTTCCTGTTTGTCAGTAGCAAATTTAAATAACATTGCACGTGTGATAAAGCACTCTCCGCGATTTATTTCGAGAAATTTATATCTTGTAGTTATGGACTTGATAAATTAGCGTTGCGAAACGAAGAAATCACGATTTCTAACTCACTCACTTACCGTTTGTTCGGCAGTCTATCGAGTGCGTTGCCCTTCTGGCTATTGGATCTATTTCCTCCTTTTCACCGTTTGTTAACGGAAATATCGTTGAACGATATATCTATCTGTTCGATGTTGATGAATATTTATATTAATTTGTTATTATAAATAGTACTTCAAATTATTATAAATGGTTTTATTTCGTAATTATATGTATATTGGATTTCATGCGAGGTGATACATTAATAGGTGATTTCAGAGGTGATACATTAATATATTTGATTTACTTAATTAATTTAATATGTTATAAATAACTTTCTAGCGGATGAAAAAGAAACAAAGTAGTAGTAATAATAAAGTTAATAACATTTTCTAGAATGGGGTATTAATTTATTTGAAATATTATAATGTTGATTATATGTTATAATATTTATTCACATTTATTTTACTTTTGTTTTACAGTGTTTCTGATCACTTTACTTAAATAGATTTAGATCTCGTGGTTAACGAGAAACCAGAATTAAGCTTCGTCAATATCATTATCATGTATGATATTCGTTCAATTTGTGCTTTCAATTTCACAAATAACAGATTTCATCGTTTTTTCCTTTTTTTACTTGTCGCTGTGAAATCTAATCTAATTTAACCATCTCTATGAAACAAGATCTAAACATCATACTTAAAATATTAAGATATGATTTATATATCCTTTGATCAAATAAAAGCTCCCCAAAGAAATTAACAAATTAATTTCGTAATATTGTTATTATAATTACTGCTATCGTATTGAATCATCGGTAATATTATTTCATTTAACTAGCACATCTATAAACAATTCTTATTAACTAAATAATTAAATAATAAATATCTGTACGTTTTTATTTCTTCATGTACTTTTTTTAATGGAAACTAAAAATTTTCTCAGTTTTATATGCTATAGTAACATCGATAGCATTGAATATTATTTTATTAACACAATTGTAAAGATTACGAAAGTATATGTTCGATTTATTTTGCAGAAAATATAACAACTAGTATCTCGTGTTAATAAAATATATTGTTCTTTTAGGCATGAGGATTACGGAATTTCTCCCCTGCATATTTGGCAGCCGCGCCCAATTCTTCTTCAATACGAAGAATCTGATTGTACTTTGCCAAACGTTCTGAACGACAAGGTGCACCCGTTTTGATCTGACCAGTCGATAGACCAACGACTAAATCAGCTATGAACGTATCTTCTGTTTCTCCAGAACGATGAGACACCATTGTACCCCATCCAGCGCTTTTAGCAAGTTTATGGGCATTAATTGATTCTGTGACAGTGCCTATTTGATTGACTTTTAGTAACAAACAGTTGCAAGCCTTCTTCTCAATAGCCGTTTTAATTCTGTAATGTGTAATAGGTTTACAATGACATTATTGTCTATGAACAAGGAAAATAGCTTTCAACGAATGTAATTACTTTTTAAAATTTACAAGTTATCGATTTAATGCTACGAATAACTTTGTAGGTTAAATAATTAATTCGATATTTTCACTTATATTGAAATTTGACGAACTTATAATTTCATAAGAAATCGGAAATAATTTAATTCCAAGATTTTACCTTTCAGGATTTGTGACGGTAAGGTCATCACCTACGATTTGAATAGGAGTGGAGGATGTCATAGAAGTCCACGAGTTCCAGTCGTCTTGGTCAAATGGATCTTCGATCGATACAATCGGGAATTCCTTAACAAATTCTAAATATAAGTTCTTCAATGCTTGTGGTTCCAAATATGTGTTTGGATCAGACTTTTCATTCTTAAAATCTAAATCATATTTCCCATTTTTATGAAATTCAGATGCAGCAACATCCATACCAATCTTGATTTTCCCTTCGTATCCAGCAACCTACATTGTACGATAATTATGAATAATCATTTCAATAATCATTTCAATAGCATATAACTCAATACGATAACAAGATCGAACGTAAACTATACCTCGCAAGAACATTTCTTGCGCAAATTCATTAATAAGAAAATATTTTCCTTTTAGAGAGAAAAATACTTACTTTAATGGCATCCATGATCAGATTTAAAGCTTCTTTGTTCTCTAAAATATTTGGAGCAAAGCCACCTTCATCGCCGACAGCAGTAGCATCAAGGCCAAACTTCTTTTTAATACCAGCCTTCAAATGGTGGTAAACTTCAGTACCCATTTTCATGGCTTCAGTGAAATTAGCAGCACCAGTAGGTAGAATCATAAATTCCTGCATTGCCAATTTGTTTCCAGCATGTGAGCCTCCGTTAATAACATTAAAAGCTGGTACTGGCAAAATAATATTGGCATTTCCTGCCAATTCCGCTATATATCTGCAATTACAGGACAATTATTTACAAAATTACCTATTATATGTCAAAGGTAAAAGCTGTGATATTTGTATCAGATACGTAATATAAAATTTCGTTCATCTTTTATTATTTGAAAAAGTTGTATCAAATTTAAAATTCGTTTATACATTTTACTTGTACTTGACATATATATTTTGTAATTTCATTTCATAGGCTAATAAAGAAAGATTTGTCTAAATAGTTTTATTTAGAAATTATGATATCACATCTAAGTTAAAAATCACACTTACTTATATAAAGGAATCCCTTTTTTAGCAGCTCCTGCTTTACAAACTGCCAAAGAAACACCCAAAAGTGCATTGGCGCCAAGTTTTGACTTATTTGGTGTACCATCGAGTTTCAATAGAAGGTTATCGATATCAGTTTGTTGCGTGACTTCCAAATTTGACTAGGTAACGAATATTTTCATATTGATTAGTTAATAAATTCAAATGTTTTTATTGTTCGATCATATGAACAATATATACACCTTCTAAATGTGTTTAAAAAATAGACAAATTTTGATAGATCTACATAAAATTGAAGAAAGTTACATATGCTAAGTATTATGCATAAACGCTGAACACTCAATACCTTCAACAATTCAGGTGTGATGATATTATTAATATTCTCTACAGCTTTAAAAACAGATTTCCCATGATACTTAGATTTATCATTATCTCGAAGTTCTAAAGCTTCATGAACACCGGTGGAAGCACCTGACGGTACTTCAGCCCTAAACAGCCCATTGTCTGATACAAGATCAACCTATAAATAAAATATATAAAAAATAATAAAGACAATTTATGTGCAATCTTAATTATCATGTAATGTATTATAATGTAAAATGTTGCATATAATTGGAAATTAGGAATGTATATTAAAATTATACCAATATTCTATACAAGGTTACATAATGTACACTTGTCGATCTATGATTTATAATTTATCATACTTTCAGAACAAAAATCATTGTATACCAAAATGAATCTTTGTTTTATATGCAACAATATTACATTTAAAATAAAATTTAATCTGTTTAAGAATTAACATTTTCTTGTAATCTTACCTCTACAGTAGGATTACCACGAGAGTCAAAAATTTGACGTGCCTTGATGCTTTTGATTGGCATTTTCCTACTGTAATTAGTACTGTATTTACTGATTAGAAGCCTGAAACAAAAATATTTAACGATAACAAAAATACTGATTCTAAATATTGAAAAATTATTAAATACAGACCATTTAGCACGAGAAGGTGGTAGGATCTAACTTTCATATTACATGTCAGTTACTAATAGTTTCAAGGATAAATAATCTTTCCTTAATATTAACATCAAATTGTCTTTAAATTTAAGCATTTTAAATATTTTTCGACAAAATATGTGTGAATTTGAAATACCGGTAGGCAAGCTTGCCTTGGAAATAATATTGTGTTTGACCTTGACAAGGTCACTGGAAGAAGTTTAAAAATCTAAACAATCAAGTTAATAGTTGTTTGATTTCAAAAGTGCTACATTTCCCAAAACTAAGTATAATGTACTCGAACTATCGCATATAATGACCTTACGATAAAACTTCGGCACTTAATGCACGCAGCACGTATCAAAACCATTTTTTTCTTTTTTTTTTTCTTGTTTTACGAATTTAAGAAACAAAACACTATACAAATCAAATCTTGATACTTCATACAGTGTCTAGAAATTCTTGAAGAGACGATTTTTTACTCATGCTGTAAAACTGAAGAAAATATAGCTCACCTACTGCAACGTATGACAATCCTCTTGAAGTGTTCGAAGTAGAATGATACTGTCCTACAATTGACCTCAAATCACGAAGGTAGCTCTCCTATCGATTCTGATCCCGTCACGTATGAATTACGGAAGCGTTGAAACTAAAAGTTTCTCAACAACCTAGACTACTGAGAATATGATAAAATCTACGTAGATATTTATATAAGCAGGTATAGGATATGGAAGCAGAATCTTAAAGTTTTAATTGAATATAATTTGTCATGATAAAATAACGAAAATTGCGTAATCTATGGTTTTATCGTTTCATTAATGATTTACTATCTTTGTATTGCATTGTTCATAAGCGCGCGAATTTTTAAAACTGCTAAAATAACTCTTAAAAATTGCAAACTTTATATGCGCATATTTTTATTTATAACGCACAGAATCTTTGTAATGTTGAAACTATTTAGTTTTAAATATTATTATTATATAATATGCTATATGATATTGGAAATGAATTCACCATTGTATGAAAGAACCAAAAAAAGTGTTACGTAGAAATATTATTTACTATACTTTTAAAATAAATAGCATTTGTAGAAGAATAGAAATTTATAGATAAACAAATTCATTTCAAGCTGAATGAATGTCTATAAAGGAAAAACATATTATATAAATATATATATTATATTTATTATTTTTTTAATATTTGTAACTTGTCGTAAGTTTTTGAAATACTTTTAATACAATCATGCTTTTTTGCTGTGATGCTTTAATATACTTTAATCATATATTATGTGTGACGGTATATGATACTTTCATGCTACTTTTACCGTTCGAAATTTAGTGTAATCACTAAATACACTTTGAATCACATGTTAACAAGAATTTGCTCATATTTATATGTACATAATCTGTATCTAGGAAATTTAGCTTACTGTTTAGGACACACATATATATATATATTAAGTTAATCACGTTTAGATAATACGATATATTAGTTTTTAAGTTACTTGGAGTGTTTGCAGAGGTAAATATAAAAGGTGCCAGATTTTTTTACAAACATTATTTTTGTTGAAAGTTTATTAAAAAATATGAAATATGTATATTAAATTATTATGATACAGTTTGTACATGTACAATAATACATTTTAAAAGATAAATTTGCTTCGTAATTATAATTTAAATAATAAATTCTAAATTGAAAAATTTTACGATATCACATGCTACTGAACATGCTTATAATTTTTGAGAAACATTTTACAGAATAAGCACATTTCATTGTGAACAAGCTGAATGAAATTACTTAAACAGATTTTTACAATTGGTGTTAAATTATTTTTACAGCTAAATATTATTCCACTCGTAAACAAAATAATAATAATTATATTCGCAGGAAATTAATATTTTATTAGTTTCTGAATTACGTTTTCGAAGGCATAGATATTTTTGTTATCAAATCGTTTCATCAGTCCATTTACAGCATTATTCTATCAACTAAAGTAGTTCTACAGAGATCAAAGTATTTTACAGAAGGCACTTTATATATGTTACAAATGTAAAGGAAGTGCCAGTATTCTAAAATGAAGGTAATGTAATCGCTCTAATATGTTCTATACACCCTATACCTCTAGAAGGGCGACACATTAACATCATCAAGATTGTTATGTTTTAAAAAATTGTGTCTACATAAACTGTATAGGTGGTATTATATTATTTCAGTTTTTCGACTACTTAGACTTTTCTTTATCAATGCCCAATCTTCAAGGATGTCCGCATCATTAAGCATGTAAACAATATAAGGTCCAGCAACTGAAACAGCTCTTCTTCTTTCAGTGTGGTTTCTGCGCCTTCTACCATTAGAATTCAACCACAGATCTGCATGAATATCAACATTATTCCTATCTTCTTCTAGTCTACGTATTTTTTCTTGTAAATCATTATGGATGCAATCCCAAATTAATTCTTTTTCACTTTCAAAATTCTGTAATGCAGCTTGTTCTTCCGCTAAGAATTTATTTTGGATATTTTGTAGTCTATATTGCTTTAGTATTCCAGCTACTTCTGTTTTTGTTTTCATATTTTCTTTTAATCGTTCCAGCGGTACTAAATATTCTTCAGATTTTCCGACTCGAACTTCTCCCAATTTTGTATCTACTTGGGTAATTCTTTCACGGTAAAGCCTGAAGTTATAAAAATTAAAGCGTTCAATTCAAGTCCTTCTATATAAGGACTCGTACGTAAGAGAAAGTTTTATCATACGAAAAGATCTGCTTACTGCTCTTTGAGAAGCGTAAATTGTCTTTCTAAGTCTACTAAGTTTTCCATGCATTCGTTACGTCGCCTTTCACATTCATCCTCGTCCATCTCCGAAGAATCATCGCTGTCGCTATGTTCTGCGCTACTGTCACACGATGCAGAGCTTTGATTACTTTCGTTGCTGTCGTGAGACATTTCCTCTCCTTCTGCCTCAGATTCATCTTTAACGCTTGGCATCTGTCAAAATGTTACAATTACCTACAGAATTAAGTAGCAACAGATTGGTATAATATACTAGATGTATATAAAAATATCCAAGTTATATTTAATTTGGATGAAAATTGTTTTGAAAATATTTAACTTTAAAATTTATATTATAGCAACATAACCATAAAAATGTATTGTATACGTATAAAATGTTATATAAATTTCTCTTTCACTACTTGTGAAATTATTAATGTCATTATGATTTTCGATAACTATACGTATACTTATTTATGTTATATTATATTAATATAAATACATACTCACTGTCAAATAATTACGTACGTTTCTTTCTAAAACGATGTTATTAAATAGTAAATATTTTGAAGATAAAGTAGTATCCTTTATCTAGTCAATGGTCAGATACAAATAGTTGATTTCACACAGTATGAAAAATACTACTTTAAGGATAGATCTTGACACAAATGCTTTTTAATACAGGCACCTTCCACGTGGATTTCTCACGACTTGATACGAGCAATTTTCGAACGGATTTGCCCAGGCCTCGGTACATGAGCGTCGAGGCATGGATAGCAGTTAACATGGCGTCGAAGAAACGCCTAAAATACCCTAGCGCTCAATTTTACATAGTTATAATTTTTAGGTCTCCGGATTCCGTAATTTCAAACGTGCATATTTGGGTTGTATATATTGAAATACATACACAGGATAGCAAATAACCATTTTATCACATTCGTATATTTAGTTAGATAGGAGTATGGTTGATGAAAATCAGCCTTTAATCTGTGCCTAAATAAGTACTTAAATATTTAAATAAAATATCAGTAGTGTTAATTAAGTGCATTTACAATTAAGGTTGGTATTTAAGTAGGTAAAGTGGATAAAAATATTCACAAGTCCGAAATATTTTATATTTTTATAACAGCGAAGGTGTAAAATACCGATACACAACGAAATACTATCTCGCAAAGAGTTATAATATGATTATAATCTAACTTTTACTTTCGGGTCTAGTTTTTCGCGCCGTTTTGCCGTTTTGCTCAGTGTTCCTTCTGATGTTTCTTGTGGGCAACGATCAAAGGGCTGAACGTTTTATAAACGTGCATAAAAAGGAGAATTTTTTCAAATTTTCTTATACAAAATTAGTAAATGTTCTATTAACGTCAGACGGAAGATAATTAGTAACCAAGTTGTTACAATCGTAGTGGTAGTAGTATTAGTAATTGAGAAAAAGTAGAATTTTTATTATTTTTCCCTTTATCGTTCTTTTTATCGTCGATTATCTTGTTATATAAAATACTAGAGAATGCCTTTGATTATTCTCGCAGTAACGAGAGTGATAAAAAGTGTTAAAGAAGGGAAAAGATGAAATAAGAAGAGGAAGAACGAAGAAGCGACGATGGCAATTGTAAAGAAAGGTACGAATTGTTTAATACGTCTATACAGTGGTTTATTAAAATAACATTTATCGAAACAACATTTTGCTCCTGATCATCGATATTAATATGTTTAACGCCAGTACGTTTAAATATGCTTAATAGTAACAGAAACGTTTTGGAGGTCTTACTTTGTCATTAGTGTCATGTGTACTTGACTCGCAATCAAAAACGTATGTATGTATGTATGTATGTATGTATATATATATGTGCAATAAGATGCGTATATCCGACATATGTATGTACGTCGTGAAATTGATGCGAAAGAACTACGAAATGAAAGGGAATGAAGAAAATATTTATAACCTATGTGTACATACATAATATACACATATATAACGAAAGCAGTTAGGAAAAAAAGTATGTGCATATATATATATATATATATATATATATATATATGTTTTTTGTTTTTGTTTCTTCTAAATCTTTTCGTGCATAATATTCCATTCGTACAAGATAAGACATTTAAACTTGGATAGAACAAACAGACATATAATGCAATATTCGCAAAGTGTAAAGTATACTAGGAATTAATGTATACGATATACACACATATTTCTCGTGTGCTTTTCATGTTTCGTGAAAACTTTCGATTACGTAGGACTGTTTGCGCGCGAAACGAAGATACATACATACAGTCCGTTTCGGATTTTCTTCTCCCGTATCAAGTTCTTTCGTTTCTATTCGCTCTTTTCGATCAAATTAAAAATTTGTCACACACGAGACGGTTACGGTAAGAATTCTTTTACTCCAAACGATCAGTAACACATACAGGGGGGAAATCTCTGTTTCGAGAATATAACTTCGCAAGAATCGCAAGTCTTGGAAAATAAATATAAATCAAGAAAGATGTAGGCACTTGACTTTTCACGTATAATTTTCACTTTCATTCATGATACGAAATTGTATTCAACGTATAAAAGTTCTACTTTTGTTGGGGGAGGGGGATGAGGAAGAGGGAGGGGAGGGAATGGCGGTGGCGATGACGGTGATACTTGCTCCTTCCGGAAGGAGATGCGTGTCTTGGAGTCCCTGGAGGAAATGTTCAATTATCATAAGTCGAGCAAATAATTCCTTACCATACGCATCTAGTGTGCCGTATGTAGTTTGGTGTTGCAGCGGATCTTTTTGCTCATCTGTTTCGTGTACCGATAATTTTATGTAGATTTTCTAAATAATCATTTCATGCAACATTTGCCATAGCGGCACGGTGCTTCTTTCAAACGATACTTGTTCTAAGACGGTTTTCAATGAAATACATACGTCGTATCAGCAGCGTAATCAACAGCGATCGAGTTACATTTACGGAAAATTAACGAGAGAATCGTGTGTCTGAAAACAATTTCTTTCAACCTATAACAAAAGAAGTTGAGTTATCGAACCGCGAAGGGCTGTTTTCTTACTTTGTCGGTCGATCTTTCTTTTCGTTATGTACGCGATCGTGCTTACATCGTACACGATCGTGAATGAATTCATCGTTAGCAATTTTGTCAAGTCGGACAGTTTGAAAATCGGCATTCACCACTGGATAAGATACGAAACTGAGAAAAGTTTTCGCTGTATCGATACCGTATTACTGTAATACCGAAATGTTAATTACACATCGACGTAGTTGCGTTGTTGCGCGCAAGTGCAAACGAATTATTCCAAGTTGTCAATGCCGGAAGATCGTGTATTACGTTTCTTCCCCTCCTAGTATCGAACACGTATTTTCTCTCTGGGGCAAAGTACTCGTCATTTCTGTTTCTCGCTCGTCAAGGAACAATTTTAGGATACGTTGGGCCGAGTCGTGATCGCATTTTTAATAGATAAAGTAGGCCTCGTCTGACTTATTTTGTACGTACTATTACCTAATATGTTCTGAGTTTTGTTGAAGTTACTTTAATGTTGCGTATATCGCGTTAGAATGTTTCGGAAGACTTGGCGAATATTCGCTCGAAGAAGAGAGAACGGCGGAAAAAATACAAATATTATTTATTATTTACATGTCGATAAATGGTGACCCAGCGTTTTAGTGCAAACGAATTATTGCGTACGTACATGGATAGTCTTTTTTTTTTTCTTTTTTAAACGATGTTTATCGATAGCCGGCAATCTATCGGCTGTAATTCGAAGTGAAACGCGACAGTTTTATTTGTTATTTACACGCGTAGCGGTAGTAAAGAATTGGCGTTAGTAGGTGCGATTTTAACGGAATACACGTGATTTTGGAAACGCGTATTTCTGCGGACAGGTTTCTGTTCCGTGTACGTAACACGTTCTCTAGTAACTGATAGACGATTGACTCGTAATTGTTAGAAAAACCGACGACGATTCGATATCCTCGACAACGAGCGACAGAAATAAATTGACCTCAGAGAGAAATCGGAGATAGTTGAGTATATACGGCATGGAAGATATAGAAATAAAGCGGTTCCATGTTTTAAGAACCACGTGGGAAATTGACATTGCGCGAAAGCACACGTCCCAATGTTCGCATACTTTTCGTTTTTAATCGCGGATAAAAATCTACATAGTTGTCTTTTGACGGTCAAAGGTTACACGCATCCGTATACATATATAGTATGTTTTTTAATTACAAAAATGATGTCACTACGATGGAAACACGTTCCTGTATTATCTGCAAATAACGGAGCTGATCCGTATATGGATAGCAATATCATGATGGAGGATTTACACAGGCGAGAGTCGGGTAGGGGAGACACTGATGTTTATTTTGCTTCTCAATCGATTATAGAATTTTCAAGGTATCGTTAATTCGCTACCAATGACGCTTGGCCGTTGAATTACTTCCTACGAGGTAAATACAATTTGCACAACGAAGTAATCAAGAATTCGTAGAAAATAATTATTCGTATAGTAATGAATATATGTATACAATATAATATTATCGTTACATATACACATATTATATTATATAGGTATATAAATCTGCAATCTCTGGATGTCGAGTTTTATTTGGAATTTTTTATTCATTGCTACTTACTTGTATTACAATTCTCTCGTTCTAACTTGTTCCTTCGATCGACGTAATGGCTTTCTTTGAATTCGCTTGGTTCGCTCTTCAGAGTTATCAAATTTGCGTTTCTACACGTTGTACGTGAATCGTAGAAAATTAACTATTGCTTCAGGAATAGAAATAATTAGTCTGTTTCGTATTTTGTTATTAGAAAAAATAGTGTAATATTTATAGAGGCAAATGTAGAATAAGCGGTACGGTACGTACGGTACGCTTTTATGTGTGTGTGTGTGTGTGTGTTTTAAATAGATATTTTGTATTGTTTCAGTACGATTAAATGTTACATTGCATTTTTAAACTTTTAACATTGTACATTAACGAATACAATTTTTTTTTTTACATAAAAGCTACTAAGAATTTGTAATTTTGTAAAATGGTAATGCACGATAGGGGGATAAGTGCAAGGTTATTGCGGGATCGTATAATAGTACAATATTATTCTACCATGTAATACATATACGAGTTTTCGACGTACAGTAACCTGTATTTCGATTAATTTCGAAAATAGATGCTCCAAACAACCGTAACTATACATATCGCATGTATTGTATCGTGTGCCTCGATTTACTTACTCTTTGTATGCCGAGTTGCGAACAATACAAGTCCTAAGACGATCAACGCATGTTCTACGGTTGTTCGCGAAAGTATATACGTGTACACAGAGCGAAACATTGTTTCGTACGGTCGAGAAATTTTACAGGTCACGATTTTTATAACCCATCGATAGAAATAGCTACATCGTGAAATTAACGATAAGGCATTGATATAATTAGATAGATGGATCTGCAAATTTTCATACGATCGTGGTTCGGAACGCGTTTTGAAAAAAAAAAAGAAAGAAAAAAAGAACAATCGGAGCAACAGTTGGAACGTTATCTTGAAAATTGCGGCGACTAAAAATGTAAAAGTGCGTCATTTATTCGCCAACACTTTGGATCGCAAGCATGGCGATAATTTTCGCGGTAATCGTAATTATTATTTTCGATGATATATCTAATCCGAAAAGGTTGGTCCATTCTAACAGCGACTTATCGGCATTTCCATTCGATCGATCTTCTGCTGGTTCGTTTATCCAAACCAGCCGAATATGGTCCGATAGATCGGATTTTGGGAAAGCTAACCTCTAGTTGCGATCGCACCACTTATCTATGATGTTGCACGCACACGTGCGCCATTGCATCTTATTACGGTTATGAACGGCCTAATGGGATTCTGTGCTTTCATAGAATACAGGTTATCGATTTCTTTGTTATCCGTTGTAGCACTTTCCAATATTGCTGTCGCTTGTAACGAGGCGACTTTGAAACGCTCCGCGACACACGAATCAACGACAGCTGTGTATGGTTGTGGCAGATATAACGAAACACGATTCGTAATTCCCCATCGAACATGTGTACGTATATATATCTCGTATGTGAAATATATGGTACGTGATACGCAAATACCAATGCTTTTTCCATTTTACGATAATTCGTATTTCCATGTCTCGAGATGATACGCTCTGTAACGTTGATTTCTTTACTTTCGCATATACACGTATATAAGGGCAACGAAAGATTCAAGATTCGCAGAAAGTAATTGAAACCGGTTGAACTTGATATTCTTACCCGTGATTACCTTACACCGCTTCAAATTACCTTTACTTTTCTCTTTTTGTATCTACACATATAGTTGATCGAATCATGGATCGAAATAAATTAATAGAAAGATATATTTTTCCGTTGGATCGAATTTCTTATGTCCCGTGATTCGTCTCGTTATATGGTCTCACGTTGCGACTATTTCGTATCACGAGCGATAGAAACGTGTCCTACGTGATTTATGTAATCCAAGGTTCTCGTAAATAAAAGCGACGATCGACTTTGATTGGTTCAAGGTAACCGCTATTCTCGTATCAGTCATCGAGCGTCTATCGAGAGCCAGATGTGTGTGTGTGTGTGAAATCGTTTCAGTTGCGTTTGGGCTACAGCTTTAATTATAAAGCTTTCAACCGTTGTAAACCTTTTCGATGAATTTTTAAGCCAAACAAAGTACGATACAGCTGTAAAAGGATAAATTGGTTTAAAAGAAAGAGAAACTATGAAAGAAGGGGAAGGATGTAGGAAGAATAGAGATGGTTAGGATGGATATATCCAGCCCGTGTACAACTATCTTTTTATATCGTTTTCAGTAAAAAATGTTAAAACCAACTCTTATCGCAATACTATCGTCATTCGGATTATCGTGTTTTTGTTAATATCACGTTACTTTGTCGTTTCTTAAAAGCTTATTTTTTGCCAAAATTGAAATCTTGTTAAAATCGCTTTTAACATCGTCAACTTATTTACGTATTACGTATACTCTCATTCCTCTAATTCCGCTAAACCTCTATGTTTCTAAAGCGCATCATAAAACTTCATCCTGTAATTCGATAGGAAAAAGTATCTTTGCCTTCTCCCTCGCTAATACGTGCATTAACGAGCAAAGAAGGGTTTTGTTCGAGGGTTTCTCGTTTTTCTAGAAATTATAATTTCGTTACTCTGTATCTAATATAAAAAGAAAAAGTATGTTTTATACTCACAAGATACAAAATATGTATATAATGTACGATGTAAAATATAAAATATAGATGTATATATATGATATTAGAGAGATATTGAAATTTATTTAAAATCTAAAGTTTGGTGATAATAAAATTCTCGCGCAAGGATATTGTCTTATATTTATGTTAGTTGATTAGTCAGTGATTGATCGATTATTCAGATTGTTCGCAAAAACTGAAAGGAAACTGAACGGATCAAACTAAATCGACGATCGTCCATTTCTGGTTGCGTTACTTTTCTCTCTTTTAACTTGTACAAGTTGGACAGAGCTAAGATTTCAGATTTCCGTATTCGAGTGTTTTCGTGAATAAATATTTCGCGGAAACTTTTCAACGTGAATAACTGCTAATCGTAATTGCTGGCAGTCAATTCGCCCGATTGAAACGATCCTTGATACGTGTGTGTACCATATATACATGGCTGAAATTCCATAATCGATAGCGCGGCGAAGCGAGGATCCATCGAATAATAAGGTAACGCTATTTTTGTAGAATCTTTGCTCCCTTTTACAACCTGCCGAACCATTTCATCCCGAAACTTTCGTATTTCGTATCATGTTCAAACAACATGTACGCGTTATGTTGTGAATACGTATATAATAATACAAGTATACGTACGTGTATATGAATAATCGCGAGAGGAGACTGCGGGATCGTGTTCGACCGATACAAATAATTAAACGATGAAAAGCTTTCTTCCGCAGAGTTGCGAGTTTACAGAAACGTCAAACGAGAACGCGTTATCCGTTTTCTTTGGCCGTCAAGAGAGTGAACGAGATACGATAATCATAGCCATTTCCATGTTCGAGACCTGCTCGAAGGAAAAAGATTTCAAACCTAACTACAAGCCATAGGGCATCCATCCGTTTGTGCCTCTGTAAAGAAAAAGTTACACAAAGATTTATCTCTGTCTCGCTTCCATCGAATACGTTCGATCGTACCGATCGCGCATCGCGGATCAGAGAATCCGGAGAAACATACATACTTTTTTTTTTTATACATACTTTGCAACAAACGAACGATCGCGCCATCGGCTGATTTAATCGTTCTCATCGATGGTATCGATCTCATTGCTTTCGAATCTCGGTTTCTTCTCGAAAACTACGACTGCCGATAGAAAAAGCGATCGGCGAATCGGCAAATCAGTTTTGTTCCTTACAAACGAAAAGGCTAAGACGACTAGGATTTAGCAGTGCCGCTTTGCGCTTTGTCGTTCTGAGCTTTGTCGAAACCGTCGATTAACGTTTCGATGATGAATTTGATCGTCACTTTGTAGGTGCTCTCCACGTTCTCCGAGTATCGATCTTCCAAAGTTCGCTTCACGGCTTCTAAGAATGGTTGCTCGATTTTCTGAAAATAAAATTCATTGAGAGAGGAATAGGAGTGGCGGGGGGGGGGCAGGGAGAGAGAGAGAGAGAGAGAGAGAGAGAAACGTCAAATGGGTCAAAGTTGAAATAAAATTCTTAACATTTACGAATATTTTTAGCTAATTAATCGTTTGCCTCTCGTTTCATTTCGTTTCATATACGTTCCTATAATTGTTAACGAATGCCAAGTTTAGTAACTTGTAGACGATTTAGAGTAAAATGCTAGTTGTACGCGTTTCCGTGTGTTGTTGGTTTAACGCCATCGATCGAGTCGATATCTGCAAAAGTTTTGCAAACCATAATAACATTACCGAAAACATCGTGCAAAGTATTACATACAAGTTTCGATCAGACACGATCACACTCGAAAACTATTCGATCCATGTTTGATTTTGTGATGTGTTTACTTATTTAAGAAATATCGCACGATAAAGATTATATTACGTTGTAGTACGTGGAAGGCTCGCGATTCGATCGGTGTTGGATCGAAGCGGCCTAACGAGGAAGCGAACGGGAGAACAGAGTCGGGAGAAGAATTTTCGGGAGAAGAAGAAAAAAGTAAAAGAAAAGGAAAGCAAATTTGTAATATCATCCCGTCTGTTATACGGTATGGTGTAACGTCGCTACGGTGTATCGCACACGGTATACGTATTACTACTGTCCAACTTTGTTTCGCTGAAACAAATGTATCTCGTATTTTCAGCAGCGACGATAGAACGTAACGAATGTACGAAGGGGTTAGGTTCGAGATGCGAGAAAATCGGAAATCAAAGAACTTTTATTCGACTATCGTTGACGAGAAACCGTAGTACAGTAACTGAACGTTGGACAAAATCTCGGTGCCTACACCGAGACGTTTTATTCGATCTTTGATCGCGTCGCTTTATCGCGTTCTGGTACTACAATTTTGGAAAAATGTTCATACATTTGTGAAATAGTAACGTGATAACGAACGACGCATAGCATTTGTTGGCAACGATGATATCAAGTATATAACAAGTTGCGAACAATTTACTTTTTACGAGCTTACCCAAAAGTACTGTGGATTAAAGTCAGGAATCTTTGTATGCGTGGCTCCGACTTGATGAAGACAGGTGAGGAAATCATCCATATTGTCGAGTCCTCTGATACCTTCGTCCAGAGCAGCCATTACTTTTTCCGCGTGTTTGCCCAATTCTACCATATCGAAGCGCTCCTCTTTCGATTTCAAGTCGAGAAAACGCGAAAACATTTGCACCAATTCCTCGTTTTCCTCGAACAACCTGCGAATGAACGAAAGAGTAAACTTATAAAAAGTCGAAACTCGGTATCCTACTTTCCCTGTCGTCGGTTCGCGTAGTTGTTTTGTTTAATTAAAATTGACGGAATACACGCGCGACACTTTATACCGTTTCCTATTCTTTAGCGACAAACGATATATCTTTAAAGACGCGAAGAAGAAGAGAAGAGCACGTGTTTAAGATAAAATTTCGAAACTGCGACACGTAATTGTACGAGACGAAGATCGAGATAGGAGGAAAGATTAGTTTGCTAATGTTTATTAATGTTTAGCGATGCGTAGCGTTATTTATCGAAAGATACTTTTTTCTTTCTACTTTCTATAAAAAATGTCCAAAGTTGAGAGTAAATTTTATTAAATAAAAATTACATCGTCATTTTGTGTACGACTTTATTCTATATTCGAATAAAATCGTGTTTCAACGTTTTTACCTATGACAAGGAAAAGTACTTTGTTTTTCTTGAATTCTGTAGGCGTTTGCAGGCGTAAATCTCGTACTTGGCCTTTAGGAGATAGAAGCTTTTACGATATATCCTGTGTACTTTCTCCGAAAGTAAAACTCGCGAAACTTGGTCCGTGACACGGTCGAGGCAACGCTGTCGTTCCATAAGACTTTATCTTTGTTTCCTTCCTTTACTCGCTTGGTTTTATAGCGACCGTTTCCTCGTTTTCGTGTCAGATATTGTTTTTAATTTTCGTTATCATTCATCTATTCGTTGTTTTATTCGTGTCTCTCGGCTTTGCACGACTTCCGGCTATCCATCGCGTTGAACTTTTCGTTCGATCGCTTCTTCTACGGCTATTTTATTTCGTATACGCGCACATGCATATGTACGATACGTAGAACGTTAAAAAGTCCCTAAAGTCTTCGTTCCCTAGGTTTAATACGAACATTTTAAAATCTGGCACCGACGAAGCTCATCTTTTTAGGTAAGACGAGTGTCGCCGCATCGATACTCGCTACGCTCGTAATAAGTATTTCTGTCTCCAGTTTTATTCGAATCGCGTTTCTTCTCTTTCTACGTTTAATTAGCCGTTCCGCGACGACTGCCACGACCACGACCACAAACCTATATTTCCAACGACGCGTTGCGCTTCGTTTTCTTCGGTTCTTAAGCGGCTAAAAATTTTAGTTTCCACTTTGTAGAAGGCTCGTAAGATGTTGAGCAACGAGCTTGGACATTTCGTTTCGATATATAAATTAAACAAATTATTAACGCATCGCGCGTTTATCATCATATTATACGTATAACCTACTTTACAAGCGTCGCTTTTTGCGTTATGTAGCAACGTTATATAGCAATATGCAACTTTCTACATAATACATAACTTTGTAGATGTGATGCAACGTAAAGACACATTGTACGTATATGTGTATACGATGCATGTGTGTTGGTGTCTGGAACGAATGGAATCGATAGTAAGGAACTTTGATAAGGCCCTTGAGACGCGAATAGCTTTTCAGAGGTAATTATCGGCTTTGATGTTTCGTAATCGATCCGCCAAATTTGTTATATCGTAGTCTGCGCATACTAGGAGAATTGCTCGAGACGCAACGTTTCATAGCTTAGATGCCAATTTAACGAACGAAACGAACGAAACTTCTTGAAGAATTAGATAAGAAGAAGAGTAAGTAATAAGAAGGAGGTTTGATTAAACTTGAAAAGTAAATCGTTAAATTGGAAGGAAGACGACGATGAAGAACGATACTCGAACAAGTTGTATGGATGCGTAGGATGCAGGTAAAAATAAATAATAAAAAGGTTGCCTCTGTCTGCGTCAGAAACGCTTCGATACGCCGGTAACCGACGATTGTCAATTTCCAACGGCTATCGACCGTCGTTTGTCGCATCTGTGAGTAACCCAGCGAGTAAGCTCAGCCAGCATATATGCGACGCGACACTCTTTTTTCGGTTTTTCACCAACGGAGAAAGCAGAGCATCTACCGTCGTTAAAGAGATCGTATCCAGCAACTGGAGCGCTATCAATCACGAAAAAGGGCAAACGTTTCGTTTCTACGTGTACATATTACTTGTCAATTACGTTGACGGTAAAGATAGCCGTAAAGCCGATAGCTTCTTTGATAACGCGCTTGATTATATTCGAAACGATATCGAGCTTTGCGATTTCAAAATGTCCGCCTTTGTGGGAAAACTTCTCGTTTTATTTATTTATCGTAACGAATAAAAAGAAATCCTTGCATCTCGATTTAGGCGCTCTTTCTAGCTGCTCTTTCATTTTCATTTAGACAGAGCTGCAAGTACGAAGAGTACGCGAGTAGTAAGAAGAGTCGTCTACTTGTTTCAAGACGAATATAGTTGAAAATTACAAGATTGGCGATGCTTGACAATTTAAATAGCAGGAAATAGCAAGAAAAGAAAGAAAAAGATGAAGAGATAGAGGTAAAGAGATGGTCGGAGGAGTGGAGTTGGGGTTAGGAGAAACGGGTTAAGTTTGAAAGAAAGCACGAAGGCGTACGGAGGAAGAAAGATGGAGAATAAGGAGGAAACGAAATGAAAGGAACGAGAGGAACGAACGATAGGTTTGAAAGCGGACGAAAAATAGTAGGGAGAATGGAGGAAAAAGGAAGAAACGGGATAGACTCGTCGATTTCACGTCGACTCGCCTAGAAATGACAGACACGAACGCACTATTTCTGCGCTTGGTCACGCGAATAGTCTGAAAATGCCAATACGAGGAAGTCCATTGTTCGTTAACAGCTGGGATAGAGAGGGAGAAACAACGATCGCCTGCGTTTCACGTCGGAACCTTCAATCCTCGAACGCTCGTTAACATTGAGAAACAGAAGGTAAAAAAATAAACGTGGCCGCGTGTATCGTTTAGTCGTTGTTAATCGCTGTTTATTCGTTACGTTCGCTGTTTCACGAATACCTTGGCGAGGCTATCTTCGAGGCTATATTATCGCGAAGCTATAATCGACACATCGATACCAGAGATGGAGGGATGAAAAATTCCACCATAATTTTAATACGAATTTCACATGAATTTAATTACATACTCTGATAATAATTTATTTTCCGATTAACAATCGCGTGATATTTGTCAGAGCGTACGGACCACGGTTTCGATTAGGAATCGGAATCGGAAGAGGGATAAATCTGTGCAAAGATACGAGTGGAAAATATACAGACTATCGTATCATCCACGCTTCTATACTTTGCTCCGTGGTTGATTATTGGTTCACGGAGGGTCGAATCTGTGCGGTTTTTTCCTCGGTCCACGATAAATTATTTCAGGGTAGCCCTTTGTAGGCATATCCCGTACGCTCTAATTACGCCGAGAGTGCATCGATATCAGGAATCTCGTCAATTCAGTAACAAGTGGATAGATAAAGATAGAAAACAAAGGGAGTGAAAGAGATGGACGCGTGTACGCTAAAAGGGTAGCAAGTAAACGAGGAGCAGCGAATAATGGAATCATTCGTCGTCGAACGTCATTTATCGGACATCGGCGAGGAAAGCGTAATTAGATGGCGACTACTAAACTTATAAATCCTCCTTCGTAGATGTGTATTTGCTCTTTCTACTCGGATTTTTCATCATCATGGAACGGACAGACCAGCGACTATCGTAAATAGATCGTTTGCTGGTAATTCTGAAAACGACAAAACGATAAAGTAAATGTAGTACGTAGATTGTAATTTGATCGCGATACCTGTAAATTATAAATTATAGTTGTAGGCATAATCGTTTCATAGTTAACCGAGAATATGTTGCAATGCGTAACATTCGATGAATTATATCCGCTCTGATTGTTTCTCTTGTACGTGTACATGTATATTAAACGCAATTATCGATTATTCGATAAGTAAAATTATTATTCGCTACCTTGAATTATTAAATAATCGATAGCCGTTATTCGCGTTACATTTCGTTCGACTCTGAAACATTCGTAGAATAGAGAATATTGCTCTGGTTTCGTTAATTTATAATTTCCAACTATCTTTGATACATTCTTTTTTCCTCTTTTATTATATTATTTATTATATTTTCGATACAAACGACGAACGATACAAACGGAAGAAGGATGCTTTTAATTTTTCGGTAAAATACAATAATTCGATAAGACGTAAGACCGTTTCGCGAGTCTATGTAATTCACGTTCGACTAATGAAATGAAAATTTGTATTCGGAATAGAGTTAAGCGAATACACGATTCCGACGTCCTTCCTGTTTCCCCGATAATCTCCTTTATCGAAGCATTTTCATCGTTTTCCAAAGTTTGTCGTTCGGGGCTAGTTAACGTTTCAAGGACGCGACTGAGCAATAAATTGGCAAATGGAAATCGTACGCGACTCGTAAAATACGAGTTTCAGAAAAATGAAATTAAGTGGGTTGTAGATTGAAACGTGGAGTCGCAGTGATGCATGTGAATTTCGTCGTAAGAGCGAAATCGATTAAGAAAGGAGAACCGAGAGTGGAATACCGAGTATAGGTAAAATCTAATATCGGATGACGTGTTATAGCGGAGATTTCGGGTCTAACCCTTACCTGGATTATCGATTTTACTTTTATGAGCGGCGTATAACGCCGTTCGTGTATAGGAAATTATTTAGAACTGCGTGTAACATCGGAGAAGCTGCTCGTTATCTACAAAATAATTTAACAACTTACGATATAATTTCAATTTTGTCTGTTTCTTTGACACGTTGATCGCCAACGAACGGTCTTGCGTGTTCGGTGAAACGGCTTCCCTAGCCTAATTTCTATGCATTCTTACGCTTTGCATTATTTATTTTGCCATTTTTCGAGATGCCATATTTTCTTCTATTTGCCGCGAAACAGACAAAAGGATAGCACGTAGTCGAACAAACGAGGAAACGAGTTTTCATTTATACTCTGTTCAACATGATCCACACGATGATCCGAATGAAGGATTTACGCGTATTTAGTATGTTTTAGAGAATTTTATCGATCAAATTCTAACCATATAATATCTAACTCTAAATATCGTTACTCTTGTCCACGCTCGATCATCCTACTGTTCGATCGTTGCTCGAAATCTCTAGTTTCGACTCTTTAAAATTTTGCCGGCAAATACATACGTAGACGGAACCGACGCTTTACGAACAGAGTAATTACATATTTACATTTTTCCCGTATAATTTCCTTCGCTATATAGCGTCTGGTAAACGACATATTCGTATTGCTTGAAAAGTTGAGAGGTTATTATTCGAAAAGTAAAGCGTACGACACTCTTGGAACAGCAAGATCGATCGTTGATATTTTTATACGCGGAATTTATTACTTTGTAGGAGGAAATGGCAAGACGTTATCCATATCGCGAACATAGTAGAGATAGGTAGAGATGCGAGAAAAACGTATAACGATCGTATAACGATTTGTAATTAATATGCAAAAGTTAACATTTCGCGTTTAAACAAAAAAAAAAAAAAAAGAAAAAAAAAAAACTGTCATTCATTCAGAGTCATTTTTCGAAAATTGAATTCTACGCTGAATTTATCTAAATACGCCAATCACGCTCGGTTATTATAGGCCAATATCTAGAAACCTATCGTTGTTTCACGAAACGGTGGAAAGGGTCAGAAGCCGACATACAAAGACAAACGAAGGGAAATTACGTGCGTTTGACAGAGAAGAAACCTGGGATAAAATCTAGTATCCGTGGGCGAACGGTGAAAAGAAAAAAGAGGCAGACGAGGTAATTAATTATCCAATTTAATTATCTGCAAAGGCCTCGTTTCGTGACCCGTTATTTTATTAACTAGCTACACATTTTCTTCTTTTATTTCCGTTATTTTATTTCAAATATGTATCGAATTCCTTTTTTTCAATTCGATGGATACGCTACGCTTTCACGATGAACATATCGTATGCTCAGAATGTCCTTGATTTGTTTCCTCTAGGATAAAAGGAGAAGCACGGTACCATGTGCTAGTTGGTAATAGGTGTTTGTGAATTTCGGAGCCAAGTATTATCCTACTACCGTGGAAATTGGAAACATTTCGAATATGATTGGTTTGAAACTGGTGTTATTTCGGTGCACGTAAATTCTGTTATTCAAATGTTTTTATTACTCGAAACGTATCGATCCGAACGTTAGTTGAAGATTTTAGACGGTAGAAAACACGATATACTAGTGATACTTATAATACGTGTCTGTGGAATCTCACGGAAGATACAAAGAAAGGTTGTAACGAACGTGGAAGAACATGCGCTGTTTGGAAATGTGCGTTTGAAAGAAAGTAGTATGAAATAAATTATCGATTTGCGTAATTCTCTCGATAAAAATATAAAATCTCCTTAGAACGGAAATTTTATTACGCGATCTATCGAGTAACCGTGGAATCGAATCGCCATATAAACCAAACCATATAATGCCGTATAGTTTGCCAGATTAATACGATTAATTTCCTTGGGTTAGAAAAAGTTAACAGGAACGATTATACCGTCGATGGTATCTCATTGTCTTTTATAATATACGGCCTCTCTCTCGAGAAAAGGTTGATTCGTCCGTAACCGTTGGCTTTATCCGCCTTTAACGATATCGCGTACAAGCACGGATATCGCAAATGGGGGAAAAGATATAGATAAGACTAAGCTCTAAAGGGTTGGCGAGTTTCTCGGATATCGTAATCGTACGATATCGGATCTCTACTTTATCGGCTACCTCTTAAGGAAATTGTAGGTAGTCCGTGAATCCTCGTCTCCCGTTAAAGCGATATAACAGTTCGAACGGACGAAATGTTGACAACTGTTGGGAGGTTATCGCGCGCTAACGACGAACGTCGAAAATTTTAATGGCAACGAAACCAAGAACCCACCGATTTCAGTCTTTTAACGATGCATTTTGAACGTTCGAGTCCGGTATTAAACACGACGATAGGACGTTTGAGAAACGAAATTGACGAATAGCATCGTTTTCATCGTTTCAATCATCGTACAAAGTCTTTCGAAAAAACGCCTACCTTTCAACAGCATGGTTTTATTTCTTATTGTTTCCCGCAATCAATTATATCGCGCTTTTTGTTACGCTTTTTGTTATTAATTATATCACATACCCTTTCTTCTATCTCTGGATTCCAGTGACGTCGTGTACTTAATGCACACTCTAGTGATAATTCTAGTAATTTTTATAGAACTTTTCTTACGTTTAATACGTAGCGTTAATGCGTTACAAACCTCATGAGCATAAAGACACCGGTCGTTTCTAGCTTTCTGGAGACCGCTTTCCAACTGGCCATAACCGTAAATTTCTGTTTCGCTGTTAACGGAAGCCGTGGGTCCGTGGTAGGTTGATTCGGTGTGGCCAATTTGCTGAGTTCGCAGCCCATGTCGAGTATCGGTGGTCTGTTGCTTTCTTCTTCGGGAATAGAGTTTTACCTTGGAGAACAATTAGTAGATTTAGCCGGATCGAGCGGGAAAAATCTTCAACTCTGTACGAAGCTTCGTTGATCTTCGACTCGCTTCGACCATGCAATCTACAGACACCAATCGCACGGAAATCGATCCGGCCGAAAAACGGACGAGCAAACTTTAATCAAGCGGCGGGCAACCAGCTGGTTTCCCACGGTTTCATCGAATCACTCGCGCTGAAGCGTTTCACTGGATTTTTGCCCCGAAGGATTTAACGTATTAAGAAAAAGGCTAGTCATTTATGATCCGTCGCTCCTCACCACTTGGTTACCACTTTACGAATAATCGATACGATGCAACGTGTTGTTCGATCGCTGGCGTCCCATTCGAAGTTACCGTAGCCGTCGTCGTCGTCGTCGTCGTCGACGTCGTCGTCGTCGAAATCGAAACTGTTACGTTTAAGCGAAAAGTTCAAATCCATTCGTCCTCCTGCTGGTCTCCGTTGTTGATAATTTTTCATTTAAAGTTCATTCAAGATACACGCGAAAAACGGGAAACTCGTTCCTCCTCCAATATGCTTTATCCTCTGCGAATGTCAAGACGAATCACCAAGTAACAACGAACCACGGTTCTTTCGAGTCTTTTCTCCGGCTGCATCGAATGCAACGATGCTTTGTCGAAATATTCTAGTAGAACGACCGCGGCGTAATACTGTAATTAGAACAACTTGCTTGATAAATGGTAACGATTCGCTTGATGGAAAAGGGGAGACGGTGGACGTTGCTAAGCGCGAATGGAGATTTAAGCGCGAGGATTTCGCTTTCCCGATCGTCAACTTGTAAGTAGAAGAGAGAGAGAGAGAGAGAGAGAGAGAGAGTTGTATATCGCCAATACAGCGAAAATATTTGATTTCGATGCGAGATTTATTATGCGCGGTTATAGGGTTTTTACGAGATTTCAAGGTGTTCTCGTTTCGTCGCAAACGTACCGACACGACGCGATGTCGAGACGAATACGTACGATCGGTAATTATACGTTCGCAGAGACCATGAAAATTTAAAAATTAATCGTCCACTGGAAGAATCAAGAGAATGGAAAAACAAATGTTTTCTATATTCGTCTAACGAGAATGTATAATAACATTTCTAGTCCAAGTGTATATTACTCTTCGAGCAAACTGACTTTTCGCCAATATCATCTGTCTCGTTCGATGTTCGTAAATATGTAAAAAAAGGAATAAGAAATAATTACCTCTCTGATAAATAGACCTACAAAATAGCCTAATAAATAGGTAAACGTGGTGGAAAGTATCGATCAACGCGCAATTATCGAATTGCTCGAACGACCAAAGACTTGGCTTTTAGCTTTAAAGCTGAAGCGTTAGCAGAAACTAACAAGAAGATACAAAAATTCTCGTTCGACCGTTAACTTTGTAGTTTTAATCGTTAAAGAGATTCGTTTTTGATTCGGAGTTGAACCGATGGGAAATAATTGGGAGAAGAAGGGGAACGAAAGTCTCTTACTCGATGGAAAAATGTAAAACTCGAGGAGGAAGCGACGACGAAGGTGAAAATGAAGGAAAAAGGAAAAATGTTTGAAGGAATAATCAGAAGATGGCAAAGTCACGAAACAAAGGCACGAAAAGAGAAGAAAGAAGGTAAAAATTTGAATAATCTTAAAAGCAGGTTGACCGCGTTACATGGTGTTGGTCGAATAGCTGTAAAATTTACTATCGAGAAGCGAATAATCGATCCGATCCGCGGATCGAGTACGAGTCTCTCGAGTCGTCGAGTTAACGTTTACGAAACACGATCAGATGAAAACTTGGAAACGGGAAAATAAATATGAAATCGTTTCCTTCTATTTCACGCTCGATCGAGAAAGAAATACAAAGTACGATGTTGGTGCTTACAAGCAGTACTCGTCATCGCTTTGACCAATTTGCAGGAAAAGATCTTGTCGATTATTTTACACGGCAAAGCGTAGAAATTAATTGGTAGAAGCAGCACGTATATACGTACATGTACATGTGTACGTATCTATAAATTCCGTATTAAAGCGCAACCATGCGTTACCAGATCGCGGATGTTTATACAAATGCATATTTTTATCGGAACGAACGAACAGAGCAAACGAATAACCGGAGATTCGTTCCTTGCGCATTTACGTACGTCTTTGTGCATTTAAATTTACCATGAACGCATAGACGTCTATATTCTATACGTATTATGGTTCGATCGTATAGGCGGTTTTAATTGCCGTTTAATTGCTGCTTGAATCGATCGTAGTAATCCGTCTAGCGATTTAGCAGAATTTGTTTTATCCGACTCGTAGATTAGGAACGAAACAACTGGAAGGTATCGAGCTTGTCGAACGATGGATGATTGTCGCGCAACTACAACCAAGTAGGTAGTTGCCAACTATTACCGTAACGTATATACATATTTACTTTTACAGATCCATCTGCTATCTTTGTACGATAGTCGTAGTAACAACAACGGATAAAATCAGTCGAGATTTTCTTTTATCCGTGACGTGATTTTCTTATTTTATGACTAAATTACTCGTGTCGTGGAAAAATAAGCAAGTGGCCGGACACTTGCGAGCAGCGTACAGCCTACAGAACAGTGTACAGAAACAAGCAAGTGGAAGCATATTCGAAACGATGGAAATGTCACCCTTTTTCACTCTCTACTTTACAGTTTTTACTTACTTTTACTAACTTTTCACTGGGTATTGGAAGACCGTTGAATCGACGTGTACGTTAACTAGAAATATTTTTAACGATCACGGGTGCACGAACGCGTATACTATAAAGTTTCACTCCTAAGATTCTGACGATAAGTACATCTCGGGTTGGTTTGGGGCGAGAAGCTCGGTGTAAAAGTATCTCGAGGACTGGAAAAGAAGAAAGTTGAGAAATCAGTGTGATGCTGAACACCGACACCGTGTCAAGCGTTTTCGCACGAATATCAATTCTCGAGACAGTTTCTCTCGTAGGACAGTGCCAGAACGGAAAGGAAAGAAAAGGAAAGGAAAGGAAAGGAAAGGAAAGGAAAGGAAACGATAAAGCGACGAAAGATCGTAGTCGGTGTGCTTTTTAGGAAAGCATCGTCCACCGTTCAATTTCCTCCTTTCTCAGAGTAGGGGTAAACGGAGGAAACAGAGAAGCGCGGAAGAATCACCTGGTGGATGGATGAAACACGGTTTCTCTGATCCCCGACGAACCGTCAACCGAATCGATTCGCACGATTTACAAGCCACGAGCTACGATTGTCCTTCCCTTGTTTTAAATAGGTCCTGGCTCGTTGGTCAGCGGAGCGCTGCTTCTGCATTCTGTTCCCTCTTCCTCGTTTCGGTCGAAGGAAGAGAGAGCCGAGAGAATATATGGTTAGCGCGCGCCAGTATCTTCAGCGACGCATCCTTTTCCCAGAGGAGCAAGTTTTCGTTCCGCGTGTGTCTGTACGTGCGTTCCTCGTTCCGAGTAGGCGCGACTGCTGTCGGCGGAGCCGTTCATTCGCCGTTTCCAACGCGGCTTCCAAGGACCTATCGCGATTTTCCAACACGTTCTCGTGGTCACGGTTCCAGTTTTCTATCTTTAGAACGTCTCCCGGGGCTCGGATCGTTCGCGTGACGATGATTTGCGCAACCGTGTTGCCTTCAGCCCGGACGAGCCGAGACTGAGCCACCGGTAACAAGTGCTCGGGTCGAGCACGCACATGCGCGCAGCCACATCCACCCCCTTGTCTTTTCCATCTTCCCTTACAAACCCCTTTCCTCTCCTATCGTCCCTCTCCCTCCATCCCCCTCCATCCCCCTTCATCCTCCACCGCTTATTTCCTTCCCCACTCGGCGTTAATCTTTCTCGATACAACCTGCGACCAATTAATCGAGCGCTTTGCGCTTTTCTTCACCGGCCGAAGCAACGAGTTCCTCTTTCACTCTCGAGCGTTTTCGACGTCGCAAGTCGCGTCGGACTGGATTGCATGAGTATGGGTATATGTAACCCGGCGAGGAACTATGCTCCTTTACGTACCTTTAGCCTCTAAAAAAAAAAAAAAAAAAAAAAAAAAAAAAAACACGTTACACGTTAGAACAGACGATGTTCGTAATATCGTAACGAATATCCTTCCACGCAATTTTCTGTACGAAATAAAATAAAACAAACGTTACTCGTGTAAATATATTTTACGATGGTAACCATGGTCACCTTGGAACAAGGTGGAACGGTGGAGCGGTGGAACGCTATCCTGGCTACCGGCAGCAGTAAATCCGACAGGTGTGTTTACGTTCGTTAAGGACGCAGGACGAGAGGGTTCCGTGAAAAGGCCGGAAGATGCTCGGCTCGCGAGCACCTACCAATCAGCTGGCTTTGCGTTAATTCAACCTAAAGCCGCGCGGCGAGGTTTCCGTTCTTTTCTCGCAGAGGCCGTTTCTTAGTCAGTTCGTGACGACGCGTGCCCTCGACGCGACGTACCTCTCGATCTCGTTCGATAAATCCATTTTCCCCTGATCGATCCGCCACCATTCCACGACACGCTCTCTTCTTTCCTGTTGTCGTCGTCAACTTGCCGGACGGACGTTCGCTTTTATCCAATTGCCTCCTTTCGATTCGTGTCGAACAATCGGACTCGACTGTCTGACAACGGTGAACGATTTCGCGATAATTCGTCAAGTTGGAGCGGCACGGAACAACGATATTCGTCTCAAAACGTGATACGACAGGATCGTTAAAGTTGCTCGGGTTCTAAAAAATGGGGAGCAGGAACGCGCGTTCGTATAAAAGTGTGACAAACGATCAACCATCGAACAAGGAGAGAAGACTATCGAAGAATTAACAACATATTGTCGTGACGATAGATATTGTCGCGTCAGTTTGCTATGCAAGCGCGATACGTATGTAAATTTACCGCGTATTAACATATCCGAAATTATCGGATGAAAATTGTTGTTGCACGCGATAAAAGATAATTACGTAATTACCCCGTAATTATTTCCTTCCACGTGTACGTATCCTTTTGTTCCTAGTACGCTATTTCGTATATATACATATTTATATAACGGTACTTTGTCATGTATAAACGAACGACACGGTTACGTGGTTATTTCGTATATTTGTATAAAAAGTAAGTGTGAAATTTGCGTTGTACAGTGAAAAACGATGAACGTCGATAAGTACGAGAGGTGTCAAAGATATCGGTGAGGCGGCGAATCTAGACGAAAACAGCGACCCTTTTGTTGGCCAGGTAAGCGCAACGAAAGACCTTGGAAACCTTTTTTGCTTCTTCCACTTGCGATTTATGCAATTCCTACTGTATTCCCGTTATTACCGCCATGTGATCTACGGAGCATGTACTCGTGTATTTGGCTCGATGATTCTTACACGTTCCGTAATCGTACAGGTCTATCGCTCCGTTAAACGATCCTACTCATTACGAAGTTACATACTCCTCTTTTCCTGGTAAATCTACGATATAATTCGCTGTACTAAAAGCTTGTTAAAACGGAAGGTTAATTTTACAAAACGTTTTACAAAGTTTGAATTATCTAGATATTTTTTTCGAATCGGAAAAACTGAAAATTATTCGAGTCTTTGTTCGAGCGAGACCGAGACAGAGGGTGAAGAAATACTTTTGTATACCAACGAATAATTTTGCCACCGCATATAATACGATTTAATTTTGTCCGTTCGCTTTCAGACTATAGCTTCCTTCAAGTTGCGTAAAGCGTTTTGTAGATATTTGTACGAAACTAAATTATCGTTTCAACGAGTTATACATTCTCTCACTCTCTCTAACCAGCTCTCTCGCTCTCTCTCTCTCTACCTCTCTATCTATTTCGCGTACTATTCTATATTTAATTGCACAAGGTATGCGATATTTAAATACTTACGTTGTCGTACAAAACCGACAAAAGTATGTATGTTATAATTGTTAGTTTCGATCGTAGCAATTTTAGTGAAATTTCAAGTCAATTTAAAATCGACTAATACGGATTGCTATTGTTATTCGTGTTTTATTTGCTGGCACAAGCTTTAAACATAGTTCGAAAGTTCTACATACGGGGCTTGTGTTCATCTATCGTATACAAAGTTCGTGTGAGCGAACCGAATGCTACGAATAATACACACGATGTTGGTGGCATGTTCAAATGTTCGTTCCTTCTAATTCGTCTAGTTGTTGCGTAGTTGTAAGTACTTTTAATTTATGTTATAAGGATAAATCATAGATATGCGTTGACGCTTGAAAACGCTCGACGAACTTGGGTCGCTTGTTTGTTGTAAATTATCGTAAATTTCATATAAATACATCTTTATAAAAAAAAAAAAAAAAAAAATATGACTGTTTGGTAGTACATAAGTACAGTTTATATTACGTTTTCAAACACGTTTTCTGCGTTATTTCTTCGATATCCCCAAGAAAGTGAAAAGTGAAATTGTTTTTGCAAAGGGTAAATTGGCCGCTATAGGATATTCGGCGATGTTACAAGGCGAATAATTATTGCCAGTTATAACTGAAACGAAAGCAATACGAGAGGATGTAGTTTCAAGATTTTGAAGTAGAATTATTAGCATGGACAGTGTGGAGAAAATATCGTTGAGCTTAAAGAAGGGTAGAATCTGCTTCGGATTTTTATCGCGGACATTCGAAACGAAACTTGAAATAAATTAGTGGATAACTTGCACCCAATAGGTTGATAGAAGCGATCAAAAATGAAAAAAAAAAAAAAAAGAAAAACTCGCCAAGTATCGAACGAAAAGGTAACAAAATTAACATAGAGTATATTTTTTCGTACCTTTTATCTATCGAAAAGCACGGTGCGATCGATCAATTGTAATTTTATCGAAGGATATTCATCCAACGTTTGATATCGATAACTAACTCGAGAATCGCAACAGGATTTGTGTTATATCGTTCTGGTAGATGGTTTATCAGCGAGTTATCGAGTATGCTGGGTCGAAGGAGGGTGGCTCTGAAGAGGGAGAGAAATTTTTAATTTAGAGCGAATCAGCGGCAGGGTGTTACGGCCAGTCGAGTTATTTTACTCTTTCGGCGCTTGTTTAAAATCTCGCAAAGTTAAGAGAACAGCTGGTTAGCGTAAACGAAACGAGCAAGATATTATCAAGCAGGGAATCGTGTCGTTTTCAAAGAAAATTAATTAAACGACATTAAGGTGCGATAGCTATAGTCAAAATTGGCCGATATAACGTCGGTAATAATAAAAGTTGCATATTTTTATACTCGACTCTTTCGAGAGAACTCACCAAGCCAGAAGGGAATACCGTGAAACGTTTGAGCGTTTACTATCTTTACGGACTCGGAGGGAGAGTAAGTAAATGGAGAATAATGTATCGAATTTATTTATTTGTAAATCGGTATACTTTCACCTTTTTCGGTTACCGAATAGTAGCTGGTCGGTGAAACTTTTTCCAAAAAATCGATTTCTATTTATTTCTTTCGCTTTTAAAATCGTTTTTATTTTTACCATGTCTCTGTATAGAGCTTGCTGCAAAAAGAATCACCGATTTCATTATTCATTTCTTCGGAATACACGCGTTTAAGTCAATAAGCGTATAGTTTCACGCGATCGCTAACGATGTATTCATAATTAATGGATTAAGCAGAATGTCTTTCAAGGATAGCTTTTAATTACTTCCTGTAATCGCCTTAATTCCGTTATGAATCTGTTACGCGTCCAATTAGCGTAAATTCACGAGGTACGTATCGCGGTTGTATAAGATATATTCTCTTCACGAAAGAAGCAAAACTTGAACTTGTTCCGAATTAAAATGCACTTTCTCTTTTGACGCTTGTCTTTCCGATATTATTTAATTGCGCGAAATAAGGAGAAAAACAGAAAATTACCAAGTTAACGAGCAGACCACACGTTTCTAAATCTCTCACCTATTCAAAGTGGATTAAAAATAATATGTTAAATCGTCGAACGTCTCTCGTAACTCGTAATTCGTTTCTATATTAAAATTAGCGATCGGTATTAAACGTAAAGATCCGAATCTGTGCAGGATGTTAGTAAGGATGCTGTTCGCCGTTCTTTTTTTATTTTCTTTTCTCTCAAGCGCTAGATTTTTGTGAGAAATGGCAAAGGTCAAAGTTTTACGATCTTTTAGAAGACGTACAATGGCCTTAGTAAATTTTTTTTTTATTTACCACCGTCCTTTAAATCGATAGTTAAAATCTTTTTTACGAAACGAGTGTTCGATACGACCCAAGTACGACGTAGTGATATTCGGTAACATGGAAATATAAAAATGAAAGAATTTTTTGCAATTTTTAGACGATTGTCGTCAGTAGTTCGGTAATTACAGTACAGTCACCGTTACATGCACGTATGTATCGCGACTGTTATACCACGTTTATCATTTTGATTTATACAGTTAGAAAAAGTTAGAGAAAGGGAACAAACGCTGACAAGCAGTGGTATAAACTATCGGCTCTGTACGCGTACGAAGCGTTGCGTCGTAACAGAAAATTTCTCGCCGAATAGAATTTTCTTTGTATTACGATAGAAAAGGAGCAACGTTCTATCTTCGACACAGGGAATTTGGGATAATCCGTAACACGGATAATCCACGCGCGATCAATCCTTCCACATACAAGGTTACGTTATTGGATTTAAAGGTCTCGATACACGGTACATACATATCGCAAAGCAAATATCGTCAAAAGCGTCTTACGGATTGTTAGGTACTTTAACCTGTTCGATTCGTTGATAAATATGTCTATTATGACGATCGATCTGGCCCGATCGGTACATTCCCCTACAAACTCTACAAACAAATCTTTATTTAGAATATGACAATTTTCCTTACGATCACTTTTCTTCCATTTACCGCGCGCAAACATACATAATATTTACATGTTTCCGTCCCTTTTTTTTTTTTTTTTTTTTATCGACCCGGCGAGCTTTCAATTTCGTCCATCTGTGTTTATGTGCGTTACCTTGTTTCCTTGTTACCTTCTTTTCGTTTCATCTTTTTGTTTTTCACCGGGGAATGCGGATCGCCCATTTGTTTCCCTTTGTATCTCTCTTTCCTGCGTTGACCGCCGCCGTTAAGGATCCTTGCTCTCTCTTCTTTTTATTTCTCGATATTTAAGCGGTTTTCGGCTGCTGTACATACTCCATTGAATTTATCATACCTTTTTGCGTACACGAGTAAGTATCTACATACATAATTGCACGGTGCGCCGTACGACTCCTCCTACTTCCTGTCTTTTGCCCAATTTCCAACTCCAAATTCACTGTACGGCCATGTATTTACGTACTACGCTTTCTCCGCCGTTCCTTCTTCGTTTCGATTCAACTTTTAATTCGACTACGCTACAAGCGAACCTATACGTGTACACGATATAGCGATAGTACTACTTTTCTATAGGTAGCGTCGACATTTATATTACGTACAATAGTATACAGAGAATACGAACAGTAACCGAATAAAAAGGTTACTTTGGCAGGATTTGACGATAGTGGCAAATTACGTGCAAAGGATATTCGACGAAGATGTATTTTTGTTGCGAAGAAATAAAAATTTCGAATACGCGCAAGTACGTGCATGTATCGAAGGAAAAAATTGTCGGACAAGTGGGACCGTGCGCTTCCTTATCGTAGATCGTATCGCACATCCTCGATTGACGACTGTGGAATGCCTCGGGGATTCTTCCGAGAATTTTCATTCCAAGCGAAATTATAATTCCAGGCACAGACGCGGCCTCGAGAGGTCGAAACTCGATGGACGAGTTGCCACTAACCGAAACCAGAATCACTGAATCTAGTATTTTCTAATTCGTGGTGTCCATAGTTATTTATCGATGACAGAAACGAAAGAAAATCTCGAAAGAAACTAATCTTACGAGAATCAATGGCGTAATGTATCATGTATCGAGAACCGTGTTTTACAAAAGGTATTTCGATAGTTTAGTCGATTTCCTCGATTTCGGGCAACGTGTTTAATTTGTCGTACCTTGGTCCGAAGGCAATCGCACGACCAAGCATTCGAGATCGAAACCCGATTGTCCGTGATCTCTATATGCGATCTCTAGGATCGATCATCAGAGGGCGATCATTCGACAGTGGCACGAAATCGCGCCAGAAACCGAGCGAAAAAGACCGAGAGAGTCTGGCATTATCGATGATTTCCGAATCACCACGAATAGTCGAAAATTTGAAATGCTAATTATCCAGTCCGGGACGACTCAACGTCGATTACCAGATTTTAAACGAACGTCTGCCGCGCTATTTAAGTTGGCGGCGGCCAAACGGTAGAGTTCGATCGAAATTATCGAGGCGATCGTTAAAATTTTTTGCCACGAAAAGGAAGGACTTGGATCGGTCCAGTTGGAAGTTGATGGGGAATATCCTGTCAAGAGCAACACGGGTTCAACCAATTCCACCGATTATCGAACATGTATCCGCTTTAGCGTTCCCGCATACCTATGCGTCCGAGCCTCTTTTCTTTTCATAGACTATGCAGAGTTCCAGCCAGATATCATAATTTTCATCGACATCGCGTATCGTATCGTATCGTACGATGTATCGTATAATATGTTTTACGTAAAAGTTAGTCGATTTAAGACGATGCCAGAGGCAAAGAACGCACCTGTTGTTCTACAAAGTCAGTTTTCTAAGTGTTACGCAATGTATATTTAACGTAACGTTTATCCCACCCTTCGATACTAATACTTCTCTCTAGATGGAAAAGTACGTCGCTGTAACGTCATTTCGCTTTAATTTAACTTTTAACGAACCTTTAAATCGTAGTTGGATCCGCCTCTTTAAGCCAACTTTCCGAAGAGATTGAAACTTTGAAATCTTAGAAATAATAATATTTCTTTACGAAGTAAGAAATAATTTTGCGGTGACATCGCGCTGATAAAATTGCAAATTCTATTCCTACATATTCCGTAATTGGAGGTTCCGCGTCATTGAAAATTGAGATTCGTTCTAAAATAGGTTATGCTTACTGGTTATACTCGTCGTTCGCTTCGAGATAATATTTATCTTTAATAGTAAGAATGTTGCGGTCGCACGGAGGACGAAGAAATTTCTTTCGATCGGTTCGTTCGATTCGACGCAGATGTAAAGGAGATGTTCGTGGATAGGAGATGTCGAGAGAGACGTATGTGTATACGTGTTACGTGGATATCCGTACGGCAGGAAGCGGCAGAAAACGGCAGTAAACGGCAGTAAACGGCAGTTCGAAGAGCCAAGTATCGAGTACCAGGACATAAGGATTAGGCTGTTTTCCTTGGACCCCATCGGGACAGGCGCGTATTTAGCAACAAACCCGTAGATTACAGCAGCAACCTAGACATATAATTAGACCGAGGTATCTCGTGAGAAAATGCCCGACCGCTTAATAGCTTCGGGTCACGGAACCTAAGGGAACTTGTACCGATTTCAGATCGGTAGTCTTGTTTATTCGTGAGAGAGTATTCGATGGTCGCGTCGCGTCGCGTCGCGTCGCATCCAAGTGATTCATGGACGCCGTGCTCGCTCATTCATGGAAAGTACGTATCGGCTCGACACTGTTGCCAACGTATATCGTAGTTTCAAACGAACAAGTATCGAGTCGGTTCATAGGCGGTAATTTTGGCACGGGTACATAGATCCGCTTTTTAAAAACGTTTTAACACGTTAACTGTAATACGCAAAGTATTTTTTACGTTGTACTACCTTTTTAAGGCGCGCTTTCTAGAAAAAAATAACTCGTTAATCACAGATATGTACTTGTACGCGTGATGTATGCCTTGCGGTATATCACGATCGATCGCTATTTTAAAATCTGAAACCAAAGGCAACAAATACGACGAAGAAACGAATAGGAAATTTAATAGCAATAACAAACGAACAACGATTAGCGGTTTATCGACTATAAATATATACATAAGAGAATTAAACGATTAAAAAGAATAGCGGGCCACACGTTCGGTATCTTTCGCGATCAGCCTCATCCGCTAATGGACTGCGTTACTTAACTCTGTTTTTTCAGAAAGGCTCGTATTATAGGCAAAATTATGTTAACGAGTTTGTTCGATATTTCAGACGATGCAGACCAAGAACGTAAACGAGACTGCGTACAAAAGCGACGTGAGTATTACGTGCGTTTACATGTTTCTAAAATGCGAATCTGTATACTCTGTAACATAGATTATTTTAAAATACGTAGAATTTAAGGAATATAAGTTCACTGACAGACATTTCCTATAGACATTTTCACGTATAAGCGTCCCTTTAAGTTTGACTTAAACTCTTGCGTGTTCTCTTTGTGTGTTACAGAAACGCCGGCTCGACTGCTCCACTGGAAGTAAGCAAGCTTTTATCTTGGAAACTAACCGGTCCTTTGTACAAAGATGACGAAAATATACTCTCGCTCTATAGGTTTCGATGTTAAAAAAAAAGAAAAAAAAAAAAAAAAAGAAAAAAGAAAAGAAAAGAAAAACTTTTCGCAAACATTCCTACAAACATAACTACGATGCATAAAATGAAATTTTTTGAAATTACCGCGCTCCTGTACGCGTTGTTAAGAACGTTAAAATTAGTTTATTTCGTTCCTTCAACTTGTAGTAATAGACTTTTCGTTATTTAGATTACGTTTGCTCTTTATTCGATTAATTGCGATGGTTTTCGGAACAAACGAAAGCGGTTAAAGTTTGATGGAAAGGAAGGCAGAGATAAAAAGGATCGTTAGTGTTTCGGAATTAGCGTGGTCCGATGGACGTTTGAATTCGAATCGGGTTATACCGAATCGTTCACGGCTAGCCGAGTGTTGGAGCCGGACTGGGCAATGCGAGTACGTTCGTGATGATCCCGGTATGTTAACGCGATAGTTACTCGTTTACTAGTCGTTACTAGTCGTTACTATTGGCGCGATGATCTTTAGTCGATCGGAAAGATGATAAACGGATGGATCGATAAAGCAGAGATCCAAGCGCTGCGAGTCACCTGGTAAAGATCGTCGAACCCTGCAGAGGCGCCTCGACCTTCGTTGCGGGTCTGAAAGGATTAAGAATCCTCTTGTTCGCCGTAAACCTTGGCCGTAGGTTGCTGGTGGGGCGAGTCAGGCGCGGACAAGAGAGAGGAGACGATCGTTCCCGGTACCCACCTGGCGTCTCACCCGAGGCTTCACGCCAAGTACTACGTCGCTGCTCGAACGAGCTGCCTCCTATGGGATAGCACGCGTCAGACAAAGTTGTGAAAACCGTCGACCACGAGGTTTTTTTCCGATTAAGAATCGGCGCAGCGCGCTAAACGCGATCGAGATCCGTCGAAACGATCGAATCGCGTGCAACGGTCAAGTCGAAAGGCGGCGGCGGCCAAGTTTGCCAGGTGAAGCAAAACAGGTGAACTAAACGTGAAAAACGCTGGTTAACTCGCCGTGGGATCACGCGCACCCGTCAACGAAACGATCGATTTCTCGGAAATCGATCATCGTGTTCGGTAGCTTGGTCTTCGATCTTAAGCCGATTCGTATTGTATCGAGGCAGCGCGAACGTTGGATAGGTTAAATAAAATTCATCTTCGTGCGAATATTTCACGGGCGTGGAGAACGTGCGATTTGAAAAGGTGCCTCAGAGTACACGCGCGTTCGTGTTCGGATACGCAGAACAAGTGAAAGGTAACGTTCAGTCTACTATGTACCTTTGAAAAGAGCATCGGTTTTCTCTTTTTCTTCTATCTTTTTCCTTCTTATATCGTTGTTGCAACGTACCGCTGAATTCTCAGCAGTTTAACCATGTTCGAAACGGTTTTTAAGCGACGCGACGTTCACCGAGGTACGATTGCAATTAATAACGTTCGAACAAATTTCCAACGAATTTTCCAACGTTGCGATCGAAGGATTTAAAAGAGTAGAAGCAGAGCGTTTCTTTGCACGAAACGTGCAAACGGAAACGAATTGATACGCGAAAGGACAGAGGAGCTGTCAATGGAAACATCGTGCAGGATGCTCATGGCGAAATAACTTATTGGAAATTGTATTAGAACATTACCGACTAACCACATAGATGATACCGAATGCCGTCCGACGTGGAACAAGGAGGAAACGGAAACTATATCGAATAAACCATGAATCTTTGGATTAAAGAGACTCGCATCGTCAATGTGGAATTACTATTAAGCAAAAACGTAACTGGCAACGTTCGACGAAGCTGGACGTTGCATCGATTTCTAGTAAAGAAAAAGAAAGAAACGAGACGCTTGCGAAATCCGAATGAAACAAGCGTCGTATAGACGTAGAAAGAAATTGGACTACGCGGGAAGGAGAAAGCGAGATAAGCCGGCGAAAAGAATATCGTAAACGTTCGCGCGTGAAAGATCGTAAGCAATACACGTTTACTTGGTTAGGACGAGAGGCTGAAATCGGACGTAGAGAAGATGGAAAGAAGCGCGTTCGACCGGAATGCGCGAACCTGAGTGGGGCGCGGAGGGTATCGTGTAAATAAAACGTACGTTGTATATACTGGCGCTTGTTAGGGCGCTGAGACGCTGCGTGCGCGTGTTTCCAGTTTCAAGGGAATTTTCCCCTTTGCAATCTTGATTTTTGCGTGTGAAGTGCGGCCACAGTGGCACCAGGAGGGGGACACGTGCTAGCTGCTTGAAAATATCTTCTGCTACGCGATTGTTGCGCGACCATCGTGGGATACCTCTGAGAGGTAAAATACCTTTCTTGAAAATAGTTGACATTAACGCAGTGTCTCGTGTTTGCCGCGATCAATACGCATATCTATTCGCTAGATTTCGGTCGAATTAATTCCGATGGGTATATAGGGCCAGACTGTGTCTCTACTACCCGCAAATGCAAATCGATATTCTCGTAACTAATAGTCGGTACGCGAATCGATAGATGCTCCACGTTCTCTATAAAACGTTTTTTTCAAACGAGGCAAGTTTAACCGATTAACGCGCGTCGTTTCTTTGTAACGCGATATCGTACAATACTTTGCCTACGAAGCGACATTAAAATTTCACGCGATAATTTTCCAATTATTTTCTAATAATTTTCTAATAATCTCCGATAGGCTGTAACTAACGCGATATTTCGAAGCTTTACGACTCGGTTAATTATACGAATCGCGTCTTTATTATAGCGTAAAACCTGTTTTAATCATAATGCTCTAACTACGATCATGTAAAACAAAACGGCTACGGCAAGCTGCTTCTAACATTATCCAATTAACATCGACGGTAATTTCCAGCTAATCGTTTAACAAATACCTGTGTACAAATTACTTTCCAATTATCCGGTGTTCCAATTACCTTCGCGATAATGGATAAAACACATTTTTAATACTGTCGTCGCAAAGTTCATCTTCAAACTTTACCTTCAAATTTTGGTTTTTTAATTACTAAACTTTAGCTTTACTTGCTTTGGGTTGGGTGTTTAGTCTGAATCACGAATCGAGCCTTTCCTTTACCGATTAAATATAAGGAATATCAAACTATAAAAAGAAAAAAAAATTGCCATTTTAGTCCTTTACCATCGATTTATAAAGTGACCGAATATTTTGGAGTCATGAAGCTGAAGAGTCACGAATTCAAGTCAAAAGCTTTGTATTTTTTGACGTCTGTACACCGTACTTCGGAATACTGTTAAACATCTGATATAAAGAGAAAGGCTAAAGTAATAAAAGCTAAATTTAATTGACGTTTTAGCGAAACTGTAGAAAGGCTTCGGTATACCTTCGGCCCAATTTCAATATATGTAGGATATTTGCGAAAAACTAGCGGTACAATGGCTTAGACCAAATCTTTTGTTCATATTTTTAGTATATATAAACGAGAGATTCCTCCTTATCCTTTCGATGAAAGAAGAATTAAAATGTAGATGTAAATGAAGTAACAGTTGTATATGTAAGAGCAGAGTTGACTAAACGTTCGTTAAAAGAGAGAAAATTATCTTTGTACGCCGACCAATTGCATGAAAAATAAAATCTGTTCTTGTTTGGCTACTGTTCGTAATTTCGATGCAATGGCCAAACAGGGTCTATAAATGTATTATTGAACCGAAGCAACATTGTCTGAACGTTTCGAGCAAGTTGTAAATACGATATCGCGGACGTGCTCGGTGAATGTACTCGCGTACACACTCGCGTACACACTCGCGTACACACTCGCGTACACACTCGCGTACATACTCGCGTACATACTCGCGTAACTACTTACGTAGAATATTTTTTACAAAGAGAAATTTGCGGTTTCTGTTGGCCTGCCGACGTATAATATTTATCAGATTTTTCGTTTCTTATCAGTAAATAGTAAACATAAAGAATTATATAAAGAAGCAAATATTTTCTTTCAAAAGCACGCGTATATACGTATAACTACTGTTTCTAAGCGTCTGACGGTCGTAATCGAAACATTCAAATAAATTCCGTTTAGTACTTGAATCGTGTATAAAACTTTGCCCTCTAACTTGTTAGCGATTGTTATTATTAATAGTTGGAAAGTAATATCGCGTGATAATTGAAAAACAGATGGACCAGCTTTTCAGCTATAAAGTATTTTCACGCGGTTACGTATTTTGCGACTACTCTGTTATTTATTTGTTTTTAGAGTGTCATAGCCGATAATTTTCTCTTACGATATTATGGATTACCGGTTCGTGAGAAAGCAGACGATCGAATCACAGGATGGAAATAAAATCTTAAACAGCCATCTTTGCCAGCGTTGAACATGAAACTGTATACAATTGTAGATAGCCCAGTTCGATGAATAGCCGTAGTAACCTAGAAACTACGTCGAATCGGAACACCGGGAATTGTTCGACATGTCGGTAGAAGTTCTCTGAACGTAAGTAACGCATAGTTGTCGACTACTTTAATTACGAGTCGAATAATTCGTAATTTTTGATAGCGTCTATCGACGAAAAATCTCCTACTTCCTGTTGAGATAAAACGTCCTTTTCCATTTTCATTCGTATCGTCACAAACCCTTGACTGACGTCTCTGTCAAGAGCGACCAATCGTAATCTAAACGTTAATATATCACTAACGTGGAGACGGTATACGCATAGAAAAGCAACAAAAGTAATTTAGTAATTTAACGCTCGAATTGCGGTTGAATTTTCAATGGTATCGTAACAAAGGCTGTTTAAAAAGATTCCACTGTAGGCGAATTTCACTGTACGTAATTATGCGATGTTTCAACGGTAACAGTATTACTCGTGGCTGTGCGCTTCGCCCGGTCTCCTAATTAATTACGGCCCTCGTAGCTAATGCAGGTAACGACGTATCCTCTGTTGCTCGAAAATAACTAAACGGCAGACCATTGCCGATTGGGTGGAAATTCAGCAGTTGGAACACTGGCCAACGCTATCACCGAACTATAACCAAGACGTATAAAACGAATATTATATATCTGTACTTTTACACAATTGCCAACGTCTAGCGTTTTGATTCACGCGTCGAGTCTAAAATCATATCCTGTAGTTTGATCGATTTCACACGGCTTTTATTAATCGTTCGTCCAACTCGTTATGTAATTACAATTAATAGCTTATTTTTCCTTTGGTTCGACCGTCTTCACGCGTAAATGCGTAACACGTAATGAAATTGGCATACTTAGCTTTACTACAGCCTAGTTAAGAAAGTATGGAATCGTGGGAAACTGGCAAAGGCAATGTAAAACTTTTACTCAGCGTTCGTCATCCATTACTTTATCGCCGTATACGTTACGATTTAAAAGATTATGCGATCGTCGAAGCGGACTACTGTTACAGTTTCTTTCGTTTATAGGCTCGTTGAAACTAAGCTATACGTATAAGGTATACGTATTCGAACGAAGTTGACGAGCGATCATCGACGGTCATCCAGCACGAAGGGAACGACCGTCGGATGACGTAGAGGTATACGATTTACCTTTTTCCTGGCAAATCTAGCGGGACACCGAGCGCGCTGGTTCAACATTCGACGAGTGTATAGGTGGATTTATTTTATCCCGGTAGGCCGATAGATAGTCAAAGGCGCTGTACAGTTAGCCACGAACGCACGATACGTATGGGAAGACGATGGCGAAACAGCAGATGTTCGTACCGTTGAAAATACACGTGCACGTTTCGAGTCCTCGATTCTCGAGGGAGAAAATGGTTGGAACTGACGCGACAGATTCCTCGGGGCGATCTCTCGGGCAGAGGAGGTCGGGATACTCGTTGGACGGAACAAACTATCGAGCGAGATGCGGAGATAGGACGAGGAAACTCGATCGTTTATTATAGCGCAGAAATAGTGATTTTCGCGATTAGAAGGGAAAAATGGATCCACACGGTGCGGCGATGTAGGATCGTCAATGAGAAAACGAGCATAGCAAGGGCTGGAGAAACGAGAGCTTGTAAAACTGGTACAGAGGCGTTTTGCTTTTTGTCCGATGCTAATATTAAGTCGGTCGGCTAGCTTGACTCTTTCTTCGGCCGCTTGTTCGCATTTGCGCTCGTAGCGTGATATATTTCCTGGATCCGTGTTGTTTCGCGCAATTTCCATTCGATTCCGCTCCATTCGTCCCTTTATCCTAGGAGTAGGTGTTCCTATCCTTTTCGATAGATTCGTGCTTTTTTTCAGCTGGGATAAAATTCAAGTACCGTTCCTGCTAATCGTTCTAGGCGATGTAGCCGGTGTAGCCTAAAGTATCGTATAAAGCGACCAGTCCCTATGCAAAAATAAGTCAAAACTAGAAAAGTAAAAAAGTAGAAAAAAAGAAAGAGAAGACGAAGAAACATAGAAATATATATGAAATATTCGCAATTGTAGAGTAAGCAAGGTCCACCAACGCGACACCGTACAAACTAACTCGACCGTTTCAGTAGCGAAGTAATAAGCGCTATTGGATCGTTATTTATTCAAACTAATGTTTATCACACGCACTAAGCGTTAACGTGTTTCTTCTAAAAAAGACTTTCTCGCAACCAGTTTCTCAATGTATCTTTATGAATATATTTTTACGTAAATTTCCATATGGACTTGCAGAGATGGAATCGATTCTTGATTTCTTTCTATTTCTTGCTTTTTCTACAAAGGTCATTAAACTGATCTTAATGCAAATTCAACTTAAATTAACTTTTATCATTTAAATAGTTGCTTTAGAAGGATCTTTTTTAATAACTTGACAAATTTTCGATATTATGGAAAAAAGCGCGTTCAACGATAGAAAAAGACACTACCTTTGCTTGATAAACGGTGAAACAAACCGAGTTGCGCGTTCGCATAATATATAGATAAATTAAATTGAACATTAACATTAACATTAAGCGGACATTGAACGCTTTCGATTTCAGTTTGAACTTTCAACCCGTTCGATTTATGCGAAGCGCGAGAAATAAACGCGAAGAGAGTTATGAAATCTATGATCGTACATCGGAGGGATGGTAAAAAGAGTATGGAAAAGCGAGCATCGCAATGATTTTCCGATTCGCGGTAGGAATTGTGACACGTGGAAGAGGGACGCGATAGAATCGAACGAAATAAAAATTAGACTGGCAATTTCATAGCGTGAGCTCTCTTTCTCTTGCTCCGCACCGCTTTCTCCTTCGCTCTTGCTCGTAATTTTATGCCGCGACGAGAATTTTCATTCTCACGGTGGTAGAGCGCTGGCAGGGAGAGAGAACGAGGGACGCGGTCTCGATAGAGTAGAATGAAAACCCTCGGTAAAACTAGTTGCCTGGCAAAAACTAGACGCTATTCAAAGGCCGTTTGTAGGAAGGTGGACGGCGCGGTGCGGCGCGGCGATGCGTCGCGTCGAGAGCCGGCGCGCGGCGGTCTTCACGATGCAGCGCGGCACGGCGCGGCACGGCACGGCGCGCCGAGGAAACAGAAGCAACACGAGAAGGAAGTGCGAGGAAGCGCCTCCTGCGAAAGGGACGGTCTATAAAAGAAGAATGAACCGAGACGAACGGGAGACGAGATGATTTCGTTAGCGGGATGCATCGCTGCTTGAGTGAATTTTTACTACGGCCCTGCTTCTCCTTCGAATATTATCGCGGTTCGCCTACTTGAAAAATATTATTTTATAACGTTTAACACGATGCTGCGATGTCTACCACGCCGTGGATATGATATTAATGTTTGGCGAACGAGGTGGTTCAAGGATCAAGTCAAGAGTCTTTCTCTTCGTCATTCTTTGCCGAGAAATTCTTACCAGGCCAAGTCCTTCCTGCATTTTAAACACAGAGTTGTACGAAATAAGAGGAAAACATCGTATTAACATAGGCTTTAAGGAAGGATTCTCGCGTAATAACAACATAAACAAGATTTTTATGAGTTTTTCTCTCGACTAACTACCGGTTATACGCTACTAGACCTCTTTGGGATGTAAATAGATAGGTACACTCGAAGTACAAATATCATGTTTTTATTTTATCGTTCGTTTATCGTTTATCGTACGTTGTACGAGTGTTGCTCTCGTATTTCACCGTGTAACCATTGTCGAGAAATTTTCTTCGAGCTAGACGGTTAGACGGTTAGACGGTTCACGCTGGGATTGAACTCATTTTTGAAAGAGAAACACGAAGGAACGGAAAATTCTAGCGTTTAGGGAAAAAGTTATATAACGGTATAACGAAGTAAGAATAGTTTATACTGGTTAAAAAAGATATTATATACGAATAATCAAGTAACAATGTCAGGTTCGATCACTGGATAAATTTGTAACAAAGTACAGCGAAGCGAGCTTTGTTCAAGATTGATCGATTAATCAGTTAGTTTTCCAATTTTGTGCTGGTCAGTTTAAAAAATTTAACAAACAATAAGAAAAATTGAAACAAGGAAATTGACGACTGTATTTAAAAATGCCGAGTCCTGTATAACCAGTAATCACTCTAAAGAAGAATCATTTGCTGTTATGATCGTTACACGAGAGTCTCCGCCTAAATCAATGCTGTATCAAAAAGTTGTATAAAAAATACGTAATATATATATATATATACATATACATATATATATTTGCAAAAAAAAAAAAAAAAAAAATTGCAAATAAAACACGGTATAGTTAGGAATACAAAAAGTACGCGAAGCAAAATGAATTTTTGTGTTTTTCGATGGTTTAGATATTTTTGTTTGTTAACGAGTAACAACAGCGCTAGTGGAAGAAGAAGTTAAATGGAAATCAAACTTGCGCGGAATAACGTTCGTTCGAGAATTGCGACTCGAGGTCGCTGATGGTCGGATATTCTTTTTGATGCGACCAAAATGCATATTAGGTTGTACTTGATATAAGGTGTCAGAGAACCACTTCTGGCTCTCGAGTATAATTTCAAATATCGCTACTTGCATGAGAACGATCGATCGACCTCGAATATAATTATGTAGTTAAAATGCCAAAAGTATGACTTGCAAGTATAATGCAAGGGGATAATAACAGACACCTTGAGTTTTGTTACTTTCAATAACTTGTACCACTTTGCAATCGTAAACTATAGCTACTATGCGAACAATTTACATCGCATAATTGAATTTGTTTAATAATAGGTATTTTTTCAAATCGAGGTAAAAAGATGTTTATCACGGGACGAAAATGTTCTACTCGTATGAACGTTGTACGATAAAGCGACGATGAACGTAGTAAGTCCAACGTGGCTATGTTTTATTGGAAAATTTACAGCTTTGCCGGACAATAATTCCCGGTACGCGCGTCTCCTCGTAGATGTTGTAACGAATTGCGCGAAATTTACAAAACGTAGAAGGTAAAAATATGAAAGTGCGAAGTGAACGGGAATTTCATACGTGGTTGCCGAAGCTCGTTTGGTAATATGTATATATGAACGTGGAAAAGCAATAATGCTTTACGTACTGATGTGCAAAGATACGTGCAACGTGTGTTTGCTAATGACACTAGAATTTCATGATACTTAACCACATTGTCGCTAATTTAACACTTGCAGATTCCTAGGATTCGATTAGCACAGTTGGCATATGAAAAATACTAGGGATATACTGAATATTTCGATGACAGAACGACTGAAATACTAAACTCCTTTTACATTATACCAATTTAAAGTTACTAACTTTTATTCTATGATCATTAACTAAGTAGTCATTAACTACTCTAAGTAATCCTTTTACGTAAACCTCTAAACGCGATATAATATGAGCGAAACTAACGCGAAACAAATTGGCCAATTTCTCGCTTCTTATTGACGCAGATACCAACTTTTAGAACATTAGTTAACAGGAATGATCGAAATATTTCACGATATACGTATTCTACGCAAGACGATAAAATTTCACCAAAAGAATTCTTACATTTCCACTTTACGTGTTTTTCTTGCTATTTCGAAGACGGGCATAAGATCCGCTTCGTTGCCAGTTGCAACTAACTTGCACGTAAAAGGTTTACCAACCATTCTGTAGAAATATTAAGAATTCGTATTTAACGTCTTATTGTTAGGCAATTAACAACCTCGTGCAATATCACGTTCCGTCAGTTTTCTCGATAAATTCGATAAATTTCCGTCGACGAATATCTTCTTACGTTAGAAAGATTCGGCTGGACGTGTCTTCTTGCGGGTCACCGTCGGAAAAATTCGCTTTTAACCTAACGTTATACGTTGCTGGTTCCGAAGGCCGTGTCCTTTTCTTCGTACACGTATATGCGAACACACGATATTAAAAATAGTTAGGATTAAATTAAAATCAAGCGTACAACTTGCTGGTTTAAATTCAATTGCGTTGTTTATATATTTTTATTTAATTTAATTGTATATACATACGTGTGTATATTACTGGTACAAATCGAACGTAACATACAATATTAAGAATATCTTATTTCTGCAAGTTCATCGAAATCTGCAAAAGGTACACTAAATATGGAGTTTGGTAAAACGAATCGAAATATCAAAGTTCCGTAATAACGCATCGAACGAATTAAAATAGCGAATGTTGAATGTTTAAAAAGTCAGCGAATGGAAATGCAGGTTTTAAACATGTACATGGATCTATGTTTACTCTTTCTCTCTTTTTTACTCTTTTCGTCCGTCTTTTTTTTTCATCCATTTTCTCGTTGTTGTACGCTCGAAGAAGATTCGTTTCGTGGTTACTTCGGCTCACCTGTAACGCTCGCGAGTACGGGGAAGCACGCATGGTTGAGCTCCTTAAGCGGTCTCCTCGTGCTCGGCTCTAGTCTTTGGTTGTTTTCGACCCACCTTCCCGAGTCTTCCTAGACTTCTCTTCCTCGACGTATTTTCTCACGGGCACCTCGCGTAGTACGTAAATGTATGTATGTACTACTTACGTACGTCATCCACTGTCAACGACGCTCTTTTTTCTCGACCATCTAATTTTCTTCCACCTACGACAGGAACAACGTATCGTCAAATTTGGTGGGCCTTCAAACCTTTTCACCTGGTTCTTTCGCGATACGGATCGTTGCTTGACACGTTCCAGTGGTTTGTTTTATTTACGGAGGCCGATTTAAGCTATATAACCGGATTTTGATGATTCAGGCATTATTTATAGACAACGAATCGATATAGAATTCGGCATAGCGAAGAATCTAAAAGACGGTAAATCGATACGGTTGTTATAATTTAAAACATGCCCGATTATATGGGAAACAGGTATCACGCATAGAAAAGATTTCCTTCTTTGATTCCTTATTTTATAATATGTGAACAGTAGTTGTTGGACTGTGCGCACATACGTAGCTAAATATAAATGCGATAAATAAATAGATATAAGTAAGGTATAGAAAGATAGGCTCGCAACGAGTACGGTACATACATACTTGCATTTCGTTCGATCATGCCATTTGCATTTTATCGAACATAAACTATTTTTGCATCGTACGCAAGTATCAAAGAAATAGCTGTAAAACTGTTCCATCGTTGCGTAATGGTTATCTTTACGTTTTTTCACTCGATCGTAAGTCTGTTCCTACTGACATTCGAACAATGTACTTGAACCAGTTTTCTAAGTAAGTCGATCAAACAGTTACACATATAAACAAGTATGTCGAATCTTTTAAGAATATCTAACGCGCGATATCACGTTTTATTATTTATCACGGATTTTTCATGTTTAATCTTGTATCGTGCGTGCCCGAAATTTGAAGATTCCCCGGGAATGTAGTTTTTGAATAACGAGCATCTATAACTATAATAACCAATATATATAAAGATATGATCTAATTACGAACGATTTGACTCAACTGAAATGAACTTTAAACGAAATAGCACGATTATCTGTCTGTGTCGGATTGTGCGTATATATTTTTAAATGATCTTGAATCAAAGAATCGTAACTATACGAATGTATATGTATATATGTAACGTTATTTGAATATAACATGTATAATATATAATGTCGTTTGAGAGAAAGGATATCGAATCGAATGTGTCTATCGAGAGCGAGTTAAAGAACGATTGTTTCTCGAGCACGCCTCATAGAAAGATTCTTCTTAGGCGGTGGACGTCGCAGACGCGGAGGAACGCGGCATTGGAAACCGATGAGGGTCTCGATAACGTCGCGTTACGCTCAACGTTAGGGTGGATTCACACTACGCGCACCGTCATGAAAGGTCAAGCGTTTTCGAGAAATATATTTTTTACGTGACAATCGTCACGGCTAATCGACGATTCTCTTTGCGTCCATGTAGGTGCTTGCTACAGTGACAAAGACAACATGACAATGTAGCTACGTGTAATGTGAGACGACCTTTATTCGCTCCTAGAGAAGCGTTAAATGGCATTTCGATGCGATGCGATGTGTTGATTCTTTCCCACGTGAAATGGATGTGTCGCGACTCTGTGTGAGAATAGGCAGACGCGATAATGGAAAAAATCAGGGACAAAAAGAATTGTCAAAATGAAACGAAATGTTTTTATTATAAAAATTGCAGGAATCAGGATCGGATATGCCAACATTCAGGATGAGAAGTCTCGAAGGCGTATCAAATCATATCGAAGAGTATCTGCCGTTTGAACGAGAGAAAGAATTATTCGCAGACGAAATAATTAATAGAAACGTACATGTTCGAATTAGCAGCGAGAGAAAATTCCGCAAACATACGACGAATATGCCTTATACACGCGTATTCGATAGAACGAAGTGAAAACAATTTCAAATTTGGAAAATGAAATCGATCGGTAGGTGAATATGTTGGATAATACGTAAGAATATACGCGATGGTCGATACGAGTATCGACGGATACACGCGTTAATGCCATGCCGTATTCTATAGAGGTAGCGAGTAACGACACGTGTCGAGACCGTTCAAACTCTCAAGAACCGTCAGGCTACCGATAGTCACGAGTTTAGATTTGGCGGCAAATTCGATATCTTCTTAAATCAACGATCGATGATCCCGGCGTCACGATGGCGTGTAGGGTGACAAGGACATTACACAAGGAACGGGTCACAAAGTGGCGGAGGTGATGAACCTCCCAGAGGTAAGAGGATCGACGATGAGTCGAGCGACTCAGCGTATTACCTTGGAATCTCGAAAGAACGATGTTATCCAGAGAAAGTTTGTAACGTGTGTGCATATGTGTATCATAATTTATCGTTATCGGTAGCAAAGTAGTTTATCGAATGTTTCGTCGCTCGATGACCAAAACAGGAAATATCGACGCGAGTAATCGACGCAAGAGAGGTTTAGAAGAAAACTATTAGTTTTATGGTGTTCTTCTTAGTAATAGTAAATACTTGCAGATCCAGTTTCAACAGAGGTTGAATTACAAAAAGAAAGGAAAATGATACAACCAGTTTTAGTAGGCGATACCCACCTTGCTGAATAATCGATCTTTAACGAATAACATGTATCTTGATAAGTATCGGCATGAGAAATACGTTCTATATACGTAAATGTTCGATATATAGAAAATAGAAAGAATACGATATCGTTAAAATAACGACACGATAGTTTCTTAAGAGATAAAGTCCCATTTTAGCTTATTAGTCTTATCATTTGCAGGACCTGTTGTGTTGTCAATCGTTATAGGTGGATTTGGCGTGAAAAAAACATTCGTACATCCTCGAAACGAAATAACGTTTTTACGAATTAGATCAAACTCGAGTTTTTTTTACAGCTCGGATAAAAAAGAGTAGTAAAGATCGTTTGCGATTCAGTCGAGTGGAATCTTGCCGAAAAACCGTTTACACGTCATCCGATAGATGGCAGATTAATTTTCCCAACTCGTTAAAAAGTCTCAAATAGTTTGATCCAATTTGAAAGAAGTTATTCCGTTTTAAATGGTGTACGAACGGTGCACAGACTATACGTATATTTGTTTATTGGATGCGCGTATGAATGAATATCTTTAGAAGCACGTTGAAACGAGGCACGTTTATGGAATCTCGGATTTATGGAACGGAGCGTTTCGCGCGCCTAAATCGCCGAAAAGAGGATGCCTACTACGGGTGGAAACCGTGGTTACACGACGTGCGCGCAATTATATACGATTCCACATATCGGCGATGTTTCTGGCGAGGAGACCACACAGTCGGTTGGTACACGCATCGCGGAGAACAAGTTTAAACCGAGTGGTGGAAAAAAGAAGGAAAAACGAAGACAAGAGAACAGGCTACTCCATATGTAACCATATGTAGATACGTACTACTGTCCGTCGTGGCTAGCTCCGCCAATTTCAATGGATATTCAGCTTCGAAAGAACCGATGCATAATTGAGACGATTTCAAACTAAGAGGTGTAAGTCTGCGATCAAACGGATTAATCTTTTATACCTTTGATCGTTGGCCCTTCCGTATATCTTGGAATTATTTCGAAAAATATTATGTCGCAGGTAACCTGTACACTGTCGCTCTAAAAAGTACAGAAATTTAATCTCTAACGAGCCGATCTAAGGAATCGTTAGAAATACGCGAGGTTGCTATTTGATCGAATTCATGGGTCGTTCAGCGCGTAGATAACATGCTAATAAGACATAAACTATGTTAATAGGAACGCAGAATAGTGCAAAGGAACGTGAAAAACAAGCTAGTAGTCGAAACAGATACAGACTCGATCCGTGATATTGCGATCGCGTTCCTACGATAGATGATCGTTTCTTGCCAGTTATTCACATTGCCGTTGACAAGTTGAATTATCTTTCGTTTATCGCTTTCTTTCGCGACGTTCTCACTTTTTCTTGTTCACGTTTTCGAACACTTTCCACGGTGTTGGTGTACGCGGCTGTGCCGATGGATCAAAGGTTTCGCAGCTTTTATATACCGGGTGTCAGATGTAATCCGCTCTTAATAAGTCGTATTTTGCAAAATTATGAATATGGCGTCGTTTTATAGCGTATAAATAAATTTTGCGATTGGAGCTTTAGAAATTCCGTAAAAGCGTCGAATGGAAAGAGAATAATTTATCGTAGGGCGCGGGAAATTGTAGGGTGGCGTTTTTCCTACGTTAAGGTATCGAATGATCGCAGGGTGGAAGAACGAGAAAGAATGAGCGAAGGATAAGAATTATACGAAGAGAGCGTCGTCGACAATCCGATATGTAAAGCGAAGGAAAGTGTAGGAACGGAGGAGTGTCGCGACAATCGGCATCGACTATCGGAGATCGGAGAGATCGAGCAGCCAGTGGCAGTACCAACGAGCAGCTTGATATTCGTCGGACGCACGCCACGGAGTCCGTCTGCGTATGGACGCGGAATAAATTATCCGAACGTCTGTCCTTCTTCTCTCCTTTTCACCATCGTACCCTTCTCTCTCCTTCCCTCTTTCTCTATATTTCTCTATCTTTCTCTATCTTTCTCTATCCTTCTCTATCCTTCTCTATCCTTCTCTATCTTCCTCCGTCTTTCTCTATGATCGTTCGTACCTTTTTCTCTAACGACCGTCTCTTTCCCCTATAGATCGTTCTCCCACCGGTGTCTATAACGATTTCTCATTCGTAGCGGTGGGACGATACCGGAAGTGAAGTCAGAACGGCGGAACCAGACGTTCACTCAATGGAAAGTTTGAGTCGTTTCAGTGCGTCTAAGAAGGGCCGAGCGTAGATCGGAGTTCCGCTCGCGTGGAAAATCCGTTTCTTTCGCCGGGCACGCAGCATTCCCGCTCGCGACTCGCGCGTGCACGGTGCACGGTGCACCGCGCACAAATTCGAACGACTGTAAAAAATACGTTCGCTCGACGTTACGATCGCATCCTTCCTCTCGTCGTGTATCGATCGACGAGCAAATCCCCTTTCAGCCACATCGGTGTCGGACGCGACGGTGATACCGGGGTGAAAGATGCGGCCTGGCGTTTCTTTCGATTTCGTAGAAACGCGCGACGAATCGGTCGGCATCGATGCCACTACTTCGAAGAAACGCGAAAGAGGAGAAGATCGAGCCGACGAATATCGGTGATGAACGTTCTTGGTATCCTCGCGAAGAACGAACCAGCGAAACGATGTTCGGCTTCGAAGAAGATGCAAGTCGTAGCACGTTGAAAGACACGTCGGAGTTGGAAGATGGTGATTTTTTAAGAGAAAGCGGAAAAACGATGCGTACTGTGTATAGACGTGTGTTTCGAAATGGAAGGCGATGATAATTATAGTCGAACGAAGCACCGGGTGGCGTCGGCTGCCGGAATTTTAAACGAAACGCGAGATCTTGATAATTCGTGTACCTGAACGGTATATAATTCGACGCGAACGTTTATTCGCGTCGTAAACGTTTTACGTAGAAAAGTGGCAAGTTTTCTTTCGAAGAGTGGAGATTCCAGCGAAATATCGCGAAATAAAACTATATGTACCGTTGTTACGACTCTAGCTACGTGGTAGTTGGTCGAGCTACGGTGAAACATTTTCGACAGCGAAGGAAACTGACGCGACGTTGCTCGTGTGCGTTTTTCCTCATCGTGGAACGTACGATTCGACGAGAGTGTAATTACGATGGAAACTTGGATGGCTTGCGACACGCGTCTTTCGCGAACACGATACTCGTTGGTTTAGTTAATTCGAACGACGATAAAATCGGGCTTCTATTACGAGAACGAAGGAATTAACGAGCTACGGATAAAGTCCCGTTTCACAGGCCAGTTTCATGGTTGGCCGTTGATTTTCAGCATTTTCAGCGTTTCCAGCGAAACGAGATACGACGAGCACACTTTCACTCGCGTGTTACGCGTGTTTCTCGATTAAAACGCTACGAACGCATCGTTCGACTTGGAATTTGCCAGCTAGTGATGACAGGTTGTTCCTTCGGTGTAGAAGGTATTCGCGAGGTGTTTGTAAAAGGTGTAGGAGAGGCTGTTGGTGCGTTCGCGACAGCATACCTCAGAAATGGTCAGCCAACACGCGATGGCCACTACGGTTCGCAGAGTTAAGCAGGAGAATCGTCTGAGGCGGCAAAACCAAAATCAAGGTATAGAAACCACGGTCAAATCACACGTCTCTAGCGTCCCTCGAATCGCAGTCGGAATTCTCGATCTGCGCGACGTGTACCTAAACGAGCTGGATAGAACCTATCTGCCACGTTATACGTTAACTTGATGAACTTGAACGTACGCCTATAACACCTACCCTAGTAAAAGACGAAAAGTTTTGGAAATGGTAGAACGGTCTTTTTCAGTTCTTCCTAATTCTATCTTCCATGAGTTTTCTTTATATATCAAATATATTAAATTCTGATATATTAAACGTGTTATATTCTGTATGCTTGTATGTCGTGCATGTAATTTATACTGCGATTAATCAAGTGCGAAAAGGTAAATAGGATATCGTTTCAAGTCGAAGAAATTGATCCGAGCATCATTTATATGTTACTGGCGCAGCGTGGTAACGCGATATATTAAACGACAATTTGAAAAATAACGCGAACATTTCACGAAAATATATATAAAGATAAACATACCTACATACGTGAATTTCGATGCAGCGAAGCGCGGCACACACAAGAAGTCGAAATGAACAAATGTAGATTGACTCGGTTACGATAATGCCGATAAATTTGGTAGAAGAGAAGACGACATCCAACGCGAATTCGTTTCTCCGTGGTGGATAGTGAGTTGCGGTCCAACTTTGCTCCAACTCCGCTTAATCGTAATTACTCTTTTGTCAGGAACTAATGCTATTTAGTCGTTGAATGTTTCGAAGACTTTTTGTTTTTCAGACGCGTGACAATTTTCTCCAACTTTTACGTTCTTCCATTAACTTTACTTTCGTTAACTTTTCGATCCACGAGATTCGATTCGATTCAACCGAAACAAATATATCGATCGCGGGGGAGAAACAGAAACGAAACATGTACCGTGTTTACGTGTTTCAGATGAGGAGGGACTTTACAAGCCTGTACCACCACCGAAACCGGTGCCGAACAATCAAAAGAATCAGAATGGGCAGGAGAGCAGCAGAGTGCAGACGGTAGTGGAGCAATCGTCGCGGCCGATTTCCGCCATTGAAAGGAACATCACGTTAGACGACAACCAGGTTCGAAGTTCCGGGCAGAATCCTGCACCCGAATACAGGATGCCACCGCTCTACGGGGAGGAACAGAGCTCGAATCAGACTCAACAGGCAGCTAACTTGCAGACTCACAGCAGCAAATTTCCAGTAAGTTTATTTCAGGCCATTCGGACATGTACCTGTTCTATTATAGTTGTGATTAATTTGCGACAGCGTTTTGAACAACCAACGAAGAGGTTCGTTCGGCGAAGAGAACAAGACCGAGAGCCATGTAAAAATAACACGAGCATAGGAAGAATAACGTAGAATACGGGTGGTTCCGTGCGATGCAACCACGTCACGGACAGTGATTGCGCGTTAATTAACGATGCATATTAACGATGCGTGCATTAATTCCACGTGCGCGAAAAACCTACCTATGTTCACCGATCGTGCACTGGAACGTGGATGGTACATATGTATTACGCGTATATACGTATATACGTAGATAGTAGAGCAGAGTTACGCTTCTATACACGCATGGCGTATAGAAGTGGTCGCGGGCTGGAAACTTTTGTTATAGACACGCAGCGCATAGGCGTGCCGGTGAATTTTTACCAACACCGATAACGCGACGAGTTTCGAGGTGTAACAGACTGAATATGGCGATTCCAGTCGTGGACTTTGACTTGGAAGTCGATGAAAAAAGGAAACGCCACGGTTAGAAGTCAAGGCGTAGCGCTTTATTCGGTATGGTCTCCACCGTCGACTTTCTAGCCTTCTTCTTGTACCTCTTCTTCGGACGTTGCTGCCGTTGTTGCTGCTGCCGCTACTGCCAGCAACGAGTAAGCCAGTGTGCGAGTGTCCTTTTAATCGCGTTTTTCTCTTCCGACGGCATATCCAAGGCCGCATCTCGTTTAGAATCGTTTTTACGAATCCAAGTGGCAATGGTATTCGAGCACGGCGCTCAGTTTCGACACCTGTCACCTTTGGGTTCAACGTTTGTTGGAACGAAACGAGTAAGTACCTATTTTGCTTACACGGTGAATCGATGCTCGTCGATCCGACATGTGTACATATATATGTATATAGCGCACATGCGTATACGACAAGTTTGCCACTACAGGATGAGGTGGTAATCGTGGTAAAGTATGCTTTAATTTGCCCGAGTAACGATTATGCTATGAGTAAATAATCGACAGCGGGTTCTTATATATGTATATGGGAATAAATGAAAAACGTACAAAGGTCTCGTTTCCAAGAAAGTTTAAACGTGTTTAATTACGAGACGCGTAAACAACCAGATCGTACAAATTTATTCTTTAATCCTAAACGAACAATCTTTTTTATTTTTTCCTAAACGCGGTTTGACTACTTGTCGACTATTTGCCCATATTCGGTATTCGGTATAAGGATAATATGATTATATTAGTAAGTCGGTATCTTCTCGGCGTTACCGATTGACAAAGAACAACGCGATCTAAATTCGGGTAAATTCGGAGTAACGTTTACGGTTTGTTAGAAACGATACAATGCTGCACATTCGATTCGTATATTAAATTATCGTGCTTTGTTCGGTGATAATAATCTTCCCGTTCTGTTCTCGATTGTATGGTAATAAGTAATTAACCGTTATTAACTTTCTCTCGTAAAACGGAGATGGTTAATTTCGCATTTCAGTGGAACATTTGAATAACAGTAGGTACGAGTGAAACGAAACACGTAATTTATATTACGCGTAGATCGTAATAGAAAACTCGTAAAGGAATAACGATACGAAAATTGTTGAAAGAATCAATTTCTTGTTAACGACGCTTTCGTTATTCTTTCACGCAGAAATATATTACACGAAGATATTTCATGATTACTACATAAAATTTCAATATTTCTATTAATACGACATCGATTCTCAAATAACAGTTTAATTCGTACGGCTGCTAATATTTTTTATAACATATCGTTCACGTTTATTGGAAAAAGATCTATTCGTATCAATCGTTGTTCTTCTTCTTTTTTCCCCGGTAGAAATTTCGATAATTCGTTTAATTTGTCAAACATACGCGCATTCGGAAAACATAAAGTAATCTTAACGGTAGGATAGTATCGATATAGAGCGAAGATTAAACTCATTGAACTCGAGTAGTAATCTTATCGAGAAAGAACCGTTTGTGCTACATAACCAGGATACCATTCCATAACGTTAAAACGTAGAATAAATATCAAAATTATGCCATTTTTATTCTCTCATCTTTGTTACAGTTGTAAACTGTACAATGCTATATCGGAACTTGGAACTTGGCGATTGCCAGAAGAAGGGTAACAACGGGCTTGTTAGGGAGAAATTTACATTATTCAAAGACCAACGGTTTCCATCTGTCAAAGTGATAAATTATCGTGGTATAGTAGTCGAGAGGTTCGATGCCAGTTCGTCGGATATAACTTCTAGTTCTAGTTCTAGTTCTTACAAAATAATTTTGATGGAAACGATCGATTATTTGGGAACCTACGAGGAAAGCCGACTGTTACGCTTTCGATTGGTTTTATTTTGAAGTTTTGCGGGAAATGCCGCGGAATCACCTTCCTCTTCCTCAACTCGAGTTGCTATTCTTTTAGGAAGGAAAGCGCTATTCTTTGGATGGCCGAGCTTTATCGCGGCGCGCGAAGCTTTGCAAATAAATTTTGTCAAACGGACCGTAATAACAGGGGAGGTATTAAATTCCATAAGAGAGGAACACAAGCAAAACGTGTGAATTTAATATCCTCCTTGATGTTCCGCGGTGATTGTGTAGAAGTATATCAAAGAGACGCCCTTAAGAGCGCTTTGACATTCTCCTTTCAACGGGAATGAAAGCATTTTATTCTGTCCGCTGCCTTCCTTCCCCTTCTACCTTCTTCGATGCTCCATTTCTCCTCTGATATCAACTTCAATCTCGCTTCTTTTTTTCCTCCGAGGATAAGCAACGGCTTTGCCCGCTGCTGGATCCTTACGGGATCGTGCGTGTGAGAAAATGGACAAGTTTTCTTTGCAAATTGAACGAACATGGGAACATGTGCGATGACTCGTTCGGAACCGAATGCTTGTCCACGATGTCTGCTGGCTGCTGGCATCAAGGGTAATGAAAATCAGATCGTACGTTCGTTAATTCGACGATTCCGTTAGCAGTTCCATACTAGAACAGCGCGTCCAACAGTAACGCGGCTTCATCCGTTTCGATGAATTTGCACTTTGAGTAATTACGAGATTATCCTTTTAAATTTTTTTATCCACATTTTCTATTTCGTATTTTTTATTTTTTATTTTCGAGAAAAGTACAAGTTTTCGTTTGCTGGATTCCATGTCAGATCGCCCAATTTCGATCGTTATACTAGAATTGTTATTAAAAAGAAAGGTATGATACAATGTTAGAAATTTTTAATCCTAAGAGACAAGAAGATAAATAAATAAGATAGAGGAACGGATAAATAAGATACGCAAATAAAACTTGAGAAAAACTTGACAAGTGTCTTAGAAATTTCTGCGTTCGCTTAGACGTATAAAATGATTCTATTATCGTGTTTGAAATTTGTCTTACGATACGATATACTCGTTCGTTTCGCATAAATGTAAAGTTGTCGCGACGATTTAAACAATCATATTCGAGTAATTATATAATCTTTATTTGCCTCGTTAACTTGTCGGCTGAAACAAATTGCGGATAACGCTTTTTATATAAGATTATTCGTTATAAACAACTTGCTTGCAACTTACTAGTGCTCGGACACAAAAGTTTGTACATTTGGGTTCGATAATAGACTTTTCTAACGTAAAGTGTGAAATATCGTCGAAAGAATGTACGATAAATGTTTTTGTTGCATCTCTCGTGATACGTAGTATTCGTCGATAAATTACATTAATTACTTGATCAATTAAAGACTACCGTTAAAGACAATCTCGTAAAAACGAACGTGTTTATCATACGATAGAAATATGCGTAGAGATATTTTGACCTCCCTTTTTTATACCAATTTCGCTTAATTTTATGACACAGCGTTTTACGTTACGATACACTTTCTAAAATTTCTTTACAGCTTTAGCGGCCGTTAATAAATATCGTTGTCACGCTTGTCATCCGTGTCAAGTCGGCATGAAACGATATCGAAATAATATTTCGGATGAAATAAATCGAAAGGAGTCTAAATTGGACGTTAAAATGTATTACGATGTCAAAATGTCAACGTGAACAACCTAAATCTTACTACCTTGATATCTTATTTTCTTACTCGCATATATTTCATCGTTGTTTCTTTATCCCATCCCCTCTTTCCTTCCTTTCACTTTCATTGGTCAACTCACGAGAAACGATGTTTCTTCGCTTTGTTTTCTATCGTTCTTCTTTTCGATCCTCGTTAATCTCACACTACGAACGAGTTAAACATTTTTCCTCCGAGCAGTCTTTACAGCATCAGTACGTTTTATTCGTTGTTTGTTAGAAAATCAACATTACCATCGAAACGTAGCGTAGCTACGACTTTGAATCGATTTTCCTTCGATTAAATATCTATTCTCCAACTATTCCGGTATTTCGAGGAAAGTGAAAGTCGCTGCTTGTATATTTCCTGTACCATCGTATTTTCGGTATACGATTAATATAACACGTTGAACCGTATCTCGGATAACGTCTCAGGTGATCCGTCATAGTGCATCCACTCAAGTACAGTTTATTCGACTTGTTAATCGGAAAGAGAGAAAGGAGAGTGGTAAATGATAATCGTCATTATCCAACGATAATGATAAAAGCTTGCGAAAACGAGCGTATTCGAAGAAATACCATACAGATTGTCGTGGGAGAAAAGCGATTAAAAAGGAACCAAATGGCTAGTCTTTAATCGCTTCGTCCCGCAAATTCATCTCTACCTTTCCGGTAGAAAGCAAAATAGCATCGGATTAATTGCCGTCGTCTCGGACATGACAAGATACCGTCGCTAACACGTATGTTCCACATTCTACTTACGCATTGCGCAGAAGATGTTGGGTGAAATCTTTGGTAACAGTTCGTTGTAAGTACGTTCGTTACGTTCTTGGGAAAATTCTCAGAGATTCTGCAGCCAGACAAAGCAAGCGTCATACTTGCGTACCGTTTACCGGAAGTTGGGAAGGGGGTTGCGATAGCCGTTTAGATACATCACTTTTCCCCGTGGAGCGGCCTCGCGAAGCGAGAACAAATCGGAACAATTGTCGGTGACGACATCCTACTTCTACGCAAGTTCGCTATTTTCGTCACTTGGCGAACTCGTCTTTGGCACCTTTGTTGTACCCGCCGACAATCGTGTTATGTATTCCGTGCATTTAACTGTTTGCGAATTATTCAGCCGATCTTTCGTGACTTGGAAATTCTCGTCTCGTCTCGTCTCGTCTCGTCTCGTCTCGTCCCGTCCCGTCGAGTTTCTCTCGGTAGCTACTCTCCGTGAAACCGCCATGCTGCAGCTAATTAAACGCAGTGATCCTGTTGTACAGTAATATTTTGATTACTCGTGTAACTGTAATTTAACGAACTGGTAAATATCAGATATTTCTTTTATTCTAAAATCTTAAATATTAATTTTATTCGAATAAAATTCCAGTATCGTGACGCACATTTTAGAGAGACGAGAGGCGAGAAATTTCAGAAAATACTTGTCTAACAAGAATATAAGACGATGCAAGAGAAACAGTTTCACATACATACGTAACGGTGAACTCGTTTCACGGGCAACGAACTTACCGAGGATTTTCCTGTTCTCTTTATTTCTCGTTTCTTTTCTTTGTTCGTTTCGTAGGAAATTATACTATAGAAAATCATGCGGATGCATGCACAGAAAATTGTTCGTAAACAGTGCACGCTATCGAACGGTGTTGATTAGGCGAGTTCATCGTCTGTTGCAATAGCTCGCTCGTTTTTATCACGCTTGCTTTCTTCTGACCGATGCGCTGCGCTGCGCTGCGATGCGATGCGATGCGATGCGATGCGATGCGATACGATGCGATGCGATTTCAAGGCGAGTTTAGTTCAGTGACACCTCTTTTTAGACGCATTATATGCACGCAAAGAACGGCTGATTGGCGAGCGGTGCTCCTGTTCTCGATGTTGTTTGAAAAAATCGAATAGGTAGCGTGAAATCGAGACCGAGAAGCGACGCGACGTCGTTGCGTCGTCTTAACGCGCGTCGGTCGATCTTGCTTCCGTTCTGGCTTTTTATCATCGAATCTATCTACGTATCTATTTGGCAGGCTGGCGAGAAAATTATATAAACGAACAAATTTATAGGATGATCGACGATGAAATTGTTTTACCAACGCTATCGGATCCTTTGGATATTGCAGATAGGCGATTATTAGTATCACAGTGTTGGAAAATTTCCTTTAATCGTATCGTTGTCTTAAATTCACGGTGGTTGTTAACAGCGAAGTTAAGATTATATTTACTAATAAATTGGCAAAATAGACAAAGCGAATGATTAATACCGATGACAGAAATAAAATTGAGAGTTAACGATAAAAATTACGTATTTCGTTTATAGATCGAACGCGAGGTTGTTCTGTCGTCGGGAGACAAAAATTCCAAGATTCCTATTCTACACGAGTACAAACAAAGAACTGCCGGTAGAGTGGCGATTGCACCGGATGCTCCGATCAAACAACAGGCTTGGGTTCAAGAGGTAAGCTAATTCTCTCGTTAACGTTCGTAATGACTGGAAACAGTCAAATTTCTTACGTAACATGGTCGACTGTTGGCGCTAGATGCGATAACGTTGCTCCGATATACTTTATCGATACGTAAGAGTATACACCGTGAAACAATGTGATTTAAGACGGGCAGAGTTTAAAATGCTTAATAACAATATTCGTAATTGCTAGACAAATTTAACTATAACTGGCGCCAGAGTTCGAACGATCAATATCTTTTATAGGGTAGAGAGAAAAGATTCGTTTTTCTTTTTCGCGGAATATTGTCGTTGTATTTGAAAATGCATACCTCTTTATCCTTTAAGAGCTTCCATTACCTCTTGAGCTTTGAATCTTTGGCATACGAGTCGAACCCTCCTCTTTTCTAATTCGAAAAGCATCGGTTAATCGTACGAAGGCACAGGTATGGAGCAAATGGACGTCGATTCGCGGAGATCGTCGAATCGCGAACATTACGAAATCTTTTCATTGACCGGCGATTGACTCGCGCGCGTGCAACTCGTACAGCGATCGGGCACCTACGTGAATCGCTGGAAATGCGAGTAGGTGTCGTTAATGCACGTGCTACGAGGTACTATTCCACGATCGTAGGTTACAAACGGATGTGAGAGTCATAGCGTGTGCAAAGAACATGGACAATTATCGTCGGATCTGCGTTCAGAGTGCGTTCTTTCTTCGTCGTTCTCGCACAGAGCCGGCGCGCGTTTAATTTATTTTAGATTCGTCGATGAAACACTGACACGGTTCGAACCGATCTCATCGTGCTTTCTTTAATTTCTGCCGAATAATTGCGTCATACGACGCGAAATTCAACGTTTCTTTGTTACGGTATTTATCCTATAATCACCATGCTAAAACAGCAATATGTGCGCGTACTTTTCACCGTAAAACCGAGCTATTGTTTTTACGATGTAGGCGTCTTGCAAATCTATTACCTGCTTCCCTTGGTTCGTTCCATGACGTAGGTATGCGCGTACATAAATCGCTAGGGAACGATTAGTAAGAACTAGCTGTCCTAGTTAAGAGGAAATTCGTATCGTAGGCGATTATAGGCATATCTTGTTGCCGCTGCAATCGTCGCGATGCGACCAGTACGATAAGAAAGCGCGCTTAAGAAAACGATCTTTGCCGGAAATACGTAAGCAGATGTTTTTGTCCTACTCAAAGCCTGATCGTTGTTTGCGTCCTTAAGCACCATAAATAAACGTTCGTAAACCAGGTCCGGCTTACGACGAACAGAAAATGTGCCTGATCCAACGTATTAGTGGGAACGACTAGTAACATTTTATATTCGCACGTTAGATTTAGCGTAGCGTAATCCTCGACACGGCAGCTGTGCAGGGACCATAAGTCAGAAAATCTTTTTTCGTATGCACGAAGCGTGCGATGGAGCCCTACGGGCGAAACTTGGCTCTGTTCTCTCTTCCCTGCCTCTCTCTTCCTCTATCCTTCTGATTGACAGTGTCGGTTGTTATTCCAACCACATCCCTTCCTAAGAACCAAAGGATTCAGTCCGACAACTTTGAAATTCCCTCTGCGGTTTAAACGGACATGCTGCCATTAGCTGGCCGCTGTTCTCTTCGGCGGAGAATTGTTTTCGGTGGATTCCGGCAGATCGCGTCGAGAGTTTCCCTAACCAACGCGACGCGACGCCTTTCCTCCGGTGAGAAGTGTGCTTCGCCTCGCCGGTTTCGAAATATTCGATAAGGCGAACAGTTCGGATATCTTTCGATTATCGGTGTCGGTAATTTTTATTCGAAGAATAACTTGATTTCACGTCGAGACGCTTTCACGTTGGCGTCTGAAAATTGGCGGGTAAGGGAATGCAAACGCGCATATTCAAAAGTGAACGTGCGATATATATTTTATCCGTATATTGTAGGAAATTTCGCGAGTAACCGATAATCTTATTAGCTCTTATTAACTCTTGTCAAGCTTAAATTAATTATTACTTGTAGTAATTAAGCAAAGAATTAGATTAAATGTAGGGTATTAGAAAGAAAGGGACGGGCGACGGAGCAAAAATTTGAATGGAAAAGCTTTTTAATACGGAAAAAACTTATTCGAGCGTCGGGATAACCTTGTTAAAACGAGTAATTCCACGGGTTGTCGCCAAGTTAAAAAGTCCAAAGTTGTAGCGACTGAGCCGAGCGATTTAATAACGTATCCCACACTTTCCCTTATAGCGTGTTACGTAAAATGTCTCCACGCTGGTTAATCGCTTGTCCGTGTCCCGTGGCAAAAGTTTCAGGTGCTTCTCAATCGCTTTATCCGCCGACGCGCTCCAGCGTTCGCTGCCAATGACTTTTCTCCGATGCTAATTGCACAAAGCTCGACACTTAACAACCGTACATGGCTACCAATAAATTGATACTGTCTGCTGCCGAATAATTGAATTTGTTAGGTTGCTAGCGTCCGGTGTTTGTCATCGTTACGGTATGTACGGCGAGTATGCCAATGGTAAGGGATATCCGCAACAGGCATGATAATTCAGCCTGAACTCGAACTTGTAACAAGTTAAAGCGACTAGGGAACTGCTGTCATTATCGCGGCACTTTTAACTATCACTTTAAAATACTAGCCCGCAAAATTATCGGTATTTTACACAAGATTAACTTTTATTTTTCATTTCATTCGATAATACGCGTAACTTGGAAACTTCTTCGAACAAAGAATCTATCGAGATAGTTAGATAGACCTAACGAAATTCCACGAGTATGAAATATTAGTCGACTAGATGGATAACACGATGGATATAAGAGACAAGAGTTTACGATGTAAACGATTTTTCAGGGCACTCAGATGCAAGAAGCGAGACAGGAGGGTCAAGCCAGGAGTTATCAGCCAGCGGAATCTTACGCGTAAATATCTACTTGTATCGCGGCGCGCTCGGTGAATCCGAGAATTGATTTTTCCCGATAAAATCGCAATTTCTCCAAAGGTCGACGTCGGCTGCATCGGCGCCAAGGGTCACCAAAATCGATGAAGACAAGAGCAAGTCCATTTCGAGAACTTATCACACGATCAAGGACATGATATCGAGCCGTTTCGGGCAGAGTCGCAAGGATGTCGAACCGGAACCGGAAGCGAGTTTGAACAATGTCACGGAAGAATTGAGAAAGTCCAGCAGAAGCATCGACGAGGAGGAGGCGAAGAAGAAGGAAGGGATTTATGGGAAGCCACGGGCACAGGAACCTCCCGTTAATATGCAGCAATATCCAAAGAACGCATGCGGTGAGTATTTTATATCGCGTATATTTTATATAGCAACATCGTGCTGATTCTGTCCGAATTTTGTAATTTTATAGCTTTTGCGATTAATGTCGGAGGTAAGATGCCAAACAGCGTATCTTTGGTATTTTGCCTCTGGAGCCACGCCACCGGTGTAATTCTATATCGTAGTAACAGGACGATCCTCTCGCTGTTAATTAACTAGAAGCCATAGCGTTACGATGTTGCCGCAACGATGATCAACGCTTTGCCTTTGTACAAGATGATCCGTCATCGAAAGTCAATTTCGGTGTGCCGCGTTACGGCATGTGCGTGCATGTAAAATGTAAAATGTAAAATGGAAATAAGAGAGCGTAGTCGGCGGTATGATTGTCGGCACCGCCTTCGAGCCTGCTAGTTAACTAGCAAGAAGATCACCGGTTGTAAGCCAATGGGTTAATCTTGAGAACACGCTATCGATCTTCGATGGCATCCCACGCGATACAGCCAAATGATTTTTACGTACGATTAGGTATAATTAGATTTGTCGCGTAGAGATCGATGGCTACAAATTATAAACAGACGAGACAAGTTGAAAATCAGAAAGTAGAGAATCAATGGATTGGATATTCTTTATATGGTCGGCATCCTTTAAAATTCCACGCAATAGGCGATAGTTGTAGCGATATCCTATTTTCCATCGATTCTTCGACGAAAGGTTTGAAATAAAATTGCATTTTCCGACTACTCGCGCTACTTTGCGTATACGCGTAAAAAATCGCAACGTAACGGACAATTGCGACATTTATGTAACGCTTGAACCTGATTTAGGTCAGTACGGGCACTCGTATAGTTACCTGAGCAATCAACAGAACGTACCGCTTCCTGGACAACTTCAGCCTACGTCACAGATTCAACCCAATTTACCAGGCCAAAGTGCTCAGCTTCACGTGACGCATCACGCTCCACCTGGAGGAGTTCAAACGGTCCATCAAACTCAAGTTCCTGGTTTTGGCCAATCAGCGACAGGTGGCCAGCAGGTGCAAAATGTTGCGAGGGAATACGTTGTTCAGGGACCATCTGGATTGCCGAGTCAGCAATTGCATCAAGGACTTCATCAGAGCCCTCAGAATCAGGTAATCTTTGATTTACTTCCGCGCTCTGTGAATCGCTTTTCAATGCCGGTAGGCAGCATTGGTTTCGTTTCGAACGACTTTAAATTACTCGCTCGAGTCGAAAGTTCCATCAACGAACGCATACATAGGAAGTGAAAGTTATTACGCGGAAAATTACTCGTACAGTCAACGATTTCCATGTAACGTGGAATTCAGTTTTGCAATTTAATTCTATCGAATTCTTAGATTAGATTTAATTCCGTTGGACTTACGTTACACCGATGCAAATATCTCGACGCTTCGCTCTACTATCAACGATTATCCGCGATGCTAAGTAGCGACTGGCTACGATAATTATCTACCATCGTTTTATAGATTCATCGCAATTACAAAAATTGCATATTTAAAGTAAACGAGTAATTCATTCGCATGTATAATATCTTACGTGTCGAGATTCGAACGTATCCTGTCAATGAAATAACCGGTTTCGTATAAAATACGATCAGTACCGACTTTGAATAAAGCGAAAGATGTCGTTCCGTCGTCCGACAGCTTTTAATTTCATTTCATCGAACGTATGCCAAAGTCGTTAGGTTTTCGAGCGAACTATTTTCAATCGCTCGCATATTTTCATTTATTTTCGCGTTTCTATGTTTTATCTCAATGTATATTTTTCTTTTTTCCTTTTTTTTCTTTTCTCTTTTTTTTTTTTTAATATGAAAGCACACCTGTTATATCGAAGTGGCGAACGGGAGTTTATTGCACGTCGAAATAACGACTCTATGAAAAAAGAAAAAAAAGAAGAAAATATGGGAAAATTTCGTTGAGTTGCGTTCTTAATTAAAAAGCTGGAATACGGGGAGGATATGTTGGAAAAATTGTTTCGAATCTTTGACATTACGACAAAAATTGCAGTTTGTAACTGACACGTTTGTAGCGCGTGATTCGCGACGTTCGTTTATTTGTACAGCGTATAACAATTATATAGATAGTCATTTAAAATATACCAAAGGCCAAGTTCGTACATTCTTGGTGAAAAACATGCAAACGATGACGAATGACGAATTCGAATGGTAGTTTAGTTTAGTTGTATTTCGGATCCGCGACCATTGCCAGCCAAAGCGATCAACTTGTTTCCCAGTCGTTATCGATCGTACGTTTCAAATATTCAACGAACATATTTCCCCGTAATACGCCTTTATTCGCATCGACTTGTTCGCAATGAAATTTTTAGACGTTTCTCCTCTTTCCCGCCTCTCCGCTTCTCTTTTCAAGGTCTTATCCGTGCAAAAATTCTGTTTCGAGCAACGAACGATCGAAACGTTTCGGATACGCGCCAGGCGTCAGGTAAAATCGCCGATGGTTATTTCCGGTGTAACCAGCGGAAAGGTTATTTTTACGTAAGTAAGGGTAACCTTCTGCTCATATAAATTCAGAAAGGGCAATAACGCGACACATACGTGTTATTCAAATAGCCGGTGCACGTGATACGCGTTCCATATTTATGCCATCTAAAACCAACCATACACAGCACGATGCACCGTGCGTATGACTCTCCAAATTTATCGATACCCCGATGTAAGACGTCGCGTCGGTTCGTTCATTCACAAGTTCCTTTTACAAGGAGCGGTGACGATCTTTCCCGTTGTCCTTTAATCCGTCGTTTTCCCGACGACCTTGCAGAGAGGCATCTCCGATGGATCGTTATTTTTCTCGAAACGCGCTCACCCGATTCATCCGCGTGAAACATCTAAGATAATATACGCTGTTGTAATAATATGCGTTATTCGAGACGATCAATTAGAGTAATTGGAGAAAAATTAGCAGGACGCTGCGAGTGGCGTTCGTAATTAATACGTAAAATAATTAATGGGAATGCAAATTGCTGTTAGAGGGAGGAGGTAGTAAAAAAGTGTGGACACGTTCGCGTCCTGTTGCTTTCGTGCTCGAGACCGGAGTAAACTGACGAATACGTTACGAATTTACAGGTGGTAGTAAATTTCCGATACGTGATCGTGTTGTATCCCGAACGAGTTGTTATCTCCGTTATTACGAGAAATACGACAATTCCCCTCCGATATATCGGTATATGTAAGTAGGTATAGGCAAATAAGTAGTTATTTGATGACGAGGGTGTAAACGAATACGAAAATTTCAATCGCAAGAAATCTCTGTGATACGGCGGCTATCGATTATGATCGCCTGCCGTTGACCCTTGATATCGTTTGATATCGTGATTTTCCGTTCCAAAGATTATAATATTTTTCGTTACTTTTCTCGCTTCGACGTAACTTTCGTGGTACTTCGACGATGACTAATTAATGGGATTAACGGAAACGATTTTGGAAAGCAGGGCCAGAACGCGCAGATGCAGAAGCCTCATGGTCTAGGCGTGCAACCGCACCAGGTGGGGAACGCGGCGATGCAACCGTCGAATCAAAACTTCCAGAGTGCGCAACAATTGTTGCATCAGAATCAGAGCCATCATCAGAGTCCGAGATTCGCGCAGCAGCACGCACAGAACATGCATCAACGACAACTGATCCAGCAGATGCATCAGCAGCAGCAACTGGTCGGACAGCAAAATAGCCAAACCAGCGGCGGTGGTGGTGGCGGTGGCGGCGGCGGTGGCGGTGGCGGGGGCGGAGGCGGAGGCGGCGGCGCCGGCGTCAGGAACGTGCAGCAAAGCTATTTCTCGAACAACGTGTCTTATCAGCAATACCAACAAGCTCGACAAACCATGTCGAGATCTCAGATCGATCTACCGAGCACTTCCAGACAAGCTCAAGAGCTCAGACTGCCCGGACAGGAAGTGTATTACCATTATGCTCAAGGTCGACCGAGGTACGGTGTACCGCAAGTCTATATGAAAACCGAAAGTAACCAGGAAGCAGAGTTTCAGCGACGAAACTCGACGAAAGGTATCGAGAAGGCGGCGTCCCAGCCTCAGCTTTCGTACGAGGACGAAAGGTCTGGCTGCGTTAACGAACAATCGAGAAATCCGGTCGACGGGTTAAAAACTCTTACGGTGGATCCGTTGGACAAAGAAAGATACGAGATTACGGTGGAAGATCGTGGACAAGGGGAATTCAGGAGAAGCGATTCTCAAAGGAAAGACGAGTATCGGCCGGAAACCAGCTTCGCTATTCGCAGAGACGACGCCGTTAGGTGTTCGAAAAGGGAACAGGAACAGCTAGGAGTGGCGGCCGCCGGTCAGGAAAGTCAAGAGTCGGAAGGAACTTGCGTGCAAAAAAGAATCGAAGAGTTGCAGAAACGAGCCGAGGAGAATCATTACAACGGAAAAATGTCGAAAGATGGTATCGAAACGGACGTGGGTAGGAGTTCGTCCGGGTCGAAAATTGGAAACGGCGAGCCTCCGAAGAGGATGGAGAATCAATACGCAAAGGATTGCTTAGCGAAATCGGAGGCAAGGAAAGACGAGCTAGAACACGGTATCAGCCGATTGAAAATCCAGAATCAGGGATCTGGATCGGATTACGATAAAGCTGGACAGAGTTCCTCCAACGTCGATTCGGGAAGAGGATCTGCTGTTTATTCCAGCGGAAGACGGCCACCTCCCGAAGACCAAACTCACCCCCCAGGTTTGTTACTCGCCAACCTTGCTAGAATCTCCTTAAGTCGCCACGATAAATATTTCACCGTATCTCAAAGTACACACACACACACACACACACACACACACACACACACACACACACACACACACACACACACACACACACACACACACACACACACACACACACACACACACACACACACACACACACACACACACACACACACACACACACACACACACACACACACACACACATGTATACGCGTAAACACGTAAACAGTAGAAGGTAGGTAATCCTAGTTTCCTCTAGTTTTAGTCAGGATTGTGGAATACATATACGTCTGCGACTGTGTCGCGCAAAATTGTACTTATAATTACGTAGATTTACTCGAACTTACAGTACAGGATTCCGAATGGGTGGACATTGTCGAGTCGGAACTGAGAAGCATTTTAGAACCAAGAGACGTGCCCGCGATGGCGCATTCCACCCTGTCCGAAAGTGTATCATCGGTAACGCCACCTCTACCGCCGCTTTCACCGCATGACAGTCCCAGAACATCGAGAAATCGATACTCGGCGAGGTAACGCTACTTCAAACGGATCCTCTTCGTCCCGTAACCGATGTCGTTTCCGGTCACTGGTCCAGGGTTGCTTCCGATTATTTCTGGCCTTCGCGTACATCGGGACACCGATACGGCTCTGCTAAAGTGGATCCGCAACCAACCGATCGCAAACTGTCGGCAGACGGGTGTTCTCCTTTTAGGAACAACCAACTTATCGAGAAACCAGAATTTTTCTTTCTCTTCCTATTTCGTCGCGTAAAATATCTTTCAGGATATCGCCAACCACAGTTGCGATAAAGAATATTCCAATAAACGGAAAGGTTACCGTTCCAAACGATTATTCGATTTAGGAGAAACGCTTTTGTACGTAAAGGTCGGTTGGTTTCGCTGGTCGATTACGTTAGTCGTGTTACCGTAATCATCGATTTATCGCTTAATCATTTTGTCGTCGCATTAACGATGGCAGAGTATTCGATCGAAAATACTAATCTTTGCCGGTTTAACCGTCTTCTTACCGTGCAATTCTTGGCAATCTTAACGGTTACGTATCTGTGGGCTTTGTAGCTTACCATACGGATCGAAACCCAATTACAGCGATTACAGCAAGGCTCTAGAGAAAAGAAGCGGGTTCCCGGGTAGTTCGAAGCATCGTGGTGCGTCTACTTCCAAAAAGGATGCTGCGAAGAAATTCTCTCATCGTAAGTAATGTTCGATTTTCTTCTTTGCCCGTCGTTTCATTTTTCACCATCGTTACTTTCCTCTTTAAGCACTCTATACGACTGTCGTTTATTTAGTTTTCGGTGTAGAAGCAGCTGACTTGACTTCGACCACCACTGGACTCGATTTAGACTCGATGTTGGATAGAAGCGATTCCGATTTAAGTACAAACGACGCAAGAACGATTAGGAAGCAGTTGGAAGGTCTAGAAAATATGTACAGCGAGGTGAGACAAGCAGCAACTTACGTTGGTGTAGTTGCCAGAAATTATCCGATATTCGAACGTTAAATCGTACTTGTAGCTCGCACCTATAACATCGCGATACGAATAGCTGTAGTAAAATAGGATTACTAACGATCGCAGGTACTGAAGTTGCTCGGCGGAAGCGTGAAAAAGAGACGAAAGGCCAGAGGTCTGGCCAGTTACGGTTCCGTCTCATCGTTGCCGACGTCGTCCGTTTCATCGAGACCTGTTACAAGGCACCATGATAAACGTAGATCCCACGCGATCGACGACAGAATGAAGAAAGCCAAAGACATAAAGGTCGGTATCATCTTTGTCCATCTTTCGCGAATTTTCATCGGCCATTCATCACCGTTTGCCATAGATTCCGTTAGCTAATTTTACTTATTAAAACGGCATTTTGCTTTACGCGTGAATCTTCTTTATAGCGGTGTTTGCATTAAACGAATCAAGAACGATATCGAACGAGGAGCAATCTCGCGTATGTTACTGTTTACGGAAAGGAGCGTCGCGCCGCGCATGTCGCGATCCGTTACTTAGCGGCCGCTGTTTTATTACACTTACTATCGTAATTTTCATTATATGAAAAAGGAAAATGCGTCGTACGAATTGTATAAAATTAAACGCTCGATTTCTATACGGGGAAATGAAATTTTGATACGATTGTATCGAAGAATAGATAAAGTTGTCGTTCTTATACAAATCAAAGCTGGATGATCTATTTTCACGGATACGCGGTCGATTAAACATTGCCCATTGCGTTTGCAGAGCATTAACAAACGCTTCCAACGACTAGAATCTCACGTAGTGACGCTTGCCAGATCGGTGGCACACTTGAGTTCGGAGATGAGGACGCAACATTTGATGATACAGGTGAGAGAATCTGGTTAACGATTTAAAAACGCTTAGCTTAGAAGAGACGCTTTGACTTGGATTTAAAATTATTTTTACGTACCGTTGTAGTATGCAGTTTATTTTAATTAGTGAGAGTTTTGATCGCTTCGACGGTTGGCTCGATCCGAAACGAGTCTGTCGTAATGAAAATACCGTTTCTCATATACGGTATAGTTGAATCGAAACGAATTTGTCTAAAACTGTTATCCAATGACTTGTCGTAACAAAGTCGAGTGCGATCGGACATAGGAGGAAATAGGAAAGGAAATAGGAAAGAGCGGGATAGGCGGGAAAGAAAGAGTGAGAATTTTCGAAACTCACCACTACCAGGTATTCGCAGGAAATGGAGAACATAAGGGGCGAGATTGCTGCACTCAGGACTCAAACGAGCATGGCAATGGTGAGGTCGCAGTCTCAACCGCTGATCAAGGATTCCGAGCTGCCGGCTCTTTCCAACCCTTCGAGGGTGAAAAAGCTCACCAAGTTCTTCGGCACAGAACCACCGCTCATCAGACTATTCCTCAGGGAACTTGGGTATGAGGTAGGTAATTCGAATTACCGCTGCTTTCGTCTCTAGTCGTATCAATGTTTCTAATCTGATCGATAGAATTATCGATTCGCGCGTTTATCCACTAAGTAAGCGTTATTAAATGGAATCGCGATGAATCGTAGAGCAAATTTTCAAAAAATACTCTTTTTCCCTAATGCCAATTAACGTCGGCGATCGACATAGCGTCGAAGAAATTTGTGCGACAGATATTTCCGTTCGCTCTGTATACCGATACTTTTATTCGTTCAAATTGACGCAACGGTGCGAAAAGCGATTCTTCTTTTTACCGCGTTATCAGACACAACTAAAATACCATTTTTCGTGTTCTTTCGATTAACTAAATTGAACGTGTCCCAGAAATATGCAAATGCGTTTGAGAAAGAAAAAGTCGGTATGGTAGAGCTTCCCTACCTAAGCGAAGAGAGGTTGCAAAAGATGGGTGTTCCCTTGGGACCAAGGCTGAGGATTCTGCAAGAAGCGAGGATATCGGTGTGTAAGGATCCAATTTACGTTGTGTGAGTCCCACGGAACGCGTTGTTCTCCGCAAGATTACACAGCCAACTCCGAGCAGGTACATCCGGAAGCCGCCGAAGGAGAATTTTTATCCTTTCGTGTTTTAATACGATCGTGTTTCTTCGAGTTTTCAGGTTTCATCGTTGTCCGTTTGAACGCTTTCGACGATCGGTTTTTTTTGAATAGCGAAGCGCGACGTTTCTCATTTCACTCGAAAGATGAACCGATTTCCCTGATCGAACGATGAAACGATGAAACGATGAAACGATGAAACGTTAAAGCGAACTTGAATTCACTCGAAAAGTGAACTAATGTTTGAAAAACATGCAAGTCTAACGACTTAAAAATTAACGACTTAATAAATTAAATATTCATTGCGCGCGTATTAATTACGATTCGTATATTACAGACAACTGTAATTGTTTTCTTTTCGACTCTAGTATTAACGCGTAATAAGTATAATCTGCGATGTATCGCGTTTAATACGTACTGGATAGAACGCGCGTCAGAAATGTATCGACGATTTAAGTTTTCCAGTTAAGCGACAAGGATTATTTGCGATTCTGGAGATTCCGTTATTCGTCAACTTGTTTTGCTTCTAATTTTCCTTCCATAATTTATTATAAATTATTAGTAAAGCGAGCGCATCGATACGCGTATAATATTTGCGTATTATCATGTATAATTGACTGAATCGTTGTCGAATATCTCACGTATCCGTGATATACGCGAGAAATACATAAAAGAGCAGTTACAAATACAAAGAAGCGTTCTAGGAAAAGTATCGTCTATCTCTATAGAGAAATGAGGTAATCGTTTAATTAACGGTAAGAACAATTTTTTATCGTTGACAGTCGATCAAACGAACGTCCAATTGTAATAACATTAGCAATTACGGTTAATCGATCAGCTAGGATGGTATGGATAAAACATGTTTTCTTACGCAGACCGTGCGTGCGCTGGATTTGTTTTCTTGCGATCGATCGGTCCGGGTCGGTGGAACGGTTCGACTCGATCGTCTCGATTGAGAACAAGCTCGAGCAGTTAACGTGAACACGCATCGAGAACGAGAAGCAAAAATAGATTTGCCAAAGAGACGGGAGAACGTCGCCGATGAAGTGGTGTGTGTTGGTGGAGATTGTCATTCGAGGAAGCGAGTGAAATTTTCTTCCCAAGTGTGATATTGCTTCGACTTGTAACCATTCAACGACTATTATTTCAGCTTTACAGCTAAATGTCTCGCTTTTTATCTCGTTATATCCAACAATTATATCCGTCAATTTGTCAAATTTTTCCACCTTTCTACGTCTACGCGATGAATTTCTAGTCGCGATCTCTTCGGATATTTATTTGCGATTTCCTATTTCCTTTCAACGATCGAACCGCGGCTTTTCCTACGTAGAAATTAAAAGACATTCCGCTCGAATGATAAAAATAGCAAACACGTTTACGTTCGACCAAATTATCCGCTAGACGAGGTCGTCGTTCGAAGTAAGTTTAAGCTCTGATTAAATATTCGGGATACGATCCTTATCGATACTTTCTTTCGCTTGTATCTCGATAATGGAGAAAATTTTCGCGAAATTTTCTTAACTGGATACAGAAAATGCGTTAGCTCTTTATTTCATAAATCGATTTGAATAGAAAATCGTCGACGCGTCAAATACCTGGGTGTTTCTTGAGACAAAGTTTTCGATAGAGAAGGTATTTCCTAGTAAAAGCATCGGTCGCGTAATTTTACGAATATCGTTCCTCTCGAGTAACCAGAGGATGCACTTGACACGTTCGAAAGCGATGACGAAAAATACGTATAGTAGAGAAATAGTTTAACAAGTTGGATGGTAATTTTACGGTAATCGTAAAGTTGAAAGCTGCCGATGATCGCGGCGAGTATAAGAATTGGAAAAGTTGCAATTAACGCGGCTACGGATTCTCGGTAAAGTTTTAAACGGTTAAGTAATCGGACAGTAATTTGCAACTCGAAGTAAATAAAGTAAAATCGCGTTGGAAAGCACGAGAGGTTTTGATAAAAGTTTGCTTCTCGAAAGAATCGATCGTTCGAATAAATGAATTTGTCGTCGTGCGAAAAAGCTGGAAAAACAAGCAGTTTCGATTACGGTCAAACGACCACGCACGCACGCACACACACACACACACACACACACACACACACACACACACACACACACACACACACACACACACACGCAGGAGCGCACGCGCGCGCGCATTACGGTGATACCAAAGAATCGATACCTGCTCCTCTGTAATGACGATTGCTCCAGCAAGGACAATCTCACTGCGAATGACGTCGATTATGTAAAAAGATGACACGCCGCTTCGGTTCTCAATCGATATCGATTCTTGATATCGAATTCACGCGACATGTGACTTAGAATTAGCGTTAACAGTAAATTTCACATTGATTTCATTGATCGATTAATATTCGTAGGTTCGATAAGTATTTGTTACTAAGCATCGTTACATGTTGCACCTTTCTAACAGTTATTTTTATGTCTAGTAATATCTCTTTATGTCATTGAATTCATTTTCATTTTCTAGTTGGTGCTATTCGACACTGCCTGATGAAACTTTTACAGTTTCTGACGAACGTCGATACGTTTACGCCGAATTCTGTACAGTTAATCGTTTGTAAGAACGTTTCGTTAACGACACGATTAATATTTGTATTATTGTAAGTTTATTATTATTTTGTTAAATCTTGTATGTAATAAACAAGTGAAGAGAGCCATACGATGGTTCAATAAATCGTTTATTTAATAAATTATTTACACACGCTAGTTCGACGAACGGATCTGAATGAAATATGCGGCATTCCGATATTTCAAAGCATGTACGTGTTTGATTTAAACGTTTCCAATACGAATAGAGGAGATTGTAAGTATCTTTTTGTGTGAAAATTATGGAAAGCTAGAAAGATCGCCAACGTTTTCTCTGAAAATCATTCAAATTATAAACGATCGTTATCGAAATTGTTACCGAACAAAATTTTGTCACCGAATGAAATTGAATTTAACCGTAAAACGTCGTATTTTTCCAACCCTTTCCTAAAGATATTCAGTCGGATGATAAATTTGGAATATTTTCTTTCCCGCTGAAAAATTTGTATTTTGCCAGCTGTTTAGCTGCTATTTGTAAACTGCGAGTCGTTTCCAACGAATCTTGTTCGCGATTCGTACGCATCTCCGTCTCTATCTCTGTTTGATTTGAAAAGTAAGAGCCAAAGCACGCTGTCCACGAAAACATCTTCTATTCTAAATTCTAAACTATCCGCCGACTAGTACCTTGTGAATCAACCGGTTCTTTCAATTGAATAATTGCATATTAGCTGTTATAACGCACGGTGTGCGGCGTATGGACCGAGTGATCCGCTATTATGGCCCCAGCCATCGGACTAGCTCTAATCGACACTGCGAATAATAATTATTTCGTTTATCTCGTCCATTTACATTTTACGCCGTCGATCCCTAACGACGCTATCTATCTTCTTCCAATTGCTCGTTCCAACCGCGGTAAACGCTTCGTTGCTTCATCGTTCGAGACGTTGCTTCTCCAACATTTTACCGTCGTTGTTCAGTTTCGCCCGCGAACATCTTTTCTCGTTGGACAAAACGTTAAAACGATGCATGACGCGAAAGAGCCGGCTGAAAACGAACGATATACGAAATACCGGTGAAAAATGACAGGGATCGATCGCTTTAGACCGTTTGAAGGGAAAAGGAAGAGACACGATGAATCGATGTTTGCGATTTTATCGATAATACGGTATTTATTTAATATCTATCTATCCAAGATGTATCAACGATTCTGAGGTTTCAATTCTCCAACAGGGTTCCATGTTACCACTTTCTTCCGTCATATTAATTTTATTAAATAACCGAAGAATCGCTAGAGACAACGTAAAAGTTAATTTTCTTTTATCAGCGTATAATACAATTTCAATTTCCTTTTTATTTTGTTTATAACCGGTTTCACTAACGATAACGATATAATTACGTTCTATGTTCAAGCACGATGTGATCACGTTTGGATAGGTTCGACGTGGAGCAAAGTTACAAAACGCCAATAGGGCATGGATCGCACTTTGAGAAACGGTGGCCTGATTCTGTATAAACCGTTACAAGGTTGCGTTATATTTTTGGCCCAAGGGAATTAGAATTCAAAAATTAGGTGAAACTCTGTTCGAGGTAGGTAACAACGCGAAGCTTCGTCCCAACTCTCCCGGACAACTTTCCAAACGTTAATGGAACGAGTTGGATAGTTTTACCGACTTTACGTCGTCTTACGTAAAATACACGCTTCAGATCGTACCGATTATATTTTTAGTTTGATCTTTTACAAATCTCGCGTTTTTTTCTTTTTTTTTTTTTTTTTTTTTTTTTTTTTATTTGTCTGACACCCTAGCTAGACACCAGCTAGACCTTAGCTAACACCGAGCTATAAATATATGCACAAAGTATATATTTAGGTGTATACTTACGGACCACTACGGGATTACTCGGAAAGAAAGACAACGATTGCTCGTCTTTGATTTTCTTAGCGTAGCTATTCTTAATTACGTGAATTATTCTACCTTTCGAAAAATACGATTTTATAATTTATTGACAGTTGGCGAACGAATTGGATGGCAAAAAATTAGCATTCGGCGTAAATCGTAAACTATCGGTTTAGCCTTAGCTTATTTAACTACGTTAAATATGTTTTACTTTTGGATTTTCTTAATCGAATCGCGTATAAGGGTGCAGAAAAATTGGTGAAAAAATTGACCGTTCCAATGGTCAGAATCGTAACGGCAGGTGGCGGCGGCACCTAAATGAGAAGTAAGTGGACGTTGAGAGGGTAAGACGGATCTCGTATTTGAGATTTCGGCAGAATCGGCGGCGAGACTGAATTCCGGCATGGCCGGGCCACTTTTATCAGGAAATGCACAATTTAACAATTGCGTCCAATTATTTTTCCAGAGGTCTCGCGTTTGATTGGTCATCCGAGGTTGGCCTCGGCCCTTTGCCGGCCTTTACGCTCGATCCGCATAGCGACGCCACTCGAACGATCGTCGAACTCTTATTTCCGGCTCTGACGGTTCAAACGCGTCTTGTATTATATAGGATACGGCGCGTACCTATACTCGTCGAGAATGGTACTTTCGCGGCTAATCCCCGATGTTCAAAGCGTCTAAAAAGTGGCGCATAATGGAGTGGACGTTGGAAAGGGATCGAGCACCAGGAATATGGAAAGTTGCGAATTTCGACTAAAATACCTCGGACTGCTGAAAGTATGGTTCCGTGTAATTGTGATATTCGTAGATTAACGAGAGTTTGCTCTTATACGAGCGGGAAGCGGTTGCCAATTAGGAAAAGTACGTTAAAGAAACTTTGAAACGTATCCGTAAAATATCGTATCCTTTTAAAAACTTGCATTGATAATAGCATTATTTTATATAGAACTAGAAACGTTTATCTTATCACAAAGTTTTCGCTACCGAGTAAGCGCTGCCAAGTACTATTTACTTACTTAAATGAAATAAATTATATATCTACTAATACGCAAATTTATATGCTACAGCGAACGAGAAACAAATGAAAGAGAAAGCGAAGATAAAGAAATACTTGGTCGGCGATCGATTATGAGAACTGGGTTTGACGATTACGGAAACGCGATAGTCACCGAATAATCGACGGAACAACGGTATAGCGTGATAACAACGCGCGGTTGCTTCGACGGCAGACGAAACAAACGTGTACTTGCTACTTTCTCGTCGCTAAAGCATTTTACACACCGTGAGACTTGCCTCGCCGCACGATCCAAGATCAGATCTTACGCAAGGTGATCTCGGGTATCGTGTCGCCTACTTCAACGTCATTTACGTATTTACTAGCTTTAACTCTTACGATTTCAATGAGAAATCTAGTTGACGTAGTCGATCCTTCGCCTGGAACAAAAGTTGCCGTATAGAAATTTACGAGCGGATACTTACCCGGCTGATCGAAGGGTACGCTGTTTCTTCCTTGCGCACGATCACATTCGTATCATGGATACGTACGTATAATGGTTTCTCGCTAGACGCAGCGAGGCGAGTCTCACCGTGTGTAAGCTACTTGAGATACAATTTCAATTGACCTATGGCCCCACTCTTCAACCTTCCCTACTCCCCTCAACAGTCGTACACGTTCTGTTGATAGAGCAGAATCGTCGTATTTCGTTCGCTTCACATCGCAACGACCGTCCATCGAGGATGAACCGAAACAGTGCGCTACTCGTTTCCCTCTTCTTGTTCGTGGCCTTGTCCATGGTCTATGCGGAACTCGTGCCGTGGCGGCAATGTCCTTATCCTGATCGTGAGTATAGCTCGTCCGATTCTACAAATCGCCATTCGAATCGCGTTTCGTACGACAAACGCCAGATCCGATAGATAGATACGTAAATCGGTGAATTTCGATACTTGAAAGATACGTCGCGTTTCTTGTCCTTCCATTTGCCTGGTTCTTTTACGAAACAACGAAATTTTGGAAATTTCGATTTATTCGATTTGAAAAATTACAAGTTTTTAAAACGCGAAACGATAGCAAGTCTAACGGGGAAACAGATTTCTACGAGCGAATTTTAAACTGTTCGATCTGAAATTGGAAAAATCTTCGTGCGGCAAAAGTCTGTAATCTACGGATCGTCATTTCTTAATCAACTATAAATTATTACGCGAGAGCAGGCCGAAGACCACACGCGGAATAAACACGATGATCCGGCTTTGTTGATTTTTTTATTTTAGCGCCACTATCGCGATATGGTATACGTAATTGAGAAAAGTTTGCGTTTTAAAAATAACAAATCGATATCAAGTTTTATAAGAAACTAAAGGTATAATCGAGTATAAATAATGCTGTGAAGTCGATAATCGTAAAATATCCGAAAAAAGAAAAAAAACGTTTAATCGTTTGAAACATATAAAAATTGTTTCCCGGTAAAAAAAGGAGGACACGACGCGGCTTTTGCCTTTATTACCTATTTATTTTGCCCATTTACGTAATTCCTCGCATGCGATATATTCGTTTTAAATCGTAATCGCAAATAAACATTTATGTATTATCACGGTTATCGCATAAAAATCTCGAAATTCTTGTATCTACTCAAAGGTCGTAAAAACGCGAGTACACGCGCGTCTTTTCCTTTTGGCATTCTATATATTTACAAATGACAATGAGAATTTGCAAAATTATCATTTGTAGTTTTATAATGCTTCTTTCCAATTTCTACGTACCACAGTTTGCCCTCTATCCACCGAGTAGAAGACGTTAGATTTATATATGGTACATAGTAGCATTTATCGAGATAAATGTACAAAGTTAATTCAACGGCATATCGCGTTTGACTATTTCGTCACAGTTTTATAAACAACCGTATCGCAAATACGAATATATATGTGCATACATATAATGAGCTTCTCGCTATATCGCGTTCGTAGCAGGAAGAGATGCGATAATCGGCAAAATTTATTTATAAACGTTACAGAAACATCACTGACGAGAACTTGGAGCTTGGACTCGATTTCTCACATTCTACGTAGTAAAAGTTTGTCAGTCGATTAACGTCGAGAATTTATATATATATATATATATTTTTTTTTTTGTAGCCGATACTCAGTCGAATTGCACTATTCACGAAGTATACATAGATCCTTGTAAAGAAAGTGCGGAAGGAAAACCATGTAAATTAAAAAGAGGAGTTGTTGGGAATATGACGTTCCACTATACACCTTGTAAGTATTGGTACTGCTAATCTCGTTTACGACTTAGGGATAAAAATAATATAACGTGACAAATGAAGTACGATATGTCAATAACATGGTTCCGTCTTTACCGAATTTAACGTTGTAAATCATCGAGAATCTAATTCGAAATACCTTGAGAAAATGAATGACGCTTCGTCTTTTATTTCCCAGCTTTCTCGTCGGAAAAAATACAAGGTCGAATTTTTTGGGCAAGCCAGGTAATGGATATCCCATTTTTGGGAATGAGTCCCGATGCCTGTTTAGCGACTTCTTGTCCGATCGAAGCAGGTCAAAGGAATACGTACCACGTGGAAGTACCAATTTTAAAGAAATATCCTGTCGTAAGTAGACGAAACTACATATGTATCTGTAAAACGATATACGTAGCTCCTTTAGTAACGTAGTACCGTCTGTCTGTCTAACTACGTCGCAATGAATTCTATTGCAAGTACATTTCTTAACTAAACTCTTAATTAGATATGCTTTTTAAAATCGTCAAACTTCCCTATGAATTGTCCTATGTATTTATTACTTTCGACAAGGTGTAATTTTCTTGGAAAATGCACACACGTACTCGAGGTGTTAAGAAATGGGTTTGTACTTAAGGCGCAAACGTATCTATGAAAGTAGTTTCAGTTTAGGTATTGTACATGCCTCATCGTGCATACAGTACCGCTACTAAATTATACAATCGTGTCGATTGTGTGTTAATTAGAAATTATTTTTACTTCAGCGAACGTACGATCTTAAATGGAAAATCTGGAACGAAGAAGAGCAAGAATGTTGTTTTATGTTTCAAATTAAGATAACAAAATGACGTTAACCACATGTGCTTCACCGTCTTATTGCGAATAATCTCGATTAAAATTTATCGTTCGCCAACTTACTAACTTAATAAAATAAACGAACAAGTATTAATAAGAGTTTGTTTATCCTTTCCCGTTACATACGTACTTACGTTATTAAAATGCCTAGGATCAGTCGGTAACAACTACCGCCTAAAATAGCTCCTTAACTATTGACTATGAGATACGAAAGTTAAGTTAAAGGAAGAAAATACGAAGTACGAAAGACAAAGACGACGCGCTTTCGTCGTGAAATTAATATTCTCGTATACGCGTAAACGGTTTCGTGCTGTTGCGTGCGCGTAAATTTCGACAATGGTTTGTTTTACAAATAATTATGCGTTACGCTGGGTAAAAGAAATGGCGGAAAAAAAGAAACACCGCTGCGGATAGGATTCGAACCTATGCGGGAAAAACCCATTGGATTTCGAGTCCAACTCCTTAACCACTCGGACACCGCAGCTTACGCCACGCTCCTTCCTAACGTTTCTTTATTCGGAAATTATAATATCGAAAGAAATAATATCAAATAAAGCTAAAAGTCCTATGAACTTCCTTTCGAAATTGTAATGTACATAAAAAAGTAGAACAGTCTCGCATAGTACATTTCGTATCTATTCCATTTTTAGATATTTTACGGAAATTATTACAACGGTAACGGAAAATTTAAAAAAAGATACAGTATCGGAATCAAACGGTGGCTAAGAATAACTTTGATCGCGAGTTAACCGGAACGATCGTTATCAGGATCGACGATCAAAATCGTTTTGCTCACTGGTAATCGGTATTAGTACGTACACACATTTACAGAAAACATTTATATCGGCTGTGATAATATTTTCGCTTAGAATATTCGTGTTACCATATGCGACTCGGTGTTATCGACTCGGTGCAGAATAATGCAACGTTGACAGTGATTGGAAATTAAGACTTAACAAATTACGGCAACACAAATAATTTTTCATATAAGCATACGGCGAAATAGATTGTTGTTAAATACGCTGTTAAATACATCAAAATTTATACTTTTGCGATCGATATGATCGTTCATTCGATAAACATCGATACTATTCGATTCATAAAAGAGATTTTCTTTTGATAAAACGAACGAAAATCAATGCGTATACGTATACGTGTATCAAACGGGCACATGCGACGTAAGTGGATAATTATTTCTCATAGATTCCTCGTTTATTCCGTGGTAGCGTAATTTCAGTTAAAATTTCGAGCTATGTATACACACGCGTGCTATTTCGCTGTTTAGAGCTTTCTCATCCAAAATCACGAATTATTTAACGTCAACGTGGACTACTTAGATTTTTCGCTTGGAAATTATGTAGCACCTGTGGCAACAACTTTATTATGTTTATACGCGTATCGATTCTTTTCTTTTTTGGTTTAATTCGCCAAACGTACGACACTATTAAGAACCGATCGTTTTTTCTCTTCTTTATTTTACAAAATTGTATAGCGTCTAAAAATGACGCAAAATATGAAGTCATCTTTGCGGACGGATCATAGCGATACCAAAGACGGCGATCGTCGACAAAATTCATCGTATATTATAATTCCATGGTTCTATGTTTTAATAGTAGACGAAGCATTGGAACTGGAATCCGGTGGAATCGAATCCAGAGGAATAAAATCGTTGTGGAAGTGGGCGGATTCGGTGGATCCTCGTAACAGATAAATGCACGGAGAAAGGAAGATAAGCGTGGAGTACTTTTGGAATGCAAAGCGGTCTGTCGGAGATTTGAATAACTGTTGCAAAACTAACTGGCCACGCACAATATCCATCGCGCAGACCCAACAAAGGATACACTTTTACCTGGCGCACGAAAGAAAGTCTGGACACGCGAAAGGAAGCGTTTCGGGTGTCTGTAAGTAAATGAACGAGTAAGTACGTAATCCACGTTCGATACGATACGATACGATTCGATTTGACGATTCTGCTCGATCCTATTCTATTTCTCCCACGCCCGCCGATCTATTTCAGTCGATCTGTACGCGTAGCTAATTATGTGCCTGTCTCTGTTATCGTATCTGGCGTATCGTATCGTATCGTATCGTATCGTATCGTATCGTATCGTATCGTATCGTATTGGACGGAGGACAGTGTCGAAAAGACGACAATTCGGAAAGTTTTAGGAAATGGTAAAACGTATATTTCATTAAGTAGGTATCTTTCTTTTACAGATCAGAGATTATTCCGTTGTTTCTTGCTTTCGGATATTTTTCGTTCTCGAATAAAATAACGAATAATCTACCGTGTATGTTTTATATACGTATTTAAGTCGTAAACCATAAGTCGAGATGATCGCACAACGTTCGTCATACCCTTAAGGGCAAGTAACAACGTTTCTTCGCGTTTTTACTTTATTTCGTCGCAGTCGATTTCATTTTTCTCGAACGTTGTAAGCGAAAGCCGATCTTTCGATCGTTCGTTACCAACGAGGCATCGTTTCAATGGTAACGCGTCGAAAGAAGAATAGCTTTGCTGTTTGAACGTTGCAGGTGCTGATCGAATACGAAGTAACACACGACAAGAATGCAATGAATTTAATAATTCGAACGAGCCATGGACAGCGTTACGAGAGAAGAATTTCTAATTAATTGGCACGTGCACACCGGCTACTACGTTTATTATTTAAAATTTAATCGAAACGAAAACAATTCTAGAAGAAAAACGCTATTACGTCGTATTACTTAATCCTCTTTTATTTAACTCGAGATCGTTAATTAAAAAAGACGTATTACGCGAAACTGACCTACTTGATCTTGACGTGAAATAAAATTGCTTTAAACAAAAAATTTGTCCACCGAATTATGTGCAAAAAAAAAAAAAAAAAAAAAAAAAAAAGAAAGAAATGGGAACGAAAGAGAGAGATACTTGTAGCGTTGTGCGTGCGATAGACGTATCAGGAAAAACGGAGTTAAACGCGGCGTTAATTTACGCGAGAAAGAAAAGGATGAAAATAAAGCAAATCGAAAGCAAAGTATATTTGGAAACCGGTGGATCGTTTTCTGTCGCGATGGTACGTTACTGCGTCGGCTCACACCTGTTGCCCTGAATAGAACACGCGGGTGATACGTCACTGGCTGTAAACTGTTGGCACGGCTCACCTGTTGGCCTCAACAGTGCTTGGCTGGGTTGTTGAGCGTGCGGTTCCTTTCGCCCGGCGCTGCTTCGTGATCGCTTCGTTATCGCGTCTCCGTGGTCCCTTCGCGGTGCGTTTCCGCGAGAGCTTCGTACGAATCGCGGTTTCGAGCCGAAGAAATCACTCGGCCGTTGATATTTGGCGTTTCGCGGATCCGTGTAAAGGACAAGGGCGACGGCATCGCCCAGGAAGCATCGACGACGCCCAGAAAATTCAAAACGGAAAACGACGAACGAAGAACGCGTCGATCGTTTAGTAGATGGTAGAAAAACGAAAAGAAAGGAAAGGGGAGAAGAGCAACAGCGGCAGGGCTTTCCACGGATTCCTGAACACGCCGTGAATTCGCCTCGAGCCGGATTGTATGCAAATACCTAAGGAAATATCCGCAAGCTTGTTTCTGCCTCTGTTCGACCCCACCAGCCTCGCTCAGCCCCGGCTATCGTGTCGTTATTTACGCTGCTGACTAACGTTCCTGTCTTCCCGTGGAAGAGGTCCACTCCGTCCGATCGTGCATACCGCACGATCGTTTCGCACACAGGTAATGCCGTGCGTCTTTTTTCTTTTCCTTTTTTTTTCCTTTCCCTTTCTTTTCTTTTCTTTTCGTTTCTGTTCTGTTCTTTTCTTTTCTTTTCCTTTGTCTCGTTATTCCTTCTTTCTCTTCTTTTTCTTTTCCCGCGTGTTCGTCACGCGTTCTCCGTAGATCAGCCGAATCGCCGTTACGTTCGAAAGAAACATGGATATTCTTTATTTAACGGCGACTAATTAGCGACTGTGATTGTTAAAAAACTATTATCGATTTGAGATTTGGATTCTTTGGATCTTCTCGCGATCGAGTTCGATGCACGATGCACATGCATCAGCTACCACGTTCGTGAGATTATCGATCCAATTGGATTTTCGCTATATATTGGTATATATGCGTGTGTGTGTGTGTGTGTGCGTGTAGATATACGAAAGGCAGTGAGCTATGCTTTGACCTTGTGATAGTGTTAGATCGATAGCGTTTACATCTCGTAACGATGCGTATTCTTAGAGACAAATTCAAAGCAGCAAGAATGTACGTATGTATAAGTCGTTTCGTATATTCGTTAGCTTGTCGACTCGGAGAAGACGCTAGATGAGTACTGTTTAGTATAGAATTTGTACTTACACATAGGTGTGTGCGTACGATGAACGACGAAAAGCCGACAAACGACGAAATTAGTCTATATCGAATAAGTTTCATTCGTCGCGGATGATATTTTTAAGAAGGAGAAAGCGAAAGAAATCTCGGATTCAGGTGGCGTTCGTTCGTTTCGGTCGAGCAAAATAGTTTGCAGAAAAACGCACGTTCGAACGATAACAAAACGAATATGTAATAACGTTGATATTATTTGTTTCGTTGGTTGATTATACGCGTCGCTGTTGGATTCGGAACGTTATCTGTTGTAATTACGTGAAAGACGATAACTCGACATCGATATACGCGTAAAAAGACGGTGACGCGCGTGATTGTTGTTTGACAAGTGCTTGCCGCAATAGGATACGGTTGACAGAAAGCATAACGTATCGCGTGATTTTCTTACACACCCGTCTTTAGTCCTTTACCCGTGTGAAATTCATTTCGTCAGCGAGACTGGTGAAAGTACAATTCCCACAGCTCCCAAGGGACTACCACGCTCTCAACTTTTCCCTAAAAGTAATTTCGGATCGGCGTTGCTCGCCGCGCCGTGAAAATAATCTTCGATCGAACGTTATTCCTTCGATGCGAGCGTGTACTCGTTCGCGTAAAAACCCTGGACCGTGCGGTTGCAAATTTTCCAGCAAACGACATTCCGTGATCGCCGAGTCAACGTTAGCGTCATAATGTCGACTCGACACGGATCGTTAAGGATTTATGCGTGCATTTTCATTACCTTCTTTTCTAGTTTCTTTCGTATTTCTGAAACGTTTGACGATTCGAACTCTTTGCGCGCCATAGGCGTGCTTGTCTATGCATTATGCATAAACGAACGTCGTTCAGATAGCCTGCGGACTCGACGTATACTCGATCGGTTCAGAATTATCCGCGCGCTCGATTCATTACCACGCGTCGATTTTCACGAATGTTTTGTAGATCGTCGCGGCTATGCGTAACATTACTGTTACCGAAATACGACGCAACTCTTTGCCACTTGCCATTAACTCGCGCACCACTCGCAGCCGCGCGAGCACAAAATTCACTGTCGAGTACGACACAATTTCCACTGTCGCCGACTAACTAACGGATAACTAACTAATGGACACGACTGTGCGAGTGTGTGGTATATGTAAACTGAAAATAAGAAGCGTGCCGATTCGATTTCGGTAAGGGTGAGCGTGTCCACGTCGTCTTCAGACGGACCATAAACAAGATATCGTCACGAGACGAAGATACAGAAATTTTTTAATCAACACCGTTACGTTTCACCTTTTCTTTTCTTTTCTTTTTTTTTCTTTTTTTCGCGCTACCAAACACCACCGATAAGAGTCGCACTCTTTACGCGTCACGACTCGATGTAGTTAGGTAGAGACAATGGAGAGAGAAATTACAACGCTGAATGTCGTGAGAAATCCGGCAGCGCGTTGTTGGCTCATTGTCGGAACCAGTGCTCGTAAATGGCAAAGCGGTACGCTTCGAATCTTGTTCGCTTTATTTTTCACAAAACGCTTTTCTTTTCACGTAGAGCGTGTATCGAGCAACGAGACGAAACGATAGATGGCAATGCTTTTTCACTTTTTCACGGTTTCCTATATTCGATGAATTAACGTAAGATTTTCCTTTTTTTTTTTTTCTTCTCGAAAAGACTATAAAGAAAAGAATATCCGACGTATGGAGAATCTGATTGTCTATCGAGGGGTACTGGTTACGAAACTACGGTACTAAACGATCGATATCGTTGTACGTCGTATCGATATTGTTCTCCTATCTTTAGTAAGAAAGATACGTAAGACACGTAAGCCGCGTTTTCGTAATGGAGAACGGTGTTTGGCTGCTCGCGATAAGTGTCAAGGTTGTTGGAATAGTGAATCACAAGGCGCTCGTTTAAGGCGTTTAGATCGTCGAAATTGCGTGGAAAATTGTTGTAATCCTGCGATGATGCAAACAAAAAGAAATACAAGGAAGAAATACCGGCAGGAAGTTCATTGTTGAGAACCTTCGCGATTTAATCGTGCCGATACGTAATAGGAAGGAATTGCAAATGAAGTTTTTAAAAACAGGCTGCGTGGATATTGGACTTAACGATGACACGTACATACTTGAATACGTACACGAATTTGTATAGAGCGAGTTTCGGCAAATTAACGGGCAACCTAGTAAACACTGGAACAGCGTTTGTGAACAAAGCTCGAGAAAAATTGACGCATTCGTGGATATCGCGATAACGGCCACATACACGTTACCAATTATAAATTTCAACTCTATTTCCAACGGAACTGGTAGGTGCTTCTACCTGAGAATAATATGGACAATTTTGAACGTTCGTTCGCAATTAGTCGCGATAAAGAGCAACGAACGGTTTGGCGCTTTTTATTTCAAGCCGAAGCGGAATTACAGCTCGACACACACCGTCGTCCACCTTTCATCGAGCGAGAATCGTTCGTCCGTACGCCTTCCGCGCCTACGATTACTCTAGTCTCGTTAGCGATTTATTTCAAAGGAAAATGATTAACATCGGATATTGGAGAAGATAGCCACGGAAGATATTCATCGGTGATTTACATAAATATTAATTTGTCGTTTACAATAATCGTTGAAACGATACGATCAACGTGCCGATCGCAAATTCCTAATAAAACACATTTCGCAACGATGCGATCTTCGGCAATTATCTTTCAAAGGATAAACTTTAAGCGAAACGCGGCTTAAGCTTTTCGTTGATTTGTAGATAATTCGGCGATAATTCCATCTATTCGATGGAAGAGTTCGGAAAAAGTAGAATAATGATTTTCTGTGAAACACTGGCGACCGCTGGAACTCGTTCTCCATTCTGCGGAACGAAAATTTAAATTGCGATCTTAGAACGCCGCAGTAGCTGTCTCGCGAGCGAAGACACCTTGAACGATCAGCAGTTAAATTTAACATAAACGTTTAACGATATAATTTGGGTGTACGTGCGTAAAATACGCGAGACGTAAATACGTGAGATAGGCTGTAATTAAACGCATTTACTAAGATCTTTATTCGACCGTTTATTACGTAATTATTCATCCTTTTGCCATTATCCGCCATTATCTTGTTCGCGTCGCTTCCTCTTTTTCTTTGAATTCATTTTTTTCAAAATATAATCCGTCTTTTTGAGCGGCAGTGCGCTGTGATAATTTATGGCATACGAACTCGTACATATGAAACGCGAGAATACATTTGGGAAAAATACAGTGTTACGTATTTGGTTAGTATCGGTGGAAAGTGGACAAGTTTCGACAGAATCGGCGCATTAATTCCGTCGTCGTCGACACGCGAATGCACGGTTTGCATAGCATTGCAGTTTACTGACCTTGGCGTTACGTGCACTAAGGCGTGTGTTTCTCGATAAGCAACTCGGTAAATCGATGAACTTAAGATAGTCGTTAGGGACACGTTTCGAATATACCGAAAAAATCGTCTTAACAACCAGTCGAATAGTTATAAATCAAAAGGTGTAGCGATAAATTAATTCTGTGCTGTACGCGCAAGTGCATAGTTTGCATCGCGTCGCAGTTGAGCGACCTCCAAGCGAAGTAACGATGGCGGTTAAATTCACCTCATTGGAATTTCAACTATTCTATCGTAGGACAATACCAACGCGGATGACGATAAAGTTCTCTTTATTTTCGGTACACGATACGTATATAATACGTAGGTACTAGCGGGTATAATGTTATTCTCGCTTAATGCTGCGAATTATTATCTCTTATTATTATTATCTCTGTCGTTCGCAGAAACGGCCACAACTTGCCTAACTTTTCCGTTTTATTCGCTACATTGCGTATACGTGTTTCTTATTCGCGCAGTTCCTAGTCGAACGCAACGTGGGACGATGGCATTATGTAAATTTCGCTACTCTATCCTATCCTCCGTGTTAATGACACGGAGGTAGCAAAGGACAGATAGCCAACGTTGAATCAAATTTATGCAAGTATAGTCGTCATCGACTTCTAGCTTCTAATCACGAGCCAACGTCACGCGTTTCCCACTACGTGCGTCGAATCCTAGACACATTGATAACGGTCTATACGCATACCAAACCAATTTTTGCGTTAATATCGATCGACGTTCAATGAGTTGTGCTCTTTAATTAACATAATTGTAAATCATTGTAAATTGTGCGTTGAAATCAGAGAGAGAGAGAGAGAGAGAGAGATGTCGTGTAATCGAACCCAGTTTGAAAAATGTTCAAGATAATCGCGCACAATCTCGGTAATAAAACGTATCTTTTATATAAACTCTTATACTCGTCGAGTCGTATCATGATCAGAAGACGTTCGTGTATAATTATATACCTATTTCGAATTGATTGATATCCGTGACGCATACATCGCAACGCTTTCAGGAAGGTCTCTTGACGAATACGGCGTCGTATTCTAACCATATGTCTCGATAATAAATAGCAATTACAACCGCCTGTATGAAACATCAATTAGGTTAACGTGCCACTTTAACAATTTTCTTCGATCGATCGAGGAAAGCTCGTCGCTTTCCAAGACGTGGAACTTTTGTACCGATACTGAGACGTAACGTTGAAATCGATACTTTCACGTATTTGCAAAAATATACTTTATTTATCGCGATATATGAAATGTTGAAAAATTTCTTATACGACGCAATGGGTTGAAAGTTCCTCTTGCCTATAAACAGCTGCAATTGCATCGAGGTCGTTATGTTTGGAAGGCCGATGCTATTGGAGTATTTGCGCACAATTACAAAAGTCTGTCGCAAAAACTCGATACTTCTTCGTATTAAGCGATGTTTCTAATATTCTAATATTCTAATTCTAATATTTACTCTAATCGAAAAGAATTGAAAAAGTAGAAATTTGTTATAACGTATAAGCAACTTGGGAGGAACAGGTTTAATATCATTTTCATATAGTATACCTAACCCCAACCTGCTTAAAGTTCGATAGAACCAGCTACGCGAATATTTTCCTCTGTGAGGGTTTATTTTCGGTATCTGCCGCTTTCTATGTTTTATTTTAAACCGCTTTCAAGGTCTTAAACAATCGCGTTGAATACATAATCGAGGACTCGTTTTTAACTCGTATTCGTTTCTTTGCAAACTTACGGACGATTTTAATTTTCAAACGATCTTCGAATCAGCTACGCGCAACTGAAACCGAATAGATTCGAACGAAAGGCGTACGCAGTTTTTCGGTTATCGTAGATAATGGAAAAAGAGTCGCGTTCTAAGCGAGCGCGAGACCAGGAAGACGTAACGCAACTGCGTCTACGCTTATATAAGGTGTTCCAGATTAATTAAGATGCTTCATTAAGTCTAATGAATATACCATCTGCGTGTTGCCGCAACGAGAAACTCCTCCGTATGATTTTATCGTCACGGAACCGTATTGCAAAATAAGTGAAATTTACAACATCGATCAACTTGGCCTTTTGTAAATTTCTCGATTTTATCAATCCGTCCTTTTCGTTGCAAGATCGACGTTCGATTCGTCGAAAGACAAACCATCTAATTACGTAGGATTATTCGTTAGAAACATTTATTTTTCGTTTATCTTCGATATGGTATATCGAGAGCGAGGATCAAAGGAACGAGTAAACAGGGAACAGACTTTTCCCGTTCTCGTCAACGAACGTGATCTAGTTTGAGCGCGTAGTCGGTCTGCCTGTTAGCTGGCAGGAATTGCGCTTAACGAGACCGGCGAGTTTTATTCGAACCGAGCAGGCTATATCAATGCGCAGCGGGCACCATTCATAGCGCGGTGACATCAATTCGCGTGAATGCAAATCCAGTTTATCATTAACATAATCCGATGTCCGCCGAGAGATTGTCATTCGTTGTCCGACTTACGTAAGGAAGAAAGTAAGGAGAGAAGTATGCGCGGTGGAGCGATCGAGAAACGAGAATAAACGATAAAAGGGAAGGGCCGTTCCAGACGGCGGCCTATCGTTTCGAACGAATGGCGGTGGTGAAAATGACGATACGAGTAGAAAGCAAGGAATAAGCGCGCGCGCACGTGCTTACTTATAGTAACTTCTTTACGGTTGCCGGTCGCTAAATTGGCCCGGTTAATTACTACGTGTTAAGAGCGTAACTCTCGAGAGTACAAGTAACTTGTTATAGATACGAACGTAGACACTGTGCATGTACCATATATCGACGCGTGTTTTGTGCGCGCGCGATTAATCGCGGAGGTGTGCCTGACTAATTATCTAACTTTACTTTAACCTGACTTGGTTAAAATTAGCTTGGTTAAATTAATACGATAACGATCTCGATAAAAAAAAGGAAAACGTAAGAAAAGAAATTTTTATTCGTTCGTTTTTTAATCATCCTATCGTTGCGGTAAGACCGACGCGTGAATTCGTCGTCGATGTATGTCATAACGGAGATTTATTACAAGCAGAATGAAACTTTTGTCGAACGTTGCCGTCGAGGGATACATGGAACCGAACACCGGCGAATCTTAACGCTGACTCGATATCGAGGTTGCTTACAAACGGCGAACCAATTATCCGCGTCGCGTTTAAATACGCGCATATAAGGAACGAACGCGAAGAGAGACGCGCGTGTGTCTGTTCGCAGGCTGTATCGTAAAATAAGCTTCGTGGGGGCCAGTCTTATGCACCAATAAGGCAGCATTCTGGCCAGGTCAATGCTTACTGGTTTTGCGTTTCAGCTCGTTGCCGCGTCTCCTGCTCTTTCAGTCTTTCAACCATCTCCGCTTCGAGCGAAATGCTCCTGTACTTGCCTACGCCGCTTAAGTACATCGGTAGAAGGACTCCCCCCAGTATAGGCTTCCTTCTTTGAAGGATAAGCCAGCTGTTTCTCGATATGTCCTGATTCACGGTTCTCCTCCATTCATCGTATCGGCAAACATTAGCCCGCTCGTTTTCAGTCATTCCCCGCTACCGTTTTATTCATTTTCGTTTCGTCCATCTTCTTCCTATCTTCTTCCTCTAACATATTTTTCGCGAATGTAATCAAGAAAGCGATAAGCAGTCGCGTTTCAGTCGCGCGAATCACCAGCGAAATATTATTTAACGATCAACGCGATTTAAGAAAAAATACACTTGAACGTAAAATTAACTCATCGCGAGATTCCATATAATCTACTTACGTACGTACGTACATACGCACGAATACGATATTTTAGGTATTTTTAAAATCGGGTTACGGATATCTGGTCCGCGGGTCTACGCCATTTGACATTCTTGTACATTTATCATTTCTGATCTCGACTATCCGGCATGCCTTAATTTAAACGGTATACCCCGGTCCCGATTAAACCGGTTAATCGAGGTTTTACGAGCCGAGCGCCGATGGAAACTTGCAACGTTTAAACGTGATTAATAATTGATTTTGGTCGCGCTTAGAAGAACGTATGTACTACAAATCAGATATATCCGATTGTATCTCGTTTATTTTTGGAAAGATTGTATAATACCGTCCAAACTGGAGTAAATCGTTAATGTAACGAAAAGATTCTAAATGGAATCGCGCAATCCTGCATTTACATTACAGATAAACGTTCGGCTTCTGATAAAAGGAAATATCGAATATCGCGTTTCGCCGTTAGATAACAGATGCTTTAAAAACGATTATACTCATACATACGCACATATATAAGTTGCGAAGAGAGAAAATTGCCAGTTTGCCGCATCTGAATTCGCGATAATTAACTCGATAGACTTTCTTCTTCTTTATATTATACACGTATATATATATATATATATATATATATATATATATATATATATATATATATATATATATATATATATATGTATGTATAGAAAGGAACGCAAGCGCGAAAGGTGTAACGCGTCCTAGTTTCTAAAGCAACTTCACCTGGGTTCGCGATCGCGTAGCGCCATTCGTTTTCATTGATCAAGGTCGCGTCGGGTTTCTATTCTTCCTCTTGCCAGGAATTCAATTCTCGAGTAGAGACGAAGAAACTTTTTCAAACGTACGATCCGTAAGAATGCGATCGATTTCTGAGACTACGTATTCGTTTCAGAGAAAATCGCAAACGGTTTGACTTTCAGACGTTTCAACGAGGCTTTCGAGCAGTCACTCTCGATTCTCTGTCTGTGTTCACTTGAGAGTGATACTCTCGAGAGCCAGCTCACGATAGTTTTACTCTCAAATGGACACTCGGGTTTAGAAAAAGTCCCGCCGTCTTTTTGTATGGAATATAACGGTCGCCTGGATTTTATTCATTTAAAGACAAAAATATAATTACCATGGTACATGTACGTATATTTTGCTACGTATATTGTTATTGTAATATATTAGAATCGACCAACTTGACAAGGATATAAGTCGATCAGTAATGTCTTTTCTTTTAGATACGGAGTCTTCAACGAAGGAGCGATATCAGTATGAAAAGAAAAATTCGGACGCGACGATGCACGTAAACGGGCATACGACACAGGACGCGAAGCAAGAAACGAGTAAGTTTTTTTATCGCACACGTATTCGCAAGCAAATACGTTGTACGTTCTTTGAATCGTAAATTACATATTCTAACTATATAAACGCGTTTAAGGGAACTCGATTTTCTTCTTTTGAAAAATCTATTTTACGATAAAATCCGTATTGTAGAAATGGGTTCCCGAGTCGATCTCTACGATTCTATTTGTACTTATTTGTCATTAGCAAAACTTGCGTCATCTGCAAAGAAAACGTACTATCGCGTTGACTTACATAGACCATGCGTATATATAACACGAAATCTTTCATCGCGATCGTCGTGATAATTGGTAAATTCGAGTAAATATAATTGTAGATTAAAAAGCTGTCGAAGGATAGAATCGATACTGTGTGAATTTAATTAGAATCGAGGAATCCAGGAGCGAAAACATCGAACAATTACCAGAGTTAGGAAAGAACGATTTTCGTAAGATGACCGAAGAAGAAGATAAGAAGAATTTATTTGAGAGGAGCGAAACAAATATGAACATCCGTTACACATGTAATATGTAACTATGGATTGGAAAAAACGATTGGAGCGGCGCGTTGCCGTAGAAATAGTTGGCTGTGGAGACGAATGTGAGCCGAACGTGCGTCGTAAATGCGAAAAATAGATATTGTATGGTGACCGGTGTCACTTGTTATATAAGGCGTTGAAGGTAGCGCGATGACGTTATGCGAAGGTGCGCCATGCTCATCCTGTTCTTTCGTTAATATCGATCCCACATTTCGCTTCTCTAGTCGACGATGTATCGTAACGTTGTAACGGTCCTTGGCTGGAATTTCGCGAAATTTCAACGTTCACCAAGCACCTGAATTCGGTGGAAACGTTCGACGTTTCAATGCTTCGTCGAGTTCGTCGAGCATCGGATCGTGTGGCCGGAACATTCGGTCTATGAAGCCCCGTTGTCGTTACCAAGCGCGCCAATCTCGAATTTTTAAACTCCTTTAGGTCGGGGGAAGAAATTTTCGATCGACTAATTAATCTCATCTTTGAATAATGTAGCTGGGTTTTCAAAAATAATAATAACGAATATTATACAACCGATCATTTCTGGTAATCATAGTTTCCTACGTATTATTAATTTACGTTCATACTTTACGCTTTATATTTTAATCAATTATGTCAGGATACAACGCTGTAATAAAATACGCGATAAATAAGCAGAGTAATAATAATACGATGGTATTGCGTTAGTAATAGCGTAAGTCGCTAATTGCGTTAAATTAGAACGAAAATTGGTGTAATCTGATACCGATATAATTAGAAATTGTCGATATCCGGAGACAGTAGACGAGATAAGTAGTATATATATAGCTGCATATTTGCGTAACCTTCTTTTTGGCTATTAATATACATACATATATCGAAATTAGCTAGCATGGCCACTGAATATTCTACACCTACGTAACGAAACGTTCGTCTAGACTAAAAATATCATCGGCAACCAAAAACAATTCACTATTTTACCGTTATGTTGTCAACGTAACGACAAAATGTATCGATAAGAACTGAACTTTGTTTTTACACTGACATTATTATTATATCGTAATTTATATATTATATACGTATATATATATATTATATTATAATTGGCGTATCAGTTTGAAAATCAATTTCAACAACGTTGGAATAAGCGATAATAGATAACTTGCATAACTAGATATTTGTATCAAAAGGGTCGTATTAGTTGTGTTTGATACTCGTGGATCAATAAATGACGTAATGGAAGCAACGTACGTTCTTTAAAAAACGGACAATGCAGCAAAGCAACGATACTTTGATTAAAAAATTTAAATTCGTATTTTGCTATTGGATACATAATTCATCGGTTTCCTATTAAATTAACGAATGAAATTCTTTAATGTCCCGAAAATTTTTCGCACGTTATTCAACTAGAAGTTGGGGTAAATAACGTGTAACGAATATCGGCTACCAGATGTTTACGATAAGTATCGACTCTCGACGAAAAAATTCTTCCTTTTTATAAGCAAGAAATCGTTTCCCGTAGATAGTTCGTTATACTCTTAGCCGCTTAAAATAAAACTTGCCGGTCGCATGGAAAGTTTTGGTAATCGTTTTTTTTACTATTTCGATAGAGTTTGACTTGTTTTGCAGACTGCGTGATCCGGTAGAATCGTACCGGAGGATGACATAACCGAAGTAGTTTTTAATGGAACGACTTCGTCGATATAGGACAAGATGATTTCAAAGAATAGCTAGGGTGTGTCCGATAACCAGGATGCGACTCGTTCGTTAGAGACGACCCCAAATGATAAATCGAACGCGTCTAATCTCATCTCCGGAAATGAGTAGAGTCGTTTGGTTTGCATTTATGGGATAGGTTTCTCGCGATCAAGCGAGCAAACTTCGTAACGAATATTTTTCGAGATGTTAAAATAATAATAAATAAATAATAAATAATCGAATAATTGCCGAATCGAATATATTAATTGACGAATAAAATATCGAATATCCGTAAAAGTTCTTCGCTTGTTTCTCTTTTCAATGGAAAATGTTTTAAAGATATTATACTTGGAAAAGGGTGTATAATTAAAAGAAAAGCTTGGTTAAGTTAGAATTAGTGTTAGCGGTATTAACGCCGATTAAGTCGAAAGAATACAAAAATCGAACAAACTCTGGCTAAGTAAAATTTTCGTACGTAAATCGTCGAGCGTCGTAAATCGGTCATTTAAGTTTTCGTAGAGAATTGCCATTTGGCAAAAGTGTGTCGCTTACTTCGGGGCGACTTGTGCGAATAATTCATTTGCGCTTCGTCATCTCTAATCTTAGACTGATTCAATTTTAAACCATTGCCATTGTACAATATTGTACTATCTTTCGATCGATAACGGTGATTGAAACTTGCTATTTAATAAAAATTCATATTATCGTTGATTGATTATAATACAATTAAGAAAGATGCCCGTTCAGCGTTGTAAAAGATACGTTTTTAACCGGGTTTCGTTAAATTTACTAACTCGTATGTTTTGTCAATTGCTAGGGGGGGGGGGGGGGAACGTTCTTTCGTCGCTCCTCGAACTACGTACGATTCGAATTCTAGTCCTCTACACTGGCACCGCTAGAATTCAAAGAAACAGTAGGAAGGAAACAAAAAGAGGAAAAGAAAAAGAAAAAAACGCGTAAAATACGGGTGGCCGGTGCCGGTGCGTGTTTGCGCGTTTGTGTAGTTGTCAGTGGTATCGTGACCCCGGTGAATGGCTCGCGTAACGTAGCCGAGTCATCTGGATCATCTGGAGTATCTAGAACGTATTGATCGCGGCTAAGCAGCTGTACTCTCGGGCTGACAGTAACGTTAGGGCGACCGTACGGAAAACACACGTGTACGCGTTCTCGCGACGGAAACGTCGTTGTCGTCGGTGCTATCGTCGTTCTGCTAGCTACGGGGAAACTCGAGGGAAAGTGCAAAGCCCTTTGTCTCGGATCGATCCAAGCGATTTCCAAGTACCGTTGCGGTCGATAAAAATGAAAAAAAGCGGAACGAAACAGGTCGGGACGCCGGTTCGTTGAAACGCGATTTTTCCTTCCAATGCTTCTCGGGTAAACAGATGGTTTAATATTCGAAAGGTTGGATCGTGGTTCCACGCTGGTTGTCGTGTTTTGTACGGTGTTATCGAGAAAGACTCTGCGAAGATGCGGATCAGTGACAGCGAACCTTTGGAATTTTTATGTTTCGGTGTTTTCAAGGTTCCGCCCCCTTTCCGTAGTAGTTTTTAACAAAAATGTAGTTTATATTTCTAATTTATATACACGTAGATATCGGTACATCGCGATTTTAGAACGACGATTCGTTGAATTTTCAGTGTCCGTTTTCGTCTCAGTGCTTGTACAAATTTTTCGAACGTTTTAATAAGAATCTGCTTCGCAAGAAAGGCGAATGATTTTATTCGCGCCGAAAATACAGATCGCGAAAGATATATTTGTATCGGTATAATTATTATATATAAACGAAGAAAACGATTTAGAGAGTAGAATGAAAATAATTGAAACGATGTTCGTTCCAAACGAATGCTGTTATCTCGTGTAATAAACATGTCAAGCAAAACTTTCCCAGATTCGAATAACAGTAGTAGTACGTAACACACGTATTTGTACAATACATGTATATTTCTCTCGAATCGTGGAACGACGACTATAAATATAAATAACTGTTTCAAAGTTTGATATAACGTGGAATAGTCGATCGAAATGTTTAGCCTTAAAAGCAAACGTAATTTATTCGACGCTTATCTTTTCAAAATGGTAGGGGAAATACCAAACGCTTCTTCGTCTATCCGTGGAAGATATAGTTTTACATAACGCTGATATTATATTCTTGAGTCTGATGATAGAATAGCAAGTAAGTAGATGTCTGTCGTATTAAGAAATACTAATCTTTCACGAGAAGCAAAACATATGTTGTCCGATCGTAAAATTATTTTTCTCGTTAGTCGATGGATTTATTTATATTTTGAATATGATACGACATTTTTCCAATGAATTTGGCTGTTCGATAATTAAGAAGTCGTAATATCCGCAACTCCGGAATAATTTGTCTCTTTTAGAAGTATCGATTTATGCGATATTAAATTTACAATTTTCAAACGATTACACCGCAAATTTGAACGTATCACGCTATCTCTACAATTTCATACTGCGGATAATAAATATATTATTACTTTCGCGTCTTCTTTTTACTTATCTCCTTTATTGGTTACAGTTTGTCCTTATCGACGTTAGAATCTTCTCGCTCATTTACTCACTCACGAAAGAAAGCGTTAATCGATCTCTTGTTTTTCGCTTGTTGTTCGTTCTATTTTCAACAAACAGAGATTTAATTCGATATAATACGAAATTTATTTTTCTGCTTCTACCCATGTGCTGTTGCCATCGAAGATTTTTTTTTCTGAAAAAATATGTGCTTAGTCATAAATTGCGAATAATGTTTTAACGATACCGACTTTCATGATGTTTCGCAACTCGCAATCGATTATGTATACAGAGTTTCCTGGGTCCTTTCCGCCAAACGGTACTAATATATTCTAAGAATAAACATAGGAAGAGAGTGTTGTATAAAAATGTCGTGAAAAGTTGTAAGAAGAGTACGAAAAATAACGGCGGATTTATCTTTCGTTCGATAAAAGTTTGAACAGTTACCGCGTTCTTTTCACGTAAGAAGAATTAACGCAACGAACGTGTAACTCGGCTGTTGATGGAAATTTTAAAAAAATTTCGTTGATTTCGTTTTGTACAGTACTAGATTTACGCGAAGAGAAATTATTTTTTATATCGATCTCTCTGATCTAGCCGGTTGGTGCGAGTGCATTGTAATTAATACTTTAATACTTTATTAAGGTAAATGGAACAGTTTGCTGTTACTATTTAGCGTTACAATTGTGGGAAATGGGTCATTAAATAATTCTACGTTACAGAATGATTTGCATATAATCGGAGTAAACGTGTACGTTATAAACCTTGTGAAAAGTTTCTTTCGCTTCTTTCTCGTATTCTTTACGGGAATACGATGTTACAGCGATCATGGATTTTTAGTATGTATATTATTAGAAGCCACTCTCGATACCGAGAAATCGCGATGTTTCTATTTTATAGAAATTTTGATCACATACCATTTTTTATATAAGCATGATATCTAAAAAAAAAAAAAAAAACGTATTTCAGTAATTGTGCACGAAAGAGGCCCAATTTTGTTCAATTCCGGATGCGTTATCCCGAGGGACCTGAGTATCAGGGCGCTTTGTTCGACGCGTGGCGCGATCGTGGTTGAAAAGTTACGGCGAAAAGAAAATGCTACACTTGCTAGATCGCATTTACACCGATATAACTGGTTAAAAGTGAAATTGCATAAGCATTTGCGTAGGATCGCGATCTTAACGGTGGTAAGATATAGTTAAGTTACGTAAGTTTAGATTACATCGAGTGGCCGGGGTGCCGAACCCCTAGATTCCTCGAAACATCTAACCTGATCTAAGCTGACTTTTAAACCACGATCGTGACACGGTTCGTACAAAGTACGCGTTACTCAAGACCTTCTCCTCTACAACGTATCTCAAGGTCGAGGTCAACGTCATTGGACTCGCGATCCCCTTTTACGCGTAATCGTCCATATTTCCACATAACGAAAATATTTCGGTAGTTCTCTGTTCGATCGATAGAAGTTTCGTAGCCCGAAGATTTGTACAAGCACGGAGATCGAAGAAAACACGCGAAAACCCCGTTCGACCGTTCTTAGCGATGTACCCGTATAATTCTAATGCGATATATTCGAAGAAATTTCGAATCTTTCGATTAGGAAGTAAACGATGGATCAAACGAAACGCATCGACCCATAGAACGTAATAAACGCTTGGAGAAAACTGATTATTCGGCCGAAGAGACATGCTGCGAAACGGAGCACGTTGGCTCTGTTTGCGTTCGTTGATCAATTCGATCGAATAACGTATTAATACGTCGAAGTCATCCTAAAGGGTTAATCGCAATGTCCACGCCGGACGCGATGGACACCATCGACGAAGCGGAGCAGGCGTGGCGTGAGTATCGCTAGAACTCCAAACATACTTTTCCCTTTTTGCCTTTTTTCAATCCTCTGTTACTTGCGGAAATAATCGTGTCACGTTAAATCCATAATTAACGCCGATGATGGTCGATTCTAGATACCTTGCAACTTGCGCGTGCCTGCACTCCCGGATTAGATAATCGTGCACATTCGTACCATGTGGATGGTAGATGGTTTTTTTTTACAGCCAAGTGGACGCTATGATACGCGAACAAACCGTAACTCGACGATCACAAACTAGAGAAATCTGACAAATCTGAGAGATCTGACAAACGTGTAGCTGTGAAATAGCCTTTGAATGTTTACAGGACGAAAGAATTCCCACGTTTCATCGCCATATTTTTATTCCATTGAACGCGAATTCGCTTTTACAGACGAGATGCTGGAGTGCGAGACCGGATCGCTGTTAGGCCGAGTCGCGGACCTCGAGAGGCAATCCTTGGCGCAGAGGGACGAGATAGTTTGTCTTCGAGCTACTCTGGCGGATGCGCTGAGGCGAATTGCCCAGCTGGAAGGACGCGAGAAAAGAGAGGATGAGAGAAACGAGAGGAGAAACGAAAGAATAGTGTCCTCGCCCTTAAGGAACGGTCATGTATCGCTTAGAAGTGAGTACGCGTTGTACGTTACAGCCGCGATCCTTGCGCGAATTAATTCGCACGTTCTTCGCGAATACATCTAGATGTATGATTTTCAATGATCATTAGGAATAGAAGATGTATATGTAAATATGTATGTTCGTTGCGCAGTTATTAGCGAGTAGCGGAAAAAGGAAGAAACGACGAGGAAAAGATTGGCGTGGATATGGAGAAAATCGATGGTTCGTTGGAAATGGATATTCGCGAGTTTCGGCTACGGCTTCGATTAACTTGCGAAAATGGACCGCGGATTAGAAAAGGGAAGGATATAAATTTTCGAGACACGAAAGCCCGTATCGCGGCTAGGAATTCCAAAGTTTCGAAGCTAATTGTTACGGAAGCCGTAGAGGCACGTCGCAAATCGCAGATACGGGGAAGCCTCGCGAGTTTCAGCCCATTTGAAACAAAGTTCATCGGGTGTAGCTGTTAACACGCGACTGGTTAGGGTCATGTTTCGTTACCTTCGCGTTTCATAGAGCAATCGGTGCGCTTCGAGGTGAATTCCGGGCTGCTACTGGTTCTAAACGAATCTAAACGAAACGTAAAACTGAAAGAGAAACGGACCGCGTGTTCCCTGTGCTTTACGCCTCTTGGTCTGCTTCTGTAAAAAGTGATCGATAACGTTACGTTGTTGATATTTCGTGTGTCTCAGGTAATCAAAATTCAACACCCCAGAAAGACATACGTTTACGACAAACTGGCGGCTCTTGTCTGAGGAATTCGTCTTCGTCAGGATCTTCTCAGGATATTCGAGAGTCGATCTCCAGTCCACGGAGACCGGTCAGTTACACGCACTCGTCGCAACTTCCTCAACGGTATTTATATCATTTGAAACTTTTCCAACCAAGTCTTCGGAATATACGATATCTCTTTTTCTTTAATGCACCTGTATTTACCTATGTGCCACGATATGTACAGGGTGTACAGAAAGTAAGTAAGTAAGTAAGTAAGTAAGTAAAAAGATTTTGAAATTCATACATATTGTAATCTATCGATCAGCAGGAACGAAAGTCTGGAGAAAATAATGGGTCGCAAATGATCGCTTTTCACGGGAAAGATGTTAAAATTTCAATAATTCTTAAATCAGCTTTATTCGTCGTATATTTATATTTATACGTTTATATCTACGTCTACCTTTAGTAAAAGAAGAAATAACGTGCTGCCGATGAAACAGCAAGAATATATCAATTACAGATATATCAGAACACAGAAACATAAGAAGAATTTTACGCACGACGATATGATTTTCAGCGACTAATTTAACAATTTCGCGATCACGACAATCGATATTGCGACATTTAAATGCATTTCAAAGGCAAAATTTTGTTTACAAATGTCCGCCGATTCCAAGATTTAGAATCACGCTACGATCCTCGTCACGCTTACTTTCTTTACCCTCTGTGCAAAGTATATTATATACAAATATCGTTTGGCAAAAATTCCAGTTATGGACTGGAATAGACGGAGCAAATTAAACTGAATTTTCAGAAGGTCAGTTCATTACCAATCAACGGGTTCGTTACACTCGGACAGTCCCAGTAGTAGTAGCGTTTCCCCGGTGCCATCGCCGAGTCCTAGAGCCACGCCACTGCCAGTAGCCAGGTACACGTTTTCCAACGAAATTCATTCATCTTCTATTTCGTTCGTAGTTTTCTTACTTAAATAAGAATGCCAGCAATTTCGTTATATTTGACGTAGAAAGCGATTAGTAGACGGTATAGCGGAAAACGACGACCATTCGAAACGAAACAAATCGAAAGGAACGTGGTCGCCTTGCTTACCAACTCGTTACCCTTGTATGCAAAACTTACCGCTTCCATTAGATCAAGGATTTAAGTAGATATTCTTTTCGATGTGCATGTCGTCGAATACAATTACGATTGTTCGAATTACGATTTAGCGGTATAAATTGGAAACAAGTTTCTATTCTTTGAATAAATACCCTTCGAGAAATCATTCTCTTTGGTACTTGTTCGTAGTGAAATGCAAGCCATATATTTATCGATGTTATTGCTATAAATTATTACTCTGTCGTTGTTTTGTTAATTTTATAGAGCATGAAAGTTCCGAAGAGACGTAGTAGTATGGTCTTCTGCTTTCGAATTTATTACAGATGTTAGAGACGAAACGCTAGATACAGAGAAATCTAATCCTTTCAAACGATATCCGGCCGAATCGTATACGTATCTTTCAGGTTTCGGATCGTATCTAGAGAAAACGCGTTATAGTAGACAAATGATGTGGAATTCTGCGGAAAAATCTTAGGCCACGTACCAAACGGTGGATTCGCAGGATTTCTTTTTACATTGAATAGGACGTAAACGTTAGAAAGAGCGTAACCTGATTAAAAATCACGAACAAACGTTGTACACATACGCGCACGCGTAGAAACGTCCGCCTTGAATCGGGCGAGAATAAAGGAAAAAGAGGAGAAAAACTGCGTATCGGGGTTAAGCGATTACCGATGCGAGTGGTAATTGGTAAAAGGGCGGTGAATCGAGTTGTCGCCTGCTCTTGTCAAATCGTTTGATATTTAAACGTCGATATCGTTGAAACGAATATATAATACGAATAATAACGGAGAACGAGAGAGGCGAATTTCATTGAACTCGAGATAAATCGAATCCTGGCTACAGAGTGACAATTTCGTCATACAGGTAACGAGATTTTTTCGTCACAGAGTAATCCTGTTATTCGATAGATCGCCGACAGCGAGATCGAACGGGCCACCGCAAAGCAGCTTAAGAAGGGCGAAACGGTGGTCGTCGACGGGCGACTTTACGCATTCCCCGCAAAATCAGGGAAGCAATTCGCAACTTGTCAGTAACAGGTAAGCAGGGGATCGATATTATTAACGAGCGAGTGCACATTTGCCTGCTTTCGTGATTTCCCTCTTTTTCACACACCGATTCTGGTCGAACCCTCTCTCGGTGCACATTTTCGCTTCTATGAACGTTTTACGTTAAGCGACGGTCGAACGTGCTTTTTCTTCTTGAATGAACGAAAGTAAACGGAGCGCGCGCCTACACAAGTACAAACGCCTTTCGGTTTGTCGAACCATTAAAGTGCAATTTCCTCTCGAAAAAATTCCAACAGCCGTCACGGTGAACGATCGTCTATAATCGTCGTTAAAGTCCTTAAAGAAACCATTTGTTGCTTGTTTTAACGTCAAAACGATGCTACAGGCAGTTTGTACATTTGCTCGTACCAATTCGTTTCTGGATGTCGAGTCGTCGTGGTTCGTACGAGATTCGCGAGAGTCGCGTCACCGTTGCATAACATCTCTTCTTTTTGCTTGTAAAATACGTATTTACGTATTTCTACCCTTGGAACTTTACAAGTCGAATCTGAAAAGTAAATATCACCCGTCGATCGACAAAGCGGCGAACAGGGCAACGGACTATCGATTGTGTCTCGCGATGTGAATTCACTTCGCAGCTCATTAATCGTCAAAAGCGTGTAACTATCTGTCGGTTGCTTTTCATTCGCTCGAGCTTCCCTTTGGTGGCAACTGAATCGAGAGAGCGCTGCCGGAAGTGTATAATTCTGCTCATCGCGGGGGAGAGCGGGCAAATCGTCCATGAAAAAGAAAAGAAAAGCACGTACGTTTCGTCGCGAAATTCCTGTTTCTTTCTCTCTGTTCTTTTTTTCTTTGTATTACTATTATTCTCTTTGTTTTGCACCGCATGGTTTTCGTTTGCATTTTCGTTCATTATAGATTCTCAGCCTCCACCAAGTCTCTGTTCAACCTCTTCAAGCCACCGGCGCTGAACAACGTGAAACACGGGTAAATAAAGATATTTTTTCGCACTTTCCGATTTTCGTAGCGCAACCTTTGCAAGCTTTACCTTTTCGTGGCCCTAAAACCATTTTATAGACGCAAATCGGTAAATTAATAATCAAAAGCTCGTTGAATAGCAAATAACAACTTTAGTTGTCAACCTTATTGTTATTTACTTATATATACGATAAAAAGGAATACTGTATTCTCTCTCTCTCTCTCTCTCCTTCTCATTTCATGATTATAAGACAATTTTATGCAAATAAATATAAGATATTTGCTCCCGATACCGGATAAAATCTGTCGATACGACTTTGCGCGGATAAACGCAATTTGACTTGTAGTAAAAGCACGATTCGATGTATATATAGGATGTTTCCGAAATCGTAATATCGTACGACCGGAAAGGGAGCGATTCCAGTGACGTTAATGAAGAGGCCGTTATCGTAACGTTCGTCTCTATGGCCTGCGTTTATAGCCGCGCATTTATGACCTTCGCGAAAAAGGCAAAGCGTCGGCGTATATGTGTTTGCGTAATTTGACCAGACTAATAACGGTATGGGAATAATTAGGGAGTATTGGATGTGCGATGTTGGTATTGGATCGTGTATATGTTGAATGCGGAGTAGAAAATTTTAAGTTAGTTCGCGCTTCTTTAATTCGTCGAGCAAGAATCTGTCTGCCACGTCAAACGCGTTTGTTCTAAATATATTTTCGACTTACTTTTACACCGGGCATCGCTCGCTTTCCGGTTTCACCACGACTTTGGAAACACCCTGTATCTTTTACAGTTTAAATACTCGAGCGAGACATATGAGTTTCACTAGTCACGAAAGGGTTAAGCGAATGAACACGCCATGTGCGCGTTGCACGTTGCACGTTGCACGTTGCACGTTGCACGTTACACGTTGCATGGTGCACATTGTACGTTGTACACATGTACAGCCGGTTTTAAGACGTACCTTTTTACACCTCTTTCAGGTGAGTGGTGAAAGGCATGGATAATTTTTCGTTCGCGCGTTACTTCTCGCGATCTTTTACGATTAATTTCTTTCGGTAGTACTGATCGATGAATCGAGGCCCGATAAAGCGAGAAAAACGTCGTCATTGTCGCGTTACGTATCCGTACGATGTAAATATTTGCCTGTACCTCGGAAACCGACAAAAATAATTATCGAGACGATGAAAATCGTCGGCCCATACCGTATGGTTGCAACAGATGTACCAGTTAACGTTATACTTGTAACTGGTACTTGGAACTGAATTTCAGTAAGCTTGCCGAATTTCGTGAACTTGGCGATATCGTACTACGATAACGTGGCATGCCGTTAATTACCATAATCAAAGTTACCTTCGACGTTCGACCTCGCACGCGGATAACACGAGGTTGCGCGAGATTGCCGTTGGCGATGATGAGCACACACCTTCGCAGCGTAGAACGAAGAAAAGGTCCGTGCATGCGTTGCGTTTTTACGCCAAAACCACGAAGAACCTTTTTAATTTTTATTTCAATTTTAAATGAGAAACGCTTATTTGGAACGTAGTAACTCGAGCATGACTTTCTTTTCGTTCGTGAAAGGAATATCTTGTTTGGAACGCGGTTCGCCTTCTTATTTCTCCTCGATCAGCCCTCCGTAACCCACTGTACATTCGAGGAACGTTTCGGGGACGCATTTCTCGGTCTCTGGATTTGTGATCGTGGTAAAAATTCCAAGACTCGGCCTAATAGCGAGACACGTCTGTTCGAACGGGTGAGTTATCGAATACCAGATGGTTCGTGTTTTCCTCGCCGCGATCTTACTTTATATATCTATATCTATATATGTATATATATGTAGATATCTGACAAAAAAAGAAGAAAAGAAACAGTACGACGATCGCGTAAGGAAAAATGTGCGTAGTTCTTTAAACGTTTGAAAAAATTGATCGAAGCACGCCGTATTCGCGCTATATCGAAAAACGCAATCGTAAATTCCGTTGAACGATTCGAGACGAACAAAGACCGCGGCGTATAGCCGATATGCAAACGGCATGGAATCAGGCGAATCCACGCGTTAAAGGCTATCCGCGATACACGTAAAGAGAACAGCGAGACGTTGCTGCCCCGTATAGATTCGGACACGATAATCCAAGGAATACTTGGCTGAAAGCACGACTACGAGGCAACAGGTACGAACGAAAGTCACGTGGATAACGGGCCGTTTAGCGCATAGCAAGCACCGCCATTGCATTCCCGAAGAAAGTGAATCGCGATTCTTGTCGTTATACAACCGTGAATTCCCCGTTTCCTGGTACACGCCGATGCGTTTTCAGCGTACCTTAGACGCTTGGCAAAAAATTTGTCAGGTAACGAAAGTTCCTTTTCACGCTTTACCGATTCATTTACCGGCTATCCGTTTAACCGTTCTGGCTCGCTATTTGAACGCGCTTCCGTACTTTGACTATCCGGTCAGAAGGTTCGCTTGCATGCAAAAATTCTACTCCATACGGTCGAGCTTGCGTAATTTTTGTTAACATGCTACGTAACAGTTAACGAATTCATGACACGGAAATTGTTTCAACCTTACAAGTAGATAGATTCTGTTCGCTTAAAGGGAGGAATTTTACGTCTGTTTCTCCTAATGTGTTTTCAAACTAGGGGTTATTCGACGCATAGCCAAGTAGAACAATATCGTAGCATGCTCTGCGAGCCACACTCTGCAACGTATTTGTATCGATGGAATAATCTGCGTCGTATATCTCGTGGAATATTCGATTCGACGAGATATCCGACGCGGCAGCGACTGGATAATATTCGGTTCGCTCCGATCGGCATTCATCGGAATGGTTCACGGTCGCCGTTAACGCAAAAAAGGTGGTTTCGATCGAGAAAAGAACGAACGACCTCCGCGTCTCGCCGAATCACCAGTTTCGGACATTTCGAACGAGTCGTAAATCGCGTCTCGAATGGTAGACAGTCGTTGATCGTAATCGAGTCGCGAAGGAGAACAGACGACCGAGCAAAAAGGAAGGCCAAAGTGACGTAACGTGGTAACGCGCAGAACTATGCCCGCTTGAGTAATAAAAGCAGCCTCGCGCACCACGCGTGAGTCACTCTTCCCTGATTTCTCGAACACGTCGCCACGGAAAATTGCGCGTTTTCGTGATTTCGATCGATATATCGGTATATCGGTATATCGGTTCGAGCTCGATAGGTGTAACGCTATCCGTGAAACTAAAACGAATCGATAAGACACGGTGATTATTCTTCTTTCGTTCTTTTAGAGCGGCCCTCGATCGACTATATCGAGGCCTGTTCGTTCCTTTGGTAAAAACTGAAATGAAAGTAAATAAAGCGATTGTCGTAGTACGACGGCTATCGACGCGAAAGTTGATAAATGACGGATAAAAGTGGAAAGTAGTACTGCCACGCGGTAACGCGTTGACCGAGGAAACGTGAAATGCGAACGTTTCTCGTTTTTGCAAGAAAGACCGATCGTTGCGAGTTGATCGTGGAAAGTATCGTGGAAAGTAATAATGGAAATTTGAACGTACGCGATAGCGAACGAAAGAAAGTTATTTCGAGATATTGGTAGCTGTTCGCCTCGAACGATCGAAACTTACCTACCTTGGTATCTACCGTTTCTTATCCTTATCCGGGTCTATATAAATTCTCGCTTCGAACGAATCCACTTTGGTACTGAAAAAAGGTTGGTTCGCACGAACGGATTAAAAGGAGCGTATCTATGAATTCGCAGTACCAGAGACATGCAGTACAACGAGGAGGAAAGCACCGTCCGCATGTACCTACGGGGTCGGCCCGTCGTCCTTTACGTCCCGACGCCTTTGACGGAGTTGTACGACCTTCACAAAGTCAGCACACCGCCCCAGAGTAAACTAAAACTCGACTGGGTGTACGGTTACCGAGGCAGAGACTGTCGAAGTAATCTGCATCTGCTGCCAACCGGGGAAATCGTTTATTTCGTCGCGGCCGTAGTGGTCTTGTACAACATGGAAGAGCATAGCCAGAGGCACTACTTGGGTCATACGGACGATATCAAATGGTGGGTTAATCGAATTCATGCGTGGATCTGCTCCGTCGATCTTAATGATCGTGCGGAACTAATGGCGGCGGTATCGCGTCTTCGAACGGCTTTCCTCTCCATCTTTCTACCGAACCGAAAGAATGTCAATTAATTTCATTGGATTTCTCGTCTTCGGAAACGAGATCGTTCGCTCGCGGTTGTAAAATCCAAGATGCTACGCTCGTCCAACGAATAGATTAACAAAAATCAAGAAAATCCTTCTCCTCGCGTATGCGTATGTCAACATCTGCCGTCAAAAGATTTCTTATTTGAACTAGTAAATCTGTTTTTCTCTCTCTCTCTCTTTCTCTCTCTCCATCCTCTTTTTCTCCATTCGACTTGTCGCGTGGCTTTTTATATTAATTGAGAAATATTTTAGCATAGCGATCCACCCAAACAAACTCGTGGTCGCCACTGGACAAGTGTGTGGAACCGACAGACGAGATGCCATGGTAAGAACGTATTATATTAGATTTTACCAGGGTTGGACGAAGAGTAATACTTTAAAAACGATGATCGACGATACCGACGTTTGACACGCCTACGATATGTTTGGAAGGCGTGATAAAATCGCAGCAAGATATCGTGTAATTGTAGTTGAAGGGAATCGGTTCAAAATTTACCTATTACCTCCGTTAGGAGTTGTTGTAACATCGAAGGTGTATTGCTTCTCGTTCGACCCTCGCACATACCACGCGCGTACAAGAAATATATTGCGAATTTTTCTCAGCCTCACATAAGGATATGGAACTCGGTCAGTTTGACCACTCTTTGCGTGATTGGCAACGGCGAGTTCGACGGCTCGATTTGTTGTCTCTCGTTCTCGAAAGCGGACGGTGGAAATTACCTGTGCGCCATCGACGAGACTTCCGATCACAACATTTCGATCTGGGATTGGCAGAAAGGAGAACGAGGTACCAAAGTGACTGAAACAAAGGTACGTTCCGATCAACGTTGGTTTCGCTCTGTGCGCGATTACAGATTTAAGTAACGCAGACTCGTCGAGATTAATCTCGTACGAATGTACTTTCGTTGCGACTTTTCATTCGATTGAAAAATGTTTGAGATTTCTGTTACGATACTTGATATTTTAGCGCTATTTGTTAGACACCGTGTGTATGTACGCGCATATATTCGATTGGATGCCGTCCGAACGGATCGAAGGAACAAAAAGAGTTTGCTCGACAAAGCAAACCCACTTCGGTACTTCACGGCGATTCGAAACCGGAACCGGCCCATTTTATGAACGACGATTGTCAATTGCAGTGCTCGGTGGACACGGTGGTATGCGCCGAATGGCATCCGCTGGAACGGAACCAGATCGTGTCCTGCGGGAAGGGACACGTGTCCTTCTGGTCCCTCGATAACGGTGGCATGCTGTACAAACGGATGGGCATTTTCGAGAGCAGAGAAAAGCCAAGATACGTTACCTGTGTGGCGTTTAATCAGAGCGGTGACGTTCTTACTGGCGATAGCAACGGTAACATCATCGTTTGGGGCAGAGGTAAGAGGAATTTCGTGTTACTGTTCGCACCGGCCGTTGATGTATCGCGGCTAGTAAAAGTCACTTTGCGTAGGAAAATGAACAGAAAGCAGAAACTATGTATATAACGCGTACATGTTTCTGTATACAGGATAGTATGCCACGACACGGTCAGTCAACGCAGATTGTCGAAAGGACAATACAGATACAAATGCATTTTTCTTTCAAGTTTCAAGCCTAAAAGTATTTCGAGTTATTTCAAGATATTACTACTATGTTATTACTAAGTGATTCGACTTACACCATATCGCTTATAGATCGTCGATCGTAAAAAATGTATAGTTTTGTCGCGCGTTTGATACTTGCCGTCATAATCGCAGTATTATACGCGTAAAGATAATATAACATCCTATATTTGTAATAATAACAATCTTTTGATCGTAACATTTCTTTTTCTCTTTTTATAGGAACAAACACGATTTCGAAGATAGCGAGGAACATTCACGAAGGATCTATATTTTCGATTTGCGTTTTGAAAGATGGTTTTATCGTCACCGGAGGTGGCAAAGATGGCAAAATATTGTATTTCGACGAATCGTTAAACCTGACGGGGGAAGAAGCACAAGTAAGCTTAAGAAGATAATACCGCTGCTGTCCTTTGAGGTTAATCGCGACCCTTAAAAATTAAAACGCAATAATTTACTTAAGCTTATTCTTATCTAACGACGTTTATCGTTTCGAGTTGACACTTTGCCCATCGATTTTTCCTTATACGTTATAGTTGTTAGCGTTAATGGTAACAGAGATGCAGCCGATAAGATACACAAGCCTGCACAGGCAAACTAGATCGTCGAATTTCTTCAAAATACTTTGAGTACATGCAGTGGCAGTATTATCGCGTTAACGTTAATATAATATGTCCGATTTATTAGATCGAGGATCATTTTGGCGGGATTCGAACGCTCGCAGAAGGCAGAGGTTCACAGTTGCTGATTGGAACAACCAGGAATTGCATTTTAGTCGGCGATGTGGGAATGGGATTTAGTCCGGCGATGTTGGGACACGCCGAAGAAGTTTGGGGACTGGCAGCTCATCCGACTTTACCGCAGTTTGCAACAGCAGGCCACGATAGGTTGTTGCAAATGTGGGATAGTCTCAGTCACACTGTGGTCTGGAGCAAAGATATCGGGGTAAATTGTAACTTAGATTGGAATAGCATCTAACAGAAGCGACGACTCGATCTCACCGAGTTATTTTTCCGTCTATTAATCTAAGTTTTAAAGGCCCCGAGCTCGCTTTAACGTCCTAATGTTCCAAACCTATGAATTCGTCGTTGGAACAACCGTATTGGGATACGACGTTGAGAAAACCGTTTTCGCACCGTTCTACGCGAACGTGTAACTTAAACTTTCGTTCCGGAACTGTTTTTCGTTCCGACTCGCCTTGTACATGGATTGCCGAAGCTTTCGAAATAAACGATAATTGCTAACGACGCGTCGGCCGTATCTCGATCGTTATGCACAAATAAAGATAAACGTTGAATACTTTGTGCGCAGATTGTGAGAAAGAACGAGTGTACCGTAACTATAATTCTGCAGCGATTGAACAGAATTTTCATTCACTTAGGAGCAAGCACAGAGCATCGGGTTCACACCAGACGGTAATGTTATGGTGGTCGGATGCACTTCCGGAAAATGGTTAGCCATCGACAGTGAAACTCGAGAATTATACACTCATCACAGCGATGGGTCCGAACCTATTCAGGTAAAACTCCTTATAGTTGTTTTATTTCTCATCGCGATAAACTTTACTTCGCTAACGACTCTCTAACGATCGTGCGTTTTCCTTTCAGGTCGTTAGATTCTCACCGGATGGAACGCTATTAGCTCTGGGTTCCAGAGACAATTATATTTATGTTTATCAGGTAAACGAAGATGCGGTCAAATATAGTCGAGTTGGACGATGTATGGTAAGATCGTTTTCTTCGTTACAAATTTCCTTACCTAATACAAAAAATTAACGCATCTATAGAACACGGATTTGTTACCATGTACATATAATACGATCATTATTGTTGGCATTGAAATTTTTCAGTCGATTGACTTTTCAATATTTTATTTTATTATACGCATTGTAGTGCAACTGGTGCAATTCCAAACTGTCTGATAATTCTAATTTTTTATATTCTTCGTATACCGTAAATGTCGTACATATATACATGCATAAGCAAGTTGAGAAAATATACTCGTATATTTGATATTGAATCGATGGGTTTAAAATTTGCTGTACAAACTGCTTTTATGTATTCAAGTTATACCATAGCATTTGTATAATATAAAAGGCACTCGACGATACTCGTACTTTTAGATGTTCGTTCGACCAGTGTTTCTACATAGTACTTTCATTTACGAGCGTGTTGTAATATATATATACACAGAGACGATTCGTTTCAGACAAATACACGCCTTGTTTGAAAAATTTATACATAGTTTCTCATGGAATATGAATGGAAGTAAATGTATCGGCTGAATGTAAAACTACACGCATTGTAAATATTTCATTGTTCGTTGCTCGTTCTGCGATATTAAAGCGATAGCTAAAGAGAATTAACATTATAATGCATTGTTTCGACCACAAGGATCGACATATATATTTAAGCGAAGTACGCGTAATTAGGGCATACAAATTATCGTAAATCATAGCGATATCGTAGTCCCATCGTACATAATATTTAATTTACGAAGAAAGCTGGTAACAATTCGCAACCACGCGTTCGATATAAATTTACTTGCGATTAGAGGTTAGAGATTAGAGTCGTAAAATCAAAAATATCATAATACATACGTTCTTTCTTCGTTTCTAGCCAAAGAGGATACGCAGGCGTGGTGTAAGACACGTTTTTAGTTGATCAAAGAACCGAAAAGAGACATTATGTTACAAAATCATTTATTCTACAATTTCGTAAAAGTAATTTCATCGATTTTTCGAAAAAAGAAGGAGAAATACGCAGAGGAAATACAGTATTCAGTACTTTACGCAATAATTTCTATGGCAGATGTATTTTCAACAGAACAATCATGCAAATGTACTATTCCATGGACGATATAATGTCTCTAAAAATGATACGATATTGCCACAGCTATTTATAGCCGCATATGAGCAGATATTTCTTTTTAAAAATTGCTTACGTCAAGCACGCACGGTAGTCATTGTCTGCTGCACAAACTATTGGCGCTCCTTTCGTAGTAATGGCTGTAAACTCGGACACTCCCAGCTGTTTCGCGAAGCTAATCATTTTATTATAATGTTATATCATTTTTTTATACGCAGCTTATAGAGAGAGAGAGAGAGAGAGAGAGAGAGAGAGAAGCGAGGAATATTTTTTCATTGCTTAGATGGCAAAAATTTGTTTCAGGGACATTCGAGTTTCATAACTCATTTGGATTGGTCAATGGACGGACAATATTTACGTAGCAACAGCGGAGATTATGAACTGCTATATTGTAAGTAAATTAACTTGCGTCCTACCTATAATTACAATTTCTATATGTTTGTGCAACGTTTTTGCATTTTATAAGTAAAACATTTGCCAGTTGAAGGGCTTATCTACGCTTCGATAATGATTTATTATATTTTATTTAATAATCAACGATACGTATAAAATCGCAGGGAATCCCGGAGTTTGTCGTCAGATCCCACAACCGTCGATGATGAGGGACATGGACTGGGCGAGTCACACCTGTGTAATATCCTTCGAAACGATCGGGATATGGCCGGAAGGAGCCGATGGTACAGACGTAAATAATTGTACTCGTAGCGGTGATTCCAAGTTGCTCGCAACCGGCGACGATTTCGGAAAAGTCAAGCTGTTCTCTTATCCCGCTTGTCAACCGAAGGTATAGTATTCGATATAGTATTATTTAGCTAAGTAAATTGTAAATTTAGTGTTAAGTAAATGGCAGAGTAAATGCCTGAGAACGATACATGAGCGATGTAACGTTACGATATATAACTACGATATAACGATTCAGAGGTCAGGCATGCCTCATAAAGAAGAGAAAGCAATAAATACTTGATAGCTATAAACGAGAATAAATTTGCTTGTTTCAGTCGCTGTGTCATGCGTACGGTGGTCATTCGAGTCACGTTACGAACGTATCGTTCCTTCAAGACGATACGCGACTAATTTCCACTGGCGGAAGTGACACGAGCGTTCTTCAATGGATCGTAAATTACTAACTCTGTTAACTTACGAATCGAGTCGAGTGGAAAACGGACAAACGGCGAAAGTACGAAGCACCACAAAATAGCATTCGGCATAACCTGCCGAATTTAGTGACCGCGCTATTCTCGTTGCTAGCTGAAGGAGGAGTCGAAAGAAACAAACGGCGTCGGTTGCGACCGTGGAGAGGAAAACTCCTGGTTTAAAGAAAGGGGAACAGGAAAAATGCTGCGTATAGTTAAATAATTTTACTCTTTAAGTGTCCTTTACGAATCAATGACTGAAAGTCACGACGCTAATTTCTTATTATCGTTAGTCACGAACGATCTTGATCCGTAATTTTGCGCTGCGAAAACAAGACGACGTGAAAATATTAGTGAAATCTTGTCAGCCGATGTGGCGAACGATATAATAGACTATACTTGGTCAATTAGTACGTAATAACGTAACGAAGTGTCTTTTTCATATTTCACGTATTTACAACTATTTTTCGAACGCCGAAGCGCCGCCGACTTTACAAATTTATGCGAGTGTTGTTCGTCTAGTAATCGCTGACGAAACGCACCGTGATCTTTTCCACGCAAACACACAAATTGCACAGTTCGTACATAAGTAGATATATACTTTCGTATAATTAGTGGCGATAAAATGAAGTTGAGCGACTTTCAACCGATTTGATAGGAAACGTTGACATTCCAATTGCTCGTGCCCGTGAAAAAGGTAGGATTATCGTTATCCTCTAGCCTGTGCAGCCACGTAAATTCTATTTCTTCTGAACGTTAGCTATCACGCTACCGGCCACCACCCAACAATGCGTTTATTTTTCGCGAATAGATCGTTATCGATTTTAGTTACTGTAAGCTTATCTTGCGACGGTACGAGCCCTTAAAGCAATTTTAAATAACGAGAGCCAAAATAGATCGAGCGAAGAGTATGCGAGTTGGGGAGAGCGACAAAAATTGCGAGATAATAGGATAACCGATTAATCGGTTAAATTGTTCAAATTATTGAAATTGTTCTATTTCGTCGGAAAATCGTGGTACACGCGTTGTGTATTTATGTTTGGTCTGCTACTAATTTTTTTTTTTTCTTCTTCTTTTTCAGAAATACGATATTTCTGTAATGCAGGCTTTTTTTGTAATGCTTCTGAAAATATGAATAAAAACGTGGACGAAGAACGTCTTGAATTTTATCCAATAACCGGATTATATTTCACCTAATTACATTCTTGTCACGCACCGTAGGTATAAATCTGTTACGGTCATCAACAGACATACACTTTCTCGTTTCACGTTATGTCGAAGCTATGTACGTACGTATGTATATACGTTGTTCGAAGTTTGGCCACTGTCGTTGGTTTTAGATCGATGCACTCTAACGAACATCCTAATGGAAAGAAATTGAAAATATCGCGTTCAACGTTGCATTTGTCGAATTATTACATCGATCGGTCTGATACGTGTGATTCATATAATTCCGGTCGTATTATGAAAGATACTTCGAATCAGATGATGATGAGGTAAAGCTATCGAGAATGACAAATTTATAATGCAACGATATAATATTATAAATAGATATTACATTTGAAAACCAAATGAGCAAAAATGACTACTGTAATTAATAATTATCGTGCTTTTATGTTACCATTCGATGACTAAGAGACAATAATTGATTCGCAGATTAATTAAGTCTGTATTATCTATCACCTATTCCACGATCAAATCTATCAAATCTACGTTACACTCTGTTCTTAATATTCGACGTTTGAATAAAGTTATTTATACGTGTAATACGTTATAGCTTTCAATTAATAAATAGAATTAAACGATACAGCGTCGCGTTTGAAGTATCACGTTGTGCGTCGAGCTTATTAATATTAAACAAATATTAAAGTTAGAGGAATTAAAGCGATGTTGTATTCGGGCGAAGAATAGACTATAGATAGCCACGTTGACCGGCACAATTATCGAACAATGAAACTTCGTATAACATAGGAAAATACTTGTGTACGATTATTGAAATGTAAGGTTTGCGCGATTAGCGTACTTTCGACTTACGTTTGGCCCAGTTCTTTGGTCATATTCTCTAGGATTAAGGCGTAAAAGTTTGCGGACGTCATACACTGGCAACCGTGTCGCCTCGGTTTCGCAAGTTTCCACGGCTTAAAATTCAGTTTAGACGCAGAACGAGTCTCGAGAACCTGCTCGTGCGTTAATTCGTGAAATATTTTGCAGCCAGCCGATGCGAGGCTACGTGACTCATAGTTCGCCTATGATTAAAAGTACGATAATCGATGAATCCCGTTTTACCGTGGCTTTTTATTGGCACTTGAATCTTATCATCGAACGGTTGAACCAAAAAACGTAAAAAGTCGATTTCTGTAATTCCATCTATATCGTTCGATAAACTTTGGGTTAAACGTTCCGTGACGTGTAATGTTTTCTACGGAGGAACCGCGTGATAAGAACCGCGTCGGTCAACGACGAAGGAGCGTAAAATTTTTCTCACGTCCGTTTATAACTGTTAACACACCGTTGAGACAAACTCTGTAATTAAGCGATCGTTCTCGTTCGCTGTTTCGGAATCGCCGACCGTACAGAGTAAATGAAAAGTTCCCTTAATCGCAGAATACCTGACGTTACGTGTCATCCACGGTTGATCGTTCAAAAAGAAGTCCTTTATGCTCGATAATTTGCACAAAGCATCGACTCGGCGCAACGCTATTGCAGTTTTTCGTTGATCGATTTTTTTGTGTATCTAAGAAGTAACGGTTTTATCTGAGAAATACAAATATGTTTTGTACGATTAGACAGGAACATACCTTTATCGATCTTTGCCACACTCTGATCTTTATTACATCAGTTTCGTTAGTTTTGTTATTTGTAAAACGAACATCGAACATCGTTTTCTTTGGCCCCTGTAGTTATTACAGTTTGAAATAATTGCATATCTGTCTTCTAAATTGCATATCTGTCTTCTAAATTGCGCATATCAGGCAATGCTTGAGTCAACGAAATCGCAAACTCGAACGTAAATATTGTTTTGTCATATCAATAACTAGAACTTCAAATTGACTTTAAAATGCTTGGGAAAAAAGGAAAAACTATAAAAGATAACGAAAATCGAGTTGTTTATTCCCGCGCTGTTAAATCTGACGCAAGCAACTGTTATAAAAAGGAACCTACTTTCAGTTGAAACGTGTTTAGGTAGTAAAGCAACTAGACCATGAAGGAACAAGACATTTCCCACACGCGATTTTTCTCCGATTATCATTCCAACTAAAAACTTTCCTCGTTAAAGAGCGTTAACAGCATCCAGCTCGAATTATGCAAATAAATAAAATTTATTCTTTAGCGATAAATCACATTTTTCTCGCTAGAGAATCGTAAATAAGCTTGAGAACGTTAAAAGCGTTCGCTTGAAAAATGAATCGTTTCGAACCGCGATAACTTGAAAACGATTGCGTGAAACGCAAAAGTTTAAACGTTAGCTCGTAAGTAAAGGTCGATACTTTTATCGTAGGTAAAAAGCGCAGGTAAAAATCTATAGAGAGTAAGATTCCATCGTGGACGTGATTCGTGGAGCGAGTTTCTCGAAAGAAATATATAATTAAATATAAATATACGCGCTCTGGTTTCATTTTAGTGGCAGATGTCAAAAACTAAGACGCGTTTCGTGTTGCCGGTCGAATTCAGCGTTCTGCTATTTCACAGCATAGACGAGGTATATTCGTCGGTGGTCAGAACGCGAAATATTTCACGATTTATGACGGCGATAATCGTGTCAGCGTTTATCAGCGTTCGGTAAGAGATTCTGCGATATTAGTCATACCGTACGTATGTTTGTCTATCGTAGAATTTAACGTGTAATTTTGGCCGAACGGTTTGGCTAACGATCGATCGATATCTTCACGACGGTATTATTTCAAAGCGATAACTATATCGATCGTAACGAAACATTCGTATTTTCCAGATATATAAATTTACAGAAATTGTTTAGCAAGCATTGTAGAATATAATCGTTAACTCGATTTTAAACAAATGCCAATAAACGCCATACTGTGCGTAACACGATGGAAATAGTAGAAACGAGAGCTGTAGCTGTTTCTTTACAAAAATTGCCCCATCTATGCGTCGTATCACGATATATCGAATTCGAGAAACGAATTTCTCGCATAGTAGTTGAATTTTGTTATTCCGTTACCGTGAACGTCGCCTTTAAGCACTTGCGCGTCGTTTCTTAGAAAAGTTAATATCGGGTTTTCCTCTGAATATCGCAGGCAAGGAAACGACAAGTAGAAAATTATTCAATGTTTTGCTGAAATGGAAAACCATCGCAACGGAAGACAGCTCCGATAACCTTGTCCTTTCAAAACCTGTAACCGTGAATTTTAATGATACGGATTTTCGTTAGAGATCCTTCGAACGATATATAAAAATGTAAAACAATCGAGTGCTAAAAAATTGGAAAAACAACGAGTTCGAAGGGTGTACGTGGCGTTGACGCGGCAGACCCTGTTCGATTCGTTTTCGTCGAAGGAGAGAAGGATCATCGGGGGACCAATTAGAGGATACCGCGGTCTTATTGCGCGGTCAAATATAAATCTCGGAAGGACGAGGAACCACCATATCAGGAACGGTAGCAGGCAACGCCCTCGGAAAAAAGGATCGAAAAGGAGGGTTCACGGCAAGGATCGAACGACGAACACTCAGGGATGGCGGACACGGTCGAACCGAGGGAGGACCGAGGGGAATCAAAATCGAGGAAAAAGAACCAGGGACACAGTGTGTTGGCTTCAAATCAAGAGACCAGACGAACCGGTCTACCTCTCCGCGAGATGCGTCTAATTTTTTTCCCCGTTCTCCTTCCTTTTTTCCTTTCCATTTTCTTTTTGCTTTCTTTTCGTCTCTCTCGTTTTTTCGCTCGTCCCTACGTTTGCCCAGAGCCTTTCCTTTCACGCGTCCTCCTCCTTCTCTTCGCCGTCGGGATCTACCTTTCACCCCCTCTTTTCATTCTACGAAGATGCCCGCAGGTGTGCGGTTGGGGACTGACCAAAAATCTTGGCCGGGAGTCCCGATTTCCGACTCCCTTGTCGCTGTCGAACGTCGCGTTGATACCGCGGTGGTGCATCCATCTCTCACCGACTATCACGCGATCCTCTCGATCCTACTACGGCAAAGGAGGTGTTGGCTGGAAGGAATAATTCCGCGTCGAGCAAAGGAATCACGACAACTGCTACAGAAAGTGTATCGGAGATTTCACGAACGACGCTCGATCCTTGCCTTTTGCTTTCGTTTTAGTTTTTCTTTTCTTTTCTCTTGCTTTCTCGTCTTATTTTCTCGAACGCAGCGAATGACAGGGGATCAGAGTCACGAATTCCAAAATGACTATCGACTATCGGTAGGTGTTTACACAAAATCTGCGATCTATTTAACGACAGATTAGATATCATTGTTACCCGTGATAAACACGATCGAAAATACTCGTTAAAAATTGATTGGAAACACGAAATACTTTTCTAAGCGTAATATTATTCGATCGACGAAAAGATAAGATAAATTTATTCGACTATTTTCAAAAGGAAAAAAGCAGCGAAAAGATTTTGATTGTCTTTAATTGGCAATCGAGGCAAGTGATTCGGTTCAGTTCTGTATACGAGGATGTCTACAATATTTCAACCGTGTTGGCCATTATCCAGTAAACTGTAGCTAAACGTTGTTCTACCGTAAAAAAGGGCGTCTTTGCGACTTTCGCTTAAATCGAGCGATTGCTGTCAGTTAGTAGGAGAAGTAGTTCATCTGTACGTGTATTATATAAGAAAGCGATATCCGCGTTGAAACTGAAGATATAACTGGCCGTTGAAGCTAACCGAAAAGTCATTTTTCTTAAAACCAGCCGAGAACTTTTCCACCAGGTACGACCTAGTTGGATCAACGCGACGCGTTTTATGATAATTAATTATCATCGTCGTAGATCGTAGCAGGTATCTGGAGTTACGCGACCAAGTCGATCAAACATATTACAGAGAAGAAAATGCGATAGGTTTGTAATTCGAGCAAATGCAAGTACGATATGTCGTGTAATATTTAGGACGACGAGAACGACGTTTAAAACGAGTACGAGGCGATACTTTTCGAAGAATCGGGCGATCCTGTCTACGGAATAACGACGAAACGGCGGACCTTGCCGCCTTATAAGCGAGCGAGCGAGAAGAGAGTTCAAGGTGATCCAACGTTATTCAGGATCGGCGACCCTTCGAGACGTTCAGGATTCGTTTAGAAAACGTTCGGTAGGAGGAAATCACACGGTTGTACCGGCGATACGACGAGAATACTTAAAGAGGTGCATTGCTGCACGGTTCCTCGATTCGAATGCAAAGCCGGATCGTAAAAGGCGCATCGAATGGCTCTTAACCTTAACATTTTCTCTCTACGGAGGTTTTCGATTTTGTCACCGTTCCTTAAACGTGACACGATCTTCCGCGATTTCTCCGTTTCTTCGTTTCTTCTTCGTCGACCGCTTCCAACTAAGATTTGATGTTAAGCCGCCGTGATCCCGAGATATTAAGTTACAATTGAAGATATTTCGTTCTACCTAGACTACACTCGACCAGCGGCATATCGACGGCGGCGGAATCAGCTTCGATACGTACGCGGTCCGGTTGAATAACCTATAACGTATAAGAGCGACCACGACGTGATTTCTTATGGAAAAAGATAAGAAAAACATATGGAACAAAATTTGCTCGTTATCGGATTAGTTTGGGAGAAAATCGAGATCGAAAATTTATCGAGTTAAGTCTAAGTAATCGATCCTGTATACGTATACTCGCGAATCCGAGTCGTTTGTTTCTATCCTTTGCCTCGATAAACGATCCCCGATATAATTTCTCAAATAATTGTTAATTCTAGTGTATCGACGATCTTCAACTTCTTTTCTTTCTTTCGCCTTTTATCCGAAATTAAATTCCTCGCAGCTTTCGACCAAGCCTATCGATCCAATAATTAATATAGCGCGAATTGCCACAACGAATTAGATGAAAATTTCTCGAATATCCTGCAGCAGAGATATATCATAAAGTAACGCCGCTATAAATTCGAAGATCACGAACGGCATGCCCGTTTCGAACGCGAATGAATTACCGGGCAAAAGCGTAACGAGAGGAACATCTCACGCCTTTCTCTGCGAGATAATTTGCATGCGACCGACCAATGAATAATTTCGTTCGACGCGAGTGAAAATCGCTTGGAGCGATCGATTGCTCCGAGCCACGCAAAGCAGGACTATCTCTTCTAATTCCATTGGCAACCATTCCAGAGGCAAAAATAAATTACGAATTTGCGGATCGATAAGTTTATTACAAGAGTTTGTTGCAACATTCCGACACCTATAGAATACATTAGGCCAGCTGTGGTCCAACACTTTGATTTTCACAGCTCGTATCGTGACATACGAAATTCTCTTAATTTCTAACTTTGTCGATGCGAAACCTAACAGGTTTCTTCTTTTTATTTCGAATTAGAGCTTCTAAATTATACGCAGAACTGTCCCGACACCCTTTCAAATCGAATAGCTTTCTTGAAATTGACTATTTTCGACAAGTTAGGGCGATTAATGAACCGGACGAGATGCAAAAAAAAAAGTTCGAGGAAATTGCAATTGGTCGGAATCATCTTTCAACCTTTTTATCCAGGCTTGTAGTGGAGATTTAAACGATATATTTATAAACGATTAAAAGTAGCGAGAATCACAGTTTCGATGTCTGTCGCTTGCGTCGATAAACGCACCCACGCGTCCTTCAACCAACTCGTAGTTCCTTCTTGATATTTTGCACCCGCGATAAATATTCCCTTTACGCGTGAAATCGTAGCGGCACGCGTGGTTCCATTAATTTATTAAACGCGAAAGCACGTGGACAAGCGACCTGACCGCTGCGCCGTGGTTGTCGCTGTGACTGTGGAGCGCGCTCGAGGGGAGATGTACGGCAATTTAAAAGCCCGTATTTTCGAAGAGCACACGAGCTGTCTGCTCTGACGTAACACCCCCTGGCCTTCTGGACGGCAGAGCGGGTGGTGAAGCGGCTGGACGAGCAATTTACAAATCAGTTGGAGTGGCTGGACGACATGCGGGTACGCAACCAGGGAAATCGAAAAACCTGGATCCCGAAACGTTCCGACCGATTGTCCGGTCGCGTGTCCCACATCCGACATCCAACGGCACGGCGATTAAGCAGCTTCTCGATTTCTTCTTTCCCACGGGAATGCTCGCCGCGCGTTTCACGCGTATCGAGGAGTCTGACGCATTCGTAAAATACGTTCAATTAGTCAGAGTTTAATCCGAGGTAATGGAAACGTTTCCATGTTCTCGCTGCTGAGATTAAAATATATCGTCGAAGCGTCCAAGTCTATCGAGCAAAAGGATTGACTCTTGTGATTTTCTACCGTCCAGTTATGCGCAATGTTCGAATAATACGCACCTAAGGATATCTTTTTTCTGTGTTGGAAAAATTGCCGAACAATTGCAGTTTTAATATGAAATACGATAACGTGAAGCACGACATTGTCTCTAGGTAGTTTTTCAGAAACTAGCGGACCGATCGACTTCGAGCCTTTTTAGTCGCTGTCTTTTGCGTTCGAGGGATTCGAGGGATTCGAAGTAAGAAAAAGAAACTTTTAATCGGATCGCAACGTTGATTTTAATGAGGAAGAAAATGAGAAACGCGAGGGAATAATCCAAAACGCGAGGTAGAATCTTCTTTGCGGAAAGAAAAAAATGAAACGAGGAGAAGGAGAGAGGAGCGACGAGAGGTTGATCGGTGAAATTCGGCGGTAGCGAATTCTTGGCTGGTTCTTCGTTGAAAATGTCCGGCGAAACGAAATAAAGAAAGGGGAAGAAAGAGGAAGGAAGAGGAAGAAGGAGGAAGAAGGAGGAAGAAGGAGGAAGAAGGAGGAAGAAGGAGGAAGAAGGAGGAAGAAAGAGGAAGAAAGAGAAGGTGGCTGACGATGCTGAGAGCCACGAAGAATGAAGTAAGAGTCGTAAAACGGGTTCTCCTGGACCCCCTTGGCTGTGCTTTTCTTTCTCTTTTTAACCGAACCTTCGATCTTTCGCATTAAACGCCACGATGTTTTAACTTTTAACGAGCGACAACGGCAAATTTGCCGCTGAAAAACCTGCGATAGTTTCCGGTTTCGTGTTACCAGATGCGAGTGTCGTCGACTATCTTATCCGTAAGCCTATCGACCGACGTGCATTTCAACCTACCGATAAAGGCTAACGCGATTACTTTATTGAAATTTCCGCGGGAGGCACGCGGACAACCTGCCCAAGTTTCTCGTTAGATCGCTACTTGTTACGTATCGTTAATTTTGCTGAACGGAGGATTTTCAATGTTCGTTCGTGCGTTTTAAGGAAGGAGCTGCGTGTCGCGAGACCTTTCTTACCTGGAACGACACGATTATCGATTTGAATGTTTAGATCGGGCGATCTGTCGATCGTTTGTCATCGCGCTACGATAATCCTTGTTATCGGTGTGCGATCGATCGAGAAAAAAGCAGCTCGGGTATCTTTCGCCGAGATGACAGCACGACGATCGGTAATACGTATTTCGATTTCGATCGACGACGATCGATTCACGCTACACGGCGTCATTCCGTTTGCGGTCGAACGCTTCCGATCGATTTATCGGGTCTAATCGCGTGCCCGTGGTTACGTGACCGCGATCGTTCCCTGTATGAAGAGAGTCTAACACCGTTCGAACGATAAATGGAGTACGGCCGTGATTTTTCTCTTATTACGTCTTGCTGGCACAGCTTGCTTTTCCCTTGCTGGGGACCGGTTTCGGACCTTTTAACGGGCCCTCGTTAATTATCGTCGTTCGGTGTTTGAACGTTGTTCAACGTTGCGAAGAAACTTGCATCCACCTGGCAACGGACAACTTAGAAAAACGTAGATGGAAGAAGAGGTTATCGTTCGCGTTAAACGACGTTATCCGTTAATACGATAGTATAAGGAAACTTATTTCAGCGAAAGAGATTGCGATATGTTTGATGAGAGAGGAAGTTGCATAACAGAACTGTTACAGATCAGGAGAGCAATAATTCGTTCGGAACGATATCGCGAGCAACTCGGCACAGCTACAGGCAACGATCGAAGAGGTATGTTCGTTTTTCGGAGAAGAGGAGGAGAATTGCCATTCTTCGGTGCAACGATGTCGGACTATATTTGACTTTAACGATCCAACACCTAACCCCAATAATAACCTAACCCCGGTCGAATTCGGACAGTAAATTGGCAATCGGCGAAATAACGAGAACCACTTTGTTTACGTGAACGAAATAACCTGATAAATGTATTTTAATCGTCAACAATCAATATTAATAAGTAAGAAACAACGCGAGATAAGGTATTAAAAATAAGATAAGAATATTTTTAACCAAATAACTCATCGATCGGTGGTTGGCTTTTTCTGAAACTTTTTCTTTTCCGTCTTCGCTGTCATTCGTCGCGCGCAACGAAATCGCCGACGTACAGCCATCCTTCGTAAAACTGGTTTGTTTAATCGCATCTCGTTAATCATCGTTCCTTATTCGTCCCTTATCGATTATCTATCGTGTATTCTGAAAACTTGTTTAAATTTCATTTACATGCAAACTGTACTACGTTGTTTGGTATCGTCGATTCCGATCGGCCTTTACCGTTCCACCGGTACAATCGACTTTGATTTTTCGTGTACGCCGGTTTTCCTTTATTGCCATATTTCATTATCCGCGAGTTTGAACGTTGTTCATTCGCTCGTGCATCGCTATAATTTAGACTCGACGAAGGTTCCAAGCAACTTCATCTCCGTTTCCACCCGTCTTTTATAAATTTCTTTGCTTCTTTGCTAAAAGTAATTATCGTTTTATCCGCGATTAAAATTATCCCTTATAAATTTCATTTCGTTGCGCGTCGTTTGTCCGTTTCGACGAAACCAACTGCAAAGTACGATAGTATGAAAGTTATGACACTCGTAGAAGAAAATAAGAGCGGAAAAAACGGGTTCTATCGGTATTTAGCCGGACGAGGTATGCGGCATAAGGTTCTCGGCCTTTGACCCCGGCGAGCTCGTCATGGAAAATCCGTCATGGCGTCCCCTTCTTTTCCATGGAAGACCTCTTTGTAATGCACGATGGCGGAAAGCATACGCCGTGGTATTTCAATCGTGTCGCCTGTGCATCATGACCGCTGCAATCGCGAATGCAACGACTTTCATTATTCCCCTCGCTCTTCCGCGATATCGACGTTTCGTTGCACTCGCCAGATCAAAGAATCGCTGCTTCCTCCAACTTCTATGAATATATTTGCCTTGCTCGAACAAGCCGCTATTTATAGTTTATTTTCGTCGTAGCGCATTTGTCACTACGATAGATTCCAGCTTGCGATTCCATAGTGTTTGTTTATCTGTTTTACGTACCTGCTAGATTCGCATAGTTTCTTACACATCTCTTTACTATCTGCTTGACAAGTTCACGCGTCTTTTGGAAAATTCGATGTAACGCTTGATAAATATTTTCGTGATTTTTTCCTTTCTCCGACTTTAAGAAGATATTTAAACCAACTTTGGCTGGTCTCCATTTAGAAAATATATTCCATTCGATCCGGTAAAGTAGGAACTAAGAGAATCGTACAGCTTGTTGTAAGATTTATCCAAAAGATGATAAAAATAACGAATGATTATCTTTTTCGTGTAAATTAGCCGTGACGCACCCTCTTCTAACTAACTTGCATATATATTTTGAAATCTTCAACGAAATGAATTATTTATGATAGAACGTTACACTCGTTGAAGCAGAGAATTATTCTCTGCATCCGAGTCGAAAGTTCTAATTATGCTTATTAAATTTTCCAAAGAGACCTCTGGTTGCAACGATTTTCACAGACGCTTGTCAAAATACTGTACACCGGAACGAGTCTACTACTTTGTTCGATTCTTTCGAACCATATTTATAATCGTCCGATCGATTGTAAATATGGTAAACTAATATCGTTTAATTAGAACAATTTTAATTAGAAAGGCCGCGTCATATTTCTTAATTGAAGGTTGAAAAACGCTGTAATAACGAGCAGTAACTTTTAATTAAGAGGGGGAAACGCTGTAATTGTTAAAAAGATCGTTACCTTCCTCGCGAACCATATAGTTATGGCACAAACCGCATAGAAATCTTTCTTCTACGTCCGATTGAACGACTCGCACCTTTGAAACGTTCGAAACATCGTTCAATGTAAATACCATTCTCCTCGTGTTTTTCTCCGATTTTTCTTACAGAATATGCTTTTCAGATGTATTACGTATAAGCGATATTCATCACACGTTATGGGCAGGACTCGCGTAACGTGCAATTAGCATCGAAAGTTTTCTATAAGGTAAACTATTATTCAAACAGACGCGTAGATATCGTTGTTACAAGTACTAAGCTAAATCTAGAACAATACGCTCAACAATATAACACACGTTATTATCTGCGTTTCCCAACAGACGTCATACATACGTATAAAGATATATATGACTAATATATATAAATATATGACTAAAAAGAAATATATATAAAATCCGCAGGCTATTGAGATCGCCTCTTACAACTCTTACGTAGCGCTAAATTGTTTTCCTACGTTTCATTGTTAGTCTTTTAATGACATTTTAATGACAAAAGATTGACAAAATTTTCGTAGAAACCGATGATCGATGATCGAATACGTTTGATTATCGTTATCATTATTATTACACGCACATGTGTGTATATATATATATATCGGTCACAGAGCGCTTCTAACGAGAAGAAAACAACGATAAAAATTAGAGTACGCCTATCCCTTTCGAAACTGCACGAAAATAAATCTTAACAGAGTATGCGTTGTTACTTGTCCATCGACAGACTGTTTCATAGGTTTGTTTAATGCAATAGTGACCCGTGGTGGACTTTGTAAGTAGCCAGTTGTTACCCGGCAATTTTCAACAGCAGGCGCTTGTCGTTAAACGTCAGCGTCACTCTTGGCCACTTGAGACCATCATCGTACTTAAAATGAATCGACCATAGCAGCTCGTAAATACTGCCATCCCAGTAAGCCAATATAAGCCAACGCGTAGCATGCACAAAAGTTCTATGGCCCTTGAAGAAATATTCGATCGTTTTCTATCTTCGATCCATTAGATGACGAAATAACAAATTTTCTACATCGAACGAACGGTTTGCTCTCCGTATCTGTGTGTACGCGTGTGTAGATACACAGAGTATTTGCTGGCTAAACCTTTCCGATATGTTTTATAGATATAAATCAGAAAAATTATATTTTTATGTAACGTAGTGCTTGTAATGTACCGCCAAGTGCTAAGATTCGAATGCAAGCGTCGTTTCTTTTAAAACCATAGGGCGTTTCTTAAATTTGCATCCTAAGATATCAGAGAACGTAACATATCTATATATATATATAATACTGGTTTTCACGAAAAGGTTACTCGACCGAATTAGGATTATTTCTAAAATAGTTCTCGCCGAGAGAGACATACTCGAATAACACGGTTGCGATATACCACGTACCTGGTCGCAAAGAAGCGAAAGATTAAACAGCGATTAAAACGTTGTTTACGAATGAAATACGTTAGAAAAGGTGACGTACGATAACCGTGATGTATCGCTACGTGATAATAATGCCTGCATAAATATGGAATCGTTAAGAATTTCTCCGTCGAAAGGAAAGTACGATTATACGATTACTCATCGCGTAAGATGCATCGTACAAGAGGAAATAGAAAGTACTTTTGCTATTTCGTTAAATGTACATGAATATAATTTAAGCCGTCGGTCATCCAAGTGATTTTTACATAAAGCTCGTATTCATTCTACCGACAACGTTTACGCTGTGAAAAAAAGGAAAAGTGCAAAAACTTGTATTACGCGAAACTACTGTTTGAATACGTATATCGTTACATACCTGTTTCTTCACTTTCACTGAATTATCGATGAAAATTTACTCCGTCTATTAACGTTCGTCTTCAAATTGTATACGCGAGCGTGATTAAGCTTCTTCTTCGCTTTCGTCGTTTATACGTACCTACTTACTTTCATGCAACTGGTGAAAACGAACGATTACGACTTTCCACGTTGATACGAGAAGTCTCCGAATTATCGTTTCTTAATTCTTTACTTAAAACTTTGGCCGAATGATATTTCAAAATAACTTTAGTTCGCAGAAGCACGGTGCACAATTACAGAGCAACGAACTTCATAATGGAACTAAATATAGGTTTGGAAAATATTTCGTGCGATTGCTCTTGTAAATTACAAATTGGACGTAGTTTTATGGACACACCCAGTATATAAAGACAACATACACAAATACGGCGATATATTGTACGTACAAATGTATGTAACGTATAAACGTATATACCGGCGTAATTAGCGATTAGAGATACACGTAGGTATGAAAACAAATAGCACCCTGTGCAAATAATCATATTTTCTCGAATGGATTTTTATTGAAATTGCCGCTATTTATGGGGACAGAATGCTCGAATGCTGGAACGAAATATGCTTCGTTCGTCGCCTTCTGGAACCTGCGACGCGATACGATTTACGCGTTGTTCAAAATTGTTCAAAATTGTTCAAAAATTTGCGAAAAAATAGGTATAAGAATCGTCGTTGCGTGGAACAAGCAACGAACAAGCTTTTTCCATATTCGATAAACTATTCACGGCAACGAAATTCTTACCGAAGCGAGTACTCGCGTATAGTAGTTGGTTATCTATAGGTATCGAGTTACGTTACCGCTCCATTAATACCAGCGAGCGATGAAATAATATCGATCGAGATACGCTACTGTTTGCGGTATGACGATTTTCCTTGATAAACTGTTATCGCAAGTGTTTACTGTCCCATTCGGTCCTCGTACTATAAAACGACTGATTATTTGTAAATATGTATCAATGACTGATTAGAACCGATCGATTCTCTTATTTACTTTTGTAAAAAATTCCATCGATTGAGAAAATATTATTGGTTCAACGAATGATTATCTTCGTAAACAATGCGGAAGAATTAAAATCCTGAACGTGATGTTTGATATCGATACAGTGAAAAATTTCAACGAAAGAGCTGATAAATCAAACATCGTGTTTTCTTTTCCACGATCTTGATTCTTTCCATAGCCTCCAGTCACCAAGAAAAATATCAATTACCATTTATGACGTGTCCTCGTACGAGTCGAAAAAGGAGAAGAGAAAGAAGCGAAACTTTCGCTGTCAGTGCGTACCCATCGTAGTTTGCAGTCTGTACGAGTGGCATTCTCCGCGTGAACTATACCGAATGGGTTCCATTCCATCTCGTCTTTCGCCTTTGCCACACGGCTTCCACGACAACCGTCTGTATCCGCCACTGAACACGCAGGATGTCTCGTTTAAGAATATAAATGCGAGTTTCGCGAAAACTACCTCGCACGAAAAAAAGTTGTATAGGTTGCGCCTCGTCGCGTTCCTTTTCTAGACGACGATTTTTCAATTAGCGCCCTATCGAAAATGTATCTGCGTATTTGTATCAATCGTGGAAACAAAGAAACCTTTCCAAACGATTTGGTAGCCGTGGTATTGCAATTAAACGGAAAGAAACAATACGGTCGAATGCTCGTTGCGAGTAACCAAATGGTACGAATAGACGCCCGTTTTTTTATCATTATATTATAGTTACTAGCCATAAATCAAACGGTAAGTAGGTATTAGCTGGCCACGGGATCGCAGCAACGAGCATCTCGCGTCTTTCCCCGCCGAATGGCATTCGGATAGGTCAGGTTCTATCTGCGGTTCGCGTGAAAAAAAGTCGCATCGTCTTGCTTCGACCGCGGAGGAATGTAAAGTTTTATCGTTGACTGTACCTACAGACTCGTCTCAAAGACCGAACACGCACGGTGACGTGTCGGTAACGTACTCACACAGCAGACTTAATTTGTGGTTCGACGGCGTCTCTATCCAAGTATACATGAACGTGTGTACAGACAGAGAGATAAGAAAGGCTGTACGTGTGAATGGGCAAAGCGTCACCTTGAAAAGGAGTAAGCGTCGAAAGAACGTCTTATGTACGATGTACTTAATATGTAACGGATATACCTATGTATGTACGTGTCCATTCGCATGTACCGAGTAAATGTATCTATGCGTAAGTCGACGAATGAATCGAGGCGCTTGCTCGCGATCCGCCGGTTCCTTGCCTCAGTTCTAACTCGATGAACTAACGCGGTGTTTCGATTTATCGTTTTATCCGGCTCGTAGTTGATAAATAAAGCAACGCGTTTATTTAACAATCGCTGCGAGGTAAATACGAAACGATCGTATTGCGAATATTTTATTTACATAAATGGCAGATCCTGTCTGAAAACCTATTACGTAACGAGAACGTCTTCGATTTATGGTATCCGGCTGGCTGACGATCCTGATTAAACGTTTACACGACGATACAAATTTCTCCACCCTAGTCTAGTCGGTCGCTACGTTTTGTAATAAAGGACAACAACGTGACGACCGCGAATAATGGCTACGCATTGATGTACGCGAGGTCGCGTATGTATCTGTGCCATATCTGCGAATGCATATAGCAGCGAATTATTAATGCTTATTTATGTATACGCTTATCTAGGCGAAACGCAAATACGCGATTGAAACTGGTATTCTTGCAAAATGCACGCTTCGATGATCTTAATAACGTTTAATGATCGTTAATTGCGCAAACGTAGAAGAAATGCAACGTAGACGATGCTTTTAACCGAATATTAGAATATTCGTATTACGACGTGCGTTCGTCGCGCTCGCGTCGTAAAAAGAGAAGGTGGATCGGAGCCGTTTCACACGATGACAGGCTGCAGTGATAAAAGAGGCTGTGCGTGCTAGCTCAGCAAGCGTCACTCGGCTCGCAATTTTCAAGAATACGAGTTTTTCGTCGTCGAGATCTTATTTGCTACGAAAGTATACTAGGAACGCTCCGATAACGCGATTCTGCTGTTGGAAGTGGAAAACGTGGCAGCGCTGACGCTTTCGTTTCGCGAAATTCACGTCAGCAGACGCACAAACCATTGCTGTCTAGAATTTCCATGAACTCGTAGAGGTAAAATTATCGATAGGAACCGGTGTTTATCATTGATACTCGATAGTTAATAAAATTAGGTAAACAAAGTAAGAGAATAAAACGTAGATGCCAAGTAAAACACTTGGCAGCTGAAATAAATGGAAACAGGAATCGAAAAACATTTGTAGAAGTTTAACACGACGAGAAAGTGTTGCTCTGTTCGGGCATGCGAGCAACGTTCTATGTACTTAGGTATATAGCTGGCAACAATAGAGATTGTATACGCGAGAGGCAAAGATCCGAAACGATCGTTTATGCGCCCTCTTTCTCGCCGTCCATTTCACTCTAGCCGCTTCTCTACCTTTTTATTATTATCTACCGTTTCTTTACCGCGAGTTGACATCGTCGTCACGTAGCAGACTTCCTACGTCCTACGTCCTACGAGCCAGACTGCCTTTCTGAATACATAACGTCCCTTTTGTACATCCCTTCGGCTTAATCTCCGATATCTGCACTTATCTCGTCGAGAACGTGTATAACGAAGTTACGAAAATACGTAAACTCGATATTTTGTCGAAGGTCGAGCAATGTACATAAAGCAAACCGTTGATCCGAAAGCACGCGAGACCTCTGGCTAATTAATTTCGGACGTTTTCCGTATGTAACGGGTTTGGCGTACGTATGGAACGCGAAACGAGCATAAAACCGTCGAAAGCAGCACGGCATCGTAATAAACGATCTACTTAAATTCCTTAATGGTAATTATAAAATATTGCCAGACAGAAGGGACAAATATGCCTGTTACGGCTACTGATACATGGAGACGCGCGAACAATGTTCCCACGCGCGGAATATAAATCAAACGTGAAGAACGCGTAAAAAGTCGTGTACAGGTTGTTTGGTATAGTCGAAAAAGGAAGCGAAAAAGGGAGAAGAAAATGCAATGCCGTGAATGCAGCGCGACATTCCGTCTCCTGCATATATAATGTCCATTGTCGTTACGCGTGTGTTGGTGACGTGGCGTGGCGTGGCGTGGCGTGACGTGGTTTACTCCTCGGGATCTCTCTCTCTCTCTCTCTCTCTCTCACTCGAATAGGTACGCAGGAGGGATGGTGAACCGTTAAAAAATGTCTAGAATTTCGAACGACCACTCTCTCGCGAGCGAAGAAGTTTCTAATCAACGTGGAACCAAGACCCTGATGGTCACGCGTCGCTGCAATGTAAAACGAGAAATTCTTTTTTCACGTTGGAGATGAGGTCGCGACTCCCGGTTCTTCTATGAAAGACGCGTACGTTTGAAAAACGATCGCCCAACGAAGCGATCCGGCGCTTTGCGGAGCAAAGAGGAGTCCTATGCGGTAAGATCGACGCCTTATGCCTCGGACTGTACGTAAATTTGTATCAATTGCCGGTACAGCTGCTTCAATTTATTGTGGGATTAGAAACAATGAGTGGGGTCAAATGGTCCCTTCTTGTCATAATGTACCAACCCTCGTTGCCGTCTGTTATGACGTCACTCGCACGACCGAAATTATCAGTCGTCCATTTGCTTTTCGAGCCGCGCCTGCCCAATCGTCGTTTCTCTCGATTGAATCAAGAGAAAATCATTGTGCCGCTCGTATATGCGCTGTATACGAGTTGTTCTCCACTTTTATTCGTTCGTTGGTAGGGTCACTAGAATTTTCCACCGACGATTCCTCTCCATACGAGCTATACAGTGTATAACGCATCGAGCATGCGTTCAAGGAAAGAACGATATCGCAAGGACAGCCACGACGATATATAAATATATGGTAGATATACTATATTAATCGAATATACTATAAACTACGTTTAACGTAAACGTTTACGTTTGTCCCTACGCTAATACGTATTAGGTATTAGGTATTAGGTATTAGGTATTAGGTTGCAATATGTGTAGAAAGTATCGTTTGAACGTTCGAGATTCTTCGCGCGTCAGGTCGTTTGAAATAGGATCTAAAGTCTACTCTTTTTCGATCTAGCTGCTGGAATTGGCCACATTGTCCTTTTTTACCATTTTCTCTTTTAAAATATTCGTTTGCGAATAACTATCGCGCGTCTTTGTAACGAAAGAAACGATCGTACGTGGCGATAAGAAAAAGCAGCAACGTACCGTGTTAAACATTTTTGAGTCGAATTACAGCGTGTCATGAAACGAATTGCGTTTCACAATCACTTTTTATCGAGTCGATAGAGATCGAAGAGATGGAAATGAAACGTAATAACAGTGATTAACGCGTCCGACCAAGTCACTCGATTCACGCGAATTAATCGGTTTACAAAAATGAAAACAACATCTATTTATACCGATAAATTCCACGTAATCATCGTGGATAAAGAGCAACGTTGAAGTTTTGGTCGTACCAGTGTTTCCCTTTATCGGCGACAGAACAACGCTTCTATTCTATTCTATTCCATTCGATTATCAACAAATAAACGGATCTTTGTTGTATTTACGTATTAGATGCGAACGATAAATAAAGAAAAATATTTTAGTTCGCAAACGCGTACACTAACGACCAAAGATTTCGATCGGCGATTAAATAGGCGACTCGATGAGAAGGGATAAATCTGAGAACGATCGTTACGCGACAGGACGGCGAGGGAAACAGACAAAATTTCTAACTGTTTCCGATAACGAGATAAACGTAGCCCAAAAAGAGCGAAAGATTTAGGAGAAAAATACCGATCGTGCGCTCAGCCGTAGAGCACCGATGGACCAACGACCAACGATCAACGAAACGCGCATCGACGAGCTTACGGAGCCTGATAACGACGAACCCTTGAATCGACTTACTCGTACGAATATAAACGCTCGATAATAGCATCCTGAATCGCTCGCGATTCCTAGATCCATGTAAAACATCGCGCGTACAACATCGTTCGACGAAGATAAGAGGGATTGACGCGAGCGAGGCACGATAAGAACAACTAATTTTTTCTCCGATTCGGTTAAAAGTTATCGGTACGTAACCTTTTCCTTTTATTTCGTTCGACACTTATCACGAAAGTCTGTTTTCGTTTATGGATTGTTGCCGAGCTTATCTATACTAGAGAGTAACGCTGCACTTTTCCCACTTTTTCTCTGTCATTCGGTGATTCTCTACTTACTTACTCGAACGTTTCGTAATTGATATTAACCAGCGCTAACTATCCAGTAAAATACTTTGCTCTTCGAACGACATTTTTCTCGTCGTGTACCGATTATGAAAGCGTCTAACGCGTACACGATTTCGATTGCACGATCGTTGTACGGATTAAATCAACGAATATGATTTTATACTGCGCTTACTATCATCCCTCGGTTCGTGTTCTTTCTCGGATTCTCTTCTTTTTCTTTTTTTCTTTTTTTTTTCTTTTTTTTTTTTTTTTTTGTTTTTTCAAAACACAACTCCACGCATTATCATGCTTATCTTCCCTTTGCCGAGTCACGAACGATAACGCAAACACTTGACTCGAACGGGGACAAAATTGGCTCGGTCGATTCATCCGACGATGAGAGGGCATCGTTTTATCGAGTGCATATAATTATAACCTACGCCGATGGACAGCATAGCCGGTATTATTTACCGCATTATCGACGTGCTTACGTTCGTATTATATTTAAATTAATTTCACGATAACCTCGAAAAAACCGAGATAACCCCGTGGAAGATGAGATGGCCAACTTGGAAAAGGAAGAATGACAATGGCATCTTTTACGCGCATCCAGTGCACGTTGAATGCTTTTGCGAATGTAGGAAAATACAGCTAGTTCCCTCGACTGCACGATACTGGATAATTAGTAAAAGAAAGCTAGCGGTTAGCGTCTTATCGAACAGTGATTTTATTGTTCGGTTATTGAACGCGTAACAATTAGATGAGCGAGGAATGTAACAACGAGCCTCCAGCGTTATGTCGATAACTAACGTTTCGAGCGACCTATTTTTATCCCTGTGGAGGCGCGGGGTACGGTCGCGTGATAACGAAAGGCGACTTTTCCATTCTCGGAACACGTTAGAAACGGAGAAATTTGCCTGCGTACGGAAAAAGACGGTGACGAAATCCTAATACGTACGTGGAATTAACCGACCGAATATTATCGATCGAATAAAGAATAAAGAGACCGTTTTATCGGCCAGAGGCGGCTGGACGGTGTCGCAGAGGACAACGATACTATCGGGGACCAATGGATTCACCTGAATAGATATAACGACGACGTACGAAATTCAGTTAAAGCCGAGGAAAATTGAGTCAACCGTATGCGACCCGCTCGAAATGCAAAGCTATTCCGCATACGCGTTCCTACAATTTCTTTCGTAAGGGGTTCAACGTCCTGTTGCCGCCTCGATTTAATTGGCATCGGCGATCGCCGATCGCCGATCTCCGCCGCGCCGGAAGTTTGAATTTCAAATGCGCTCGCTCAAAAATAACGCAGCGAACGAAAACGATTTGACACAACACCGTTAAATCTTCCCCTTTTACGAACGTTTAACCAAATCGAACCCGATTAATCTCATCCGCTTTCTCCACTGTCCGCTCGAACGATAATCTCGATATCGCGAATTTCAATCGCTTTCTTGCCCCTTTCCAATGATCGACGACGGTACGGGATATATTCGAACGACGTTAATCGTCGAGCGTGTTTTGCCAAGTGAATTGTTATCGCTGGGCTTAGATATCGTGCCAATTGATTTTAAATTGGACAAATCAAACGATAATAGTATTAATAGATACGTACGCAATCGGAACGATCGACATAAGTTGATCGATATTCCGACTTGTAGGAAATTTACGGTTACCGTAATTATCTGTACACGTTGATTATGATACGAGGAAGAAATTGTTTCGAGTCGATGTGGTAGCGTCACGTGGTTACCGAATATTTACCGGCCAATTTCTTTGAATAGAACCGCGAATAGAACCGCGACATCGGTAGAAATGGTAAGAATCGTGGGAAAAGGGTCGATCGCGAACGAGACCACGGGGCCATCTTCTTTTTCCTTGCAAAAATTCATTAACTTGCCACTTGGATCTCGCGATAGCCATTAGCTAACGAAACGATATGGTCAAACGCGCGTAGAAGAAAGTTTATTTAATCGCGGTGTCCCTCGAGTAATGTACAGCCTAGGAAAAGTATTTTTCACAACAGCGTAAAATACCGCAACAACTGATACTTTTTGTCCATGTATTTGATAGTTTGCACGATACTGGAAGAAGATAAGTAAGTTTGAATATTTTTTAAGTACACGAATATTAACTAGCAGTGTTTAATTAGCGACGTGCTTTCGTAACTCGTCTTTACGAGAATTTCATCTCTTGTTTCTTCGATTTGCTAATATGCGTGTAATACATATCCACGGTCGACGAATAACGGAAGAAAGAATAAAGGGAGAGACGAATAACGAAATACGTAACTTTGGATAACCGAATCTCGTAATAAGCATACGCGGTACGTTAAGGAATTTCAAAGCACGAAGCATCGTCGGGTTAAAGACAATTTCGTTTTTTGTCGCAACATACGGCAAAATAGCGCTGGTTGCCTGCTCTTTGCCGCGCGTAGATAACCACCGACGCATAAATCAAGCGCGTAACGCACTTTCTAACAGGGGGCCGAGAAAGGGACGAAAGTATTATGATCGTGGGTTAGAAATTCAAATGTAGGATACTTATCATCGACTCCCGGAGACTGTAGCTCGTGACGCGATGCCGGTCAGAGTCGAGATGAGATTATCTTTGCCGACAGGAAACGCCGGAACCTTTGCCCCAAGTTGTACGTATTTCGTTTCGTTCGTAACGCGTACTGCGATTAAATTTAACCGAGCTTTATAAGCTAGCTAGCGGATTTTCTCGCCGATTTCGACTAACGAACCAACGAAAGTTGTACTTACGAGCGGTGTATCCGAGCCTGATCTAACCGTAAGCAAGCGGATCGTCCAGCCGTAGAATGGGCGTGGAAAGTGCGTTGAAATTTTGAAAGCGTACAAACATGCTTTTAAATAGCGCGATCGTCTTACACGATAATTAGCCGACGAATAATAAAGTTAGGCGATCCTTTGGTTGAAAATAATGGTAGCGAATTTGCAGCGAACGCGTAGTGGATCGACCGAGGAAAAATTGAAAGCGCAGTTAGACGATGAATGGTTCGAACAGGCTTGGAACACGATCAGTGGGTCGATTTCGTCTACGTAAAGGTGCTGGACGTTGCTCGAGACGTGCCTTCTTATCGTCGATACCGTATAACTAAAGCGGCAGAACGAGGCGCCATATTGGGAGACCGAGAGAACGCCTCTACCCCTTTCCTCTGATAGTACGAGTAGAACAAAGGAAATACACGAACGCAGACGATAGTAAAGTGGCTTTCAGTTGAGATTTAGCTACCGCTGCTGCTGCTGCTGCTGCTACTGCAAATTTTACTTAATTTCTAAATGATTTTAGAATGATTTTAATCAGATCGAAGCGTTTTAATAATAATTGCGCTCATAAAATCGTTATAGCGTTCGAATTGCGTCAAATTTGTTTCACCCTCAACAATGGTAACATACAACGATGGAATAAATTATACTTTTTGAGATGCGACATCGTTGTTGTACATTTTACCATAATCGAGTGCGCTTCGATTAGATTCGTTATAGATAGATAGATAAAAAGCGTATGCAAAATATCCACTCTGGTAATTCTATTGGTAATACGATATTCGTTGTCATATTTCATAAGGTGCGCGTAAAAAGTCCTTCTTCGTTGTGTAATCGAGGATCACGCTAGAAACCTGTTAGAAAAATTTCTCCTCTGCGCACGACGCTGTCCACGATACGAACTCGAACGACTCGATAAATGCGAAACCGCGGCCGAAGCAAAAAGCAAGGAAGAAAATTCGAAAAATGCGTAAACCGAACGTACGATCCGAAGACAACCGCCGCCGGTTGGAAAGCAAATGGAGCACGAAGGAATGAAAATTTCGGTCGAAAATACACACCAGGAACTGTAAATCGGGCAAAAAGCGAGCGAGCCGTTCGATCGACGTTAGGGTAAGAAGCGAGTCGGACCGAGCGAATAGGAGAAAAAGAAAACGGCGAACGGGCCATCGAGGATCTGAGAACGAACGGAGGAGAAAGAAAAACGGGCGTCCAACGAATGGACAGAGAGGAAGCTGCCTATCGTTAAATTGGGAACCACTGTCGAAGATAACCAATGGTCCAGGCACACACGCGTGCTCTTACAAGCGCGAGCATATGCGCGCACACACGCGCGCTCAAGCATACAGTCAGCGTTCGTACGAGATCCGTGTAATTCCAAGAAGCGTACAGTCGTTGGAAAAAGTGACGGGTTCTTCGACGGACTACGTTGGGTCGTGAATCGCGGGGGCGGAGGGCGAGGAAGAGAAGCCGATGGAAATGTGCGCGTTACGCCAGTCGAGCATATTCGCGAAAGTTCCTTGACATCGACGCGGTTGCGAGCAAATGACCAAACGGAACCCAGGAGGTCCCCGAGGTTGCGTACCAAGAAAACCGTGTCGTCAGCCTGTTCGAAGTTCGGCCATCGCCGCTAGTCGCGCTACATTTACCTACCTTGATTTTCCCTACGCTATTCAAAAACGAACGATAGACGCGCGAGATAGACGTCCTACCTTTCCGTATTCGGATATCGAACCGTTTCAAGTCCGTTTGTTATCGTTCATAGAAAATTATCCATCTATACGACTAAAACTCTCCGAGTATACTCGTCAAATTGTACGATAATCGTTAATAATCGTCGAATTATATACGCGTATCGAATATATATAAAGGAATAACGACATAGTTAATTCAAATACGCGGTATAGTCCGTGCGCGTCCTCCACAACGAAACAATACGTAAAAATTTATCTATGACAAGGACGCTTGTCATTCATACTGCAATTACTTGTGCAAACAAGCTGTATCGTATGTAAGTATTAGGTACGCCGCATACACTCTTCGAAGAGTATCCCACTTTACGTAACAACCACCGATGACGCGACCGTTCCCCATAAACGATAGAACCGCGCGGGAATTCCGATAAACCGATAAATTGATAAACCGATAAACCGATAAACCGATAAACCTATAGGCAGATTCGGCCATGTAATTTCGTTCGATAACGTTCGCAGTTGGAAGAACGGCGCGACAACGCGTTTTTTGGCAGTAAACCTCATCGGACGCGCACGATTTCGAAGAGGGCGGTAATCGCGATCGCGCCAATCCACGTCGATTCCTCTTCCCCGAAAGATCGATTCGCCGCGACTCGACCGTTTGAACGGTTCTCCCGCTTTTTACTTTATTTCCGTATCCGTTAGCATGAAAGAAGGATATTCATGAGCGTTTTTTACGCGATCCAGGCCGGCCGTAAAGGGATGGCGAGAGGAGAGGAGAAACAACGGGCCGTTTGTGCATTTCTGGTGACGTTCTCCAACCGGTCGAGCTCGCTGCTCGATGGGCCCTGTTTGCCCTTTGATAAAGTCGAAGCCTTCGAACGAGCTCGATCTTCGTCCATCCCGGAACACGATATGGCAAATTTCCGCCGAGTAAATTGTCAAGCGCGATTTCTCGCCGAGTTCGAGTCGAGGAAACACGAAGGTTGATGGCGATATCCTCTTCCGTGAGACTCGAGAACGGCCGTTTCGGCTCTCGCCAAATCGCGTCCTATCTATCATAGATTTACAGAGATTTACAGAGATTCACCGAGATACGCGTTTCCAGTTCACTTTCGTTTACTATTTCCTCTTGATTTTTTTAACCTTCGGTTACATCGACTTTTTTTTACAAAGATCTTTTACGAAGATTGTTTAACATCGCGCATAGAACGGGAAAATGAATCTACCGTACGATAGCTACGATAGATGAAATTTTGGCGCGCCTTTAGTTCCGTTTTACGAATCTGAAAAAACGTTACATCGTGCTATTTATATAGATACGTCTGGTACACGCTAAAGACTTTTGTCGTTATAAAAAGGAAAAAGGTTCTCCTCTTGCAACGAAAGTTTGAGTTGCGAAATCAACCAGTTATCGTTCAGAGTATCGAGTATCGTCGAAATAATAAATAACTAATAGAAAATTGTAGAAAGTTAGAGACGCGCTTTATCGAATACGGTGTAGCGGAGAGAAAAATTCTCTGACGTAATTTGTCAATTCTTTTTATCGTACCTAACCTTTATTTAATAAAAATATTGGGGCACGTATCACGTGTCCTTTAAATTATCTTGTTTAGCTATACGTCGGAGACACAACATAAACGTAAGATGCGAAGAGCAGTTTTTAACAACTCGCCTCTCGATAAGTAATCATCGTTATATTTTTTAATGTAAAATCGCGTTGCAACCTACTTATCAGCCGTTTCTTTATTTAACGAATGAAAAATCCTTATCACGGTGTTTACGACCTATACCATTTCGTTAACAATGCATTCGATCGATGTTTAGCGACATCTCCGGACATTTGTTCATCTTTTCCCATTCGTTCGCCTTACTTACGAATCGTAGATTAAAAAATATCAAAAATATCAAAGCTTCGTATAAGAAAAGAGAATTCGAAAGCGATAGGAAGATTAACTAATTTTGTCGCACGACGGAGACGACGACTACGGCGACCATTACGTTTTTTGCATAACAAAAATTATCTTGGCTTAGTCAGCGAACGATGGATATACGATATCGTTGAATTTGTTCGACGCGGCGTCGAATTTGCGTGTCACACGTTCGCACTTTCGCGTCATGTAGCTTTCGCTGACATCTTCGCGATTGCGTTCGCGTAAACAGGATTCGGTTTACGCAAGCGGAAACCAACAGTTAGCAGAAACGAAGCTGACGATCGATAAATCTCGTACGTTTTGTATCCTTTCGAAATGCGAGTATATTTATTTTATGCGTATCGTTACTTTACCAAAGAGAATTCAAGATCTATCGATTAGTAATTCGCTACGTTCGATCGTAGAAATAGGCCTCGTAGCTACCACCCTTGTATACGTGTACGGTGTACAATCTTGCAGCATATATCTACACACGTAGATAACAAAGAATCGAACTCGAAGAATGTTTCATTTTTACAATAGTATTCGATGCAAATTACGCAAGCGTTACGAAAATAGAAATCGTTTAACGTATGCGTACGACGTGGTAAACTAAAGCCGGTTTCACACGGAGATACTCGTATCGGGAGCTGCGGTACCGTGTGAATGTCGCCATTTGTTTTAATGTTTCGTTTATCGCCTTCGTACAAATAAAAATTAAAAGGAGCAAATTGAGATTAGAAACGCGCATATATACAAATCATATATATATATATACACAAGTGCAAATAAATACAAGTACAAATCTCGATGGAAGAAGAGATGATTTATGGAAGAGAGGGGGAGAGAGAGAGAGAAAAGGTAAAATACGAGGAGAGCGAAACTACGTTGAACTACGTTCGTTGTACTACGAAGTTGTCAGCATCCACAAAAGGTTTACCGTAGAGCGTAAAATGTGGATATATAACGATTCCGTTTCGGAACGATCATCGTCGAACGGATTGCTCTCTCCGTTTGATTGTTCGTCGATGACGGTACTGAAGCCACGTGGTGGCGGATCACGCGCGTGTATGCACAGCCAACGTAAGTAAGCGACTAAGTTACTTGTACGTACGCACACCACGCACGTGATGCGCTTGCCACGCGTACGTATGCTCGCACAGGTACGTATATCGCTCGCGAATGCTCGACCAGCAAAACGGATTCTCTTTTGTTCGCCAATGAACGCGAGTACAGGGTCGGTCTGCCCTCTGGTCTACTTCGTCTTAATCGCGGTCGGGCAGGTCCTTAACCTTGCCACTGGCGATTGCTTTTTTCTTCGCATCTTTTCCATCTTTTCTCCGATCAAAAAGAACGATTTGCTCGATTTGACTTTTAATTTTAATCCATAGATCGGTACGAACGTTGCTAAGAGTTTCGAGAATAAACTTTCAGACCGGATTTCTGCGTGCACCGATATGCGTATCTATTTACGGTAGGACATTTTTATTTATTTTGATTTATTAATAAGAGAAATCTTTCGAGCGGTTTGTTCCACCGACGGACATATTTTTACGCGTTCCGTGTTTCGCGACTTAACCCTGTACGAGAAGCGATGGAAAAGGATGAAAGAAGGCAATTCCATTCGACGAATCGGTCGCGTCGCCTCGTTTTCCCCTTTCTCGGGCGTATTTTACCCGTTGAGAGTCTACCGAAATCGTTACGTCTGCTAAAATTACTCGCACCACGGCAGGGTGTAAACGCAACATGAGTTTAGGTTTGTGTCGCAGGAACTGCTGGCCAACGGATCGATTCTGGATGTAACTCGTTACGATTCGCCGTAAATAACGTCGTCGTGACGAAGCGACGCGGACGTCTCACGGGTCTTCGCGTCCTATTGAAACGTAATCGTCACCCTCGAAGCGAAACGCTAACCGAAATAGCGGCAACATCTGCTCCATAGAAATGAGAGAACCAGCCTGCTGAAACGCGATGGAATCTCCACTTGTCGCAATTTAATAGACAACGGTATTTAGATCAAGCACGATATCCCTGAGAAATACAATCGAGAAATAAAACACGGCCATATATTGTTCGCGCATGTCTGAGATTCTCTCTCCAGGGAGGAATTTCTTCACTGGCTGTACTTTACCGCCGCGCACTAGCAAACAGTTGAGAAACGAGCAGGACGGCAGCTTCTTACGTCGCATTCGTTATAATATTCGGCATTTTGGACGCCGAGATTACCGATATATTTCGCGGTATACTTTTATTCGTTATTTTAATTGGTAAACGGTAAGGCGAGAGCTAAATTTTTCGACGACATATTGGTCGCTTGAACAACTTTGTAAGAAGGATTTTTCAGCAACTAATCAGAAAGTCAAAAGTCAGTCGGTAGGTTACTATAGAAAACATTCGCCTTTGAGATACGATGTATAGACAATATGCTAAATAACGTATCGTCAAAATTTCAATTTCGTCGTATACGCAAAGCGCTTTAAATTATCGATCGATATCTTACGCGGTAAATTAAAACGTAATCGCGAACGTTAGCTGCCATGTATTTCGGTAGTATTCGGACGTTGTTAATGAGAATCGTTCAACATGCCCAAGTAGATAATAATGGGCAAGTAAGTGAAAGTGATTAATCGTGACTGATCGACCGTAGTCACGACTCGGAGCTAGTGAATGGATTTACCGTAAATGAAATATAATAAAAACTGGAGCACCGCGTACGGTTCATCGGCCGATTTTCCAGAATTTACACAATTATTTTTTACGAGTTAAGCCGCGAGTTAAATCGAAACCAATATCACTTAACGATACGTATGACTTAACGATTTGACGATTTTACGGCTTATGTAAACATTCGCAAGCTGTGCAATCTCACGTAATGGCGTGCGAGAGAAGAATTAATCACGTTATAGCATGAAAAAGTACATATACGAACCGAATATTTACATGCACATTGGTTTCCTAGTAGGTGTATCCTTCATCGAAAATAATTACTGACTTCTCATTTTTCTCGATCTTTTTCCCCATTATCGACCATATAACGTCACTCTTCTCGGAATAAATATCGTAAATATCGAACTAGGCGCGATTAAACACGGCAAAGTTAACGACGATACGAGCAAACCTGTAACCATTTCTAATTCGAGTTTAATAACACGTACAACGATCGAAAAGACTTCTGAAAGAAAGGCCTAGCCATAGAAGGATCACAACGTACAACGTACGTACCAATTGCGTTTTCATGAAATTACAATTATACGAACGATTAATCCTGCTGTTTGGTATCAAGAAATTCTCCTGTTCTTTTCGCTGTCGATGACTGCGTGCTCGATTACTTTATTCGTTCGAAGGGCGGACGTTTCTTTCGGACGAAAGAATTAGATCGTTGATCTAAAGCACGCTAAAAGGGTTAGAAAGAGTACAAAGAGAACGTAACGAGCGTGGTTCGAACATTTCGGATACGGTTTATAATTCAGCCACGCCCGACTGCCTTGTAACGTGATAACGTAAGTCGTCGTAATTGCGTGCCATGCATAGTTAATGCCGCTTACCTATGGTACGCGTATAGTCTCGCGAATTAGCAGATTGCAACGAAAATCTTGTCGATGACACACCGCTTACTCGTTGTTCCCGTCGTTCTCGATTCATCCTTCTCGAGATAACAACGTACCAGCTTTACCCGCCAATTTTCTTCTCGATCGATCGATCGTACGGCGTCCAATATCGTATCGCTCTCGCTTTTCATCGTTTTCGTATATATTCCCTATCAAGTCGTTTCGTAAGTTTTCGAAAGGAAGAATATCTAAGAAACTGTAAAATTTCCCCGTTTTACTTTTTACATAGGCTTCTCGACTCTTAATTGGAGTAAGTATCTAGACTTTAGAGCGTGTATTTTGGGAAACCGCTGACGTTTTTCACCGAGCTCAAATTTTTTCTCCTGACAGCCGTTTCTGTCGACTGTCGGTAGAACGTATATTTAGGAAGGCTATTTATATTTTTTATTTGTTATACATCAGTCCGTCAAACAGATGTTATTCTTTGAACGATCTATGTACATACATATTCGTTATTTGGCGTTTCGGATTAAATCTTCTCATAAACGAGTTTGCGCGACATTTTTCATTTACTGGCAAATTTTACTCTATGAGTACATATATATAGATCGTCAAATGTATAATCTCTGTTGTACAAGTATCAATTGTCGTTCGACGATACACGATCGCACGAATCATATCTTTTCAATGTCTATCGCAAATGCTTATTTATTGTTTACGTCGTGCGATTGTTCGATTAAAATGCATTCTTTTGTACGCGAACGAATAATACAAATCGATCAGAGTCGATGATCGAAGAAACAGATGTACGATGTGATCGTAAAACTTGTTTCGCGTTGAACGTTTCATTTTGGACAACTTGCCTAACAGAGACACGCTCGACACTGGTATATCGAAAACGATTTAGAAACTTGAATGGAAGCCAAAATTTACTGGCTAAAATAGGTACCGAAAGAATACTCGTTTCTTTTTATACGTGGGAAAGTACGGCAGCTGAGAATTATAATTCGAACATGGCTAATTACGCGGCTAAAATATACTTATGTTTTCGTCTATGTATCATGCTCGTAAGCGATACTACGTACCACTATGTACTATAGCGGTAAATAGATGTGTATGCTTCCAAATTTTCTAGTCCCTTCCTTAAATTATCCGTGGAGAACGCGAGCCATTTCATATCAGCCGAGTTAACCGAACTGCGATAAATATTCGGTAGCTCTGAATTATCCGCTACATCGCAGGAAACTTATGATTTACGTTGTGCAATTCATTCAGCTCGAGCATGAGTTGCGTAATTACGAGTCACTCGTAATTAAACGTGTGCCTATTTCGAAATTTTAGTTGTGTAGCGATGCGACAAGTAAATATATATATACTGTACCGAATAAATCTACCAATAGGTAGTCGTACACTACGATGTCCGAATATCTTGGGCCATTTTTCGAAAAGTCAGATCGTTTAATGTACAGTTTGATAGTTATCGTTTAGAATGTAGAAAACGGTCGCGTAGAGAAGAGAGGAAGGTAGTCTGGAAGGTAGCCTGGAGAGAGCAGCGCGAACGTTAACGGTTGAGAACACTGTTCGGTCAGGGAGAAGTCACGAACGCAAAAGGAAGGCGACGCGACGTAAGGTAAAAGAGTTTTGTTTGGGTAGAAGAGGAAAAAAAGGAAACGGCTTCGGAAGCCACGTAGACCCGACCATACTCGATTCTTTGTTGAATTTTCGACCATGAGTTTGTGCAGCAATTACCAGACCAGCATTTCTGAAAAGCGATCTCCCCGTCTCGATGACCACGAGCATGGTAGCGCGCGTTCGGATAGCTTCGCGTCGCCATGGAATATTCCATCTCCGTACTAGCTACGCTTTATCTGCATCTATACGTTTTATCGCGTTTATTATCCTCGTCGATTATTTCTCCTTCTTTTCTCTCGGCTCTCCGTTCGCGTATCGCTATACCTACGGTAGGCTATTATCGCGATGATCGCGATGGAAATTAATCCTACGATATCCTGTGCAACGTCCATCGAACGAATTGTGTCGAATCAACGTACCGTCGTTTCTCCCTTTTTCCACGTCACACCTCCGATCCTTTTTAATCTACGGCAAGAAAAATCATTTTTCCATACGGATCACGGAAATACGTATCTAGTATATAGCGGTATGTCGCGTGTTGCGCAAAATCTATTATTGCTATCGCTTCCGTCGAGCGTTTCCTCGACGAATCTCGATCATCGTCGATTCATTTGCGATCGTTTGCAAAAGCTGCGCGTTTACCGAGCCGTGTTCACGCACCGCAAACCTTTCCGCGTCTATTCCAAATTGCGTAAAACGAACGATCTGTGCGCAGGCAGTCGCGCAAAGCGCATCTCGACGCGTATTCGTCCGGCTACGACGATGCTGGCCCGCGAAAATCAAAACCCCTAACGATCAGACCACGTCTTGTGCATCTATCGTGGATCTATCGAGAGGAAGTGGATCTATCGTGCAACAAAGACAACAGCGCGGTGGATGCTTATTTTCGCCGCTCTGTCTTTTTTCTAGCCTGTCGGACAGGTCTAGATGCTTTCTGACCTGCTAAAACAAATGCCCGACCTAGCATTATCCAAACGGAGACCTATCTACGTCGAGGAGCCAAAAAATATCCCATGATGTTGTGTTAGTCCCTCGTTAAGCCAGCCATTCGAGCGGACTACGAACACTGTTTTACATTCGAAAATATATATCTACGTGTAGAGCGTTGCATCGAAGCGTTGCATTGTTGAAACCGAGGATAAAGAAGAGAGTTCGAAAAAGGGAAAAGGATGGAAATAGAAATTTCGATCTTGCTAAATTTTTTTCAAATAAAATTCGGTTTTTGCTAAGATATATTTTCGATGTTTCCACGATATTCGTGGCGTATCGAGCAAAGAATCGAGCGCGATCGGAGTATCCCTGATTACGCGATAATCTCTCGCCTTATCTTAATCGTATCTGTTTTAGCCGATGCGATCGTCGAAAATGATCGGAAGTAAAAAACGATTGGTTTTATACCGATGTAAGGTTTCGTTAACCTACTACGGCGATTACGCAGATACGATCGCCTAAAATCTCCTCCGTTCCATCGATACTCGTCTAAATTCGATCGAGCCGATTATCGTGAAGCAATCGTCGAAGCAAGCGCCGTTTCGTCATTTCTGTCACGTACGAGACAGCTTATACATAAATATTATTCATCGAGTAACCGCGTAAATACACAGGCTACGCCATACGAACGTGCGAGCAATTTAACGCGCGTAAATTCCTGCAACAGCCCTCGATGATTTCTGTCTATTCGTTTTCAATCGTCTCGTCCTAAAGAGCATGGAAGCACGATTGTCTCGATCGTACACGAATATTCGTATTCTATTATGCGAATATTATCGACACGGCACGGTATTACATCCGAAGGCAGACTCGAATATCGCTCTTACGGGGAAAAAAGTGTTAATGGTTGATCGTTGCTCGCGATCGTTAATTGCTGCAAAAGTTGCTCGATGCTGATTGCGAGTCATAAAGTACAACAAGTACGATAATACTAGCAGGATGATAATGAATGAAATTAAAAATTGAAAGATAATAAAGTGGTCGGACAACTTTCCAGTAACATTGCGATATAGAGTATAAACACGAGTGACTTTGCGAAAAGAAAAGAGGCTGATAATAAAACAAAAGTATAGAGATAACTATATCTACATACTTTAAATCTTTTATTAACGAACATGATATCTTTCAAAACGAAAACGTAACGTAAAATCTAACTTCGTTTCACGTCAATATCGGGCTAAGTAATTCGTGAGCAGTAAGACCGGTTTCACACGGAGATACGCGTACACCAATGGAAAGGATCGCGCGACGATTCTCGCGAAACGCGGTACCGCGACATTCGTTTCGCGTAACTCGCAAACCATACCATTTCGTACGAAAACCACGGACGAAACGTTAAAACAAATAGCAGCATTCACACGGTACGCGATTAGCGTAACTCGGTATCTGCGTGTGGAAGCAGCCTAAAACGAACGATGTCAGCCAGACGATATCAACGATCATTCGGAACATAATAAAAGAACGATACGCGATTTTTCCGACTACGATACCCAGAAAATACATGATCTTTTGGTAGACCAAAGAAAATATAAAATGCAAAGACCACTGGTATCGCTGTTACTAATGAAACACGAATATTCGTTAGTTGGGTAAAGATTTCGAAATAACTAACTAACATTGCGAAAGTAAAAATCTAAAAGTAAGAGAGTTTAATCGTGTCGATCTTTAGGATTTTTCGAATGGTATCGGAGAAATAAATCTCTCAAGGTGAGAAAACCAAAGGGAACGAGCTCGTGACAGATTCGATCCGAGAAGATGGCGAATGATCTCGTGAAAGAAACCCGAACGCATCGTCGTTGAGCAGAAAATTACATTACGCAACGCGTGATCCAGCTGAAGCGATCGGACGACGGAGAGGAGCATCGCGCTACTTCGTCTCAGTCGGAACGTTATGACAGCCGTAAAAGTGCAAAATCTCGTCTTATTGCCCTGCACCTCGTATTCTTTAAACTTTAAAGTATACGTTTGCCGTAGCCACGCGATAAGTGAGCGGCCCCTCGTGCAGGAGGCACGCCCTGAACCGAGAAAACGTTCCCCCAATAATTTCAAGCTTTTCTTTTCTCCTTCGCTTCTTTTTCTTTCTTTCTTTCTTTCTTTCTTTCTTTCGTTCCTTCTTTCCCCCTACCCTTCTTCTTTCGTTCTCCTGCTTCACTTTTTTGACCGCGTGCAGCGTGCTCCGCACTTGCTCCTCAGCATGGGGTCGGTAAAAATGTAAGAACCTCTACGAGGTATCATCTCCTTCTGTCTCGTAGATCGTCTTTCGGTACAACGCGTTCAAGTACCGACGTTACGACGCCACGCCACGCCACGCCACGCCACGCGATCCCTCTATCTAGCTTCGACGTCATTTTAAATAAAGTATTTCAATGATTATATTTCAATCCTTGCCCCTCGAAGTATCTAATTATATAGGAATATATAAACGACGATAAACTAAGTTTCGAAATACTCGGTTGTCGCTTTTCATCGATGGCATTTTCCTAGGTTCGGTGAGACAGGTGGAAAAGGAAAAAGCAAGAGCTTCCCTTGTATCGTAAATTGACGAAGCAGTGCGATGTTCACTTAGGCCGGCAGTGCGTCAAGGACACGGGTGAAGCTGCTCGTTCTTTTTCCTATTTTATCGTATCAAAATCGACAGAGCAAGCGGTATTATCGTTTTTCAGACCGAAGCCTGAATTCTGAAGCCGATATAGATAACTTCCTAACGCGATACCGTTCGAACTAGCTGAACAATTACCGCAAAAGTGTGGCAACTGCAAAGTGTGAGCGTCCATATAAATATATGAATATATAGGATTATAAGGGAAGGGAAAAAAGACGAAATCGGAGAAATATTTTTTTGTTGCGTCGATCGAAACGATTTGGCGATCTGAAATAGCGTAAATCGATTTAGAAAATGAGGTGAATTTTCCTTGTTCGTGCGCACAGTATCGAGAGAAGATGGAATTATGTATTATAAAAGCAAATCTATTTCTGTTTCGACGTTTTTACGAAATTTCGTCGGAAAATTATATATTATTTAACGTAAGAGATGTTGAAAAAGTAAAAATATATAAGATATCTATATTATAACTATCTTCCGCATTATAGGCATAGGTATTTGGTCTTCGTAGGTTAAGAAAATCCAGTTTCCCGATCTCCTAGTGTTGCGGAGATCCGGTGATTAGCAGCGTACACGAGGGGTAGCGAAGCAGTGCGAGAAGGATGAAAAATAAAAGAAAGAACGAAGAAATTCTAGCCGATTGTTCGGCATGAATGAGGCACCTTGCTCACTGGCGGCGGTCTTTTCCCCCTTGGTCGCAGGTGAGGTCAAAATTTCAACGACAATGAGTCGGAATAACGACTTTCCAAACAGACTGCACAATACCTCAATAGAGAATGTCGTCTAAAAGGTCCCGTAAATTTTCCATAAGGACAATCGGCACCGGGGTAAAAAGATAATCCGATGAGTCACCACTGATCTCGCCTTTCCCGTGTTTTCGAGCAGCGACGTCTGACTCGAGAATTTTTCTTTGTCAGTTACTCTACCCCCTGACGGATAACTTCGCGAAAAGGTGAATACAGGTGAATATTCCTTAATCATACACCTGTAACTTTTATTTTTCAATAAAATAATTAATTTTATAAATTAATAATAATTAATAATTATATAATATTAATAATTAATAAATAATAAATAATAATTAATAATTAATTTTGATAAGATAGATTCTCGAATTGTCGTCGAATCTTATTAATCTTTAGTTTTTACTTTTTAACGCGTCAAATGCAAAACTCGCGGTCGTAAGATCGCAGAGATCAACGATCGCCGGTAAAAAAAAAAAGATAGCGGTTGTTCGAAGGAGAAAGCTATAAGCATTAGCTAATAAATAAAATAGATAGCTATGAATAAATTAGCTATGCGGAGAGAAGAGAAAGAAATATCGGCGTAATCGGTTCTCTGGAAACTAGCTTTTACGCGTTAACCAAGAACGTCGACGATCGTCGAACGAAGCGGCAAATACTTTCCATCGATTCAAAAAAAAGATGAAAAAATATGGCAATGAAACGATCGAACGTTTCTAAATGGATTATAATCGTCGCTGTGCCTAAAAAGATATATATGTATAATCTGGAATCGTTTCCCTAAGAATAAGGATTTTCTAAGAAATTTACCAAGAATAAGGTTTCGCTACCACGCTCTTGCGAAACGAGCTCGACCCCTTTCCTCTCGTACGTTGCCTTTCGAAATATCTAAGAAATATCTAAAACGTTTGAACGTATAATCGAAACACTTTGGTAAATCAAGGAAAACGCTATGATACTATGTTCGCGTTTGGCACGTGCTAAACCGTGAAAGAGTCGATAAACGTGAAATTATACGTAGAATAAAGAAGGCCTACGTATGTATCCTGGTAATCTTCCGCCTCCTTCCTCGTGTCCGTCTCCTCCTGCTCGAAACTCGTTAAAGTTCCAACGTATATACCGGACCGTGTTTACGCAGGTATGTAACAACGAACGAGAACAACGTTCGTACATGTATTTACTTATATATATAACTTCAGCTTCGCTTTACGTATCTCGGCTAACGCGGAAAATGCAACTTTCTGCCACTTTCTGCGGGCCAGCTACAGAAATACGTGCCGCTTTAGTGTTACGTTCTCTTTCGAATGCTAATGCGTGTATTGTAAGAAAGCTTGTATAATGGAATAGCTTGGGACGAGCGATGAGTCGAAATGATAAACAACGTAAACGCACGAAAAAAGAAAAAGCGCCTTCCTTTTTCTGGAAAGAAAAATCGTAGGAATCGGGTAAACTAAAGTAGATTCACGTAGCCAGAAACGTTCAACGAGTCGATCGTTTAATATACATCGACGGAAATAATTTTGCTTTTGTTCGTTTCCGTGGAATTATTTGCTTGTATCGAGAGATAACATCGGGAGGAAATAGGGGGCGTGAAGAATCTTACGCGATCTATCCTTCTGTATTTTTCCCACGTGACTTTAAGATGCTACGAGTCGTGTCCTGTTCACCCATTTTCGAAGGACCTTAACCAACCATGAAGCGACTTGCACGCTAGTTATCTTTAATATTACAGACCTGCGATCCACGTCGAAAATCCGTGCTTCCTTTTCGTCTACTTACTTTCCTAGTCTCGTCTTTATCCTGTCCGTATAATTCTATTATACTCAAATTTTACGCTCTGACGTATTATTTTGCTACTCGCTGTATCAGAGACGAAACGGAACTGCTGCGATTATTTTTAGTAGAATAATTTTAAACTCACTTTCGCAGTAAGAAATATCTTCTGGCCCAACTTTCCCGATATTTGTCCCTACAATGAAAATAATATTTTCTAACTCGATTAGGCGATCAACTAAACGATCTAGCGATTTTAAGTGGAAAAGTGTTGCAAAGACGAACAACAGTTCGTACAACAGTTCGGTGATACGTGCATACTTGCATATACGTAGTCGATTGTACGCTTAAACGCACGGATTTACGGGTGTTGAACACCGAACACCGGAAATCCTTGAGTAGTGTTGACGCGTACATCGAGATGACTGCACTAAATACATGCATAATTGTATTGTTACGCGACCCATGTGAGTTACAAGTTGCTTAATACGTATGCGTTGCATCGAATTCGGTCGTTTCGCACGAATTATGACAAAACGGTAATTTACAATCGGGTTATCCAACGATCGAATTGGTAAATTTAACAATTTTTACTTTCTCGATCTGTGAAAGATTCACCCTGATATAACAGAGAATGAGAGAGAAGGAGACAGAGTATAGCAAGACTCGTCCAAGTTATACTTACTGAGAAACTTGATCGCGAACCAACGATATTCTAGTAATCGCGCGAATCTACGAAAGCCGTATATTTTTAACATTAGACTTTCTCAGTAGTCGGAGAAAGAGTCGAGAACGGCTGATCGTCGTCTAGCGTAAATAATTTGAGAGGGCAAGAGTCGGCTAATACCGACGGCAAGGTCTTAGGAACGATAACAGCGCGTATCAGACATCTAAGAATAAAATACGTAAAAGAACGGATTGAAAAATTTGCAACAAAACTGGTTAAAAACCTGACAGGAACTTGAAGCGTCAGAAGACTGAGAAGAACGAAGCCATACGAGTTGCTGGCATGAAAAATAAGGAACTGGAGTGGAAACACTATCGAGTGTTGTCCACACGTACACGATATCTACGCTATTAGGTTTGCTGGTTAGGTTAGGCCTCGATAGAGCCAGTAAATGTAATATAGATATTAAAGAAAAAAATGTTGCCCCTCGGTAAATAAATGACTTTTCTCAAGTGTACTATCGATACTGTCTACCAAGTGTAATATATTAAGCGTAAGTATCTTTATATATTATACACGTTATAACGTAAAAAGTTTCCACGTGTTCGTCGTTCGGTACTGAACATCGAACGTCGTCCAGTACCGACTAATCAGCCGCCGAACACCGTAGACGAAATTTCTTTTATCTGTAAGTTTAATCTGTTGGCAACTGAAATTAAATTGGACGTTCGTCTAATCTTTCTTCTATCTCTCCCTGCGGAAAAATGTTTGAAATTCCAAAGTAAGAAAAAAAGGAAAACGGACAGAGGAGAACACGAATGCAGCTTCGAAGCTACTCTTTGAAAATAAAACGACGAATGCGAAGCCTGGGAAGATGTCGAATGCACGGACTAAGAAAATATTGATTTCCCTCGTTTTATCGAGTTGCGTCTTTGCTGGAAACTAATTCTTTATAAATTTGGATTTTTAGCGGGCTCGAGGTGTAACGAAAGAACGTAGAGCGGTCGGTACCGCGCCATTCTCCCCTAACGTTAGTTTTCTGTTCTATTTATCGCATACGTTTTATAAACTTTTGTTTGCCTGAAAGTCATCGAAACCGTGTTGTTGTTACTCGAGCTCGACCGAAAGTCGTGAATGATCGGCGCGGTAACGTTAAGAGTCAAGGTCATCTGAAAGTCATAAAAATCATGGAGATCGGTATAGTTAGCAGTCAAGGTCGTTTGAATGTCAAAGCGAGGTCAGCCAGATCGTGATTTCTATATAGGACGTATATTAACTGACCAAAACTATCGACCATCTGGAACGTAACGAGTTACCGATCCAAGTAAAAAACAAGTAAAAAGTATCAGAAATTACAATGTTCCGAGCAATCGAATATAGTTTTTGCGCGTTTGAGAGTGGCGACAACAATTTTCTATTAATCGATCGAAAACCAACAATTTTCAGAGTATCGTTGCGAAACCTACGAGATCGGCAAACCTATAAACATACGATAGATGTTGGATATGCTACGACAGACGCCATGGGAATACGCGTAGAACGTAGTAGAGTTGTAGACTATAGAAAGTAGACGAATACGCTGTATATACGCGAAGGATAGACAGATAGGATTCCTTCCATCGAACGTATATACGTACGTACCTACGTATATACGTATGTATGTACGTAAGAAGAGCCGGATACGATAAAGAATTATCATTCAGGTGGGGGGGGGGGGTGCAAACGGCGAGCCCAAACAACTGTTCGGTCTTCTTTATCAGCCCTTAACTCGATAGATGTCACGAATAGCGATACCAATGAGAAAGTTTGAAAAACGGGAATAAAAAATAAAATAACGATGCGCGACCACGCAACTATCGTTATATCGTAACAGATGATTAAAAAACGCATTCTCTGGACCATCCAACAGAGTAGCGTGTATTCGTTTTTTATTTGTATCGACTCGTCTCTATCTATTATATTTCGAATAAATAAACTGCCTCGAATAGAACCGTAGAATTAATTTATAAAAGGCTCGTATTATCTCGTCAGATTGAAATTTTCGATCAAATCAAAGGTCTGGCCGCGGTTTAAATTTTAGTACCTTTATGTTTTATATAGCGAACCGGTGTAGCGAAGTGAACCGGGCTATACGGTAAACCGGTTTATAAATTTTATTCAAAACAGCTCACAATAGAGATACCTATGCGCAAGCGTTTATACAATTTGAAAAATGTCGCAGCAAAACTCATTAATATACGTAGAAGAGTAGAAGAATACAGAATATCGATTTAAATTCTTAAACGTTCTTAAACATACTTGAACGTTTTATAAAATAATACGAATAAATAGCGAGATATCGTTATTATTCGAATACTATTTCGAACGGATTCTTGAAAGCAAATTTATAGAAATATATTTGGATAGAGGTTCGATTTTGGATCGGAAAAGATATACAGATATAGAGATAAAAAGCAGAGTGCAAGGGGGCAGATATCTGCAAGTTATAGATCGACGTGGTAGTCACCGTGGGCATCGTTTTTGCGCGGGAAAGGTATTTTCGTTCTGCGGATCTGCTTTGTTGGTCCGCGTGTTAAAATATCTTTGCACGTTAGAAAGTGTTCGCGGTCGGAAGATATTTTAGGACATGGAAACGTTTCCATGGTGAGGTGAGGTCAACCAAGTCGTACCATAAAGGAGGGATCTACGAGTGATAAAAAGCTCGTAATGCGTTTTAAGCGGGGGAATTTCCGATACCATGATAAATAGCTGACTGGAAATTCGGCAAAACGACCGGGTTATGCGTGCAGCGAAATCTAGTTACCGCGTAAAGCAAAAAGGGAGAGATTCGTCGAACCTCCTTGTTTAAATCTATATTACCTCTGCGAAGAGATATATTAGATAGGCGTGTATATTAGAAAGTGGTAGAACAATTGTCATATCGATCGATTACAGCCGATGATGCGACTCGTAAGTACCACGATATCTAAGAAGATACGTTTCATCGCATTTCGATGAAAATTAACCACGTCGAAAAGAAACTCGATTAATTCGATCGACTGGAAAGTGCAATTTTTACGCGCTTGATAAAACAAACTCGAAAGATAACGAGACAACTATAGCGCTACGCGTTGTGAGAGCTATACTCTGTGCGATTGATAAATCTGTGGCGAATAGATTGTGTCGAGCCTAAGCCAAGTACAAGCGAAGAGATGGGAAAAACACGTTGATTCTTTTACCTTCGAACGTGAAAATCGTATACAGCTGTCCTCGACTAAGCCTTCGAAATGATCCGACGCGAAAACAAGCCGACCGGCACAGATGTGCGATCGCAAACTGAAATGCACGTGGAAAAATAAAGCCTGACTCATACTCGATATTCAGACGCGAATCCTATAAAACGAACAATCGTAATGGCGCGTTCGAAAAGTTTTCGCGCGTTGAGGTTTCCGCTGAACGTTTTGTAAATAATCACTCGTTATACGCTGCGCGCGTAGTATGGGAACGATGTTGTAAGAAGACGGAGTACGATTAACTTTTTCTTTTTCAAAGTTTTAAGTCGCATCGACTTACGGCTAATTTTATATTCGATGGAAACAATCGCTTCTAACTACGCCGAATTCGAAACGAGCCAGCCAGAGATTAAATATTTTCCTACATTTTACCAAAGTACGAACGATATCTGTTTTCATTTTCATTCGCTTTCCGTCTATCTAATACACGCTATAAACGTTATACCGTTGAGCATCGTAGATTACCCTCTGCGCGAAATAAAATTTCCAAACAGTTGAATTTAGTTTCGTGCAAAATATACGACGCCGTCGTAATTTAGACATATATATTGTCACCGTGTATATCGTTATATCGTTTAGCGCGATAACATAATTCGGTAGATAATATTAAGGAAAAACGGATGGCTGAAGAAAACGATCGTCGTTCTTGGTAAATTTAAACAGATGTTCGGTGAAACGATTCTCTCTGTAAATACGTGCTACGTGTTTTGAAGATGATTTTTTTGTAATCCATCGAGAGATAATGCATCTCTGGTATACGCAACATTTCAAAGGGCGATCGTCTTTATCGGAGAAACGGCATTATCGCGGCCTCGATGTTTGTCGTGGACGATACACAAGTTTTCAGGCGGATTGGAACACATCTACTTTAAAAATTCCTCCAGCTAGTGCTATGCTACCGCCGATACGTAGTACTTAAGTACTCGAGTACCTACCACCAGTGTTTATTTCTTTCTTTTTTTCTTCCCCCATCTAGCGCGAACTTCTTTACCATTCGTAATAGTGAAATGAACATGCAGAATGCGTCGCAATAACTTAAGAAAATGTTAGCTAGTCCTGGTTGATAATTCAGAAAAATCACGTATATATGCTATAATATATATAGAGTATAAGTTTGTTTCGGAGCACCCGATATATACACCCATCTACTAGCCATAATTCGTACAATTTCGAATTTTTCGAGATCGGCGCCAGATTCCACGTGAATTCTGCAGATACGAATTAATTCGACGTACATGCGATTAAGGTGGTTAATTAATGGAAGATCGTCGACGCGGTGAGGGCAACAGGTCTGTAGAGTTGGCAACGTCGCTACCGTTAAAATGTAAACAACTCGGCGTAGTACAGCCTGCGAGAAAATTTTAAAGGTTGCCAGAAGATATACTCGAACGCAAAACCTTCGGCCTTGCGTTCGAGCTCGAATCTTCTATTCGATCTCTGTTACTCTTAACTCGTAAACGAGACGGTCCTCGAGATTTTCTACCCGATTATCTTTCTATTCGTCATTGACGAACGTTGCACGAAAAACTAGAGTGTTAAACTCGCAATTTTAATGTTAAAAACAATTTTTTCGACGATCGTTTCGTTTGTTTGTAATTACGACGAGAAACGTTCAACGAACGAACGAACGAACATGGACGAAACTTGAACACTAACATTTCAAGATCCACGATAAATACCTTAGTTATTAACTTTGAGAAAATCTTACTCTTGCGAGTAATCGTTTCATCCGGAAAAATTGCGAAATTGAAAATAAAAAGGAGGTGACTGTGGTTTCGGCGTCGGAGAAGGTGGTGTCGGAGCAGCCAGGAGAAGCAGGATTCGCGACCCGACGCGACGCGACGATACGCGTTGAAAATTTCCGTCACGAGGGTCGCCATTGTTTTGTACAGCAAACTCGTATGTTTATCTCGGGAATTGCCGCGCGTCAGAGAAAGAAGGCAACACGATAATAAGGGGTTTTTTGGACAGCCTTGGAGAGAAGAGCGAAGAACAGCCGACGAAGAGAAGGAAAGGAGAGGAAGGCGAAGGAAAACAAAGAAAGACGGGAGGAGATCGTTGGTGGAGCTGCTTCGTAGCTTGGGTCCTGGGGCGAGGAAGAGAGGAAGACAGAGAGTGGACGAGCAGGTCCTTAGATCCCTTGAAAAATGAATCTCCCACAGATTCAGGGTTATACCCGGCCCGACCGTCCACCAAAAACGATCCCTAACCTGCGTCAAAACTTTAAGGGAGCAAATTTTACTTTTGTAAATGGATACTTTGACCGATACCGATCTACTAAATATGACGTGTAGCTTTTAAGGTTGCACTCTCGACAATGAAAACCGATCCCTTGAAACGAACGTTTCGTCGTTGTCATCGTCGTCGTAGTCGTCGCCGTCGTCGTTGAAGCGATTTTCCTCTCCAAGTATGCACGTATTTCGGTGTGGAGATAAAAGTATACGTTGTATCGATAAGTAAGTACATAGTTCAAACGGCATACGCAATTTTTTCGCCACGATGCAGAGCTCCGATGAAACATTTACTAGACGTGTTATAAAGCTATATCTCCGTTCTACTATTTCGTATGCCGTAGTTAGAACCAAATTGCAAATCGAAATATGATACAACGAAAAGGATATAATTCCTGAAACGATGTTTGCGGTGTAAATGGACTCTGATACCTATCTAAAACGCAAGGTTTAGCTTTTAACTTATCCATCGGTGGTAATAATATAATTTTCCAAGGTTCTAGTTTCCAGAAAATTCGATATTTTTTCGAAGCTTTCGGTGTCATATACGATGCAATTTGTATATTTACAATTACACGAGAAAAGTTCCGATATTTGAATTTTTATCGAAACAATTATTTCGATCTTGTCTTGTCAAATCTTGTTTTTTTTTTTCTTCTTCTTCTTCTTTCTTCATACGATAGAGACAAATAAATTTTCTATGATAAATCTTAAAATACATAATTTCTTCTTACAAGAAATAGTTTCTACGCAAGCTGATCGACTCGTTCGAGAGGAAATACATAATACCGATACCGAAGTAATTGAAATATGAAACGGAAAATTTATACAGTTTCGTCAAGCCGCTAACTCAGCGTGTTATAATTAAACTTGGCAACACGAGTGTGCGAATCGAACGTTCATAATGTTATCAAAGTTTCGTAGATGCAGACTTACGAGCGAAGAAACAAGTTTTTCGTGACACACATACCCATGAATGATGTAACGTAATTGCAACGATGAAGCAATTCCGTAAATATACCAGCCAGTTTTGGAATTCTACGGCACGCGTTTTTTTCTTTTTCAAATAATTCGTACGCCTCCGATCGCAGGAAAAGAAAAAATAAAGAGTAGAAGAATCAAAGACGTGAATTTTATATCGGACCGATGATAAGTCACACATTGTGCGAATAATATACGTATGTAGATGTACTACTGCTCGAAAGTTTCGCATCATTTATTCGGCGAGATGATAACTTGGATTTTTTAATGGTACGAAAGTGCGAAATGAAAATACGAAAGTATATCGTAAGACAATTTGATAGATTCGACGTAAAAATTAGTAAACGGTACCTATCTGATATCGGAGTGAGAGAAATATTCGTTCCTGACGGAAACGTATTATTACGATAACAGGGATTAAACTTTTCAGTCTTTTCAGTTTTAGAAAAGCTGAGAAATTACTAGTCATGGAAGTGTTAGGAATTTCAACGCGACCAACGCAGCACGTTTAAAACATCGACGAATCGCGAAGAGGAAATTCCCTCCGCCATTTCCGGCGCGACAAACCGCAACTCAACGAAAAACGAACAAATTGTTAAGCAGCGTGGAAAAATATTCGCGATAATTGGCTGGCCCGTTCACGCTGCTCCATTCTTACGAAACGTTGCCAGCAATTAAACGCGTCGCGTCGACTCAATCAGGAAAATCCATTATCGCGCGCGACGCTTGACGGATCTCTCTCTCTCTCTCTCTCTCTCTCTCCCTTATTGCCGATATTGTACGCGATAAAACAAGCGAGGTAAACGTGGCTACGTTCGTCCCATTCCCCTCGTCCATCCAAGTACCAAGCCTCCGAGAACGCGACTCATTCGTACTCGGCCTCTGTGTATGGTGTATGGAGCCACTGCGTGGCTAGAGCGACAATTACTAACCTGGGTCAATGAAAGAGGAAAGAATACTATGTAGTTGGCTCAACGACGCGTAAAATGTACGCAAAAAGTGGCGCTACCGGACCTCGATTCCCTTTCTTCGCCATTTAACGGTATTAACGTCCGTTGATTTTTTTCGCCGGCAAATCTAGTGGAAGTTTGGAAGACGGATTCGATGAAATTTGAGACGGGCCGATAAGGAGGTAAGAGAAACCGCGCGGTTAGTTCGAACGAACCTGCGATTATTACTACCGAGTAAGCGGATACGTTTGCCCGTTCGGTTACATTTTCGCGAGCTAACAAAACATTTCGGTGCGGTTACGTGCGCTGCAACTGGTTTTTAAATCTACGATTACTGACCTAAACCAACGAAAGCAGAGGGAGGCGAGGGCGAGAAACAGCCGGCTCGGTGATACGATTGCGTGAATTTGCTTAACTAATGACATCGCTAACGTTTACCGTGCAATCGCGGCTCGTTATCGTGAATGCGTGGTGCCAACTTTTGCCACTCGGTACGCGCGAACGCGTTACCGCGATAACGTCCTTTCTGGACGAGAATTCGACGGTCGAACGAGTAAGCGTATAGCGTAACCGAGTTTTTACTCGGACCAAACTATGACAGATATTTGGGGGATGAATCGCCGCGATTGCAACTCTTCGAGGAAATTTCCAGCGCCGGCGATTCACCGATCGATCTTTCTTACTTAGAAATAGGAATACTTGTTATTTAGAGATAAGGAACACCGGACGTAGTTTCGGTGTTGGTTCGAATACGAGTAAATTATAGGTGTATAATATATGTATGACCTATGATCCAGCGAGGATACGTACCGGTTCTATTCCCCCTTGATAGCGCGATCCTAACACACAGAGAGCATGCGTTCGTCACCGCGCGACGGTATCCGGGACTATACTTCGCCTTGGACCGTCGTAAATCTAATCTGATTTCAAACTTGAAACTCGTTGTGATTTAGAGTTTCGCAGATGTATCGCGCTACGTCAAGCGCGGTCCAAATCGATTAAGAAAACAGTGACCTTCGAACAAGAAATTGCTTAAGTTCAAGAACGGTATTTTTTAACTCTGTTTGTAGAGCATTGTCAAACGAACGAAACACGTTTTCTTCTTCGAGACGAAGTTTAGCCATATAGGATGGCCATTGTTTCACGGTTGGTAGGATAATTATTCATATGTATGTTATGTATATGTATCGACGCTTGTATCCTTCTGCTTCGAGTGCCTTGCAAACGTAATTTTGGCGGTAGCTGTACCGCTTCTATCGTACTGCTGTTGCAGAGAAATTGATATAACTTTACGCACACAATCTCTTAACGTATATACATATACATACGTACGTCACACGAAGCTTGTTCCTCGAGTGTCTGACTCGACTCGACTCGACTCGATTCGACTCGACTCGCTCGACGATCCGAGTAAGAGGGAAATCGGTCGAGCAAAATGGAAGGGAAAAGGAGAAACGTTCGAGGATCGTGGTTGGAAAGGAGACGGATGCGTTCGAGCAAAGTGGAAGAAAGAAAACAGGCTGGAAGAGGAGTCACAGAGCGAGAGGAAGACGCTTGTCGAGCTACCGCGGATAGAGAGAGACGCGCGATCGGGTCGCGTCTAAAAGAGCGAGAGTAGAATAAAAACACGCGTTCAGAAGGCGAGGGAGAGAGAGAAAAAGACGGATCGAAAGAGAGAATGCACGGAGACTGGGTTCGATGAAACGAGAAAGAGAGAGAGAGAGAGAGAGAGAGAGAGAGAGGGAGAAAGAACGCTATATAAATCATGAGACGAGAGAGAAGGAAACGCATTTAGTATAGAAGGAGAGAGAAAGGACTTCCGAAGGCTGCGGTGAGCGACTCCGGCATGGCAGTTAGAACGGGAGAGGAACGGAGAAAAGATACGATAGTCACGTTGGGTTTCATCGAAAGGACAGAGAACGGAGAAGCGTTCAAGGGCGTGATAAGGAGACGCCGATCGAGCGAATGCGCGGGAAAGAAAGAGAACGAGAACGAATGGATTATGGGAATAGAGAGGAAAGGAGATAAGAGAGTCGAGGGGAGTCGTACGATGGGGCGAGAGAGAGAGAGAGAGAGAGAGAGAGAGAGAGAGAAGAGAGACGCTAAGAGGTGGAAAAGGATGGACGCGTAGGGGGAAATGTAATGGCGGAAGGGAGAGAGGGAGAGAAGGAACGGTGGCGTGAGCGAATAAGGGAGAAAATAAAAGGACGCGGGAGGTAGAACGAAAAGGAGCGCGTAAGAGAACGAGAAGGAAAATGAGAGAGGGCAACGTCGAAAACGAAGGAGGAGGAAGTGACTAATTGACGGAGTGGAGGAAAGCCGGCGGTGGTGCGAGAGGGAGCGGCAGGTCCGGGGGAACGTTCGACGATGAAAGACGAAGAGGGAAAGTGGCTTCGAGCCCCGAGACATCTTGGGGAAGATTTTTTATCCCTTCAAGGTCAGACCTTCGGTATGGCCGCTGCTGGACCACAGCTCTCGCCTTGTCGAAGTAACGAGAGTTAGAGTTAACAGTATCGAACGTCCGACGAGGTAACGTCCTGCCCGTTTTATTTATAATCATCATGTAGTTATCAGTTTCGTTTTCGACTCGCGACGGGCTCGTAAATTTCTGCGCACCGGACGTTACGTAACAACGAAATAAAAGAAGATGAAATAAAATGGACGCGGAAAATGAAACGGCACTGCGATGGTTTGCCAGGCGGATCGGTAAATCCGCGAGAGGAAGCGTCGACCGTTAGTTTAGCACGAACGCGACCCACGAATATCGACTATGAATATCGAATGAAGCATGAAAGCGACGAGACGGCGATTCGTCGTGGTCGTCGCATCGCCGTCTCGTTTTCTCCGGTGTTCGTGTTTCCCGATCCTGGTCGTATTTCTTGGTACGATGCGCGTGCACGCGCGCCGATTCCCCCTTTCCCTGCTGGGCGGCTATACACGCTGTAAAAGAAACGACGACGATAGGTACTTGATAAAATTTCTCTTCCGGCACAAGGCACAAGTACAAGCAGGCGCGTTAAAGGCAGGGCCACGCGTGTATACCGTTGCGATCGCATTACGCTATCGCACCGTTCAATTCGCCAGCGTGCAGACGCCCCCTTAAAAAAATATTCGCCAGCCTTTCGAGTATTGTTCGTACACGGTTCGCGAATTAACGGTAGTTTATGTTGCTACCTGAATCCCAACAAAGACAGAGGACCACCTTCGCGCGTGAAACTTTATCGAAATGGAACGGATATTTACCATTCTCTTAGTCTCGTTCTCTCGTTCCTCGATATCGATCCAACGATAGCGTGTCCCGCCTTCGGAAATTAAAACTTCAACGCGTAAAGTATCTGCAAATTAAATTCATAAAACAAGCGTCAACGTTTCCCCTTGCCGTTTAACGTAGTATCCACGTTATCGCTATTAGGCGATAGGCTATTAGATGTAGTTTACGGGTTCGATGGTGTACGGGTATCGTACACGTACGTTTCCCATTGAAAGTAAAAAAGACCAGGACTTTGAGTTTCGTAGGAGTCGAGGTGAAAATAATTTCGGTCGATAACTACGTATTACGTATCGGGTCGTGTTATCTCGCGTATGGTAATTCGCGACTCTTAAAAATTCAATAAGCATTTTAATTCGCTTTCCAAGAATGTGACAGCGGTTATGATTCGCGTCGATCCGACAATTAGTATGGTATACCGTTTCCTGGTTGGTCGATGAGCAACGTCGTCTTTCGTCGGGGGTCCGTCTACCAAGGAGTCACGATGACCAAATGACAAAAGCCGGGCTCGCGTACAGAAATACGATACGAATATAAGAGGAAATTCGTTATCGAAGAATGCAAACAAGAATACAGCTGCCATAGGACCGGCAGTTTGGTCAGAGCGGCTGACTTCGAACCACTATCTACGCGTTGGCGTAACAAGTGGCGGAAGCGAAATGGCCGATCCGGGTAGCGTTTTATGATTTAACCCACTTGTACGAAGGTCAAAGTCGAAATTAGAAACTCCTACGATCGTTTCCGACTTTCGTTCGTTGTCGTGATCGTCGGCCGGTAGAATTGGTGGCGGAGAAAGTGTTTGGTCGACGGAGAAAGGAGCAGAGAACGGAATGAAACGAGAAGAAAGGGAGCAAGGTTGATGGGAGAAGGGAGATGCGGTGTCGGAGGTGAAGGAAAGATGAATTTGTTCGTTGGATCGTAAGAAACTCGGGTGAAGGGGTGTGAACGGAGGAGTATAGGACGCGGTAAGAGGAGGGATAGAGAGGGCGGCGATAGTTTGATGCGCGAACGATGCCGCATCGGAGAGCTCCCGTACAAGCGGGAGACATCGACGGCCGAAAAAGGGGACCGGTTCCTTGCCTGTTCTTCGACCGTAATCCACTGTCCGAGGGAGGTAATTTCGAATTTTGTAAAAAAATCTCCTAACGGGTCTTCTTACCTGATCCCCGGCTATGATCCGTCGCAAGGGTAAACGTAAATTCCGAGTTTTTAGTCGATCGGTCGGTTTTTTCTTTTCTTTTTTTTTTTTTTTTGTTCCGTCTCTAAATAATATCTCGTCTCGTTATTAAATTATTACCTGGGGTGATTATCGGGCTGCCGAGTCTGCCCACCATCGAAACGTTGGTATCTCGATAGTTTTTATTTTTATACGCGGTTATTTACGGCCAAACATATCGCGTAAACTTATCCTATCTTGTCAAAGATCTTTTAATATTTGGGAATCGAGTCGAACGTCGATCGAACGTAGATTTCTCGTGATAAGGAAATTCTAATATCCCGTGATGTTAAAAGTATATTTGTATAAAAGGATATTAGTAAATTACACGTTTTCTATGGTAACGATCATGTTACATCGTGCAATTACGCGGCGTTAATTCCTCCAACGAAACAAGCTATTCGTAACGTTATGTTAACGGTCTAACGTCTCTCGGTGTACCTTTTCGTTTCAATTAATTGCCTTTAAATGCAACTAAACTGACCTCGTGATATCAACGGTTAAATAAACCATGCGATATCCAACGACGGTTAATACGTTTAACTTTACGTAATATAAAAGGCTAAGCACAGTTGCTCCCAACTCTATGTATAACTGTATTTCGATTATTCGTTTGTGCCTATTTCGAGCCGAAATTTCGAGTAAAAGTCAAAAGTCGAGTAAAAGTTACGCGGCAGCGCATCGACCAAAAATCGGCGAAATTCGACCAAATAGCTCTTCGATCACGCTTGCCTAACAGATTCTCCATCGCACGGCCCAAACTCGAAACGTCGATCCAGCTCGGAACCTTCGGCCGTCATTTTTCAACGAAGCATCGACTTATCCCGCCATCGAAAGTACGCCTCTTGCTGCCACGAAGATAAAAACTCCAAAAACTCGCTTAGTCGGTTTTAAAGTCCTTCTACTCTTCTTATATCGTACGGCGCTGCTCAATTTTACTCCGAAACGCAACGTTTTCGAATTCTTGGCTCGATCCCTAACTACGTTTTATCGTCGCTAATCTTCGGATAGCAACGTGAAAAATATTTACCTGCGAGAAGAAGGTAATCGATCGACCTAATCTGATCGCGGCAAACGTAACGCAACGCAACGGAATGCAAGGAAAAGATCGATTTTGTCGTTGTTTGCGAGCGGCGTAATCGACCCGATGAAAATGCCATTACATCGGTGCGCGCAACGCCACGTCGGTATCGAGAGCTCTTCCAGCTGAAATCAACACGAATGGCCGCCCGCTTATCTGCAGTTTATTTTTACGCTTTTTTTTTTTTTTATCTTATCCCAACTAATATTTCTCCTGGTTGTGTTTGACGATGATTGATAAAGACGGGAGCTGTTACACTGGTGAGCTGGCCGATGCGCGCGACGCAACGATCGAGCGTGCAAGAGCGGTGGTTCGTGGTTCCGAGGCGAAGCGAAGATGCGACGAGGTCCGCGAGCGCTGGCCAACGATCTATAAATATTCCCATGTTCGATACAATCGGCTGGCTAAACAAGATAAAAAAGACGCGAACGGGAAGGCATGGAAGATTTTCTGTTTCAGTTTTTCTTATTATCATTCGCATGGACGAGAAATCGCGCATCCACGCTCTCTTATCGTTTGGGGCATTCGTCGGATCGTTCCATTGTCCTTCTCTGCTCGTTGAACGACGAGTTTTTTTATGCGAATTTTTATGGATTTATAGGAAATCTGAAAAAATCTGTGCAAAGTTGCATAGAATTCGTAGAATATGTGAAACATATAAAATACCCAAAGAACGGTGCTCCCTATAACACTCGGTAGATAAAACATTTTCCTGTAGAGATTTTACTTAATTAAAAAATTATATTCTCAAGAATATGGATCTACGGAAAAATCCGCTGTCTGACGATGAATCGCATACCTAGATCGTGAAAAGTTTCAATTCTGCACAGATACTGAACGCGCTTTCTTGTAAGTTCGATGTTTAATCAATGACGATCTAACGATCCTGTTTCGTTCGACGATACGACATCTAGTTTTTTTTTTTTTTTTTTGTCGTATAACGATACACAAACAGAGCGGTAAATTTCCACAGCATCGTTTTCTTATAGCATAGTATAGTATAGTATGGTAAAAAAGCCTAGCGCACCGAGTACGACGAAGACTCGGCAGACGATAAACCGTCTGGGAGAAATTCGAGAGGATAGAGCCATACGCAGGTACGAGCGATCGAATCGGATCTTTACACCCCTGCGGTTCCAGATCTTTCGATTCTTAGCCGACTCTCCATTTATTTCCCCTACCGGTAACATTCAACGACAAATGTTTCGTAGTGTCTGTCGACCACGATTTCCACCATGCGTATAAATAACTACGTTGGGGTACGCGTGTATATCGTATATCGTATATTCACAGGGGTGCAGGTTGTTCAGGTACACAGGTGTCGCATGAAACCGGTAGATGACGATTTCGAGGATTACGCGCAAATTGTACAGGTGAAGTCGCACGATTTCCTCTGACGTGATTTTAGTTTGAAATATTTCTTTTCTTTTCTTTTTTTTTTTTTTTCTTTTTTGCAGCTTTCAAGATATCGATAAAAATATCTCGTTGCCTTTTCCTCGTTGTATCGTTTATATTATCGTCGCTTATAGTTTAACCAGTACTCGATAATGCGTACCATCTTCTGTACTATTTTTATTTCGCATCGTTACGTTTCTACGTTTGTGCAAGCTATTTAACTAAAAACGTTTAACATAATCGAGAAAACGTAGAAACATAGTCACTAAGAATAGGATACGTTGACAACGAATGATCGCATGAAAATGACCTTATTTTCGGTTCATGAATCATTCATCCAAATCGTTCATCATCGAAAGGTGTTGTTTATCTTGCATGGTCACGTACGTATTACGTACATATTCGTCGTTTAGTTTATAATTCATGTGTTTTTTCAAGGACTGCGGTTTAAAAATGCGCGTGGGAAATTAACACCGTTATTTAAAAGCGAGACTAAGAAACTGTTGCGATATTATTTAAAGAAAAGTGAAAACGATGGGCGAAATCGACGATGGATAGACGGATAGAAGCAGGGGAAGAAAGATTCTCGAGTTTCACGATTTCTACGATCGAAAGACGCTTCACCCCTACGGTATTGCGACCGTTGGCCTGTCTCCCCCTGCCAACCCCGTGGCGAGGACATTCATACATTTTATAACGCAGGTCGCTTTTACCCCCGGGGATAAATAAACACACACGCACGGATGTATAATGGAGGAACAGGTCGAGCACACAGGTGTCTGGAAGGGACCAGAAAGGCCACGGATGGATGTTACGTGCGTCATCGTTGATGCGTGTATGCCTTGAAAATGGGACTTCTGGTGTCCGACCCCCTACACGACTCTCCTTTTTTAAGGGATCCGACAAACGTGAACAGAGGCTAGACGTATGTATGCGCGTGTATCGTCCTATCTCCTTTCTCGTCCAAGTTTCCCCTTCTGTACCGTTTCTTTTTTTTTTTTTTCGCTTTCTCGTTTTCAATTCCTTCTACACCGCCGCACCCCCATCCACCGGGCCCGAAATGGCGCAGGTGCTGCCTCCTATAAAATCCTACTAAGGTCGGTATACAGTGGCGTGGATATCATATTAATCGAGAGCGACTAATTTCCTTCGTAGAAGACTAGGATCGAGGACGACACAGAGTCGCGGAGTAACAACGATATTTTCTAATTAAATGGTCGGTGCTTCTTAAAGGGTAATTTTCTTGAACCATGTTATCGAGCGTTCGGATTCGTGTTCGGTAACGTTCGAGGTATCCGTGTTCTACGAGCAGGTCTATTCGTCGAATGTGATCCTCGAATTTACATACCGCGCCCAGAACCTTGACGAGGAGAGGAATATTACCACGGTGCGTGTCGATCACGATCCACGCCCATGCCACGTCTCGTAGTCGAACGTCCTTAGGGATGCGACGCACATGTATAGCGGTACGCCGCACGTTTGGAAAAGTATTGACCAAATCTCGTCCTCGTAGCTCGGCTTTCCATCTCTGTCCGATTTTTGAAATTCTGATCTCACGAGTAAGGCCTACGGGATATTCGTAAGAACGTAGAACTCTCCGTAAAAATCGATTCACCGACGTCCGTATACCGGAATGATCGAAGAAACAAAGATCGATATATAAAGAAAAGAGGAGGGATTTGGCGCGGACGTGGATCGATGCGGTGGCTTTCAAAAGATTCCAAGGCTGGGGCGTCTTTCCCACGACCACAACGAACCCCGAGCGACCGTTGAAGGAGCTGCAACGTGTACGGGGGTGGGCAAGTCTGTTTTCACATGTGGCTCGCGAAAAAAAGGCCGTCGGAAGGCCGTTATGGGGTCACGGGTCGACTTATGGCGCTGGCTGACTTATGGTACTCTTGCCGTATGCATGGTCTTTGTCTCTCCAGTTAGACGCGGTATAGACCCGGTCGGTTTTTCTTACAATATTTGAGAACGGATTCCATGGAAAAGGACTTCGTCTTCGGTGTAAACGAGCCATTACCGTCTAGGGTATAGGTATGCAGCTAACGAGAGTTTGACCCAAGGAACAAAAAAGATATCGATTACGAAAGTGAAATTTCCTTCGAATATTAGCTCGATACGAAAGAACGGTTTTCGTATTAAACGCACGACCGCCAAACGTACAAACTACGATTTGCGAAACGCCGCTTGAAAGGTGATCGCGAGATGGAGGAAATCGAGTTAAATCCCAGTTAGCGCGTATTAGACGCAGCCCGTTGCTTCGACGTCGCGCATTGAAAAAGCAATCGATTATAAAATTACCGGTCTTTCCTTTCTTGTTGGCTCGATGAAACAGAAGTGGCACAGCGTAACGGCTGTTACGATTCACGGGCGAAACGCCGGTGATGGTAATTGCGATCGAGCGATCGATCCGGCAACGGATAATGCCACGTTCACGATGGTATTCGATAAAGATCTCGTTAAAGGAGCGTGAAATTAGCGGTGAAACAAGCGAGATCGTCGTGGCCGTGTCGTTGGCAGATGTCTAGGCCTGTATAATCATAATCGAGCCGCAGGATTTTAACCCGATCGGTGTTTCCTTGTTGGGGGAACGTGCGGACGCTTTATCAATACGAGAAAGTGATTCGCGGCCGATACGACGAGACGATGATGGCTGGCATCGGTTCTTACTGAAATTCAATTACACGATCGGGGCAACTTGGCAGATTAACATCGGCGATTCTCTTCTTTCGTTCTCGTTTTTTAAAATGTATTTTCGGGATCGGCAAGGATTTGTACTTCGTGCGTTTAACGTGGTCGCGATCTTATCATTATCTTTATAAGCGTTTCAATTTCTTGATCAAATAGCGCAGCAACGAGAAAACGTGGCTCGAACGAGATCGGGCACGTAAAACAGAGGCTTATGCCCAACCCGTTTTCGCCTGGAGAACTCAATTTCTGTTTAAATTATATAGGGTTATCGCGATATTTTTACAAGCGTTAATTTCCCGTGCTTTTAGGATACGATTATAGAAGAGAACGACGAAAAGAAAAAAGTAAAAGAAAGAGGAAGCTAATATTTCGAAGCGACAGAAACTATTGGCATAGAATGCATTATTCATACACGATTATCGCGTAAATCGTCGGTGGATAATCGGTGGTGGTTTCCTCCCAGGAACGTAGTTCTTCCTCCCGCAAATCGTATCGGGAGGCGTGACAAACGCCAAACATTTCTTCCGCAATTTCCTGGCACCGGCAAATCGCGCGTCGCACGGCCATACTCGCGACTAATGAAACCAGACTTACGTAACGAATAATCTAGCAGCTCGGGCTATTAATTACCGGTGTGATTTTCTACCATCGCCAGTAGCAATTTTCATCAGGCGGCTCTATATTTCCTTTCAGCCCCACCATTTTATCGTTTCTCCTATTCTTTCTATCCTTAGCGCGTCCATGCGCGTCCCCTTCTTTTCGCCAAAGTTTCTTCTTCGATCTTCTTCGTTCATTTATCGCCATTTATTTCGGCTAAAATTTATTTCGCGGTTCTTCTAATAGACCGAAGAATTGCGGAGAAGAACGAAACATGGTTATTTCGTTTAACGCTCGGCCGTGCGTAAAAGTTTTCGTATAGAGGCTACTATCCCTACTTACTCTTCCATATATTCACATATACGTATATACTATGTACCATTAAAAATAGATACGTAATGACGTTAGATTCTTTTTTATCGCGATGAACTTTTGTTTACTTAATAAAAAATGAAACAGGTTCTACCGCTTTTAATAATTGTTTTACGCAACTAAAATTCGAACGCAAAGAAAGAAAAATCGACCGAATAACAGCAACGTGAATGCAGAACGTGTTTTCGTGCCAGCAATACGTCGTCACCTTGTTTCACATTATTCCACATTTCCTCGTTTAACCTAAATACGAAGCGCATAAGTAGTATCGTATAAAATCGTCGATGTTTTGTTTTTCTACTCCAAATTCGACGTGCGTATTTGACTTTTCAAGCAGCGAAAGTCTGACCGATGATTCTCTGACCCCTCATCAAGAAACTGCTTTTAAAGAGTGGCAGCACGCCACGCCACACCACGCCACACCGCTCCACACCGCGCCACACCGCGCCACACCGCGCCACACCGCGCCACGCCACGCCACGCCACACCACGCTACGCCACGCCACGCTACGCCATGCCACGCTACGCCATTCTACGCCACGCCGATACGGTCGCCAGGAATAATTTTATTGTAATCCGATGCCTGGTGGCCAGTGGCGTAAGACGTAACGCGATGTACGCTTTCGTCGCCGCCTTTAAAATCGTACAATTTCACGGTGGCGAGCGTTTTCGAAACGTGACGATCAGCAAATAGCTTCGACGGAAACTCGTTTTCAACGATTTTTACGGTTGCTTAAAAATCGGAGTTTGAAATTAACGACGAGTCCCGCTTTTCTTAGGTACATCCTCGCGTACATTTGGAACGTGAACACGCCAAATCTTATAATATTCGTATACCACTGGTCTATTTAGAGAATCATTATATCACGAAATATCTCGTTTTTAACTGAACTCTCTTGCTATACGGCTTTCTATCCCTTTCTATTTCACTGCCCTTCGACCGAACAAAATCCTATACTCGTTGTCCTGCTATTTAACCGTTACGGCGAGTAATTATTTTTACCGACCTTAGTTCCGAATGCAAACGGATAAAAAATAAACGTGCTTTTGTAAAATGGAGGAAAAGTTGTTTTCGTTTTAAAAGATCATCGATATTAAAGCGAAAGTGAGAGAAAAAGTATGTCGGTACTTTCGAAAAGCGTTTGTTGGTGGCCCGTGTGCCCTAATGTGCCCTATCGCGTTAGAGTAAAGAGATTATCTCGAGAGAGATAATACGCACACGTATATACGTATATACGATCGCTCGAGTATCGGGAGGAAGGGCCTGCAGGCGGACGAGAGTACAGAAACCTCGGTAAAAGCGTCGTTTGTCAGCGGAGCTATAAAATAAGTATGCTGGAAAATAGTTCGAAAAGCTACTGGAAACTATCCGAGAGAAGAGGGACTCAGAACGGAAAGGATCGGTCGTCCTGTAGGATTTCTAGGCTTAGGATTTCCCTGGTATAAGAAGAAACTTCCGTAACGAAAAGTCTCGTTCGAACAGCTTTCTTCGTCGTCTGTGACGAGAAACGTGCGAATGGACACGAAGGAGACCGTCGCGTCGATCCCGACATGCATCGTCGACCATAACGTTCGTCATAAAGATCTTCTAATCTTCCTCAAGGATCCCATGCGACGCTTTCATTCGGAACATGGTACAAAGTCCGAGGGTACGTAAGCTATGTACTCGTGTACTTACGTACAGCGATTACCGCTCGTAAGTATAAGAATACTTTGATAGATTTCCGCTATTTGCAAGGCTGCGCGTAAATTTGACCAAGATCCACGAGTTAACGATAAATCGAAAGCGAATCTTGTCACGTTGTACATACAGTAACGCTTTGTTTCTTGGTTCAAGCAGAAACTTGACCGGGCGAACGCTACAAGCTCCTAGAGTCCTAAATCTTTTTCCTTCTTATCGTCCTCTGCGAATATCAACGAACTTTCCGTACGTTTTTACGAGCAGATGACAAACACGTTTCTAATTACGTAAAAGGAAGTGACTTCATCGTAGCATAAATGCCTGTTGCCGCCGTTATTCGTAAGACCTTTAATCCGCTTTTGCGGCACGTAACAGAAACCAATACACGTAATATGTACTGTAACAGTGTCACGACGAAGGCGCAAACGCTGGAAGACGCGAGCGTGCGTAAGGCCCGAGAAGAACGATTTACGTTAAGAGGGATCGCTATTTCGTCGTGCGTCGTTAAAATAAAACGACGCGATTACCGTCTCGCTAGAGTTTAGGTCAACGTTGCCTCGTTGAAACTTTCTACGCATTTTTCTTCCTTCCTTTTGAACATACGTATCGCGATTCGAACGTTCCCTGTCTTCGAATTAGAGATCGATATGGCGGACAATTCGACGATTATACCGGCACCAGTTACCACGTCGTAATAATAAAATGAGCAATCGAGCGAGTTTCTCGACGTTGTAACGTCGTGTATAGAGTACTACTATTCGTTACGAATATTTAGAATATGTAATTAGGAATTTCCAAGTGTATAAGCAAGTGCGCCACTTTGGTTTCGTCTGAAATTTTCAAAAAATTATTTCACAATACTCGTTATCAAATGCTGTCGTTAATAGTTAATAATAATAATAATAAAGCGATTAACTCGGATGTTGCAACAAAGATGAATGCATATTTCTCATTTCGCCACCTTTTTCGTACTTATCGGTATCGTTGTTATTATCGTCGTAAACATTTTATTTGCATATTTTACTCCTTCTGACACGCATCTAATAGTAAGAAAGTTCCGTTTATTATCGTTTAGGTTCTGTAACGTATGAAGAGTTTCGGAAACTCGAAGTGTTCCACGTTGCATAAATCTGATAACGAAAAGAGGCGTACGAAGACGTAAAGTGCCTTAACCCGTTGTAAAAAAATTAAGATAGCGTCGAACCGTTTCCCTCGAGAACATAACGCTTCTTTCTTTATCCGAAGAACGATAGATAGGGCTTTGTTTAATTTATAGTAGGCACGTACGTTTAGGTTACAAAAAAGATCAGATTTATTCCAACTTACTGGCAGAGCGTCTGCCAGTTTCAATAACGAATGCTTTTAAGCCGATTATTTTTAAAGTAAAATTTCCTCTCTACGGTGTACTTAGGTTAATAATAAACTTATCTCTTGTCCCAGCTATCAACGAGATTTAACAACGGTTTTCGCCATTAAAATTTCGATCGTACGAGTCAACGAAAGCTCCATTAAGGAAAAACGCGCGCGTTTTAGACTACAGCTTCTGCGTTAGAATTTTCGCGTCATTGCCGTCGCCGAAGCTGACGAAACGGTTTGATCACGTTCTCTTCCGCTATTCGACAGAGTCGTGGCATAGTATCGCGGAGAATTATCGGTTCTTTTCGTGGATGGCGTCGGTTCCTGGTATTTTATTGGAAGGAGCGAACAGGCCGCACAGGGTGCCTGGCGTGCACTTGGTCAAACAACGAGGTCTCTATGGAGGCCCTTCGTTTATTGGCGCTTCTAATTCAGGAGCGGAAGTGGCCGAAAAGCAACGGTGAAAACAGACCTCCCGGATTAAAATAGGTAACCATAACTGGTCGGCTTAAACGTTTCGTATTAATAATTAACACGTTCCGCGGACAAGCTGCGCCAACCACCATCCCTTTTTAATCGGCTCGTTTCTCTGTCCTCGAAATTCTTCTTATCTCGTGGAAATTCCGAACCGTATTCCGAATTCGATTGTCGTTAATCGCGCTTCGCATTTCTAGCAAGTCCTTTGCAAGATCAGAAAAAAGATTGAATCGATTAGAAAAATTTGTACAGTTTGTTTCGATCGCGTCTTGTCGTTTATCGAGCAGCTTCGCCAACTGCTTTTTCGACGAACGTTCCATATTTTCCGGCAACGAATACCTTCGAGCGTGATGAAACCTTGCTCGTTCGAACGAATCGTGATACACGGACGACGAAGCGATTTTTAATTTTCGAGTACGAAACGACAGCAAACTTTCCAATTTCCAATTATCCATCTCTTCTGAAAAGAGCGGTGGTGATTTATCAGCGTAGGAAGTTTACGCATGCTCGCATTCTCTCTCTGGAATTCCGGTAACTCGTTGCGTTACAAAACAAAGTTCGTGAAAGCAAAAGTTTCGTCGTGACAATGAAATTTGTTTCATTTGTTGAAGAATTTTACGTTGCGCGTACTCGTATCGGAAAGTTTCTGCGATTTATTGCTTTGACGATGCCTACATCTCGAGATAGTGCGTACTTCTATCGTCGTCATAGAAGATAACGCAAGTACAAATTTGAACATGCTTTTGTGTAAAATTGGAAAATTCGACGTTTTCCTTTGCTCCCTAGATCTAGAATTTGGAATATAAACTGGCGATAGCTAAATTTTAGACTTTTTTTTTTCTATGAAAACAGAGATGCTATAAACTAGGATCGGATATTATTTGGATAAACCATTTAAAGAACGATCGTTATGCATTATGCATCGTGCGATACTCGCGATTTATTGTTATCTCTGACGAATAAATTTAGGATGATACCGTTCGGAAACAAAATAAATTACATCGTAAAAGTCGCGAGAATCGTAAATACATTTTGTTTGACTCGGTAGTTTCTCGTGTATCCATTTCTATTTGAAAATAGCAGAATATATATGTCGGAGATGAAGAGACACCGGAGCCTTCCGTCGAAACCGGGGAAAAAAACCCCTAATATTGTAGTTTGGATTCCACCATAGCCGTAGTTAAACAATCACCGTCCTTTAGCCCGATTGTAATTGCCTGCAATCTATGAGAATGAGTTTGGTTGACAATGAGTTCGAGGTGACAACCAGTCACTGAACGTAGCCGCGATCAAGGGACGAACATTTTTCTAACAAAGTCATGAAAAAGTCTATAGCCCTCCATAAAAAGAAATAGTTGTAACGGCACTCGACAGTAAGCACACTAACGGTTTCTGTCTCATGGCTCGTCATAAGCAGACCCTATTCTATGGGTAGGTCGATTGCCGGTTGTCGAGACATATTCGCAGAACATCGGCAGCCAGCCTAATGACCCGTCATAAACCTTAAACCTTAATTAACGAAAATAGGCAAACAGTCTTTTCCGTGAAGGACACTTCCAAAGACTGACCAATTAACAACAACGGTAATTTCCCTCACTCTCCGAACGGAGACTTGTCTCCAGGAATATAAAAGACCTGGTGCCGCTAGAGAGTGGAGCAGTTTTTCCTAGACAGCGTCACCGTGAGAGCTTCGAGTACGATTTCATCGACTAAGGTATCATTTCGATAGAGTGCTTACTTCGCGTGCTAACTGAGAGTACCACCTAGGCGTTGCCGACGAGTAAAGAATAAAAGAGTCCCGTTGACCGCGGATTCGTTTCGAACCTAAGGTCATTATCACTAGTGCTACGAGTGCCTAATCTTGTTAATAAGTCTGTGCTAATAAACTCTTCATCGTATCACGGCAATGGCCAACCCTAATGAAAATTCATTAAACGCCCCTCTCCTTAATCCTGACTTCAATCCGACATATATATAGAAATATGCTCGAAAGACAACGAACGGTAAAGCGGTAAACGGTAAAAAAATACAGATGCATAAATAACGTATATCGGTTGCCATTGAATCTACGATATTTTTCCATCCCGATCAAACTGCCGAATGGTATGTCGCTCGAAAAATGAAATATCAGAGCATAAAACCAAAGACACAAATTTCTTTCGTATTTAATACCACGTACCGTTCAATTTCTTATATTAAGTAATTTGAATTTCGTAACAACTTTTCATATTCGTCGTATCGTTTAAATCGTATAATCTTCGAATCTAACCAAATACGCGTTTTCTTTGTTATTAAGAAAAGTATGCAGGATAAAGATAACATTAAGGCTTCGTGCTGTATACGAAGTATAAAGTGGCAGTTATTCGACTCTGCAACGATTAAATAGTGCAACGGTGCGATCTTCTGCCTTATGTATTCTACCTGCGGGCACCTTATTATCATCGGATAACGAATAATCAGATTGCGTGTATCAGTGGTGCGGAAAAAAAGTTAACGAACAGGCAAAAGAGAATGTTTCCAAGTTCGTCGTGTCTTGAAATTATTTATCGAATCTGTAAACCATATTACGTACCTACTTTGTTCCGATAGTTTCAAACGACTCGCGATAACTTCACGATCCTGTTTCCTACGAAACCAAAAGTCATTACTTTTGGAAATTTGTCTAGACGCGTTTCCATTGTATCATTTGTTTAACGATTAATTTGTTCAAATATGTATTTAAAAAATTATGTATTCTAAGTATATTCTATATCTTGGTACGAATTTAAAGACCGACAGATCTTCGTTTCAAATCACCAAGGAAATTATTATTTCCTTTTAATTTTATCCGATAAGCAAATTAATTAAACGCGTTATTATCGTGCCGTCGTTATTATCGTAATTAAACAAATGGTAACCGTTAATTATAAAATGGCAGTTAGAGGAGAAATAGGTGTAGCATAAAATGAAATACCGAAAAGTATGTTCGTGTAAGTAACGTTTTATCGCTTTTGCTCGACCGAAGCGATCGTTATTCAAACTCTTTACCAGTTTCCGTAGATCGTTCAAATCCGTAGGACCATTGAACCGTTAACACGGATGTTTCGTTTGGTGACTTTTAGGCTAGGCCGGAATCTATCACTCGGTCGTGCCTACCCACTTGCTACGTCGCATAATTAGTTGCATCGTAATGATCATAAGGAACTATCGTAAAATTAAGCATTTCGATTTAACCGTTAGGACCGTTAAGCGGTATAAAACACCTTCGAGTTAAGATGTTCTCTATGATTATTGCTCCATCAGGTAGAAAATAGGGAAATTTTTCCCATTCTTCCGTCCCAGAGAGATTTTCCTGTTTTCCGGGATTTTCAGCGTGCATGGGTGACCAAGAGACCGGTGGTGGGGCGACGAACACCTAGCAAGAGTTTTCCTCCGCGACAGCATCGTCACCGAACTTCATTGGTTCATCACCTTTAGAACGTTCAACGTCTCCTCACCGGCTTCCACCCTTCTATCGTTCACCTACTTAACTTATACCTTGCACCAGCGTAACTATCCTTTCTACAAAGTTGTCGGAGATATATACTATCTTTGAACTGTTAATCAAGCATCGATAAATAAATAATCAGCATTAATCAATAAACAAAGAAATAGGGGATCGATCTGTTCGTGGCGTCGATCGTCTAATCGTAACGGGAGTTTACGACTCCCGTTGACGCGTTTCCTCGCGATCGCGTCTCTCCGCCACTGATCGAATAAACGATCGATCTATCGTAGTGAAACTGTCGTTCGAAGGTATAATAGACGTTACGGTTAACGGTATAGAGCTATTTATCGCGTAGTGTGATATACATGTGGCATTGTAAACGGAGCTTAACATCGTAGAGATAGACCTGCAGTGATAAGTGTCGTCAGTGTGAACGTTATCTCTGGAAAATTCCACGAAAGACCGTGGAGCTTCGTGACGATTGTGAAAAATGAAAGACATTTCGATAATTACCGCTGTAGTTTAATAAAATTCTACGTCAAGTTACCAAACGTTTCTCATACAGTCACGCAGATTGATAAAATTTCCGTTCCGATCTACAGCGTTTCCTGCAAGAAACAAAAGCGAACAAAAACAAATGCACGCAGCAGGATATAAACGATATAACGTATTCGAATTAACGAATTAATCTTAAGAATCTCTATTGTATCGCGATTTGCATGCGTCTATATTCTCGATTACATAGTAAGAGTTTTTACCGCATTTGTTGTTTAATGCATTTTTCGATTCTAGTATTAGACTATTATTCGGCTATCTTTAAGTTCGTTCAAACAGTCCGATAATTTTCGTACTCGAAGATCGGATAGATAGACACGATCGTTTCCGACTATTGGTTATTTCCTATTCGACGATTTCTTAGTTCTGTATATTTAGTAAATTGTAATCGTTATCGACGAGCTACAAACGTAAATATTTAGTCAACTCGTTTCTTTCCACCCTTCCGTCCCCCCGTCCGCCCGTGCTCCCTTGCTGTTTATGCAAATTTATCTCTAACCTACTTAAAAGGCGTTTCCTCTAATAATGGCTAATAATAAAAATGACTCAAGGCCAATATTTGATAATAAGTTTCGTAGAATTGATATTTGTGTTAAAGACTACTTTTCTATGAAAGTTTCCAGTCCTACATCGATTTTCAACTAAAATGTTGTTACGTCTTTGACGTTTGATATTTCTGTATCGTCGGTAATAAAAAACTGAAAACACATGGCATGTATACGAGTAAAGAAGATAGTAGGCGATTAAAATGGGCTAAAGGCAAAAGGAATTACTACCCAGATGCTGCTTTATTATCGATGTCACGTAAAGATACGCATTTACACAAAATTTTGTCGGGCCGCATAATTCTATTACATATTTTTACGTATTATATTACGTATTTTATACTTATACTTTGTTTAATTAACGGTAACTACGATATCGTAGCGATGAAAATTGAAAAGAAGAAATACCGACTTATACCGACGTACAAAGCATGACTTAGATAAGAACTTACACGAGCTGACGATCACGTATCCGGATGATGCAGAAACATAATGCATGTGCAATGCGCACATCTTGAGACTGAACGTGCGCTGACGTCAGTGGTTGTCGATTTGATCTAGGTGAAATCGATTTCGCTACCAAGGACGAAATTCTACCGCTATCGATATACTTGGCGTAAAACGCGATATCGATCGTTAGACGATTTAACAAGGATTTCAAGGATGTTCGAGAAATGCGTTTTGCTTTATTATTTCTCAACAACGGGTCTGCTTGGTTTTCTGCTGCTACGATTCGTAAGTAATGGTTTTGAATCTTAGTATCGGCCGGTTCAACGACACTTTGTATAATTTCAATAACGTTGGCGACCGGACAAACTTTCTCGCTTTGGTTATCGTTTCTTTCGCGAGATAAAAACCTGAAAAGTCGCCTTCGTTCTGTTTCAAGCGTCGTTTATCAAACAGTACGAATTAACGTATCTGGTAGTTTCCTAAATATGCGGCGTCCGAATGTTTCTCGCGTGTCGCGTTATCTCGTATATTATAGAGCGAAATCAAAGAAAGAATGGAAGAACGGACGAAAATAGAAGTAGACGACAAGCTCTAAACTATCGCGATCTCGGAGGCGGCAGACTGATACGTCGAGTTACAGAGGCCAGTATATGGTGTGTAGAGAAAGGGAAAGTCAATCGGGTGAAAGTCGCTCGTCTGGATAGTTTTACCTCCGTTTATCCAACGTGTACACGATCCTACACCACGAGACCACGATCTTTCGCCCTCTGTTACGCTGCCTTTGCTCTTTTTCGATTTCATTCCTCTTGTACCCTTGTCTCTGGCTAACCGAGCATTCTGTCACTCTGCTTCTGTGGCCGATATAAGATTCCACGTTGATAACAAACATTTTTGTTTTTTATAAATTTACACTTTACGATAAACGATGTTATGTTTAATTATTGCTGCGTGGTTATCGGTATGATCTTTGCTCGTTTAAACAGAATTTAGTTAAGCGAACTTGACCGAACCCACGATGACCTATTCGACTCGGCATTCAACAAAATATCATATCAACCTACGATAATAACGATAAAAGAGATAACAGCTCGAATTGATATCATTTTGCATTTCCATATCGTTTTAGGCAATATGTTAAACCAAATTGTGTCTACAACTAACAAAATTGACTCACCCGAACGTCTCGAACTTGGAGTACCTTATCGAATTATGAATCACGAAATTATTTATTGCGATCGTAGGTATTTGGAAACTAAATATATTAAACTATCTGGTACTTGTGTACCAAAATTTTCATTTACTACGATGAGAAAACGTTGCCTTAAAGTATATCGATTTGGCTCTTAAATATTTATTCGAACGATCGATATGCTTCGAGATAATCCTATGGAAAGATTAGGCAAAAGTAATTTATTACGTTCTCAAGCCTAAGCGATGCGAGTTATGTTACTCGAAAGAAACGTCGATAAAAGAGAAATTCGTAACACTTATGTATTTCTTTTACCGCAGAATTAACCAATTGTATACGAGATTTTACGAGCAGAAAAATGTTTCACGTTCTTACGCAATAGAAATTTATCGCTTGTTTGAAATTAACATGACACGTGAAAGTGGTGATCGACGTGGCGCCAGTCGTTAAAAATGTGACAGAATGAGAAAGTGATTCTTCGTAATAAGCGTGCGTTTGTCGCGGCCATTAATCGATGTACGAAATTGCTCGCGGAATCGCTAAGCTGACGATATATAAAAATATCGTTCGGTGAAAGCGTAATTTATACAGAGTCAGGGAAGAGATTTCAATTGTTTTATAAAACTAACATAATTCGCTATTTGGAAGTGTATTTGCGTTAATAGGCGGGAAACGAAATAGAACTAGAGCCATAATTTCGTAATCCTATCCCCTGCCTTTGTCGATGGCAACGAGGTAACGATAAGAGAAACGAGATGCGATTAGTCGAAGAATTCGTCTATCGAGATTTTGATCTGTAGATTTCAATTTCGATGTATGCAACTTTAACGCGAGAGCAGCGTCATAAAGCCAACTCTGCTTCCATCGTTCAAACCGCGCGCTACCGATAAGAATCGGAGGCAATCGGTACGTCTACATCGACGCGTATCCGTCTACGTAACGCGCTAAGAACCGCATCCTTGCTTCACGTTGGAACGTTTCAAGGAAATCGTGCATCATGCTGTACCCTGAAGCTCATCTCGTTGTGCAATTTTTTCTCGTATACTCATCACGATCTATCGTAACTTTACGCGTTTAACGACGAAAGAAAACTCGCCTGCGACAGAAAGTTTCAAATATCCCGCCAACGTGTAGCAGCAGGTCCGTTAAAAGACCGTTCGATCTTTTAAATGCCCTCCTATTTGTGTAAATTGTGCGAATCCTCCGACGAATAAGACGTGGAAAAGGAAAACCGTAGAAGAAACGCTAGGGAAGTTGCAGAGAAGCGAGATCGCGTGGAAATAATCGCGGTGTTTCGCGTTGCGGCCTGATGGTGGATACCTCGTTGTGAAAAAAGTGGGATCGCTAGAGAGATAAGCTTGGCGGAATGGCCGACGTGCGCGATTTCGAGGGGTCAGTTTTCGCATCGGCGGTAAAGAAGGCAAGCGGATAACAAGTTTTTCGCACGGGGCACTACCGTGGGGCCGAGTTACGCGAGCTAACTCTTCTCTCCGTCCAGTTTGCTGAGCGCGGCGTGCATTTACCCGTATCGTTGCGCGACTACTTACCTGGCTGGCAGCGTGTCGCTGCCTTGGCCTTTAACGATTCCTCGAACGATCTCGCAGCTCCGATTTCCATCGATTCGATGCCGATCTCCGCGACAAGCGCGCGCGGCTATCCTTTTTCTTTCTTCTCTATCGCGAATTTCAACGGTTCGACTCGTTTCGACTCATCCGGCCTCCGCCTTTCGATAACTCGTTTCCGTCGTTTGTAAACAACGCCGAGCCGGCTGATCGGACTTGACCAATGGTAAACGAAATCTCGCTGGATCTTCGATCAAACGGCATTTACGTTACATCGTGGCGGCGGTGAAAATCGGCGTGCGTACAACATGTCGGTAAATTGTTATCGTGGATTCGGCCGAACGACGATCTCTTACAATTCTACGGCACTACGATTAATTAGACCGTACAGGTACGACATAGGAGAAAAAAATAACTAATAATACTTTCACTTTAGATGCCTGACGATTTACGTAATCTTAGCCGCAAGTCAAACATCGTTTTCTTTGCGTTCGATCTTAAACGAGACAAACGAGAATAGAATCGCGTGCACTTTTATTAGTATCCGATTAGTATTTCGTCGCTTTGTTCTTCTTTTTTTTTTTTTTTTTTTTTTTTTGCTATTTATATGCTGTAGAATGGAAGTTTCGAAAATACCTTTCTCTCGATTAAACGGTCGAATGCGTGCAATGCAATGACAATGTCAAAACTTTCATCTTTTTCGTAGTACGTAATTACGTACGTAAACGCGTAATATCATTTTATTACGTATTTGCAACGATTACGTGCAATTATTTAAACAAAGTTAATAGACGTTAGAAAGTCGGAAAGAGAAGATCGTGCGAAAAATTGAAAATATCGCTAATAGCGAGGAAAGTTAATTTATCGAGAAACGAAGATCGCTATTATCTTTATTTGCTTGCTCTGTGTCACAGAAGAACAACTTCCATAAGGAGGGAAAGGAACAGGAAAGAAAGAAACTTGTCGTTGCCAGTAAAAGAAAAAGGAGGAAAGAAAGAAAGGAAAGAAAAGAAAGAAAAAAGAGAAGAAAAGAGAAAATATAGGAGCAAGCAAGAGGAATACGATTAAATTTCATGCAACAGTGTGCCGATCGAGATGCCGATCTTTTAGAAGCAACTACGTAAATATAATTTTTAGATTAAGAAAGCGAATTCATCATCCGCCATATCCAGATCGATGCGTTTCTCGAACAGAGAAGAGACGAGCGAACTTATACCGAATAAGTGTGAAATTTGCATGGTAAGAGTTTCAACCACTTTCCTCCATTAGCCGTTGTGAATAAAAGCGATTCGATCTGGGGACCGTGCGGAACAAGAAACGAGCAACTGGAACAAAATCCATCGTCGAAAGTTTCGAAAGTGTCCGTGAAGACGTCGCGGTCGATGGGCGAACGAGAGAAACGGCTAGAGGAGAGACAAAGAGGAAGAGAGACGTCTCGTTACCGCGATTAAAGACAGAATACGGTAACAAAAGCGAGGCAGGAAGAAAAGGAAAAGTTAGCCGAGTGTCCAACAGATGTACGTACGTTGCGTTATTATCGAAGTGCATGTGGAAAGACAAGGATGCACATGTGTTAAACAGAACCCTATGCATGGTCGGTCGGTTGACCTTTCTTTCGCAGACTCGCGTCCTTCGTCCTTTCAGCGGTCATATCGGTTCGAGTACCGTTAACGATTAAGAAATATGCATTTTTCCCTGGCAACGCTATATGACGCGACGTGATGCGACGTCCTGTGACTTTTTTGACGGAGGGCGAAAACGAAACATCGTCCTCTTCGGTTCTGAGAACTTTAGCGGGAAACTCGAGAGAATCGCGACCAAGGTTAACGCGCTCTGGTAAAACGCTGCGCGATCAATGGAATTTCCTAATCGATCAAACTTTCTATATATACGTATAATCTTTATTCGTTTCATTAAACGTTACGATACATAAACGGTTTTAATTACGCGATTATATCTTACATCTGATGATAAGAAAGAATAAGATTCGAAGATAATTATCGATTCGAGCTCCATTGTTCGACACGTTGGCTGATAACTGCGTCCCTTTCGCAGGAGAACGATCGAGAGAAGAGGAAGAGCAGGCGGTAGAGGATTCTTGAGACGAGAATGTGCCGGGGCTAATAAGAAAATGCCATGCTGAAAATGTCACACGCTGAGCAGCGTGACGTCACGCTACAACTCGTTTCTGCTTGTTTTTACGCTTCTGTTGTGTCGTCGAAACATAATCTTTGAAGCGAGAGTTTCAAACGAAAACGAATCCAGAATTGTTTAGCAGTCGAGCATGTAAATGCCTGGCAATGTACGTATTTCCTTAAAAATCGCTCGGAGAGATCGTTTTTATCATATGTCTTAAAATCGAAACAATTTACTTAGTAGCTTGTATTAAACTATACTTGGGCTATATCAATCGCGCGTCTTTCCGTTGTGTTAGAACTTGACGAGTGTCGTGAAAGTATCAATGAGAATAAAATCACGATACAATCAGATACGATGAGAATGAAAAGATAATAGAAAACACAGTGCAGTTTCGAATAATCTTTCCAACGTTCATAGTTTTACCGCTGTGACTAACGTAATTATCGTGTTCTTGTGTCGTCATTGTAACCCTGTTACCTTTATCCTCTGAGCTGTTACAGATTACCGAACGCGTATCTGTGCCATAATTATCGGTGTTTCTATCTTTTCTATTCTATGACTAAATGAGAGCAACGTTACTTTAAACAAGCTTGAGTATATTTTGTAAAATACTTTTGTAAAAATTAAAATTAAAGGAAAATCGGTATATCAAGGTTATTCGAGGATTCAAATTTTAAAAATTTTTCGCTCACTGTTGAGAAATGTCTTATGTAAAGATTCTAAAGCCTAGCCTTAGAGAAATCTTAGTTATCGGTTGTTCGATGATTATAATGATACGCTGCCGATTCTCCTCTGTCGATTGACTTTCAGGCAAGCGGCAACCGATTTTTACAAAACTGCTCGCAGCTGTAACGCCAACGTATCGGTCGAAGGAGGAAGTGACATTTTGCGAAAGGAAAGCCGGAAGTTCCGACACGAGGTCGTTCGAGTAGGAAGCGAGGTTATCGCCAATTTTATAGACACTCGATGTCAAGTCAAGCACTACGAGAAGATCGAGCATGACTTACGAATATCTGTGAAATGATCGATTCACCGCTTATCGGAAAGGGGAACCGAACAAAATATTATTCTATTAAACTTTTATAACTCACGTTACTATCGATTAGGATCTTAATGAAACGATAACGGGATACTAATGTTTGCGTTAAATCGAAATTCCAAACATGGTAAAGGATAAAGGAAATAATTAACGGTCGAATACCTGAATTCTTTACCTATATCAACTTGAGATTATTAATCGGCAATTATCGATGAGACATTAAATACAAAAAAAAAGCTCATTTAGAATTCAATAACGCGATTCGCACAACGAATAGAGTAATATGCTAGCGAAAAATTGATTTTTTATACAAGCGAGTAACGTTTATTACGTTAAAGGTAAAAAGTAAAGACTAACGCGCACTTGAATTTCATTTCTTTACTTATTATTCTATTCTTTATTTATTTGTTATTCTACTTTAGTTCTTGTATATTTGGATCCATTCGATGGAATTTCTTCGTTTGTATCAGAAAGCAATTACTTTCCCATTTATTTTTTTATTTGAAAATCTTTTATACGACCGATTAATCTCTCGGTGGATGTTATCTTTCGCTTATCTTCTTAATAGTCCTTTTAACATTTTCGATTCAAAATACTTTTCTAGCAACGGAACGCTAAAATTATCGTGTTTATTTATAATCTGTATCATTTACCAAAATAAAACCATGACATTCGGTCAATTTGTTTAAGAATTCAGCATGATCGATCGATACGATCGGTGTCGCTAGTTAACCGGTGTAATAAAAATCCTTGTATCTTTTATCTGATTACGGTCATCGTGTTATAATCAACATCGTTTGATAGTAGCTTGGAAGTCAGGCTCTGTCCAATTAGAGGATGTCACGGTTTTTCCCATGACATACGGGCCTATGAGGGTCTGTTCGCGATAGAACCCTAATACGGAGAAGGAGGGTTAATGCTTTCAACCCCAAACAGATTCTCATGGAGTTATATATAACGACTAATGGGAGTCAGTTTTCGTTATGGTGGCCTAGCTATACGTTGGTATAGATATATCAGTTTGGAACATGCGGGCTCTTTGTAGGCCATACGTGTTCTATATGAACGAATTGAAATCTCCATTTCCACTATAAACGACATCGCGCGCTACGTCGACTCGCGAATGAAATTCAAAATCTTACCGTGTTTATTTTTCATTGACCACGTTTCTTTCAAGTTTTCTTTCAGTCTATGCGTCATTTTATACCGTTTCTAGCTTTTCTACTGAAAACTTTTAGAATTTGTTTGTACTCGTTTCTGCCGGTAATAAGTTTTTTCTAAAAGTAGTACTCAGTGCTGCGTAGGTAACGATGAATAGTCGGAATATATTAAGCATGGAGCAAAAAATAACAATAGGTACCGTAAGGTGTATACGTATACCTTTAAACGTGGCCTACGTAAACATATTTTTAATATACAATTTTTTTTTTTTTATTACTCCATACTTTTTATTACGATGTATCTCGAACTATAACGTCAATACCTCTAACTTTATGTCGCGAAAACTGCAACTGTTCGTAAAGGATCGAGCGAAAAACGTTTCATCCGTAGGATGTATGCGAGCGAAAGCGACAACAATAAATCGCCATGTTTGCATATCGTGTCTTCTTCTTGCAATTCAGCATTCGTTATCTTTTCCGATATTTGTAAAACCTATACGTTACTCGTTCGAACGAGCTTGAAATTTTCAATGTTTGAAATTTCACGAAAGGATTTTTTTTTTTGTATCAACGTAAATCGACGTATCGCGTTGTTACACCATTTACGACACGTTCAAATTGTCGTACGTATAATCGAACGCTAACAGTGGTTACTTACAATCTACGACTTACATCGTGCATGAATAGAAGCTCAATTTCATTCATGCGACTCTTCTCGGTATTCTATCGCGCGGCTACATTCGAGCTATCCTATCACACTGCATTGAATACCGCGAGTGCAATAATTACGCGGCCTTTCGTATGTCAACGTAACGTTTGGTTATCTTTTCGCCGTATATAATCTATAACGAAAGCTTATGTTTAATAACCATCGTGCATAAATCATCAATTACATATCTATGTTCGTAGACTTTTATCTCTTTCGATTTTTATAAATTAGCCAAATACCCATTACGAACGTTTGACATGTTGTTATCTATATGTTTGAAAGTTCAAGTGTGACCGAAGGATACGAGATTTATGAGAAATATCTTTATCCTGTGAAACGAAGTTCGTTTGTTAAGTGCTGCTTTCTCAAATAAATGAATATCGTCGTAAAGCTTCTTACATCGGTTTTTATTCAATTTATTATTTACAGTTATTTAACTGCGTTAAAAGCAATCCATATAACGTCGATTATCATTATGATATATTACATAACTGGATTTTACATTGAAGCAAGGTTTTCACGTGCGATTACTTTTTACCAATTTTCAATTTCGAAATGCGTATCGAATCACGCAGCGATATTTTTTATTCTTTTTAAATATACGATATCAGCCTGATAATAATACGCTACGATACATATATATAGTAAAATATGTTTTTAAGAATAATAAATCTTGTACTTACATTTATGATAAATCAGTCGATAGAAGAGAGACATTGAAATCGCCGTTTCGAATTTATCCTGTAGAATCGAAGATCGTTATCACTCCAATCATCGTTATTATTACAGTACTCTATATCCGACGTATTCGATTGGAGCATCGTTTTAATCGAGATTCATTGGCAGAAACATATTTGGAGGGGTGGTGGAGGGGGGGGGGGTTGGAAGGAGGGAAGGCAATGAACACCGTGGGGAACGATCGTTCTAAAAACGGCCATGCTACTAGAAACTCCCGAAACTACCCTAAATTTCCACCAATGAGAAAGAACAGGATAAAGAGGGAGAAGAACTCGGAGGGATTTGAAAATCGCGGATCAAGGGGTTGTTGATACCGAGAGAAAGAGGGAGAGATGTTTGCATGATTGGCCTGAGGAGTCGGCGCGGTTGCCAAATCTCCGGCAACAGTGGCGCAGAGATGGTGGGGACGAGTGGTAATGACGCGTGGTCTGATTGGTGGAGCTGACGGTGCCGCCTTTCGAGTCTCACGGAGCGTCGCACGGTCGCACGGATCCGCAGTTCGCATTCGGAGGTCTTGCGAGCTACATCTTTTCGAGAAGAAAAAGAAAGATTGGACGGGATTCATCAAATTTCCCCCTCCACGGGAATCGCGATAAAGAGTCTTCGATTCGAAAAAGTGCCAAGTTTCTCTCTCAAATACTCTTTCTTCGTCACCGGTACACTACGATACGTACACTTACACACACGCACACGTACACGTACACGTACACGTACAGGTACACGCACAGGGTCACACAACCCATATATACGTAATCGTCTTTCGTTTTCACGGTGATCTCTACACGTGACACAAGCTGAGCATCGAAGAGACTCCAAGGCAAGAGGGCGGCGTGCTGCTTGTTCGACGCGAGAGGAGATAATCGTCGATCGTTCGAATTTCTTTGTCAGCCTGCATGTACGCTGAGAGAATCGAAACGGGTGTGCTTCCAATGTAAATCCACGAGAACGTATCGTCGGAGTGGCAGTTTTTGTGTTCTCAAAGTTGATACGTACAACCGCGATTTCTTCTAAACTATTCATCGGCTATCGTGCTACACCACGCACCACGCTGTTCTGCTCTGAAAGGAGAAGAAGGCTAGTCACGGCCGGATCGCGACTACGTTATAACCTAACTGCAGTGTGTTTTTGTGCGAAAACGAGGGAAAATGTCGACTGCCGTCATGAGCACCCCTATGTTCGTCGAGTGTAGCGAGCACTTATTTAAGGTAAGATACTTGATCATTTGTCACACGATCGTTTCGTCCTTTAGTGCCTTCTTTTTTCAAACGTTCCGTGTTGTCGAGTCGTAGGTAGGGCAAACATAGGCGACTGAGTATAAGAGTGCCGAATACCGTTGAACGAATACTTTAAACGATACGATTATTGATATATTTGAAACGTTGCGAATGGAAAGGATTCCTTCTATATTTAGACTCGCGAACTTTGTTATGAATCAGGTGATGCTCGACGTGTTTGTTTGATCAGTGGTTATTTCGTGTCGTTATCTTGGACGATCACTTTCTATTAAGATTGCACTATCGCGAACGTGTTCCCTATCGTTTCGAAGAATCGAGAATCCGACTGATAAGCAACAAAAGCAGCAGGTTCTAGATGCAAAGATGGCTGGTTCAGCACGTGGCATCGTGAATACTTGGAAATTCTGACTATAGCGTGGTGGTGAATTCGTTCGTGTTGGATTCTCTCGTGGCCGTTGTAGTACTCGCTGGTACTCGGTGGTACCGTGGCGCAAACATTTGTGCAACGGTGTTAGTACGTATTCTGTTCCGACTGCCACGGTCTATTGCACCGCGGGACAAATATGGAATGGAACGGATAGAAATGGTGTACGAAGAATCTGCGCGGTTAGGAGATACGTAGCAGAAACAGGGCCGAGCGTTAGGAAATCGCGCGTCTTCCCAAATAAATTATGTATATCAAAATGAAATGTAGTTAGCTACATACTATGTATTACCTACCATTGCTATGCTAATGGTATTTATTTTACCGCGCAAAAGAACGAGAGGTCGTGATGTAAGAGTTATTTTCGGTCGTATGGTCGCTGCTTTCTTCGACGTTTATTTGTTTTCGATACAATTTTTACTTTAAATCGCGTTAGTTCCTGCATCTGTTTAGCTTAACTCGATTTTCGGATTTATTTTTCCCTTCGTCGTAAACAGAGCAAAATCCCAAGACATTTGGACTCGTCTTTGGACAAGAGCGAATTCTTCCATCTCGCGAATCATCTATTTTAAAATACTATATATATTTTGAAATATATTTTCGCAAGTATGCTCTCCGATTTTAGCGTACGGCTAGGCGTGTCGAATTCGTACGAAAACAAGTTGGAACTTTTATTATTTTCTATAGAAATTAGAGGTCGTTCTCAATGTTGCGTCGTTGTAAATATTCTTCGTTCGATAAACTCGATTGCCCGATGACGAGCCTTTGTGTTGAGGTTTTGCAGCACGAAGCGTGTTCGTATAGGCTCTATCTCGTTACACACGACTTTGCTTACTTGTGTTCCTGATTTTGCATATGGTTTTCCATTGTCAAACGTTCCACGGATGACATAGCTGTCCGCAGTCGACGATTCGTCCGAATCGTGCCAACGTTTTATCGTCTCGCGTCATTCGTTCCCGCTTCTGAAATCTCCGATTACACCGATTCTCAGACCCCTGCGAATTTGGCTTCATTTTTATCGTCGTCGAAATTTACGCTTTCCCCTAATAAATAGAGCTATGAGCAAAGATAAGCCATCGTGTCATCGTACAGTTTGCGTTATGAAACTAAAAAAGCTTGATTTATACCTAATTCTTAAATTACATGAACTATAGGAAAGTAAGTTCGTTTTAGCTTTTTACCTGGAAAAAGATATTTATTTAGGTTTGATCTATGCCAAAAATATACATTTATATAAAGAAAAAAGAAAAAATAATGCATTTATCGCGTTTATTAAAGAAGAAAAAGAAATATATAGGATCCTACGAAGATGATACTTTTTGAATTCATCTTCTTTTGACATTGTATTTTGCTTACACCGAGGATGAAATTGTAATTTGAAACAATTACGTTGACCAATACTCTACAACTTAGATCTGGGAATTTTGATAAATTTCCTGCAATACGTTCGCGATAGCTTGGTTCGTGCGTTCATCTGGCTAGGTTTCGTAAATCATGTTTCGTATAAATTCGTTAATGTACGTACGAATTCCGTCATGCGACAGGAACTTGTTTTATAAACACGTGGCGGAACTGTTCTTCCCTCGTTTCGTCAGTTTGTTAGTTTTTCTTTGTAGCAATATTGGAACAACGCGGTATCGTATCTGGCGATATTCTCTAATTTGAATACAAATGCCTTTGTTCACTGTTACGAGAAAACAGGCAAATAATTTCATTTATGTTTACCAACTTCCTTTTGTCCGCGTTACCGCCAATCCGAAATCTGGTTCGACGATAAGAATATGTCTATTTAACCAAAGTATGTTACGGTTTTCCTTCTCGAATAGCGATTTTTTTTTCGTAAACATTTGTCGCATTGCGATTTTCCAAGATTTTATTTTCCACAGCTTCCACATTTTATTAGACACGAATTCGAAATTTACGTCAACGCGCGATATATAATTATTCTAATTTTATTTCGACGTAATTTGTAAGAGTGGTGAAACCGTTTATCGTTTCGTCTCTCTTTATTGCTATTCTTCCAACCAATACCTTGAAATTTTCAATAATCGTAGTGGCAGCGTAATCTGTTCTCTTTGATCAGAGTTCGAATACACGCTAGGTATATGTTACCTATTGCCAAGCATCGGGGATTCATTTAAGTATTTAAGCGATAGAACGAACTTAAACCCTGGGCAATTGTTCAAAGGAAAAGCAAAGGAACACGTGGGCGATCGTATTCGCGAGTAAAAATACCACGCGTTCGTTCTATAAATTGTTTCTTTGGTGAATTACACCTCCATTCATTTATTCATAGCCAAGTCTCGACTTAACTAGCTTACTTCGGTCACGATTGGCACGGATAAGCGAGTTTAGAGACCGCGGGGGTCTCTTTACATTCAATTATCAATTCGGATATACGGGGAGTGTTCTAGTTTTTTTGGACTAAATGCTACGAAGGTCTTTTCTTTTTTTTGTTTTTTTTTTAAATATAAATCGTTTTAATATAAATTTGCGGACTGTAGGTAATGGAAATTTTTCTACACGATCTGCTACAGCGTGGAAGAATTTAAAAACGAAAACGCTACATCGCGATCTTTTCGTGGTGTTGTATAAAATCTTTCCTAATGTTTCCGTCTGACGGAAAAGAACTTTGTCGAAACAAATCGTAATTGTTATTGTTTTCGTTTGGCGACCGACGAAATGGTCGGACAAACGGCGCGGCAGCGTTCGAGTTTTATCGTAAACTTCTTTCTTTCCCCTCTTTCCTTTTCATCTACACGCAACTCGTAACTTTCCTCGGCAATTTCTCCTCAGCGATTTCGAAACTCGTTCGATCCGGGAAAGAGCCTTTCGACTTTCGTGCTCGATGCCCATCCGAAGCTCCTCTCGAAATTTGGACATTGTTACCTACAGTTTAGATAATCGTTCCGTTCCGCCCGGATATTTTCTCTTCTCGTTATTTTCTATTCTAGGAAATAACGTTTGATGACTTTAATGGTACCAAATTTGGATGCTTTTAGGTGTCGTTGAAGGCAAATTCAGTAAAAACAAGTTGTACGTATTGTTACGCTACGTGACGCACGGTTCGCCGAAATCAGAAAGTAGATAAAACTTTCTAATACAAAATCAGGAAGCTTCGACCGTGAGAGAATAAATCGTGTTCCTTGTAATTCACGCGTATAAACACGAGTACGATATGATATTCATCCATAAATCTCAGGCAACCCCATATACATACGTCCGAGTAAATCTAATAAACATGCGTGTAACGTTAGAAATTTCAAAGAAATTGTTCGCCGTGGAATACCAAGAACTACGATGCTCTCGTCTTATTCCGAACGTGTACGCGGTAGTGTACTTCGTTTTTTCTTTCCTGCCGGCCGTTAGGACGAAATTTATTCAAATATCGTCGAGTTAGGTTCCGAGCGTCGAGATGCTATGTATAAAGCGTACAGGATGACGCATCCGAATGATCGAGCAAAGATTCGATTCACAAAGAGCGAGTCTTTTGTGTATTAAAACAAGAATATAGCCAGGTGTCACGATATAAATACGCGTATTAAAACCTACTGTTATCGAGATACAACTTTACGATCTCGTTACGCCTTATACCTTTTTATCCGTGCAACTTTTAACTAATCCCGTTGGATGAATCTTGCGTGTAAGGTAGAAGCGCGTTGTAAAGATGGGAACCATCTCGCAACAAGAGACGTTAAATTATTTATCGCGAAAGGACGAAAGAGAGAAGAGAAGGTTGGCTGATTGAAATCGGTGATCGGGCCACGTCCATGGAAGCGCCGAGTCTTACCCTTTCCGTGGAATTATCGGGGCCCGGATTTTTCTGAAAGTGGAAACCTCGCCCTGAGCGAGCAACGTGCCCGACGCTGCACCACGCCGGCAACATCAACAAAAAGCGGCTCGGCAAATGCAAGCCGTAAGCAGCGTAGGAACCTGTTGCTTCGGATTTACGACGGAAGGAGAGCCGACCGAGGAAAAGACCGAGTTCGAGTGAGAGAATCAGAGACAAGACCTGGGTGGGGGAGAACGAAGGGAACTCTGGCTAGACGAAGTCAGAAACCGTACGAACGATCGAGACGTGAAAAAGCAAGACGAGGATAGGTGATCGAGGCAAAACCAAAGGGGCGCAGCAATGCTGGAAACAAATGGGGGAAAAAGTGGAGAAATGTAGGGGAGCTGAAAAGTGGAAAACTGCGGGAGGGCGGGAGAGAGAGAGAGAGTGTGTGTGTGTGTGTGTGTGTGTGTGTATGTGTGTTTTGTGTGTGTGCTAGTGCGGATAGAAATGGAAGTGGGTGAGCAAGAAAGATGAAGCGAAAGGGAGACGGAGCATGTACGGTTCGCTGAAAAAAAGAGAGAAACCATGCTTTGTACCTGGTTTCTATGCGGGTTCGTGGATGCTCTGTCCAATGCCGTAATATGGTCACCGTAATGGTATTTGTCCGTCGTTTCCTTTACGTTGTTACGAATTTTTTTATGTTTTTGAAAAGAAACGGGTTTTGCTGTCTCTAAAACGCTGACGAAGAAGAATGGGTTTTTTTCGTGCACTTTGTTCGGATAATTTTCTAGACTTTGCTTATAGAATATTCCTTTTCGTCTGCTTTCGTGATTCTACATATCGCTTATAACGATCAATTGTCATTTACCGGTTCATTTTTATAGTGTCCTCGTGGCTCTTGTTGTCCGGTTTAAAGCGCGTGTAATCTTGGATTAAAGTAGGGCAAACAAAAACCAGTAGTTCTTTCCAAGATGGTATCGGAGCCGTTGAAATTGTCTTGTTACGAATACGCTCGTTGATCGGGAAAAAGAAATAAAAAATAGCAGAGAGTGCGACTAACGTACGTAGGATATAAAAAGGAGGAGGGTGTACGTAAGTTTTCTAACGGCAGGATTACGTTAATTACGCGAGCTAAGTCGAACCGGTTGCGTCGAAACTTTTGACGCGGTGGAATCACGTTGATAGAATTTCTCATATCGCTAACAAGAAAAATTGCTGGTGGAAGAAAAACGCCGGATAATGAACAGAAAGGGTCTTTTGGCTGTTTCTGCATCTTGCTCTCTCTCCCTCTCTCTCTCTCTCTCTCTCTCTCTCTCTCTCTCTTTCTCTCTTTTCTATGCACCGAAGGAAACCGACTGCAGTCGTCTGGAATATGCATATATTTTTGTACATAGATATAAATTTTCAACATGTTCTTTCGAGCGTTTTCCCCCGAGGAAATCCCCTGTCTTTAGCGTGAAAATATTTGTTATTAAAGGATTAGCCCACTGATTTACTGTTTGCTCGAATCCCTGTGAGTTATCTATGCAAATACATTCAAGTAATACGACTCATTGTGTAAAGACTTAGAACCTCCAAGGTATCGTTTAGATTTTCCCTTACTTGTTCTTTCGTCACGATATCTTCATTTTTTTTTTAGAACTGTGTTTAATAGACCGTGGTAAAAGTTAGATTAAAATGCTTTAACATCTCGAAAATACAACAGAAGATGCTAGCAGAAGTAGAGATGCTGGTAGATCTGGGTCCAACGTTTATGCGTAAATGACGATGCATGTAAATTTCAAATTATAAATTCGCTTTCTTTTTTCTTACTCGCGTATTACTTACTCTCGATGGAAGAGATTTAGCGAGGTCATAAAACTAGTCAGGCTCGAAGGTGTAACTGCGGATTAATTTTTCTCGATAGGATAATTACCGTAGAGTAGAAAGTGGACAGGGCTTCGTCAGGCGTACGACCCTAACCGTGGCTAGATCGATCGACGCGTTTACGTGTTTAACGCTTGAATTTATGATCTCGCTATACGTACATACGTACATCTTTTCCATAAAGATCGCATTTTCCATTCTTCCTTTTCATCCAACTACATCGTTTGTCACGACAAACTGTTTTCCGTAAGTAGAACTTTATTCGCTTAGAAGGATAAACATTGCGATCTATTACAATCTTTCTGATCGAAAGAAAATCCAGGAAATTTGCAGTGAAAAATGAAAAATGTATCTCCGAGCCTCGATATCGGTCAAGGATGTCTTTATCTTTTTTCGACGAGTTTTGATATAAGATTTTTCGACTTCAACTTACAAGTAGCTTAACGGCTATAGTTTGTTTATCCGCGGGAGGATGTAGTAGCTGGTTTTTGAAACGCCAACAGCAATTCATTCGCACGAACTGTTGAAATTTCACACCGCCGTTTTTTTACGCGTAACTGACTTACACCGATTGGCTTCTTAGCCATCTATTTATCAGCGCGCGTACCTTTTTTGCCGGTTTATCGGAGCGGATTCACCGATTACACTTCGAGGTCTTCGGGCGTTCTTCCTTGTTCGTGTTACGTAGCCGTATTTCTAGAAAAAACCGGAGGAAAAAGATTAAGATTATCACGGTGTTTTATTTTCCCACAAATTCAGCTTATAACAGCCCGAAGATTCTAAACTCGGTGGAAATCTTATCGCTTTCGGTATCTTTCGCATTCCTCTTTTATTTATCGATGTCCTAGATTTTCTTACGTCGTTGATATTCCGACACGGACACGGTAAACTTTAGTCAACAGTCGCTAATAACCTCTGACGTTGATGCAACTATAAACTTGTGGCGGTACTCGACAGCGACTATGACCGGACGACGGCAGTGCAGTGGTTAGCGCTTTTGGTCACGAACGTTCGAGACCCCGAGTTCTTCAAATCCCGTAGTCCGATTTTTCTTCCACGACATCTAAATGAGAAGAAAAAGCAGCAATACCCCACAGCGACATTTACACCGGAAGTAGCACTATCGCCGCAACTATATACACACACCTCAAACTCATAGACAAACGAATAAACGAGACACGTTGTTACGCATCTTTTGCGATGAAACGCAAATTGAAGTAAAATTCGAGAAATCTTTTTAATGAAATTTCAAATTAGAATTTTTCTAGGACTTGTACGAGGTATTGCGTGGATGTTAAAAAATGAAAGAAAAAAAGAATCGGTACATTGTGGCGTAAAAGAATTGGAATTATATTCCGCAGACAGAGAGAATAGTAGGTCCACGAAGGATTTCTCGACCAGATGGAAATCTCCTTTTCATTCTTTTATGAGACTGAGATTCGAGCGTGTCTCCCTTTTGCGGTTCTCCTTGCAAAAAGTATGTTCGACGAGACGCTCAAAAACTGTTCCCGTATTTCTGAAAAGAAACTGGATACACAAAAGCGTAGAAGGAAGCCGAAGAACGAGAAGGGTGCACCTTGCTTTCCTGCGTTCTTCACAACGCCCGTTTCTGTTCCCAAGGAAGCCTAAAGGTTGTCTCACACGTGAGAAAGCGAGAGTGCCACGCAATATTTTCCCGGCCTCGTATCTCTCGATCCTTCTCTCGATATTTTAGCGCCTCTCGATTTCACTTTCACGCTTCATTTACCCGGCGAGATCCACCTTTCCAATTAAAAACATTCGACTTTCCACGCCGTGTTGCCGATCCACCGAAAAGATTTAGGCCAAGTTTTCGTTCGTTCGATCGGTTACCAACCTGTTGACGAGAAATTCGATGTTTTATGGCCTCGTATTCCGAGGATGAGAGAATTTAGAGTTCTGGCGTGGTTTAATCGCGCGTCGAACTTAGAAGCGGATCAATGGTTGAAAATTTTATTGTTTTAGAAAGTAGCGCGACTCTTGACGAGAGCAAGCACGTTTCTTCGATCGTTCTTATAATGACTGTAATAATCGTGATTGCGAACCAGTTTCGAATTTTGATTCGAAACGGTGTTGAGCTCGATCGCAGAAATAATTCCCGATCATCGATCGTCGGCATTTTTCTGGCTACTTTGAATGTTTTTCCTTCTCCTGCCGCAGTATGGGCCAGAATTAACACTTTACGAGTTTGTCGGCAAGCGTATAACTTTGTTATTTTCTAGTTCTTTTCATCCCACTCGTATTTATTGATTGCGACTTCAGATATGCAGGATTACATCGATCTATTAAAGAAAAAAAGGAAAAAAAAAATTTAACTGCTCTAATAAGTATAATAAGTATTCATTTATGCTTACGAAGTATTTATTTGTAAAATCATAATCATAGATAACCATGAATATATTACTACATATATTATTTTTATTACTGTTACATATATGTTACTACGCATATATGTTATTACGTTGTATATTTAAAGTACTTGTTTTTGCGACGGTTATCGATGTGACGAGACATGGAGGTCCGATCTGATGAGAATTCCCTTCTAATTCATCGAAAACTTAATTCGAAACAATTATTTTTCTATAGGTATTTTTTACAGCCTGTACAAAGTCAAGTGAAGTGAGAAGCGAGTTCGTGGGAGCTGTTTAATAAGTAGCTACTTGTTGAATAAAACATATCGAGCGCGGAAGGTTAGTGCTATTACGATCAGCGCGAAAACAGTGTTTTGCAGCGTATCTTTAATAATAGAGCATTGGCGGGTATACAGAACGAGAGAAAGAGAGAGAGAGAGAGAGAGAGAGAGAGAGAGAGGGAGGGAGGGAGGGAGGGAGAGAGAGAGAGACGACGACGACGACGAGGAAAATATGTTGTTTTGTAGCGGCGATCGAAGCGAGACTCTCGAAGAAAGGCGTGTCGGTGGAGCGTGCAGGCGTTGCATTGCTAAAACATTATACTCGGAACACGAACCTTGTTGAGAAAGGTAGGAATAGTGATTAGTGCGGAGTGCATAAGTATTCTGCGTGCATCGGACAGCTATTTCGAATGAGATATTGTGTTGTGTTCCGCTGCGTGACCGGAATAATGAATTCATCGTTAATGACTTGTTATTTTCTGCTTCTTCTTCTTCTTCTTCTCCTTCTCCTCTTTTTTATTTCTTTTTTCTCTCCACTGAACGATCGATTAATCGTTAACGACGAAAGGAAAACTGGCACGCTGAAACGACCGTGATTTAAAAAACGAAAACAAACGTGAAAGTTGCTTGAGTCTAACTGGTTACTGTGACGTGCGAAATAGCCCCGATCGAGAGGAAAGATCACGATCGTATTGCTTCGCCCCGATCGAAATTATTTGGTCGTTGTACGTGAAACGATCGATTTAAAAAACGCGCAAGCTCTTTCGCCATTTAATTTGCCAAAAGTGTCGTATGAATTTCAAGTTCGAAGAATACAGTGGATTATTAGCAGCACATTGAAACTTGTCTGCAGAGATTTTCAGTGGTTAATCGATATAGCCGATACAAACTTATTTATATATGAGTTTATTTTCGGTAATTTGCATACGAATTTCTCGTCGGTCTGGTTTCGAAGTGTGCACGATAGTCGCTGGTTTGAAAGCCATATGCTTCTCTGTACGTATAGATCGGCTTGCAGCGGTACTTTCTGCTTGGCTAAACTTGTTAGTTGCATCAAGTAAAGCTTCTTTTCGACAGTGTTACAGGCTTCCGGTGTAATTTATCTCGGTATATATCTGGATCGTTGCTCGAGCGACTTCATCTTATTATTTAGGTCGCTAACTATATTCCAAGTTTTTACTTTCCTGATAAATCGGTCAAAGTCTGTCGCCATCGCGTATTGTTGACCAAATGACACGGAAAGCAGTCGATGTTGTTGCTACCATCGCTCGTCGCATCATGTACAACTTCATTTTTACTTATATTTCAATTATACACGTTTGCACTACTGCGATAGTTCAACGAGGATAATGGTTGTATAACATTGACATTAACTATAACTGTTTTTGTAATTAAGAGAGAAAAGAAATTATCAATTAAGAAATAATTATCGTTTCTTAACGTTAATTATATCTAAATATAAAATACAAATCTTGTATAAAAATGTTTGTATGCGTTTACCGCATTCGATATGTAATTATTATATAATATATAATATATAATCGTTTTTAAACTACCGTCATTCGTTTAATCGTTGGCCGACTTTAACGCAACGTAGCGATCGTGTACAGGAAATGAAATTTGCATAGGTACGTCGATTCGATTGGGGTAAAGGATCGCTTTCTCGGCGTTGCCGTAAATCTGCAATTATGGCTTTTATGATACAATAGAGAGATACGTACGTATCCCCATTGTGGAATTCATTAAGCGCAGAGTGTCGGACGAAAATGGACTATGAGGACGTGCAACGTTGTTAACCAGCGATCTATAAGATATTCCGCGCGCGAACCCCGTTCTCTGCCTGCTTAGGCCACAATTCCTCCTTTTCGTTGATCATTGCTTTTCGACGCGTCGCTGCGCATATAAATCGCTATAAATTCGTCTTTCGTTGCCATTGTCGCGAAAGTTGCCACTTTTGCTATTTTATCTTAGCGGTTTTAGTCGCTGTTGCGAAATTGTTGTTTCCTTCGGCTGGTGTAGCTTCTTGCCAAGTAAATTTTGCTTGCTATTTTATATCTTCTATAAAAACGATAATATTCATTTATTACGCACACGCGTACATTCTCTCTTTTTCTCTTTCCCATTCATTCATTCACCTACTCAGCGGAGGTTAATTGGCATTAAATTTTTTTACAAGCATAATGCGCGGTTGCTTGAATAACGCACCGCGTACGTCGCTTCAAGGAGAGCCTTGGGAAAGAATCGAACTCGCTCGCGGTATAAGACTATCGCTGTGAACGTTTGCAGGAAAATTTTGACGACTCGTTGCGTTTCCTTTTCGTTCGTACAAAGTCAGGATACTTGCGAAAAACGTGAAACTGAAAAGAAAAATGGAACGTACGGTCGATCCTTGCTCTCTCGTCCTTTCACGAACACTCGTTAGCTGGTCTTTCTCTCGTGAAAAATCGAAAAGAGAAGGAAGAAAGCCCGAAGGTAGCGCTGGAAACATGGTATGCCCTTTTTGTTCGGCCATGTGTACGGAACGCGTCGTTTTTACAAACAGACGCACATGTGCTTTCTTAGCCTGGATGGATTTTCTTGGACTCGTGTATGGTTATCTTTTCAAAGCGTTTCAAGTGCTTACTTGTCGTTCCACGAAGTGAAAATTAGAGTCGAGTCGCTTCCGAACAACGCACCAGCGGCGTTCTATAATCTATGAAAATATGAATAAAATAGAAAGAAAAAGCTATGCTTTGCGAACAAAGGCATGTTACGTTGGAATAAAACAAAGAACCAATGTTCCTAGACACCGTATTTCCTAGGAACGACATTTTCCCGCATAACTCGACAACCAAGGTCGAAGACCGATTACCTATAGCGAAAGAGTTGTTCTAAACGTTTACAACGTACTTTAAAATCATCGAAATCGAATTTTCACCAAATCGCAAATTCGTTGGATGAGAATCTTTTTCGAATCTCCAGCGGATTCCGTACAAAACGGCAGGCGCCACTTACGCTACCCTATCGATGCTTCGTCGATGCTCTATCGATACTCTAACGATGCTCTAACGATACTGTAACATCTGTAACACGCTTTTCGCGAGGATTCATCGCTTTGCATGTAACGAAACGTAGTCCGTAGAAGCATGCAATTATGGCGTATCCGGTGAAAATAGCCGACGAAACGGGAGATTTTCCTGACGATGCGCGGACAGTTTTACCTTTGATTCTCGTTTGCCAGTAAATTTAAAGGATGCCGTGGCGGCGAGGCGGCCGAAACGGAACGGCAGAGAAGTAAAAACTAAAAGGAAGCATGAAAACAGCTCGATGGGCACCCTATGCTCGCTGGCGAATATGTTGGCTGCGTGTTGGTTCGTTGTGGTGGCTTCGTGTCGCACACTTGCTCTTTCGTTGCACACGTGCATCCAGTTTCTTTATGCGAAGGAAAGTCTTGGTGGTCATGCAGCAACGCCTGAATCACGCGGCGTTGCACTCAGCATCGTGCGCGCGCCTGTGCCGTGTCTGTGTCTGTGTTTTACGACCAGTCAACTTTGCGGCTTCTGCATAACTCTGTATTTTCGTGTGTCACGGGATGTATTCGGTGGCTCTTTGTTCTCGTGTACGTGGACACGACGATTTCATCGTGATTCAACGTGCAACCTCTTTCTCTATCTATATCTCTTGTTTGTTCGCGCTTTACCTTGTTTTACAGTTACCTCTCTCTGGATCATCGCGTGCGATCGCTTTTCAGACTTTTTCGTCCATCTTCCGTACAAATAGAATCTTTGCCGTAGGAGCTGACGGTATAGCGCGAACGTCATGGGAACGTAAGACCTCCGTTTCTCAAGCTTGTTTATACGATGTGTACGAACCATGACGAGGATAGACGTTTTATGTACTCTAGTGGATTATGCGTTTCTCGTGCAACAAGCAAGCGCGTTCGTTGTAATTGCCTTGCGTTAGTTTTACTTACCGATGGAAGTTCGTGACACATAAGCTTTGTCCGTACTTGGAAGATTTCTAATAAATTTGGCGAGCGAAAGTTAATTTAACGCTTTGATATTCGATAATATTCACGATTGCTCGATGTATCGACAATTTATCGTTGTTTATTAATCGGTAGCGTTTCGAACCATTCGAGGAAATTAATTTACTCGAAATAATCCTGCGACCACCAATAACGTCAACAGCGATATTACCTGATAACGAGGTTAATAATTTTATTCTACGTTTAATTGAAAATTAATTGTCGTTTGCCTGTTTCCGCGAGAGGAAATTCTCTACGTTGCAACTTTTAGCGACTGTATGTAATGTACTGTACAAACGTACGCCAAATCTGTTCCGTGTGTAAGGTATGGTATATAGAAGAGAGGCGGAGGAATAATTTCAAACGAATACACTTTTCAACTTCTCATGGTCTTTCGTTATACTTATCTCGTCGATCATGTTCCCCATTCTACACACAAGTCCTGCAATTACGCAGAACGGAATGCAACGTGGCCAGCTAGAAAAAGTCGCACGTGTAATTGGCCTCCGATCCTTCGATTATTAACCGCTAGTTAATCGCAAACACGATCGTTGACGGTTTTCATGGCCTTTAATTACAAGACGAAGTTTGAGCCGCGTTATCAAGGTACACGAGTCAAGTGGCTTTATCGTAAATCGTTTGTCCGTGGGAATCGTGCGATTTACTTTTTGATTAGGAAAATTGGTAGCTGTAGGTAATTTTTCAAACGTTCTCGTCCCAAGTCCCGAACTTTAAACGCGTAACGCCCATAAAAAATCTTTGGATCAACGCTTCTAAAAGACTTTGGAAACGCGTGCTTTCGAAAACACCGTTGATAAAACGAAACGTTTTACGTTTTACGTTTTACGCGAATGTTGGTGCTGGTTCGCCACCGCCTCTCTCAGTTTACCGTTTACATCGTACTTTTAATTAATTCGTCATTTTTCGTTTATTCCGGTTCTGTTTTCACTCGAGCTAACGAACTAGCGTTGTACGTGTATACAACGTGTGGTTGCAATTGGCCAGACATTTTTTACATTGTCTCGCGATGAATTATCGTTACGCGTTTGAATGGTACATTGATCGTGGGCTAACGTGTTTCCCGAGTGGTTTAAGCCTGACTCGCATGTAGCTACGTAAATCGTGTCTCGTACGCAACGAACAAACGACTGAACCGTGACTTGCCCTCGATACACGATGAATAATGTGTAGAACAGTTTTCTCAGCGATCGGAGTAATATCATTTTTCAGACGACTACTAACGTTCCAACGCGCGTCTTTTCTTCGCCTCCGTTGTTTTCTTCGACTACTCGAAGGTATGGATGGTGCAATTTCTAGCGGTGATCTTTCTAGCGTTCGAGTTTAGACGTATTCGCGAAATCCTAAATACCTCGTTGTGTGTCTTTGGCGTGTATCTAGATTAGATGGTTCTGTTTCGAGCAACGTTTCGTCGATAAAGCTAAGCTGTAACAGAGGAAAGATAAAGCTACAACGCTATAAATCGATACGATTTATCCGCTTTGTTTCCGTTTTAATTAATTTTGATTTTCGTATTTCAATATCGGTAAAGTGTTTCTCCGCTTGATACACCGCATTGTTTGCTCGATCGTTTCCTATTAGGATCCCATTAGCGTGGAAAAGTAGGGGAAACGGCAAGGAAAAGCTTGGAACAATAGGTTGATGGAAGCATGAGTAGGTAGGCTACCACGTGCTTGCGTTGTGAAAACTGTCTAACTTTCTACCGGCGGTGAAACGTTACAGAAGGTTGATTCTGATAAAGCAAACACAATGGTATTCGTACGCAGCCACGAAACAAATACCAGTCGCGAAGGTAATCCGTACACTCGGCACATATGATAGTATCGAATTTTTGTCAGGTCACATCGCTAAAAATTCGCGTGCCATCGCTGTAGAAATCTGATCGGTCGTACACGTAGATATACCGACTGTGCGATACAAACGAAATAAATATATACAACGTTCTTTTCAATATTTCGTTTCACGGTCCCTTTAACGGTCTACCGCGTTTTATCCGATATACATGTGTATATTTTATTACGATTATTCGAAATAAAATTTGTGAAGAATCTGCTGACCAACCGGTAACGCTAAAGCGAAGTAAATATTCGCAACGAGCAAATCAGCTGTGGAAACAGACTGAACATTTAACTGGCGGAAACACTGTGTTTATTCAGTTATTAATGTTAGTTTCGTTAGCTTTTAACGCTCACCTTGGATTCCCGAGTGCGAACCGGGATTTGCATGAAAATAAAAAAATCCTCTCTCTCTCTAGCTCGATCGTGGTTGTTCCGTAAGCAACGGGAGAAAAGTTGCGCATTGCTAAAAGGTGCAGTTAAAACTGACGTGAATGTTTGAGTCAGCGAACAATGTTCAACCAGTTGATACGTGTCATTCGGAATAACAACGATTTAATAAAATCTCCGATCTTATTAAAATTTTGTATATAGTTTTATAAAACGTGATGTACCTTTATAGCGAATATTCCTCGATATTCGACGTTACACAGAAGCTTGTTTTTACGCTATTATTATTCCGAACCACTCGTATAACAGCGTACGATGTAATAAAAAGTGTCATTGAACGGTCGGTCGAGGAAGCAGAGAGGAGAGGAACAAGTGCAGGCGAATCGACTCTGAAAAGTTGGAATCCGGTTTTTACATGGTCGGCGTCGCCATCTTTTCCACTCGCTATCAGACCTGAATCATACGTTAGTCATCGCGTTTTACAATCACTCGCGTCCCGTGCACACGCACGGTGGTCACGTCGACAAAGGGAAAAACCAGCGCGCCAGGTCTCGAAAGGGGCGACACGCTCTTCTGCGCCGGAAAGCGAAACGTTCGTTGGCTCTCCTTGTGCTCGCCTGCCTCTTTTGTCCGTCCAGCCGAGTCGTGCCTTGAAAACGGTCTTCAACTTCAACGTATACGAGCGAAAATCTCTCGATCGGATGCTTCTACCGCATCGCATCGCGTAGTAGTAACCCATCGAATCTCTCCTCTACCCGATCCTTTCAAGCAAGCCGACCTTTTACAACTAAATTATCATTTTCAGAAAAATGGCCAGATTCTTCCTGTTTTTTCCACTTACGCGCGTTTTATACGAAAAAACCAGGTTAGTTGGGATTTTTTATTTCCTGTCTTATAGCGAGTACGTACGTATTTTGTTTCAAAGATTGCCTCTTCGCGATTCACCTGTCACCAATATCGGTATTATATTGCGCGTTAAATACAACGATAACGTTACCTTGCTGAAAAAACATTTCATACACGACGCATACATACGATACGCGCTTGCAATTCGCCGAATATCTCGTTACTTGGTGTTCACAATGATATTCTATTTTCTTATTCTTTTTCTTTACTTTTTTTTTCTTTTTTTTTCTTTTTTTTTTTAATCGCTTTCACGTGACATTCGCGATGTCACGATATCACAGTATGCCTATGTATACGAGCAATTGTAGGACATTGGACGTTACGTGTTAAATAGTTTGCCGCAGAGGTCAATTTATCGTTAATATAGCGGAAATATAGCGTACTGCAAATTCAAACAACGAGGTTAACAAGAGATCGCGCGCTATTTATTTTTGCCTACGACTTAGTTTCAACTTCACGATTCGTTTCTCGTGTAAGAACAGGGTCGCTTCTATTTCTTATCGACTGGGAAATCGGCGAGAAAATGCAGTTGACGAACGAGCGAAACCGAGTAATTAGGATAGTCGAGCGAGTTCCGGCGATGCGTCTCGGTTACGTAAGAATCGGTGCATGAAACGCCGATTTCCATTGAGTCGCGTCGCTCGGCGTTGCTTCTTCGCTCTCGACTTGCCCGCCGCGGCGCAGCCTTCTTCCTCTCGCTTTGCTTACTTTCATCTTTGACCTTCGAAACGAATCCATGGTCTACGCGTTTCGACATACGTATAATAGAATGACAAAGCCGCGAAACCTGCATCGACGGACGACCGGGCAATCGATCTATTTTTTACTCTTTCCCCTTTTTCACGATTCGATACGATCGAGCAAATCGATTACAACGAGTTAACGTTTCGTATTTTATATTCGATAATAGGAAATACGTCTAAAATTTATCGAAGGCACATTTTACTATGAGAGGCGAAAAATCAGTAATGTAATTTTCCGATGTCATGGGAACGCGAAATATTTAAATATACGTTGTAAGCGATTTATCGCTGGTAATATGTGCGATGTTTACGATGTTGCGCGTTGCATAATCCTGTGGTGCCCTGCCATTCTACGTAACGATGTTTGCGCCTCTCTACATTGAACCAATATTTATCAATATGTACATAAATTCAACTCGGAAGTAATTTTCATCGTTCCCCCGGGAAAAGTTTTGATTTCCTATTTAGACTGACCTATTACGTACAAAAAATAGTACAATTTTTTTTTCTATTTTTATTCGTCTCGCGAATCTACGACTTTCAGAAACAGAAAAACACGGAAAAGACGTAGAGTTTCTCATTGTTTTGTCGAATTATATTTAAATTATAATTAACTTATCCGACCGTGTCTGATGAAACGTTTCCATGTGCTTGGAACGGAAAACACTTTTGCACACGTACAAACAATGATCGTGTATTTAAATTGACGTTTGCCATAACGTTTCTCGAAGATTTGTTAGCCATTCAGGAACACGACGAAGCAGCTCGGTTCCGCGCTAGAAGACATAATTCTTATCACGTGTTTTACTCAAGAAATCGCGATACGTGTTAATTAACGACAAATTACATACTTTGTGGTATTACGTTCGTGGAAACAATTTTTGTCAAGGATCGTTTTATCGCCCGTCAATACGTTATGCATATCTTCGATACGATATCGAATTGGTCATTCTCATTGTTTTTACGTTTTGTTCTCTTTCGTGTGCAAGTAAAGACGACGATAAGTAATTTAGTTCCGAATTGTGACACGACACTTAGAAACGACGCTTAGAGATTATCGAAGGATCGCCGTGACTCAAATGAAAATGTGATTCATCGCGACCAAAGGTATCGTCTCTGAGCTTCGAAACCTATATACATCCGATAAAATCGTATCGAAGTTAAACGCTTATATTTCCATGACAACTGACCTATATTTTGCGAAACGCGCAACCTTTCCTCGATCGTAGGCGCGTTTCTTGACGAGTATCGTCACCGTTGAACGTTATTTCGCTAATAAATCATATCGGATAATCTGTTTCGTTGGTTCCGTGACCGATCGAGTATCGAAACTGTCCGAGAGTTTGACAAAAACGTGGTTCCATTTGTCGAACACGTGTCGTACGTTTTACGTTTTCTACAAAGGATAAGCGAGATTATTCTCGTAACTTCCCCTTCTCTATCTTTGGTACCATTAGCCTGAAAACACGATTATCATGGGAGATCGCCATGCGCCGAACTACAAAGCTCGTTTAACGTGAAACGTAGCTCCTGTGGAGGAAAACGTGTCGGCCAGATGAATGCACGAAACGCGGTACAGGCGGCGGAACAGCACCGGCTACTAACTGCCGCCCATTCTCGGTGTCTCTGTCGTCGTATCCAGTGAATGAAAGGAGCTACGACTATTTTCAGCCGGTTTCGTGGAAACTCTCTCGAGTCGATCCGTGGAATCGACTCTTAACACGTTTGTTACACGCAGTCGCGTTTACAAAACGGACGCGCTGCTGGGGCCTCTGTACGGCACGCATTCTCGTTCGAGTGCACGAACACGGAACATGCGTGGAACGTGGAACTTTGGTCGAGAGTGGTAACGAATAATTCGTCTCATAGTGACCCTTACCCGATGCAAGATATCGTTTTTCTTCTCTCGTCGATCGATAATTCGACGAGGATCGATCTCGTGGATAGGAAAGTCGGAGGACTGCTCGAGAATTCTTAGCGCTAGGAAAACTCGATTCCGAAAGACCTCCCGTGTTTCGTGATCGCCCGGTCTATTGCGTTCCAATAGCATTTCAACATCTACGTTTTATTTTTAGAAGATTTTTGCGACATTGGGCGTCCGTGAAACAGAGCGATCAATTTACGTCAGTGAACGCGTCTCACTGCGTCGATTGTTTCGCGCAAATTTCATTGCAAGCTAGCCGTAAAATCAGCAGCGTCCGGTACCAATTGTTTCTAGTTCGCGTTGTTGGCAAACATGTTTTCGAGCAATATGCAGATGACCAACAGATATAACGGATGACGAACGAACCGCGTCTTGAATTATTTTCGTCCCATGGAATTTTCGAATATGGTCGACTTTAAGCGGTGTGTTCCCATCGTTAAGCACGTTTGTCAGGTTGCGCGTTTATTCGTCTATTTCTCGATCCCAACTTTCTCTGGCTTCTCAAGGTACTGCACCAGACAAACGCGTTCTTCTTTGTTGACGAGAAAGAAGAAATATTTGCATGGAAAGATATGACGAGAGGAAAGATTCGTCGAAAAATTACTTTACGTTACTTTATCGCCGGCAAGCCAACAACGCGTCTCTCTATAATCTGTGCGACCAGTATTACGACGAACGTGCAATAAACCGTGACACGGAAAAAGGAAGCGTAAAAACGTCTCGGTGACCGTTCGCACGTGACTGCATCTAGCCGAACCAGCTTCGGTTGACAAGGAGCGAATAGTAGCAGCGAAAGAATACGAGTGCGCGTTTGCGTTCGCGTTCACGACTGCACGATAAACAGCCTTCGCACGATGACGATCGCAGGATAACCGACACTCTGGCATTCCCGCCTTCGTCTATGTTTCTTTGCATTAATACCTGGAGTCGACAGACTAATTACGCGTGTGCTAGGAACGTGTATCGCGCGGCCCGTGTCCGTGTGCGCCGTGAACACGGACGTGCTCGTGGAAATTTCCAGGCGATGCGATATAACGCGACGTGATCTATGGAAGCTGGAACGGAGGAGGATCGATTAACCTTAGGGTTCTCTGATACGGATAAAGATTTACGGAGAAAGTATCGATTGATTTTGCTCCTACGGATAGATGGATTCGACTTTTTCTTAATACGTTAGATGCTTTGTTACGTAGCTGCGCGTTGGTCATATTTACAGCTGCGCGCGAGTACTCCAGCCGAGTAACTGTTACAAAACGTTCCACGTTTACGTTGTTTCGTCTATCGGGAAAGAGTTTTACAAGATCGTTATGTTCGACGATTCGACGCATCACTGTTTTTATTTGTTCGGAGATTCGATGATACGGATAACGTGTTTACAGGAGAGCAACGAGGATTTGAAGAAAGATAGACGATTGAAATAGATTTCAGGGTTATCGTTTGCGTGCAACCGTAGCAACGTTTATCACGAAAGCCGAACGTACACGCGTCTAAAGACCATAAATTATCATAATAAGCCATTTAGTTGTACCTGGCTATTTATGGTTATTATTCTTGGATGGAAACCGAAAACATTTCGACCGATTCGCATCCAACTTAATTTATTTAATTGTTTGATCGATTATTTAGTTAATTTAACTGTTCTCCAAGTTATTCCGGATTAACGTTTAAATCAATTCCGTTGCAAGATTTTTCATTTGATAAAAGTTCTTAGCAACGAATCGTTGGCAGATCGAGAGCTAAATTAAAAATCAACGATATGATATTTGGTCGAGCCGGAGAAGTAACTCTTGACAAGGGAGGCGGGGATGGAAAGTAATACGTCGTTCGTTTTATGGTTTCGTTCCGTGGAAGGTTCGATCTCTCGAAAGGTTGGTCCAAGTAGATTTCTCGGGCTGCTGGATATCCCGTAACGTCCGACCGTTTCAAAAGCTTGTTCTTTCGGTCGAAGTATAGTTCCAGACTATCAAGTAGTTTCTCGTTCCACGAATTTTCGCCGAGACGTCGAACCTTTGTCTTCTCTCGTATACCTGAATCCACTGGCCGATAATTTTAGATCCGGCATCGTCGATTCCTCGGTCCCAAGCCGATCAACCATAGCGTTATCCATATGATCGTGAGTTAGAAAATCGTAAACGATACGCGTGTTTTTCTTGTCTCTTTATTTACATACATCGTTTACACTCACATTTACATACGTATTTATCGATGGATAAACAAGAGGTCAAAATATCAGCAGACCAGGCGTTACTTTTATCACGTTTCGTAACACGTTTCTCAATCGCGATTCCTACTCTTACATACCAAGTTGATGTTAACGGTTTCTCGTAAAAATACAAAAAGTACTCGACGAGCATCGTCGAACCACTATTCGAATGAAGCAATTGTGCACGAGCTTCCTGTATTTTTGATTAGAGTCTATTAGAAATAAATGGTCGTTATTGGTCAAGGGTTCTCATCCAAGTATTATTCCATTGCGTAACGCGTCTCTAACGACGTAACATATTTGCAACGAAGACTGGCGTTTTCGGGTAACGTTGTATATCGTACGGGTATATCGTACGTGTAGCGTGTATCCATCGGAATTACCACGATCGTGCCTATTCTTTCGTTCGTTAGGTATTTATCACGGCAATGTTCGTCGCTCGGTACTTGATTCTTCGAAACGGTAGTTTGTTTGCGATCGAACGTTGGCGGCAATGCTTGGCCGACGACGCTTCCACAAATTGGAGTAGCTGTTTCTCGAAGGAAACGCGCGGTGACTCGCGTATGACCGCGGTTATTACGATGACAACGACGACGACGACGTCGTCGTAATTCGTTACTAATAATACTAATCTCGCTCCGAACATGTTTACGCGAAGCGTTACCTCCGAGCATCCTTATTAACGTATCGACGAAACGGCCTTTCAGTGTTTTAACGTCTTTCGTCCCGTTGCGAGTTGCGCGAAAATGACACGATTGGAAAATTGCCAAGATCGTTTTGTTCTGCCAATAACTTTTTTAAACTTGATCGATGATCAACCAAGTTCGGAAGGAATTTCCGATCGTTGGAGTCGGATTAGAAGTTAGTAGTGCACAAGTATTACAATTGCAGCGATATTTTCATACGATTTACATTCAACATACATGCGTACAATTATATACGCGTCGTGTAATTAGTACCGCTAACGAACTGTCACAGATGGAGCGTATCGGGGTGGCGACGAAATTCGAAATTAAAGAAGTAAAGAAAAGTCGGTGTCGGGAATTTTTATCCCCGAATCTGTAGCTGTTTAGCGAATCGTACGTTCGATATAAGCCGGCAAAGTTTCATTCGTCGATTGATCTAATTTCTTTTTCTTGGACATGATTTTTCTTATTTTTCGTTCTTTCTTTATTTTCGTTTTCGTTTGTTTGTTCTCAAGATTTATTTCAGAAAGGAAATTGAAAGCGGCATAACTAATTTCGATTCTCGTTTTCGCGTGTGTGTTACAGAACGGTCCGGCAAAGGCGAAGGAGCCAAGCTCGACATCAACGACGAATACCTCGGGCAACGGTTCAGCCGGGAATAATGGCGGACACGTACCTCTTCGCCGTAGCTACACCTCCCTGGTAACAACCCTGATCGAACAGCATCGTAAACTAGATCGCAGCGCGAGCGAGCCAACGTCTCGCTATAAAACTGAGCTGTGCAGGCCATTCGAGGAAAGCGGCACCTGCAAATATGGCGATAAGTGTCAGTTCGCTCACGGTTACAGCGAGCTGCGGAATCTTGCCCGGCATCCGAAATACAAGACCGAGCTGTGCCGCACGTTCCATACAATTGGTTTCTGTCCGTACGGACCCCGTTGCCACTTCATTCATAACTTCGAGGAGGCTCGAATTCACAATCAAAAAGTGAGCGCGCAACTAGGATCCACGCAACCGAACATAATGGGCTTGAATCCTATTCTAAGCGCGGCAGCAGCGGCAGCCGCAGCCGCAGCCGCCGGTGGAAATACCTGCAATGGTTCGAACGTCAATCCAACGACGATCAGCAGCGTCGCTCTGCTCGAACAGATCGCGGCCTCGCCTCAGGTAGCGGCAGTCGCGGCCGCGGCGACCCCCAACCTCATGAGAGCCAATTCCTTGAGCCTGTGTAGTACCACCAATACGTACAATCCACCGCCATTGCTCAGAACCAACTCGTTGAGTCTAACGACTAGCCAACACCACCACCACCACCACCACCATCACCATCATCATCAGACTAGCTCGACGACCGTTAGCTCGTCGGTGATCGGCGCCACCAGGCCGAAGCCGACCTTTTCTCTCGGCAGCACCGGAGACTCGGTTTCCCCGTCGTCCAGCCTCAGTCAGTCGCCGACCAACTCTATGGCGAGTTTCTTCAGCGACGACTGCAATCAGCAACAGTCCGTTACCTCGCCGTTCAGCTTCGGCCAGGATTTCGGGCTCCTTGCCACGAGACGAAGTCCCAGCCCTCGAACCAACAGCGTATGCAGTCCTTTGAGCTCCGAGGAGCCCACTCCGAGAACACCGTCCCCGCTCTCACCGAACGCCGAGTCCAGACTGCCGGTCTTCAACAGGATCAGCAGCACCCTCGCCGACTTTGAGAATCTTAAGATCTAAGGGAATTCTCTTCTGGGTCCTTCGACTTCCTTTGGTATATTCTATTTTCCTAACGTTATTTCTGATAGATATGCACGGCAACGTTTCAAAGAACAGGCGAGAGCAAGGAGACAGAGAGAGAGAGAGAGAGAGAGAGAGAGTGAGACAGAGAGACGATAAAGAGCGTTGGACCCAAAGCACACGCGTTAAATTATATATGTATCGAACGAAAAGACAGGCGAATATTTAGGGAGAGGGGACGGACTCTTCCACCGATTCAAACAAGTTTTTCCTTTTCTCTTATCTCGTTTTTAACATTTGAACTGTATTTCTCGCATCAGACGGGCCTTCCTCTCCCGTCGTACTCGGCTTCTTATTTAACCGTTTCTTTTTTATTCGTAGAATACAATAGACATCTTACTCGTTCATTTCTACATGTTTATCATAATTATAATTATACTATTATTATTATTATTATTATTATTATTATTATTATTATTATTATTATATAACTATATTATACATATACATATACATATATATGTATATATATAATATTATGTCAGTATATTATACCATCATCGCTACAATTAATATTAATAACGTTATCGGTAATATCACTGGCGACTCTGAATATCGCCGTTAATTCTAACCGCATTAGTAGCGTCAGTCACTTTGTGACTCCGACTACAGGTCCGTTTCCATCTTTTTTCTCTTCTTTACTTTAGGTTTACGCTCGTTTAGTGGAAAGGTCGAGATGGTATCAGCCCGGATGTCTCGACCTGCTCGTGAGAATCCTTGGATGATTCAACCGTGGAAAAGGAGAAAGATAGAGGAAAGAAAAAGAGAAGCGCAAAGATCCGGGAGCAAGGATAGCTCGAACGTTAAGAACATGCAGAAACGAAAAGGCGGCGATGGGAGCAAAAAGGTACGGGAAGAACGAGTCCAAGTTTCTACCGAATTCTGACTTTGCTCGAGCAAGTTGTTCTTTGATCTCCTTTGGACTCGCGCAGCCCCATCTCTCGGCATCTCCGCTTTCAATGTCCGATCCTCGGCTTTGTCCTTGCTCCTCCGTTTTGTTGCTTGGTTCGCGCGAGGATTCTCGCAACAACGAGGCGTTTTTCCATCCGGGGCAGGTGAAATGTTGCAATATTTCAAACCAACTCGTTCGTTTTTTAAATAATTCCTGGATTTCTTCTTGCGAAAAAACGGGAGGGGAAAGTAGACTTTTAAGAGTGAAAGGAAGGCGAGATCGAGTCGCACGAGAGAAATAATTGAAAGCAAAACAGATGGAGAGGAAGATATATATATATATATATATATATACACATATATATACACACACCCACACACATATATATATTAATGTGTGTGCGCGCGTGCGCACATGTACATATGTGTATGTGCATATACACGCGTGCGCGTGCATGAACACGAGTAAAACGTGTTGCGTCGGTGTTGGGTTTAAGTGACGAAGCGCACGAGATCACAATCAAAGATCATGCTATGCAAATTAAGTGGCTTAGAAACTCCGATTGTCTTCCAACGTTAGAGCGAGTGAGAGTGTGTTTGTGCGTCAGTGTGATATTACGAAGTAACTTAGACAGAGTGGAAGGAAGAGAGAGAGATCGAATGGTGAGAGCAAGAAGCGAGCAAAAGGAAGATAATGAGAGAAAGTGATGCGTTCGTGATCACACGCGCGTGCGTGCGTGCGTGTGTGGGTGTGTGTGGGTGTGTGTGTGTGTGTGTGTGTGTGTGTATGCGTGTGCGTGTGCATGCATGTGTGCGTGTGAACGAAAGAACGTGCTCATTTAACGATAAGTTATACGAAGATAGATATTTTTATAGACGAGAATTCGCCAGGGCTTTCAATCGCTTTACGCGTTCAAGGCGAACTTTGTACGAGAGACGCTGTACGCCAACGAGACGTTGACAACTGATTTATTACGTTCCGCGAGAAAAAAGATTTTTGTCTTTGGAATAATGTTCTATCCTGAGACGAAAATATCTTCTAATGGAATTTCTTACCAGCATCAGAATTACTTTTATAATTTTCTTTTTAATCGATTTTTAGACATTTTATCCATCTAAAGACGTTCTTGATTCTTTTTCATTTTCTAGTTTATTGGACCGAAGAAGCATTATCGGACGTACGTCATAGCTTGGTTGAAAATTTTGGTTTTTTCCACGTTCTTGTTTGTTTTCTTTTACGTTCTCGGTTAATCGATCGATCAAATGTTCGAAAGGAACAAAGAAAAGTCTATTTTTACCGGCTTTCCAAAGCTAAGACAATCGAGTAATTGTAAGGAATTTTAATGGCAAAGGAGAGCCGATTATTTCCACGACCAACTCGTACCAAAAGCAAATCTTGGTAAACCCATTTCTTTCTCTAACGTACCATGAAACGAATTCGCTCCAGCTTTAGCTCGACAGGATAATATGCTCTCTCTGTTCCTCCCTCAAACTCTCGTTCAAACTCTATACGATAATAGTTGATATTAGTATCGCGATAGCTACATGTCGCTTTTCTTTTTTTATGGGAAAGGACAATGCGTGCGTATATATATACACCGCGAAGTGGACCCTATTACTCCTTCCGTTTCCCGTCGTTTTTAACATCTTAGCCTCAACCGCGATAAAAGCATTAACATTATGGCAAAAAAAAAAAAAAAAAAAAAAGAAAAGCAATTCTGTTACGAAGAGAGCGAGCGGAGAAAACATATAGGTAGATCGAGCGAAAGCGACAGTGAGCTTAGGGCAATGAGGCGGCGTAATTTCCAGAGTGCTTCCGTCTGCCAGCAAATAATCACTTTTCGTGTTAAGATCGTTCAAAAGCGTCGTTTCGAGAAAGTGGAACGACGAACCGACTAACTTGTCGGTGTATATTTTCGTTTGTCTTATTTTTTATTTTCATTTCTTTTTCAAATATCGCCAATGGATTTCTTGGCGAAAAAAGCGCGTTGCCCCACGAGAATGTCAAAAGAACAACGTTGAGCAATACGAAACAAAAAAGAAAGTGCTAAATAACGTAGTTTTCGAAAAACGAAATATATTTTGTATATATGCACACCACATACTTACGCTGATAATTAAGTCTATAATCACGTTTGCTTCAAGTATAAATTAATCGAAATCGTTTTAGTTTAAACTGTTATAGATTTAATTATTATCGTTATTATTATTATTATTATTATTATTATTATTATTATTATTATTATTATTATTATTATTATTATTATTATCATTATTATCATCATCATCATCATTATTATTATCATTATTATTATTATGATCATCATCATCATCATCATCTCCATCATCATCGTCGTCGTCGTCGTCGTCGTCATCATCATAATCATTACAAGTATCATTATACGAATATTATTTTTATTATCAATTATTAACTATTATTTTATATTATTATTATTATATTATTATTATTATTATTATTATCGAATTCGCAACACTATACGCCTCAATCGCATACGAAGTAAACTCATCTCTTCTACTACAAACAGCACGGCATGTTCATTTAATATTATCATATTATTTATCTGACTGATCGTTTCTTTTTCCCTTTATATTATTATTATTATTATTATTATTATTATTATTATTATTATTATTATTATTATTAATGTTAATATCATTATTTTTATTATTTTTGTTTTTTCCATTTACTCATAAAACGATGCAGTCAATCGCGAGTGCCCATCATGCAATCGATTGCTTCGACGATCGTCGTTCTAAACTCCGAACTAAGGTCAATTAATATATTGTCTTATCCAAAATATATATATATCTATCTATCTATCTATCTATCTATATATATATATATATATATATATATAAATAAATATGGCCGATACTTTGGCCACTCTATATCTGTTATCTTATGGTATTCTTCTTCTTCTTCTTCTTCTTATTATTATTATTATTATTGCTATTACTATTATTATTATTATTATTATTATTATTATTATTATTATTATTATTATTATTATTATTATCATCATCATCATCATCATCATCATTATCATCATTATCATTATCATCGCCACCATCGATGCTCGTAATGCTATTATTTCTATTATTATTACTGCTATTGCTACTGCTACTTCTGCTATTGTCGCTATTACTTGTTACGTTACTATCACTTTACTACCATCATCATCGCTGCCAGCACTGTCTTCTGACGTGCTAGTGTTATCCTAGCATTTTCACAGATGCTCGCATCTCACCAACGTTATCGATCGTTATTACCGTTATTTCGCGTTAAAAACGCGAAACCCTCCCTTAACCCATTTGTGCTTGGTCCATCTTTTGTACATTTATTATTTAACGAATATTATTTAATTCCTTGCCATAACGTACATACTCGTCCCTTTCTCTCGTGCCCGAAAGTAACGATACGCTCGATTCCTCGATTTACGCGATTCTCCTTCCACGAGCCCAGAAAGCAGAAAGCCAGAGATTCCGAAATCTGGACTGGCAGACGAAAATCCTGCCCGTGTTTCTGATTCACCGATTCAAGGTTTACCGGGCTCTCGACGTTGCTTGCGCCATAGGCTGATGCGTATCGCCGTATTTGCTTTTGCGAGAAAAGGCAACTTTTCTGTTGGCGCGCGATAAAGTCGATCAGCGAAGGCGGCGATTAAAAAGTCTGCTGGCACAGCGGTGTCGCACGTCGCGACGCGCCGCTCCGCTCCGGTTCGCGTCGAGAAAGGAATAAAATCGCGGAGGAGAAGCACGCGAACGAAGACGGAAGGAGAAACGACGGTGGAAAGAGCGCGTTTGCCGGGCACGGAGAGTGAAAGTCGCAGAGAGTTTGTTCGTCGGTCGATCGAGACGAGAAAATAAAAAGATGCGTAGGCACATACGGGTGGCGGGCTGCGGCGGGTTAGGTTCCGCGCGCGTTCTCCAAAACAAAGCTATGGTATATCGCGTGAAACGTTTAATACGAATACGTATACACGTATACGTATGGCCCTGGCGAAACGGGAGGAGGCACGCCGAACTCTCTCGACGAGTTCTCGAGACCTCGCGGCAGTCCGTGTGATTTCACGCACGACGATGAGACAAGTAACAACTAGCAACGACGGCACGCCTTTCTACAAAAAGCGTCTCGCGATGCTGCGACGGCATCTCCTTCGTTGCGTTCCGTCGCTCTCGCTATCTACCAACGTATGCCTATTATGTCATCCATCTACATATGTATGTGTTAGTATATAATATGCAGGGTATTTTCAAATTGTGTCACTGTTTACCGTGTAGGGAACGATGTTTACGTACAGCCGCATCTTGTTTATTTTATTTTATCGATGCGCGCTGTACGCATAATGCGAGAATATTTAAGATCCCCTTTTTAAAGCTTTGATATAATTTTAAGAAACCCTGGATATAATATATATATATATATATATATATATGGATATGTCTGTATCCGATTGGTACATTTACATCGTTTCGGTCGTCCAAGTTGATCGATGTTTCCGCTCTTTCTTCCTAGCTCGGAAAACCTGATCTTTTTACTTCGAAACAGAAACAACTCGTGTGTATCGCCGATACAAGGACAAATTTTCTTCTTTTTTCCCCTCTCGTTCTTGTTTTCTCTTTTTTAACGTCGCTATCGTTAGACGATTACTTCGCGCGTGGCAATTTCGCGAAACAATCTCATACACGCGCAACTTTTTGTACCACGTTTATTTCGGATAACTTTGAACCTCTGCGTTCTTTGAAATCGTGGGCAGAATGGAAGGCAAACTAAATACGGTACTATCGGATATCTTTCAAGAGATCGAAAGCAATCGGTACTCGATCTGCGACGAGAGACAATTCTATTAGGGGGTGTTTAATTTATTTACAAATGGAAAATAGTTTAGCGCAGCAGCATAGATGCAAAATGAATGTACTATGATCGTTTTACATTCGTACTGCAAATTATATTTACCTCGTTCTTCTTTCCTTTTTTTCTCTCTTTTTTCTCCCCTTTTCTTTCGTTTCTCAATCCATAGTTCGTGGAACGGAGCGAGTTTTCTGTTAACATTCATAGGAGAACAATATACGTCAATTTCGAATATACAGTGTCGTTTATGTTTCTTGCATCTTTATTCGAGCACGTTGCACGCTTCTTCGATTTCTTTCTAGTTTTCACACGTTTCTCTTTTTTATTTATACTTACGAGAACGAGAGAGTAGTTGGCGAGAGGAAAGGAGAACGTAAATTTCAGTGACTAATATAACTGTATGTATTTATTCGAACCATTTTACACGGATAGTTTATTTTATAACACACACGAAGGTACGTGCACGTCTCTTAGTTTTCTTGTTTCCCAAAATGCCGTGCATAGGCTTCTCGAACTTGAAACTATTCCTGGCAAAAATATCTTCATCCTTCTCGGTTCCTCGAATCCTATTGGCGAGCAAACGCTATGTGCCGAATTGTACAAATAAAACCTTTGTCGATCGAATCACACATACATACATCATATATGCATACATATATAGCATAAGCGACTGGATGAGATTCGGTCGCAGCAGCGAACGACGCAAATTTCGTACCCTCCTGTTATAGACTTGACAACTTATACATATTAAATATAATATTAATAATAAAATATATACTTTACGTTACGTCTCTTTTTTAATTTAATATATTTATTTTTTCAATCAAGTATTTATATATTTATACAATATTTTATACAACGTTCTTCGCAAAATACACTATATATATATATACACATGCATATATATATATATATAAATAAATAAGTCAATAAATGAATGTGTAGTACACGCGTTACGACGATGTGATGTGACAGGTCGATCTCTTGGCTCTCAGAGGAAACCGATGATCACTAACAAACCCTGAAGATTCTTTATCTCTTATAATTATTATAATTATAATTATTATAATTATAACTATTATTATTATTATTATTATTATTATTATTATTATTATTATTATTATTATTATATTATTATTATATTATAATATTATTATTATATTATAATATTATTCTTACTATTTCTTTTTTTTTTTTTTTTTATTATGTATTTTCTTCCGTTTCTTCGAGACCAATCTACCAGAATGTATTTCTCTCCCCACTTCTTTTCTTGCCCCGTGGAGAACCGGTTCCTGTCAGGGCCGACTAACCACGGTGTGTTCCCATCAAATGAAAAAAAAGAAAAAAAACGACGAAAGTGTGTATACTTAATTTCTCCTTGTGATACGCGACCGCCGTGCGATGTCGACCGGCAGCCGTTCGAGAAAACGATTTGCGCGGCAGATATATATCATATTCGACGAAAGCGAGCGAGCGAGCGAGAGAGAGAGAGAGAGAGAGAGAGAGAATGCGTGTGAGAGAGACATTTAGCGATATGTACTAAGCGAGATCTAAATACGATTTTGGGAGCCAATTGATAGGCTGGCGGAAGTCGTTCGAACTGGACATGTTCAACCGTCGAAGAGCTCGCGCGTAAGGTCATTGCGAAATCTCGGTTTGTTCGTGCTGATTTTCTTCTTTTCTTCCAATCATCTTCGAGATTCATCTTCCAGCTAACGATTAGCGGCTCAACGGTGGATCGAGATTTTTCACCAGTTTCTCGTTGGGTCGTTCGCCGAAAGGTTTATAGTCGTTTAACGAGATTTCGCAGCAATGATCCAAGGTTCATTTCTGTTTCTGTATCTTTTTCTTTCTTTTTATTTTGGAACGACGTAGGTTACGATAGTGCGTGTGGTACAGTCTCGAACGACTTCAGCCTAATCCACAATGGGACCATAAAGGTGATAAATGCGTATAGAGTTTCATTAATTAGAGGAATGGCGAGAAAGACAGACAGACATAGAGAGAGAGAAAGAGAAAGAAAGAGAGAGAGAGAGAGAGAGAGAGAGTGCCTTAAAAAATAAAAGAAAAATACGAACGCCGTTTGCGAGAGGCGACGTATGTTCGACCAACGGTGAACGCGAAATTTCCTACCAGAATATTTCTGTTAGCGACGTAGTACGTAAGGACTGTGCGTCGTTTGGCGAACGCACGAGTGATTTTTGTTTGCGTCTTAGACATTTTTTTTTTTACCGTTTTCACCCGACGTCGAACGAACGTTGTCCCGCGCATCGACGATTCTTCTTCGTTTCATTTACCGAAAGAACACACATATACGCGAGTCTCATGTACCACGATTGAAGAAAATTGTAGTTTGATAAGTATTGCCAACAATACACTATCTATTTAATACATTTTATTATTACAAAATAATGGAGTTTGTACGATTGATTTTTTCGCCACCGTGATTCTCCATCTTCTCCTTCTCCTTGTTTCATCCCCTAAATCTAGTTGCCAATAATCGCTCTCTGTAATATCCGTATGTAACTAGATTTTTAGTCGGTCATCGATATACTATATGTACATGTATAGTTATTCTTAACTTTAATTATACAAATCATTTTTGTCCGCCAAGTGCGATTTAATTTTGTACGAAATACAACGCTTTATTACGATATCCAATAGAATATCATAGGATTGCGTGCAATCGCCATTTCTACCGAACACCACTGTATTATCTCGGTCGATTTAAGAGACGTAGGAAATTCACGCTTCCTTCGTTGGGAAACTTTCCAGCGTAACGACATCCTGTCGTCCGTAGTTGAAAATTACGCATCCTGGTTTACGACACGATGTCGTCAAACGTTCGTCACGATGGTTCATCGTCTTCTTATCGGACGCCTCGCCTCTGCGTAATACGATCGAACAGAGTATGTATTCAATTTGAGCGGCGGTCGGTTTTACGACTTCGGAACTCGCTAGAACAGACGTTTTCTATCAAACTTAATCGTACGATTCTTTTGTGAATGGCCATCGATTCGTATACGATCGATAGTACGATCGAATACAGGGCGATTCTACGCGAAACAAATAAGTCGAAAAGATCGTGTATCGACGTCGCAGGGACGCGGTTAATCGGTCTAAACGGCCGTTTCGGAGAAATAAGAAGAAACGGCCAGGGAGAAAAAATGCGAACGGCAATTAACGGTTAACGATGTGGCGAGTGGTGATCGAAGTCGGTCTCTCGGTCGATCGAACGATCGGAACCAGCCTAGCGCGCGCGCCCGCCGACCGATAACATTGCCAACGAAACGGAACTCGAACGAGAGCAACGGCTTCGTTTCGCCGATATATCGTATACCTTTGTAATAAACTCTGTCGGGGACTGCATTCCTCCCGTCGTTCCTTGCCCCCTTCCTTCCCTTTCGTTTTCGTTCAGCGCGATGACGACGATGTCGTGGCAATTTTACCGCGACAGTAAGTTGCGAAACGCGACAAGCCTTCGGTAGACAGCGGGGGTTTATCGAAGCAAGTCGTTGTTCCGCATAGGAGATATCTTAGCGCGAATGAGTTACGAGTACGAGCGGCGTAGGGGTGAAAAACTAGTAAAAGCCGGTGAAAAACGACCGATACCGTGTAGAATTTAATCGGATCGTTTCGAAGAGTTCGCGGCGAAATTTACGTTTCTTTCGGTTTTTTTTTTTATGTTTCGTTCGTCCATCGGGTTGAGTTTGACCAACTTCGTTTCCGAAAGCCTTCGGAAAGATTTTCGGCGAGAAGGGAAGTAGCAGTCGCGGAATTAAAGCGTCTGTATCGGTCGATGCACTTTTGCGAACAAACATAAGTACATTTCCCATGTATAATACGTATCTGTTATCGATTGCGTTTCCTCGAATCAAGCAACGTTGACCGCGATAGAAATTACAAGCAATGCATGTACATCGAGTCGTTTCGGACGTTGCGCAATGAGATTTAGCCTTAAAAAGAGCATCCCTCGCGTTCGTACGATTCCCGATGATCTTTTTAGACGGACGTTGACGATACTATTATTTTTACGATGTTACGAATAAATATTCCAACGATAATTATCGCCTAGCTGCTCGTACTTTGATACATTCTTAACGAGTTATTATGTCAATGATTCGGAGCAACAACGGGTTATCCTCGATCGTATCGAGTCCTTGTTCACCGTCCCTGACCGTTCCGGTCTCGTTGTTCCTCTTGGTGACGATTACGCAGGGAACGATCTAATTTGCGTTCTTATCGCGCGATCGCGTAGCTTTTTCTTCCACGCTGTCGATAATCCGTGCGTTATAAATAAGTATTCGGGAAACACCGCGGATGATATCCGCGGGGGGGGGGGGGAGAAAGAAAAAAGAAAGAACGTATCTCTGCCGTCTTGCGCCGCAATTAGAATCGCGAGATCCCGCATACGCAATGTCAAAAATTACATTTTCTCGCCAAAGTGTGTTTCGCATTAGCGGTAAAAACGCGATTCTTTTGCTCGGACGTACAGTTTGTAAAAGAGACACGGTTTGTTTACAGAGACGCGTCGAACGTAAGCACCGGTATGAAAGTAGAAAATAGACCGTGGCGTAAGGCTCGAAGGGTCGATTGCATTTTCGAAGCGTGAAACTTGACGATAAAATATCGAAGCGCCGTGCCGTAGCGTTTACGTGACATTTCCATGCGCAAGTTGTAAAGCATGCATCGTTATTACATCGTCGACCAGATACAATTTCGTAGTGGAAAATATGAAAAAAGATGTAAGCGTTTATCATCGGATCGATTTAACGTAAAACGTATAGTAGGCGGTAGCGTTGATCGTACGAAATATCGTACGGATAAAATACGGTGACTCTTATCGTGCAACGCCTCGATCCGCAAACTAACAACCATAAATACACAACTGGTTGCCTCTATGTATCTTCATATTATAAACGTTCTAACGAAGAACAGATATTTCGATACTAAATGCGAAAATATTGTAAATTCAACGTAACAAGTAAAAGTTGTAAATGTAAATTTCGAAGCGAACAGTTTGGAAGCAACGCGAAAATGAAAGCGGAAGATGCAGAACAAGATGGAGAAAAGTTCGAATGGAAGGTAACGTATACGTATATGTGGATAACTGTTCACGCGAAAAATATAAATTAGCGTTGCGCGATATATATATATATATAGGAAGGTGACTGTGATCTTTGACCGGTTTCCCGTGGCTCTGTTCGCGCGAGCATAAAAAATCACGACTGCGAGACGAATTCGTAGTTACGCGCGGCCGGTTTCCTTCGTCGACTTATACGCGCGACGACGATGTCGCGAACGTAAAGGAAAAGGTAGTTTAGAGCGGCGCTCACCAAGCTTCTGACATGTCGCGAACGAGTCACGTTCCGCGGCTGGCCGGTGCGCTTTACACATCCGGTTGCAGCGAACGTGGGCGCAGTAGCCAACAGGACGGGCCGTGCATCGGTGTAGAGAGCGTAGAACGAATCAAAGTGTGGTAGATCCGTGCTTGATTTCTATTTAACGGGCCGCCTCCGAACGCCGTCTCATTAGCGATCGATCGGCTTGAGAATCGATCGCGTCGCCTTAACGAGCTTCGAATCGACCGAATCCCTTCGATCCGCTTGGTTATTATTATGTCATCGTTCTCGTTCGGACATTTTCCCGCTCCTCGCGCTCCTCTTCCACCGGCAAACGCTGTTCTCTCTCCTCCTCTTGCTTTCGATCTGTCCGGTTTAGCAAAGATGTCGCGGAATCCGAATCGAACGATTTATTTCGTCCATTTGTCACGAATGAAATTCCAAAATCAGAGACAAACGATCGTTGCGCTATTCGAAAATTCGTTTATCCGAGCGATCGTGTATTCGTGTCTGTTTACTCGGACGAACGTGCAGTGGAATAAAAAGGTGGTTCGTGTTCGACAGTGTTCGTGTTCCTTCTAACGAGCAACAAAGTTTTTTATAGTTGAGTATACGGTCGGTTAAAGACCGAGTTTTCGTATCTTCTGTTGGCTTTCTTCGACGGTTTTAAGGTTATTCGCAGTAAGCGTCTTTTATGTGGCGATAAAATGCATAAACCTCGCAATGTAGAGCGAACGTAACGGTTACGGTAGCTACAATTTCATTCACGTAAGATTTGCGTCGTATAGACGCTGCTGCTCGCGAAGCAAGAAATTCGGCTTCGTAAAGCACGTTATGCGAGTTGTATTTTAAAACATCGAAATAATTCTTCGAGAAGTAACGCCAACTATAAAAATGCCATCCTACCTCGATCACTTCGAGTTGCTAATTCTCGCAGCAAAGATTAAAAGTTACACGGCGATAATTCAAATTCTTCGATCGGTTAGGGGGTAAACGGGGGGCAGTGGACATTCGGAAAGGTTCGCACGCTATTAGAGAATATAGGGTGTGACGAATCGGCCGAACGAATTTTAATTCGGAGATTCCTCGTCGCTTTACCGTTGCTCTCTTTCGCATCGATATCTCTACAGTTACGTGTCTTTGAAAAAATCGAGTCGAATCTCTTTGCTACGCCTTCTATCCACGGAATTTGAAAAATGACCGCCGGCGTATCCGCGTAGCGCGTTTAATAACGCGACGCGGCTTGAAATATCGTCGCACTTTGTTACAATGTAATTAATCAACGTATTTACGGTGTCTCTGCGCGTGATGCGTTTCGATGTTTTTATACCGATATACCGCGATACCGGTAAAAGCGTTCGTTCATCTTGCGCGTGTGTAATAAATCGAGCGAATCTTTATCGATGCTCCCGCAACCGGTGCACGCGACTTCCGGCAGAAAAAGCGTGCAGAGGAAAGTAGGCCAGAGATAAAGAGATTTTTTAAACGAGAAACGCCGAGAACATGTATATTTCGAGTCGGCGAAAGAAAGTTGCCGTTTTTCTGCCAATCTCCGACAAATGCTTAACGCGCGACGTATTACGTGTTTCTGAAAATGGGCCGACGTACTCGATTATCGTACTCGACCGGGGTAGAAATTATCACCGAACGAACAAAGCGGCAACGCGTAAGCGTGGAAAATTTACGAGGAAAGCAGCTTGTCGCGTCGCTGATTTTTCATCGAATCTGCCGCGACGAACGCGTCCGACCAGCGAGCAGCGGAGCAAACGCGAGCGGAAGACGCGGCTTCGTGTCTAACCTGTCGGCGATCGAGTTTATCGAATCGCGAGAGATCGAAAGTTCGAGTAGCGTCGAGCTAGGCCAGTTTTCCCGCTATTTTCCACGCGTCCTTCCCTCGCGTGCATCGCCTCGAGGTCGTCGACCTGCCTGCCGGCAGAGGCCGATCGTGGACATCCGAAAAGGCAGGCAAGATTGGCGAGGGCGAGAGCCAACAGCGAACAGAGACCAAGAGAAAGAGAACTCGCGCTCTCCGCTCTTTCTCGGCTCTCTGCTCTGTCCTCGTCGCACTCCGGTCGCTCGCCCTCTCCCATCTCGCCACGTGTTGGCTACGTATACGTAGTATGTACCTTGGAGCATCATTCAGAGAGGCACCTAAAATTAGCGAGGGAGTATATGGCGTAAAGAAATTTGGCAACGATGATCGGACGCGACTCTTTAGAATCGGACGTTGCTATTGCGAGAATCGTTTCGTCGGATGTTGGTCGTTTTCTCGTTAATCGGCGGATGACTACGGTTCGAGATGCTCGGACGTCGAAAGAAATTTCACGACGACGATTCCATGGATACATAGAGAGAGTCGCTTTGTTCGGCGTTCGTAGTTCCGAGTATCGGTATAACGCGTATCTCGCGCAGATTTTCCAGATTTCTACGGCTTTCGACGACTCGTCGAGGCAAGTGAAACGAAGCAGACAGGCTAGAACGACGATTATAGAACGCGGTACTGGTTAGAGTAGCTATCGAATTTTGCACGGTCCTGAATAGCGAAACCTCGTAAAGTAAGCCATGTTTAGAGTAACCGCGTGGCTACTGGAAAATACCGCTCCGTTCGCTCGTTACGTCTTCCGATATCGATTGCTTCCTGCATTCTTCGCTCTGAATTCACTCTGAATTTCTGCCGCTTATTACGTAGCATGCGCCGCGCCATCCGATAATCCACGGTAAGTAGTTTGCTCGAGATTGCGAAGCGGTGTTTCGATAAGTTAATTTTACCAAAAAGATCTCTGTGTCTTGGTTACTCGATCGCGTCTGAGGTTATTGACCTCCGAACGACGCCCCGCCATAACAGATCTATTATTTGTATAAATACGAGTCTTTATTCTTGCTCCTCTCTTTGGAAGTTTCGCTCTCTCGAAACCCAAGCCTCGTCCAACTAATTACGACAAATACGATTTTCTTAATCGTAACCAGTTTTATAACGCCGTCGACTTTTCTTCTTTTATCGGCTTGCAACGCGGTCCGTAATCGTCAATCGTCGATTCTGTATTTCATCTTATTACCTTTTTCTTCTCTTCTGTCTCGTTTATCTATACCCTGCAATGTGTATTATTATTATCATCATCATCATCATCATCATCATCATCATCATTATTATTATTATTATTAATCATAAGAACAAAGAATTCGATATCGTTTCGTCATTTTGGACATGCTTGGTGATTCTAGCGATAAACCGTGCTTTTAACATCTATGGAAACTGAAAATATTTAAGCCAGCTTTGATCAAATATCTACCACCTCGATCGCTACGATCTCGAAGGAAGATCGCGTTGTCGTTGTTCTACGGTGGGTTAGAAAATATTTATCGGCGTCATCTCTAGAGAGCTCCGTGTTCCTCTTGCCAAGAGAGGTTCCACGTTCTACTCATCTCGTGTTCTACAGAGTCGGTTCGAATTCTCTGCGGTTTCGCCTCCGCTGCGTTGCCCCTTTATCACCACTGTGTCAGAGGCCATTAACCTCTTCCACTCGGTTTCTTCTTCTTCTTCTTCTTCCGACGTTTCTGCCTCCACCGCCTCCAGCCCCCTCCATCGACCGAACGACTCTCCTCGTTCCACCAAACTTGCCTCTTCTTTCTTTCCTCGCCGACAGATCGCTACTATGGCGCTTATCTGCCGTTTCTCCCCTCGTGCATCTCGCGAATGCTGCTTTGCCGCGTGGTTACTTGGTCGCTTGGTTACTTGGTTACTCGGTTACCAAGGTGCCGAGGAAAAAGAACGCCGGTTCCTCCGTCGATTTCTGCGAAGCTAAACTCTCGGCTCCATGTCTCTCTCTCTCTCTCTCTCTCTCTCTTTCCATCTTTCCCTCTTCCTTGTCCCGTTCTCTTTTGTCGTATCCCCTCTGTTTCGTTCAGCTACGATCAAAGAAACGCTCGTTAACCCTTCGTCGTCTTCGGTTCGTTTTACAATCTCGATGCCTCTACCATCGACGCGTTAATTCCGTGCGCAAGCGTTACTCGAACGAAATATTTCTCGTACTATCGGTTGACTAACTAATTTCTTCTCGCCTAGAAGCAACTTTTTCTTTCCTTTCTACTGTTCCAGGTCTCTGGAAACGTTCGAAACGACTGCGAGATATCGCGCTTGTCGTCGTATCTCCGAAGCGATATCGTGGAACCGTTCGTTAAGTCGAACGACGAAAAACACTTCACTTCCGAAAAGGAATTTGCAAGAAATTGAATTCGAATTTAAAATAAGGGGATTGCAGTTTACTAACGTGTCGTTAAAATTATTGAAACTAATAAAAGTTTAAAACTATTAAAATTTAATAAAATAGCCTTTCCACGGTTCCAAGTTCCAACACGTTCGAACCTAATTGCTCAAGAGTAGATACACGCGACATCGACACGTTACGCGAAAGAAATATCGGAACGTGTCTTTAAGACCTCCGAACGTTTCATTATTTCTGACAACGTGTTTTTCGCGGTTCGCTATAACTTTCCAAATCGATAGGCAATTTGCCCGTCACGCGAAAAAGGGCGTTAAAGTCTTGCGTGGTGGTTTTAGTTGCTCCGCGGCGGATCACCGGCTTCCAAGGAAGCGGCTACGGCTACGCTGATTTATTGCGTTAAATCGGAGAATCAACGAGATTCGTCCACGCAGTTACGCGAACGAACTGCGCTTCGTAGGATCTGACGGAAATTGCGACTTGGATACCGGATTATTTGGCAGGAACGATAATTTCATGCGTAACAATTCGATGCAAAGTGGATCGAAAGAGTCAACCACTGGCAGCTTATGGAACTTGACGATGGCGAACGGTCGCATAAAGCCGACGACTCGAATCGTCGCGTGGATCTCTTTCCAGTTAAAAATTCCCTGTTCTGTAATTTTGCGTCTAGTTTCGATAGATGAAAAACTTTTGGTCACGCGTTTGTAAAAAGGTTTGTAAGAAATGCAAGGAAAAGGCAAATATCTGTAATATCCGTATTTAAATAAACGTTTCTATAAACTCGGCGAAATTCACAAACGCTAATAAATTCGTCGCAAGAGAAATATTAAAAATCGAATTACTCGTCGCTATGGGATAGGAAATGCGAATAACGTCGGAGAAGCGTAGCTGGTAATATAGTAATTTCTTGTCAGTTTCGATTCGATTCTCTCGAGTACTTGCGACGCCGCTACAAACTTTCGATCGTACGCGTGTACGAGAAAGAGAGAGAGAGAGAGAGAGAGAGATACCCGGTCTACCGTGAAAATATTTCATTTTACGAGAAAACTGATAATGTTGACGAGTTATTTATACGTGCCATTTATCTCGTGTTGTAATACGTTTATTTGGATAAGCATGGAAAATAAACGACGTAAAAGTGCGACAAGTGTGAGTAAGAGCGTAAAATGGCGATACCTTCGAGGTCGAAATATGATGCGCGAATTACGTGAAACGAAATACTTTTTGCGTGATATTTTATATCGACGTAAACGGACTATCTGCGTTTGTCGCTTCATTGAAAACGCCTGTAATTAATGTGTGATAAAAATTAAGTGGCACGGTATTATTAAGCACCAAAATATTATTATTCATTTATTTATTTAGAGCGATAGAGGACCCAGTCAATCCCTAGAAGAAGAACGCAAGCGAAATGCCGACGCACTGATCGCGTTAAAATGGATAAATCGGTAGGAAGTCGTTGTCTCTCGAACGACGATGTGACGATAGTTCGATGATCGCGGACGAAACTGGAGCTACGATGAAAAGAAAGATCGAGACAAATTTATAAAAACGTAATGGTAAGCATATTCGTAGGAACGTGTCTCCGTGTTTTGCACCGATGAACAGAAACGCGCGAGCGTTCGCTCGTTAAACGTTCTTCTTACTCGAAATCATTTGGTTTCGGAAGACTCGAGCGAAATCGCGTCGAGCGAACGCGATCGTAGCACGTGCTTCGGTTTCCCACGTAAAGCGTCAAAGGACACGGACCAGAGATGTCAATCGCGTCAAGAGAACGTAACGAGCTTAATTAGCAGTTTGGTATTGCTCCTTGCGTAGTTAATTATTTGAATCTAACTTTGTAAATCTAGTACAACTTTGTACGCGTAAAAGAATTTGAGAAGTACTCTGACTTATGCGATCCAAAGAGGAAAAGTTATCGAGAAACGGGTATATCGTCGCGAATCGGCATCGAGTTGCGAGATCTTGTTGGATTCTTTGCCAGCTCGCGTAACTTTAAGGATAAGCGAACGAGACTATATCTTCGTTCAAGATCTTTTAGTCGACCAAATAGATAGAATACAAACGCTTGTCTTGTTTTAGCTCGCGAGATCGAAGTGGAAATAATTAACAAGCTGTAACGCGAACGAACGTAACGTAAAATATTTTTTTATTCGTTATCTTCCAAAGTATATGAATGTATGCAACATCCGATACTGGCAGATTAAGGTACTCGTAGCGCGACAACGTCCTTCGAAAGTAAACACGCCGAGGCTCGAAACTCATACATACTCTCTCTGCTTATTGTAGCGATTATGCGTCGTCGAAACGTTCGACTTTAAAGATGAATATTTCTATTTCGGCAAGGTTGGCCTCTCTAGAAACCGAAATACCTAACGTATCGTGTCAGAATTTCAAAGAAACGACTTAATTAAAATTATCAGTAAGCAGCGTGTTTTTCGTGTGTTTTTTTGCGAGTAATTCTTGTTTTTATGCTCCGTTATACGACAGTGATCTCATATTTACTCGTACATTAGATAGGCTTCCCTCTTAACCGATCGATAAACGGATCCGTTTATTTTCAAAGTCGATTATTTTTTTTTTAATTGGGAAAACGAACGTTTTTACGTATACTTTAACGCGAACTTTTTATTCGTGAAAATTCATTGAAATTTCGATTAATGAAAACAACGAGGAACAAGACGCGTTCTTATCGAACCGACCGATATGCTTTATAGTCGATCATTTTTTATTAGTAGCTGGTATACGCGGCGCGCGTCGGCCAGGCAAATACGTCTTTTCACGACGTTGCAGTCACATGTGAGCAAACACGAGGAGCAAACGATCGGGCGTACGGTCCTTCGGACATAAACGGTGAAAAAGAGCGACGTCGGAAGGGGGTGAATTGCTTGTTTCAATAATACGCCATGCGACCAACGAGTGATTTGTGTTTGAATGAAAATTACGACGGGACATTCGATACCTCCGCAGATGCCCATGCAAATGATACCGGATGGACATCTGCCGGCAACGGTTACAGAGCACCACCATCCTTCCATTTTCTTCGCTAATTTCCCACGGGAAACTTTGTCTTTTCCTTGGAAGAGTTCGGCCGTGCAAAAGATCGCATCAACGGGACGATGTTTCGTCGCGATAATGTTTGCAAGTAATACCGATTATAGTACAAGTTACATTTTGTCTCGTTCCATTGCACTACACACCTACATAATTACGATTAGCGGAGGATCATCGGGTTCTCGCTGACCACTCTCCTAATTGAATTTTATTTTCTCGGGCGAACCGCGGTTCGGCCTGTGATACAGAGATTTTAATGGACGATAAGCTGACGCATTTAATCGACTATCTCGAGCATTCGTTGCTCTTGCAATTTATGGTTTTCGCGATTGCGCCGATATACCGCGAATATTATGTTTCGAACGAGCAAATTTCAGACGCGTCTCGTGATCTTCTTTCGTTAAATGCAAACATCGATGCAACGAGGCGACGTATCATTGTTACGGAAATAGAAAAACGTTCGTAAAAGAGACATTTCTAAAAGAGCGTATCGTACTTTGAGACAGAATTCGTCGAACTGTTTATCGCGTTGAAAGAAAAATTCTACCAAAGTTTTCGAAAGAATAGAAAGGAAATTTCATAAGCTTTCAGAAATAGAGGAAATTGCCACAACCTGGTACTAGAAATGGAAGCAATTGCAAGTACAGGGAAGGAAACGAACGCGATAGTTTTTAGTTTTTAGTCTGTAATGTAATGTAATCAAGAATCTGGTAGATTCGATAAAATCATACAGAAGATATCAGGCGGACGCGATATAGAGTTTACGTTAAGTAGAAGAGCCATTAAATAGTGGATTTAATGCGAAAACATGCAACCTCGTTAAATACGAATAGTATTGCTATTACTTAAGCAAGAAACAAGATAACGCGAGACATTTAAATGGCCATTTCATCACTGTAAAAATGGAATGAATAATACTGTCCGTTCAAGGACTGTACAAGATTTGCACCGAGTAACCAAGAATCTCGTATCAGATTCGATGTGACATTTTCTGTAGTATTGCGACATATTCGTAAACTCGGCTCGATCCTAGAACCATGGGTTTTCGATTTTTTTTTCTTTTTTCTTTTTGTTTCTTTGCTACATCTAACATATGTTATCGTTATTATCCATAGCTGTCGTTTTGTAATATTTTATCGGACGTAGCGTGGCTCGTATCGCCGCGTTATTCGGAGCCGTATCACGAGTCGCAGAAATTTCGTGAAATATCTACGACAATCGCGTGATCGTAGATGGGTAAAAATTGGAATAAGCGTTTCCGGTGTTAACGGAAAATCGAGTGCGTTCGGTTCCAATGGTATAAGTTCGTATAAAAGTGAATGCGTAAGGAGAATGGCGCGACACCTTCGGTGACAATAAAAACGCGTCCATCCATGGGAAAGAAAAATCTCGGCATCTCGGAGCGCCCATGTGCGCCATCGGGCGAACTGGTTGCGCGAAGTTTTTTGGTCGGCTCGAAAAATAGATAAAAATGTGCAAATAAACGCCGGTCGTGGCTCAGGGACAACCGGTTGCCATCTTGCTTTCTTATATAAGTCCCTCCTTGGTCTTAAAGACGTTCCATCGCCGTGCACTCGCTAACATTTGACTTACCTTCGCCTCTGCCTCCCTCCACCTTCCTCTTTCTCTCTTTTCGTTCCTCTCGCATCCTTCTCGTCCGTCTCGCTTTCCCCCGCTTTCTCTTTCTTTTCCTTCCCTCTCCGTCTCTCGTGCAACCGTGCGTCTATAGTCGATCGTTTTTCCCTCTTGCCTTCGTCTTTCTCTTCTTTCTCCTCTCTTCGCTCTCTCTCTCTCTCTCTCTCTCTTCTCTCTTCTACTCTTTCCTCTTTCGCGTTTCCTCCTTTCTTCTCGCTTCCATGCCCTTCTTCTCGACGTTTCTCTCGATCGAACAGCACACGATATACCATGTATACGTACGTGATTTCTTTCTCCGCTTTGTTTCGTCTTTTGTATCGTCAACTTGTACATACGTTAATTTCAATTTCTTTTCTACCGCTAAGAATCTCTTCGTCCTATGCGATACGAGACTGCTCGATATCCAGATTAGTCGTAGCCCCGTTACTTACAACGAACAAAGAGTTCCATCTTCCGTATTTCGATATTATTTCGCTCGATCCAACCTTTTATTTAATCGTACACGGAATAGAATGTACGCGTGTCGCGTAAAAGATTTATACAATAATTAGCAGTTTTTTAAATGTCTCTCGCGACCGTTGATCTCAGATCAGACGGCTAATGACTCCATTTTTCCCGTTCTTTTCCTTCCGCCGACCTATCGTCCGAGCACGTATCGAGCGATTTTCTCCGTTCCCAAGGCTCGAACGATCCCAAGCGAGGTAATAGATTAACGAACCGAGTCTACTCGAATCTTCTTTATTAATAGATATTTCATAGAAAGAGTTTCTGCATCTCTCTCTCTCTCTCTCTGTCTCTTTGTCTCTCTGCCTATTCGGTTTTTTCCCCTCGGTTCTTCTCGCCGGTAGAAACAAGCGATCTCTCCTTCTTTCACAACGTTTCTATTTTTCTTTGCCGATTTGCCTGAAAGCATATACAATGCATAACTTCCCTCTCTTCTTATACTCTTATTCCGTTCGTTATTTTCGTCTCTTTTTCTATCACAATGCACTCCCACCTTCTCTTTCCACCAACGATTTTCTCTGTTCCTTTATCTTCGACCTCTTCCACCTCTTCCACCTCTTTGCTCCTCGTAGCCTTCTCTGCTCCTCTCTTTCATCCCGTTTCTCCCCTTTCTCTCTCGTCTCCGAGCCACCGGATCTCAACTCGGTTACATTTTCAAATATACTTGTCCCATCCACCGTTCTCCTTTTTTCGTTTTTCTTTTTACCTTTTACCGGTCCGACTACGATCCTTCGTTTCTTCGTTTTTCCAGTCGTTGCAGTGCGGAGACACGCGATCGCCGCTCGCTGCGCCACGAATTACGTATATATCAGTCGATCATATATCTACGTTTTAGCAACGATTCGACCAACGATTAGACGGATCAAATTATTCGTTCGATCGTAGCTTCAACCTTTAACGATGGTTTTTAAGCCTCTCTTCGTTTGATCGATCCTATCGTCTCGCGTTGGGGTAAGGATCCGTCGTCGATTTTACCGTCAGTATAAGAATTAATTATTTCGTCATAGATAGGACAAAACGTGACCACGCGGAATAAAATTCAACGTAGTTGCGATACTTTGAATCGGCGTGAAGATCACTGGCAAGAGTGGCGACGACGACGACGACGACAACGACAACGACAACGACAACGACAACGACGACGAAGTTAGGATAAGCAAGATAAGGAGATTGAGGAAGGGTGAACGAACGCGTGATACAATAAAACGTGTCTTGACGATTGCATCGTTCGATCGCACTCGCACGACGGATATTTTCCAAGACGCGCGTCGTATTCCGACTTGTTTCGTTACGTTCGCGCCAAATTACAAATATTTACTGTTATACAACCTGTGAATACGGTTTCGAGAATTTATCGTTGGAGACTGACAAGTTGTACGTTGAAATTGTCGATCGAGTTCTATCTCGCCTAAATTTGTCGACTCGTCCGACGTACTTCCGACCACCGAAACAATTCTACGTGTATGTGTCGTATAGTATACAGTATAGAGTATACAGTATACAGTATACAGTATACAGTATACAGTATACAGGACGTTTCACGCAACCGGGACAAGCCGTAACGTTGAAACGATGGACGAAGTAAGGTTTCGTTAGAGAAATTAAACAAATATATGCGTAATAATAGATGAAACGCGTTACGTGGTGCGCGTGTCTCTTCTGAAATTGGAGACGCTTCGAAGATTTCGAGATCGTCTCTATCTATTTTAACGAAGCTGTACGTTTTGTCGTTTTCTGCGGCAGAAAGGCATCGGGATACAAGACGATCGGCGGACAAGACGTATCGGATAACTAGTTCGATCGGATAATAGGAGCTCGATAATTCAGCCTTGCTTCGCCGATTTCTAATATACCTCTATACGCGTATCTTCGCGCGCAAGGTACGAGCCTGATATTCATCCGCTTCATTCGCAACACCCTGTATGACCGCGAGTCAGGTCGTAACGCAAGAAATCCCTCGATCCAACGTTTCCGTGGACCGGCGATCAGCGGTGTGGGCCGCTCGGTACTTAAGTTTAAGTTAAAGGGGGCCCGAGACTCGTTTCTGGTTTCTGACCGTTCTACTCGGGACCCTCGCCTCCTCGCCAGAGATCTACCTGCGACGCAGGGGGCTGATCCGTCCGCGAGATATTTTTCATCGCTCTAGGTTACGGGGTAAGTTACCGTGGTTGGCAACACTTGACTCCACGGTGCAAGGTTACGGTAGGCGGACTCTGTCTCCTCCTGCTCCTCCTGCTCCTCCTGTCCCTCCTCTCTTTTTCTCTCGTCTCTCATCGTACAGAAAATATACCCATAAACTGTGGCCGTGCATGTGTACACCGGGCATTTGGAGTTACACCCACGTGTATTTTACGTGCTCGCACACAGGCGCGCGCGCTCGCGCTCGCGCACGATTCCAGCGCACAAAGAAGCACGCGAACCGGGTGCAACGCGTGAAAGAGGAGGACAGGGTGCGAACGGGTCGGACAGAGAAGAGGAGACCGGTCGAGGAGGATGAAAGCGTGTTGTGAAAGGAACATCGAGTCGGAGTTTCGCCGGGGGAACGGGTGAAAGACGAAAGAGAGAAGAGGACGGAAACGCGGAGAGGTGGGCGAGGATGAGAGATGGCTGACGAGGAGGATGGCTTGATAAGTTGTGGGAAAGAGAAGGAGGGGGAGTAAATAAGGAGAGTCGGTTGTAGGGAGTCGTGGGACGTGCGAGAGGGAAGAAAAAGAGGGATAATGGTAAAAAAAGGAGAAGAGGAGAGGGGAAGAGTAAAAGGAAAAAGTCAAAGGGTAAATGAGCCGAGAGGCTGAAGAAGGAGGAAGGGATCGTGGAAAGGAGCAACGGAGAATAGAAAGGGAAAGGGTGAGTAGGAAAGGGAGTAAATAAGGAAGCCATAGGGGAATGGAAATGGGGAAGGAAGCGGAATGCGTGTTGGGTCTGCGTGCGCGCTTATTCCCGTAGGAATACAAATACTCGCTATTTAACGCTTCGATTCTCATCGTGCGCGACACAAAATTTGTGGATTTTAACGCGTTCTAACGCTTATTTCGTATCTCTTATGGGCCGTTTTATCTCGTTACGCATATTCGTTGACGCGTACGACGTAAATTCGGAATTATCGTAATCGGGGAAAGAAACGGCGATAAAGAGCCGAGTAAAGTGTCGAGCTATACGGGCGAACGATACGAGATAAAGTAAAGGACACGAGGCGGAAAATAAAAGGAAAAAATTGACAACGCGAGAAAGCAGAAGGTAAAGCGGAGAGAAGCGTAGGAAACAAGAGGGGAAAAAAGAAAGCAGCGAGAGGAAGAGAAGCTTCTGCGCAGCATACGTGCAAGTTAAACATACGGGAGACACTTGTCGGTGAAAAATGTGGATTTATCAGCGGTGCTTGTAAAGCGCGACAAGAAAAACGTTTTCGCTTCTGACACTGGGACAGCTAGGTTTTTGCGCGTCTCAGAAAACAATGTCGCGCTTTGGCGTCGATGCCATTAAGAGTTTAACCCCGTTTAACCGACTTTAACGATCAACGGCCACCTATTTAATTTTCCGCGTGCTACGCCTACTCCGCCGAAGAAAGCCGTACTTGAATTTTTTGATCGAAGATGGATTTTGGATACTTGGAACGATATTAAGCGATGCGAAGACACGCCTGTTCCAGGCTTTTATACGATCGACCGACGCGCAAGTTATTCGAGAGACGCGATTACACGCCTTCGCTGAATACGCGATAAAAACAATCGATGTAACGGCGTACGGACAGACTAGACGATAAATCCAGCTAAAAGTCATTAAGATTCCAATAGAAACCAAGTTCGGAGACACGGCAGCGGTTAGAAAAAATCAAGAGAAGCGAATGCCGCGGTAACGGCGATTGCTAAGCGACTGGTTTATGCGTATGTATGAGGCTCGAGCAGCGGACTCGAACGTTTACCATGCGACTCTGATAACCCAGGCCCGCCGTTGATAATGAGCTTCGTCGAGGAGTATCGATCGAACGGTCACGACTCACGTTATATTGTGCAATTCGTATGATAAATACCTCGGTGAAAAAATAAACCACGGATTTCGGCGAATTACGCCGTTTTTGCCAATCTAACTCTTTTATTTAATTATTATTCCGATCTGCGCGTAATGCTTTTTACTCGTTGATCTTAGGTTTTTTGTTTTAACGAAATCGATAGACGTAACACCGAAGATCGTGGCGACGAAAAAGAAAAAAAGAAAAGAAAGAAAAGCATTCTATGCGTAAATAACGCTACTTATACTTATACGAATACGCTCGATACGATTACGATTAGAGATTAGACGCAAACTTACAATTGAAAAAGCGAGCAGCGTTGTATTCGCTGTTCATTTCGGCGAAGAGGGAGTAAAAAATTTCGTGGCAATTTATCAGAATTAGTTGTGGGACGAGCAGAGTCTTTTTATGGCTTACCATAATTCACCTCTTTGCGCGACATTGGAGCGTGTGCGCGCTCTTTCGGAAAAAACAAAGCTTACGTAGTACGCGAGTACAACGAGGACGAAGCCAGAACGCGGGTGCGATGCACTCGACAAGGACAACTCGTGTTTTCATAAACTCCGTTAATGAAACACATGCGCGTAAAATGTTCCCCCTCCTCGTCCACGTTTTTTCCCTTCCTTCTACGCTCCACACTCTACTATTTCCAATTCAACGTGGCTCGAGAAAGCTAACAATAGCCTGACTAAATCGTCTCGGTATTTATTAGCGAATATCCGAAGAATTCTAATTCGATTCGCTGAATTCGCCTGTGTATAGACCTTGTCGTTTAGTGAAAACATCGAAAGTGCCGTTAATCAGACCGAAAAATAACGATGTTGCGAAGAAAGTAAAACGAAAGGACACGGCGATGCGGTTGAAATTTACTTTTCCACGGGTTACTTCGATCGCGACGTATACGGCGTTCTTTCGGCAAAAATTATCCTCCTTTCGACCGATTATTTTTCTTTTTTCTTATTAAAATCTGCCTCAGCCGCGATATAATTTAAGATTCTTACCGAGTAAGAACGAATGCAACGACAACCGTCGTACGATAGGAGTTAAGTCAACAGATACGCTTTTGTCCACGATAAAAGCTTCTTATCATCCGCGTCTGAGTTCGTGTTCCCCTTCGTTACAATGACAATGAGAGGAGCGCTAACAGGAATAGAATAAATGTGGCGGTAAAAAGGTGAGTGGCGTCGAGTTTTATTCGTTCGTTCTCTTCGCGACATAATAAGGAGATAATGAAGCTTAACGTATTAAACAACGCGCGATAAGACAGAGAGACGATAACGGTATATCGATAACAGAATCTCTCGGAGAGCAGTTATAAATTAGCGGTTGTAAATTAGTTTCAACGGTAAGAAAATGAAATTTTTATTTCGGACGACGATGTATCGGGTTTTATCGTTTTTTTTCTATAGGATTAGAATCTTTACAAAAGCGTGCTCGTATTTACGGATACAAATATCACGTGCTACAGCTAAAAATAAAAGTAGCGCCGATGAAAGTAAATCTCTAACGATTCATCGGACTTTTAGTTCTTTGCCTACGTTAACGTTATTTCTTTCTCCGAAATACATCGAGTAATATACGATGTAAATGAATGTACATATCCCGTCTTTCTTTTTATCGTAAGATTGTTCTGATATATTTATTCGTTTTAGGAATTATATTTTACTTTTGTAATTTGAACGATCATATTGAAATAATAGTTAACGTTTCGAAGATAAAGCTATAATTTGTCGCTGACAAACCGTTGATAAGGAATTATAACAAGGGAAACTCGTCAAAGTAATTATTTACATTTATGCAGGAACGAGATTTCTCGTCTTGTCCTCGGTTCGACGCTTTTAAGAATACATTCCGAGTGTTTCGTATATTATCTTATTCAGATATTTGTTAAATCTCTTCGAGTCATACATGTTATTACATTTTATTCGAGGATTCTTGTTATCGCGTTGTCTAAAGATTTCCATAGACGATGCATCGTTCGAGGATCGCTGTAAACCTACGTTATTTCGTATCTCTTGCGAGAATTTAATTTCACATTTATCGACCAAAGGGTCAAAACCTTGTTTCGTTTTATTCGTTCACCGTTTGCCTTTTAGAATCACGATACGAAATAGTTTCGTTTAATCGTTTCGCGTAAAAAGACGAATAACGATTATCGATTATTTAGCGAACACGACCGGAAAAACGGAAACACCCTGTAGAGCGAACGGAGACTCGATGCGTTAGCGGAAAACACGGTTGAATCGGAAAGACGACGGCGTGGCACCGCGCGCTGAAAATACGACACCCTTCTTCGCTCTTCTTCGTGGCTTTCATTGACCCGCCAAGGACTCGTTCGGTACCTTGCTTTTGTTGTATGTAAATTAACAGCCGAGAGACGCGAGAATACGAAAGGAGACGCAAAGACGACGCACGCGTCTTTCTCGGCGCTGTGCCCGCCGTTTCTTGTCCGCTCGTGCCAACTCAGTAACAGTAACAAACCCGATTGTACAAATTCTTCCAGTCGTCCGATTCCTGCTTTCACCATATTTTATGTTCACGCTTTATTCTTCTCGTATATCAGCCAAACGAATGGTTACACCTGTACACACCTACACCCGTGCGATTTAATTAGTTCTTTCACCTGCGCCGCGAACGATATAAAAGCCTGGAAATATGTTGGACGTGTCGCAGGTGTGGACGCCTATATATTTGAAAGGTAATCGGCAATAGTCTGTTCTGAAACACAGCTAAACGTAAGTAGTTTACATGTACTCATAGATATAGAGTATTTATACATATATATATGTATATGTAACGTAAAATTACACTCGCATTTATCGCATATACATACGTATATATATATATATATATATTGTATATTTAATAACGTATAATTTTTATATTGCATTTTTCGGTTTCACGTTTCGATTTTGTGGTCGAAGGAAATTCAACTTTGCGTTTCTCAAGTAGGGATACGTAGACACGACCTCGACCATGTTTCAAAATTATATGCTGTGCCGGTGGCATCGTAATTACGACTTGCAACGGTAACGAGCGTCAACGTTGTGAAAGCGACTAATCGAAATTGCGGTTAATGACCAAACCAGTTGATCAATTAACTTCGTCGCTACTATATCATTCGTCTACGTCATGTACAAATACTTCTATTCGTCTTGTCCGCCTCTATAAGTGTAGAATTTTATGGTTTCACCGTTCCTTCGTTTCTGACAATACGTCCGCCCTTTTCCCGTGGATCCAGCAAATAGAAACCTAAAGATCGATCTTTTGCCGTTTTCCTGTTAATACCCGCAGAAGCTCGTAAAAGTATAGTAACGAAATATCGAACGCGACTTTGTAATTTCGATTCTCTGGAACCTTAAATTAACTTTCCATGTTGTAAATAACAGGTGGTGAAAAAAGAAAAGGTGTTCGCGTATATTCGTGGCTCGGTTAAAACTTGCACTTTCGCGCACCTGAATTTCGTACAGCAAATTGCAATTTAGCCTCGTATTTATTGCACTTTCTCCTTCCTTTCGGCATAATTAATTTTTTTCTTTTTTTTTTTTTTTTTTACACGATTATTAAGATTATTTAAGACGTTTAAAGTTACCATGTTACTTAATCGCGTGCACGTATTTCCGTGCCTATTAACAAGTATTATGGTTCTCCTTCTTCTTTTTATACGGTTCTGTGCCATTTAATTGAGAATTTCATCCGATCGAAAGGGCCATTAGCAGCTATTCCAGAGGAGAATTATTCGCCTAACTCCCATCGCTTCGTTTCTGCGTCCCAAAAATCAAGCAAGGACCAAAGACGTATCATATTACCGACATCGAACGCGTCTAACAAAGTACTTATACTCGTACGTATGTGGATTCAGCGACCATAGCGACCGTTTGAACCGAAGCTACGCATAGGTTCACAGTCGCGAAGGGATTAACAGTCCACGACGAAGTTATTTACAATTAACTAAACGAAGTTTCAAGCTGCACAGCTGGCGGCTGGTGACGATGGTTTAAAAATTACCGACCGGCTCCAGGCCACGGCCCGCGCCAAAGCAAAGCAAGGCGCGATATGGCAAGGCAAGGCAACGCGACGCGACGCGTGCTTGTCTTTTTACGAATGATTCGATGCCGCGTAACGGCTGCAACGACGCTTTCTGACGAATAGAGATGCTCGTTGTAACGGAGCTTTAAAAGCGGCAGTTAAAAGAATCTTCGGCGAGATATAGTCTACGTCGTAGTGGCGACCGCGTAGCTACGCGTAGGTAGGTGGATGCGATACGTATCTGTACCGATCCGAGGTTCAGGGTGAGCCTCGCTCGCATCATCTTTCGCTTCTTCACCAGAAAATTAACCTTTCGATCGTCACCGCTCTGCGATCGACCAACGACCCACGACTCTCCTCCCAACTCTTCGAATTGGCAATTTCTCGTAAAAAATAAAAATAAAAAGCGGACGAAGAAATTACAGGAGCGCAGGAACGTACCAGTCGCGCACGAGTTAATTGAGTAATTGAGATAAATATATTGGGCAACGTTTGCCGCTGAGATGACTTTTACCTGATTCCTTGGTCGATGCTGTAAATGTCAGCAACGTTCAGCCGCGTGTTCGTGGTAATTTTTAAAGCAGCCTCTTTTTGCTAGCTACGCGATGAGCGATCGATCGAACGTCTGATTTTAGAGAAACGGTACGGTTGCGAAAGATTTCCTTGTTTAAAGTAACCAGACGCGTTAGATACGATTTGCGCGTTAATGCTAATATTTTTCACTTTGCAATTTTTCCCCGAATATCCAATCTAAAGGATCGTTCGGCCATTTCCTTTGAATTATATTTTCCCATCCGACTAGTTGAGTTATAACAAATACGCGCGTGCGTGGCGTATATGATACGTATAAATATTTTTACATCGTTGATCGTTTGAGACGTCGTGTTCGATTAATCCTCTGGCGCATAACGTTACGATTTTAATTACAAAATTGCCAACGTTTTAACCGTTGAAATTAATTGCCGAGATAACTTATATTAGTCGAACTTAATCCTCCAAATAACCAAGATAAATACTATACTATAGTCCATTTTTCATTTAATAACGTTTCATTTCGCATATGGGCAGTAACGTAAAACGAGTGAAAGTTGTTGCAAACGACGGTGGGCAGACCGAGCACGGGCAACAGTTAAAAGCTACCATAAACGGAGATGACATTCCTCTTTACTATGGTAATTTATTCCTTTCATTTTCCATAAATAATCTTTCTTTCCACATCCGAAGATCTCGATTCTTTTCATATGTAAACGAACGCGTTTCCTAATCGTTACGCTGTTTTGCCCGTTTCTCACTCTCGTACGATTAAATTCTAAGATGGTTGACGTTAAATAAACACGTTAGATATATATATATATATATATATATATATATATATATATATATATATGCTACGTGTAATTAATGAAGCGTATAATAATAAAATATAATCAAGGAACCACATAGTCTGTGGAGGAAGATACACGTCAGAAAATACAGAGACGTTGATAGCGTCGTTTGCTAGTAAAGCGCCATGTGGTTTCGTATAGCGTGATACGTACAGAGGAAACATGCGTACAGGTAGGAATTTTCGATGTATTTTTCACCGTGCCGTCGATTTATATCGACGAACGTATTCTTTGCGCGACAAAGTATTTCTCGACAAGTATACTTTACGTTATTTGTTTAATCAAAACGTATTAAAGCCGGCGTCTTCCTTGAGAATTATCTTCCATTACACGTGGATTGGCCATTTGCCGTACAATTCGTCATTGTCAGTTTCCAAGGAACAAATTGTTTACGGATAATTTTGAACGTTTGAAAATATTGCCTTATCGAGATTACGCGGCGCGCGTGAAACACGCACGCGCAAAGTACGAAAGATGTATCGGCGGACGTGATCGAGTAGCCTGTCAGCGTGCATCGTAATTGCACGCACCGAGATTTCTATTTGTCTCGCCGGACGATCTCTGTGCTCATGGTCTGTGCCGTAAAATCGTTACACGTACGAGTCGATAAGTTCGATTTCGCCGTTGCCGAATTTTCGACGAGACTAGGAAACGACGTTTTATATCCAGCCTAAAACCTCTACCGCGACGAGTTTCGCTAGTTTAGACATTGCTGGAAAAATTCGCTCTTCGATCATACCTTTTCGATTAACGTTCGAATTAACCGATTAACGCTCTGAATAATACAGAACGGAGGAAAAATTCGTATGCCATCGAAAGATATATAACGCGAAAGTTAAAAATATCGGTTTAAAACAATATCGGTAAATCATGGCGGGAAATCGCGCCGAAGTCGGGAATACGGTAATTTCCGGTAGTAACTCAGCGCGGACGCGAAAAGTCATTGAAAATAAACGGAAATTACAGTCCGTACGTTCTCTATCCGTCTGTATGCAAGGTAAGGTCTCGAAAATACAAGCGAACGTTGTACGTTCGCTTGGCTGGTAGCTGAAGTCACCGGTTTGAAGCCTGAATGGCAGACGTTCGGCCGTATTTTATCCTCTCTTGTTGCTTCTTCGGCTTCACTGCCATTTCCAGCCGGCTCTCTATAACGTTTCATTATTACGGGCCGGCCACGCTGTCCGTGATTTATCTCGAGGCATACGTTTTCTTCAGAAAAGAAAGATCAAACGGCGCTACGAGTCTTCTTCGCGAGGATCTCCCTCGCGAGATAAATCGGTGGAATCTTTGCGATCGAGCGGCGCGACGAGTCTAAGGACGCGATAAAACCATGAAAATACTTTCGAAAATGTCTGTTGGCGACACCGTTACGTAAGATCAGTGTCATGCTGTATTCGTCGTTAGGGGGCCGTGTAAAATCAGAGTAGAACGAGCGATCGATGGAACGATCAGCGACGGCGGAACAGAAGAAAGTCGATCGATATAAGTGGCGCAGCTTTCGAAAGCGAAAGTCCTCGTTGCTCGTAGCTCTTTCATATACAGTCGTGTATGTAAGTACGCGTTCAAGCGCGATAAAAACATTGAGCAACCGGATGCCGGATGCCGCAGCCCTGGCCACGAAAATCGGGCGGCCTCTTCTCGGCCTCCTGCCCGAGGCCTTGAAGAGTTTCAAGCACTCGTACTCGGTTCTATTTTCAAGTGTGCCCATTGCCGGAGCCTCGCGCGAACTCTCCGCTCTCTACCGAACGAATTTTTCGATGTTACGGATTTTCCGTGTGAAAAAAGGACCAGTTTTACGATTCTACGTCGAATTATCACCGCGAATAAACTTATTATCATCGGTATTACCGTAGCTCGCGTTTCTTTCTCCTTCAACGAGTCGTACGAACGACGCGTTAAGCTTACCATGTAATTATTATTATTATACGTTAACACGCATCGCCACATGTGACTTTGACTGTACGATATTTATCTATCGGCATAATCGATTTTCCTACGCTTAACCTGGTTCGTCCGTCGACGAAACAAGACATTCCGAATTGATTATCGATCGATAATGGTTGGTAATCGGCCAATCGCGGCTAGTACGAGAGTAGGACGTTATCGAGGTCGAAAAATACAAGAGTCGAAACCATCGTATCGAGGGTTGACGCGCGAGGTCAAGAGGGATCAAAAGAAACGCTGTGCAAGCATTTGAACACGCGGCTGACATCGGAACAACGAATTAATTAAACAATTAAATTTACCGCGCGATTATAAGGAACAATTAAGGTCGTACATCGAAGCGGAAACTGGTGTTCCCTCCGTTGTTCGGTCCAACTATCGTCGGGGTGACGTTTACAAGCTTAACTGGACGGTTACCAGTTTTTAGAACGAGCGTTTTTAGAATGGGGCTTCGCGTAAAGAGCCGAGCATCCAACCGATTAAAGTTCGGGATAGAGTTTAATTGGACGACCGGGAGAGGCAGAAGCGCGGCAACGAGCTGCTAATTAAGCAATTATCGTCACAGCCGATGCTACTTCCATTATCGCATCCGTCGGAAAATCGACCGATATCGTACAGTTTGCTCGAACCGATTCGTTGGGTACACCGTTGGTCCATCGTTGGTTATATAGTTTCATTTACGTATACGATCTTTTCGCAACGAGATTAGCGGGTGATCTAATAGTTAGAAACAGTTTGATTCGATAATTTAGTTCTTTCGATGCAAATTTATCGTTGAATTCTATACCGTTTTGTAATATACACGGTATACGCGATTCGAGTAATTTGTCTTTACTTGGTGATTCAAAGGAGAGTAAAATACAGCAAAGCGAATATATTTAATAATAACGAATTGGTGGAGTTGCGGCGTTGATGGTATTACAAGATAACAAGGTAACGAGTTTTGCTAATCGTTATTATGCCGACCTATTTTCCTATAGAGGCGCATGAACGTCCATTGTATCGCATGATAGCTCGACCGCTTTATTTTAATACCGGCTACCACACCACGTGTTCATCGATCGATTTGGTGCAATGGAATTACGAGATTTACGAATTAACCGCCATTCTACTCTCTACTTGAGAAATTCTACTTGAGAAATCGCTGAAACGAAATTAATCGTTATTTCCCATTTTGTAACATTGAGAAAATTGTATTTGGCATGCCGTGTTTACCGGTGTTTTGCTCTATATCGTGTTGACACACGTGATCTATCAAGTATAACGAGCGATATCGAATTTCAAGACAACCTCGATACGGTTTGTCTTGAAAGCCGATACTATTGGATTCAGGTAGAAGAAATGAAACGTCGTTTTCTCAAATAAAATTATAGCCACGCGTACTTTCTTCGAATTTCTTCTCCTTGATTTTTCGATTATACGTGGAAATTATGTACATTTAGCGGAAATAATTCCGCGTATTTCTCCATCGATCGATCAACCTTGTTTTCTCAAATTGATAAGAGACAAATTTCAGATCGAGCGTACGTGGTTGAAAAATAAAAATCTATTATCGATATTTCGAACATTTGGATGAAACGAAAGTATCGGATTTACTACTATCCGATGGTGGAGGGTGCAGAGAGGGAGCGGTGGACGCGGAGCCTGATAAATTTGGCAACCACTGGATTATCGTAGGTTGTTCGAAGCGAAGTGGAAGACGCAAGAAGGCAAGAAGGCAAGGAGCTCCTTCCGAACAATATGCCAGATTAAAATGGAAAGTTGCGCGAGATTTCTGCCGTTACAATTGAAAGTGGCCACTTACCGCTTACGGAGCGACTTTCAATGTAATCTCGTCGGTGCAGCAGAAGACACGTTTGCAGTTCGCGAAAGTCGAGCGACGTTTATGTCGACGAGACAGGATTGCTACTCGTGTTTACGTGGTTACAGCCACGAAACGAGACGTCGTAACTGGTTGTGTTCCACTGAAAGCAGAAACTGGGTGGCAGGCCGTGGTTTGCAAGAGGAATTCTCTTTGATTTCCATAGACCGAAACGAGATAGAAGTTTGCGAGGAAATAGATTTGTATCGCTTGATCGTTTGCTACGTATCTTTCTCGTTACTCTATCTGATAAAACGATATCTGATCGATTATTAGATTGCTTCGTGAATTTAAATGTCGCCATTGTCCATTTCCTTCGATGCAAAGAAAAATATCCGAAATGAAAATTTACAAATTATCGTCCGACCGATTGGATCAAAAATTACTACTACGTGTTATTATCGTTCGAAATCAGGGGAAACGTCGTAACTTACGTTATAATTGCTATATAGATTACGCAGGCGTTTATGCAAATGCATGTTTTTATGCAAGGTACACGAATAAGGAATTTAGGAATTTTGCGTATCGTATTGCGTATTTTCTGCATACGTACGTTTATATGTTATCTCGCATATATTTTGCATATTTCGATATACATCGTATCCGCATAAACAACCGCAGACTAATTATTACAATTGCGGTGCGAGCGCACGATATTGCGATCGTATTACCGCGTGAGTGCAGGACCGAATGAAACGAGTCAGTGAATTTCAAGAAGCCGCTTCGTTTCGTCATAATCGTAACACTTTCATCGTTCCATTTATTTATAATTCTCGCATGTGTAAATAATCGTGCACCGATTCGCAGATTCGAGCTCGATAATCGAGAAATCGAAAGGACGACGCGGAAACATGGAGAAAAAAGCGCGTGGCGTGTCCGGCGAAACAGTTATTATATCTCGCGTTTCTAATCGAGAAAACGAACGATCATAATTTTTTAGAACGCATAGATTATCTTGGTTTCTTAACGCGATTGCCTAGTTTCTCGAAACTAAACAGATTTTCTTTTTCTCGTGAACGAAATCGTGTACGTAAATCGACGAGCTTCGAGACGAGTGGAAATTTCGGAAATTCGGAATGCGCGATTTATATAGAGCGTTATGAAGAAATGTTTTCTTCTCTGGAGGAAATTTTAAGTATGGCTAAACGGCGGGAGAACCATTCCGATTCAAAAGACGATAGAACAGCTGGACGGTTCTAATCTGCACAAGCGACGGAAAAGGACAAAAGAGGATCGGCGAGTCGACGAATCGCTGTTTATCGCGATTAGCTATCCACGCACGGTAAATATTTTTAGAATGCGGAACAGGGAAACCAGGTGGCCAAGGTCAAAATGGGGAGAGGAGAGGTTGGAACGCGGGCTCGCGGTGCCGCCTCACGACCGATACCTTTTGGAGAACGATCAAGAAACGTCCCCGGCCACGTCGAACGATCGAACGCGGGGACTGACTTTTATTATGTTGGCTATGTCGCCTGGCATGGCCTCGCCTTAATCCCCACCGCTTACACGCTCTTCCGGGGTCTGGCTGACCCCGCTCGTAAAGCGGATTTAATTCACCCTTTGTCCCTGTGGTTTTTGCTGCAGTGTTTCCGCTGTTGCGCGTTTTCCTTTTTTTCTTTTTTCTCGTATTTTTCTTAGTCCGCGTGGATGCGATCGGAGTTGTTTTCTAGGAAAAGGATCGTTTCTACGGTAGAATTAGACTGAAATTTCTTTCGAAAGCACGATAGAGAAAGTTTAACAAGAATGTACAGCGAATCACCGAGTGACTTAATAAGAACTAGCCTGCCGACACAATTATATTTTTAAATGAAACTGCTACTCTAGCTTACGCAATAAGTTGTTTTCCCTTATTGTTCTGCATACAGCTACTTGATAAAATCACACGCGTATAAACCTGTAATAACGAGGTGGATTAGCGACTCGGAATTTATCACGTCTCGTAAATATACATTTTCAATAGAAAAATATCATTCTGTTTCATAAAAACTGTAAATTAAGGCAAACATATGCGAGCGAAAGGTACAAGTTGCATCATTCTAGTTACCTCGTTCTATCCTATTCTGGTATACATTTTCCTACTCATCTTTAATCGGAAAGGAAATTATCACAATCCGTCTTGGCTTCCACGGAATTCACCGAGTCACTCCAAGTGTTTCATAGTATTTTCTGCTTTAGGTGCAAACGAATCGAGAGACAATGTCGAGTACTGTCCGTTTTTTAGATAGCCATTTATAGTAGCTATAACCATTCGTACAATAATGTAGTACAATGTACGTAATACGTACAGTACCATAGAAAGAAACGCAAGGAAATCTTAACGTAATATAATACTTGGTATGATGTTAAATTATTAACGTAATTATTAGTATCTTTTTTTACGGAGTCAATCTAGAATGGAAAAATTATTGAGATTTCCACGTTAAATCGTATTGTAAGCTTAAATCACCGCTACGACGTTGGGAATTAATTTTTTCTATCGCGTATACACTTGAGATATCGACAAGTTGTGATCGATGTAATAACGTTGTACCGTGACGACGTAATTATAATACTTTTGATATAAATTTAAATTCTACCTTGGAAACGTTGAATAGCAATTGGAAAGCGTCAATGCGAAAGATACGTTTACGCAATTTGTGTAATCGTTTCTACGTATTAAATGTACTCGAGCAGCGCCGAGTGTTGAAACAGTTATCGCTTGTAATTATTACGATATTATTGTAACTTGAAATTTTATCAAAGTTCTCGGCGATAAAACAAGATGCTTACGCCTCGGATACATCAGCCAGAAAAACAAAAAGAATAGCAACTAAAACCTGTACGATTAGCAAATTCTAATTCTCTTGGAATATTTTAATTTTCTTTACGTACGTCTTAAGCGTATACAGGGTATGTGTAAATGTAGCGGTCGAACGATTTTAGACGTAATATTTGGAAATGCGAAACGTTCGAATCGTACAGGCAAATTGACGACACGAAGCCAGGTCCGAATTAAGGATGCTCGGAATAAAAGGAAAATGGCGAAGATGAGGGAGCACTGGGGCGAGACGCGCGTGCAATTTTCCCGCGTGCGCACCAGTACACGCAGAAGGAAAACCCTCGGCCTGTTGGTCTAAATGCAGAGGTCTGTTGTCCGTAAGGAAATTATTTTATTTGAAACGATCGGCCGTAGAATTATATGCGAGCGAAGCGGAGCCAGGTCTAAACGCAGCCAAAACAAAACGAGCAATCGTGACTCCCGATTTGCGAATTCTCGGTCTCTACGATGATGCTGCCGAGGGAATGAGCGACTTTTACCTCTCATTGTCTTTGGCCGATCGCCAAGAATCTTGGGAATCTTCCGTGGCTCGTGTAAACTCGTCCACCGAGCGCTGCGAATACATTTTCCATGTCAGCAGAGAATCCCGACTTTTCCATCTAGGTAATTGTAAACGTTGTATAGTTACTCGCTGGAAATCGCGTCTGTTGAATCGTAAGGCAATTTTGAGCATTGTTGCGCATTCGCCGTTTATTCTTGCCACGTTACGCTTGAAATTAGAATCTTAATGGAGTTTGGAAATTCCATCGCGTCGAAGCAATTACGGAATGAATTATCAGTAGTAGAAAACGATTCTATGCTTTTCCGAATGAAATAATATTCTTTAGCGATTCTTTACCGTAGAATTACGTTGCTATTTAACGAAACAAACGTGTTTAATTGGTAAAAGAAGTTGCTGAAACGGTGTCTCGGTATTAAAAATTTATCCATTTATTTAAATATTCCATTCTCTTACTTCAAGAATCTTCTCCTCGCTTGTCATATCCTCTTGTGTACACGTTTATTTAGCTGTTCATTTACCTACTTCTCCGACATTGTCAATTTCATCCTACCCATTCGTTCGTTCATCTACCAGTATCTACGTATTTAAGCTTTTTATCTATTTATTTGTTTAACAGTTGGCTGCGTGTTTTAAAGGAAAGTACCTGCGCATAGAAATTATAAACACCACATGTTGCACGATTGTACGAAAATACACATTTCGCTATTTTATTCGAAGATATTCCGTTGGTAGCATTTTGCCTCGTAAAAGATAAGTTTTATGATTTTGGAATCGATCGTAAAATATGGAAAACGTTGTTAATGCGTAGCCAACAAACGCTAGTCTTTAAAAAAACACGTTAATTTTTAATATCGAAACAGGTTTTAGGAAATATTATGCTAGAAAGTGCGTCGTTTGTAAATTTGAGTATAGATATATTTAGAATGATTCGTCCTTCGAGATCAATTTTAAAGATTAATGATTTGAATTATTGGAAGAGTCTGTGATCGTTGCGTGTCAAATTATGCCGGTTGTTAATCATGTATATCGAAAGTTTAATCACTGATTACGACTCTTTCGAAATATCGAATGCACTTGAATAAATAATTTCTTGGCTTCCTTTCTTCTCAAGAAAGAATGTCTGCCTTTTGTTGGTAAAAAATTTCCCAATATCCGTAATAAAAGCGTCCGCTGAATAAATAACACATTCTTGTTCATTTTTCATTTGTAGATTCTATTCTTCTATAAATTCTATTCCATTGAATTAATCGGTTTCATATTGCCGGAATAAGATCACGCGTATCGTTTACTCGTTTGTTACAAGTACAATAGAAATTTCGCTTCAATACGCTGCCAATGTCGGCAAGTGCTTCTTCGGTGATTTGCATGTTTCGAAGGTAGAAATTTTAGTGACGAAATAATAGGATGAGAAACATATTTGAAGCGTGTGAAAAGAATTTCGTTAGTGTTGAAATCACCAAACTACAGCCTTGAAGATCAGCCTTGTATAAAATTAGACGAAAATATTTTACAAATTACTTTGGCACAAAGTGAATGCTAAATATGTATAATTCATTTTTCGACTCGTCCTTATCGATCAGATGATAGGTTTATAAATGGAAAAATATACATAAATTTAAGATTCGTCGCTAGTCGCTGGCCGATTCTATATAAAAATCAACGAAACACAGAACTTGATCGTTACTTTATAAAGCTTTTTAAAACTATCTTTAACTTTACGATCCTAACGTGGAATTTAATAAAGAGAATCGTAATATTCGGTATCGTTTGGAAACCTGCTTCGCGCGTCAACCCCGCAGCCAGTCGTTTCATTTTATTAACCATTCGGTAACGAGCGAAACCGACAACGAGAAAGTCCATGTTCAAACGGGCGATCATCGATTCAAAATGGAAAAATGTTTCCAGCTGATTCGCGACGGAGGAAGGATCGACGGAGCGTCGAGACTCGATGCAATTGGGAAACGAGTGCACGGACGTCGAGAGTCGTTCGGTTCCAATTTCGAAATGGTTCGACGCCGCGTGTCGTCCCGTAGTATTGCACGCAGCCACGTACATCATTATCGAATTACCAGGTGTTTTGCGGCGCAGTTTCGTAATCGGGCCGTTCCGTTGCGCTGAATATTAAGCCGGTATTACGCGAGAATTGTCGCACGCGCTCTGCCCGTGTCTCGCTTATGACTCTTCGCGGCTAAGCACGTGTGCCCCGAGTCCCCGAATTTTTATTGCTAAAACGTTGCTCGTCTATCGATAGCCTTACCCATCGGTAGATTCACGCGCGAGCTTACACGAGGAGATCCATCCAGAGCGGAGAAGAATTACTAGATACGTAAACTATCGTTCTCCAAACCACCGATCAAATTTTCTCCTATCGTTAAATATTAACTGCATTAAAGAAGAAGAACTTTTCTATACATCGCGCGTGTTCCACTCCGATGAGTCACGCGTATTTCCAAATCGCGCTTCGAAGGTCCATACGTTCAGGTATCTCGTGTCACTTTCATCGAACAGTAGTGCCCTTTTCGACAAATACGTACTGTATAAGCGATGTTTTTTAACCGGCTCGATAAAAAAAGAAATGAACTTTCTACTATAATATGTCTAGGTAGGTGACGAACTTTCACAAATATCTCCTTACGGAATTGTCCCGGCCATGAATCATGGTGCACAATGTTGAAGGATCCGTTCTGTTTAACGAACAGTGTGGTCTCTGAATGTGAAACACGAAATTGAAATCTGTGCGGATGTTAGGATCGAACGAAATATCGTTTAATTCTCGCTTTTAAATGCTTCAGACGTGGATGAACGAAAAAATTATATCAATGAAAAAGGTAAAAAAGAGTGGACAATGATATTAGAAATATCAATAGGTTATAACGTTTCGAGTAATCATTTTCTTAATTTTCTTTTCTTTTTTTTTCTTTACGTATCACAAACTCGTGAAATTTGTTGAAAGTTTAACGTTTACCATCTAGCATGATATTCGTACAGGTTGTTTTCACGATTGATCCCCGATTTCGTCAAGGAGCGTTCGTAAACGGTAAGGATGTTACTTAATTTTCTTTAGCGACTTCTCAGCGAGCATCGTAAAGTGAGTTTAATATTCAGCGCGCCAAGCGACAAGTTACAAAACACGTTACGATATCCCTGCCAAGACGATAACATAATCTTTGCACAACGCTCAAGAAACTCTCGTTGCGCATGTAAACGTCGTAGAATATCGTTTGTCGATTTTATTCGGTAAAATAGAAATTCGAGTAAACGTCGGCGTTGAAACATCTCGTTTGGCTGACCGATAGATCATACTCGTCGAATGCCTCGCTTCGATCAATTCATAGCTTACTAAAAACAAGGTGACGACGATTCGTAAACTATGAACATTAATAACGATTCCAAACTCTTAAGCATAGAAAGTCGGTTTGCTCTTTTTATCGAGAGTACGAATCGATTGCGACGCCGAAGAACTTGGCACGAACTTTGTTTCCCTTTATCGCAGGTCGTTCGAAGGAAATTCGAACGAGAAAGTAACGACGAACGCGTAAACATTGACGCACGCACGTTGATTAGCGTCGAACACAATCGTGTCGTCGTTATGTCACACACGCGGCTCAATACGACGAGTACTGTTTACAAGAAGCGTACTTCGTTCCGTTTTCACTTCTATTCCACCGCTCGGGACGGATGGCACGAGGTTGTCTACTTTCGACTAGTCTCCAGGTTTCACTTCTTCAAACACTGTCCAACGTTTATCGCTGGCTACGAGAGAATTATGGTTGTTGAAAACCTGAGACGAGAAAGGAGTAGCCTTTTTGTTTATCGCTGGTTATAGTTTTTCCTTATTATACTTCTTCGTTAGCACAGTTCGTAAGTTATTATCGAATTTCTTTAAAAAGAAAGCAGAATCTATAATCACATGGTTGAATATTTTATTTTTAACCAACTAGTCAGGATCCATTAGCTCGTCGTTTTATTCCATTATCGAGTAATATATATTTACGAACTTCGGAGTGGATTTTACGTAATGAATTTTGTCGTAATTGCGTGTTTTGTATAAAATTACAATAATTAGAAGTATCCGATAACATTGCGAAACTGTTTGAATGAAATTTTCGCTAACGACTCTGTTTTACTTTCACCGAGTCAAACTCGTTTTCCAACATCGTTTTCCCCATAACATATTCATTTCCATCGCGAGCGTAACCCAACTTTTGCTTCTCGATATTCAGGCTTACTTTAGTTTATCGAACGTAGTATATGTATATCGTTCGTACGATCGTTTTCGTCGCTCCGATTACTTCGATTTAAAGAATACGTTGGCGATTATGAAATTGAATCTAAAATCAAGTATAATTACGACAAGTTTTTCAATCGATGGGAAATTTTACAGATTACGCGAACGGGTTTAATGAGACTCCTTAATGAAAGATTAAATAGTAATTAACTTTAATCTGTTGGAAACAACAGGTCGCTCGCTTGCTAATTACAGTTGTAATTGATTTAGCAACATAGCCGAGAAAAGCTCTTACTTCGACTTTAGCGATATTCGTTGAAATTTATTAGCATCCTAAGAAACTGTGTTCTAGTGCTCCTTGTATTTCTGTGCGCATATCAAGAGCAATTTTCTCTCATATTTTAATCTCACCTGTAATATTATTTTCTAGCGCCATGTCGATAGTTATCGCTAATAAGTAATGTGGCGCACGTTTTGTTCACCTTATTAGGCTGAATTTCCATCGCGTTTCACTTTCTTCGCCATACATAATCACGATACTATATCGATAGACTGCTTTCGGAGGCGGATAAAGTACGCACATACATATAAAACGAACCGACGCACGAGACTTCAATAAGCAACCAGAACCTGTCTATCGGCTCTAACGATTGTTTGCCAATCGACTTCCGTGTAATCGGTCGGTTAGTTGTTACGCATGCCTTGGGCCACCTAACGATTACCAACATTCTTGCTTTCTCTTGTTCCTCGTACCATTTTTTGCACACCAGATACCATTATTCTGGCGGCAATCGTTTATAAATTAATCGATTAAGAGCGACTGTCTCATCGTGTTCGATATTTCTAACAAGATGTTTATTTTACCACCAGCTGTTTCAGCGTCTTACGATGTCTTAATTTCTTGTAAACGTGATAATAAAAGGGCTATAATATTCATAAACATTTCGAATAAAAGGCCTCAAAAGATTCGATAAATATTTTGCGAGCGATATTACTATCGAGTAGTGGCATCTAAAATTTTCAAACAACACGTGTTTCGATATTTCCAACCGCTGATAATTCCGATTCGAATTTCCCTCCTTATCGACCTATCCGTTATCATATCACGTTCGCTTCTGTAGGAAATTTAAAAGGGGCAGCAGGTTACGGATTTTTTAAATTTCGCGCCATTAGGACACATTGGCTCGCTAGTAAAATCTTTACAACGTTCTATACGTTTATTAAGCACAAATACAACGTTCTTGCAACGTTGTTCTAAACGTTGTTCTAAACGTTGTTCTAAACGTTGTTCCAAAGTATCAAAACATTGGTTGCTGCGTTCGTTATTTTATCGATTACCCGGTGTAATAAACTTTGAATCAATAGCGACGCTTACGCTATTCGTTCGGCTATCTTCGTAAATTCTTCGGAGATCGCCGAACCAGTACGGACGAGGACGGTGCTAAAAACATCGAGCCTGAAGAACGTAGTAAACAGACGCGATTAACCTCGATGAAAACGTACGGTCGCTGGTACAACCGTAGGCAAGGCCATTTTTTCAGTGAATCAGACAGTCCTAGTACAGACAACAACGGACCTGCTCTACCGCTATGGCGTTCCTCGCGAGAATCGTTAAGTGCGAGGTACGTTTAGCATTTATAATATTTTCGCTCGACTTTTACACCTTATTACCGACATATCTTATTAGAAAGTTTTAGTTCCATGTTATCAAAACGAATAAATGCTTACTACAATTTCCGATTCGACAAACATATTCTGCGTTTAAACTTCGTTTGGTTTATGTTATGATTTGCATCGATATATTTATACGATATACTTGTACTACGCGATTGTACATATCTGTATGATTGTATGGAAATTTCTTCAGATGTAAGGTTAGAGGCAAAGTATTTGAAATAGTTGAATGGTTTGAGCAATTTTTTATAAGATTTCAATTGAATTTTAAAGCGAATATACAGTTATATCTGGTTAAATCGTTTCAGGAGGAAATAAAATTTTATTCTCAGAATGTAGCGACGTGGAAAATTGTAAACTTATTTAACTAAGTTTATGTATATCTGTATTACGTTCAATTCATCTTATATATGTTATAAAACGATTGAATGATAAATATTAAGACGTTAAGTATGTGTATATATTTAACAAGTTTCCATTGGTATTACTCAAGCGTTGACGAAATACCCCAGAATATTCGGTCAGATGAAGAATTTCGAACTATCGTGGAATTTTCTACTCGTGATAATGCCGCGTGTTATCAACAAACATATTATCGCTGTAAATATTCAACTGTACGTACGTCATTTGTATAGTAAAAGTACCATAATTCATCGCGATATATCCATTCCTATCGTGAATCACACATACTTTATATCGTCTTGTATTATTTCTGTAAACAGTGATCGTGTTACGTTATTATCCCTACTATGTACTGTTATTCGTAGATGTTATCGGTATATGCGTTGCCTCGTCATTAAATAATACCAATGTTTCCTTACACGTGAAGATGTTACGTGAAATACAAATTTTTGATTTATATGTTAGTTAACGCTTGATTAGGTATAAAATGTACGCACATACTTTACTTGTAATATCAAATATGTACAGGGTGGTCTACGCAAGTAAATGTTCCAACGACTGGCATATTTGTAGAGAATGGTATATTATTTACAATATGTAACTACCTCGATTTAAAGTCATCTCTTCGATCAAAAATTACCTCGATTAAAAATTTTGTCGGAATACTCGCATCGTTCTGTAATACTCTCGCGCAAAGTGGTTGAAAAGGGACTACGCGTCTTCGCTGCGATTGACTTGAATTACGAAGCTAGAATCACCGGTGCTAATAACGCTAGTCAAGAGCAATACGACTATCGATCTAGCGTAATAGAGTTTGCATACTTTACGTAACTGAGAACGAATCGATTAGTCTGTGAGAAGAGTATCGTGTCAAAGCGATTCTTATCGCGTGTGGAGCAAACAATTGCTCTCGCTGGATTTCGTTTCTTATCGAGGTCATGCTCGCTCGGAGAAGCAGGCCAATTGGATGAATTTATTCCGATGCTGTATTTAAGCTTTTTCGAGCAAGAAACATACGGGTCTCCGTGGAAGTGATACGTTTGCGCGTTATCCGACAGATAGAATTGGACTATCGATCAGGGACTCGAGATTATTTTACGGTGAACTAACGTTGATTCGTTCGTTTACGATTCGCTGGTTCGAATAGGGTTGATATGAAATACAAGTACAGGCTACGCAAAAAGTATTAGAGCGTTTTATAACTTTTGTCGTTTTTTCATCAAGAGATCATCGATTATCGACTGATATGAAATTACAGGAACGTATTCTCCGTTCCTTTTTTCTATCATTCCTTTCTATTTCTACGTGACGAAGAATGGCAAAACTTGCGATCTAATAGAGACGATTTTAAATGTATAATCTTTGAAATTTATCATATCTATACGTTTACAAATTTTTCAAAAAAAAAAAAAAAAAAAAAAAAAAAAAAAAAAAAAAAAAAAAAAAAAAAAAAAAAAAAAAAAAAAAAAAACGGGTGAAATTATTTTGTTATTTTATCATTTTTTCCTGCGGCGACATTGAACGTCAAGTCATCGTATATCGATTCTAAATATTTTAGTTCAATATTTATCATTTCCTTTGCCTTATTTAACTGCTGCATTATAATCTTAAACAATTGTAATTGTAAATGATATGAGAAGCAAAGGTCGTGAATTTAAATACTTTACAATTGAAAATCATTCCCGACAATTCCAATACCTTATTATAATACTTAATTTCTGTAGCGAAACGTCTTATTGTCGTAGAATTTGACCGAATAACATAATATCGAAACAAGGGTTGTTTAACATTAACCGAATGATCTTTTAGGCGCAATTTGTCGCAAGGACTTACAGCAGTAGCGTACCAACGGTTAAGATGTACATTGATGGCCAATTCGTAGGTAATTATTTTTTGGTTATTAACTTTTACGTATCGATTTTCACGAATGTTGTATCTCAGTGTCGTTTGTCGTTCCAAATTTTTCAGAGTTATACGAAAGAAAAAGTTCTTAGTCTAAGAGGGTACGGATTATATTATTATTGGTATTAAATTGGTATTAAATTGAATAGATATTTTGAGATTACAAGTTCAATAGGAAATAACGTTACTTAGCCGTATTTAATGCATCCGTTGAAGCACTGAAACGCGTGTTTACTTGGTTGAATTGGCTCATTCACGATTCAATTGCCAGAAAGTAAGACAGCTAAGACTGGCATTATCGAGATCGAGACGTGCAATCTTGATGAAACAGATACTTGATCTTCGAAGCGCTCTTGAACCTATTTTTTCGTACGATACAGCTCGTTATGAATATTTAAAGCGTGCTTCTGAAGGCATTTAATCGAAGCTCGTGGTCCATGAATACCGCTGGAGCACTCGTTGAAACTGTACAGAAAAGGCGTTATGTTCCGAGGCGAATTCGATTCTAAGAATTGCTTTAACGAGGAACGTTTACGAATAATATAAATAGCACCGATTATAAAGAAGGCATCAAAGTTAAATGGAATAATTATGCTTCGAGTAAAAGTGGCATGGGAAAAGTTCCTAAAAAACGTGTCGCGTCAATTTCAGAAGCGGTGCATATTTTTCTTTTCGTAAAATTTCTCAACGTGCTACACTTGGAAATATCTACAATTAAATGTCGACAAATCGATATTATTTTGCTTGATCGTTTCCATCTGTTTCAGAATCGAAGGCCACAGAGTTCACCGACGTTCACGATCCAGCAACGAACGAGCTGTTATGTCGCACGCCAAAGTGCACGAAAGAGGAAATGGAGACAGCCGTGAAAAGTGCGAAGGAAGCGTATAAGAAATGGAAAAATACCAGTGTATTAACTAGGCAAACGCTGATGCTTAAGTATCAAACTCTCATACGCGAACATTCGGTAAGCTTATTCGTAATTATTTAGAAGAAATGGGTTGGCCAAGATCCTATAATTTATTACAAATCAGAATTTAACGCGTATTATATTTTTTCATATTTATACGAGAAATATTTATACGAAGAATAGTATTTATAATAGAAATATCGATATCTTCCCTAGAAAGAAATCGCAGAGAACATGGTGAAGGAAAATGGGAAAACAATGGCTGATGCCGAAGGCGACGTTCTTCGAGGACTTCGTGAGTTTTCTTGAAAGATGTATTATATCATAGTCCTGGTAAATATTTCGATCTACCTCGATAGCGAGGATATTCGAGAGTCATCGATCTTTTATCAAACTTGCTACACACCTGTATGCGAACAATGTAAATTCGTTCTGAAATTTTCGATCAATACGCATACACGCGTACGCGGACGGAGCAATCTATCGTAACTACATTCCGTGTGTCCTGCCCGCCCCATAAACGTAATCGCATCATCGTACAAGCGACAGATCATACGCCTGGTGTTGATTTATGTTACAGAGGTCGTCGACGCGTGTACCGCAATTCCTTGCCTGCAAATGGGCGAGAGCACGCCAAACATCGCCACAGATATGGACATAATTTCCTACAAAGTTCCCCTTGGCGTAACTGCCTCCATCTGTCCGTTCAATTTCCCCGCGATGATACCTCTTTGGTCGTTTCCGGTCTCGGTCGCCTGTGGAAACGCCACGATTCTCAAACCGTCCGAGCGTGTACCAGGAGCTTCGATGATCCTGGCCGATCTATTCACCAAAGCCGGTGCTCCACCAGGATTGTTGAACGTTATCCACGGCCAACACGCCGCTGTCGATTTCATCTGCGAGCATCCTGATATCAAGGCAGTTTCTTTCGTCGGTTCTGATCAAGCGGTACGTTGCTATCGATCGTTGCTTTGTGAGCGTTCGTTTCAGCGGAATAACGTTCCTCCTATGTAAAGTTGTCGATTCTAAACGCCATCGATAATATCAAATCGCAATAACTGACAACCATATTCCATTCATTTTGCAAGTGAATCGAAATTAATCCGTTCCTCTTCCTCTTCCATTTATATCCCTTTTATTTTCTTTCATTAAGAAGAAAATAATCGAGGAACTCGTAAATACACGAAACGATACCGAACGAACGATCTCGACAAATCGACGCGTCTAATTTCTAAGAAACCGTTTGAAACTAAAATACGCGTGTACGATAAGTATGTCTGATTTTACAGGGAAAATACATTTACAGACAGAGCAGCGCGCATGGAAAACGCGTGCAGTGCAACATGGGTGCGAAGAATCATTGCGTGGTGCTGCCAGATGCGAATAAGAATAAAACCCTTTCTCAAATCGTGGGAGCTGCTTTCGGGGCTGCCGGTCAACGATGCATGGCGCTTTCTGTGGCAATATTCGTGGGTAAATCGAAGGATTGGGTGACAGAATTGGTGGAAGCCGCAAAGAGATTAAAGGTAAATGCGGGACACGTACCTGGAACCGATCTCGGGCCCGTTATATCTCCGCGATCTAAGAAGAGGATATGCGATCTGATCGAGACGGGGGTGAAAGATGGTGCCACGTTGGCTCTCGACGGCAGAGGTCTCGTTGTCAGTGGTTTCGAAAAGGGAAATTTCGTTGGACCAACCGTATTGACAAACGTGAAGGTGGTACACCTATGATATATAATCGTGTTACGAAAACGCGAATGACAATCGATGCCTTCGATGATGATACAGGAAATTCGTGTTACCGTAAGGTTACCATCGATCGACGTAGAAAGAGAGAAACAAACTTCTCTTAAAAGGCTATCGAATTCCCGTACATCATCGATCGCAGCGCTTTAAGTGCTTTGATTTACGTTAAATCGCATAATACGTTTCAGACCTCGATGCAATGTTACACAGAGGAAATCTTTGGGCCCGTTCTTTCGTGTATTTTCGCTGATACTTTGGACGAAGCTATCGACATTATTAACAAATGTCCTTATGGAAATGGAACTGCTGTGTTTACGTCAAACGGTGCAACGGCTAGAGCATTTGTAAATAGAATAGAGGCTGGCCAGGTTGGCGTAAACGTTCCTATTCCAGTGCCACTGCCCATGTTTAGTTTCACCGGAAATAAGGGATCTTTCTTAGGCGACAATCATTTTTACGGCAAGCACGTAAGTAACGTTACACAAACTATCGTACTTTTCCTATAAATTTCGAAAATATTTTTCGAATGCACGTGTCACATTTGTCTAGGGTATAAATTTCCACACGCAAGTAAAAACGATAACGCAGCTGTGGAGATCCGGAGACGCTGGTGATATCGCTTCCTCGACGGCAATGCCAACCATGCAATAAAACAAATGTTCCTCGATTACAGTGATACAAAGCGTTACAGTTGGAAATCTTTCTCTATACTCCATACGAAATTTTATAAACGGACGATATTTCTCTTTTTAGGAAAAGATGAGTTTCTTATACCGGATAATTTCTAATACCACTGTAACGAACAATGTCTTCCATTAGTCCGAAATAACTTACTGTCGGATAAGTCGAAAGAAATACGCTTCCTATTGTGTTTACTATGTTTGTTTATATTTTGTAACAAAATAATAAAATACCATCGGTGAAATTTTGTGTTCTATATTCTTTGGAAGAACATATACGTTTATAAAATAACGTAGATTTTTCTACTATTTTTTTTAGTAATCTTCCGTTCTCCGATAGTCCTGAAAAATGTAACTATGTATCCGCAAATATAACTATAGCTTTTTTGTTATTTAATTCGACCCTACTGTATCGAATTAATCCCAGTAGAAAAGCAATTCCTCCGACACCGATACGTCGGATTATCCCCCGTGCTCCTACGGAAACCACCACCACCACCAACCGGTAAATAAAGATAAGAAAGATCTCTATCCAAAACCCAAGATCGAAGATAAAGGATTCATCACTGGACGTATGTAACGAGAGAGGTTCAAGGTCGATGCGTCCTCCAACGTCCTTGAACCCAAGCTAGTTGCTCGCGTGCTCGTCGATCGTCGACGCGACGGCTGAAAACATTGAAATAGCGACGGTCTTCCGGATGTTGGCTGTGACGTGTGCGCGTTGCGCAGCCGCGTTAGCACCCCCTGGCCAGACGCATCTGCGCATTTTCCAACAAAATTTCTCTCACAGGCGAGGTTCTGCCCGTCCCGGATCGTCGTGTTCGTTCCGACGGAGCAGGCTGCCGGAAGTCCAAACGGAGAAAACCAACCCCTTCGGTTCTTCGCATATCGTGAGTATCTGCACGTCTTCGTTCGTTCTTCTCCGCTTTCTATCCAACGATATTTACACGTTGCGCGATCTTTTTGCTCGTCCAATGGACGACGTTCCTCGAATCTTGCCATTTGTTTGCAAAGGAATAGCGCCTCGTTAAGATTGTCGTCGGTTCATTTGTTTTCATCGACGTGGTCGCCTTTGTTCCGCTGCTCGTTAACTTTTCGCGAAAGTCGTTGCCCCGTTCCGGTACTAAAGAATAGTTTATTCGTTTGGGAAAAATTTTATTTCGATTCTCGACCGGAGATCTTTTTATTTGTCCCTTTCTCGTTCCTTTTCTGTCCGTTTGTGCTTTTTCTTTGTCCCTTTCGATCGCATTACGAGAATTCGGCGGTATTAACCTTCGTACGTGAGCGACCGATACGACGTTCACGAGGCTGCCGGAGGATTTAATATTTGCCGTGGAAAATCACGAATCGATTTCTCCCGGCGGAAGACATCGACGTCTGTTGTCCCTTCTTTTCTCTAGCCATGCTCGATAATCCCTTGGGAATTTTGAAAAAATATCGGTCGTTGTTGCTATCGAAGTATAAACATTACAACGGAGAATTGAAATTTTACGTTTTAATATCTTGTATTTTTACAAATATTTAGATCATTTACAACAACAGCGTTATTTTACATCTCACTTTATATCCATCGTTCGATATTATCCGTCTTAAAGAATAGGTTTCGTTGTTTGTTTGGTACTCTGATCATTACCCTTTATCCTTAGTGTTATCATACTTTTTTACCTTGTCGTTGTGAAATTTAAAATTCGCTAAAGGATACTTACACCGCTACAAAATTTTGTTACCTATTTTCTAAACGCATTTCATTTAGCTTCAGATTTTAACGCGTTTCATCTCGCGCCTTAAAATAAAACAGTTTCTAAAGTTTAAAGTTGAAGTTAACGTCATATAAAATTACAAAAGGGCTGGTTGAAATTGTTAAAAGTTTAAAAAGTTTTGTATTCGTTTCATCGCCATTTTTTTAATAACTTGGCCACGACGATTAGTACGCAGTTTCCAAGCTTTTAAAAATTGGAAATGTTTTTACCTTTGATCTTTTTGTTTCTATCAACAACTTTTCGAAAAATCGATCAATGGGTATTCATATAATTTCAAAGGGAATAAAAGCATTTTAACGAAGGATGGAAAGAAACGTCTGCGTTTCACTGTTTAAAAGGTGATTTCTACCGAATACAGTTGACGCATGGAAAATTGTCGCGATTTCAACTTCGCTTTCTAGAACGCATTTATCTTTTACGGCCGTCAAATTTTATTTTTACATTGTCGCCTGAATGGAAACTATTTCTTCTATCCAGATCGAATTTCCGTTGCCTCGCTACGTCCTTGTTTAAGAAAACAGAGTTCCGATCGTACCGGGTTTCATCGGACGGTAAATCCTACAATGTAAACTGCTTTCAACAGGTCGCGTATCACGGCCACTTTGTCTTTAGACAGGCAAACCTACCTTCGTTTCATTAATATAGAACAATGTCGAAAGCGGGACGTTGCCTGTTGAAGTCTGTACAGGTGTGAAAATAAGCCGCTCGTCGTAATTCAAAATATTCAATTTAGAGATGATAAAATCAGACATTGTAAAATTTTCTAGATAACTTTTATCTAGCAGCACGGAGATTGACAGATCGTTTCTTCCAACAGGTTTATCAATTATGTACAAAACGGTACGAAAAGGCGATGCCAGCCTGCAGTACACAATCCTACCGCAAACGGACCAGTTTTCGTCTTCCGGGTTCCCTCAGACATCGCACAAGTCGAGCTCGAGGATCATCAAGTACAGCGTAGGCATGTTGATGATTCTGATCACGCTGTCCTGCGTGACGGCGCCGTTTTTGATGAGCCAGAGCGACCAGCAGCTGTTCACCGGCACGGTGCTGGCCATAGGTCGAGTTGGGCACAACGCGATAGCTAGAAACTCGTCGAGGAGTCAGGAGAAAGACATCGCGAACAAAAGCAAAAACAGACTTCCAGTAACGACCACGGTTTCATCCGCGGAAGCTTACAGGAAGCAGGATATCGAAGACGAGATGACTACGTTGTCAGAGGCGTCGAATGTAGATGAACAAGAGTCACAGGAGTTCACTACCACAGGTATCTCGAGTTCCTCGACGAAAGTTATGCGATAAAAGTCAATATGTCGAAAATTAACGCAATAATACACGTATTTGCGTTGATTTCTAATCGAATAACGATCGAGACGATAACAGTGTATTTTTTAATTTCAAAATGATTGAAATACCATTTCCGTGATATTACTCGATAGGTTAGTAGGTGTACAAGATAGATATACGACAATTATGCTCCGAGCAAGCTCTTGCGTTTTATTTACATGTTGGTAAAATCTATCGAGCTATCCAGTTACAAAGTTTCAATTTCGGATCAATTTGGATCGGCAAGGCTGGCTAATTTGACAACATCTTCCAAGCGCCAATAGCTTACGCTATCTTTCAATCGGCCTGCTGAAAGTTGCTCGAATGTTTTAATAGAGCCTCGAGCCCTAATAAGAAAGAAATTAAGTAGTAGCAACGCTGCCATTGGCTTCGCGTACGAAACCTTCGTTATGCAAACATTTCCGTGCAACGCGATGTTAATAGAGCACCACGGAATTTAGATTTAACTGTTTCTATTGCGTGACATTTATCGTTTTTATCGCGTCCACTGTTATCGATTTTCTTCGGCCATTGTATCGTAATACATACTCGGCTTTCCCTTCCATGAATCATCTTTCTGCCGCTGCTAAATAACGAAATGTTCGATAATAAGCTGATTTATGGGGAAATGAATGTTTATTAGTAAACTAATCGTTTATTGTTATTATCGATGAATACGATCCTCGTGTTTCCTGTACAGTTGATTGATTATCATTTACTCTGTCTAACCCTAATTGTAAATGTTACAATATTCGATTACCATCGCGATAAATTTTTTATTTTTCACCATCGAATACGCTACTTACTAAACTCGATCAATGAAAGATGCAAAAATTGTATCATCTGGTTTCCCTCCTTTTGACACTTTCAAAGTCCGTTTGTGCGCATAGAATTTAGAATTTCTCCATAAGTACCAATCGTCGTTGTTTAAATATTCAAAATTGTTTAATTTCTACTAAAACCGTTCTTTTTCGTCCGCTCTTTGTTCACAGATTCCACGACGAGTAGCACGCAACGTTTACAAACATCCACGGAATCGACGACGAGCGTCAAACAGACGTCCACGTCCACGACAACGTGGTCGACCGGTTTAAAAACGTTAACTAGCACCCCGAGTGAAGCGACCAAGATGACGTCGAGCGCGCCAACGAGGAAGGGAAAGATGCCAAGGGTGACGTTGAAGCTCAGGGAGAACGAAACGATACCACAAATGTACATGAAGGCGGGGATAGCGTCATACAAAAAAGGAAACATCACTACGAGCGTCCTGGCACACGGCCTAAGCCTGGAAGGGTTGATCTTCAAGACGCCGGAGGGAACGATAAACCCCTGGCCGCAAAAGTGGTTCTTCACCAACCCCTCCTTTCAATGGAAGCTAGAATCGTCTCAGCAAGTAAGTTAACGAGTAATGGCACGTGGAAATGTACTGGTTATTTCGAGTATAAGTGGGTCGAGCTGTATACTTTGCACGCTCGCTACTAGTTTCCGATACAGCTATCAAATACAGTCGCAAGTATCGATCCGTCGCTTGTTTTCGACAGGATTATAGGATTAGCATTACAAAGAAATAGTATTAGAAAATTACCGACGAAAGGATACGAAACGGTTAAACTTAAAGCAATACGTAGGTATCGAGGATACAGAGGTTTAGGATCTTCCACGACTCAATAACGCGTAGAACATTTTGAAATTCTTAATAATATCGTATACGCGTAAGATGTATCGACATGTTTTTTATTACCAACACAGATACGATAAAATTGTTGGTAAATTATCGTTCAATGTCGCTCGATAACGCGAATTTCTACTAACACGTATTTGCAGTTTCTTATCTCTTGTAGACCGTGTACGACCTATTATATTCTCTCTGTTCCAAATAGTTGAGAACTTTGCTGCTGCGGGATTTACAAGCATCGGGTGAATGGCGGGCGATTACGTCGAAAAACCACATGAACTCTATGGTTCATTGTTAACTTTCACACCGGTCTCTTGAAAAGGACTTCGCTTTAACGTTCTCGCGCGCATTTGCATATTATTTATTCTTTCTGCGTTATATTTTCATTCTTGTTTCGATGTGTAACGGTGGAAGAAGAATTCGCAATAAAGATTCGATATCGAGTAGAAGAGAATCTCGGATAAGGTTTCTCAAAATTTCGTGCGTATCGCTCCGAGAGACACAGGGCACAAGATGTGGCATCGAATCGAACGGAAAATCTTTACGGATCCCAAAGGTTAATTTATACTCTGTATAAATATTGATCGCGCTGCAGCAAAGACATCCGAACCGAATGGCACCGGTGACGATCGATAGGACATGTTGGAGAATCTAACAACATGGTTCCTTTTATATGTATGTACTTCTTCCGCGGTTCCTCAGCTAGGCTGCCGTTGTCTTTTCTTTTTCTCGCCGCGAGACACGGAAAAAGATCAGCGTAATCGTTTCTTTACAGACTACTTCTGCCGTTCTCGTCTTTCTACTTATTTTCAACGTGGTTGGTTATATCTTATCTCTTATCTCTTAATTTCTTGCTCACCGAATACCGAGTACCGGCGTTCCTCTAGCCGCTGCAGATTATTCGAGCGAACTTTTTGCAGCGTGATTTTTAAAAAAGAAAAACAGGGAATGGGGACAATCGTTATACGACAATGCGTGGAAATTTGTAATAACGCACATCTCTAGCGGATGTCTCGTTTTGTTCGAACATCCGTTAACGATGCAGGAATAATTAACACCGTGGGTGGAAATGGAAATCGGTGTAAATAAACTGTAGCTCGTCTGAAATTAGTTGATGCAAATTGGTTTATCGATATAAAGCGTTGGATCTGCATCGGAACACGATTTTATATTCGATATTAAGCGAATCGGTATTTAGCTACACCGAATCATGAAAAACCTGTTCTAAACCAATATATTTTCGACCAGTTAATCGGCCATAACGTAATTTTATAAATTTTCATTTCGCATCGAATCTAATTTGAATTTTATTATCGGCGATTACACCGTTCAAATCCTCTCATATTTTAGTATGTTTATCGTGATTCGAGATGCAACAGACTATCGCCTTATGTAATTTTCATAAATCGCGCCAAACGCGGTTAACGCAGTGATAACGCGCACCTGTTTATCACAGCTTCCGGTTGAGGTAGCAGACACAAAGAAGCGAATCAGCTGTGCGCGAAATGAGACGGTTCATTAGCTCGTCGAGGTGTGGGAGGGGGTTGGTGTTATTATATAACGCTTGCCTCTCTCAACTCTTAACAATGATGGAAGATCTGAACAGCTGAAACGATCTCGACGGGTAATCGTTTCTCTTTCTCTCCATTTACGTAACCAGCTGTCACTTATTTCGATGTTTATGAATATTCTTTCCTTCTTTCACGGAGATATTCGTCTTGCGGAAGTAAGACTATTCTTTCGTGCTTATTTACCTACTTAATATATTTTTATACATAAAATTTCCAACATAGTGCGACAAAAGTTTCATTTTAAAAGAAAAACTGATTAAATTTAATTAAAAGTATGTATATCTAGGTATTTATCGATTTTAATATAATGCATTTAGCGAAATAATGTTTGTTGGCGCACGATCGAAACGTTCACGTAAACAGAAAGTTTTTCATTGCAATAATCACAATTTTTCCATCTATCCCTGACATTTTCCAATCGGATCGTACGTTCCGATATAGACCAGCGCTAATGACATTAAATATCAATATCGCGGTGTCGAAAACAGGTTTTCGCGATTACACGTTCGCGGCGAAAGAAAGCTGTGAAAAATTAATCCCGAAGGAGTACGGTATTCGATTTCGCAGATTAAATTGAATTATATTCTGCGAGAAATGTATCTTCTTAACGGGGACGTAGACGTTATTTAAATAGGAGATTACCCTGCATTTCGAGCGTTGGACGACCCTTAGAATCAGAATCTCAAACACGTTATCCTCGCCACTCTTCGGAGCTAAAGATCATCTTATCGGAATACGCGGAACCAACGTTCGATTTCAATGGAAATCCCATTGGATGTCGATTTTCGACGAATAATTTCTGTTAAGAATACTTTAAGGCGAATAACAACGGGAAGAAAATCTAGTTTGATCGTGTCCCTATGTAGGGGGAAGTTTCTTAGTTAAAATTATCGAATCCCTCGTGTAAAATGTGGTATCTCATCCGCTGACACGGATTTTCATTTTGAACAAACGGATAACGACATTCATATTCAGAACTATCTTTTTTCTTCGACAACTTCTCAAGCATGGAACGTGTATTGGGGGGGGGGGGGGGGTCGTCGATTTAATAGACACGAAGCTTAAAACCATTATCATACCGAGTTAGTTAACTGGGTCAAAATTTCCGATATTGAGTTTCATGTCGTTCTGACGAATAAATTTAACGTGAAGTCATAGAAGTATTTAAACGAGTATCGTTGGCGAACGCGCGCGTCCATCTCTGGAAAACATCGTGTCCATTTAGTCGTGTAAACTTTATCGCGCAATCTTGGTTAACTAATTGCGATATTCTGACGCTAATTTTGAACTACAGATCTTCGGCCATGTTCTCGAAATATAATCTCCTTTACTTTTTAAGCACCTACTTGACTTGTGTTACTTAGATCCGATATAAGGAAATTGAATAGCGATCCAATGCTTTCACTAGTTCGGCTCAGGTTTTATACGTTCCCCTTTCGGTCATTAGTAATACCGTTTGATCTTTTGTCAACTTTTCGATGAAAAAATTTGTTACAGTAGCGATTGATCGTCGGTCTCTCTCAGCTATTTTTATGTTATTCCACAGGACTTAAACCAGATGTCGAGAAAGATTTACTTAACCGTGATAGTGTTCGGATCCGTCGCATGCTTCGTCGTCTGTGTGATATTGTACATGCGAATTATGATAAGACGCCAGCGTCAAAGCGTCAAAGAACCAGAAGTGGAGGGACAGGAGGAGGACAAATCGACTTTGTTGGGCGCCGAAAGCAAGGAAACCGAGGAAAAGGAGTAATCGTGATTCAACCATGGGAGAGCCACGTAGCTCGTAAGATTCGCATATTTTTACAACGTGTACGTCAGTTTAGATTTAGGTACTTCGCGTGAAACACCGAACGAACGATCATCGAGATGTTGGGAATACCGGTTAATATTTTTCGGGTTCGTTTAATCGAGCGTTGAAAGCCCCGTTTTAAGGAATTGACTGATCGAATAATTATCGTTCTCTTCGTTGCTTCGTTGCTATTTTGCTTACTTGGTTATAGTGGTTCGTGGAGAATCGATCTCGGTGATGTTTTAACAAACGTAAAATTTTCTGAACGCGAGTCACGTAATCCCTACCAAGGATTTATTTTTCATAGGAAATAATTCGAGCTAAAAATCGTTAATATCGTCGAACATTTTAAAATTCGCGATATTTCCTGAAATACCCTAGCGAAGTTTTTGTCTCGTAATTTGTATATACCTAGACGTGAAAAGTGAATTTTCATTGATTCCGATATGCTCGATCTATGCGGGAGAAGATGGTTCGAAAGATAACCAGCTTTCGAAGGTTGGCCAGATGGACATTTTTCGTTCGGTATAGCTTCTTCTTCCTGCAAATACAATCGAGACATAACTTGTAAAAACGACTGAACAGAACGGCGCGGCTTTCGCCTGTTCACCGTTCACGGTCTTATCCTATTGCTAGGTTGCGCTAGCGTGTTGTGGTCCGATTAATTTTCGCCGAATTTTGTCTGACACTGCACACTACTTACAATCATTGACTCGCGATCATAGTCTTCGAAATGTTTCTATTATATAATTTATAAAGACGTAGAATACTATTTCGAAAGTTATTTTCATTCCTACTGATTCTACTTGATATTTTTTTCTATCTCATATGTATGTATATCGATACATATACGATATTAATATTAATATGCTTGTGTCTATACTATATTTTATTCGTGCCGTGATATCCTGCTGGATATAAAACAATTCCTCGAAAAGAATTTGGAAAATTGGAGATTGGATGTTTCATGAAAATTCTAAACGAAAAGACGGCGAATATTCCTTATAAATTTAATATCGAGGTATGCGTTTGTTTGTTCATTTATGAATATGAAATCGAAAGAAACAGGTGAATTTTGTACGAGACAAGTAGTTACGTTCAATAGTTTATAGCGTCTTTGTGCGCTTAGTGATGATTTTTTTACTTCTGACGATTGTGACCTTATTTTCTACCATCTTTTCAACGTGAGTAGGTAAGTAACGATTCTCAACCATATTATGTCTTTAATACTATAAGTTAGGCAATTTTTTCAAGTACTTATTTATGTGTTTATGAATGTTATTCGTAAGCGAATAAAAACATTGTCATTCGATTAGTCTGGATGTAACATTTGGGGCAAGATGGGGACATTTCCATGAACGATAATTTTTAGACGTACAATATGAACGTACAGGAGAAAAACAGAATGACAAAGTTGGACCGAAGAATCTATGCGGAGAGCCGTTGTATCAATGTTCCTAAAACTACATTGGAGAAGTTGGCTCTCTAAACAGAAAAAATTCTCAACAGATGTTGAAGACAATTTTCGACCTTTCACGATTGTGTTTTCGGTCGAACGAGAGCAACAGTTAGTAATTCTTTCTGCCTAAATCTTCGTTGATTTCCCTACGGGATTACAATGTCCTGTTTCCACGCAAATACCATACACTACCATTATACATATAGTACATATGTATAATACATATAATACCACCATACAGTATTACAAAATCCATATATATATATATATATATATATACATATATACACATATAAAATCATAACTGGAACATACATATACGATCATAACCCATACACACATTACACATATAACAAAGAAATATTAGTATTTTATTTAAATGAAACGGGCCTACCATTCGGTCTAACAACAATGGATATGTACAAATAGATGCGTACTATCTTTCCCCGTCGCTAGGGAATTTTCGCTACTTTTAAAATTATATTTTTCTATCTTTTTTGTTAAGTTTTGGAAGTTTATTTTAACATGTTTCGATAAACAGGTATCGATATTATATATGATATTTTTTGTAGATACAACATCAATAAATATAGTATCCTAGAGCAATTTTGTTTTAGCATTTCCATCTTGCCTCAACTTCCCATGCATGAAGTAAAAACGAAATTCAAACTACTCGTCTTTTCTCTTAAATCGAGACGTTATCTTTCATTGGATAATTCTTCGATATTTGAATATATTATAATATCTGGTACGACGAGTCGATTAATTTAAAATGTGACAACTTTATAATTACCAAACATAATACATAATTAATATGTACTTGGTCGGACCATGACGTGTTAGATGCATCTTTTTTGGAATGATACGATCGAATTACTATCGACGGAATTTCAAAATCGTGGAAACGTCTGAGAAACGTCGTTCAAACGAGAATTTTTCTTCGACGACAGAAGGACTCCATTTGATTACCGGTATGTAGATACTTCCTGGCTATTCTATTACATTAGTGGATCGCACGGAAGCTAATCTCACAATATCAGGAAGTTCTAATGATTTTTTACAAAGCATCTTGCATATCCCCTGTACGTGTTGAGAGTCGTAAATTTATCAGAGAATTTTCGAGCTCTTTCCTACAAAAGAGCTACTAAAGAAACAAATCTATCTATCTATATATATATATATAAGTGAAAAACAAAGTTACGTACCTCGATGACCGATTAAGGAGACAGTTTCTAAAAAAGCAGATGAGTGACAGAGTCGTTAGAGAAACGAGCAATCTTTCTATACTATTTGTTTCGCTTTATCGATCACGATCGACCGAACGCGTATATTTTATTAGAGAAAGTGAAATTAAACGTTTGGTCATCTCCGTAGCGGATTTTAAATGAAATTAACCCGAGAATATATAAATATGTCATCTCGAAAGTAAGAACTTGTTTAAGGGTTTTATAAAAGCGAAGTAGAAAATGTAGTAGAAAGATCGTAGGGTCTTGCGATTATCGGAAATTCCGACTGAGACAGTCAGATAATTTGCAAGTGAGTTTCCAGTTGACATTTCCGACATATACTTCGACATGTTACGGCTTTAAAAAGCAATCGATATTAACGACAGACGCGTCGAAACGAATGTCAGACGTTAATGTCGGCGGTCTCCTTAATTCGGTCACACTATGTATTTGCTAAACTTTCTACACTGTGCATACAGTACACAATACGCTCCTGTATATGGCCAGAAAATATTACAAATATCTGACCGATTTTCTTGAAATGTCATTAAGAATCGCACCTTGAAATTTTCTAGCACCGATGTGCTTCGAAAATTTGTTGCTTCATTTACGATCGCTATAAACTTACTGTTACGGGAGATTGAAAATTAAGTTTCTCAAATTAACGTACTCGTTGTTCCTCGATTCGCTTCAATTTGCGTTCCAACAAAACATCTTGCGTTCCAAGAGGATCATAGCTTCGAAACGTACAGTAGCAATCTTGTGCGCGACTATTTTCAAAAAAATTTAGAAAATCATTTACGTTCGATATTTTATTTCTTTATTTCATCGTACGATTCAATGAGTAACATTCTCGATTTACTTCTCTTCGTCCCAGTTCACAATGCAAGTTGCATGTTCCGTTAAAGACAGCCTGTAATATTACCTGAGGATTTCTCTTCACCCACATATAATATAAATTATAGCGATCAACTCGTTTAATGATTTGCTTCCAATTTTTATTTGATATTTATTTAATTACTAACATGTTCAGATATTTTCTATGTATTACGGAAGACAGCTTCGTAACGAGAAAAAATGTTGTATTAATTTAAAACGAAAAACACGTGTGCTAGGTGCATAAAAATTGCGTAAGAAGACTGTACGTAGTTTCAAGCGCATATTTTCTAGATATATTCATATTTTAATGAATATATTAGGCAATATTGGAAGTTGCGAGTTAAAATCACCAGCTACTAATTACTCTTTGTCATCGTGGATGATTAACGATTGATCGAATTGTCTCGCAAATTGCGTTATTTGATATTAATATTAACGGAGAAACTGCGTTTTTAGCGTTATACATTTTCCCTAAGGGTGTAAAGACTTTCATTAGTGAAATGTATTTCCATGTGTAATTAAATAGCGATGGCCGCGAAGCGACATCTTTAACAAAATTTAAGAGACAATCGAACGCAATGTTTTTCACGCCAATTTTTCTGCGATCTTTACAAGCAACGTCGTTCAGTATTTTTAGAGCAATACACAGAGCGTAAAAAGTTAGTTATTATTTAAGAAATTAATTTGTACATTTAAACGAGTTTCGATTAAATGATACTAGCTATTAATGTTTCAACGATACAAGCTCAAATAATTATAAATGTTAAGCGACTAATCAACAGAAATTATTCAAATTTCGTTCAAATTTTATTCTACAGATACATATTGTCTACATTTCTTTTTTAAATACGTAACGTATATATATATATATATATATATATATATATATATATATATATATATATACCGTACTGTTATATCTACGAAATCGCTACATTCTTTCAGATATCGTTAAGTTTTGCAATTCTTCCGAGTGCTTGTGAATAACGTAAACTGTTGAATGATTTTCCTCGACTAGAATTCATCCGAAAAGAAGCTCACGATTGTTGCTAACGAAGAAATAAAGTTTTTGAAATCTGCGAAGAGATTATTAAATTCTGGAGGACTTTATAAAACCTGTTGCTCAGTTACCATTATTTTATCGCGAGGAACAACATCAAGATTTATGAAGAAACGAGTGCAGTTGCCTTTAACAGGTGCAGGAAAGGCCAGTAACAGTAGTTACCAATTACCTAACAAGGAAAACATTTTGTTCGTTGAAATGAATGTATAGAATGACGTGTTATGTGTTGTATAAACCTGTGTTATGTGTAATTAAACATAATCATGCGATATGATCGATTATTTGATACTAGTACACTAGTATACTAGAAAACGATCTTGTAAGATTTTACCAATAGAAAATGATGACATGCGAACGGTGAACGTTCGCCATTTTCTCTGTGTCGCTTTTATTGTATTTTTTCGAATGCAATTGACTGATTTGTTAAAAATTTTGTGAAAAAGCAAACTCGAACTCGCTCGATCACGGCGAATCGGTTGTCGACGTTCCTTCGTTCTCGAACCAATAAACACGCAAATAGTAAGTACACGTGCAATTCCGTACAAAGAAAATGAGAAAATAGAGAGCGAGAGAGAGAGAGAGAAAGAGAGAGAGAGAACGAGAGAGAGAGAGAGAGAGAGAGAGACAGAGAAATGTTTGATGCGTTTTCAAAGAAATAACAAAGAAGAAAGAACAAAGAAATATGAGAATAAGGGACTTATAAGTGACACAATAGTGCTGTAGCTGAGAACAAAGAGACGGTTATAGTTTCTATTTTGAAGATTATATTTTTTTAACTTTATTAATTTTTGACTTCCACATACATGTATTTATATATATACATATAATTGTATATACATATTCGCATACCTATTATATACACGTATAAGTATAAATAAATAAATATATATACAGTAAATGATAAAAGTGTTAAGTGGATAATGAGATATTGTATATATATATACAGGAAACACACGTTTGTGTCTGAAAAGGAGGTCGTGTAACGCATGAAATCGTGAACATCCTTTCCGTAATAATATGTATATATGTGGAGTCGTAAAATTAAGCGTATCGCGAATATCATTCGTATGAATATATTATATTCTGATATAGCAATCGGAAAGAAGATCGGAAATACGCTTTCCAAAAGGAATTTCTTACACGAGATGAACAATTATGAAGCTTTCTAGAAGAAAATGTCTTTGGACCGTTTTTTACGGTATCTTGTTCTATTTTCAAAACGGTATTCTTATAAGCAGCATATAAAATACTGTATATTTTATCGAAACAACAATTTTTGTTAAAAGCTGTAATATTTAATTTATTCATAAATGGAGATTTCTAGTCGGCCCAATTCCACGAACTTCGCGGGCCAGCTTTGATTTCTATTACTGTTTGATTTCAAATTTTACAGAATTTAGTTCGTTTTGAGAAACGTAATTTTTATCAATTCCACGTCGTCATTTCTTGGTTCGAAGCGGAATTTTTGTGCCAACAGGTCGTCGCAGCGTGATGCTTAACCATTCGGAAGATATCGATCGCGTTACTTTACAAACTCAAAGCGATCTACCCTTTGATCTTTCGACGTTCAAGTAGGAAGTCAACTTATCGACTTAATTAATACCACAAACGTTAAAAGTGTATCGACTTCTCACGGTAAAAGGGTGTTGCGTTCATTCGTCGATACCGATATTAAATATCGAAAACTGAACGGTGAAAAGATGTGACGGAACGGTTAAACGATTTAATAGGCGAAACAATTCTGCGTATGTACACGTGCTATTAACACTGTAACGTACGTCTCGGGAATTACGACATAGATCATCATTGATCGTGGCACGTTTACTATTGGAGAATTGACTTGTTAATTCGATTTAAAAGTGAAATAGCTCACGCCGAATTAGGGTCTATAAATGTATACAACCAAATAAATGAATATGAATATATGAATGATGCGGAATAATTATCAAATTTTGATTTATTTTACTATAACATTAAAATCACCAAACTCGTCATCTTGATAGGTTTTAGATTTTTTCCAACCCCGTGACCCATTTCTCATCTATTTTATTACTTTTTCTACTCTTAAAAACATATGTATTTCTTCAAATTCCTAATTTTGTATTCCTTTTTAATTTACCTACTGATTAGTATCGCCGGTTCACTGGTAGATGCAGCACTATGCCCAAAATAGTATTTTGCCAAGCTAATATCACTGATACCATTAGTACCATCTTTTCACCGCTAGGTGACTATAGTGACTCAGAGTCTATGTTTTGATTAAATTCTCGCAACAGACAATTGAGAAACATTTGGGCAAGAACCCGAAGTATGGTTATCAAACTATCCTTTGGATAAACGTAGAATCACATCCAACAACGCAATCCTGGCAAAAGCTGAGATTCCATTGCTTAAGAGACAGGATCGAATATCTCTATGGTAAATACACTCAGAAAACATTGAACAACCTAACCAATCCTATGGCAGAATACATTCAAGAATACATAGAACTGGAGGAAACTGTTTTATACAACATCCAACTCAACGAGAAGAGGAGAATAATCGCGAAAACCTGCTGAGAAGAATCGAACATACGGATAAAGTACAGTACCCTTCGTGTCATCCTGATGTATCTGAATATGTATCCAATATATTTGAAAATAATTACACCATACAACTCACTTAGGTGAATATACACAGTTTACTTGACCAAACTATTTAAAATTCTCCATGTACAGAATTCAGACACATAATAAATTTATCATTTTTTTCTTACATACATACCTTTGCAGATGGTCCCAAAGCACTATGGCCAAATCCCACAGAGGCAATCGTCGTCCACCCTGAAATTTGCAACTGCAGTTCACAAATGGAAGACGACGAACTGCAAATTTTCTGGATACTAGCACACGTGGATATTCCTGAAAACAAAGAAACAGACCAACCGGCCAAAGGAGCCGCGATCAAGCAACCAGACAGTATGGAAAAGTTACCTCTTACAGATTTCTAGCGTGTGTTGAAATATAAGATATGGAACGATTCGGAAGACGAATTGAATACTTTACCGTCTTCTTTAAATCAGGCAGAATATCTTGGTTTATCGATCTATATTATATTGTGTAATATGTGACTATCGGTTGTATACTAACTTGATGAAAAAAATGACGAGCAGATCGTAAAAGAAAAGGCCTCGCATTTGCTCAAATAATGGAATCATTTATACAAAGTCTTGATATACCAGCCATTAGAATAGTAAAAGATCGTTTTAAAGCAAATGATAAAGTATAAAGCATTGTAATATTACATTGTTATTTCTCTTCTTTTAATCGTAATAGTACCAATATATATTGCACGAATGTATCAAACTTATACACGTAGGATGATCAAAGTTCAAATAATAAAATGAAAGTCTCGATCGACTTTTCATTTGCGAAAAAGGTTAATTACAAATGTATATAAAAATAATACACGATAGTAACGAATATACAAATAACAAATACACGAAATATACGTACATTTAAAGATTTGCAAATTCTATTGAATAGATCGAAGCACTTACACGAATAATGTTTAATTCCGCGCAAACTACACTCGAAACTATGATTAAAGTCGTATGTGAACAGCTGAAGCTAGAAAGTTTGAAATGCATACGCGCGTAAAATGCTTAAACGTGTGAATGTGAGAAATTTATACTTATACGTACTTATATGTACACACGTATGTATGTTTTTTATATGGACATGAAGCGATTAGTTCCACCTATAAGCTGTTAGATGGTATCCCATGTTCATCGAAGAAACTACGGTCATGGTGGGACGACTTTTAAAACTTGTCTAAGTACATGATCTACTATGGATAAAGTACAAAATAGTTATGACATGTAACGCTTTTTCGTGTCTCACGTTTGAGTGTCATCTGATATGTATCTTTGTATGAAATGTGCGCGCAATGATCTTATCTTAAATAAAGATTACAACGTCAATCGAACGGCGAAATATGCAAATATATATTACGATAGTAAATTATAATCGATATACATGCATAATTTCTTCCGATCGATCTATCGTATCGTAGAAGTGTCAGTTTTAGGTGGGAAGCACAGGAAGAAGAAACGTAAACGTTTTATCTAGAAGTTATCAGGTAAAGAATACGATCGATAGCTTTTACATTTGTTTTCATATTGTCGAATTCGTCTACAATTAGAACAATGAGTATTATTTAGAAGAGTTATTACATAGACATGTATGTATATCCAATCCGATCGCTAAAGTTGGTTAAGAGTAAATATACGTATGTATAACTTCCATATACAATGGCTGACAAGAGTATTTCAAAATAAAATATTTACCGTAGAAAACTTTTATGTATATTATATGTATCATGTAAAGTATTAGCATTGCAATGACTCAGTAATGAGACATGACTATTAGTGGTTATGTCGAACAAATTTAGAAGCAATCTGAAAATGTACAATGTATAAAAGTTACATGATATCTACTGGAAATATATATTTAGTAGAAAGTCAATATGCTGTATGAACAGCCATCTTAAACACATAACGAGCGTTAAAGATGGTACCACCAAGTGTAGAAGTTTATTAATGTAATGGGCAATTGGCCGTTTAAATATTTGTTTCGACTGTACGAAATATTTGCTTGCACTAAATATGTACATACATTTTCAAATTGGTTTCAAATATCACCATAATCATAATATCGAATCTAATTCGTAAAAGGTTTCTATATATATATATAAGTCTTCTAAATTTTCAATTTCGATGTTCCAGTTTCATAGAGAGTTCGTTAGAATCTTTTTTTTATTATTATTATTAAAATTCCAAGTTTTTATAGAATCTGATATCTCATTATCTCAAATTTCCTAAACAACCAAATTACAATAACTCATATTTTGTTAAAGGTTTTTCATTCTTTCCTCTTCTTTCTGTAACCTGGAAAGGACTTTAATGATGCTTCAAAACCAAGAACGTAAGTAATTTTGTATTTTGTACTTTTAATATTACTATTTCACATTGAGTACTATCAATTAAAAAGTATAATCTGATTGAAGATCGAAATTTCTCAATTTATGTACTCGGTTACAAATAATCCAGGTGGGTGAGTCGATGGAGGATAGATTTATATATTCCGTGCCGCGAGAACCAGTCGACAAATTATCCACGATAAACCGTGAAACGCACGGAAGAAACGGCCGGGTCTCGGCAATGAAGCATATTGTTGCAAATTTGCCAATCTAAAAGGAGATTTATTATTCCTGTCCCGTGCAATGCAAAGGTTCGTTATTATGGTCTGTCTATGGACTAGTTTATTTATAGATATTGCGCAAGAGATATCCATTCTGTCCTGACAAGATATTGCGCAATGCTTACCACGTTACTTCTGCATATTCGCTTCAGGTTTGTCGTTTCACCAATCACCTACGCAACGATCGACCACTATAGTTTTTCCCAGTCTCCGAGATGTTAACCTAAACAGAATTTTAAACTAATTCCTCTCTTACGAAGGTCGACCTGTGGCGTTATTTCTCCGGTTACGATCGTGATGATCTTTATTTTCACGACAATCTCTATACTCGTTCTATCAACAACTACATATGTACGCGTATTCGCATCGATTACCACCTACAGCTTTGTTTTCCACGGGTTGCGTTTGACAAACGAATAAAAACATGTATACTTTCGTAGGAATCACGTATGAGGATCTGTTTACGTTGAATTGTATTGTCCGATCCCGGGTTAAGCGTTTATCTTCATACGTCATACGTTTAATTCACGAACGTGAGGACGAATGGAAACGCGGTTTGACGCTAAAACCGTAAAAAAATAGAAAACGAATAGTCGCCAGTGAATAAATATCTGTTATTCGGTTTTCGATACGTTTGTAGGAGAAGGAGGCGATATCGTTTTGTATCTAAGCGTTTCTTTCGAAAACTAATATACCCCTTTACGTTCCGTGTTCATTTACGGCATAGAAATAATTTGCCTTGTTCATTCGCGGCGAACGTTGTCGGGAGAAAGAATTCAACTATCGGATAGCAACTTTTCCAATTAATCTACGCCGTTGAAAAAGTGTAATAAAGAACGTAAGCAGATAACACACACACAACTTATCCAATGTCTGGTTCTTGTACAAAGTACGATAATTCGGCTTGTTCTTATCGCGAATAATACATTTCGAATGCACGATACCGGCTGGTCGACGTGTTAACAGTTTAAACTCGATGCCTGCAATAATATTAGCGCCGATATGATAGAAACTTTTGGTAATAACGAACTTGCCAAGTTATCGTCGGTATAATAGCGGTATCGATGTAGTATAGCTATAATAATCGTTAAAAACGCGACTTCTTCGCATAAAATTCTAAAATTCGTCCTTCGCCACTATGATTCGTTGGTTTTCTAGTTTTGAACGGTGAAAGTTAAAGGCCGAGCATAAACCTAGAAGTCCTAATAACTTCTTGCGCGCTCCCCTTTCGGTGATGGGACGCTTTTGATGAATTAACTGCCTGGGGTAAACTCGTATTTAAATGGAAATAATTCGTGGGATTATCGTTGTCCCTTGTCGTTATTACTTTACCGAAGACGATTAAATATTATTGGATAAGTAATTCGTTTGGTAATCGGTTCTTAAGTAGCGGATGGTGATAACTTAATTCGAGTAGGGTTCATAAATTTTAATTTGCTCATCTACATCTTTACTTTCGCGTTAATAATTGGTTCGTTCGTGATAAATAATTTTTATTTATTTCATGAAAATGTTAGGAATGGGACTGGCGCGTGTACAAGTGTAAGCATTAACCGTTTTCAGGATATAAAGTTAGGGATATTATTACGATTTAAATAATTTGGACAAGTTGTTTTCTTAATTTTTTAATAGTTCTTTCAGTTACTTTTTATCGTACAATATCTGCTTGGTTTTCACATACAAGTACGAACGAATTAAAGGCTCGTTATTTACAGGTGATGGAATATAATTTTATATATAAAAGTTTAAATGTGTGAAATTGGATTCTCTCAACCACATCGGCTTTAAACCAGTTGGTTATTGATTTACATATATAGGAGGAAGCCTGACAGTGACGGAAACCAGATCGTAACGCTTCAGTTGATTTATTAGTCTTTCCAAGGCCTGCCTAATTTCATTGCTAATTTTAGACTAACTCTTAGACGTATCGTTTGCGACATTGACGAAGCTTTTTATTTTACAAGGTTACCTTTCTTCCGAATCGTTTATCCTATAGCATTGAAACTCTCAAATTTTCAAAAGAAATAAATTTGTGATTAGGAAAAATATCTATTTCTTTTCAATTAGAAGTTAAGCGCATTGATATTTTGTCTGAATCACAAAATGTACGCGAATGATTCGCAAATAAAATATACATACATAATAATTTCTTTAATCGTGTTTCCGACGTAATGAAAATTGGGCGAATATAATTTCTCCTTTTGATACGGTTACAACTTTTGTCTACAAGAGATCCATCGAAGCAGCGCAATTCCGTCGATTCTTACCATTCGAGTTTACTTGTTGATTTCAACGCACTCACACACCTGAAACTTTGCTCACCTTTATTTTCTCAAAGTAAGAGAGCACGAGGGCCAGGTAAAAAGCAAATTTCAGGCGTAAGAGTACTGTCGAGGATGCTTGATTTCCACCTAGGTATTTATCGCGTACTTTGCCCTGCTTACCCTCGTAAATCAACTCTTTTCAAGGAAATGTTAGCTTTCATACGCTTTATCGAATTTCCGGCATCGATACTTTGAAAACGATTCGTTCCGATATAGTATCGCTTTTAAAAATTTCGCCGTTTCAAACTCTTTCAATCGTAAAAACCGATTCGCGTCTCTCGCGTGCGATATCTATAATAAACATATGAAACGTAATTCGTTGATCACAGATCTTTTTTCTTTTTTGCATATGAAAACGGTATAGCTTTTGTTCAAAAAACAGGAATCGATTCTTCGATATATATATCGAAGAATTTTACATATTCGAATATCGCTTCGCGAGCCAATACAAGAAATATTCTTCTCGTTACACAACGAACTTTACGACGCGATTTATCGCTAGATACGGTGGACTTTAGAATGGTTTGGACATTTTCCAGTCGATGTCAGTTTTTCAATGTCAACGCTCGACTGGAGATTGTTATTGTTCGTTATTCGTTGCATCGACTATGATGGATCCATAGGCCGAGGAAAGAAATCACACGCTGCGACGATAAACTGTCACGGACACACCTGAAACTTTGCTCACCCAGAAGGAAAAGTACGGGCAGAGCAAAGAGTCAGGCCCGACCGTAACGTTCGAATTTTACACTGCTGGGACATGCTCGAGTGTTTCTTCTTTTCGTTGTCACGTTGCTCCGGGCGAGGAACGCGCTACCTCTTCTCCGATTTTACGCAATAGCGCCGCCACGAGGACACTGGAAAATAGAGGCGCAGAGATTCTTCATCGAGAGAGCAGAGTAGATCCGAGGGAATGAGTTACCGGTAAGACAGGGACCTCGAGAGCCATCAGAAGTTGCGGAAAAATAGGCTGTCGGATAGTGAAGGAGAGAATCGAAGGGAAAGAAAGAAGTGAAGAGCGCGGAGAGAACTCTGCGAAGCTCCGCACTCAGCAGTGGTAGCCAAGGAATCAAGACCGTACCATGTTTCATCCTACTATTCGCTCTTTCTCCCTTTGCCTCGAGAGACGACACTCGAATCTCCATTGTTCGTGGTTCGGCTGAAACAGAATTGAAAAGACGCGTGATATTTACCAATAGATTCCATTCAGGCCGCAAATAATTCATAGAGTGACGGGGTCAACGAACGGATTCTACCAGAACGGACTCTAATCGTTTTTAAGACTTTTTTAAGGAGTTCATTGTGTTTGAAACGGTGAACTCTATGATCGATAAAACGGTGGTTCGAATGTTTGATCGTGGTATTACCCCGTTATCGCTAGAAATGGCTACGAACTTTACGAACAGTTTAGTCTTTCTATGTCTTTTTGAATTGAAATCAATTGTAACTTTTATTCTTAATCGAGCGTTCGATTGTAAAATTTAACGAGTCAGCAGCTCGGAGTAACCAGATTTTCAACAAACGCTTCTTTTCCATAAGACGATGTAAAAACATTGTAACTGTTCTGTTTCTCGTGTGTCAGAATCATACGTAATCCCATCGTTACATACACTTTGCTAAATACCTGATCGACCGTGAGCGAGGGCCCCTAAACCGATTACCACAGTTTATGCTGTGCCGTAGTAACAGCCACCCATATAAGTGCGCCTAACAGCAACTTAAATGTATCCGAAAGCCTGTTAAAGATCAATCTAATTTCAAATTAATCGATGGTTATTAATCTTCCACTTTCGCGACGATGGGAATTTCCACGGGAAAGTAATTAGCAATTTACGTTGCAACTTCAGAGTTTGAACATTTGATAGAACACCTTCACACCGGGTTTAGAGAAGATAGAAATTTTATTTAAAATTCTGGCACGACGGTACTTTATCTATATGTATATGTATATTATTATTATTATTATTATTGTTGTTGTTATTGTTATTATTATTACTATTATATATATATATATATATATATATATATATATATATATAGCGATTTCTATCTCTCGTATTCGTTGGATATTTAAGGCCTGTTATTCGCGGAAATCGGATTTTCATTAAATGCTTCTTGGAACAGAAAAAGACATTCGTAAATTCATAAAAGACATTATGGACATAATCACGGCTCATCGCGGTGCTAATGAGATTTCAAAATGTTGCGTACGACGCGCATAACGTATTCGTAAGACGTTTTTGTAGCAGGTATCGAAATAATTTGCTGAGTCACCGTATAACTCTAATTTGCCAAATGGTCACGTTGTAAAGGTTTTTCGGCCTTGTGTGCTCCTGCTCTTCCGTTGCTCTATCCGTTAAGGCCAAACCTGACCGATTCCATGTTCCAGCTCCGAAGAGATAGAGTGGTCAATTTCCACGCACCCACCAGATTTCAGGAAGTTGGTATTTTTCTATGTATACAGAGATATATATCTGATGGTTATTTGGTGTCCGTGGCAGTCTGGAAGATGGTAGCACGAAAGAGAGATCCGCCATCTGCAGACGCAGTTTGTCAGAGGGCAAACTCGGTGTCCAGCAGCGGAGAGTATAGCGTTACGGTTGGATGTCAGTGACCGGAGCATAAACCCAAGATAGTTTCACCATTACATCGACGTCTTCCTTCTTGGCTTGGCTCCTTTCTGTCGGCCTGTACCATCCGCACAGCCACGCACGGTCGCTCGTTCGTCGTGGCCGCGACACCTGAGTGTCTCCAGTTGCAAATGCACGCGTCAATAAGCTGCTTTCCACCTCGAGGATTCTCTCGACCGAACCAAAGATTCGTTTCCTCGATCCGGTACGATTCGTCGTTCAGTTCGATCGAAGCCACTTGAAAGTTGAATGGAAACTCTTTTTACCGATCGTAACAATCGATTGTTCGATTAATCGTTGGTTTCGTTCTATGGTTACTATGGTGCTGTTCCAAAAGAGAAATTCGCGTTTTGAATTTAATTAGGTTCGCGATTTTCATTAGCGCGATCAGAGCTACTAAACGAAAGACGAGCCAACCACGCGATGACCTACTCTCTTCATTCCGCCAGCCATGATTTACTATCGTTGAATGTTTAATCGAATGGTTAATGGAAATTCGTTGGCTTAGCCGTCGTGATTACTATCTCTATTTTTGGAAAATTAAGTTCGAGTTAAGATGATTTCGATTCGGGATAAAAACAACGATCGTTCGATCAGACCTTTCTTTGATTCGCTGATTAGCGATATGACAAAAACCAAAGGATTGTGATAAAAGATGGGAGAAAACTTGCGAATTCGAAACATTATTTTTACGAGGCGCTTAGAGCGCATATACAATAATAATATTAATAACACGCAAGTGAATCGAATTGTGTAATTGACGGTGTAAAAAGATCCAAGCCAGCTTGTTTCCGATTACGTGTAACATGGTAGGAGATTCGATCCAACCGTATCTTGTGTAATTGGCACACTTTACATCACCTCCGTACTAATATCTTCTCACGCGTACTAATAAGGATCATATAAAATTACGTTCGTGAAATTCTATAGAGAAACTAATACGTTCGATGTTTTTATTAACTTGAAAACCGTGTCTCTTCTTCACAGGTTATATAACATTTTAAATCATGGAAATTCGGTAAATTAGAAATACGGAATCTTAGCTACGGAAAGCATAACTTTTGATAAAAGAGAGGAAACTCGTATCAGTACTAACTAATGAAAAACGAATCTAATTGAAATCGTCATTATCGCGTATAATCGAACGGTACCAGTTGAGAGTTAACGCGAAACAACAATTCATTTCTTCTTACCTGTTACGATACAAACGATTGTCTCTGAATAGCAATAGAGTATCGTTATCTTTATGCTACCCAAATATTTGTTAGAAATTCAGCGTATTAATCGATTTGACGAGCAGTGGTCATAAAATTGAGTTTCGCCTCGGACGAGGTCGGCGACAACGTCGGCGATCGGGAAGAAACGAAGCTATGGTCGATCGATAGACGCCGAATTGTTGAGCCCTGTGCATCATAAAGGCTAACGACCGCAGGCAGTTTGGCAGCGTTTGTGAAAGCGGTCTTTCTTCGAAGTAATGCAGCCGGAATCATGCGATGACGAGAGCGATTATGAACGTGCCAGCGAACGAAGGGAGACAGAGTGCGCTTTTATTTGGTATGCGTGGATGCGTGTTTGCGTGAACGAACGGGGATCAGAGTGAATCAGGAGGAGAGTCCGAATGACAGCAAAATGACGAGAGGAAAGAATAAACGTCAAAACGGAGAAGAGAGAAAGGTGAGACAAAAATAGAAAAATAAAAGAGAGCGTCTTCGAGTATGTCGTAAATAGACTTGAATCTGAGTTTGGCGTGCTTTATATTGTATAGAAATTTGCAACGAAACAAAGGGAAAGGAAAGATGGGATGGGGAGATAGAAATGGCAATAGGGAAGAACGCATATACGGTTAAAAAAGTCACGTCAGATGCTCTGAAATGACTTCGTCGCCACTTTATCTAGTTGCCTCTGTCCGTAACCAGATGCCGCGCCGTGAGATGTTTGTTTGGATATCTATATACACAAAATGTGACAGGAAGCCGGAAAAAAAGACGAACAAGGAGAAAACTAGCGAAAAGGGGGTCAGTAGCAGCGCCACCGGCATCAGCACGGAAGGGTTTAAGCAAACATTCGTAATTACACGATCGTTTAATATGTATGGGACTTGCGCGTGACCGTTTGACGCACGCGTAGCTTCCAAAAGCGGCAGTCTGAATACACGGCCATTAACAAACGGTGAACTATGGAACTTTCGATACTACCGAAGGGAAACGAGAATGGATTAAAAATCGTGGAATTAATCGAACAGCGTCAAACAGATCGTACAAATTACACTGTTGCAAGATAAAAGACAAATTGTTTCCGTCGATGGTAGAGCGATTACTTTTGCGTGCGTTAAACGTACGTAACGAAATAGAAATATCGGAAAGGAAGAAACGAATAACGTATCCAGGGACGAATCCGGTTTAATCCATTAAATACTAACGATACGTAATTTTTTCTCAGTCGATCTTTATCCGCTTCTTCGTTCTATATGCCGTAAGATTCGTCGACGAAGAACCTGAAAGGAGAGTTCTATTTTCTTTCATTTATTCATCGATCTTCTTGCGACAAAATTTACTCCTAGTAAATGTTCTTCGTTTAATCGATTATCTCATAGACTGTTCGTAGAGAGGTGCGAATGATGTTTGAAACAAGCTCTTAACGGTATAAAAATTGATGTGCTTCGTAATTACGCTTATGTAGTACGAGCTGGACGAGATTTATCGACCTTCTCGAGTTTCAAAGAGGACAAGCTACTTTCCCAAGGCATTTTTAACGATCGTCGTCGGAACATAAATCATCGTTTTCCCGTGATTTATATATGTTAGCGTCTCGTGTCACGGAGGCGTGGCATAGGCGTGAATCCCCGTAGTGTCTGCTTCTAATTTAATTTATTACATCAGCCCATCAGCGATCCATGACGGTATTAAAGATCCTGTAAATTATTCACGCTGGATCGTGCTCGGTAGTATGTAATTCCATTACGGTTGATTATCCGTTCGGATAACTGCTATTCGGTTTAGATGGATATAAAGTTCGTTTGATACTTGTATTCAGTGGTGTAGCTTACGAAAACTGATATAGGAGCTTCGAGACACCGTTATTATCGTCCTTTTCGAGCGAATTAGGATCAGTTATCGATAGGTTATTGTCGTGTCAGTGCTCGAGGTAATAGAATGATGTGTTTGAAAGCGTGTATTGATCTGTCAGTCTCTCAAAGACAGTATGGCAAGTCGTTCAATATGATAAATATCTTAAGCTATTATCGACGGCGCGTTTTTACCACGAACTATGATCTCGTTCGAGTCATATCTTTCGAGTTAAATCAAGACGTCGATCTAAGAATTTAACGAGACTAATTTTTATTTCCGCGTTATTTATTTAAAGTTATGGAAATTATACGTTGTTTGAAATACCGAGAAGCGCATCGAACCTAGATCACGTACCATCTTCGATAACAAAGCTAAAAACCTTATTATTCCGTGATTTTTAGAGAAACTCGAAGAGAATACTCCGTATCGTTATGAAAGGTGAATTTCTAGAATTTTGCTACCAGTTTCAAACATGACCATAGAAATAACGAAAAAATAGGTTCTTTGTACGCGAAGGTTTCGAGCTTAAAATTAACAGCGTTTCGAGCGAAAAATTAAAGAGCCCTCGTAGCTTGATAACAATCCGAGATTCATCGTTACATGGAAAAAAGGTACGAGCGATGGCGGAAGTGGGGAAAAGGGGTGTAGAGAGGTAGAGAGGAGGGCGGAAGAAAAAGAGGAGACGAAAGAATGCGAGGAGACAAATGGGGATGTGCTTGGAAACTTTCAATGAGAATAAACGAAACTGTGCGCCCTTTCGTTCGGTCGCGTGAGCATTCTTTCCATCCGTGTGCGTGTACAAGGATGCGAGAGAAAAGAGGAATTCTAGAATGCAGAGACAAAAGAAAATGGAGTACGAGCAAGAAGCACTAAATCTAATTGCCCGACGACATCGTCATGGGAAACGAACGAACGACGAGACGTTCTTGTTCCACATTTTCCTTCTCCTCCTCTTTCCCTTTCTTTTTCTTCGTCTTCTTTCCTTTTTTTTCTTCTTCAAATCTATCGTTTCAATAATTCATCGAACGCTCTTCGATGTAAATGGCTACGTTGATTCTTGATAGTTGCCGCTTCGAAATCTTTTGCCATTATAATTCGGATTGCGTTCTTTCTTCTTTTGTGTTTGCAAGAATTTCGAAAGAACGGAACGATACGGAAAGCTTTTCTTCCGTATAAAAAATAAATCTGTAGTTTTCACGCGATACCTAATTTTTGCACAAAGTCGTGTGCTTTTGGAAAAATTCACGTTTTCGAAAAGACTGATGGAGCAATTCTGCTTACGGATTCGTGTACCTGACGAATATTGCGGAACAAAATTCGCGTTGGACAGTGAAGTTTAAAAAGCACTGTTGAGACATCCAAATAAGACGAAAAAATACCAAAATGTGTACTTGCGTGCGAATCGTGGAAAATAACCGAAAATGGCACCAGGAATTTTCTTAGTATATTTTCGACACCGTATAGATCTGGTGAAACGCCAGGCGTAAGATTAAAAAAGAAAAGGCAGTGTGCCATTGGACTAATCAGGCTGTCGCAAGATCTCAATGACGCGAGCTTCTCCGCGAGGCGAAGCTTCGGTACCGGTGTTAACCGGCCGCGTCTTCGAAGAAACAGGAAAATTGGACGCAGATGGGATTTAAAGGAAGAAGAAACGAGAGCCGCGTGTACGAGGGGATTCATGCAGCAGGCACATGTGACTTTTGTTGGCAGGCTGTGCCCGCTAAGGCAACCAAGCGGAAGAACGAGTTTTAATTTCTCGCGTCCGCGACTCATGACCCCGGGGAATCGTCCAGACTTTTTTTCTTTGTTGTCACGATCGAAGTGGGTCAAGCCTACTACTTCTACCTATTAGACGCGCGCTCGAGCTACTATTGTCATCGTCGTCGCTGACATTCTACGTCATCGAAATCTGTTTGCAGGACCAGAGAATGAATACCTTTAACGAATCTAGTAACCGAGAATATTCATAGATAGGAATGCCAGTTATTCGTATCTATAACTAGGAAAGAAGCGGCTGAAAGTTTTAATCAAACTGTTAGTAACTACCGAAGTAAGTTGTTGGGTAAAAAGTTTGAAATCCTATTTCATAATAGCATGCATAATTTGACAGGGATTCGACGTGGTACCTATGAATACGTAATCCACTGGTACTAATGGAAACCATAAGCAGAACCACACGTAGTTTGCTATATTACCTATATATATATAGATAGATAGATAGATATTATTATTATTATATAACGTACAATACAATACGTCATATTATAAAATACACGCTGCATCTTTTTCAAGATCTTCATCGCTTTATTGTTAACGCGTGAACGCAAAGATTTTGAATTTAATCGGACATCCGATTTAATTAATATTCAGGGTACTAGGCGATGGAATTTAGTCACAATAACGAACAGCGATTTACGCGCTATCGCGCTTGCACAGACTTTTAGCCGCCAAGGTAACAGCCGTCTATAGAACGAGCGGTTCGATCGAATCGTCATTTCGTTCAATTCGTTGACGAATTCAAAATGCTTAACTCGATCTCCACGATTGTGCTATAAACCGGTCGGTAACGTCCGTAAGTTAAGAAACGCTCGACTCGCAAGCAACAAAACGACCAGCCACAATAATGCAGCAGGATACCGAAGGGACGAGTCTCGGGTTTCTTAAGCAGATTTCGTGTTTTTGCGCGACGAGAAGGAAACTCCATTTGTTATATCGTAACGGAAATCGTGGACGTAACACGCGTCACGTTTAAACGTGGCGACGCAACAACGCCACGTCCACTATTTCCCGTTTAGATGCGTACCCCACGATAGATAAGAAGGCGACAGGATAAAACGAAAACGCCGGCTAACGTGTAAATTTTAAGTACTTCCCATTCCCCGCGTAAACTGTATTCCCACTTATCTCTCACTCTCGCCTCGTTCCGGTAGTCAGCCCGCGTCTTCCTTCAACTTCCGTCCTTTTCACCCTCGAATTTCCATTTTCGCTTCAAGTTGGCCGACTGGCGCAAACGCGATACGGAAAGACGAAGGAAGAGTCAGGAAGCGGAAGAAGGAACGAAGGTTCGAAGGCCGTTTCGTCGCCGCTCACCGCCAAAGTTTTGCGAAAAAAGTCGTTTCGATCGAATGGAATCGTCGTCTTTAAGCGGCGAATCGGGCAGACAGCCGGTTCTCTGTTCCAGCTGTTTCTTTCGGAACAACGTTCTATTATCCCCCCGTGCACCTCCCACGGGGGATTACCCGCAAACGTCTCCCTCTCGGAAATTTTCCGATGACAAACGAGCCGTTAGAGAAGCGTACGGATTTAGATTTCGGCTCCGCTTCGTCGTTTGCCGCCTGGTGGAAATTTTTCTACCACACTAGCACCACACTAGCACCACCTCCCGACCAGTTACCACGAAATACCACGAAGGGAATAGGAAGGGGGAGAATAGTGGACGAGCGTGTGTGTGCGCGCGTGTAAGGGCTGAGAGTCGAGAAGTTTCTCTCGCGGTAACTTCATTCTAATTTCCAACGGGAACGGGCTTAAGAGAAAAATAATTCACCGGATATTTTCGAATAAATTTCCTGCACGCAATGGGAGAGTCTGCGGAAGCGAAAGAAAAAGAGGGTTTAAAGGAAAAAAAGGACGACGCGGCGTTAAGCAGCCAACCCGGTTTTCTACGGGGGTGTAAATTATGCTCTTCTTACAGGCCGCTACGCGGCAGTTTTCACTCTATCCGGTACCGGCCGGCCAGCGTGTATTTATGTTACGAGTTATTAAGAGAAAGTTTCAGGTTTTACGTCGACCAACGTCCCACACGATGAGCTCGCTGGAGAAACGGCCTGCCGGTCTTCCAGGCGATATTAAAGCCTGCTACGAGATAATCGAATCGCAAGACGCGCGTTTAGAACAAAGAGTTCATTTTGAAATCATCCGATCGTTACCTTCATCCGAACGCTTCCCGATCCACGAAACATTTTTCCATAGAAATAAAAATTCCGTCTCTTTGTAGAAAGAAACGTCAGCGACGACCCAGGTTTACCTACGCGGCATTAAAATAAGAGAATCGATTGTGCGTTACCGCAGACTGAGATCATTTTTCGCAGATCCGCTTCCTCTCGCAAGCTCCAACGAAAACATCGCGTTAAATTAAATTCAGCAAATACATTTGCAAAGTTTTGTATGTAGCGTTCAACGTGCACGGAATTCGTTTGCTTCGCGGAAATCGTGTTTCCTCCCCTGCCGCGCGAACTAGCGATTGCTTCCGAACACCGATGGATCGCGTGGTTGTTTCGTGTAAAACGATTTCGACGAGTTCTACGCGGTCACGTTTCTTTTTGCGAGTTGCCTTCGAAACTTCTCATTGTACGAACTATAAAATATCGCTTTGACGATCGACGTTTCTTTTACCGATGAACGTTGATAACTTTCCAACAGCTGAAAAATAATAATTGCTCAGCTTCGCCGCCGTAAATAAACCTCTCGAATTTATCGTTTAAACGATTATTTCAGAAGCTTTATTTAGACTGTTTCTTTAAACGTTAAATATTTGACCAGAGTACACGATTATGAGAGACCCAGAGTACTACTCGAAAGGGAGAATTTGTTCGCTCTGCCACGAGAAGATCAAGCGGAGTCGGTTGTGGAATCAGCATCGAATTACATACACGGACGGATGAGGCAAGGAAGATAAGCGTAAGAAAAGTCCTACACGAAGGCAGTTGTTCGGCAGTTATTTCAGAAACCAGGCTTCAGAACCATGCTGTCGTCCCTCTGAAACCGCTATCGAATGTCTTTCGAGTGACTCGGCTCTCTCGATCTCCTCCTGTCTTGTTCGCTTTTGGCAAAATCGATCGATCTGCCGACAGATAAGATTATACGGTGGAGCGATCGTAAAGGAATACCGCAAACGCGTCGCGTCGGTGCTCGTCCTCCGGATTCTTTTGCACCTTCGTCCCTATCGATAACAATGATCGCACGATACGCGTAAGAAGCCTTATGCGCTAAAGGATCGCACAGGAAACTGGGAAAAAAAACGAAAGGGACGCAAGGGACGAAGAAGGATCGTGCAAATTTAACGCCGAGCTGCGTTCTACGCGGCAAGGTTCGATCGAACGAAACGCGAGTACAACGTTTAGCTCAGAGCATAGAATGTGGATAAAGCTCGAAGATATTAACTAATAAGCGGTTAAGATAAGAAATAAAAGGAATAGGAAGAAAAATGAAATTTATCGCCTCCGTTCGACCAAAAGACCGAAAGTCGATGATAAAAATAAAAATTGACGGAAGCTCGTAGAGGTAATATCGGGCGAACGAGAATAGCGACGCACGTACTTGGTAATTCGAGAGGAAGCGGGGTCGACATCCTGTTTTAATATATTTCCGGAAGGTTACTGCTATCGAATCGCACGAGTTTGTGGTTTCGACGCTTCGTTGCTTTTGCATCCTTCACCACTGCCACCATTGATGTCATCGTCGCCATCCCCTTCCTTTGTTTTTCTCCATTGCCTTGTTAGACTCAAAAAGTTCGTAAACATCGATCGGTCCGTCGATCGATCGATGAAATATCTCGCCAACCAGAAATTTCGAATTCGTATTTATACGGACAAGAATCGTTTATATTTATACCCTTTGATCCGAATTACTTTCTTTCTACTCTTTCGTATCGCTAATACTTTTATTACAAAATCAACGCTACGTTAAAGAGCTATTTTCGCTTTCCAAGAGACGCTTACAGAGCGAATAAAACAAACGAAAGAAAATTGGTCGACCATCCAAGGACCCCTTACCAGGGAGAAAATTATTGTGTTTCGCGAGAATAAAAGTTCAGCGGCTTGGCGTACGAAACAATTTCCCGACGTAAAAAGTTCAAATATCTGCGTATGACTGGAACGGCGCGACGCGTAACTCGTTCGCAAAACGCGGAGCAACTTTTTTCCAGGGAGTCTTAACTTGTAAACTTTATTCCCCCATAGTTCGCCTTAAAACCGTCGGGCTTGAACAAATCTTCGTTGAGATGGCATCGCTTCTTAATTAAAATGCAACCTACGTACAAATATTCGTCGAGCAGCAGGCTGTGTTTACCTACCAGCCGAAAAAGAAGAGACCGAACAAGAGAGGGCGAAAGATAGTAAAAGGAAGATGGCCAGATATGGGAACGTTTACCCGCAGCGGTTGAATTTTACAGGAAGAAACGATCGTAACCGTTGATTTCGGTCACATAGTCGTGGCACGAGCAGAGGGCTCCACGAGAAAACCGAGGTTATCATGACCGGCATGACAAACCATGATTACAATAATTCTTTCCTTTATTCAAACAACAGACTTCCTCTTTCATCTTTCTCGACGATCTCGAACGCGCTCACCTCACTTTTCGGATGCTAATGGAACGAGAACGAACCGCGAGCCAACGACCTGAAAACGCTTGGAAAGTTTAGTTGCCGATTTTCTCGATTTCTCTCGAACTATCCTACGATCGCGTAACACTAGAGATAAGGGAGATATGTATTCGAGGCAAACTTAAATATTAGCTTCTCCAATTAGAATTCCGATATTACAGCTTTCGCGTGTCGGAAACGACGTTTTCCGCAAACATTATCTTTGAGAAATTAAGACTCTTTAGACGGTAAAGCGGAATTATAACATAGAATTTTCAAAGTCTCTATCGAAATCAAGGGGGGAAAAAAAAGGGAAAGGAAAGGGAAAGGAAAGGAAAGGAAGACAATAGGACAAATGATCGGTGGTTCGGCAAAAATCGTGCAATTCTGATAGATTTGGAGCGATTCGGAAGGCCGAAGAGCATAAATTGTGAGAGGGATGCGCGTAGCACGCGGTGATCGAAATCATTCTCTACGCGTCTGTACGCGAAGGATCGAACGGGGCGAGGTATCGTTACCGAGTCGCAATTAAAAGAATCGCTTCTCTTCCCTTCTGTAAAAGTCGATAGCAGAGCAGATGCTGAACCGGCGTAAAGAAACCTTTCGATCGAAGAAGCCTCTTTACGACAAACGTTGATTGGCCTTTCACGTTATTCCTCCGTCAGCGGCATAGCCTTCGTAAATGACAAATTTCTTTGAATCTTTCCGAAGCTTGAAAAAAAGCTTTCCTATTATCATTATCGCCCATCGTCCGTGCGCGCGCCATTACGTTCGTGGAAAACGTTTCGAGCAGACTCGAGCACAGCAAGAAAAAACAAAATACATAGCAGGAAGAAAAGGGTTGAGAAAAATGAAAGGGAAAGAACAAATCGACAGACGTGTACAATGTGGAAGAGAAAAAGGAAAGTTTTCTCCCTCGTCTTGAAAAATTTCCCGTTTCCTGCGTGTATTCGACGCTCGACGAAGTGCCACTCGACGTTCAATTTCACGTGAACACACGCCGAGGAGCGGTTCTTTTCCAGCGATAAACAGATTCCGTCGTAAAACCGTGAGCTCGCGCATAGGAGTCTCGATGGTACGCGTTGGATAAGTGGCACGAGCCTTCCTTTCTTCGCTCTCTTCGTTTCGCGGTGGCATGGCGATGGAAAAGTCGTGGAAACCGAGTGCAGACGAGTCGCGTCTGTTGAGATTTTTTCTGCGCAGGAGTTACTTTCGAACTAAAGCTAATACCGATGACGGCTGCGCTGCTGTCACGCGGGGCAAAGGAAACGGTCGCGAGATGACAGAGAGAAAGAGAACAGCGGATCTAAAGTGGCGTTCGCGAATGAGAAAGAGGAAGTCTATGACCTGACGTTTATATGGGGTGTCTCGCGAACGTCGAATCGATTCGGCTCGATGGCACCGATGTTCAATTAACTTGTACGGTATTTCGTTTCAATTGAAAACCTTCGTTTCTGGTGTTTACATCGTTTACCATTCCGAATGCTTTATGGCTCGTGCAACGTCGTGTATTGTGTTCGATAAGCCGCCTTTCTCCTATAAGAAGCAAGCAAAATTTCACTCGTAAAGATTTAAACCGTCTTTGGGTATTTCCACGAAAAATAAATTGCGAAATAAGTCGACCTGTCGAGCAACGCGAAACACCGAGAAAATCGACATCAGCGCAGATTATTCCATCTAGCGCGAAGCAAAAAATCCAGCTGGAAAAAGTTCTTCTTCTATAAAAGCGTCTGTTCCGTGATTCGTCAAACACCGAGCCGAGGACGATTCCACGTACGAAATCGAGGAAACGAAACGAAAAAAGGGGAAAAAAGAGACGTTGGACACGCGATAAGTCAGAAAGGACGAGCGTAGTGAAACAAACGAACAAAGCAGAGCTGCCGGTATCTACCGGATGGGAATATTCGAAAAAAAGAAAATGAGAAAAGAAAAAAGACGAAGGATCGTTTTGGAAAACGCGAGAATCGGATAAGGGTCGTTAGATCGGACACCCTGTATACCCACGTAATACCGCAGAAAGTCTGTATCGTGTACAAAGCCAGGCTGGGAGAAAGAGGAAGAGTGGTGAGATGAAAAGAGAGTCCGGAGGAGAGGGGCGAACGAAAGAGTAAGAGAAAGAGGTGAGAAAAAGGGATAGAGAGAGAAAGGTGGAGGACGATAAAGAAGGATGGATGGCGATGCCGATGTCGATGCAGGAAGAGGGAAAGAGAGGGCAGACTATGCCCGATAAAAAGCCCTGATTCCCACGAGCGTGGATAGCCTACGATGAAAACCTCTCAGCTCGCCGACCACGGCACGGCATTAGAACGTCCACGAGTACCATGTCGGATTTTTCGTTCGCAGACACTATAGCTAACAGCGTAGAACGAGAAAGACAGATACGAGACAGCGAGAGCGGCGGTAGCAGCAGCACCACCACCACCAAGCATCCGCGTAACGATTCGTTCTCATTGTACGTGTTTACTAGGCTATGATTATGTAATCACTGGCAGCTCCTACGAGTTTGAGCATCGTTGAAATCGTCATTGTCTTGCTGGTTGAAGACTTCTCGCTCGAACGTTTTCCCTTTTCCTTTAACGCTCGTCTCCATGACGTGTTCGACGGTAAACGGAATTCCAGCTTCCCCTGGTTCGCGCGAAATGACGCGAAACGCCAATTGCTCTGCCCGAGACGAGCACTTGCGATCGAGTTGTTAGATGGTCTGGACGGCCGAAAGAAACGAGAAGGAGATGCGTTTAAACGGACGAGTATGGGACACTCTGTTCCACATTTCCGAAGATGTTATAGAGATTGCGGGCTTTTAAAAAAGACGAAGCATGGATACGAACGAGTCAAATTGCGTACAAAGCGCGAAACATACGCACCAAGTTTGCCCGAAGATCGTCGTAGACACGCGTTATATCTTTGAAAAATAATTCGAAAGTCTGAAGTTTCTCGCTCGAAATACAAAAGGAATTCTGAAAGCGGAGAAAGATGAAAACAGGAGGTGAAAGGCTCTGGTATGTTAATCGGCTCCAGGTTGAAATTAAGGAAACAAGAGGAGAATGAAAAAAGAAATATCATTTCTCTGGAGTTTTATTCCAATTCCTCGAGTGCGTCTGTCGGTAATCACTACGCTGGATTTCTTTTGTAGAGTATTATGGAGGAAGAGGAAAGTCGTCTCTCTCTCTCCCTCTTTCTCCTCTCGTCTTTTATATTCCCTCGCTATCGTGTTACAATCAATCGCTTTGTCCCGTCGACGTTGTGCAGTCTGTTTAAGCTGATGCTCGACTAACAATATATTCGACAGAGGGAACAGAATGTTCTTCCGTGAAATCGATGCACGGTTGTTTCTCGGCCCTGGCGTCGGATAAAATAAAAGATGCCTTCGAACTCGAGCGTAGGATAATGCGACAAGGTGTGTGCGCACAACCCTCGTTCGATCGAAAGCTTCGCACGGGGATGCGTATTCAGCGGGCGCCGCGCAAAATTGACACGCTCCCGCGCCGGAATCCCGTGACAACCTGTACCTCCAATTTAAACGGTTCGACGGAACGAATGGAAAGGAAATTTGGAGTCTATTGTCCTCCAAGAAAGAAATAATTCTCGAGATTTACAACTCGGCGAACCTGTAGCCGGCCTTGGAATTATATCCTCTTCGAAATTTATGATTCCTCCGACTAACTAGAAAAGTTACTTTTCAAATTTTATTCTCTGTCGGGAAGAGAAAGAAAGATTGCGTTGAAACGCAAGGAATTGAGGAACGTTTGATGCAACGGTGATCAAGCTCCGAATCATGAACACGAAATTGCACAGTATCACGCGTTACGACCACCTCGCGAAACCAATCACCAGACGCTGTAATCCGACGATGTTCGTTGGATTTTCAATCTCCCGAGCCGCGAACCGTTAATCTCCGCGTGTATTACCCGAGCGTGTCTAGCGGTAATTGTCTAATCACTGTTATCCGTTTAATTGCATAGCGCGTTATGCGTTTCGTGCGCGCTCCGTGAATTCAGCGTTCGTGGATTCTAAAATAAAAAAAAGAGGAGGTTAACGTCGGTTGGTTCGATCCGCAGAATGATAGCAACGAATCGCTCGAGAAATCGATAGAACCAAATCGTTTTGGTAGAAGAAAAGCTCCGCGCGCAGAAATTTCTGGCAATATCTCGTGCAAGAAACGGATGGACAAGAACTCTGAAATATATCCAGCCGGCACAAGCAGCGATACCACCGCCGCTTTTACTATCTCCGTCGCTTTCTTCTCCTTCTACGATCTTTTACGATCCGCACCGTTACGCGCGTAGGTACGACCTTACCACCGCATAGTAAAGTTTTTTTTTTTCAAGAGTCCCCGAACTACGGTTGTACGGCTCGGTAGAATCGAAAGTAAACCGGCATTAAGGGTATTCGTATCGATGGAACGGCAAAAGTCTGGTCAAGATCGATCCTCGCTCGACTCGGAGCCAACTGTGTTCGACCACCTTAACCGATGTTAAGGATTAAAGCTTCGATGGAAAGCGATCGATCGTAAGTGGATAGGCAAGGAAATAGGGAATGGAGAGACGGAAGGGTCGTCCGAGTTCCTTCGTGGAAAGAAATCCGGTGGCGTGATTATCGGGCAGACACGATCGAGGAATTGGAATCACGCTTGAACACGGTATGGCCGTTCTTTCTAATCCGCGACGAGACAAGAACCGGTCGATAAGCGCGCTATATATCAGAGGCCTGGAGTACGCCGACGGGGATGAGAAAGCTGAAAGGGCTACCGGTGAAAAAAAGCCAGCGAAAATCTGCAGGCGTTTGCCCTACATTACCCTTCCCGCGAAAATTTCTGATATTTCGCGTTACTACCTGGCTCCTGTATCTCTATACGAAACGTATGGAATTCGAGGAGATCAACGGAAGCGGATTGGAGGTAGAGGCCGGAAAGCTGGAACATCTGAAATTCGAATTGGAAGAAGGATCGAATCGAGTAGATTCTCCGTGTGTCGCTTCGTCATTCGTGCGGTGATATTCTTCTGGTAACTAGATTATCGGAGTAAGTTGAAAAGGAATTTCGCTCGATGGAATGGCTCGAAGGAAAATAGCCTATGTTACTGTACTCGGAGAAATTCTCGGAGAAATTGCCCACGTTCGATTCCGAATAACCGATTCAAAATGTTTTTCGATATTTTATTCGGGTATCGAGCGGTTGCGTGAAATCGTCGACTGGAATTCGATATTTCGTCGAGGTACGAAAGGGTTCCGACGAAACTCGATACATTTTCATTTGCATAAGCTGCGTGGAAACTTTGCGGGCTATTCGCAATTTGTATCGTTGGTGTGTGTGCTCGAATATTTACTTACGGAGCAAATTAAGTTTTCTTACTCGTATCTTTTATTTCCTTCGTTGAGATATTTGTCGAATATTTCAGCGAAGAGTCCAGCCTAGTCCGGTTTGTTCCTTTTTCTTTTCTTTTTTATCAGAATATATCGATCAAATTGGAAATAATAATCGTAAAATTCTACCGCTTTCTAAACGAAAGCGTACCGTACAAGCTAAAATTTATATAAATAAACATAAGTACGACGCAAGCATCGAGAACTGCGAACCTTTTTCAGAAATCGAGCGGAAGCTTCCTTTTAAATTTCACGAGAAACAAGTACATGGAAACGGCGTGCCCGTTTCAATTTAAATATCAATTGGTTCGGCGAAGAAGATAGACTATGTTGAATGAACGGAACGGATTAAACGAGCCGAGAAATCAGGTGAAAGGTTGAGATACAAATGGATGCGTCTGAGAACAGCAGTCAGCAAGGCTGAAAGAACCCAGAGCCGTTACTGCTCGTACTTCCAAGGGAAAAAGAGATACGAAACGGTTTATTCTCAGCTCGCGCGTATTTTCTTTTGGATCGAGATGCAGCGGCGTTTCTCCAGAGAATGTATTATTTCTCATTGCGAAGATGTGGATCGATAATGTTCGTCTCGTTTATACAGAAGGCTCTCTGTGGCAGACATTCGTTCCATGAACATTGTGATGCAACGCGTTGTGACTGATTGTCCTTCGTTCGACTGAAAAGCCTTTGTCACCGTATACATACACGCTCTTTGCTGAACGCGTCAGCTTCCGGAGACGTGCAATCGCAGGCGCGGTAAACCGAAAACCGAAAGAGTAATCGACCTGCCCGTCCAATTCTTACGTTCTGACAGAATCTCTGTCGCTCGTCCAACGAAATTACGTAACACGTAAGTACGCGATTCGTCCGTCTCCTCTTCTGAAAATGCATTCGAGATTTCTCTCGAATACTTTTCCAGTATCGCTTCCAAAAGCCTTAATTCCATTGTCGAGTGTTTTAGTTGCCGCTGAAACTCTTAACGTCAATTTCGATAAGTCGATCTCTCGAACTCTCGACGAACACCCTCTTTCATCGCTGCGCGGTACGGCGCGGCGGAGTAAAGTAAACCGAGACTTTGCACCCAAAGAAATACAATGACCCGCTTCGAAGGCTGACCGAGCTCGATTGTTCGAGCCTGCCAGCTCGCCATATAAAATCCAAGAATTACAGTTGAATGTAAGTGGAGTTACCGTTCAATGAATTTATAGGGGCTGGCTTAATTTCAAGCGTCAGCTTAACTCGCGGCGAAGGGTAAATTAGATAGAAGAAGACGACTCTCTTCCATAATTTAATGCGAGGAACTCTGCGTTTACTCTGATGCTTTAATTCCAACCACTCGGCGCGCGCTCTTCGGCAAAGGAAAATTGAGGGTCCGTTGATAAATCGAGATTACGGGCTAACCGTTGCCTCGAGCTCGCTACTTTCTATGGAAAGAATGGCACGGGCATAGCCATGAGAAATCGTTGCTCCACTCCGCTTGTTATCTTTCTGTAGAATATAGAACGTAAATTATACGAGCACAGTGGTGGTAATCTCGAGGAAATCGGAGGAATCCTGCGTAATATGTATATGTTTCGAAGATAAGCGAAGCGATTGTGACGCAACTTGATTCGTCGTGTTCTTAGGATTATCGACAGGAATATTATCGGTACGCTGGTACATAATTTCTTCGATTCGTGCGTGCTGCTTACCAAAATCTCCAAGTATACGATTTTCGACTCCCAATTTTCCCGATTTGTACCTGCAACAAAAAAAGACCAATTATATTATTAATACGGGTGCAGACGTTAAGATTATTAGCTTTAAAATGCCTCTTTATCGCTGGAAGCATTCGATGATACGAGTTTGCTAATACCTTTTCCGCCATTAAATACGATACTTGCGCGAATTTCTTCGTGTATTTTTTCCCGTTTACCTACTCCCGAGAGGATATATAATATGTATCCATCGGGGACCTTATACCTCTATCGGATAAATAAATCATCTTCGATTTTACTGTGTGTTGTGAATAAAACAGGACGTGAAATTGAATTCGCTTACAATTAATAATTTCTTTGTGTCGATAATTATCAAATACCATTTCGCAATATCATTTAATCAATGCGCCAAAGTCAAACTATATTTTGTTGTATTCGATCCTGCTGGAAAATGGAACCCACCATAGTCGAATATATTTGATTTTGTTGCTTAAAAGTTTCTTCGTTGATTATTAACTATGGTCAATTATGATCATTCGAGTAAATGGATTTGACATAATTAATTCGTTTAATCCTTTTGTTAAATATCGCTTATCGTACACGATATTAAAGAAAGAACAGACCTATATTATCGAGGGAAAAACATTCGATTATCACTGTACGATCATCTTTGTCAATTTGAATAGAACACAGGTTGCTACGTAACGATACATCGCTTGACTCTCGACACGTGTGAAAAATGAGAACGCAAACACTCGTGATTAATTACAACATACGTTGTTTGTTCGCTTATTTATCCTTCGAACTTTTGGCAGAAAAAATATCCGTAACACGAATTCTTTCCACTCGATTTTGTCGTATAAAGCTTTCGAGATTTGCCAAAGTGTCGAACTAATAGCGGATAAATAATGGATTTTTCGTTTCTTCCATAATTGAAATTTGCACACCTTTTAAAGAATAATATGCTGTAATAGTGGAATAAAATTCGTAGAAAGGAGACAGAAGAAATATTTAGTCGTCAAATCAGTGAAAGAATCAACAACAAGAAATACCATTTCCCTGGATGACATGGTCTGAAAAGCAAACAAACGTATCGGCGACACGCAGGCAAATCTGGATATTACTTTGGTACATATTTCGTATTTCCAGTGCTCTTGAGCGTAACGCGAAACCTCTCCCTACAAATTCGATGCAGTTTGAGATAGTAGCGGATCACACAGGAATTCGGAAGGGTAAAGTCGGGGGATATAGGGCAAAACCAACCGGAAGAAAAATCCAGATTTTCAATTTGTCGAATACATACGAAAGACGACAGAATCTCGATTCTATGCACATTTTTCGAGACCGATCTCCGTGAATCTTTCATCAATGGCTAAACAGACGATCTCCTTTTCTTAATTCTACTCTCTTAATTCTACTTTCGCTAACGACAGAGTTGTAGCCTCGTTACCCTTCCGTATGCAGATATACGTTTTCGCGGTCCGTTGACAAATTGCAGTTAAACCGAAGAACTGGACTAAAACGCTTGAGATGTTGATATCGATAAAAATAAAAATTCTTTTGAAAAACATTCAAAAGAGAAATTTTGCTTGGCTCGTCGATTCTTCGAATTTCCTAGCAGAAACGTATAATGCTGTAATAAATAATCTGGATATCTGGAGAATAGCAAACGCGGGGTTGGAAATATTTTAAATGCGTCTATACACGAACAAAAGAGACGAATCCCGAGTGCGGCAATGTTCATATCGGTCTCGTAGGTCCGCCTGGAACTACTGGATTAAATTTCGCTGGAAAAATTCACGAGGCAAGCAGAGAAAAGAGATCCCCAGGCGAACACGATGCTGCATACGAACGGTTCTATCTTATTTGTTTTGTATGTTAAACAGAACTGTATATAATGGCACGCAACGTTCGCAGATGAAATCGTTGAACGCACGTGCCCCTTTCTCGGACTCTCCATATATATCCTTGTTATTTACGACATAACAGAAGAGTGTCTGACACGAGGAAAGAAAGGGACGACGAGTCAGACACCAGCTTATGATAAAATCGAATTTCTTCCGATCGGATGGGAGAAGAAAGCAAGCTAAAGCGAACAAAAGAGAATATCTGCCCGGTAGCCGTTCGATTTTGATGCTTTTGAATTATTCACTGGGAACCGTTTTATTTCCTTGGTACATCGTGCAATTTGTAACGTCACCAAACAAATTTTCATCTGTTACCGGACTTTTAACCCTTTTAATCCGAATTTCCAATCATCCAGAGTACACCAATACAGCGACATGTTCGCTATTCGAAAATTTATTATCCGAGTGTTGTATTATACGAAAGTTCCACTATTCGAAGGTTTTATTAACAGAACGATATTTCTTTTTTGCGCCTTTTACCGTTATACGTCTTTTCTGCAAGTTTATCGTATGCGTTATTATCTGGCGACGTCATAATGACGTCAGAGAGGAAGCGCGTGATTGTACCAAGCGTCGAAAGAAAACAAAAGATAGGTACTTCGCAAACTAGAAAGATACGCGGAAGTGTTGTAAAAACGGCAAGAATCTACGATCGATGACATCAAGAAATAGTTTGAAACTATCCGAAAATTCTCCCATCCGTATAGTTATATGTCCTGATTAATTTGGACATGTACCGGAGATTCTACTGTATATGTATATGTACACCGTACAAACAGTTGCGGGCAAAAGAATTTTTCTTTCGTCATTTGTTCTGTTCGATCGAATACATCAAACTAAATATAGATTCTATACATAATGATACAATTGGTGCACTATAGGTTATGGGCAGCTAGCTTTCATAGCAATGAATATTCGATCAATTGTTTCTATAGAAGAAAAACGTAACGTTTTGAACAAAGCATTATAAGGAATAAATGTTTACGAAGCAAGCAAAAGAAGCGAGAAAGAGCTATAGTGCTTTCAAAGAATAATACGTTTCTTCTCTTAGCAGAAGACTTTTCTGTCCCTACAAAAACATGACCTAAATTCAGAGGCATTGATAAAAGGGAAGTACTCTGGCTCGAACCTAGTTGCAGAACGCCGTTTGATCTTTATTAGATCATTTTGTTAGGGTAATTCTATTACGGGCATAATTGGAAGCTTCGCTTCTCGAATTCTATTCGATTTAAATTTGTAGACGACCTGACGTCAATTTTTTAATAAAGCTACGCTTTAATCGGCTATAAATATTGCTATTCGTCTCGAAAGAAACGACTTTCTGTTTGGCTTTTTAATTACTGATAGAAATTCATTTATTTATTTAATTTATCGGTCTCGATTAAATCCCTTTCCTGGATTAATCTCTTCCTTTTACATTACTTTAGATTAACAGGATATCGTTCATCGAATAAAATATTTTTCAAGAAAATTCTTTTTCGAGATGTTCTTCTATTATAAATTTTATATTTCGCTCTAATTAATTGCTCGTACATGACACGTTCCTCTTCCGATATTGACTTTGCGATACGAAATTTCACTTTACAGCTGACATTTTCACATTTGGAATTTGCATAAATAATGCGACGATTAAAATGGCCGTTTCCAGCTGACCAATTTGTAGACCCTTTAAGACGTCCGCACACGTGCGTTATTATGGATCAGTCCAACCAATTCTGACAAGATCGTTTACATATTGCAAGATCGTCGTATTACAAATGACAACTATAAAACCAAACATCTGGTTGCGCGTACATATGGTACATAGGTATACGCGAATTGGGATTATTAGCAATAGGGCATTGATAATAGATAATTAAAAAATTATCACGATTCGTTGTTGATACAAACAAACATCCTTTTAAACCACTAAAGTCGCTGCAATTCCGAAGTGAAGAAAATTGTACTTAGACGGAAACAGTGGAGCTATGAAAATAGATGAATTGTCTCGTAAGAATTTGTGTCGCACGAGTAGATAGAGTAGTCCTATTTACAAGAATAGTTACGTAATCTCGAAACTGTCGGTCGAATAATAGATATGTTCGTATAATATAACAATAGGTATCTCGTCAGCGATAAAAGCGTAGAATTGATGGATGGTAAATTGACTTTTGCACCTGTTAAACACCGCGACGCGTGAGACGTAATTTAAAAAACGACTGTAACATTTCTTCGTGGGCTGTTCTCAAAGTCAGTGAACTCTTTGCATTCTTTTAATGAGCTCTTTTAAATTCAGGGCCTGCGCGCTGGTCTACCATCTGCATTATGAGTCCAGACGTTCGTTATTTCACAATTACATATGAAATAATATCCCTACCGTTCCATCGCTTTCCTCTTTCGTTGTTGAATTTCGTGGCAACTTGATTTTTATTTTTATTTTAATGTCATGCACGATACATCGTATCTTAAAACGAGATTCGGTATTTCATACTGGCTGGTTTTCCCCTCGTAAAACGCAAGTTAATAATAAATTTTGTGACTTTACAAAGCTATGAATCTGGTTGGAAAGATTACGACCAAGATTTCAAAAAATTCGTAAATTCGAGAACGCCGGATCTTTTAGCAGTAGATCAATCGATAAATTAAAATAGCTTTACAAATTGCTGGCAAACGGCTAATTGCAATTGACGTTTTCCGATGGATGCTATCGATCCGATGATATTAACCGTCGAATCGCAATTATTTTTACTCGTACATTTTAAATCGTAAATGCCGAAATTAATGACGAGGACGACTCGGTCGCGTCGCGTATAAATCATATTTTCCCAGGTTTCTGGCCGCGTCTTATCTTATATCGTCAACACAGAGACGCGCTCACAGGGAAGTTTAAACGGGCAAGATTAAAACATCGTCTGTGGGAAACACGAATATGCATTTTTCTCGTATTAACTGTAAATGATGGCCGACACAAACGTATCCGTTCCACTCGTAATTCATTTTATATTTCCCCCGTTTCCTGTTAACTAACACACGCGTGGAGAAACGCGTCGCAACATTACAGACCCTCGCCGTTCTTTATCTCTGTCTCTATCTCATTCATAAAGGAGCATACACACATAAACGTCATGGCGAGCTCGTGATTCGCAAAAGCGTAACCGAATTTCCCTCGGTCTTTAATTTTTACTTCTTTTTCTGTACAATCTCTCCGTAGCGATCCGCTTTGTGGATTCACCTCGACTCTCTCCATTTCCGTACCGGAGAATCGGCTTTCTCCTCCCCTTTCCCCCCTTTTTTGTTTCCTCTTTTTATCTTTTTCTTCTTCTTGTTTTATCACAGAATCACTGTATTCGATGCTACGGGGGAAATTTTCGCGATACGCAGCTTAACAGCACGAACGCGAAATTGTTGATGAACGTTTGCACGGACAAACGTAATTGAAGTTACAGGCTAAATGAAACACGCGAATGCTTTGATACTTTGACCAAGTACGAATTGATTTTTCCAAATAACTTAACTACCTCGGACTAAATTTAATGTAGATGCGCTTATTGTGTAAGGAAAAAGCAAAAAAAAAACGAAGAATTGCGAAATATCTGGGTTAATTTAAAAAGAAATAAAATAAACGAGAAAAATACGACGTAGGAAACGATCCTACCGCCTCGATGGTATTGGTATGTTGTACGTTGAATCCCCGATGGGTGAACGCTGAAGGAATCGATTGTACGCGACCCTGGCTCGCGTGGGCTCGTAGATTTTCCAGGATTTCGTAACCCAACAACGCAGCCTGGTTGCATGATGCAATCCTCGAGTGTAGGATGTGCTCTGGTGCGTGTTCAACCGCAAAGCACGGACGTGCACAGGCGTGGGTATTCGCGTATTTACGCCCGCATCGGAGCGTTCGCGTTCGCGTTCGCGTACTCGCTCGCGTTCTCGCTCGCGTTCTCGCTCGCACTCGCACCCGCGCCAACTGAGACGAGGTGTGCCCCGAATAACGGCACCGTTCTTGTACGCTTGAAACACGCGCAGGTATAAATAAGGTTTATGACGTCATCTTGCGAGCACAGAGCCCCGAATCCGTTCCGTTGTTCCAGTTCCTTCCTCGTTTCTCTCTCCCTCTCTTCTTCTTTCCTCTATTCTATCAGCGCCGCCATGACTGCGATCCTCTTCCGCTTTTGTCGGCTCGTCGAAATACATAAGCAGAAGGCAATCGTAGATATCGGCGATTATTCATTTATTTAACGGGCACGGGCCCTTTAGCGTCGAACACACGAGTGTACGAACCAAAGTATAAAAGAGCGAGCGTTAATCTGAAGCTACGATTCCTGCACTTTCACATAATACGAATGCTTCAAAGGAAGTTGGGGGATCCGTGAAACAAGTCGACGATTTCGCTAACACCGTTCGCAGTTGAGCAACGTCTCTTGATACGATCGAAGTTACTCGAGTTAGTCCGGTATGGAGCGATACGAAAACGTTGGCTTCTTCTAATGGATAATCCCGGGAGCATACGGTTTCAGATGTTCTTTTCGAATATCTGGACAGTCAACGAACCGATAGAGCATTTAAATGGTTAAATTCGATAATTTCACAAGAAGGTGACGATTTGAGAGATAGCTAGCTATCCAGACAACGATGTTCCGACGAAGCTCGTGGCTATCGGTTTACGAATTATAGAATAACATCATCCATTGAGTTGAAAGCCTGTGTATACACCGTGTTAACCTGATGATCATTGTCTCTCTCGATAAATAGCGATGACACATCGTGACATTTGTCATCGTGAATCTTCCTCCAACGAAATCATGTTGCTCAAATACAACGTAGTTTTTGATCTCTAGATCTCTAGAATAAAGTAACAGTAACTCTACGAAGGCTCGATAAACGACAAATAATCGCAGGATTATATGTATTCGCTTTGGAAAGTGGCCGGTCGAAATCGTGGCTGTTTAGCATTCCACGGTTAATTACATCGTGAACGGTAACCACGGCGCGCGAGGGTAGCTACGTAAAATCGTGATTGTTATTTTTACCTTTGGCTGCTCGCTCGTTTCCACTTATTCGACCCAATTACGCGAAATCTAATTTTCCATGGGGCTCGACACGTGCGGTTTACCCGTGCCACCGAACCAGTTCTCATTTTATAAAAGTGCCTGCCCGATTATCCAGAGGAAAGGGAGAACCGATACGAAACGCGACGGAAAAAGAAGAAATCCCGTTAGAACCGAGACAATCGTCGACTAGTTGCCAGTCAGATAAACTCTTAATTAATGCTATAATTAAGATCAAAGATTCGAAGCTTTAGCTGGGCTTTAACGAGAACCGGCCGGCCTCTATGCATTCGATCGGGTTACGGTGATTTATAAATTCATTCGTGTGTCTTATGGAAATTCGTTCAAAGTGTTTTTAGATATCGGAATAACGTACATGTGTCTCTTGAGTTTTAATTTACTTGGCTACCGATTAAGGTATACAAGATATGCGAGATATCGCTGTTTTCTTCGCGAGCGGGACAGCAGGGTGCGGGGACACCGCTGTATAAAAAGATCGGTCACCTCGAAACGTATCGATATCAGGAAAAGAAATATAAAACACTAGCGATCAATTTCGAAAAAGTACATACGTCGTAAGTAGAAAGTACAGTAGAAAGTATTCGTAATTTCTTTGAAACAGAATAACATTTTTAAAATTCGACCACGAAAAAAATTCTGAATCGCGTAAAAAAAACTTACTCGTTATTACAAGTTTCTTAAAATGTAACGTTAACCACGAGGAAACTTTAAAAAGTTTATATATATAAACCGTTTACATTATATTACACCACTTATACGAAAAATTAAGAGATACGATAAACATTGTACGACCGAGGAATAAAACCAGACCAGGATTTGCTCGTTTGAAAACAAAGATAAAGAGAGTTATATCTGCTGGGCCACAGATAAGAAACTTAATAAACGATGAAACTTTTACAAATAAATTACATGGGAAGAGTCGCGTGGACATTATTTGGAAGAAACGAGACAATGCTTCCTTGGAAAAGGAAAATGGAAAAATTATATTCCGCATGAATTGATGAAAGAATATGTCCTGAAAAGTACACTCTCTTCGAAGTCTGATAATGAGAACGACGAATGGACCGGTAGAACGCTTCAACCGAGAAATTTCTATTATAGAAAGCGGTATATATACTGAGGAAAGGAAATGCCTGCAATGATTACCGACTACTGTTCGACACTTATTAACGATAATAAAAATTCATTGTACAAACGTCGAACAGGTTGTAAATATCTTTAAATCTGAAGAGAAGAAAATTGCACAGCCGCGCACCATTCAGAACTGTTCTTCGTATTTCTTTTTTCGTTCGAACTCCAAGAAGATTAATCCCCGTGAATCGTAATCGCGGAGAAAAAAATATGGCGCGTTCCCGTGCAACACCCGGTTTTTCCTCTTCGCACATTCTGTCTCCCCTTTCCATTTTCGAACCGCTCGAAACCAATTGAATTTTAACGACGAATCGTTAACAGAGCTGCCTGAATGCAGGTACATCGTCATTTCTAGCAGAGTTAGATAGGAAAGCACGAAATTCATCGAAGAATCCTATTATTTGTTTCGATTGTGAGACGATGAATACGCGCGAAGCAAAAGATACAAAAACTTGCACGTTCATCCACCATCCACGTGTATCGATCTTTCTCTCAATTCCGAAAATTCACAATTCCTAGCTGTATACCGCTATTAATTGCGAATAGAATTTCAATTGAAAAATTATTGAAAAATGTGATACGCATTTTACGTTGCCTGATTGATTGGATTTTATTTCGATCGATTTGTTGGCTTTGAACAAAATTTTAGTGAATTTTAATATCATTTTTATAGGTAATTTAAATACTAATAACATGCTTCATGACTTTATCGATATGTTTATATGATTTATAGGAGAATAGAGTTGTTTCATTGGTGGGCATATACTATTTACAGTGTAAAAATTTCGACGTAAAACAAAATTGCTCCGTTGGCGAACAAGCTTCGTTTAGGTACCATGACACGAGATCTTTCGATCGTTTATTCATTATTTTCATTGCTTTGTAAAAAAAATGTCACCTAACTCGCTCTGTATCGATCGTCTATAAACCTGTCGGAAAATAAATCGGTACAAGGTAATTTATTTTATTATCGCGTTCGAACGGCGTGCTAATTGAGTGGTGGTACAATCTGTTGCAAGCTCGTCGATAATAATTATTGCTTTCTTCGCGTCGTAATCGACAGCGCTTATTTTCGAACGCTTGACGAGTGAAAATTCGATGCACGAATAGTCGAGGATCGCGTACATTGGACGGAAAACTTTCGATTGTCAATTGCTTTAATCGCGATTTAATTATAAAACGGTTACAGAATTCCAAGTAACAGGTTGCTTTCTAAATATATATGTCTACAGATATTTTCAATTTTTATCGAAAACACGAATGTAATTTTTGAACGAACGTTCGTGTAATTGCGAACGGGAAATGAGTCACATAGGTGACTCAAAAACGTCGTTGAGTCGTAATTAATTCATGAATAAAGGCAGGTTTGCTCGCATGATGAACCTAAACGTGTTAAGTGTCATTAAGTCTCAGAAGGTTAACCAAGGACAAGCAACACGTAACACTGCGACAATAATATAAAGCATAATGTCGAAGGCTAAACTCTTAATAACAAGATGCGTTGATCGCCACGTTGAAACCGCGAACAAGTGAACTTATAAGAGCGCAACAGCGTTTACCAGTGTATCGTGCAAAAACAATTTCAATAGATCATCCGTTTGTTATTTAAAGAAAGCACGAAAAGAAAGAAAGAAAAATGTTTCCACGAATGAATCTGCGTAAAAGTATCGCATGGTCGCGAATCGAATCGCTCGCAAAGAATTGAATTCCAATTGAGGAAACGAAATCATAATATTTTTTCTGACGTTCTTTAGTCTGGCGTTTTCTGTAACGACCAAATCGCCGGCCAGATGCTGCACGTACGGTAGGCCAACCTCGTAAATTATTCTTAAGTGCTAAACAACCTTGCGTTAAGTAACGTGCACAACCAGGCCGGAATATTCCTCTAATAAACGGACGTTTGTGCGCTCGAATTCCGTGAATTCGATGCTCGTGAATCAGCGTGCCAGGAATACTCGAATTTAAAATTTCATACGTACTTTGAGAACAGACTTCTAGAGAACCTTAGATCGCCTGAATATTTTAAGCTTGAAGCCCGAGCTCGTTCATTAACACCCTTGTCGCGAAATATAATTTCGCTTTGGGAAGTGTTACAGTAGCCGTTCGATCGCCAACTGCACGGATTGTGCCACGAATTTTGGTCCTGAATGATGGATAATTGATCGAGGGGTGATCACTCCCAAGGTTCACGGCGTTTGCAAAGCAACGGCAGGTCTCCTGGGAAATAGAAAGATACGTTCGAACGTTAGAAACATGTTGATATCCAAGACGTTTGAATAACGATACTTTTTCATATACATATTGGCTCTATCGAGGGAAATTTCGTCAGATTTTTGACGCTGCAAATTTTCAAACGCAAACGTTAACTCCTCGATTACTTGCAATATTCTACGGTAATATCGTATATCTTTGAAACTAGAATTTTATTAAAAACGTATATAATGTTCCAAAGAGACCAAGAGATTGGAATACAAAAATTTACGTTCTTGGCCCGTTATTTTTTGCTTCAACGATCAAAGAAATTCCACCCCGGTAAACGTTTAAACTCTACGCAGAAATAAAAGTCCTGCGAATCCAACTGGCTCTCTGTAAAATATCACGTGCAATTTACATTTACGGCGCGTTACAAATTTAATACATAAATTTCATGCAAAGCACGGAGCCGTTTCGTTATTCAAAAAACCGACAAACAAGAGACGAAAGAATGAAAAAGAAAAAAGCAACAAACAGGACAAAAGAGGAAACAAGCAAAAAGAGTTGATACGCGTAATGACAGAATCGGATTCAACGAACAAGTAAACCGTTGTTAATCCGTCGATGGCGTAAGTATTTTGTTTCTGCGTTCTCACATATTTTTATGTTTCATACATTTTTTCTCTCTTTTACTTTCTTTTTTTCGTCGAACGAAGAAATCCCAATAAAAATTCGTATCTTCCATTTCATCTCCGTTGAACAGCGATTATGATCCGGTTAATGATCATCGGTTTTCCACACCTCACGACAAGATCGCCCTCGCATATAATTGCGTGACCGATCTCTCCGATACGATAACGACCAATTAGGTACAGTGTGCGTCGTAAGAAATTATTACTTAAGAAATTATTTCACCATTACTCGAGCTCGTTAGATTATTCTCCGGTTGTTCAGATTTATCGCGTAATTCAATTAAAAACACTCGGCAAGAGTAATTAGATCGAACGACAGGACGACAATCCGTTGATGTTCCACTGCTGCTGTTTCCGTTGCAACGCTTTGGCCAGAGAAATTATTAAAGTAATTAAACGGACCGAATGCCAACTATTCTTGGCCGTATCTTTCGGCGTAAAAGTTCCAATGTTCTTAATATACGGCGTATATATCTTCAAATCTGATTAGCTAAATCAAATTCCGATTAGCTCCATTTTTTGAAAATTTATCAATTTTACTGGCAGACGTTCGCATCCCTCGTAATCCCACGACGAAGATTCGTTGGAACAAACTTCACTGGGTTAACTGCACTCGTTTATCGTAGACCGTACGCTGATACCGCTAAACCAGACCGAACGATTTGACTGATCGAACGCATCATCTTTGCACGAGCGGCTCCGCGATTCTTCATAAGTCTTATGCAAATCTAAAGATAGCCGTAAGCGAACGGAATCTAAGAAAAATGCAAATTCAGTCTCCGGCGTTGGTAGAGATCTCCGTCGATCTGGCAGAACGTTCAACCAGGTCGTTGCATAAAGAAGAGAAAGAGCGAAAGATCGAGCTCCGGATCGTGGTACTATACTACGCGTTTCGTTGGTTCGACGACGATGATAGGCGTGTTACGCGTGGGCGGCTCGTCAGTGTTTCCTCGACAAAGGAGAACACGGTTGTCGGTGGTTGACGTGTGATCGATCCGCCGGATCGCTGCTCGATCCTGATTTACGCCCCCATAAATAATGGCTCCCTTTGCGCCTCCGTGCGATCCTGTCACAGGAATCTATGCACGCGAACGACGATCGCGCCGCGGCCATGCAGTGCTCGGTCATCGATCCGTCAAACTGTCGATTGCTCGCTCGCCCGGAGCGATGTTACGCGGCAAACAGAGTGGAGATGCGTGTCATAAGCAACCGGAGGATACGCTGCGTATCCCGTGTAAACTGTTATTTTCCATGTTAAATGGCTGTTGTCGGGAAACATTAGAAGACGAGATAAGAAATATACGGCTTCGTTTCGAAAGAACCAAATACACACGGTACTATAGGATTGAAATTGTTCAGACATTCTTTATTCTCTTCGTGCGAAAATTTATAGCTACGCCCCCGCGAGATTTAACTTTCGAGTAAGAAATATTTATAAAAAGTTACATGAAAAATTTGAAAAAATCAAACGACAAACGAGATACAGCGATCGAAAGAAAAAGAAAAAGGCCACAAGCAAAGCCTAGACTCGAACGGATCGACGTTTATCGCGTTTACTCGTTCGAGGAAACGTTCAATTGAATTACCTAACGAACGCGATTAATCACGATTTAATAGCGCATAATGACGTAATAATTTTGCACAGTGCGTGCTGCGATCGATCGTCGGTGACCATTACAACCGGTTGTAGCATAATAAACGATGCCAATCTCGCAGGAAAGTACGTAAAACCGGAGATCGTTAAATCGTCCTCGAATAAAACTAAATGAAAACACATCGGCCCCGATGCGTGTGCTCTTTTTACGACCACGGCCGTGCTTTCGTTCGATTTAATATTTAATGAACATTCGAGTAGCTGAACACGCGCCATTACATCTCGTCGCTAACGAGCACGCGTGTTTACATAATAATTAGTAAACGGAACTGCTATCTTCTCGAGCGAAGAAATTTGACCAACCGTATGGGCTTTTATGAAAATTCTAACGGTCGTTAACAAATTATTCTGTACCGATAAATTGTAATTTACGCGCGAAATTTAAGACGATTAAATCCGTGTAAATCATTGTTTTCGTCCGTTTCTTTCTAACAAAATTACAAACGAGACAGGATATTATTTTATCCTAACTGTCGTGTGTATATATTATCACAACTGTTAGGCCGAAAGCCGAGAAATAGCGAAAAAAAAAAAAAAAGAAAGAAAAAATAATATACAGCTCTTATTATCGTTCACGAGGATCGTGATATAATAGTCTCGTTAAAAATTTCATTGTGCCCCTTTAATCCCGACGCCCCTTTAACTTTGTGTGCCACGTAAAAGCATAATCGCGGCCCTTACATAGTCATCATCGTCAGACGCTGAGGCAGCGAACTTCGTCCTTATCCGGCTATCTTGGCCGCCTTCGGAAACATTAATCACCCAAAGTATCGCACCAGGTAAAATTTCGTTCCTCCGATTTCCAAACTTTACTACCTCACTTTTCTATTCGTTTTCGGAACGAATGGTAAGGTCGAACGGTAAAACCGTACCTTTTCTAGCCTTTATCCACCGATAAACAAGGACCAGACGGTCAGCTATAATTGCATCAGCTGTTCGGATTTTGTTGAACCTTTTTCTCTTCGTTCTCGGTGGCCTTTTTTCACTATCTCAACAGGCATGTAGGATATGTTTCAACGAAATTTCAGCCGGTTCACACCTGTCCTTAACAGGTGATGAAGTTTCTGCCAAGCCGCCTGTCCTCGTGAAAACGTTCTTAAACTTGCACGGAGGATGGCCCTTTCTTTCCGATCGTGAAACGAGAATCGGCGATGAGAAACTCCACGCGCTTGGACGGTGTAAATTTATCTAGCCACGTGACGTTTTTACGGTTTTCTGGCCGCTATTAGGTGGCTTGCAATCGAGTAAATCTATAGATAGAGTCGTAGTGTATTCGAGCGGACTTTTGTAGCGTTGGAATTCAAAGCTTCGCCTTAGACAAGCATTACCATAGAGAGCGAGCTAAATACTTGCGGAGTTAACAAACCGCGAAGAAAAGATTGTCGCGTAAATATCAGAAATCGGGCGAAGCGGTTAATCGTGCAGACCGGTTGCTGTAAACGTCGCTGTAGGTAAAAAAGCGACAGGTAAAAAAAAAGCAAATTCCGTGCATTTAAGCGAGAATCGCACGGAAAGAAGATAATAAAAATGTAGGAGACGGCGTCGTGGAGTGCAAGCGTTCGTAACTCGACGTGGGTGTTGTCTGCAAGGACACACGGACGCGCCTCGTGTAATTCCACTCGAGGTCCACAAAGAGGAGGAAGAAGTCGAAGAGGCAGAAAGAGGTAGAGAGAGGTAGAGAGAGAGAGAGAGAGAGAGAGAGAGAGAGAGAGAGAGAGAGAAAGAGGACAGGGAAGGACAAAGAGAGAAAAAAGTATGTATGTATGTATGTACGTATGTATGTATCTGGTATCGCGATATCTCGAGCGGAGGCGGACTGCGAGAGAAGCAAGAACTTCTGGATCTCGATTTACGGATACTTAAAGCACACCCACGAGTATAGTCTTCTCCATAGACATTAAGGAAAAAAAACATCGTCTCGATATTGATTATCGTCGACCTTGCGCTTAGTTACGTCGAAGAGCTATCGTCACGCGGGCTTCGTTCGATCGACTTTGAGAATCTTCTCGTCTCTCGCTTAACATTGCTTCCTTTTTTTATATTTACAATACAGTAGAAAAGTTTTAACAAGTCCGATGTAAATACGCTATTGCGCTAGATAAATTTGGATAAATTGTTGGATATCTCTCGTTCTTTTTTTCACAGTTTTTTAATTAAGATCGAGCGTAGTCGATACTCGAACGATAGAAAGAAATCAACGACCTGAAGATTCCTTCCTTAAACAACATTTTCACGTTAAGTGGCGTTCAGATGGTGGAAGATGGTGGGATGATCGTTTGCCAGAAAATTATCTATAGTTATGAACGGTGCCATAACCACGCTAATCCTCTGTCAATAGCGCAGACTCTATTTGACTTGACGTAACTTGCACTGTAGTGAAATCGGCCGCCTCGAAACGATTAAGCAACCAAAGTGGTCACCTCAAACGAGAATAGTTAACGCGTTTAGCTAGTTACTCGCTGTTTCATTAAACACCTCGAAATGGGTCTATTTAACACCTGTTAAGATTCGCCCTAAGATCAACCATGCCGATGTTTAACCAAATCGATACGTCCTTACCTCCAACTTGAAATTGCTGTGCAAGTTTCGTGCAATTTGAATATGTAATCCAAGTTATCTCGGCCGGTTTATTTAAAAAGTCGCACGTTCAACAAACGCAACTTGGACATTTACGATCATAAAATTTCGTCCTTTGATAAATGAAATTGCGAGCACAAATATTCAGGGTAAGCTAATGACAAAATCGACGCCTATAGAGGAGATTAAAAACTCGTTATGGAAGATATTCGTAAGCTTATCAGTTTTGCGTTACGACGCAATAATTGGTACGAAAGAAAAAAATTGCGGATGTTGTTCGAGCTGAAATCATGATTGCGTTCAGCGCGCTTCCCAACGCGATTTAATTAATGCAAAGTTTGCGAAAGGGAAAGATGAGGTAGACGAGGAGAATGTTCGAGATAAGCGGGCGAAAGCGCAAGGAAAGAAGTTATCCTCGAAATATCGTGTTTGTTGTGCAAACGGGCTTTAAGTTCTCGAAAATGTTACAGTCTCTGATAATTTACAGGACGAAATTGGAAAACGGATATAAAACGAAGTTATACTCCTTGTTTCGATATTTCTTGTCAGGCTTCCTAGACGCGCTCTATTTTTAAGCAAATTCGTAACGTTAGCGCATGGCATACGATTAAATTGACACGGATTCAAATAATAATTATATAATTATAGTCGAGAATCGTTTAAGTTTCAACTAAAAGGCAACTCTGTCGAAAACATACAGAAAATCAAATTTATATTGCTATTTATCGCTGTTTGCGAAACATCGTAAGGTTACAACAGTTGTTTATTATCCGCGGATTACCTGTCAATCAAATAACGAGGAATTTCTCTTACCAAGGACGATGTTGAACTTCCCATTTTTTTATTAACGCGTTAATCGGATCGCGATGAAAACATTTATTCGCCGTGTTTTCTCTCTCTCTCTTTTTTTATTCCGATGCCTTTTATGGAAACTCTTGCCGCAGGCAAGTATTTGCGCGCGTCAACCGCACAATGTTTCCACCGGAAATGTTGGTCGTTTGTGCCATGGAATGGCTTGCATTATTCGAAACAAATGACGTTTAAAATAAACAAAAAAAGGAGAAAAAAGAAATACGCGCAACGAAAAAGAAAGACTATAGATCGTTTGAAAGGGGCAGATCAAACGCGTGCGCGCGTTTCGATTATATTTTTCAGATATACGCGTATACATACCACGGGGACAGAGAAATAGAAACTCGATTTCGAGCGACTTAGAATACGTGATATATCCGAGCAGGAGATAATTTTACGTGCAAAAATGAACGGAAGCCTCGCATTCGAGAAAATAGAATTCGAAGTACGTTCTTCTTCTCGACTTATTTTTCCACGTAGAATAATTCAACGCTCGCCTATATCCAATATCGCCCTGTACAGTATACATAGCCCTTGGACAGGATTCGGTCGCTTTTCAACGATAGGCATCGTGGACGCGTTGCTTATTTTAACTAACAACAGTCAAATGCAATTACGTCGGGTCCCATGCCCTTGCCGGAAGCGCCCACATAAACGAGCTCTTGTATCCGCTCGCCTCGTCGTAAGGTCGTGCGCCGCATACCTGACGCATGACGCCAAGTTTTTAAGATACGCTTACTATTTGACCGACGGTAATTTCGAACCAACCAACGGAATCGTGCAACGTAACGACGATTAACCCATTTGCATCTTTAACGCGTATACGCGTTCGATTTTCCTGGTCGCTATTCCTCACGTTTATCGTAATGTTGTTCGTATCGTGTAAGGTGCCGTTAAGCATTAGAAGAAAAATTAGAAAAAATTAGAAAAAATTAGAAAAAATTAGAGAAAGTTAGAAAAAATTAAATATTACGACCAATCGAATAGCAAGTCCTTGCGTTTTTAAAGTTTCGAGGAAATCGGTGACCCGAACGTTTCGTATTGTCCTTGTTAGATATAACGAAAGAAAATTTGTTTCGTAATAAGGCTATATTGTTCATTTTTCCCTATGATGCAAATGGGTTCGGTCGCATTTCACGGTCCGTCAATTCGTCGATAGCATTGTGCGCCATTGGCCTCGGTATCGCGCGGCTAGACTCGCTTTCCGTTCGCCGTGAACGCGAGAATGGTTTCTTAGAGGGATTCCTTTTAGAGGCCTCGACGAGAACGTTGGATACAATTGATCAACTCGATGCTAAAATAAGCAACGCGTTTGTTATTCGCTCCGGCGGGGTTTAAATAGAAGCGGCGGAATGAATGACGCGAGTATGAAACCGGAGAATGTGTGTGCGTCGCTTGCTATACTCGATTGAATGGTCGTGGGCCTTGAAAGCAGTTCTACGAAATTCAAAATCCTAGTTTACAACGAATGGGCACGAACGCCGATAATACGATACTATCGCTCTACGTTTGTGTAAGCAGTTGTATAGAGACGATTCGAAGAGAAAGAAAGAGATCAGTGTCAAAACTACTCGAGACCGATGTGATACGAAATTAGTTATCGAGGTCGATTTAAATTTCACGATTAGAGTTTTTCAAAGTAGATATCTTTGATCTTCTAACTCTGGAAGAAGAAAGAACTTTCGTTTCGAGGTATGGAAATTATCTTCCGCCGTTTGTCGTTACGACACCTACGATATTTGTTTAACTCGGGCTCACAGAATTATAGCTGTTATCTTCGCGCAACCGATTGTGTTTCTAATTGATGAAATTCGCCTGACTGCTATAGCGGAAGTAATTTCACGCCAGTGTTTTATGATTTCTTTTCACGCCCAACTATTTTCTAACTTCCCGTTATTATTGCCTTGTGGCTTTCATTACCATCGATCGTTCCTTAGACTCTATTTTGGATAAGCGATATAAATGTTTAGGATATCGAACATCAAGCAGCGAAATAACACGATAAAGCATTACTGGAAAAGTAATTTTAACTTTAACCGAGGCAAAAGAAAAAAGCAATAAATAATAAAACAGAAATTATAACGAAAGCAGATTAAACGAACGCCACTAGACGTATGAAATAATTGCGAATGTTAAGCAGAGGGACGAGTCCCTTAAACGTAAATCCGTCGTAAAGATATACGACATGCAGATTCGAATAAAACTTGCTATGTTTCGAGGAGGATATCTCGTAACGATCACGAATCTTAATTACGTGGACGTGATTTCGACGCATCAAGCTGACCTTTGTTTTTTCGAATGGAACTATACGTTTTTCATATACCGTTTGACGCAGTCTTTAATTCTCTATAAAGTAAGTTTCAATCGAATCGTTTTTTCGAATAACGTATAGCTTAAGAGATATTTTCGTGGATCTATTAAAATGGAACGCCCTGTATGTATATTTATATCGGGACAGAGCGTTTGAATTATTCTTTGGTTCCTGAATGTCGAGTCACGTTTACGCCGTGTTCTCGGTTTTGCGCCGTGACAAACACGCGTGAATCACTGGCGTATTACGCAATGTTACGAGCAGAACCGTGAAAACGGTGATGCGTATAAAGCGGCGTATATTTTATATCTTTTCATCGCTAGTCCGCCCAAAGAAAAGTCGATTAGATTCTGCTCGATTTCTTCGTGTCACACCGTGCATTTAATTGATTTTTTATTCCACGGCAATTGAAGATTAGATATGCATGAACACGTAGTATACTGCATATGTCTATATATAATATACACATCTCGCATTGATATCCAGTATACTAATGTCTTTTACGTAATTTTTTATTACTTTAGAATATTATTCTTTTAGTACCAGAGCTTTTGTGAAAGGAAAAAAAAAACACCAACGCGTGTCGAAGCTAGCGAGTTATAAAAATTTGTTGGATTTAAAATTTCTAATTGATATTGCATGAATATATATACACCATATATATGGTCAGAAAATTCTCGGAAATCTCTCCGTAACGAACTGAGATTCGTTTAATGCGTTACAACTGTATCCATTATCATGGTAATCGCTACGATCTCCATACGAATTATTTTAAACACACCTAGTTGTTCGCTACGTATAATCGCGCTTCTAACATAGCTATCGACGATTACGTCCGTTGAGTTAGCAATTGAATGCTTAGAAAAAAGATGGGAAAAACATGTAAGTTTTTTCGGGCTCGTACGACGGTATAATACGTAATATGAGATAATTCCCATTGCAAAGTTATGCTACGACGTGGCATATCGTGGTTCTCCTACATACCGACATCTTTCGCGATACATACGAGCCAAGTATTCGTCGTTACAGTTTCTTTTTTCTTTCTTTTGTGTCACTCACCATGAATTCCAATGACAAGCTCGCCAAGGACACACCACGACAGCATTGCACTCTACCAACAACTCAACGTCGCTCTTGCCAGTCACTTAAATAATAGCTTGTGGAGGATTGTTGGTCGTGTTGTTGTTTTAATGACGAGACTACTTGATATCGAAACCGTCAAATATATTTGAAAATATTTATAAATGTGATACAAAATGAAGAGTGAACCGTAGATCGCTCGATACTGGTCGTTATAAGAATGTTCGATAAGAACGCTCGATACTAACCGATTCGCTAAGGACTCGTACCGATCGCTGATAAAAATGCTCAAGACTGAGACTGAAAACTGGTCGTCTTAACGATCGCGTTCGTTTATTTATACTGATCGAGGAAGAACCTGAAAAGTTTAAATTCAACTTTGGTTGACGGTTGCGCGTAGTGGCGAAAAATTGTTTTTTCCGAAGTTTGTTTATTATTACATTTTGTATATCCTAACGGTGTCGATACTCCGAGATAAAAAAACAACATGGTTGGAATTGTCCTTTAAGCTCATGTGCCGCTGCAAGCTCAAGTAACAACACCATTGCGTTCTAAAAACGTCTCACCGCAGTGAATTTAGACTTTCGACAGGGAAACATTTGGTTTACGAATACAGGGATCGATTCTTCGATTTGTTTCATGATCGAAGCGTTTCACGAAATCGAGTCACGTTCGCTTTAAAAGCGTTTCGTCTTATTCGAAGCGGCGCGGCGATTTACGTTGATTTATTTGGGCGAATTGCTCGTTCGAAGCAAACGCGAAAAGCAGAGATTAGGCTTTTTGAAAATAAAAACTCCCGCGGATATTATATTTTGTTGCATTTGCAAGAGTCGTCGATGTATTTCATAATTGTTTCATATCGCGTTAAAACTCGATCGATGAGCAAAGATGTTAGACGATGCGAGAATGACGCGTAAGCATAAAGCTTCGATTTTCGACGTCGAGTTACGAGAAAATTACTATCAAGTAAAAAAAGGAAAGAAAATAGCCGAAACTCCTTAGCCTCCAAGCGATACGATTTCTAACCACCGTATGCCAAACTGGCCAGACCACGACTCTCACTCTTGGCTCGGAAAAATATATTTTAATTTCGAACCGTACGTTCGTACGCGAGACTTCCATCAGCTTCGATCGTCGCTCATTACGATAACAAAACGCGAAAACTCGATGACGAGAGCATCGCTTGCATGAAATAACAGTTGAAACCTTGATGTCACGTCGATCCGAGATACGGTTAGTCATTCAATAATCATTTGTTTCAATTCCTCGCCTCGGAAGAACGAGTTCAACTCAACGACCTCTGCTCCAATTATTATTGGCCGTGTAATTCTCATGCTATGCCACCGTTCTGGCACTCTGATATTTCACGTAATTGTGCAATCCCGACAAGCCACGACGAACCTTGAACGTAGTACGTACATCCTCGGTAAAACGGTCGCGCGACGGAACACAACGAGTCATTGTGATCGTCGAAACGAGAACGACCAAATGGAGCCGCATAATGGCCGGCCTGTGTGTATCACCGTTGACGACCAGTTCCTCGTTATCCTGTTGGAGGCTCGTGAATCACTCGACGTGCGAGAAATGACGAATTAGCAGCGTCGATAGACGGAATGTTAGTCAGGAGGGGATCGTTAGTCACTTGGCGAGCTTCTCCTTACGATCTTACAACCGCTTTATTCTTCTCTTTTCATGTCATTTTCTTTCTCTTTCTCGCTCCGTTCTTTCCTGTTTGATATATGCGCGATCAACTAATTACTTATCCTATTTGATTTTGAAATAATTTTCGAAACACGAAGAACCTACGAGAGCATAACTAACTTGCATTTTGCTTAAACTTTATTTGCTAAAAACCTAAAAAATCTAACGCGTTATTAGAACTTGATTAATTAATTCGTCTCGTACTAATAAATTGTGACAGATACGGGCAGCGGAGTTACGGGTAGAGGAGATCGAGTCTTGTACCACTCGTCAGTCGAGTGCACGTGTACTCGATGGAACTTCAACAGTTCAGTTTGCACCACGATTTTCGATACATGTAATCCGTCCTATATTCCCTGGCTGAGAATTGAAGTTCTTCGAGTCATCAATTTTTCATCGTTTCTAGCTTTAGCAGATATTTCCGTTATTCGGTATATTAAACAAAATTCTTACGATTATCTCCGAATCTCTGTAAAAAGATAAAAAAGAGAACATTTTTCATGCAAAACCTTAATCAAGGTTTGAAATAATTCTATTTCTTCCGCTATCGATTATTCCCGACATTTTGTCGAATTTTAAGCTCTCGCGATTTTGTCCTTCATTCCTACAACTTCCTATTGATTCGTATTATCTATCAAACTCATTGTCAGTATCGACTTGGCCGTTTGCTTTTATCCAATGCTTCGCACGCACGTGCGATCGCTTGTTCGTTACATCGAACGAATCGACTCTTCTTTTTATTCATTTCCTCTGAGAATTTTTTACCAGCTTCGTCGTTCGCTCTTTTTCGTTTTTTCCTTTGCCTTCCTTCTTTGCGGCTTTTAACCGAATAGACGACAACGGACGCTAGTTCGAGACTATAGGTTCTTCGTAACCCCGCCGAAGGCTGGTAAAAGAGGAAACCGAAGAAAAAACCGTGGCAAAGTTTATCCTGAAAGTCTTTCTTGAAAGCGAAGCGTCACGGAAGATTGTTTTACCCTGTCTGAACGGTGAAACAACCGATGTTGTAGATTAATGTTCGCCAATGTATAAAAGAAAAATGGCAACAGCGTAGAGAAAAGATACAAAGAGAAGAAATTTTCTTGGGCAATTATCTATAGAGAATGGTTAAAAAGGTTACGATACGAGTATCGCAACAGATTAGAAAGTAACGAGACGACAGTCTTCCCAAGTTAAAAACGCATCTTCATCGTGATTTTTTAAATAATTCGCTTTTTAATTTCGATGAGAGCATCAACGCGATAAAAAGGCGAGAATAGAATTGGATCGGTTAACCATAATCGTCGGAGTTCGTACTAAACGAGTCAGCTTGATAGTCAGGTTCGCACGTCGAACTTCCGCGTCGGGTAGGCGTCGGGTACGCGGAAGCGGCGAATCGCCAGGACAACCACGTGCTCGGTCAGGTTTCCGTCCTCGTTTTCCATGCGACCCCGTCGCGTCGCGTCGTCCCGTAGCTTGTGTACACGTCGTTAGCAGCCACTTGTCACAAATCCACTTCAATTTCACGCGACGTAACGCGGTCTTTCCATTTTCTTTGCCCCTAGCGTTGCCTTCTCCTTCCTTTCCCTCTTCTTCTATCTCTCTCCCTCTTCCTAGTTCCTTTGTGTCATTTTTACTGCTTCTTAAAGCGTACAGACTTTCCTGTTTTTCTCTGTCGTTCCTCCACAACGAGAGTGAACTCGGACCCAAGAACACAGCCATTCCTCTTTCTGTCTATCGCCGCTAACAAGGCGGACGATTCAAATTGCCCGCAGCATTGTTTCTGCCTCAACCCATGTCCCTTTTACCCTCTGTAACTCTCGTTCTTCTTTCCTGACACCGCGTCCCACTGTCGAGCTGCGCGTTTCCTAGCACTCTTGTTCCGCCGAGCGCAACGATGATTACCGGCCCGTGAAACATCGACGAGGATTCGAACGATTCGATCGAAATTACGCGTAACGAGTCTCGACTTGGGTCAGTTCGGAGGTTAGACGTCGTCTCCTCGTCCTTTCGTTCTCTCCTTTCTTAATCGTTTCATCCTCGGTCTCGTATCATCTCGTATACGTCGCAGGATCGCGAGGCCCTTGGTTCATCGACTGTCATTATGTGTTTTCTTTCGTATAAGACTTAATAATACTTTACACCAGTAAAGTATTCTATGTAGGTTGTAGTTTCTTGAACGGGATGGATGGAGCATTCGAGGGTAAGACTTCGCTTGGACTGATTTTGAGTTTGGAAGGTTTTGAGACGCAAGTAGGAGAATTTTATAAGGACGAATGAATTGTCCGCTGTAACCAAAGAGTCGAAACGACGAACAACGACTGTCATAACGGGAAGATGTAAATTTTATACGGTGGAAGAATCCCGCCGTTACGCTTTCTTGTCTCCCATAAACGACACGAAGATCCTAAGAAACGGGATCAGCGATAAACGGGAGAATGGCCGATCGTGTTTGCGAAGCCTGCCGCCTCTAAGAAGTTGGCGAACCGTTTCTTCCAAAGTTCGGCAGCGTGACGCGTGTGTGCAAACTTATCAAACTTTAAGATTGCACGGCAACTTCATAAACGTCTCTCGCCTAGTCTCTGAAATTTCTGACAGGCAAGACAAACGTGAGCGCCCAGGCCACTCGCTCGATCCGTCCTCAGAAAGGAGCCACACGCGGCGGAAAACTTTTTGTCGCCGATCTTTCTGCATCGAATTTCCGCGAAATCTCGTTCGATTCGGCGTGTCAAGCGCGTCTGGTCGGAATAAGAAGGATAGCAGGCAGCAAGTAGCTGGCTATGCTTCACGAAGATGGTGATAGAAGGGGAGGCTGTATCCATGGCAGCTTTAATTCTGTCTGTAGGATGGCTTTCATCGTTTCGCCTCTGCCTTTCTGTTATCGAAGCCTTAACGCGAAGAAAGCTCGATGTCTCGCTATGCTTCGAGCGTCTATTCCTCCTAAGATTCGTCGACTCGAAGCTCTGGATTTAACCGGCTTCGACTTTCCATTTGTTCCGTATTATGGAAACATTCTTGATTTATAATTATTTTAATCGACGTCGTTTTTCCGCGATATTTGGACTCGGGATCTAGAAACGATAGATGGGTGGAAAATAAAAGTAAACGGCGCGTGAAATTTAACATTTAACCCTTTAATATCGCGTCGCAATATCGAGCGATCGATGTTAAACATTGACGTCGAAAAAGCACTGTTCGATGCGTCCATTTTTTTATGCGACGCACCAAGCGCTATCGATAAATTAATAACAAGCACTATTAATTCCCCTGGTGATGGACCGATCTCGCTGGCGAGTCCTTGATCGAATGAATTTTTGAAAGCTTTAAAAAAAAAGGGACAAAAGCGAAAAGCGCGAGCGAACGTCAATGCGCGAGTCATCGTGTTTCGACGAGGTTCGTTTAATGTCGCAATCATTTTTCATGGCTTATAATTTCGATAGAGACGGGTTGGTTGTCCGAGGAATTAAAAGTTAGATTTCAAATAGATATTTGGAATTATACGCGTCTCGTACGCTCCGACAAATTGTAGTTGCGATAAATGTAAAAGAAAGGACGTCTCGAAGCAAAACGATACGTTACTATTTAAGAAAGAACGAATAAAATAGCTGGTTGATAGGTTCTTTGGTAAGCAGTTTCTACGTCTTTAATTTAACGAGACTCCACGAACGCGTTGTTCTTTATTCTTTATTGTCCTCTTTTATCGCCGATAAATATTTTCTTGCCAAGAAATGAAATTCTTGCGGAGCTTGCAACGGAACTTAATGGCACTTGACCCCACTTCGGTCCAACATTTTTGCTCTTGCTCGTAAGATCCTTGTTCGCATCGTAATCTCCCAAAGTACAGAAGTTTCGCTCTATAAAGAATGATCATGCGAATGACCGTCGAAACTATGGTCGTTAACACATTTTCACTCGGCGAATCCAGGCAGGATAATGATCGTCCCCTCGAAAGCTGAGAGTAATTTCTGAAACTTGGAGGATCGAGACGAGCACCTTTGTCAACCGAATATCGACTAGAGAAGTTTTTAATCGATCGCGTTGATAAGACGTTTTTAGGTCGTAACTAACGACGATGTTAAATGCAAGAGGCGTTTACACGCCATCGTTTCTACTTTAATCCTGTAGTCGCTTACGCCTAGTCACGCTTCTTTTCATTTAAGAATCTCGAGAAAGAATTTCGAGAAATAAAATACCGAACTCGAAAGGAGTCTATATTCGCTTTATTCATGGAATCGATACATCTTTGAACTCCCATTCCACTGGCGTACGGTTCATATAGCCGTATCAAGAAACCGCCAGAGCGAAGATACATTTTATTGTCGCGAATACAGCTCGTGCTTCCTGTCTCTCGCACGGATTCCAACAAAGCTGCACGCACACCGATCGCAGCAGCGCGTATCCTCTTTGCTCTTCGGAGTAACCGAGGTCTCCTTTATTCCCTGCCGTCCCTCCCTGACCTGTTCTCGTTCCTTTTCGCGGAACCTTACGCTGGAAACCGACGTTACAACGTTTTTATGGGACATGCCCCCTGGAGAGAATCCGAGTAGGAGGGTGCAGATTCATCCGGCCTCGTTTAGATACGACTCCTCCGCCAATTCAGATACACCGAAATTGCGCAAACCGGCGGGCATAACCGCGGCAGTAAAACCTTCATCGTGCCTCTCGTGTCCCCTTCCCTACGTCTCATACCCCTGCCATCATTCTACCGCGCGGGTGTTCTCTTCTCTCTTCTCTCTTCTCTCTTCTCTACATCCTCTTCGACCTCTGACCCCGTCTTCCGCGCTCGTATTTCGCTTTTTCCCTTTTCCTCTGTTTTTTTTTTTTTTTCTTCATCCTCGAAACGGAGGCCATTTCTCGCGCGCATCAAACGTCTCGACCTCGCCAGCCCACCTCTTACTTTTCGTTCGCCGCGTCGTTTGCATTCGTTGGCTGTTGTTCTTTTCACTCTAACGAGAATTCGGTAACTCGGAGGATAAGGAGAAATTGGAAATGAAATTATTCGGCAATTTTAATTCATTACTCTTTTGAAACTAGCTACGACGTGGCAACGAACGTTTTGTCGTTCCTGTATTTCAAGCTTGCGCCGAGAAAATATTTCTTTACTGAAAATACTCGACCGTTACTTGAAATATATAACAAACGCACACGCCACGAATAACGTAAAATGTAAAATATCGGCACTAAAAAGAAAACAGCGTTTCAAAGCATCCGACCTTCTTTCGTGCACACGTTTCGCGCAATTTTTCGCGGTATGAGATTCCAGGGAATTTACGCAACGTATTAACGCCGCAGATGTTTAGCTTCAACGGAAGTATTTACGCAAGAAGCTATTGAAACACAACATATGGCGGCACTCGGCGAGTGTCGAGGTTTCATCTTTGCCTTGTTTCCGGTGAAACTGCATCTCGCGTAAACGCCGTGCTCGCGCTGTAAGTGCAGAAATGTGTTTACACGGAGCCGGAAATGCATGTAACCTTCGTAAAATAGTTGGTGACGTCCCGAAGACGAGTTACTGCCTGTAAATCTTTCTAACGTCTTATTTGCGAAGAAAGGCGGTACTCTCTCCCTTTTAACAACCATCCAAAGAATTTCAGCGACAAACTTTATCATAATCGGCAACAAATACTTTGTAGCGCAATTACGATAAAAGAATAATCGGATAAGAAATAGGACGATCTATAGTTTCGATGGAATTGGCGCAGAAAATATTTCTATACGAAACGAACTTTCGTAAATCGTGTCGGTTGTATATTCCGAATCTGTCATAAAGACGAACCGATATACATATTTCCATTGATATTTGTTTCCGTTTCCATTTATTCGCGTAATTTATGCCTCGATTTTATATTCTATACAAACGACTCTATCGAGTCAATTTATATACGGACGCGTTGCGTTGAGAATACAACGGACATTTATGCACGGCGTGAAAATTTGAAAGCTACTTTTTACATTTTGCAATCTCCTGTCATGGAAATACAGACGGCGACTATATATCTACAGGCTCCTCGTATGTAATTATTAAGAATTATTTTCGAAAGCATTTCGACTAACCGTCGTGGAAGAAAAGCAAGCAAACGCTCGCCAGTTACCATTGACAGGTTAAACCGACGCGATTCGAGCAGAACCGGCCGCCAATTAAACGGTTTAAGATTCGCGGTGCCAATTATCCCCGACGATGACTGTATAAAGTCATCGACGCCGCCGACGCGAATCGCCCGCGGCCTGTAACATTCTCTTCCCCGACAGTCGATCCATCCCCTTCTGCCCTCGTTTGCCCCTGTCGACATCCCCCTTTCCGGAAGCACCCTTGCTCTTCCTCGAGTCACCCCCGTCACCTGGCAGCCTCGAGCCGCAAACTTCGTACCTATGCTAATTGACTTGGCGTACAACCCGTTCTCTTCCTCACGCTCCGCATTCCTCCCTCGACTTCCCATCCATCTATCTTTTTCTCTATATTTCTCTCGTTCTACGGTCGACACTGTAAACCATGGTGGTTTAAAGTCAATTAACGCGTTCCCCGAGACAGCTCGTTCTGACCTTTTCGATCAACGAACGACCGGCTCGGCGTCGAATTCCATTGTTCCTTCGATATGCGGCCGGCGAACGGATTTTTCTTTCTTTTTGCTCGCGCCGCTCCGCGTTTGATGAATTTATTTTCAGCGTCGGATTCAACTCGTCTGATTGAGTTATCGATTTTCGTCGACGTTCCTAAACGAACCGCGGACTCAACCAGCGGATATCGCAGTCTGTGTTAGCGTCGCGGGATATAGTTTTGCTTTTTTACAGGGACAAACGTGTACACCACCCGCGACGACACCCGTACGTCGGGTTGTACGATATTTTTTTTAAGAGATTTTTAGCGGTTCCTCGAAGAGTCCTCGCGACAAGCTTCGATAAATTTGTTGGAAACAAAGCTGGTCGATTTAGTTCGAAGGATTAATGGTCGAAACTTGTAACAATCGTACAGGGATACGAGTTATCGATGGCCAGAATCACGGGAATGGAAAGTTTTGCCGTTGAATATTAATCGATAAGCTGATAATTAAGCTTCGACATCGATGAACCTGTGTACTCGTCAATTTGGCAAGTCCGGCGGGACAGCTGGTTAACTGTTTCGAAGTTTTGCAATTATAGATTACGCAACGTAACGTTACGACTGAACAAGTAAACAGTTTAAATCTAGGCGACCGCACTTTGTATTTTGCGAAACCACTTTGCGACTTAAAAATATCACCGATCGCGTTTCGCTTTATTTATTATTAATTATTGAATCGAACTGAACTTGAAATTGTAGAAATAGCTGGTGATACGCGTTAGTTTTTGCATAAGGCAATCAGTCGATATTTTTCATAAAATTAAGACGAAAACTTGCTACGATTAAATAGGCTGAATTCATCGAACTGAAGAAATGGTTGGGCACGAAGTGAAAAGAAGCAAACCATGAAAAATGAATCATCGATGTCTCTAAGAGCCCAGCGAGGAACGTTCTGGCGAGGCTTATGAGCGCAACGAGCGCGGTATAAAGACATCGATGTATAAGCGACACGGAGAGTCACATTTCTGGCCAATTCAGCGAGTTACAAGGCTGACGTCATCGGCTCGACATAATTCGATTCAATTCGCTTAATTTTGCGAAAATTGCCAATCTTCTCTGGGGGCGCGTCCGCGTTACCAACCTCCTCCGTCATGCTGACCTATCCTTCTAAATCCCTTCGTTCGTTCGCCTCTGCTACCTTAAGGGCAGGCTATTCCTCCAAATTCGTATTAAAGTTCCACGACTTTTTTGATTGTTAGAAAAGAAGTTACAAACTATTTTCCACTCTGCATACTCTTTTTTTTAAATATATGTAGCATGGAATCTTGAAGGAGGGAGCAGAGACACAATGTCCCTGAAAGAACGATCTTCTTAAGCTTGGGTAAAATAGAATATTTGATAAGAAGAGAAGATTAGACCAAAAATCATCCGTATATATCGTACGTATCGTACGACCTCGTACGCATTCGTACATCCATTAGCATATTTGATTTCTTGCAAGAAACGATCACATATATACGGAGAATCGATCGATTTATTTATTTTTTTATCAAGGATAGAAGCTTGTAGATGTTTCGCATGTTCTGTCGATTCGCCTCTAAGTCGCCATAATAAAAGCAAATGAATGGATGAGCGAAGAGAATCGAAAGTGGAAAGTTGTACGATCCGAAGAGCGATTCGATCTTAAACGGCAGTTCGATTTGCTCGTCGAAGAATCATTCGTCTGTAGCAACGAGAAGATGCAAAACGGTCGTTGTCTAGTTATTCTTTCGCGTTTCTATCGTTTTTGATCATTTTCGTAAAGTTAGGATACCTTTGGCGTTGGGAGAAAGCGACGAAGCACACGGCAGCTTTTGCACGATCCCCATTTTCTTTTAGATCGTGGCTGCGCATGCCTGCCCGACCGCCATGGCGTACCACCATTAAGGTCATGGGGTCAGAGTATCTCGAACCTGACATTCCTTCCCACGAACGATTTGGTGCACCGTCGAATTTACGATCCGCTCCTTTTCCTCCCCTTTCTCGCCGCTTTCCGTTTCTTCGGCTTCATCTTCCCGCTTTCGTTTTTGGAACAAACCCACCGTTTCACGCAATTTGTTTTTCCAAAAAATTTCCTACATGTGCTGCTTATATGTTACATATTACAGTGTCATCTCTGTCATCTCTATACGATCACAGGTTAACTTCCTATTTTGGATGATATCCTCCTGTCTACTCTCGAGAACCGTAGGATCGTAACATACTATTCGTTTTTATTTAGCATCATTAATAATAATAATAATAATAATAATAAATGGAGCCCTATCTTCAATACTTTCTTATCATGTGATATCTACTTCTTCATGGTCTTTTTCCTATTCTTCTATTCTTCAATTCTTTTTTTATCGTATTTATCATTGCATTTTATTCAGCTTATTATTGAATTCTACTCATATAATAACGATAATAACAATGATTGCTTGGTCAGATAATTTTGAAATAGTAGTTTGAAATTTAATTTAGATTTTAAAAATTTTAATTAACGAGAAAACTGAAACATCGATGTCACGTTTGATTATAAACTAATATATTCACCAGGTTGTAGATTTGTAAATATTAATTACGTCGTAATAATTACGATCGCGATTCGATCGAATTGCCTATCTTCGACGAACGGATGCATCTCGAAGTAATAACATTTTTCTTCGGTGAAATACGGACGCGTAATCTGACTTTGAAGGCTGAAGATCATACGCTTGTGAAGTTTCAATGAAAGAATCTTGTTCGGTGAAAATAAAGTTTCGATTTAGAATGCGCGAGTTTCTGTGCCAGGATCGAGCATAGAGCAACCCTCGAATAGTCCGAGCGCTCGAAATTTCAACTCGACGAAAGTTATTCTGTTCATTTTACTGTCCAACTATTTGAAGGATGCTTGAAATATATCGAATAATTTTATAGTTTGATCGTTTGCCCTTTTTAGCGATTCATCAAATTATTCATCGAAACTATAGAAATGTACAAAGAATAACTAAAAAAATCGAAATTGTTATCTCGATTCTACTACTAAATATATAATTGATAATACGAGATAATAAAATCCAAGGAAATAGAAGCAGAAATAGATTGATATTACACGCGATCAAAGAATACTGTGATAGGATTCTAACATGTTTATAAAATCTAGCGATGTTAAAGAGTTCCGAGAAGGCTTGTTTGCGAGGTTCGTTCGGCCTTTTCACTGTTTAAATAAAATCTGCCCATGCAACGTCTTTATCCTTCATTTTAGACAGAAGGTTCAGCTCGCTCGAAGCAAATATCTGTTACCTCGCAGCACGCGAAACTAGATTTCTCATTTGGAGAAGAAAAATAACACGTCGGACGTATCTCCGTTCCTCTTTTCAAGAAACGAACGAAGGTAAATGATTTCACGACAGCGTATGATGTACATACCTCTAAAAACGATTCCGTAGAAATTATAAATAAACTTGACGTAGACGGTGACATTTTTCATCCTTTTTCGACGCAACACGATTAATCTATTAGACGAACTTTTCGAATGATTCCAAAGTTTCCAAAGTTACGTCTCGATTTAATATACAGGCGTGGGAATGTGGAAATGGTAGGCGCGGAGAGCACCTATTTATCGAATACTAAAACCAAACGCTAACGCCTCTTCTTAACAACTCGATGTCGTACGCTCGCCACGATCACTCGTTCGTCTTCCGACTGAAAACAAACGTAGCGGACGATCGTCAAATACCGATATCGCTTCCGGACTTTCCTCCACTAAACAGGTTTTCGGGTTTTTTTCGTGGCAAAGCAGTTGCTACGCTTTTCGTAGTAATATCTAGCAAAGAATCGGAATAATTAACCTCGTACCAATTGCGAAGAAAGTTGAAAGATCAAAGAACCAATTCGACACCTTTGGTCGCGGTAAACGATAGTCTCTAAAAACCGGTCTTATTTCACTGAATCTCCATCGATTTCTATCTAAAGGATATCGAGATCTTGCTCGGCCAATGATTGGATCCGATAACTAGATCGAATTCCGGTGAGTCGCGATAAAAATCTGCCTAGAAAGGCTAGTATGCGGACCAGGGAGTAGGAGTGAGACATCGGATAATCGAGCCTTTCAGCTCTAATCTCTGTTACTTTGCCGAGATTATGCTGACCCCTGGTGTTTGCATCGAATGCAACCGGCAAGACATTTAGCAATCCGTACAAATTGGATTCCCTTCGTCTCCGTCTCCCCGCTTTTTCCACTTCGGTCATTCTCGAAACAAGAAAGAAAAAGAGGAAAAGGAAAAGGAAAAGGAAAAGGATAAGGAAGAGAGCTGGCATCGGAAGAATTAAAAGAAAAAAAATTCTGAACAGCGATGGAGAAAGATGAAATCTATTTACCAGCGAAGCTCGCGCGCGCGTCGATTCAATTTTCCGGGAAGTGTTTTGCGTTTCGAAGCCTTGAAACGACGCAATTATAACTGCCGCGAACAACATCTACGAGCATATATATATATATATATATGTATATATAGAGGGACATACACCTCCGTGCAAAAGTACGAGAACACTTGCCATTTTTTATCGTATCTCGCTTTGGAATGCAAATTATCGTTTGCCATAATCGAGCAAACCTCTCGTACTTTTGAACGGCAGTGCAGGTATATGTATACAATTAGGGAGACTGGGAAGGAAACAGGAAGTGGTCTTCTTAGGCTCTTTACATTCACGCAGAGCGGATTGCCACGGATCTCGCGCCAAATAATTTCCAGTATGTACATGCCGAAGCTTGCAAGCTTGCACGGCTAGCGTCGTGTAATTTCCTCGTAACGGCCGACACGGTTCGTTCGAACGAGCAGGATTCAGCGACTCGCGTCTATCTGCATTTATCGATCTTCCGCCTCCGCACCAACGATCTCACCCCCGTGTCACGTGTCCGCGATAATGCATCGCGTATACGTGCCGCTTCGCTAGCTAATATTTGGCAGCGAACGCGACACACGCGGTTATAGCCGGCCAGTACGAGCACCGATGAAACGTTTGGTCTCTTGTTGCTTTCTGTCCCGGTGATATTGCCAGGTATTTTTACAGTTAGGCAGCGACACGTTGAGCATTATTTATCGTCGAACAAGATTTTTCAAACGGTCGTCCGGTCGATCCAAATTGGAATAAATGACGTGATCGGTGCGTATACGGTTAAGCGAAACGCTGTATCAATTATCGCCGTATCACGTACTTCGCTCATCTCGGATTGTACAGTCGATAGCAAATAGTAACATTTCTAGTTTAGACTATAGAATTGTCGTCGAATACTATCCCCGTGCGTATACGAAAAAGGCATTTTTCTCTCGTTATAACAAAATTCTGTTCCAGACACAGATCGATAGTCGATCGAAGGAAAATTCGTGGCAAAAGTGGTTTAAAGAAAGTTAATTTTACAAAAACTTATTTATCCCATCTATTCCTCCGATGCCGTCTATAGCTGCATTAAAAAATGTAACTGCTGTGTTATTTCACTTTGTTTTCGTCGATGATATAATGGCATGTATTATTCAACATCGTATCCTATCTCTGTTTCTTTTATGCCTTCGTGTCTCTTTAACGTCTCCGCCTTCGTATACGTAGAGACATTTTATCGAGTCTATCGGTTCCCAGAACTAGAGTAGAGTCCCTTCTGGAGTACATCCATAGGGATCGCATGGCGTCACATGTGACCCTGTTGCGTCTAAACTCTACCACGTAAAGAGACAGACGAACAGAAAGAAAAAGAAAAGCAGGGTGTAAATTGTCGATAAAAATGATTTGTTTTCTACTCACCGATTTCGTCCAACGTGAAAAACGATGCTCGTCGTCTGTTCCTCGCTCTTGGAAAGAACCGTTCTCATCAATCCTTCCCGATCACTCACGTAAATTTACTACTCCCTTTCTCGGATCGATCGATTCTATTCATTTTCTCACAGAGCAGACGAATTCTCTCGGCCTGCGCCGAGTATCGAGAGGCCATTTTCGAACAAGAAAAAAGAAAAAAAAAAGAAAAAAGGAAAAAGAAAACGAAAGAAGAGCTTCGCTTTGGAAAGATTTTCATCGAAAGATTTTAATCGTTTTTCGATATTGTCGGAGTTAAAAGGGTCGAAGTTAAAATTGGATAAAACGTCGAGGGAGAATGAATTTAGATGAATACCTGTTTTAATTGACGGGGGCAAATGTTTTTTTATTATTCTTCGATTTAATCGATGGAAAATAAAGAATTAGGCTGGCGAATCGACAGGTTCGAAACGATACGAAGTAAAAAATATTTTCCTTCCATAAAACGAATTATTTCGCATCTAAGGAACCTGAAGTTAAGAGATTAGAAATTAGCTACTGACTATCTAGAAATCGGCAAGCCACAGCCAACATTCAGGAAGAAACGAGTTTTTTTAATTATCACGAACTAATTAACTTCTTACTTTCTCTTAAAAGAAGTCTCTTAAAACGCACCAAAAACGATACCAAAATATCCTGCTAAAGCTACGAAATATGTCCAGATAATAGAAACGAAGAATGTAAATATAAAACTCGAGGGACGTTTGTACAAGTAGTTGGAAATTTCTAAACGATGAATTACAGGCGAGATCGTTTTTGACGGATAAAAGCTCGTCAACGTGGAACAGACGCGACGATTAAGCGCGTCTCTAGGCCAGAAAATCCAAATTAGAAATTGCTGCGAACCATCGAAAAATTATCCGTTCCAGATTAATGACATTCTCAAAAACGGAAGGGCAAAGTTGCGACGCAATGGCTAATTGATCGATAGGCAGTTGCCGCGTCCAATTCCGTCGATTCGTTGTTAGAGCTCGCGTGCAACAGTTGACGGTGAAGCTGGTCCGAACTAATTGGGCTAATAGTTGCGGAAAAGTGGCCGACGATGTGTGTACACAGGAACGTGTTATTACGCCGAGTAAGAAATTACCTTTTGGTCGCTCGTAACGAGCCCGTGACACGGAACCGAGTATCAACCGACAACTGCAGAAGCTGCGAATCGGAATTACAATTTGTCGACGAGCCATCCACCGAACGATGTCGCTTTTAACTCCAACACCGCACATCGACTCATCTTTCTTTGAAGCTATTCGCTTTAAACCGCGCGGTTCCTTATTAATTTATGTTCTCTTCGATATCGATATCGGGCCGATTTCCGACGATGTATTAATTTCGAAAGACAATTTTGAGAAACGTAAAGAGACTGGGAAAGCTGGCACAACGTCGAACTAAATGTCAGAGGCGCGAAAAAGGGGCGCAAGTTTGGCCTCGTGCCGATAATTCGCGCTTACGAGTGCAAATGGAACGGAAGAAAAGGAATCATTCTGAAACGAACCTCGCACGATGCACAACACTCTGAGAGGGCTATGGTCGTCGCGTCAGCTCTCTCGATTTTCGAATATTTTCCAATCTGTTCGCGATTAACATTTCCGTCCGTTTCATCGGTCGAAGGATATCGTCTTCTCGAGGAAGGTGGTTATTTCGGCGAGGAACGTTTAGAATTCATTAAAATACGAATGGAGAAACGAAGAATGGTTTGCAGGAAAGAGGAGGTTAGGTCTTGAAATCGCAGAGACCGATCGATCGGCTGGGAAAGGTCAAAAGTGGAACGAAGAGTCTCTTTCGATCGAGAATGTTGGACCTTGCACAGAAATCGTAGAGGATTATCGAGATCATCGGTCTTGGACTTTTAAGCATTTCGCCTGGTCATAGCAAGTAAGTATGTACTTCGTTCCGCGATATCGGCTTTAAAGGTGGCCCCCATCGGAGCACGTAGCAACAGCGTTTCGATACCTTTCGTATGGACCAATCGTCGTGGAGAACGAGAAAAATGCATTGTAAAACCAAACTGGTAAGAAATTCTCGCCTCGAATCTTCCTGTTCGTTTCACACCGATGAATACTCGATGAAATCTTACGTCATACGTGATTTCCACGGGAATTACCAACGTCGAAGCGTTGGAAAATATCGGTCGAACGCGTTCGACGAAAAATCACAAGAACATCGAAAATGACGATAAATCTCGAAACAGATTGCCGAAAAACTAGTTTGCCCTCTGTTTTTGAAACGACACTGATTAACTCGTCTAATTAACTGATAAAGCGTTCTTGGCGAGCGAGGTGGTGAGCGAGAAGTACAAACGAAAGAAACGTTTTCGATGGAATCGATAATTTCAAGTCGACTACCGTAGTGGCATAATGGATTCTCTGTGCGTTCTCTTGCGAAAATTGCGAGAAAGAAACCGGCCGATGAAATTGAACGAGAAGAATAGCACAGCGGTGACGGCTGCTACGGTAAATTCTGATGCTATTTGTGCCTCGTTCGCCTTCTGTTCGTTAGAAACGTGAAAAATTCGTTAGCACAATGACAAAAAAGAGCACCGAGGATTGGCTAGGGAAATTCGGGAAATTACGTAATTCACGGATCGAAATAGCCGTGTTTTATTGATCGACGTGGCCCCGCGTAACATGCATACAGCGTTGCGAGCAAATCGAAGAATCTTTGGGAAAATGAGGAAGAACACGATGGCTTGTATCGAAGCAGATTCACCGCCAGTTCTTGGAAAATATTATAGCGGATGAAGATCATTGTAGAAATTTAAATTCGATTGGTGCGATACAGGTGAAAACGTCGCGATTGCCCTTGCGAGAGAAAAGTCAACAAGTTATTCTCGCTGATCGAGTGGGAACGCGAAAAGCTGTCGGGATTCACGGAGGAAAAACGAGCAGGCTCTCTCTTTCCTCGACGAGCGGCGGAGTTTAAAATTTCAAGACGCCCGGCTAACAAGTTACTACCGAGTTGGACAAAGGGAACACGAAAATGTGAAACGGCAACGTCTACCTTCCCGACCGTTTTCCGAAATCTGACCATTCGTATTTATTTGTTCGATGCCCGACAAGTACGACGTCTCTTGCCCTCTATTCTTCTTTTTCACCGAAGATCGGTTGAAAGAGAAACGAAGACCTCGATGCGCGTTTCGAGGACATCCTATAGACACGGGTCTGCGGCTCGACGTAACGGAAGCAGCTGACTCCGAGGCGCAACTTTGACAGTCCCGGCTAGTCCACTCAACTGAATCAACTTGGAGTTTCCTCGGACACGAACAAGACAAAGAAGATTATTCCAGACACCGTAAGATCGATTAGAGATTCCGCGAGATTCTGGCCACCTAGTCGAATAGTTGAAAATTGCGACTGAAAGCTATTATTCCGGAAACATTTCGATCTCGATACTCGACGACCGATACCGCTGTCCCCTTTTCCTTTTTTCTTTCTTCTCCTTTCTCGATTCCGAAGTTTTTCGTTCTTGAATCAGCAGGATGCACACGAGTCTTGATAGAGAAGGGACACGGGTGAAAACGCTCGGATCCGTTCCTCGTACGAAAACCCTTTTTCTTTCTTGCAAGTTGAGAATCCAGCCGACGCACGTTTTCCCCGAAACAAAGCGGTGAGGAGGCGAGGCGAGGCGAGGCGAGACGAGATGGGACGAGACGAGACGAGACGAGAAGCGTACGAGAGGGTGAGCGCGACAGACAGAAGCAAGTGTCACACGCGAGAGAGTGTCCGGTTATATGGTGCAAGAGAGTGCGGGTGAACGGTGCAAGGTACGCGACACGTACTCGTCGAGTGCGGCTGGCCCAGCCAACAGACTACTCCAACACTACGGAAGAGAGACCTCAGTGGGATGGCAGTTTAAATGCAACTATGCTTCCTCCGGTTTGGGTTGAGCGCGCAGGGTCCGAGTCGGCCCGGCTCGGTCGTGCTCGGCCGCTCTCGGATCTCGTCGATATGCCCATAGACACAGTGTATATGTCTATGGATATGCCGTGTCGGTCCACGCTAAGCTATGCTTCGAAGCTCTACTACTCTCTTCTCTCTTCCGTCCTCTATTCTCTAGCCTCGCGTAATTGGCCCCCTTTTCCTCCTTTTCCTCTTTTTCCTCCTGCGATATTCCTCTTATCGCCGTCCTTGTTTCTCGAACCTTTCCTTTCCTTTATCTTTATCTTCCTCCGGTCCTTCGACTCGTCCTGCTTTTTCGCGTGGCCTATACTCCTTTCTTTCAGCACCGACTGAATCCTATGCTTACGGAAAACGATGAGCTGACTGCAATTAGCGTTGGTCACTGGATTGGTGGAAGTGGCGGTAGTAGTGGCAGTAGTAGTGGTAGTAATAGTGGTAGTAGTACGGGCGATACGGTCGACGTTGGCGCGTAGTAGTGGTGACGACGCTGATTCTATGTGTGGCTTGCATGAAAGTGCGGGGGTGTAAGTGGGTGGGTGAGTGGGTGCGGGCAGGGGGCTTAGCTGGCTTGGAGGAGAGGGCAAGGAATGACGGTAGTAGGATATCGGCGGCCGGTAGTGGGGGAAGGAGAGCCGGGAGAGGGGAAGAGCTTGCGACAGAGACGGTCATATGGCGCCCGAGTCGGAACAGGGATGTCTTATGTCATTTTTCTTCGCGATATTCTAACGGGTGTGCCGAGAATCGTAACCGGTGAGCTCGCGGCCTTAACCCCGTTCGAATGTAGATTTTTCGTGAATCTTTTATTATTTTGTCGGTGGCTCGTGCGCGCAGCCTGGCAAGCCGGCCAGCCTGTCCGATTTCAACCGGGCGACCCCGTTTAAGGAGCAAGATTTTTGCGGAATTTTTATCGTTCTTTTTATTGGCCTCTCCTTTATTACCTCTACGTCCGAGGAAGTTACCCGGGGAATAGTAATTTTGAATTTTACTGGCGCCAAGGTAGTACGTATATCCTTCTCGCGGGGCTGATTGGCGGAATGATAATTGGATCGCGGTAAGGGTTTTTAGCGAGTGGATCTCGCTGCGTACGTTGAAACGAACACGACCCTCTGTCTTCTTATTTTCCGAGATGCCTCTAGAAGTAAAAGAGAAAACATTTATTTCGGAGTTTAATACGTTTATTAAAATTTTCTTCGTTCCGGTATCGAAACAACGAGATACTTTTCAACGTGTGAACTAAAACGCCAAGTTCCAGCGAGTACGTAACGATAAAACACGTATCAATTTTTTCCAATTTCTCCTTTCGCCTTTCATTAAGATTATCATCGGCGAGGCTGCGAAGGTACGCGATCGCGGAGTCATATCGCAAATCCGATGCACGATATCCGTACAGCGCGCGAGTAGCGCCGATTTCGAAACGCATTTGCACGCGTTCCATTATTCATCCGCGGTAATGACACCGATCTCGAATATTACGTATCTCGCCTGCCCGTTAAAACTATGCGTCGATCCTTTTACTCTCGATGAGATTGCTTTCGCCTCTTGGACGCTGTTCTTTTCCCTTCCTTTTGCTTTGTCGTCTTATTTCACTCGAATGTTTGCGGTTCCTAGTGGTGATGATTCTCACGAAAAGTTTGCTCGTTGAACGAGAGAAAGGGAGAGGGAGAGGAGGGCGGAAAGAAAGAGAGAAGTTATCGAGCTGGACGGATTTTCAAAGTTGGTTCCCTGGAGCGCTAATCGAGCCGACCTATGTAGCTAGTTTCTGAATGAAAGAGGAAGCCGGCCCCGTTCGCAGCCCGCGGCTGCTTCCAGATGCAACGTTTTGAAGATCCGCCGCCACCGACGCGGACTCGATTATCATAATAAAATTTAATTGGCACGCTACGTCGTGGCCAATCGTAGCCATGCCTTTAAACGGCCTCGATTTTCTCTCGGGCTGTTTTCCCCGGGATCGTTTCTGTTTCGTTCCGAACTGAGCTTCGATTCGTTTGGTTAAATCCGTAAAACGGGCAACTCGGAGCATACCGAACGTAAACTTTCGAACGGTAGAGGGATTTTCGATTTAATTGCATCGCGTGTAATGGCTTGAAATTTGATAACGCGTGTTGCGTGTTAGAGGAGACGGAAAGAAAAAGAGAGGTAAGAAGAAATACGAAAGCCGTAGAGAATAAAGTAAAAACGAATAACGGTTGTGACATACTTCTGCGACATATAGTTGTAGTAAAAGCGGTATATTTCTTCGATGCAAAGAAGAGGAGAAATGACGTTATTTCCGAATGATATTCGACGAAAGTGCATTTCTCCCAACTATTTTATCGAAGACGACATTCCATTTATGTAATTCTTCTGGTTATTCGCGACTTTTGCGTTTCACGTTAATTCGAGGATTTCCTGCAGCTTTGACCTTTGTGCGAGCAAAGATGCGAGAGAAACTATCAAAATCTGCCGACGAGAGGCACGACTGCCTTTGGAGGAAATTCAACAACTCCAACTCGATAACCCAGATTTCGGTGTAGCCGCATAACGTTCAGGGTAAGCAATACGAGTAAATGTATCGCACCCTCTAGCTTAGAGAGTTTGCAACTGCAAAATTAATCCTCCAGTCCTAATATCGTTCCCTCCGGATCATAAACTACCGGTCAAACTGGGAGCAGTACCGGTCGATTCGCGTATCCCTTTCCGTACTTATGTACTTATGCGAGCTGAAATAAATCTAGCTAATCGCACCTGCGACTCCAGCTCTTTAAGGATTATCATCTGTGAATAAACTCTTCGAGTGTTGCAAGATTTAAGACGAATCATCCTCGTCACAAATTCTCCGATTCTCTATGGAAACGATCCTTCGTTTTGCACCAATCACGTAGAAACGCAACATTTTGTCGAAAATTTTTCTCTCGAGTTCTCTCAAACAACTGAAACGAAACAACTCGAAAAAGAAAGATCCACGTTTACGAATACGGAACGATACTCGAGCGAAATCGAGACAAGAATAAGGAAGAATTGCGTATTAAATGCGACGGGAATAGAATTTTGCACGTACGAGGTTTTTGAAGGGTTGAAGTGCGTGTCGACGAGGGGTAGAAGCACTCGAATAACCTAGATTTCGCGTAGACTCATTACATAACTTTTGCGATCGATGGTTGCAACAACGGGTCTCTCGCGCGTTCTTCCGGCGGTGCATATGCACGGCAGAAGAGCGTATAGCGTACATGCATATATTTACGAGGATGTTATCTAGCGAACGTTCGACGTTGATAAAAGCGCGAGCAAAAGAAGAACGGTTTCATACGATTCCGGACGTTGTCGGGCTTTTTCGCAAACGCTTCTTTTACAAATCAACCGTGCAAGCGTCTACCGTCCGTGAGAAGAGACGCGAAATCCGTTTTACGAACGATCATCGAACGTACTACCTCGCCGTGCCGTTGCAATTCCGCCGTGGATGCAGTTCCGTCGAAACCAACTATTTCCACAGAGCGCAAAGTGTAAAAGTGCCATCGAGAAATTGTTCTTCGCTTCGAATTACGATGATAGTATCCTCCGGTCTTTCTATAAATAACATCGTACTAGAAGCTCGGCTATGGTAGAAAAATAATAATAGCCTACTCGACGATGAGCTACGGGACTAACAATAAGCATACGCGTACGTCGAATCAAGCAAAACGATCGTTTCTACAAGGTGATACAGTGTTGTGTGAATATGTAATAAGCGTTTAATGACTGTCACTTGGAAACACGGCCGACGTGACAGTAGGTCGAGACACGTTCTGCGCTGTTAATGCAATTTTCTGCGCGATATTGCACCTTCGCGCGTACGGATTCACAGTACCCTTTTAGCCCAAAAAGATGACAGAACTTTTGCATTAACCTAAAATTATATGCTTTCAGCGTGTAATGTAATTCGATGCGACGCTCGGTTAAAAAATTCCACCGCTCTTTCTGACCCACATCTTTTGCCAATAGTTTCGTGGATAGAACAATTTTGCAAGGCTATCATAAGTAACGGATATCACAGATATCAGCTTTCTTAAATCAATTTTTGCAAAAGGGAGACTAGCTGATTGTATTCAAACTTTACATTCTTATAAAAATGTGTGAGAATTTAGGAAAGAAGAAATTGATTCATCCAGAGTAAATTGGTAACTCATTCGGGGACAGTTGGTTAAAAGAGGTGGAAAATTCGATACGCGAACGAATAAAGTTCTTCGAATGTAAATTTATAATAAAATATATAAAGTACAGTGGCAAAAGTTGGACATTTTGTTTCAATTTTATGTTCTCGTAAGCATGAATTTATTTAAAGAGCCGGAGCAACTATTTCATATTTCATGAGCATTTTATTAGAGAAATAAATTATAAATGCAGAGTAGCAGATGTCACGTGCAAGTAAAATATTTTAAAATATAAACCTCAAAATACTACTACGAGAAAAATTGGAATTCGCATTTTAATTTTAAATCCTCGCAAGCGCCCTATAACAGCAACCGTCTAAAAACGCATTCGGAGCTATTCCTAGCTTGCCAAAAAGCTCAACATCTCGCTTAAATGGGATGCACGAAGATCTTCTCGAGTGACCGTAAATCTATATGAACGAAATAACTTATTCTCTTATCCTTGCCGAAGGTCCTTGCTAATCGTAATATTTCTTTTAAAAACACAATAACTCGCGTCGAAGAATCTCCATTGCGATAATTACTCGAAGCTGGAAAAATCTCGTATCTCTAGAGTCTGGAAAATAAAATAAAAAAGGACGTAGCTCGTTCGTCGACAACGCGATGGATTTATGAACAATGATCTAAATCATAATCTGGTATGCCGAATGGTAACACCATTAAGACTACATTTCAGCGAGCGAGACAGCCAGCGGAACGTTGACGTACGGACACGCATACAAAGTTGCATATATGTACGTTTGAATGGAATGCATTCTGCATTATGCGTCACGTCAGAATTCCGAGCTCGAGTACGTTACGGCAAACGACCGTAACGACGAACAAGTGGCTCCCGCGTTTCATCTCCTGCGATTTTCCATGAGAAACGCGAAACGTTGTTTGGAAAAGTGGCGGTGATGGTAGTCGTATGAAGATAAATTGATCCAAACTTAGCCATAACGTCGACGTATATATCGCCTTGAATTAGAATTCCTAATGATTATTTGTCACGTGAGAGCGAAACAATGTTTCGTTTCGCATTGTTTGGACGGTTTTGTCTTCTGTGATATCAATGAGATCGTGGAATATTAATGTATCTGTTTCGAGACAGATCGCCGATATACTCGCGAATCGTGGAAATTCTTTTTGCCATTCTTTTGAAGAAAGAGAGAAAAAGTAAAAAATAGAACTTCAGAGGCTGTTTTTCACCACTGAAGCTGGATTCCGCGAGTACCGACGACGAGTCAATCGCGAGCAATCTCTTCACGGTACAAGAAAGAATATAGAAAATTATTGCAACCAGGTAATTACGTTTCGTTAGGGTTTGATAGCTCGGCTCGAACATTTGCAAAAGCAATTCGCGACGACGGAGCGTGCTCCGAGTCATCGAGAGTTCCTAAGTACCGGATAATTAACTCGACTTTTCTCGTTGCTTGCGGTTTCTTTGTAAACCGCTTTATTTAATCGCGAATCGAGTTCTATCGATCTGTCTCGTGGAAAAGATATCATTTGAACGTCTAAAACCAATCTTGTCTCTGAAGCATGTTAAGTAATAAAATCTCGACAGTTTCATTTACTGAAAAAATATAATTTTAAGCGTGGAAGGTAATCAATTTGTAATTTTTCATAGTGACTTTATCGTAGATCGACAACGTCGGATATTGATGTTTGTTTCGCGTTATATTAGTATTCTCTGAATAATTATTTCATTCCTCGGATCTCAAATCGGACATTACGAATAACAAATAACAAATAACAAAGTTACGTTTCTCGTAGATTTTAATATCCGACGACTCGTTGCTGGTTCGACGCGGTCGAGTCCATTTCGTTCCTTATTAGCGAACACGTGTGTGACGATAATGGCCACACGCCACGATAAATTTCACGTTGATTTCGAGCACCCGGTAGTACGACCTAAAACTTTTTTCGAAATTGATGCATCGGAAATATTTTATCGGAGATTCGGTAACCCTTTGAGCGATTAAACTGCACGGAACAGGGTTGAGTCATTAATGTCACGTATCGGAGGATTTATTTTGTTACGTGGAAATTAATCTTTTTCCCCCGTATAGCTGCCTCTCGTCGTATCACGTATCCAATATAGGGTTTCTTAGAAATTCAACGTGAAAAGAATAATTAAAGTGTTCGAGTGACGTAGTGCTGCCTCTTACAGATTTATGCGACTCTTACACTTAGGATCGCCTAGATATATTCCCTTAGAGATTGCACAATTTACGATCGTAAAAAGATTTGCGAAATTTGGTCAACGTAATAAAGCGTAGACATTTCGATAAACTTTCCGTGTATTTCCATGTATTTATGGCTGCTAAAACTTAAACGGCCGCGTGTTTCGTCTCGAGATCACGTTCGCTTCCTGGTAAAATATCGAAATTGAGAAAAGAAAAGCGAAAACTATACCGTGTAATTGATTTCCCAGTCTATTAGGAAGTCGGGACTATGGCTTGCTTGTTCCGCGTGTTTCGCGTCTACCTTCGTAACCGAGTCTAATTGAAGGTTTGCTTTCGCGCGGATATCGTGGTCATCTACAATGTAAATGACGGCTCCTTTATTCGTTGGCTGTAAGACAAACGAATCGGAGACTATCGTTTTAGATCAATCTGTCGTAACGGTATCGCCAGATTATAAATTAAAATTGCGAATTAAATTCGGAAATTAAAGAAAATTCGCTCATTTAGTTCCCTTCCAAATATCTTTCGTCGAACTTCCTTTTGCATAACGCCTAAAAATCGGCGCTAAAAATACAAGCGACCCAATGTACTAAAATTTCAATACATATATCAACGTTATACCGAACCTCGGATTAATATTCAAGCCACGTCGAATTTATTATGATTATATGGATTAGAGCTGCGCTTAAGCGACGTTTATCGCGATTAAGTGACCATTATCGCGACTAGATACCATAAGTTTTATCCCAGTTGCGTTATTTATCTCTATCGAACTATGCGCAAAATTACACACCGAAATACGCACGCTAAACGATAAACAATCGAGCGAAGAGTAAAATCCTGTAAATGAAAAATACCGGGAGAGTCGGCTGTCTCAAAAAGTTTCAGAGATAATTCCTGCGAAAACTGGATACCACGTACTACGTACATTCCGCGAAAATGGCGTTTCATATGCGGTTAATCCTCCTGGCTCTCGACGTAAAGTATCCTAGAAGCGCTCTCAATCCGAAAATAAAGTTATCTCAGCGCGTAGAGAAGAAGCTGACGCGCGACGAGTCGAAGGGAAGCGAAAGATCCGCGGAAAATTGTCGCGAGGAACACCGAAATCGAGGAAAAACCGATAGCCTCGAAGCAGAAACTATTTCGTATTTGTGCGTTTCTACACGGGTTAAACGAAATTCCGAATGCCAGCTGTTCCTATGTCTCGTCGTTATCCCGTTCACCCGGCTATTGTGTCACGATGGACTATTAAATATACGTGTACGTTTGTTGGCTGGTGGAGCGTGAAAGGAAAGGAGCAAATAACGGATGAGGAAACCGTCTTTGCAAAGGATGGAAATTTAGAGGGAGGCAAGAGCTTCCTCTCCGTCTCCGCGAGCGATTCAAACGGAAGGAATACTCTTTTCCTTACGCGTCTCGTCTTCGTTTCTTCTCAATCTTCCAAGGAAATATACGTAGAACGAATAAAACCCACTGTCTCGGCTCCATAGATGTTGGAAGCTCGATACGAAATTTGTCTGGAGATATCTACTTGTAAACTGTCCTCGATCCGAGGCCTTTCTTTCAGAATAACGATGAAATATTTCTACGACTAGTGCAGATGTTTCAATGGCAATTAATTAATATTTCATTCGTGTACGCGTATCTAGGTGGTACCATGGCAAACGTAGCGCTTTAGTACTAGCAATTTCAGAACGTTTCTCTATCCGTCTTACCGTTAGATGCGGAATTTATTTTGATGACGCAGCTTAATAAGTGGCATGCATCCAAAGCTGCGCAAGGCATTCGTTCGTACGACCTCGTTAAAAATATCGAACCTGATTCAAATCCACAGCTGGAAATCTTATAGCTATCGTAATAATCGTTTTCATTCTTTTCTTATTTGACAATTACGATCGATTACAAAGAAAATGGACAATTACGACGAAGCGAAAAGTTTCATCCGCTTTCTTTTACGTATTACGCGCATTCTATACAGTTTTTAATGTGTACGATTTTCAAACGTTAAGCATAAGCATCCGTAGTCCAATTACGAATCGCAGAGGAACTACATAAAGGTGTTTTAAAAATCTTGATGGACCGCGATGAACGAGTAATCAAATCGATCTTTGGCCAAATTTCAAATAAAGATAACGCATCGGATAATAAAGAATGGAAAGGAAATTTCAATAAATCCGTTTCGTAATTTCGCGGTATTTTTTGCGAAAGTATCGGAAAGCTTAGCTTTCATTTCGTTTAAAAGCGTAATTATTTGCGTGCAATATCGTTCCTTTAAAACGTGCTTTCGCAAGAGCATCGTTTCGCGTAATAAAATGTAAGTAATAAATGATGATCTTCGAGAACGGCAGAACCGATCGAAGCTGCTCCACGATACCAGAAAGCTATTATTTCCTCCTTTAGACGTGTTCTTTCAGTGCTTGCGGGAGAGGAAAAAATGCGACTGGAATAATAAGAATCCGAAAAGAAGGGTGGGAGGGATATAAATAGAGGGAAGAAAGAAGGAGAAGTAAGATAAAGGATGACATAGATACAAAGAGTTATTCCTCGTGGAAGAACTGGAGAAATTCAAGAGGAGGAACGATGCATTTCCGTGTACAAGTTTTCTTTGAAATCCGTCAGATGATACTCGGAGTCGTGCGTCTCTTCAATTTCATTCAGAATGTAAATTGCGATAACCTGGCCTGATTCTGTGCGTGTATGTCGGTTGGGAAAAAGGAGAGTGGCCTAAGTATTTGCTAGAATAGAAATCGCGATGGACGCTGTGATTTAAAGTAGAGTGGTTACGGGTTATTTATAAAGATAATAAACGTTCGATCGAACGATAAAATATGTTAAAGGAAAAATTGAGCTACCAGGAAGCTCGGAGAACGTTCTGACAACGATTCGTACGGATTAACTGGAAAAATTCAATCGACTCGACGGAACTACGTAAGAGAGATAAAAAATTTGCCGCTGTCGTTGGGCAGATGGAAAAGCGGGCAGCGTCTTTCTTATTAAATCGGCGTAGGAACGTGGCGCGGCGGATCGTAAAAATTTCTCGGCAAATCCCCCGGTATCTTTAGCACGGCCGAAATTACAATTTAAATAGCGACTCCCTTATTCATCGACCGTCAGATGTGAGCGCTCGCGACTTAAGGGTGGCTATCTTTCCCGCCGTTCCACTCTTTCTTTTTCTTTCTCGATGTCGATGGTACCGCGAGTACGACCGAGCGAGATGGAACGAACGAGAAGTTAGGATCGTGCGAACAGGACGAACGATAGTCGACGACGACGTCTGAGAAACTATCGCGAGAAAGAAAAGTAGAGGGAACGTGTAGAAGGAACGGAGAGGATGAAAGGCGAGGCAAGGGGTGAATTGGAACGAGAGATAGAAAGCAGAGGGTGGATATTCTTTGTGATGGGATTTGAGAGGCGAGCGAGGAGAGACGTTCTTGACTCGATGCTGTCCTTAAACCACGAAAAAGCTCGAGAAGTCCGAAAGCCAAGGGCTGAGTTCGCGGAAATGAAGATCCGCCGTGGTAGCCTTGTCGCACTTGTTCTTCGCCTTCTTTCGTTCTCGACGAAGGAGCGCGCCAGCTTCAACGACCAGACCGCAGTTTTACCTCCGTTCGTTCGTTCGTTCGTTCGTTCGTTCGTACGTTTTCATCGCCCTTCGTCGGCCACGGTCGACGAGCTTTGAACGAGTTTCCGAAATAATTTCCACCGCTGAATGAGCTCGATTCTTGAGCCACGGCAGACTCTGGTGAGCGGCGTTAATTGCTATCCACCGGTTCAATGGTTAGATGTGTTATCTTTATGACTTTTCTCCTTTCTTTTTAGCCTTTTCTACTTTTAAGTGTAATTAGGAATTTAAAGCGTCGAGATCTTGCTTGAAAATTATTAAGTAAATTAAGAGGCGGATATATCGAGGGAAACGCTTTATTTTTGGATTATAAGAATCCGTTTCTTTAAATATAATTGCTATTTTTCGAACGATTTCTCGTCTTTTCGAATTTCGAAATACGATCTGGAAATTTCAACGATAACGTTATTTTCCCACGTAACGTTGTTCCTTCTTCCCTTGAATCAGTGAGTATCATCTATTATTACGTATTCCATATAGTTACGGTAGAATGCAACCTTACGTCGGTTATCCAAATTCCAACGTTCTACGTCGTTTATTCTGGCTCGCGTAAAATAAATAAAGAGCATAAATCCAAATATGTAGTATTTTTCTGCTAGGCAAATACATTCGGACCAGCAAAAATAAATCGTATATCGTTCATTTCGCGTGAAATCATAGTAAATTTTAAGGAACAGTGGCAAAGGAAAAACGATAAATTGTAAATGAAATTACAGTGACCAATTAAAACAAGTCATAAAACGATACAAACTCCACCGCGAGATCAAAGCAAAAGCCCAAGGAACACAGTGCATATTCATCAGTTTCCATCGACCTAGCCCGCCGCCTGTCGGCCGAAACAAAAATCGATATTCCAATTTGTCGAGACATCTAACGACACGATCGACACAGTCCCTCCTTTAAATCGTGTTTTGCCTTTCTCGTTGATCGTTAAGCTTCCCTGTTTTTTAATACCTATAGCTTGATGGTGCAAATTTCAATTTGTAGCCACGCGAACGTCTCGAAATTTCTTGGGACGATTAACTTCTCGTTCCCTGAGCGGAAGGAAACTCGCGACGCATCTCGCGAGGGAAACGCTGCTGGCTGCACGCGAGCGTCGACCTCGAAAATTGGATTTACCCGAGGATCGATAAGCCGTCTCATAAATCTGTCCATTATCGTCCCGTAAAGTTCTCCATACGAGTCGCGAGATCGGCGCAGTTCCACGTCTATAGATTCCTCGTGATCAACAAGATCCAGGGATTGCACGGAAGAAACGATCGAGCGAGGTTTCTGCTAGATTCATCGGTGAATCGAGATTTGCGCCAGGCGTAAGAAACCCGAATATACGGTATGTCCTGTTTAACTGGAAACGCTCAAACGCAACGATGTAACGTGGTGCGTAAATAAGTTCTTTCCGACGAATTTATTTTTATTCTTCTCAAGTCTGCTCTCTCGCTGTCAGTCTGGAGAATTTCTCTGCAACGCTTTGAAATTTCAATGCCTCGGTCGAACGTCAAAAAGTCTAAACGAAACACGGTATTCGAGAGATCTACAGGTCCGTGGAGGCGCGGTCGGAATATTGGTTGATCCGCAGTGGAAGAGCGACTGTGAATTCGGCATTTCGAATCGGTCGTCAAGCCTGGAACGGGGGTGTCGAAAAACTACTCTTCTCTCTCTCTCTCCCTCTCTCTCTCTCTCTCTCTCTCTCTCTCTCCCTGCTTCTTCACCACCCGTTTCCCTTCGAGCTTCTTCGTCCGTTTCTCCACCACCCTCGATTCTCCTCTGTTACTTTCGTCTGCTCGTTTCCCAGCTGCAGCCCCGGCCTGGACCGAGGAGTGCATTAAAATAAATTAATTTTCATGAGATTTTCCCGTAGCGAATGGCCGTTACGGGACTTAAAATAATAATTCAACGAGCCGCATGGGCGAAATTTGCATTTCCACGTCACGGCACGCTTCTGCCAGCCAGCCAACGACGATCTTCAACGGCGTAACGGAAGTCGGAATAGAATTCAGAAGGCAGCAACGCCAGCTGAATGGAAGATGGGAACAACGTAGAAGAGCGAACACGAGGGCCACCAAATGGGACTGGAGAAGCGAGAAGCCGCTTGTTTATCGGAGAGACAGATATTCGCCGACTCAAGATAGAGAGAAAGAATCGCCGACTCGTTTAAGCGGCAGAAATATTGCCAATTGATAAGCGTCGCTCGCGTGAAATTTCACTCGTACAGCTCAGGGTAAAAGGTATCCGAGCGCTGTCATGGGAATATACTAAGCGAGCCTGTTCGCATATCACGGTTTCCTGAAATTTAAAACAGTGATTTAACTTTTTAAGTCGCCGGTACAGTAGTGGATTCGCTAATTTCGCCAGAGAAATTATGATGGATAAAAGCTACTTATCTTTATGTCGTTATCCTTTCATGGATTTTAACGAAAGGAGTTCTTTTTTGTCAAAGAACACAGACAATACGGACCGGTATAAAATAGTTGATATTCTTGATATACCGCTGCTTCGTTAAAAAAACGTTTTATTGTACTTTAAGATCCACTTGAAATAATTGAGCGTACAGCGACTTCGCCGAGGTTGCCTTTTATTCCCGCTAAAATTGTTCCACGTTCACGATACATAAATTACTTTCGCAAAGTACGCTTCGTGGGATATGGAATAATATCTAAATACTTTCCTTCTTACTATCAGTATTGTTACTTCGTTTCAAATCATTATACGCAATTGCGAACATTTTCTTGGAAAATCAAGGCATTTCAGATTGAACTCTGGCTTCCAACAACGTAAACAATCTTTGCGAACGTTGACTATGCGTGGACTTGATGTTTCATGGAATTATCACGTCGTTTTAGAACAGAACTGTCATTAACGTTCTTGCTCGAATGTCGAGAGCTTGGAAGACGACGAGTCTCAAAGTTTCAGCATCAATGTTTCGAAGAATTAACGTTTAATTCTGTTTTGTGTAAAGCCTGTGAGCGGAAATCATCGCAAAGCCGGAAAACGAGCGAAGCAAAAATATATAAGCGATTATAATTTGTACCATCTTAAAAACCTGCTTGCAATCTGCATAAGTTTCTTGTAATAATCGTAGAAGCCGTTTCGACGTGTCTGCGAGAAGGTAGCGATTCGAGAGTTACGATCTCATTTGAGAATGTCCCCAATACCGGATCGAGCGTTGACTCTTTTTATTGGACAGCAGTAAACGTGCCGAGTGGAAGTGCCTCACAGCGTCGCGTTTATACGCGATAAACCCTTCCGAGTTCGAAAGTGCCCTTCGCCACTCCTTGACCAACCTTGTCGTCTCCTCTATGCCTGAACCGAGGCAGCGATGGAACGTGTTATTTTCCCTCTTAGGTTTTTCTCGGTTGTCGTAACGGAACAACGTCGGCACGAGAGTGTCTGGTGTCGATTAAACCCGAAGAATTTCCCCGCTTTTATTCGAAATAATAGAACGTTCCGATAAGAGGTATTTCGTATAATGGATTCGTTCTACTGTGTTTCCAATGGATCCTGCACCAACTAACGGACGAGAATTTAGCGGATCGATTGACCATTTGTCCTTCGCTTCGTCCGTTCGTTGCCAATACGAACCATTCTGGGAGCGAACGGTAACAGACGACGAAACATGGATACTTTGCAAAAACGAGTCCATTGGAAATGCTGAATTTTTAGCAGCTAAATGATCGTTGTACGCAAACAAACTTACTTCTGTATATAGGTACTATACTTTATAGGACAATGCAGAATTCGTCGTATTATCGATTTAATATCTTCTGATTACGAAACAGGTTTCCAACTACGGAGCTCTAACTCACCGAACGTAGAACGTAGAAATAACGATTGTCGACGTCCACGATGAACTCTTGGGAAAGCTCTGCAACAAAAGGATGAAATTCTTATTAAACAAGTTGTTACAGATTAAAGGTTTTCACGTTTTCACGTTTTCACGTACGTGATAATATTTCACATTTATTAAAGATATTATTTACCAAAGATATCTATTTATATAAAGATTTATCAAGGATTTATTAAAGGTTTATTATAGATTATTTATTATTTATTAAAGATAAAGGTTGTAAATACGATATCTCGCAGTTGTATTACGGTTCTACAGTTCTTGTTAATTAAAAACTTCTTATGAAAATGAAAAGCAGGTGACACACATTCGACACTCCTCCTTGGAGTATCGCGAAAAACGTTATACCCTGTCCCTAGTCGCGTCGATGTTAATTAAATTAATTGCAAGAAACGTTGCCTTGTTCATCGAGTCCAAATCCAGAAAAGTTGTATTCCACTAACGAGTTACAAACGCATTGAACGAATTTTCGTATCGATCTGCCTGTTCAAAAATTTCGATAGAGATGCATTTCCATGTTGATGATAGAATACATCCTTTTAAGCTTCGGTACTAACGATCGATCGGTCCGTTCGTCCTAAATGCGCCAAATATTTTACCTGAGAAGGTTCAACGACACACGTGTCTCGACCGATCACCACGATGCTTAAGCGCGATTAAGGTCGATGCATCGTATTCTTTCAATTAACTCCTCGAAAACTTATTGTTACAGCAATAACTTATTCGTCGACGCGGTCGATTCCCTGGACATTATTCTCGACGTTCGAATAAAACAAACTGAAGCTTGCTCGCGGAGATACGTAGACAGGAAGTAGCCGGAAGCAGTCCCCGGTGACTCTTTTCGAGATGGGGGTCGGGTCCAGCGAGGGAAACGAGCGTGTCGTACCCGTGAGCTTTTCTTCTCCCACGACGATCCTAAAAACCGATGCACCATTCCAGCCTGCTGCAACCCTTCCCCATCCACCCCGTTCATCCTTCGACCGTCCCTCTAGACCGGTCTTTACAAGCTTCTTCTCTCTCGAGTGTTTATGGATCGGAGACGACACTTGGACTCGCTCGGGTTCCTTCGTCGTCGTGACTTCGACCGACCTTCCAGGAATCGTAACGAGGCTGGCCGGGCCGCGTGTTGCGCCACCATTACTTAAAACTAAAATTAGTTCCTCGAGTGCACCCTTGTGGCCTAGCTGCGCCGAGCAGCAACCGTTGGAAATTGTTAGACCGTATTGGCAGAGTCCCGGCGCACGCGCTGCCGTACAAACGAAATCGTTGGATCGCGATTACGTTGGAATGCACGTAGAATTTCAGCACGATGGTCGGACTATATAGCGATACCTTTACAGAGAATGACAGATACATTTGAAAGAAGGTATAGGGCAGATTTGACCGAAAAATCGACTCTTGCCAACGCTCGCGTCTAATGTTTTTCATCTTTTACAAATTCAAACGATTTTTCACGATTTCTTGTATCTGCGTATTTCGTCGGCCATCTATAAATCAATGTCTTCTCTTTCACTACTTTTATTCCTTTTTCGAAAAGAAAAGGATAGAACTGCTTCTTCCTACTTCCCATTTTCTTTAAACGCAAAGACCCAGAGAGGCAGAAAATTCGTACGCGTTTTGCCGGACGATCGTGCAGAAATTCCAATGGTCGTATGATTACCAGACAGATGCTCGGCGCGGCACTTTCGTTTCCTCGTTCCTCGTTTGTCCGCATATCTTTGATCTTCTAAAGCGTCACATCGAGCGACGCATCTCAAATGGAAGGGAACAATGCATTTAAATGGGGACGATTCAAGGCGGAAGTCGTAGCTGGGTCGCGTGCACTCTCGTCCGAGCATTCGGCTACGAAACAATTCGACATAGTTTTCTCTCTGCCATCGTCCAACTGGAAAGTTTTTTCGCCGGAAACCACTTAGAAATATTAAACTTTGCCACCCGTGACAAGTTACGCTATCAAAAGTTACGTATCAAAGTGGAAAATCATTAGGAATGAAAATCGCGTAAGGGGAATATGCAAGAAATTGTTATCTTTTGTGATACTGTGTGTTGGATGATGTAAGAGACTGGAGCAGTTCTATAGATGACTCGGTCGAGAAAATTAGAGAAGAAAATTTCTCCGAAACTTGCTTGTACATTAATTACATTTCCCTCGTCATCTTTCATTTTTTCCTTTTTTTCTTTTTTTTTTTTTACATAATTAGGGACTCTTTTAATTCAATTCGGAAGGATTTATTCATTTACTTTTTTTACTCTCGAGATGGGTCAACATAGAGCATAGTAACTCCGATGCGAGGTGAAAGAATTTGAATGTGCGTGAAATTGATATTTGCAAAAATAGTAAAAGAAAAAAAATTCACCGCTCTATCTATAAAAGATAAACATTTTTATTGAGAACCCGGAGTAATAAAATTATTCGTCTAAGTTTTCCAATAATTCCCTTTTCGAAAATAATTATATCGCGATATAAATTTATAACTATATTACGAGAGTTAATATACTAATTAATATGGTAATTAACGCAGGTTATTAATCCGACGTTTTGTCGCCAAAGCTCATTAATATTTATTTTCTTCATGATATTTCGCACAGTATTGTTTGAACTTACCAAGAAATGGTATTTAATGGTAAAAATGACAGTGCCAGTGGAGTATGAAAGTTTAATAATACCTATCTTTAATCTAGCTTCGTTGAATTAATCCTGAAATAAAATTTTCAATGTTTCAAGTTGCCTCGTATCGAATCTTTGTGACCGGATTTAAAATGGCGAAAAATGTGATTCGAGTCTCTTCGATTCTGCTATTTCGCAAAACGTTTGGGCTCGCACGTCGTTGATCTATGGCATTCTAACTTGATTTATCAGGGCGCCCGGATGATATACTCCGATATTCGGATTTGAAATGATAATGCTACTAGCGTGGTATTCGACTGGCTGATTGACTATCGGTTTATTAAGTTGAAAACGGCAATACCAGGGATTCGAGTTGACTACCTTTCTGTCCAACCTTGTCAATTGATATGAGATAGTAGGTTCGAGATATTCCCAAGTTGAATCGAACGCATCTTCGAATCGACAGGAATGATTTTTAAACGTATCTCGTCAATTGCTCGGATATCATATATATATTCGTTATCGACAATTACGAGAAACTTGGTAAAAAGATATATACGCGACACATTCGAAAGATATAAATCTGAATTCGCGATCAAGCGATCGACGAAGCGTCAAACCCCAAACATCGCCCTTCAACGAATCATCAACGCTAATTACGTAAAAAAAGGGAGAAAAGGAAGAAAATGAAAGGGTATTATATACATATATGTATACGAAATTGTGAGACACGTGCAGTGACGAATGACGAACACAGCAGCGATAAATCAACACTTCCGAAGTATCGTCCGAAAAAAGCGCGCGAGCACGCAGATGTTACTTCCGTTCGTTCTCCGTTGTTTAAACACCGTCCACTGGATTTCCTCTCTCTCTCTCTCTCTCTCTCTCTCTCTCTCTCTCTCTCTTCAACGAAGTCGCGCCCGGCCAACAACCTGATTTTTCGACTCGAAAAACGCGGTCACACGGCGCGCCGCAGTCTAACCGGGTAGAGACGCGAGACCAAACTTTCGTAATTCGCACAGACACTGCGGAAATGTCAACTGGAACAATCAACGCCGCGCCACGTTGCAACGCGTGTCCCACGGGCACGATGGGCATTCCTTCCGACTAGCGACTGTCAGACTGGCCCTCGATTTATTATGCATTCCGTGAACAACGGTGATTACGAAATTGCACGATGGAAATGGAGGCTTCGGACGAATCGTGATCGAGCTTGAACGCTCGAAACTTCAGTTCGAACGGTTTGCAACGTCGACGGATCTTTTGACTAGGTTTTAGCCGATCGAAGGATTCTAGGCATTGGATTTTTCCGATCTTTTTATGAATCGTACGAAAGTCGTACAAGATATTCGACGGAATTGTATGTTAATTGTGAAACAGCTTTTACAACGACGACAATTTCGGACAAAAAGAGAGTGGCGTTTTAACTCGCGTGTAAACTTCGAAATTGTCTGGTACAAACTCTATAGCAGGAATTAAAAACAGGGATTAATTTTCCCTGGCTCGTACTTTTCGTGGTCTTATCTGCGCTTACAGAAACTTTCTCAACGTTCAAAATTTTCTACGGTCTATTGTGCACAACTTGCAAGTTGTTTGGAGGAATGCTTGAAAGACCATTAGTATCCTTTCTCAGATTCATTTTATCGTATCGTTTTTTCTTCTTTTTATATTTTCAATTCTTCTGCCTTCGGTTTTCTTTAAATAATAATATCCTTCGCTGTAGTCGCTCTAACTTTAAAAACATGGAAAAAGTTTCAAATATTTTGTATTTCGCGATAAACGCTACGTACGTATTACACAAATCAATCCGCAAGGAATTATTTAGAGTAGATTGGACGTTGTTCTCCGATCTACCGTCGTTATTCGCGATTTTCTATCCGATTTATATTTTTGAAACACGCATACACACGTATGCGAGTAGGACGTCAGGTATATGCGCAACTTTGTTCTATCTAGCGAGTCACCTAACGACACGGTGGATCTCGGAATGTTCGACGAGTTTGAGCGGCGAATTACTCGAGGTTTTACGAGTAACTCGAAAATTTGCGATTCGAGCGATAGCTTTCGGTAGTTTCCGTTAAAACCGTTCTAAATTAATTTCGCTTTAGTCAGCGTTCAAGATGTGCAGATTTGAAACTTGGAAGGCAACTTTGAATATAGCTATTACAATTTAGCTCTGAATCATTCTTAATGCAGAACGCGTTATATACATAGAAATCTCGAGAAATTGCTTGTGTAACATCGTTGCAATGGAGATACTAATTTGTAGTAATTGACTTTGAGATCAGATCGAATCTGTAATACGCCTCGAATAAGAAGAAGAAAGCTTGAACGTGTAATACATTTAATACACGTTATATCGTTCTTTGGTCGCTTTTATTCGTTTATAATCGATAATCGTTAATGGCATTTTTAGAAGCAATACCTAATTTTCTGACATCTTTTTTCTTTCTCTCGTTTTTCCTCTTGCCTTCCTGGCAACGTGTAAACGTTACTTAGTAGGCAAATGGGTCGGCCAATAAGAACTTATTTCTGCGTCACGAAAAACAGGGGAATTCCCTGTGTGTCTGTGTATCGCGCGGATGATATCATCGCTCGTTCAATCATGGCTCGAGATACACGTGCGTTCAGGACCGTGACTAAATATACGAGAACCCAATCCGTTTTGTTCCTCCTCTATCTTTGTTCTTTAAGTCCGACTCGTTGCCCCTGGCCCCGTTGCTCGACCAGTCGATTCACTGACAATGAGATCACAAGCACAGCGCAAAAAAACACTTTCTTCCTTTCCTGGACGACTCGAACAAGGTGCTCGCCAACCATGGAATCGCTCGCGCGTGGCTGCCTTTCTTCGGTCTTGAAGTCTCGAGCAACGGGGTTGTTCACACTTTTCGAACGTCATTAAGAACAACTGTACGTATATAAATATAGGTTGTTCACGCTGTCTCTGCTGTTTCGAGTATGGACGTTATATCAACGTACATAAAGTTGACTTTTAGTTGATTATTGTGATTTATTTAAGAAAAATACTTTCGCGTTTGTAGTTATCCATTTTTAATGGGTTTAAAAACATTAACCGTTTCTGTTTGGAGAGTTGCTTTCGAAAACTGTTTTAGTCGCGTTTCTAGCCAGAGGATACCGTGATGTGGAAAGTAGCAGAAGGCAACCGCCACGAGAACTGTTCCCATTAAAATGGTTTTTTAACCTACAATACATTCACGAGTTTAAAGTAGCTCTCTTCGTAATTGCTTTTGTGTAACTTAATTGGCCCGCGGCAATGCTCCAGAGTAACGTATTCCACTCGCAAAAAGCTTAAATATAATTAAAACGTATGAAAATGACGCGTATCAGTGCAAAGTCTTAGAGTTCGTACCACAAAAACAGAAATCTTTCGTATTTAGAGGGACGCTCGGTAGTATTCGGTTCTACGGTTATTCTTTCAGGAGTATTTAACTCGAGAATTATTAACGTCGTAGCTTTAGTAATTATCGATTTCCAATTTATAACAATTTGCAGTTCAGTGAATTTAGGAAAATGTATAAAATTAAACCAAAGGAAATATTTAATTGAAATATCATGAAAAAAAGTCGGGTTTCATTAATTCCGATACAAATAAACGTTACGATATCGAGTTTATAGAAATTTCATTTATATATAAAATTTTCATCGAATCGAACGAGAATTAATTTTAGAAGCTGAATCGTAGAGTAGAAAAAGATGAAATATGCTATTTTATTCAGATTGTACAATGAAACGTTGACAACACCGAGTATTCGTGATTGAATAAACAAAACGAAAATGTTCAAAACTGTGACAAATCTTTTTATTTATTTCGTTATTTCGTTTCGTTACGTTCTATCGTTATGTTTTTCCATGCTTTTTAAAATACGCGCTGTGGCAGTATTTCTATGAAAATTTTTCATCAATTTTATTTGTTATGTATGCGGCGGAAGTTTGGAACAAAGTGATGAAAAAACTCAATGAATAATAATTAAATATGTAATTGCTTATTTTGGCGTAACGTTTTCATATTTTATAACAAACACGGATCGTTGGTTTTTTTAATGAAAATAATTTTAAAAATATTTGTTCCTTTATTTCAATCTGAGTAATTGTAACAAATCCTTGAAAGAAGTCCTTCGACATCGTTGGTCAAAGAAGCGGCGAAATATAAGCGCAACATCGCCGGAACAACGATGGCTTTGTATAGATCTCGTTCCAAACGAAATTAATATCGCGTTTCAGGAACGCGTTATATTTACTTTAAATCGAGAAACGCGTATCGATCAGCGCAGTTTCACACCGTAGGTGTGCTTGCGCGTACATTTCGCAACGTCGATAACTGTTCTCATACACCAGCAGAGCTGTTACAAATGTTTGAGAAGTGACCGTACGGTTCGAGCAAATGAACCAAGTACAGTGCCAGTGACTTTAACACTAACCGTACCGGCGCTTCGCATATACGTATTCTTAAATGGGGTAAATTTCGATTTGTTCATATTCAGACACAGAATTTCATCCATCCGAACGCTCCTCGTTTATATTTGGTACGTTTTTCAATAATTTTCTCATCGAACGTGGAGATATATTCAGGGATAAGACAGAATACAAAGCCAATGTACCGAATTTTATGAGATTTGCTCGCCCCTTGGCGTATTTGATTTCTCGTAGGCGTCGATCTGTACTCTGTGACTCTCAAAATGATACCGCGCTTAGATTTCGTCCAGCTATAGAGAACTCATTACGGAGGGAGTATATTTTTGAGAAGTATTTCTCGAGAGTCGCCGACAAGGCTCCGTTGTGTTTATGCGTTACCTGACACAAAGTCTGTCGGATTATTCAAGCGTTTACGACGAAGCCATACACATGCCGCATTTAGATGTCTACGACTATAGCTAGCTGGCTAGATGCTACTTGAGTTCAGAGCCGAGGACCCAGATAGAGAACTTTAGAAAAAGCCGTAAATTTGTCGGCAGTAAACGAGCCAGGTGACGAATTTTCCTCGGTAAAAAAACGAAGCAGAGAAAAGATCGAGAAATTGATTAATCGAAAAATGTACATAAAGTTAGACGAACAGAAGAAGTAACGATAAATGTACAATCCTAAATTAAATTTTGAAACTGGAAGTCGCTGGAAGTAGACGTGAAGAAGTGAAAATATCCTTCTTCGATGTTACAAGAACATGTATAAGATTTTTATCATCGTTTTCCCGGTTTTCCGAAACGATTCGTCATCGGCTGTTCACAGCGTTCGCCGACAACAGCTCGACGATATTTAAACAATTATCGTACTCGGCTAACGCAAACGCACAAACAGCTGCGATATCAGCTGATAAAAGGCCGACGAAAAAGTTGCCGAAGGCAAGAACTCTGAATGGTATGTGCTGTGGATGTATAACAAGCGAAGCCGAAGCTTCGAGTCGTGTTCACGGTTAAATGGCCTGTAAGACGAACAATAAGATTGTTTGAAATATCACGTGTCTCGGGTCGGGGTCGTTTAAACATCGTTAACGGGTGGTTTTCTGCGAAACGGAGCGGCTGTTGGGCGAACGCGATTTGAAATTCGCGCAGATGAAATTCAATGACAGCGGTTTCGTAGGACGACTGTTCGAGTCCGAATTAATGCGCGGATACCAGAAGTTTCCAAAGTTCGGACCCAGACGTGCTTCTATCGCTGTCTGCCGGCCCCGTTGCATTTCCGCTGCTTGAAAACTTCGAAAGTTGATATCGCCGCATTAATTTGACGGAATGCTTTGTAAAAGCGAGACGTTCTCGCTGGCCTCGTCCAATTCCGGCAAACAACCGGCGAAAAGACAACGCTCGTCGTTCTTGGTCGATCTGTATCGATCTGTATCGGGCTGCATCGATCGGCCACCGGTATAATGCTTTGAAACGGGGTTTTCAACGGCGTTCCTGGCCTCCGAAGTACGACTATTCGTTTCGAATATGGAAAACAGTGTGGACGACTCTCGTGAAGTTTGTTTTTATTTTAAAGTAGCTACTAATATTAGTAGGTGAATTTCCATGATCCGTTGATCATCGATGCCGCGAACACCGTCCTTGTCTTTGAACTTGTTACGCTATTTTCTAAACGTCTGTTCGAATAATTTTCTTCGCGAAATATGTGTACGTTTGGATGAAATATGCGTGGCAGAATTGGCTGACGATAGCGCCAGAAATACTCGAAACTTGGATCCTTCCACGTAAGAACTGTCCCTTCTCTTTCGCTATAAAATTCCGGCTTTGGAAACAGTCGGTACAACTGCAACGGCTGGCTGTGTAGTCCACGTGCACAGCTTATGGCGTCCAGTTCTAAAGGGAGGAAGCAACGGAACGAGGGTGGAGGGAAAGGAGGAAGTCGAAATGTTTATCGAAGTTATTCCGGGGACCGAACGAACGGTCTAACATAAGCAAACTTTGCCGTGAAAGGGCAGCAAAAGCTGATTATGCCTGCTCGCTTTACATCCTGGCGAATTAAGACGACCGCACCAGTCGTCTGGGCGTGTCTGCTAATTATATTTTTTCATTAGCGAAGCCGTACGCGGCGGAAAAAAATGAGATATCCCGGCGAGGCTGCTGGTCGAGACAGTACTCCGAGGAAACAATAAATTCTGCGACATAACCGAGAGTGTAATTATTCGGTATTCGAGCATACGACTCGAGTTGTTTCCACGTCACGGTATCTCGGAGTATATTTTCGCGACTTTGGTCGTTTCTCTTTCCAGTTATTTTTACGCTTCTTGCTAAATGACAGGATATTTTTATTAGGTAAAGTCCGATTCCCTGGGAAGTAGCCGATTCCTCGGATTGATCCGCGTACCTCAAGTTGGACGACTTTTTAGGTACGAACGCGTATCGTTGTTAAGCGGATTTTAGCTTTTCCTAGCACAATACATCGTTTTTTATCGGATGATAAAGCGGGACTCGTTTGAAAAATGTCAGCCGTATGTATTTCCACTGCTTGCTTTGTTTCAATAAACTACGGCTTCGAAATGTCCTATATTTTCTAGGATTCTCTGATAGTTATTTATCGCGTAGTTACACTCTGGTTATCGACGCGAGAGGAATAAAAAATAAAACGGAAAACGAAATTCGTTTAGCTCCAACGGCGTTATTCTCCGATAAAATTTCGCGAATAAACCGCTATTACAATATGGACGAGCAAATTTGTTTTTGCAAAAGTTGACTTATCTGTCGAACGATAAATAGCTTCGAGCTAAATATTTCGGCGAACGAATCACGAAAAACATGCGGTTTTTGATTACAGATAGAGTAATAAAAAAAGAAGGAGAAGAAGAAGAAGAAAAGAAAGAAAAAAATAGGAGAATAGCAGGGAAAAAGAAACTGTGCGAAATGTTACTCACGCGTGCTTAGCGGGAAACTCAATTTCGAGGATTAACGATTCGTAGTCTTTCAAGGGTGCAATCGCTTTAACGCGATACTGTTCTTTCGCTGGCTATCTCCCTTAGCCGGAAGCGAAATGAAGAGATATTAAAGATGAAAGAAACACGAGGATAGATAATTCTCCGGTGGTAAGAAGCGCGATGAAAAGACCGAGGTGGGAAAGGAGAATAAATGGTACACGATGTTGCAGCTGTTGCAATAATCCCACCGCTCTTATCTGTGTGTATATCGTGGATTGATAAGGGTAACGCTGAAAGTCAAGGAGATTAATTCGGTCCGATGAGAAAGGGAGCATTGTGCGCGGTGGTAGGAATATCGCGAGAATAGTTGAACCAATCTCGATTCATTTCGAACGTGTCGAGTATGAATTAAACATGGATTCGATGTTCTTAACGATGCTCCGAAACGACGTTCATAGAACGGCGAGTAATTATCGACCATGTTAATGGAAATAACCTTTGCCTCTGTCGAATATTAATAGAGATAAATCAAAGAGGAAAGTGTACGTGGGACGTTTAGGACGAGAAGACTTTCGTGCGACGCGAAGATGTCGATTCGACGTGAATTCGAACGAAAGTTTGTTCATAGAAAATACGCTTCTTCGGTCGTTTAACGCGCTCTTCGAGAAAGTTGGCGTACTCCAGCCGCGTGAAAGGGACATTAAGCTCCGATCCAGGCAAATATCTGTTTTCAAACGTCCGTTGGATATTTGCACGCTCGCCTGAATATTCAGCAGCGGTCGACGAGCTCGCGCGTGTACGCGAGTCGTGCATGAATACAACCGTACAGATATTATACGGCCATTTACATAAGACGTGGGTGACGTTCGCGTGGACATCGAGCGTAGACGTCAGCCTCCAGAACCGGTGGAACGGCGGAATTTTCAACGACAGGCCGGCATGCCCGTGGAAATTCTCTAACGCCGGTTCAGCGATGCTAAATAGCCGGATTTGACCGGATGCTCGAGAGAAATCACGCCGTTCTACACGAAGAGAAAGAGAGAAGGTGAAAATCATGGTACACCGTTTGCTTGCTCGAGCACCGATTGTTTGGACGAGTGGCCGATTCGAGAGGCAAAAATAGGGTTCTCGCTTCCGGGGCAAAGATCGTGATAGGGGATCCTTGCGTGTGTGGTTAAGAGTTAACTCGTTACCTTACGGGTTTTCGGCTAGATTAGCTGGAAACAGTTTCTTGCCGTACGAATAGCGAAACGAACGAGAAGTAGATCGAAACGTAGCAAGGTATTTTTTATTTTTGCCTTTATAAATCGAATGGAAAATCGAAGTTAATCCTTTGTAACGTTATTGGAACGACTTGGCGATCCTATATACCGTACCTCTATATCTCTTAAATATCGTTTTATTCGAAAATCTAGAAACCACTTACCGGTACTTCTGGACGTCGATTCCATATTGAAACTACTATGAGAGAGGCAATTTAAAGAACGACGGCCAATCGATACACGTACCAAATTATCCAAAGCATATTCGGTTACGTAATAAATTATAAACTTGCGTTACATTTTAGAGCCGCCTTCGTTGCCTTACGCGTAATTCGAGTCGAACTCGTGGTACGAGTTACCGATCCAGTACTAATGGATTACCGAATACAATCGTATTTCGGTGTTCCGTTTCAGACACAATACCAAGACGGAAATGAAAAAAAAGACTGATACTCGAAGAAGCTAGATTTTCATTTTCCGAACGTATTTCAGGTTACTAGGTCTTTCACTCCGACGAACGACTTCGTTAGGCGATCGGAAACTCCTGTTGCAGGCTCTTCTCATTTACCGTACCAGCGTCGAACGCGTTTCGAAATTAATCGTTGGCCTCGAAGCGTCGAGCCGAACGTTTCACATACTTGCTGTACATCCCTGTCGGTTTATTTCGATCCAATCTGGTGCAACACCGATGGAATATTTTAACACCGTAACACCAGGAAATCGAATCGAATTTAATCGGTCGATCGAGAGAGCTTTACGATTTTACTGTCGCAGCCATTTACGATTTTACCGTCGCATTGCATTCGCGATTTATACGTCTTTGAACGGCGGCCGGAACGTATTGAGATTGCCAGCCGATACTTCCGGTTATATCTACGCCCGTCCTAACTCCCGATGTCAGCCAGACTCGAAAGCCCGTAAAATTATCGACAGTATCCGAGGAAATAAAGACGTCCCTCCAGGCGAGAGACGAAAGTTCGACTAAAAAGATCGGCCCGATTGTACGACGTCAGCGAAACGTTCCTAGAAGACGTTTTCACGGTGAATTGTGCTTTTACATATAGTGCCATCCCTATAGTCCCTAGCCTGCCTCTCCGCCGCTCTGCCTCTGGATGGATCACGCGGAAGCAAGTTTTACGTTTCTCAGACGCTACAGCTACCTCGGTATTGGCTATATTATACGTGTTAGAGATATTGGATGCTTTGGTATTCTAATTTTCTAGCCATACACCCAAGTACATCGTGCAAACGTACTATCGAAGTCTAACTTGCCATAGATTTCATCGACAACGTTCAAAGTACCGGATACGGATTAAAACGAGATATTCTAAAGCAAATTACGACGAATTAAAGTCACGATTCAGACTCTTGCGTCCTCTGCGAAACTGTACGTAATTTATCGTAATGTATGTGCGATTTTTCGGCACAAGCATACATATATCGGTGGCGCGAAGTCGATATTCGGGGCAGGTGTTCGACCGGTGAAAATCGATCGCATCGATGCGAGTTCGAGCGATAAAACTCGTGCCGTGCGTCAATCGGTGCTAAATTTAGGCTTGGCTTGCACCATAAGCCGCGCCGACTAAATCTGTTTCAGCTATATACTACTACGCTGTTTTGCTTTCAGTTTCCTTCGAAACGTTTTGCTCTTGATAAATTTGACTGCTCAAGGAGCAAACGCATCCGCCATTGAACATTCAGCCGCGGAGATTTCATCCATCGAATCTCCGTGTTCCCTGTCTTACTTCCTGCGATTAAGAGAAAAAATCTTGTTGCAAGTTTTACACCACATTACCATATGGTGCTCTGGTTTGCTTCCTTTAATTATTTGTATATGTTTCAGCGAGTAAAATTCATCGATGATTAACGTAATATCGGAAACAACGCAATGTATGTTTTAATAATAAACCAATTCTCTGAAATTGTTATTCCAATATGTTAACAGCGACGTAACATGGTAGAAACTTATAGAGGAAATATTTGGTTCCTTTCGGTAGAGGTGGCCTTGAATCTTATATACGAATCTCGATATAAGTATTAAGGAAATTTCTTGATAAACGCCCTCGATATATGAATCAAGTCGTCAAAGATAGCGGATATCCTTCTTTGTCTCGTAATCTTTAAGGTAACCAAAGTATCTTTCAAATGATTCTCGACTCAGCCTGTAGAAACCTATCCGCTTCTTAACCAACGCAAACGTATGACAAAGCCTCGGACGATGGTACAAGAAGATCCACGATCCACTGGATCCACGGTCGACGTAGATCAAAGAGTAGATCCATGATCCAAAGAGGATTACGTAACCGGCGATGAGAATCGGTGGAAGTGCGTACCGAGTCTGCGGCTAACCACGCTACAGGGCGTCGTCTGTCCCGTAGATAGCGACGGTAACTTGAATTTGAATACGTGTACGCCCGTCTACCACCACGTATAATCGTATCTTTAGCTGTGCGTGTGGCCAATGATTTGGTGTGTGCACGCGTAAGTAGATAGTTGTGGTGCATCGTATTAATCCTATTGCGGTGCAAACGAATCAAGGGAGTGGCAATCTGATCCACGTAACGCTATACTCTCAGCTTCTCGATCCTATTCACGAGTATTAATATCGATAGAGATGGATCGAGAAACGAATTTCAAGACCTTTGTTTTCCCGATGACACGATCGTTAACGTCTACGATCACGTCGGTCAAGTTTGAAACAAATCTTCGATTCGAGTCATCCGCGTTTACGTTAGACCTTCGTCGATTAATCCGCGTATAGGATAGATAGCTCGTACATCAAGGAGAAAACCCGGTGAAATGAATTTCAAGTCGCGAAACTCTCGACGATCGGTCGTACGCTATATACACGCCGATCTCGTGAAAACCCTGTTTTCTTATACTTATGAAAAATCAGCGTTCGACCGTGGTCCATCGATAACAACGCGAAACTCGCGGCGTTTTCCATTATACGAGGCTGGAACGAAAGAGTCGAAGGAGGTCGCGCGGCAAACAATGGCGATACATATCCAATTAGCGAGAACGGCCCACTCGCCGGAATAACGAGCCACTGAAAGAAAATGAACGCGTTGTGGGCGTGTTGGCTGGTTATTCCGTGCAGCCCTTCGGCTCGGAGACACTGTGCCGTGACTCGTGTCGAAACGTTATTGCCGCCAGTCTCCGGAGAGTCGAAACGATAAGGACACCGGTTTCGGATGGTTACGTGACATTTGAGGATTGACATTAAGACGGCCGAGGCCGTTGCGCCGCGGCCCCCCCATTCACGGCGACATTTCGTTAATGCCACCAGCCATGGAGCCGTCTTTAAGGGCGCTTTTTACGAGAAAATCCGCCGGAGACGCGGCAAGCCCTCGCCCGTTGGTCTACGCTCGTATAAACCTGTGCGACGTAACTGCCGGAAGAAAAGGAGAAGCGCGAGTCACTGCGCCAGACATTTTCCAACGGCCCGATTTTTCCTCAGAGACGAATACACGGTCGAGTAAATTGTTCGTCGTAGATAGTTTTGCGACCTGAGAAGACTCGCGATCGAGCGGACATTCGATCCAATTAACAATTTCCAACGTTATACGGCGCGTACGATAAATTTATTTCATTGCTGCTTTTACTCTGCTCTTTTCTATGGCCATAAAGTGAATTTTAACCCTTTCTTGGAGATGGCTCGCTCTATACGAAAGCGTGTAGAAGAGGGTGCAGAACGGCCATGTATTTTGATAGGAGATCCACTCGAAGAAGCGTGCCGGGTCGTCCATATATTCGTGGGGTGTGATGTTCGCGATAGAAGCAGGACGCATACACTGGAACTCTATTATCCATCTATCTCTCTTCTCTTCTCTCGCTCTCCTTTTTTTTTTTTTTTAATACTTCTCGCCATTCTCGTACGTTGGTACCGAGTGATACGAGCTCCTCTGTACCCCCTCACCGTGTCACAGCCAACCGTGTTTTCGAGGATACTCGTATTCAGGGTTGAAAGTTCCCGAGAAAATGATTACCAATCCGGCCGAGTGTCACACCGCGTGAAATTTTATCGACGTAATATTTGTCCCGGTGACAGGTTTATAACGGGGGCAAACGCGGGCCGCGAGTCGAGTCGAGTCGAGTCGAGTCGAGTCGAGCGAAAAATTTTGTGCCACGGTGATCGACCGAGCGTTCTACGCCGAGAAAACAACGCCAAGATCCTGATAATAGAGTTTGGATCGTTGCTTTACAACTCGAAGATATTAAACGTTGCTCTTCCGATCCGTTAAATCCTGTTGCTTGATACCGCTAAATCGGTACCATTAAATTTTAATCTATCAACCACGTTGAAGAAGAAGAAATTAGCCACGTATACTCATTTACGATACGATCGACGTTATTCATCTTCCGTACAAACGCGCGCCGATTCCAATCTTGAACGCAAAATCACTTCCTTCCTATCTTTACATCTCGAAACATTCGCGATCGGTACATATTAATTTAACCTGACACCTACGTTCTATGAATTTACAATTAAATATACGAAACAATTGTAATCTGATATTAGAAAAGAAGGTAGACGGCCGGTAGCGTGTATCTGGATAATACAACGTCAGATTTCATAAGAGCAATCGTGTTATCTTTGCTTTTGTTGAAGATCCAACGTGTCACGGTAACGCGGACATGGCCGGCAATCCGAGTATTAAAAATGAAATTACAAACGCTGGATGTCCTTAATTAGCCGTAATATACGTGCTTTAAGTAGTGGAACAAGTAGGTCACGTATCTGTCATAATCAGACTTAATATACTCGTTAGCAATATTTGTTAGATGAAGCAGTGTGTGTGAAAAGATAATCAACAGGTGACAGGTGACACCTCTTTTAATTATCTTGCAATAAAATCGTGGAATTAATATATCCGCCAATTTCAAAACAATTATGTACACTTGGCGTGTACGGTTACGAATTATGCGTGCAGCTCTATCTTCTGTAAAATCGCGTATAAGAAAGGGGATTAAATATCACGAGAGTAGGAGACGCGAACAATGCAAAGCAATTGGTACGTATAATAGGTTTAAATTATACGTATACATTGGTGTATATATATATATATAAAAGGTATAAATTGAAGTTCCCGGGAGTTCGTGCGCTGGTACGAGCGGACGGTTCATCGAAGTTTCAGCGTTTCCTTCGATCCTGCACCGTTTCGTAATACCGCTCGTATTTTTCTTTCCATTCCGCGTATTCCCTGTTTTGTTCTCGATCGAGGCTCGATCCTTTGTACCAAGAAAGAATAACAAGACATCCTCGCGAACCACGCGACCCAGTCGGATCTCGAAGACGAACTTCAGAGTATCAAATTTCGATCGACATTTCGGACAAATTCGTGCAAAATCCGAAAAAGGAAAGGCAAACGGCCGCTTTATCTTCTTGCCCGTGAAATACGGCCCAAAGTAACGTGCTCGAGTAGGCTATGCAGAAAAATACGCGCAGAGTACGAAGTCTACGATTCCCGATTTTACGCAGACCCTCGTTCTCCCTGCCACCCGGTTTTAATCAAAATGAGAAGAACAGCCACCTCCGGCGCAAATAAAAGCGCATCGCGTGTCCGTTTATCCGCGAAAGAGTTTTGCAATCTACGCTTAATAGTTACGGCCACTCTTTGTTCCGATCACAGACCAGAGAATTAACGGAATCGCGAGAAGGTTGCGTAAGCCGGTTGCGAGCTATTTTCTCAAAATTTGGCACAAGTTGCATCAGCTTCCGTGTCTACCGCTTTTCAGCGATTTTTTTGTGAAACGAAACGTAAAGCATAGAATGACCGTGGAACGCGCTAGTGGAATTCGTTGGACGTTGTTTTCCAAATTTTCCAAGCCTGATTTTAGAGTCAGATTTCCCTGTTTCGATTCGAGGGAGAAGCGCAAGAGGGAAAATAAATTTTGTCGCGCTTAGCGTGCAACTTAACGTCACCTCGATTGCCTTCCATCTTCGCAACCTATATGATCCACCTTGTAACGTGTAAAGCAGATACGAGGATGAAGCCATATCTATATAGAGATGCAAATATTGAAAATCGATTAGGATATCTACTTCTTACGAACAAATATTTTTCAACGTTCCATCTTCCTCCTCCCAACGATTTCAATTTTCTCTGTAAATTTTGTTAATTCTCGTCATCTTTTCTTCGTGCCATCTACGCGTTAATAAAATTGGCCTTTATACGCGGCAAATTCTATATTTAATTGGTTTCGTAGCACAAATACGAATATTCGTGTACAGTTTTGTTTAGTAATAGCCGTATAGTTGTAACAAATTGAATATACGTACATACCTGCATGTATAGAAATTGTTCGATCAATTGCTTGCGCATTGTATAGTTTTCGTTTCCAGTTTTCATGAATCGTATCGTTGCGTGATTTGATTACGAAAAAGAATAAAAGTTAAGAACGTATAAGCGAAAATGAGAATTCTTGCAATTTTTCGAATCGAGTCGCGAATCAAAGTTCTCGAGTTCGCGTTCCTCGAGTAGACTGTATAAAAAAATAACGTTTTGTTTGTAATCCTATTATTTTATAGAAAGGGAGAGCACGAAGAATATTTAATACGAATAATTTAATACGAAATCTTAAATTTTCATCTTGGATTGTTTGAAATTCGCGATTTTTGAACGATAAATTTGTTATCCATAAACAGCTGAAAAACTTACGTAAGCTGATACGCGCAAGAATCTGCCATTTGTTGGAAGGACAGCGAGCAATGAATTCTCCGCGAAGTGGCAACAAAAATGGGGGAAGATTTTGTTGGAATTTCGAGCGAGTATAAAATGGCCGACCTACGACGTTTCCTTGGAAACTTTCTTCGTTTCTTCTTCGACATATGCACGAATGAATAATCACGCTAGATACAGAGATAGAACTGTTCCATTTTCGCTTTTATCGAGCAGCGCGTTTTTCGTGGTTGATCGTTGGCCTGATTTCCAGTGGCCTCACGTTCGGTTTACCAGCGGAGCTTCTCTCTTTTGCGCGATACGTGCGTCGAGATAAAGATTTACCGCGTTTCGCCAAACAACCATGTCGCGAATAAATATTAGATTACACGAATAATGTGCTTCTGCCAGGGTGAACGCGGAATAAAGTCGCACACGCCTCGCCAACCAACTAGCCGATCGTTGCTCGTACTTCGATCCAACCAATTCGTGTACCAAATTGAACGTGAATACGCTGATCGTGGAACCACCACACGTTCGACGTCCAATGGATGCGATTCTAATGCCAAATCGCTGCTGAAATCAATAATACGTTTATCTTGGAAGAATCCCGCGCGATGTACATCCCCGTTTATAAATATGACAGACTTTCTTTTAAATTCCGAGTCGTGTTCCAGCTCGCAACGTTATTGTTGGATTTAACTCGATTATCGACAATTTTCATTCGTTTCCGATGAATTTCTTTCAGCGACCAAAAACACTCCGTTATTTAGAAAGCGCAAGACCGAGGTATGCGACAGATACAGAGAGGGCCATCAGGTTCTGATCGATCCGCGTGTTAATCTACACGCGCGTGTATCTACGCGCTCCCTTATCTATTCATCTATCCATTTCTCCGTCTATCCCCTCTGTCCTGTCCGGCTGTCGATGACGGCTTATGCAATGCCGGAAACTGATCGGATTCATTGGGGCGGGTAATAATATTTTGCAGGGTCGAGCAGCTTCGTTCAGTCTGGCCGGTTCCCGTCCCGTGAACAGGTCGTATCGATTAGCTCCCTATTTCCCTTCTCTTCGCCCCTCCCCCTCCCATCCCACATTCATCCCCTTTCTTCGTTTTCTTTCACGTGTCTTCTCGTCTAATGGTCTATCACGTTGCGCTCTTGCGTTCCGTGTTTGCTGCCGACACCTTTATATCCCTTCGACCATCTCCCTGAAACTCGATGAAAAAATTGTCTCGCGTGCTTTCTCGTCCAGCTCTGATGGATAACCGATTGTTGCTTGCCGCTGTTTGCTCAGCTACGGGGCTTAATGGACGCGGAATGTTATGCTATTTGTGGTATCGTTTGATGTATCGGCTTACGGATAATACCCTCGTGCTGTTCGTTTCCAAGATTTTCGAAGATTTTTCCCGCTGAAAGAGACGGTAAAAGGCAATGGCGTTGTTGGGGAGGGTGCAGCCATCCAGGAGCGTTGATAGGATATTATGCTAGATGCTATTACGGTGGCACGAAGCTTATGATATCGCGTTATCGGAGTATTTTGGTCGTGAGTTGGAGATTAGAGGAGTTCCTGAAACGTTGTAGTTATTGACAGCGTATACGGTCGATACATTTTCGACCGTGATGCACCGAATATTCCTTTATTCGAACGATCCTATCTCCCGGTTAATTGAAATAGCGACGGTGCCATTTGCAGGCGATTACAGGAGGATACTTTGTTGACTTCATCGAGTCGATGAGGGAACACAGATGTAAGACAATAAGTAATAAGAGACTCGCTACGTGCGTTAAACGCGCGTACCTTCGTCGGAAAGCAGAAGCAGCGTTAAACCAGAATCACACGACGCTGCGAAAACAAAGCATGCTTCTCGGTCGTAACGGTACAAGTACAAATGTGTCCGTCAGACGTTCGCTGTCACGTAGTAGCGAGATTGCGTAACTCGTGTGATTCGGGTTTAAGATTGCTTCTGTTCCTGATGCAGACGCGCGCCTCGGACCCACGTAGGAAATCCCGGCTTTAGTCTGTTAACATTCGTCGTCGAAGCAATTTCAAGAAATATGTATATTACATTCTTTATCGTATTCAAAACCCGATTTTTGTCCCTTCACCTTTTTGTCCCTGCACATTGTAATTCTAAAATATTGAGTTTAGCGCGGTTTGTCGATTACACGACCGTGTTTGAGATACGATAAAATAACGCAAGAAAGTAACGCGATTAAACATATATATTATATATTAATAATTATAATGATAAAACTACGATCGAAAATGTAAGCGAATGGTGCGTTTAAAAGAGAAATTAACTATCCGTTCTCGGCGTTACATGTGTCTATTTAATGATCTAGGACGGCGATAAACCTTGAAATGCCGGCTGAATACAGAACTCCTCAACCCAATTTCAAAATTGTGTCATACACAATAACGGAACGTGCAAAGCTTCTCGGTTGACTAATTCTGTATGCTGTTATCGAAGTTTATTGTGAACTTGCGACTATTTTATCATTCTGTTCTTTGATGGTACAAGTTGCTATATTTTTATTAGCATAGTAGGATTCTTCTTGCGGAATATAAGGATTCGAATAGTGGTCGTTTCAACGTCCGAAATTGTGACAGATTAGATAGAGAAAGGGCGACGATCGATTATTTGTCGTTCATATTCTAAATTCGTATTTATTTTGCAGGAAAGCATTGCTCCTTCGTTCGAGTTTAAAAGAACAGCCTCTTTCTCATTTTCCAGATTAATTTAAATTGGCGATGCACATCGTGTTCCCCTTCGAACTCCGTACAAACTGTCAAAAGTTTTTATGCGTCACGCATCTATTTTAAAGCAGCCGGTTGCCACAGCGAAGTCGCGCGCTATAAATTTTAATGAAAATATTAAAAGCATAAATAAGACTACGACCACGTACCGTGCTGTTGGGAAATATTCTTCGAGGATTTTAAATTTGTCCGCAAAAAACAAGGCTTCGGATAAAATCGATTCGACCAAAGATATTTAATTTAAAATTTGAGGCGATAGACTCGAGTCTGTGGAACTTTTTCGAGAAAAGGAGTTTAATTATATAAAAATATAGATATCTTCTACGCGTTTCAGAGTACCCGCGGTGAAATTTCCTATTCCGAAATATCGAGCTTTCTTTGATCACGTTTCAAACTACCGGCCATTTTCCAATTTTCTCTCCAGTAAAAATATTAACTTAAAATATCAAATATTAAAAAGAGAGCGGCATCAATGGCGTAACACGCCATTTTTTATATTTGTTTTTTTTTTCAACATCAAAGCGGCGAATTTAACCGAAACCGATGCAGCTGTTCATTTATGAAAAAGCCCCGGCCTCGTCTCGTATTTCCACAGCGCGCGACGCGATGTAATTCCTTTCGGGCACCATCGCTCTGTAATTTTCATCAGACAAACGATGCGCTATTGTTCCCGGTGTTCCAGAGAATGTTTTCTGGGTCTTATCCTCTTAGGTACATCAAAGTGCCAGGCGACGAATGGTGCAAAAATTACGTGGCGCATTGTGAATTTCGTTAGAACCGCGCGACCGTTATATACGAGCCTTTACATTCTGGCGCCGCTATGAATGACGCAACTATGAATCAACCTCTATTCGAAACAAATAAACTTTATTTAATTTCACCAGCGACCATGCCTGGTTACTATTCCGTTTCTATTCTTGTTTTTCCGTGTCGCGAATCTTTTGACCAACGTATTCTTTCGGAGAATGGTGCGAGAACGTAATTTAAAAAAACGTTAAACGACGCTCCGACTCTATAATGGAAATGCACGAGTTGTCATGTTACAAAATCAGGTCACATAGTATAGGAAAACGAGACAAAGAGAAACGCGAATAAAGTTGTTTACTTTGAAGAATGAGTTATCGGTTTTCTATTGAATTTTTCTGTCGTTGGTTTTGCACGCAAAAGAGATCGACGAACCTTCGAATTTCCTAGAAAAGATACGTAGTAGCAGAAAAAGGAGGTTATTCGAATAAATCTGTCAAAGTTTGCGAAGCTTATAATTTTTTCATGGAAATTGTTGTTGATTATATTTCATCTAGGTACAGTTCTTTATATTCTCTGTTGTCTTCTATACTCTCCTAATCGGCTTATATTCCATCCTTATACTTGGAAATTCGTGGACGTAATACGCTCAAGATTGAAACTGTCTGCTGACAGGACAGTCTTTGTTCTCAGGACGCCCGGTATACCGATGTACACATCAGCCAGCTGCGAGGCTCATTGTCTTCGGAAACATGCCAGAAATACGAACATAAAAGCCGCGCGATTATTCGAAATTCGTGTCTATACGGATTCATACTTGCGTTAGTTTGCACGGAAATTCAATATTTGTTTAATTATCCCACGTTTTTTCTCATTTTCATTTGCGTTCGTTTCCATTTCGCGTGAATTTCCTTCCTTCTCATGAAATTTCGAATCGCTCTTGTACGAATAGATCCGTGACGCGAGGAACCACCTAGGAATCCGAAAAGACTCGTTAAAAATTTCAAAGTCCGCAAAAGGCAAAGAAACGAAACTTCTCTTAGCAAAGTCTACCTTGGATTAACCCACGTCCGATCAAGACGCGACATTGACAGAAATAAAGCCGCTCTTCGCGATATTTCCAGGCAAGTGTCAAAAACCGGAGGCCTCTCGTCGAAAACTGCGTGGAACGAACCTCTTCGATAACTGCGTGGAACGAACCTCTTCGATCTCTCGAAACTCTCCTCTCGACTATCCTAACGCGATGTTTCACGTTCGCGTCTTAATAACGCCGTCCTTCTTAGCTGCGTAGCTCGTAATCGGTGATCAGACGTTGCCGAAATCGTTGGAAAGCGATCGGTGGTGATTCGAAACTGGCGGAAACTCGTCTCGAAACGTCTCAAGACTCGTCGTTAATCCGATCTCTCCGTGATTCCCGAAGAAAAAGAGAGTCTCGTGACTTTGATCGGCGATACGACGCGATGACACGAGGGCGGAAGAGCGAGAGGCGTGGTAGAATGGACCGACACGGTTCTCGCCCCTGGGAGACTCTTCAATTTTACGAAGAACGCCGGAAGTATATCACTCAGCGGCTCAGACATATTGACACTTTGCGCCCGGCAGGCTTGAGCTACGGTATGCCTTATTAAACTCACCGGTTAAATTATGGCAACCGCTATCGTCGCCGCACCCTCGCTTCCTACTATTCTCGAACCCATCGCCGCCTTTATACACGTTTCTCCGCCAACCACGCGACACCTCGCTTCAAAACGAGATTAGACTTTCAGTTGTTAGATCAGGCTTTTCCTTCGATTCGATAGCCGAACCAGCGAATCGTCTTTAACGGCAGTACACGGATATTTCGTTAAAGAAGTTACTCGAACGTGTCTTTATTCTTATTTTTCCTCCGATAGCATCAACGATGATACCTATTTATCTGCAATATGCAAAAATTAATCGCCGATGAAAAAAAAAAATTATTCGATGTCGTTTCGTTCCTGTAAATTTTACGTTCGACTTCTTCTTCTATCGTTGAATTCCGAGTCAGGGATTGCGTAAAAAAGATAGCGGAGAAAAGGACAATTATATTTGCATCGAAATTTACATCGGGATGGAAGCCAGGAAATCGGTTATTTCCATGGATTTTTATTGTCCCAGCGATTATACCGTCATTCGTGTTTCGATTCGCGACTAGAAAAACAGGGCGGACTTCGTTCCGAAAAATCGAATTGCCAAACTTAACACCGTACGAGCTCTGTTTTCACCCTTCGTTTCTTTCTTCTGCCGTCTTCTTTCCTTTTTTCTCTCCGTCTCTTCGTCTCTTCTTGGATTCTGTTGCCACCGTGAATCGTGTTCCTACGAGAGCGCTGAATTTTTAGCTCGCAAAGGAATAATCCGATTGGCTACAAAGCCAGTTGAGAGTTCGAAATTAAACCGTAACTGAATTGCCCCTTTACCCGGCAACTCGAACGTGGATCGAAAGTCAGAAAGTGTTTAAGTACACGGGGGGAAGGGAGAGCGATTAACTTGGAAAGAGGTTTAGCAAGTTCGTTGCGAATTTATTTGCATCATTTTTGTATTAAACGAATCTTAACTTGCAGCGGATTAACTTTCCGGTGTACTATCCTTTTGTTTTTTTGCTTCCGTTGCTTTTCATTATTATTCCTATTCTAAATTGGAACAGACTGGAAATAATCATCGTATTTGTATCTAAGATGGCCGAATTGATATTTCCAACAGTTATCTTCCATCTTTCGTGAGTAAAACGAAACAAGGGGAAATCTAGCAGTTCGTTTTCCTCGGGTTAACTTCATCCATAGATCTCTTGAGTCATCGCGCGGGGAAAGACACATTGATATTAACGACGGCATGACGAAGCTGCTAGCCATCGTCATCAATGGCTGATTCATAATCGTCGATCGACCGAGTTTCCGGCGCTCACGCTTATTTATAATGCCCGCAGAATTGAATTTCGAGCGACGACGAAGCCCCTCTTTTCGGATTCAGCCTGCGGGTATCAACGACGCCTCCTTTTGCCCTGTTATTTTAGGACTGGCGCGCCCGCTGCAAACCTTAAACGTGACTTTTGGATTATCTAATTGAAATTTATGCGGCTCCTGACACGCGCATTCCATTCTACAACCGTGATAACGTAAACGAACGCTGATGCAAGCGTTTTCGGGCGCAATTTATTTCTTGATATCGATGCGATCGTTGCGATTGATTCGACTTTCATAGCTACGTATGTATTTCGAAGAACGGAATGGAACGAAACGGAACGCGCTCGATAAAATCGATAGTAATCGTATTTTTGGGGATATTTATCTAGCTAAACGTGCGCTTGTAGCAAATTTAAACACGTCGAGATTATGGCACAACAGTGCCCTCTGACTTCTTCGCATAAATATCCGATAATAATCTTCCTGCTACATACCCTGTGTCCGTAAAGTGTGTTATTTCGGTTAGAGATCGTGTATCGTGCTTCTCGAAACTATGCGTAACATATAGTCTGTACCGTGGTGAGTTAAATTAACGCGAATAAACGCGCAGACGTTTTATTTTTGTAAATGGACGTGCCTTCGAACGTAAGCGTAGTTTAAGTGGCAGTGCTTGAACTTGAACATATGGTGAATGGGGTTCGCATATGGGGAATAGTAGGTCAAGCATAATTTCAAAGTCAATTACTATGGTTTTAAGTGGAACGCCCTTCTATCGTATCAAAAGTCGGAACGATGTATCACCGGATATTTCGTTTCGTCTAATGTTTCGTAATCTTACCGTGAAGAACAAATGGCCAAAGAGACGATGCCTTAACGAGAAACTAGTAAAATGAAATTTCTAAACTTGGTGAACGCGAAATTGAATACGATATTGAAAAGGTCGATTTTAGTATATACTTTGATTAGACACTTTTTATCTCCTTGATGAATTCCCTAAGCTCGTAAGACCTCGCGTCCTTTTTCTGTAATGTCCTGTACAGTATACGGATCGTAAATTCGACTTAGTGGTAGGGAGAAAGCAGCGTGGAAATTTCCTAGGACGTTCGTCACCCTGACTGGGACTTTCCGATAATATCGAACGCCACTCGATGCCCGCAACGCGGCCCTCACCTGGCCTCACCATGGCACGAGGCGATTTTACAGCGCCGCGAAATACGGCTGTTTGAACAGGTGACCCGACAGCTGTTGTCCGCCAGAAATTTCCTACCACCCTTGCTCGAATGCGCGTCAAAACGGACCACGCGTCGACGAATGCGATAATTGCCTGGTTACAAGACATTCCGGTGGACTTGGAACACGGTGCTCGCAGGGTTTCGTCCTTCTCCGCGCGCCGTTACAGGACGAGCGGAATTTAGACTGGACTCGAGAAACGACTATTACGTCTTTTTGGAAAGAAATGAAACGAGATAACCGCGCGATTAACTCTGTACGCGCATGTCGTAGCAAAAGAACGAAAGCTATTTCTTTTCCTACGCGAACTTCCTTTAGTTTTTCGTGGTACACGCCCCTATTAACGATCCGAGACTGAAAATTACGTGTAAAAACGGGTAAGAGGCGGTGCGACTGGATTCGCGTCGCAGCTCAGCCTTCGGCGGAATAGCGATGCGTTTTACGATGACCTCGTGACGTTAAAGTTGCACGGGGATGGGCCTGAGATGAATTGAAGGGGAAGCGCGGATGGATGCAAGGGAAATGCCACGGGGAGCTGGATTATGCGGCCGTAACTCAGGGTAACCGAGCTTCCACGACCTTACACGTATGCTAAGCCAGGGGAATGAAACGTAGAAAGCGCAAAGTAACCTTAGCACACCTTTCGGCCCCGCCGTCATACAGCGGAGAAGACTCCACGGGGTTAAGCGATGAATTTCATTTTACGGGGTCGACGCCGTTTCTGCCTTTTCCTACGGACGATTTGCGCGACGTTCATCGTCCTGCTCCTCCCGGGACCGAGAAACACCGTGTTCCTCCTGTCCTTTATTTTGATTTTCTTTCACCCCTAAGTACGATCGATAAGTCTCGTAATTTCCTCGAATCGAATTTAACCAGCCGTTTTCCAAAGAACCGTGTATTTTAATTCTTCAAAATCGATCCCACGAGGTTTTGCAACAGTTCGCATAGATCGTCGGTGCTTGTGACTGTAAGGCCAGTCACTTTTTCAGACAAACGATTAGCACCATAACGATAACCATGTACGATATGAATTTGGTCGTAATCTAAATCTATCGAATCTAAATCTATCGCTTGACGCTTATCGCTTGTGGAGCGAATAGTTGGCGATAAAGTGTTAATATTTGAAAAGACTATCGCGTGCCGGAGACAAATATGCAAGACGAATTTATTCTTGATAAAATCAAACAACGGGGAAATTTGATCAATCGCGCGATACGTTTGCGAAAATCGCGAATTTTTTGTCTTCTTTCGCGATTCTATTCCATACAGGTATAGGCATTTGCGGCTGATGATATTTCTTTCGCTGCTTCGAACTTCCCCGAAACGATTCCTCGCGATAGTGTCCCCGATGTCTTTTCGAAAAGAGAAAAAAGGACGTGATAAAATTAAATCGTTTAACCAAGGCGGTTTGCACGATATTCGATATAATCGAGCAGCATACGTGCAGGCCGAAAATTTCGTTATCGCCTAAACAGCCACCGCTTGAAATGTTGGGCACGTAGCACGAGTGCTCGTGTCGTCGCGGCGCGGCGGCGACGGGATCGAAGGCGCTATTATCAGCTGGTGGCACGTGCCAGGGCCACGTGCACGAGCAGATGGCAAGGCCCTGGTTGCACCTTGCGAGCCCTACGCACTACGCACCATAATCTCGTCGTTAATAGCGGCCCCACAGGTTCCCAAGACGAAAACGCGGCACAGCTGTCGTTATGCGCCGATTGAGCGTAACGCGGCTATCGACCATTGGGATGAGAAGTTGTTCGAGGAATATCGATTTGGTCACCGGCAGCTATTACGCATGGACCTGTGGAAGGGGATCGAAGTCTAAAGAAAGTAGGAATCGCAGCGGTATTGTTTGGTCTACGGTTTGCGCGTTGAAATTGCATTATTGAAATCGCAGGCTGTATTTGGTAATTTCGATCACGCAGAAAAGCAACTATCGATAGTTGGGACTAAGGAGCATAGTAAAAGTACGTAAAAGACCTAAAAAGTTGAAACGTGTCGTTTAAATGCTAAGAAAAAGCGAATCTCAGCACGCGAAGAAATAGCTGAGAACGCAAACACTCGCATTCTTCTATTAATTTTAATGAGGAAACTGTATTTCTGCTGAGCACGGCTATAAACAGATTTATCATATCACGGGCGAAATTATCTGCGTTTATCTCGCGCAATTCGTTCAAAATTGCTTTCACGGAAATTGCGAACAAAGAAAAAGTGTAGTTTTGATAGAAAAATATATCGAATAATACGATAGATACTTTGCGAGTTAATTCTTGATTGAATTAATTTACGCGATAAATTCACGAATTATCACAATTGATCGTCCGCGAATGTGTAGTAAAATTATCACGTAAATATATTTTTAACGGATGTCACTCACCGATTTAATACTCCAGTGGTGATTCTGCTTCGCGCTGCCATGTACAAACCTGCAACATAAAATATAACAACGTCGTAAATATTTATGTAAAGGAGAGATATAGATGTATATAATTCCCGAAATGTTAACAATTAACGGACTAACCGTTAACAAGTTCCGCGGCAGAAAAAATTCTACTCTGTCCGTTCGTTCTCCCGAGTGTCGATCTCAATTTCGATCGAAAATTCGAGCCGTGGTTCTGGAAAATGGAAAAAAAGCCCGGACAACGATGGAGGTGTCAAAACTGGGACTCGTCGCACGAATTCCCGAAAGTCAATTTTCATTAGGGCGAAATTGGGCTGGACTCGATGGCCTGGGGGCTCGAAACGAATCGAAGCTCGAGCGAGACAGCGAATCGAACGATTGAAACGGTGTGTAAGAGAGAAAGAGAGTGAGAGAGGGAGAGAGAGAAACGCAGCATGCCAAGTTGCGTGAACCCGAATCATAAGTTGGAACGGTGTGTCGGTGTCGGTGCACATGGGTGTACGAAGTTAATTAAATTCGGTCGATTAATTAGGCTATTTGTCAGCCTCGCCGTCGATTTCGAGATCCACCTGGAAGAGCAGGAAACTAACGATAGTCTGCTCTGTCGTTCTACGAACGAACGACTATCCTATTCAGGAATAATTATTAAATGTCGTTGATTCCAGCGATGTAAAGATTCGGCTGAATTTTCTTCCCAGTATCGTATACAATCGACGAGATAAAGCACGAGTTTGCTATTTCCGAGGCGATATTTTTAGAAATTTTAATCGATTCTTCGTAAGAAATTTGTCGACGAGAATGTTAACAACTTTAAGCAGAGGATAAAATTCTAATTCCATTACTTTATGGATACATAAAACATCGATCGCTCAAATTACAACCGTATTTCCACGCTGCCATCTGCGGACAAAACTAATTCAATTTCCCGGATTAATTGCACCATCTGTCGCTTCTTTTATCAATTACAAACTTCCCTTTATATCAGGAAAGATTAACGTCGTTCTATCAAACCCGAAGAAAATCCTCCAGACTTTGATTCGAAGATTTTCATCTAAGATGCTTTACAAGTCTCATTCCCGGAATTTAAAAAAGTTGAAATTTGAAGCGTAAATTTTATTCCAAAGAAACAAAAGTGAAAGATACACGAAATAATATATGTATAAGAAGAGGAAAAATGCAAACTTCTATCTGTAGCCTCTGTATCTTTTTTAAATATTATAACGATGCGTGGCAAAATACAGCCAAGATGTAATACGTAGGATTTTCTTGCGACAGATCGCAGCACACAGCTGCGCTGACAAGAATCTGACATAAATCTTAATTCCTGCGCCATACGAACCGGCCGGTGGCACGTAGAAAATTTCCTGTTACCGGGAGAACGCGAAATTTAAAAAGTCGTCCGCTGGAATTCCCCGTGTCTCGCAAACTCGCGGAGTATTTTCAAGGAATATCGTTATGAACGCGTTGTAAATACACCGTGAAGAATTTTTGGTGTAATTTCTTTTAGCACGTTCGATAACGCGAACGAAGCGAAATAAAGTATTCGACGAGCGATCGTGCGAATAATATTTAAACAACCAAGATACGGAAACGACATATTCTTCGGTACGTTTAGGTTTCAGTACGTTCCGAGTTTCGTTTCTTCCTTAAAATCGACTAGAACCACTATTTTGTAGTTTCTTGAATCGATTTATTCCATTAGCAGCGTCATTAAGGGAAAACGATTATGAACGATCAAACATTAAGGCCGGGTTATAGTTCAATTCATTTTCGAAGCTAACGACGGAAGGTCCAAACAGACCGAAACCTTTAGCCACACTCGCGATGGGAGTTAGTTACATTAGAAGGAATGACTATGAGTCACGTATATGCGTTTGCATTCACGGTAAATTGCCTTGGTATGGCCCTAACTACGGTCATTAAAGTCGCGGAAACTCCAATGATTACCACACCTTAGGTTTGTCTCGGAAATGTTCCGCTGTCATTCGTAATCGAATGATATTGACATTGTTACTGCTACGGTTCCAAACAAGGGCAAAGAAATCCGATATCGTTACGCTATTTATTCATAATTGGTTCTGTTCTTTATTACAATCTGTATTAGGATTTACGATCGAGTCTAAAACTTAAATACAGCACAATTAATTGTTTGAAATAGTAACTTTAAATCGTTATTTGAATCCTGGACTGGAGTTTGAAACAAGCGATAGAAGTTGGGTTGAATTATCATTGACCTGTATCACTGATACGTTTCACACGACCGTGCATTTACACGTGCCAATTTATTTTCCTCTTTGTGCACATCTTTGTACATTCTTGCATATTTACATTTGCATTTTACCAACTAAGTAATATAGTAGCATTGAATATTTTTAAACAATATCAGTAACGATTAGCATATACGTTAATTTTAAAGATACGTAAATTTAATCATTTTGCGTTGAATAATTAGCCGGTTATACAGGCTCGTACATAATGAAATTTGTTAGCATGTTATAATCGAATTGAATAATTGATCAAATAGTGTTAAATTATGATACGACTGCTATATAGCTCGTGTAAATCGATGAAGCTATTCCATAATGCATCCATCGATGCATTATAGAAATTACACAATAAATTTTCCGACGTTAATCCTATCGGTTCTATTAAATCACGGACATCTTATAATCCAAATATTCGCGTGCTATTAAAAATTCTGTCCAAGTATAAAAATTAATTACCCGGAGCAATACAATAGGAACGTGAAATATAGCAAGAGCAAACGCCGTGTTCAGGGGGTTAACGAATTCATCGCCGATACGAGAACAAAGGCAGAAGCACCGATGGAAGCACGTGTACCGGTAAAAACCAATCGAAACTTCGTTCTATCATCGAAACTTTGTTTCTCGGTCTATCCATCGGTGAGATTTCGAACTTGATTATGACGTAACTCCTAATATCCGGTAATCAGCCGTTCGATATGACCTGAAATGGATGTAAGATCGATAAAACGCGGCTAGCAGCCTGGTTCTCGGACGTTTTTCTTTGCGGAAACAAAGTTCCTGTTGGTTCAATTACTTTTACGCGCATCGTCCCACCAAACTCTCTTCCCCTTCTCTCTTTCTGCTGGAGAGAAAGCTCCATCGTTACGAGTTTTCGTTTCCGCGAGACTCGTTGTTTGAAAACTATGATTGATCGTTCCGGTGTGTCCGGTCGTACTTACACGAACGCCAGCTTGTTTCATTCCTTTGGTAATGCCCTCCCGTCGAATTGTTTAAACACCGCTCGTTTACGAGGTCGTTTCGTCGCGGTCCGGAGTAATGCGCTTAAATTATAAGTTTATCGCGGAACTTGGTCGAACAACGGCAATGTTCTTCGAGCGTGAAGTATGTTGAATAATTCGTTGGCGAAATATTCGTGTCGCTCGTAAAATTAGCACGTTGTTTGGAAGTAGGATGAATCGCGTACTTTTAAAAATAGTTCTTCACTTTGAAAAGTCGTAAAGGAGCTACTATGTTGCATAATAGTATGTATACATGCTTGAAGGTGTTGCGTACGAAAGAGAATACCGGTAGTTGGCAGATTATTCGTTCGAAAGTAACAACGCGCGGTTAAAATTTGATTGGAGCGAACGATTTCATATTGGCCGATCTAATAAATCCAACGAAAAATAGTGTCTGGATACTTTTGAACGGTAGTGTACATAGTTGTTCCCTGGTATTACCGTGTTCACCCGCATCAATGTGTATACTGTATACTAATGGAGGAACCAAGCCCACGGGCCACGATCACGGATGGGTGCGGCATTCTACTTGGGCTAATGCGTGGGTGTGCCGCGCGCGTAACACTGCCTTAAGTAATTGTTTATTGCCGTGTCGGCCACTCTTCGATCCCCCTGGCATCGTTTCCTCGAAACGGCAGGACCCTCCCAGGTTGGGGCTTTATCGCGTCGTACGGTTAGCCAGCACAGCGTTCGCGTAATATCGTGCTTCCCGTTCATCCATCGGGATATGCGTGTCGGCCGACTGTGCGCCTATCCCGTCGCGATACCACGAATATTGGATGTGACGACCTAGCGACGTGTACCGCTTCACGAGAGGGTACCCCTGTGCGACTCTACTCCACGGGGCACCAGGTGACTCTAGCCGCGGAGATAAAGGAAAAATGCTCGAGAAAGGTGTTTTTTTCCCCGAGAGCTTTTGACGTAGCCACGACATCGTTGATAGGTTTGAACGTTTGTGCTTATGGGAACATATTTTCGTTCTCGCATATGGAAATTTTAACCGTAATATTTTACTTTAGACCGTGGCCTGGAACGGATTACGTCTAAATGTACAAATATACCTATTTGAATGTACCATTTACGTATATTCTAAGGTATCTGTATCGTGCCTAGCACCCGTATAGAGGAGAGATACATCTTAGCTGACGCGCTTCTTCTCGTGCATATATCTTCGAAGATGAATTTCTCGGGATCCGCGGGGATTTTTACTCGAAATTTAGGTTTTCGTATTAGGAGAATACGACGCGTAACATTACCAAGATATGAAAGCTCGTACGATGCATGCACCGGATATTTTTTAAACGCATGACATACAGGAGTAATATAGTCTTTCATCGGAGTTTCGAAGCTAATCGAATGGTTGCGTGGGGCTCGGCAGCGATATTTTATGGCAGGCTTGTTCATGGATCGGTACATGTACTGATTGTATATTTGCCAATCGTATATCGCCGGTCGTATATTTGCCAAACTTAGATAAATTTCGCTCGAAATACAAGTAAAGGCCAACTATTCGAAATAACGAGTCACGTCGACGCAATACGCGGTTATAGGGGATTAAAAAGCCACGTTCTGCCCTTATTATAATAGAAAACATGGTAACAAAAGAGAAACAAACGATTCCAATTAATCCGAAACTGCTGAAAACACCGAAAGAACAACGAAGCGGCCAATGTTCCCTTGGAAATTCCAAAGTGGTCGTCAACGAGATTACGCGGCTCGTTACCAACCGCTTACAATGTTCATTTGCCAGCGTCAATACGCGTGCACGCGCCCCAATGTGCATCCTTTATTCCTCGATTGCTGCGGGGTCGAGTCACGTGGATCACGTGTTTACACCGTGCACACCAACCAGCTCGGACTAATTAGCCGATACGCCGTTTAATTGTTTCATCTGTCAATGGCCTCGAACAGCCTTAAACTCCGCGCAACAATAATGCCGATCAAGGCAACAAAGCCAACCGACCAAAGGAGTGGCCCGTGTGCCGAATGAAAAAAAAAACAGAAGAAAAAAGATGAAAATCGATTGAGCGACCACGTGAGGGTCGCTCGCCTAATCGACGCCCCATGTTGCGCAATCTAATGCGAATATAATCGTGGAGATCGATTATTACGTAAAGCCCGATATTCACTCGGACGATGGATTAGAACATTGTCCTGCCAGGGATTGAGTCTGTGTATTGGTTGTTGCTAACTCGATGGGTCGCATGCTGGAGTTAATAATCGAATGGAAATTAGCAACGTTTACGTTGATTGGCTGATGAATGATTAAAGTTTTCTAATTGTTGGATAAATGGAGAGTGAAAAGAGATCGGAGCTTGTAACGTCTCGTCTTTGCAATCTTTGTCAGGTGTCTTTTTTGTACTTGTACATTTTCCAATATTTTTTTTTTTTTCTTTTTTATATACGTATACTTATTATCGCATCTTGAGATCTCGTCTACGAATTTTCAACGAGTATTCCGTATTAAAAACATCATATTAAACAAGAAAACTGTATATTGAAAATAATTTTTCGCTAATGATATTACACGCTAATCTTCTGAAGTCTTCGGTCGAATATGTTTCCTCGCATCAGCTACATTGGGTCATCGATGTGAATATTTTACGGCGAATCTTCATTAGCAAGCTACGCTGAAATTTTTTCGATACGTCTATTCCCGCGTGTATTTCCCACTGCAATCGATAAATTCCTGCTACCAAAACACGCTGCAATTAGCAAACAATGGAAAAATTGCTGTGAATTTGGGGAAAATATCACGGTGGCTGGTTTGCAATTATACAACTGCCAGCGTTTTTATCGATGAACGTACGAGCACCTTTTTTTACTACGATCTGTTTCGAATAACAATATCGACGATTAATAGAACCAAAAGGGAAGAGAAGCCAACTAATGCCTGGATATATCCAATGCTATATCCATATGTTGCATCCAATGAACGAGGTGGAGATGTTAGGGTTGAACGTTCCAGCCTACTGAATATCTAACGTTGCGTTGGTTTATAAAACGAGTTGCTAATCTTATCAACTATTAACACAGACGAGTATACCAGGAGCAATACCTGTCCGAACTTAGTATTTCATCGATTGACAGAAGTTTGTAATAAATTATTCTTTTGCGATCTGCTACAAGCTCCTCGAACATCGATGCAAATAAAACGATAACGGTGTCATACGTACATATGTATGTCCTTTTATCGAAGATATTATAATTAATGGAACGTGATAAATTCATGGATTGATCTATTTCTAACCGTAATAAGCTATCAAATGATAATTATATGTAATCGCAACGAGCTATACATACGTTGTAAAGTAATTGTTCCCAGTTCCAAAATTAATCAAATTTATTACCGCGGTTACATTGGGAACCTTCTGTACCAATTTTGACGTGATATATAGGCCGATATTTGGAAATTATCGCCTCTGTAAAAGCTATAATTTTTATGGTAAAATGATAACGAAGCAAATTCTGGAATTCTACCAACATATTCATTAAAGATCTATATTACGGGGTATGGTGTTACCCAAAAAATTGTTATCGGAGAGAAAAATAAATTTATGATTTTATAATTTCTACATTTATGTTATAAAGTTTTCGAATGACAATGATTTATTCAATTTCTTTCAACCAATCTGATATTAATTGTACAGTTTGTCAAGGAAAGATGTCGGTTATTATTCTCTGATTGGATATTATATAATTAATATTATGCAAATGAAATAAATTATTGATATTTCGAAATCCGTACGCAATACGAATCGAGCGAATGAAATTATTTATCATGATTATTACACAGGCGATTAAATAACGCAATCGAGTTATAAGTAATTCGTCTAATTCCCCCGCGGTTGTTGAAATGGACGCGAGTCCGTAAATAGAGCTTCGCCTAAATAGAGTTTTGAAACGAACTATCGCAAAAGAGTTGCGCGAACTGACAGAAATTTTAGTTCGACGTGTAACTTTGTTACACGTTTGTTACAAAAAACGGTTAATAAACATCGATCGATTCGTTTCTCGTAATTCATGGATCGTCGTATTCAACCGTGTCTGCCAGATCCGGACAATCGTTGTTATTCAGGATGTATAATTTTGTTAACATCGCGAACCGAACAATGGAGTGCTAACAGGCGCCGAAATCATCGGAATATGATGGAAAATCACCCTTCATAACGCATTCGAATTAGAATAATTGCGTATTGTTACAGCTATGCGTGTAACGTGTAATATTATCATTGAATGAGTAACATAATTAATGCGCATTATCCATCATTGTGAGAGGTATTGCAAGAAGTACGCGCATAAGTAAAAAGGATACGTATGCGAAAGGCGTGTCAAAGATACGTCTCCTCCTACTTCTTGAAACCTTACGGTACATACTTACATATTGATAAGAAAAAATTTAAACGAAATTGTAAGATATTTTCTTTGAAGTATCGGAAGTTGACGAGGCAATGTACGACCGTCCTCGTGTATTATACTTTACTCCTGACGAAAAACGAGACGAGCCGCGAATAACGTTTAATTGCAAAGACCACATTTTCCCAAGGACAGACGTGACTACTTATTTATCAATCTGTCTATCATCGTACTATGTAATTACTTGCGCGAGCGTGCACGAAAATGAGATCTCCGACTTCGTTAAATTCGTTTTATCGTCTCTTTGTCCTTCGTCGGCTTTAATAAATGGAATTTTCGATTACTCGCTTCTTGCATAAATTGAAACGCTTTGATAACGAAAACAAGTTAACTCGACGCTGTGTTAATTACGATACTGATTATAAAATTATCCAATCACAACGACACATCCAGTCGCATCCAATTACGGCTATTATGCCCGGAAGAGAACCAAAACGTCGAATAAGTTGATCCTTTTGGGCTTTAACCTTGACAGGTTGTCAGGGGCCAGGTGGAAGGAAGGAAGAACGGAAGGAATGTGCGACGAGTCGTGACCAGCGGAAGGCGGCCAGTCGACGATACATTTCCGGTGGTCGGCGGCCACTTGGAGCAAGTTTGCCCCTTGATCGTGGACAATAACGTGGGCGAGGACCGCTCGTTACACGCTACATGCCCACGAAGGATATGGATAGACGAGCGTCCTCAGCGCAGTTGGCATTCGTGACACGCACCATCGATGACATGAGCCACCATGGGATCCATCGCTTCGCCGCACCGCGCCGCACCGCACCGCACCATGTCGCCAGGAATTACGATTCTCTATAGGCGCATTTATGTACCGAAATCGACGACGAACCCCGATGTCTCCACGTACGTGTCGAAACGTTTTATTTTATTATTACACGTTTCTTGTTAAAAAAAAAGTCTCTCGGTGTGCTCTCAGCTTTCTCGTCGTATCGAATCTACGAGATAGAGAATCGATTCAAGGGAAAGATTTGGTATCCTCGAGAAATATTTTGTAATATATTTTTCTTAATATTGTAGTACTTGCGCATATTCGATATCAGAGCAATTATTTTCTCTCTCTCTCTCTCTCACTCTCTCTTTCTCTCGATGAATCTTTGTCTTAATATATTTAGCTAACGCCATATTGTTACGATAGTTGAACCCGATGAATAACGCGTATGGAGAAACACCGAAGCAAAGGAACGAATTATTTCGTTGGCTTCGAAATAACCGGAAATAGGATTCCGAATAAATTACGGTCGGTTAATCGAAAGTGGTTCCTCGAATCGCATGAGGTATGCAATATTTAACCTTTTGGTCGCTCCATCAGAACACTTTAATCTTGTAAAAAGGATCGGGAGAGCTAGCCACGCTAAATCATCCTCCCTCTTTTACCTTATCGTGACCTATCAAATATCATCCAGACATTGATTTCAGAGATTGCACAAGAAATAGAGTTTCGTAATCGCAAAAAATACTTTGCGCAGAATTTATGTAAACCCCGTTAAAGCGTATAGAGCAACTTGCGTGTAGAAATTTTTATGACTCGATCAATTTATAGATACGTTCATCACCGAAAGAGTTATTAGGGTTTGTTACTGCCATTTTATAAGCTATACCTTGTCCGTAATATTTCCGTGAGATACTTTGCAATTTCGCAAAAAGTTGTAAATCCACAGAAATGAAAGAAATTTCGATATAGAAACTTTAGTTATTAAATAAATTAAAATCCTTCGTACATCAAAAGGTTCGCGGAAGTTGCCGTTCGAGGGATATCAAACAAAGTTATAAAATTTATTTGCACGTAACTCGCCTCTGATACGTATTCATAAACTCTATTATACCGTCTGCTATCGCTGCTGTTCGTTATTGACATATAATCAATGAGCTTCGATGACGTGATAGCCACACGAGTCCATTACACAATATACAGCTAAGTATACTGGGAGAAACTCATTTTATTCGGATACGACGTTTGCTCGTACTAAAATAATATAATAGACAAATAGAAACGCTCGAAGAAGAAAAGTAATAATAAATTCTAGATAATATTTAAATTAAAAGGTATATACGATGATCCGTTTTTATAGAATTATGCGATTCTTCGGTTCCGAAATATCGATGAAATTCTGCATATCTGCCAATCACGAGTACGAATATATTCTCTTGGATGGAAAAGTTCCTCTTCTAAAATAATTTCCATTCTGGCTATTAAATTTCTTGGTGCAGCGTAGACCTGCGTATGCGTCCGCTTCGGAAGAAACATCGAGAAGTTTAATTTAAAGGATCTTTTGTTTGAACACGATTTGAAATTCACGATTCTATCGAGGATCCTTTCGATCGTAGCAACGTCGGTATCGATAATGCGAGATATCTCGTCGTTCGTCTTCCCTCTATCTGTCGGATCGAGTTACTCTTCTTCTTTTTTCCCCTATCCGAGTTTTACTTTTTCTCTTTTTAAATTTCCCTTTTCTCCCTATTCTCAATCGACCCCTACTCTTCTCTCGCTTTCTTTTTTCCATTCTCTTCCTTCCTTTTTCTTCCTTTTATTACGTCGTGTCTCTTTCTCATTTATTATCCCGCCCCTCTCTCTCGCATGCTCGTATCGCGACAGTTCTCTCATATATATATGTTATATTTCGTTTGTCTGGTCTTGCAAGCCCTTTTCTTCATTATAGTCTTTTCGTATCTACTCTTGTAATTTCGCGTTCTAAATTTCACGTTTCTTCAAAACTCCGTCTACTTACACTTAAAAATTCGGATTTACCTCTCCTTTCTTCTTCTCCTTCTCGTTCTTCTTTATTTCTTCGGTATATCAAGTTTTCTTATGTCTCGTAGCAAACTTTTTCCCTCTCTTGTTTCTTTCGCGTAACTTTATAGTTCTCTCTTGGTCTTTTTTATTTTTCTAGGTCTTCCCTATACGTTTGCTACTCATTCTATATTTTCACGCCATTTACTTTTCTTTTTAAACTCATTATTCCATGCTCTACCGTTCTATCTCGTCGAATATCTCCCCTCTTATCTCGATCATCCTCCTTTTCATGTTTCCACTTTCTTCTTCTCAGCCTTCTTCCTATCACGTCAAATTTGTTCCGTTCTGCTCTTTCTCTCTCTCTCTCTCTCTCTCTCTCTCTCTCTCTCTCTGCCTGTCTGTCTGTCTCGGTTCGTGCATTCTTCCTCGCCTTCTATCACGCAAAAACCCTTTCTTCCCTTGCCGCGGTTCTTGTCTCGTTAAATTCCATCGTCTCGTCCTTTCGGCCACCCTTTCGCGTTCCTTCTCTGTTCTCCTTGGCAGGCTTCCCTCTCTGTTTTCTGCCCTGTTCACCCGTGTCTCCCGAGGGAGTGCCAGGAAGCGGCGCTATTAGCTGGCGTAACTCTAGCCTTGTCCGTCCGAGGATAATTGCGCGGGCTAATGGTTCCTTTTTTCCTGTTCGCCTCGGAGCATCGACCAGGTAAAAAGACGTCTTGCGACCTAGGAATTTAAACACGCGCCACGAGGGAGGTCTGACCACGATATCCTTTCGTTACTGGCTCCGGAAGGGCTTCCTCTTTTGCGTACGATCACGGAATTCGAAAACAGATGCCCGGTATTCCCGGCGTATCGCGGTTCGTTTCCCTTTAATTGGCCAGCGGACTGCTGCTGGTTGCGCCTCGTGCTTGCGGAAGAACAATCTCCAACGAGGTGGTCTGAATTCACTCACGGATGTTCCTTTGCCAAGTCGTCCTTTCTTCTCGCTAGACGATTCCCTTCTTTGTTTTATTTTATCCACGCCTATGTCATTTATGCTTCGATTGCTCGATGCGATAGGAGAAATTGGGCCGATTACACGGGAAAGGGCGCGTCTCGTCGATTTCAATGACCACGAAATATGTTGTCGTGTAATTGGCGAAATTGGAAAATATTCCGTTGACTGTAATCGTTCCATACTTTAACGTAGCGGTGTTCCGCTTGAAATTTTCAAATTCGTCGTTAAAATTAAATAAGATATCGAAATGTAAATCGACCAGCGAATTTATACGTCGATTTTCCCATAGCAAAGACTCCAAAATCGTATTTATGATACATATCAGGAATTAATGAGATCGTACTATTCCGCAACACTGGAAACCCGATATTTCAAGTGACGCGCTCCGAGCGCAGCAACAATCGGGTCGGCTATACTTTTATAAATACAGCACGGAACTGTCGCGACGTACTATTCTCGCATTAAATAATTAGCCCGACGGGTGCGTGTAAATAATTAATTTGGTCGCGTTTCTGAATGAACGTTAATTAAAACGGTAGAGAGGAGTGCGGCGAAACGGTCGGGCCCGGAATTTTCAACGGTGCCATCGGAAGTCGAGCAGTCGTTATCGTTTCACCGAAAACACTTGGCAAATAATTATCCATTTTTAAGCTACGCGGAACATGCGATTCCGAGCGCATGATAAAATTTTAATGAAACGTTAGCGCGACCGGCAAATTTCAATTATTAACGAAGGACCATTTGTTAACGGATCGGGAGACCGCTTCCAGTGGGTTTTCTTGGATAAATTTACTATTTTATTAAGAACTTTTTTAAGTTGAAAGCTCGTTAGAAATAAGTATAACTTCTAAAATGAAAATAACGCGGCATTCGATTACACAGGTTATTCGGAAGAAAAATAAGAAACGTGGAACTAGAATCGGGCAATCTTCGGACGAGCATTCTCTCTCAGTGGTCTTGCATTACCACGAACCTCCGGATTATGGGAAGTCTCTGATTGGAGTTCCATAGGTACACGGAACGGTGTCGCGGAACCCGCCCAAAACCGGTAGCCGTATTACCATACAGATTGCCGTCGACTGTTATACTCACCGAACCGGGGAATCTATGAATCCGACTAATCATAAACGTACAACTAACCGAGGCTAATCTGCCGCGCGGCAATTCGGAATTTTACTGTCAGACCGAAATACGACCGGCATTCGAACGGCGAACGGGGAATGTTTTGAAGGCATCCCTGGAATATTACGATACGGTTAAGATCCGGGCATTGGGCTTGAAATGGTCCTGGGACAACCACCGCTGGATTTATCGACGAATTACAACGAACGGTATAGGCGTGTCGACGTTCAGCGATGTACGCGATTATTCCTCGTGTACGGCAGGTGTTTCGATGCTTAATTCACCATAGAAAAATAATGAAAAAAGTTCAGAACTACTCTCTGTGAAAAAATATGCTATAGCGTAAAAGTTTCGGGTCGTTTATTCGATGAAAATTTTCAGAAAAAGTTCTCCTGCTGCGGTATCTTTTATCAAAATATTTAAAAAGTCAGGTCCCTGACAATTGCTAAACGTCGAACGTTGTGCTCTCGACGATCCATTTGCTCGGACGTCACAATGCGTTTACTTTAAAATAGAGACAGAAACGTAACATTAAAAGAAGACGTAAAACGAAGGAACAGAGAGAAAAAGGCGATCAAATATTAAATTGGCAATGTCTGCCTTGTTCTCCCCTCGTGACGACACGGTTGCTTGCCGAGGGTCGGCCATAACCCTCGGACATAACCGAGGAAATCACTTGGAAAATCCTCGATGAATTCACAATGAACCGGCGGTTGGTACAACACGTTCATCCGTCACGACACCCCGGAGAATTTCTCTTTTTCCAACCTGCGTCCGCTCTCCAATCCTGACTCTGTCCTTTTCATTTTCCTCTCGGCAGTCTAATTTTTTCTAATGCAAACTCTCCCTTTTTACATACTTGTGCCTCGACCATCGTCTTACCACTCTTTACCCTCTAACTAGTTTCTACGCTAGTCCATTTTGCAACCTTCCGTTTCCAGCTCATAGGATCTCTTTCTCTTTTCTTCCTCTTTTTTTTCCTTCTTTGATTAAACGCAATAAGCAGTCGGAATTGTAATTTCGGGGAAAACAGTTTTGAATAGAAAATTAAGAGCTTTCCGGAATATTAATTTTTCTACTATGAAAATTACTCGATGAAATTTGGTATTCGAAGAATCTACAGAGAGAAAAAACGTTGCAAAAAATCGAATAATAATGCAACTTTTTTATGAACGCCGTCATAGTCCAATAGGTCGGTGAGAGCTTCGGCAATATTGAAATTGCAGCTACTTTCGTGATCGAAATTCGTTCCCTTTTCATCGCTTGACAATACGCAAAAATTCACGCTTCGACGATCGGTTATTTCAGACGAGCACTTGCATCGTCGAATACAGGGATTCTATTTTCTAAAAGGACGAGGCTAACCACGGGATAAGGACAATTCGGTTCTCTTCTGCTTCTTTCCCGCGATTGTTTTCGTTCGTGTTCGTATTCCTGTAATTATAACATTTTTCTACCCTACGAAATGTCTTAAAGGTATTAAATAAGTATTTTTCAACGATGTTCTTCTATCACAGACTAAGTCCGGATGTAACATTCCGGCAGATCTTAAGGGATCCTAAGAAATTCGACGAATTAATCATAGAACGTTCGGTTCGACGTTTCCTTAAATATTCTTATTTCAGCGGGCGCAATCGATTTCGCATTCTATCTTTCGTTCGTTTCGTCGCTAACGTTTCTTCGGTCGTTTTCCATTCTCCTTCCACCCTTTCTTTTTCACTTTCTTGCTCGTAGAAATGATGTCGTTAATCACCGGCTATTTTAATACGATCTCCCCTTCGTGTTCGCTCTCGATCGGACGCATTATATTTAGTGGGCGATCACGTGCACCGGTCTCGGCGCACCTTTAAAATGCATAATGTCGAACGGTAATAAGAAAATCCATTGTCGGGGCGAAACCGTGCATAATGACGTAGGAAATTAAACGAAATCTTTCATTCGCGTGATCGTGATAAATTTTCTTAAAGGACTACGAGCAGAATACCTCTTTTTAAATTATTTTTTTCGACCAAAAATTAACGTTATAATCAACATTATTCAGTTGTTATACAGATAATTTTGATGTCGTGAACGTGCCAGGGCATGTTGGAAAGGAGATACAAATATTAACCATAAGAACGATGGCGGAATCACTTTTAGGATTAAAGATAGTAGTCCTATGTTTCAAGCAGAACAGACGTAGGAAAACATTTTTTGCATATAATATTCATTTTCTAATCTTTATTTTAATTGGCAATCCAAAAATTATCACGTAATTTCTATAAAAAAATTCATTCGATTCCAGTATATGTAATTTTATGTTCGATGATTATACCGATTTGGAACTTTTAGTCGGCGGTGTATATAGGTACTACATTTCGTTACTACATTTTCAAACGTCGCTTCAGGTTATCAACGATTGCTGCACGCCCGTTCGATATCGCTTTTCGATTGCCTACCAAACCATCGAAACAACAGCGGCAGCAACGCAACACCGATAAACATCCTGCAAGTCCATCGAGTCTCTCGACGTTCGTTCCACGTAACGCCAATCTCCGTTTCCATTGCACTGACCGGAATTCGCGTCGAATACAGGAAGTCGAGCGTAGAAACGCTCGAAAAACCGAACACTTACGTAACTTTTACCTTGTTCGGCGTAATCGCCCCTGGTGAAAGCTCGTGAGCTCCGTGGAAGCATAACCGTCCCGTTTATGAAACGTTTCACGGCGTAGATTTACGCCGATCGTGCCTTGAGAAACGAAGGGCGACACGCAAATTGAACGAACGTTTAGCGACGCTTCGTCGAGCGTGGCCGGCTGCAGGGTCATGTCAATATTTAAATTAATCCTCGGCCAGCGTGGCCAACTATGCCGTTAAATTATATTCTCTTCGACGTGGCGAGAACCTCTCGTCGCGATCTCTTCTCTTCACTCCGACGACCACCGAGTTTCTCTCCCACCCTCCTCCCTCGGTTCTATTAATCCTGCCTTCGTTGGCTTCCTGTTCGACCCGCGCGCCTCTGCTTTCGTCGTTTTTTCTCGAGAGTCAGCTTCGAATAGCTCGCTACGAAATAGGCGACCGATTCGTATTCCTATATTTTATTCTCCGTTGACAAGCAAAATTTCATCCGCGAATTCTACTTCGATTAGACAAGATTTCGCATAATATATTTTATATTCTTTTTTATATATTTCTTCTACGCATCTCTTCCGAAACTTTTGTCTACTTTTAATTTCTTCGTACCTTTTCTCATCTCGCCGCTCGGTTCTTTGATTCCTTTCTCCCGTTATACCTTTTCTTTATTTCATTGTTTTCTCCCTTCCTCGCTTTCGCTTATCTCTTCCCCGCCCTTTCGCTGTCGTTACTTTTGCTCCTTTCATATTTGTCCTATTGTACAAAATAATCCAATAAAGATCGAAAAGAAAAGAGATATAAGTATCAAAGGGCTGTCATCTTCTAGAAGCAGTTGAAACGAAAATAAACGAGGAATGGACTATTCCGTGATTTTTTATTTATTTTCATAATTGTTACAAAACTTGGGATCTTCCATATATGTACATCAACTGTAATACATCTTCTCGACTTCCCTTCTCGTCACTCTAGTTTCTCATTCTCGTTCCTACTCTTTTCACGTTCGTGCTCCGTTCATATTCTGAATTTTTCAACTATTTCCAATCCCTACGTCTCCTCTCGTTCCTTTTAATCTTCCTACCGCCGTCTCCCCCACGTCCTCCGATTCCCTTTCGCTTTTCCAGGATTCTGTCCTTTCCCAATGTCTCAGCCGCTTCAATACCCATGGGATCATCTTTCCTCTCTCGTTCCGAGACATCGTCTTTTTCCCCGTGGCTTAATTTTGGAAGCGATTAACACAACCCGCGAACCAAACTCCCGTTTCTGCCCTTATTGAACGTAACCCCGACCTACCATCTTTTAGGGGAATCGAGTTATGAAAACGATCGTCTCGGATTAAGCAAGAAGTTTCACGTGGCGTCACATATATTTTCCACGAAATATATCTCGTATGTTTCATAGTTCTGTAGCTATGCAGAATGGTCGCTCTAACGCGATGTACGATCTTTCGTTCATTCGTGGTCACGCGATAAAATATCACTTTGATATTTTATACCGATATTATATATTTCGAACAATAAAAATCTTAGTGTTTACGTTTAATATAAATTTATACGGTTTTCCTGTTTCAATTAAAATTGGCTTTCTTTCGAACTAACGAGGATTCGTTTCTCTATAATTTATCACGCGGCTCGCGTACCGATGAACGTTTCTCCATTCGATCCAATTTCATTTTTCCTCTATTTTTTAACAATCCGCAGAAATCGCTGACCGAGCGAATTGGAGATTTTTCTGGTCTACTTCGTCTTCGTTGATGGACAAAGCGATAGGACAGTTCGAATTTCGTCGTCGTCCCCGTAGTAATTCCATATGGGTGCGCGCGCGCGCGCGCGCTCACACCAGAGAGGGACTTCTGCCAATCGAGTTCTGTCCGACTCTCGAATCGAATTACGTCCCAACGCGGTCGTAGTTTTTCCCGATCGTGCATTTATTTATCGGGGAGAAGCATCCGCTCTGTGTCGTGGCAAATTTCGCCCACGAAGCCAACCAGTTGGAAAAAAGAGGCACCGTTCTTCCGACGCGTTCCGGGAGAACATTAATTTCTTCGTTGCTTTCCTATTTCCTCTACGTTGAGATTTTCCTGTCTCGCGTGCCCCCGACTCGTTGTAAATCAGTGCAGAGCAATATTTGGCCTAATTACATTTAGGATATTTCGCGATGAATCCCGATCAACTACTCAATCTTTGTTCGACGGAACTAATTATTAGGTCGTTTAATGATTTAATCAGTGTTAGAGTTCGACACGCGTTTCTTATTTTCCACGTTATATATTTTTGTTTATTACGGTAACATTATTTTATACGCTTCGTCGTAGTAAAGTTATTGGGAGATTTTAACGCGAAAACAGGAAATTGGTATAAACGTTATATAAATATTCTGAACCCCAACAGTGGTACGACGTACTTGTTGCCTGCGGGCTATCAACGCGATTAGCTTAACACCATCGACGACATGATAAGTCGGCGCGCAGGAAATTAGAAGATAACTTACTAAAACTGCTTTCCGATCGATTCTTGTCAGCCTAAGGCTATTTGTGACGAAGCCGTTTCGTTGGAAAAAGACCCGCCCATTATGCGTTATTTCGCTTCAAATAACTCCGAGAAACTACCCTTTGACCAGTTTTACGATTGTCAAGTTCATCCGCGCTCCGTTTACAAAAATATTTTTTTCTCTTTAACGGAAATTTTTCACCTGCAGCTAGATTTCGGTTCGTTCCTCTCAACATCGCTCGGCATCCTCTGTTTTTCCAAACTCTCGACACCCCTTTCATCCGCTCTAGCAGCGTAACAGTTAAATCCTCGTAATAGCGTTGCTCATTCCGGTTGCAGCTTCTTCTCGTCGGTGCGCGAGTCACCTCCTACCATCCCTCTAAAACACTCGACCTTCGTGAACTTTTGGAAAGCCAGACTAACAGGCTCACCCAATTAAACACACGCCAGAAATCGTTGCCAAAATTCGAGTTGCTTCAACGTCGACCCCTTAATTCCCCGTTCCTCTCGCGTCTCTGTGGAGAAGGAAAAATCGTTCGCCTCGATCATCCCTCCACTCCTCTCCCCACTCTCTCTCGAACGCAAGCTGTATAGACGAGGATTCTTTTTTCTTTTTTGAAAACTGCCTGGCCGCTGCTGCGTGCAACTTGTACGGACTATTTTAGCCAGCTGCGTTCGGTTCGATGTTGTACCGCGTCTATTGATCGGAGCTCAGAGAAGCATAGAGTTACAGGCCAGTGGCGTCGGCCTTTTCACCCCCTACCGCCAACCCCTAACGTTCCATCGTTCTCTCCCTCTCTCAGTCGACTATCTACTTCTCTTTCTGGTCACTTCTCAGCCTAGCACGCTCTGTCTATTAGTTTCTCTGTTTCGCTATCTCCGTTATATATATAACGTGTATGTATGTGTGTGTGTGTGTATATATATATACATACGTATAGATATTTCTCGCTCTCTCGTTCCGTCGCAGTGGCGAGGACTGCACTATCCGAATTCCATTTCCGTCCAATTACGATTCATCCCCGTTTCAAAGCGGCAGTCACGCTGCGTTCATCTGTGACGCGCTGTCGTCAAAAACGAACGTTTGTCACCCTCGTGCTCGTCATCACAGTCACCCTCTTGGCCCACTATTTTTCGATGACGAATGCTCGACTCTTACCGCTCGATTCGAAGGAACGTTCATCGCCGCCGCTAATGGCTGCGTGTCGATTCGAGGATCACGACTAATCGAGGGACGGTTCTTCGACCCTCTTTCGCGATTATCCTCGACTCTCTCCCGAAAGGAACAATAGGAACGAGGCTTTAAGGTTCCATTCCGAGACAGGTGTCGTTTAAGATGGAACGAATGGAAGGAAGGGAAAGATCTTGGGCTACTCGTTATCTTTTATCCCTTGACGACAGAACTTTCCGATCAGGCTGGAATATCGATCGTTGATCGCAAGATTCGAAATAAAACTGAACGAAATTCCACTCGGACAAAGAGAAAAACAGGGAAAGGATATAGAAAAATTGAATACGAAAACTGACAAGAATATTATACGCTTTATTCTGTCAGTTATCGCGTCAAACATGAAAAAAGAAACTGTATATATTCGAAATTCGAAATTTCAAGATCCACGCGTGCAAATCGATCGATGATCGTCGAATTTGTAAAAAAATTGTCACCCGAATTTCAATTATTCGCAAGAGGCAAGTCTATCGATATATTTCCCTCCCGGCCTGTTGAATTTCGGTCTTTTCACTCGATGATCATTTTTCGAAAAGCGAAGCGCGAAATATATGCGCATTCTGATGTTTTCCGGATCGGACTTGAATGTATGCATGCCACGAGCAAACAAAATCAACAATGCGATGTAAACGAGTTTCCACGACGAACAATTTCACCACTGCGAATCGACATTATCCCATGAAACGTTGATTACGTTAACTGTGTGTAACTTAAAGTTGTATATTCTGATTATTATATTTTCTAGATTTATACGCTGACAACTTATGATTGCTTCGCAGGCAATTGGTCAAAAGATTCAGTCACGGTAATTAAGAAAACATAATTTCTATGTTACATTGAATCCAATATGCATCGATATCCAATTTCAATTAAATACTTTGCGCGGCCCTTCATCTAGCCAACGTACACGTTATAAATTTTTAGGCTGCTTCTTTTTCGCGTTTCATATACCAAACCAGTCTCCGCTCGAAACAATAAGATCCGATACCGAGAAGAATCGAACGATCCTCCGTTCTTTCTCCTTTTTTTTATCTTTCATTCTGTTTACGCCAATTTATCGATGATATATCGTCGGACCCAATCATCCAATTAAGCGCCCACGCCTCTGCTTGCGTCTTTACTGAAAAAGTAAGTTGTTGATTGGCCGCCTACACGTATCGACCGACCGTGGCATAGTGTGGCTGCATTATCGATAATACAACGACGTATTATCGATGAGCAAGTTTCGTTGATTTCCGGTGAATTATCGGCAACCACGATGGCCGATTTTGGTTCTTGTTCGAAAGCAAATCGTAATTGCGTTCTAGTACGTACTTCGTTCCCGAATTAGGTCGTGAGATTGCTAAAAAAGTTCACGGTCGTGGAACGAATCAAAGAAGGAACAACGATAGAGAATCGGTCGGATAGAGGATATTTTCGGTGCGACTGATTTTCATCGATTCGTTTTGAAAATTATTCTCGATTGAGTACGATTAGTAGCGCCGAAAACGATGTAATCTTCGGCCAAACACCTGGCGAAACGCGAAAAAGTAACGCAAACGATGATAAAATTGATTCGGTTTTGGTAGAAATCGAATGCATCGGACGACAACAGGAAAATGAAACTGCGCGAAAACGAAATACATCGTGGACGGACTAGGTTGCAGCTGGCTAACGGCACAATCGTGTTTCTGTCTTGCTGTAACTGTAAACGATCGTCGCTCGAGCAACGAGCAATCGATGTCCGGCTTCGCGACAATTTCCACCTGATGCCGATACATATTCGTTTTTAGTTGGATTATGCTGACCGCGTTACGACCGTTTGCCCTGGTAATCTGGTGCGCCCTTTGCCAATACCGACTGGGAATTTGCGAGCGCTCCGATCGATAATAATTGATTCGAGATTACCAAATCGGCCGTGCCGCCCCAGTTCGTGATTGGGGAACAGATGCGCGCCACGTTCGATCGAATCCAGCAGAAAAAATCGTGTTAAGTGCTCGTCGCGTGGAAATTACGGGGTGAGTAACCATCGCTTCGCTTCGCGCTTCGTCGCGAACCAATTGATCGACTAAGTTAGTTTTATATCCAGATTGTTTCCAGATTGTTCCGAAAGTTACAGAGTGGTCGCGACGATCGTTACAAACGCAAATTTCCTTTGTAACCGAAGTAAAAGATGACAACTTGAAGTAGAAAAATAAAAAAGATTATCGCACGACAAAGTATAGGAGATAACGATATTTCCCGGTACGATATTCGCAGGACCACGTTAGATATTGATAGATATCGTTCTGGACGTTAAGTGATTCAATGGCGAACGAACAGAGCGTTACAGATTTCGGGCAACGTTGGCTGTTTTCGCTGTTTCGAATCGTTGCGAGACGCAGTCATTAAATCGAAACGCGGCCGCATAATACGGCAGCAATTTAGTTTCGCGGCGAAGTTTATTGCACATCTTGCGTCGTGCACCGCGAAACGCACCGGTAACAGATGGTCGTTGTGGATACCGAGTGTTACCATAAATCATTATTAGCCTGGATGCAATAAGAATAGTCTCCGTGCATAATGAATTCCATCGGACCGGCTGTGACTCGACGATTTCGCAAATCGAACATTTCCGAATTAATGCCCGTGGCACGTTCGCGATCTTTTCGTTTGTAGGATTTCGTATTAATTACAACGAAAATGTAATATCGCCTGGTATATGTATCGCGTTTAATTTATAGTTGTGAGAGAAAATTAATAGTATCGTGATTAATTATTTGGTCATCGTTGATAATTTATCGGTTCTTTCTGCTAGTAATATAATACAATGGCGCCTTTTAATTTTCGCACGAATCATGTAATATCAAATATGGTACGCGGCATAAAACGGCATAAGTAATCGGATTTTCGCAATTCTCCTCTCTTTAAGTACATTCGTTGTCTTAAGTGTCACTCGTAACTTCAAAGGACTTTGCTAGACTTAGGACTCTTGATTCTTAAGCGAAGAGTCTCTGCGACGGCACAATGCAGTCGAGTACTTTCATCCACGCACGTTTATTCCATTTCATTAACGCCAGATTTAACGATTGATCGGCTCGATCTCCAGCAGCAATGGTTCGATGAATCGCGATCTTGTTCACGGCAATTACCGCGCCGATAATTAGTGCAAATCGATGCATCTCGCCGCTTTGTCGCAGTCAGTCGCCGGAATATCCTGCCAGAAGCCGAGGCTCTCTTGATTTCAATTCAAATGAAGCTTCTGAACGTGCGATTCGCACGTTTCTCCTCTTCCTCCTGCTCCTCCTCTCTCTTTCTCTCTCTCTCTCTGTCGTCTTTTGCCAAATATTCTCTCGCTCTGTACATGCTCTGTCTCGTGTACATGCTTGTTTGCATCTTTGTGTACCAGCTTGGCACCATTGTCGCTAGAGAGATCGATGAAACCGTATTAATTGGCGCTTTCGGTTTCCATCTTATTGTTGCTCGGCTTGAATGAAATTTCAATCGACTGAACGATCGGTCTTGGCAGCATTCGGACGACGATTTGTTTAAACGAATGTCGGATGATCTTAAGCGACGCTAGAATCGTCGATTCGAGTGAAAAACTAAGGAAACGATAGATCTTTGAGTGAGTAGATGTTAAGGAAATTAAGTATTTAGTTTCATTTGAGAAGCTGTCTCGTGATTAAATATACGGAAAATTTACCGTATCGATGTAAAGTTGGTCATTGTATCTTAAACTCGAAGAACGTGTAACGAACCACTTCTGTTAATTTCTGTCTTTCATTCGGCTGATCTTCGCCTTAGTTACAAGTACTCCGAGTTTCGCTAAAGTTCGTAATAAAGTTTAACAAGAGTTCGAGAGTTTCATAAGTTCAGAATTCGCAAGTTCAGAAAAGTTCGAGTATGGTTATAACGTTTTTGGTATCGATAGTTGGCAAAGTTCGATTACCGAGAATCAAAATACATCTGGTAGAAGAAAACGAGTCGCTGTTAATTACCGACTCTATCGTTCGAAATATTGCTAAACGCGAATACAGATGAAAATTTGAAACGCGCAGCTAGAAATTCCATCTTACGCTTAAAATGGTTTCTTGCGCCAGCTAGGGGATATTTATCGACGTATTTTCTATACGATAGAAGGTCATTAAAAAAAGGGTATAGGAGGTGGATGGAAGTAATGCATCATCATTTAGTTAATGATGCATGCAAAAATTGATTTAAACGTGTCGGGCGTGTACATACGTATATTCCATGGTAGGTGTTAAATGACATGTCACGCACTCTACCATAAACGGCCAGAATATTTGATTAATAGAACAACGCTGTTTCACGCTAAATTAACTAATTTCGATATATGCAAACATATATACTGTATCGCTTCTTCTATAATTAATAATAACGTAGGTAATAGATCTGCCCACGTATCTAAAGCGTCTTGGAGATAATTAGCCTTGATCCGAGTTAACGCTGTCCCCTATTTCTTTAACTCGATCAACTACAACTTTTTATCGCATCGTTTATCCTCGTTGGTTTGCTACGATACATAGAACGTTAGTTCGGTAGTTAAAATTATTGCCCCTCTGTTAGTTTAATTATGCTTCGGTATATAATATAGGTTGGTAGTTCTAGTACTAAACTTTGTTATAACTTTGGTACGTTCCTGCCCATCGCGCCCGCGATGCTTCATCTCTATTTTATCTATATTTATTCTGGTTGCTCTACTTTCGAACATCCAGTCAACCTTTCTCTATCTTCACCCCGGAACATCTCTCCTCTCTTCGATTTCGCGTTACTCTTTATTAAATTCGCATCCTCGAGAGAAAAACGTCTCGACCATCCATCAAACTTCGTCCGTCGACGCTTAACGACTCCCTTTTTCGAACGAGCCCAATCTAAGATCGCCGCAAGATCGTGGGCAGAACGATCGACGATTAGCGATCATAGAGCTTGCTCTCTGTATAAAAGGAGCGTATCGATGCGTAACTGTTTGACAGTGCGTCGAGAACGTGTCTTGCAAGGAGTCGATCTCGCGTAACGGGTTACGTTCGATCGTGAGCCAGCCGATCCCACCTCCGACGCCCTATAAAAGATGTCTCAGAGAGGACAGGATAGCAGTGCCACGTGCGAAAACGACATGTCCGCGTCGAAAAATAGCTCTCTGTCCCGATTGAATCAGGATAGTCGACGAGACTCCGGTGACTGGCAGGATCAGGACACCGATTCCGAGATCAGCGAGACCGACTTCCTCACCAAGGGTGCCTTTTTGTTGACACCGAGCCACGAGCTCAGCATCGAGAAGGCAGCCACTATATGCGAGAAGATGAATTTTCGGTGAGGTTCACGCAGATTTCTTTTTATTGCCGTGATCGTTAGCTTTCCTTGTAAAATCGTATACGAAGCTATGGTAGAAATTTGTTTATCGAAAGTTTTGGTGGACATGTTGCGGTTTCCCCAGTTAGGATATTTCAACTTTCGAAATGATATTTTCTAGCACTTTTAACGATCAGAATGTCTTAAATTAAAGCGTTTTTAAAGTTTTCGGAATAGAAACGAATTTTTTGAACCGCCTTTCGTAACTTCGAGTTACGTAGTTTTACGTTTCTAAAACTAGAGGATTTTGGGCTTTCCATGGATCAGCATTTTTTAATTTTCGATTTATAAAACTAGTAGGCATGGCTTTTTAGGAATTCGATTAAACTTTCGAATTTCTCCGATTAAGAACCAATCTCGGAAAGATAAATCTTAATTTTTACCAATTCAATTGGATCTTATTGAATAAGTCACTTCGTTGTCTAATAGCATTTCGATGTTGGGTAATATCGACAAATAAAGCTTCATTGCGCGATAAATTTTCGTTTCGCGTAAAGGTTTATAAGCGTACGCTATCGGTAAAATGGTATATCGTACTGTTTGAAATGTCTCTAATGATTCGGCACACGTAAATCACAACAGATAGGAGGGCGAAGAGAGTCTCTGGTTAATACTAAACGGAGACAAGCCAGTACGACGACGATTTAATCGAAATTCTCGTTGCCTTCGACGTTTCCATTTCGATGGATGACCAATTGATTAATTTATTAAATTTAATCGACTCATTAAATTATTTGGAGATACGATCGTACGGGGGTTGAATAAACCGAGTAGCCGAGAAAATTGCAATAAAAGATCAGCTAACAGAAAGCTAGCTGGTAGTAGAATTACGCGAGATGGGCAATTCGAGGAAAAAGGGAGACGAAGAACAGGCGGAGAGCAGAAGAGGAAAGAGAGATAGGAGATAAAGCGTGGTTGTCGTTTTGCATTACAGTGGCGCGTTCTCCTTGACGAAAACGGCCACCGGTATACTCTTCAAGTTCAGCAACATCGACGATTTTCAGGCGGTCTACAAAAAGGGCTTCCACAAAGTCACCGGGGCACGCTTCTACAAGAAGGTACTTATCTTTCGGTACACAAAGGACCCTCCTCTTCAGAACGCCTCTAAATACGACGTTTCGTATTCATGAACGCAGGTCGCTATACCCTGCAGACCGGCGAAGACGTTCACCGTCTACGTTTTGGACGTACCTGAAGAATTACCCGAGGAGGATATTAGACACGCTCTCTACAAGTACCGGTCTATAGTCGAAATTACGCGGCTACCTCTCAACACGGGCACTGTTTGTGAGTATTTTCCACGATATCATCGCCGCTATGCTCGCCATCGCGATACGACGATACGTCGGATCTTTCGAAATTTTTCGTGCCACAGGTTTACGTGCGTACGCGATATCGTCGATTTATATCGGATCGATTCGTTGGATCGTGAATACTTTTCGAGTCGGTTTCCATATCGATCCTGTCGACTTTCGTATCGGTCGGAACGCGCAAAGAAGCGCTCGTACAATGATACGGAAATCACGGGCTTAACGCAATCAATTACATTAATTCCAGGCGTTTGCCTGGATCGTTCCTGATCGAATTAATTTCCCCTCTTTCACCGGTCATTTCCCAAACCGCGTGCCCGCTGACCCGGTGTCTGCTTTGCGAATTAGTGAAAGCGATCAACGACAAGTTGAAAAGCGACGCTCACAGCCAGAACGAGCCTGCGACGATTTACACGGGGCCACCCGTTATAAGGGTAACCCTGGCCAGCGTGGAAGAGACCTCGACGCTGCTCAGCCGTGGACTGGATTTTTATGGAGCCACATATTTCCCCACCGAAACTCCCCATCCAGCTGCTCAGCCCCTGGCCAAATACAAAAACAACAGGTGGGAAACGAATGTGTGTGCTTGCATATGCTCGCGATACGCTTTCCCGCGTCATTCCAAATCAATTTCAGTTTATCGGAGTTGCCGCTTTTCACTCCCTTTTTTCCGCTCTCGCCCGATTAATTTTCTTTCTGCGTTGGTGCTTTTAATTGGCCCTTTGATTCATTACACGCCGCATCGTGCGCTCGCCAATCATGCCCTTTCTTTTTTCAGATATCGAATATATTTGTACAAAGTTTATCCAGTTGCAATTGAGTAATTCAAATTTCCTCGCGCGTTGTTACGGCGAAAATGAACAAAATTACGATATTGTCGACGGAAACAGAAATTAACGAATTAACCGTTTTCGTTGGTATGTCCGGCAATCTAATTTATTCGTTGCTCTTAAAGAGCAATCGATCGTTCGACCAAGTAACGCGATTAACATTAAAACCCTCCCACCAATTAAACCAGACTTTATGCATGCAGATGGCAGACGTTAATCCGCCAAACGTCAATTATCGTGTCTGGTACGTTTCATCGAAGACGACGATACTTCGGAACGGCGTTGTTCACGGGTTTAGCCGTTTATCAGACGCGAGATTATTAGGTCGACGGAAAATAGACAACCGTATCGCCTGGTGGAATACGCGTCGCGCTTATGGAATCATAAAGGCCACGCTTTAGCTGTTCGATTCTAAAGCGTAAATTGGAAATGCCGAAAATAACCGCCGCATCGAAATCTCCGCTTGTTTCTGCTCGAAGAGAGACAAAGCGACCGCGTATCGCTGAAACTGAAAACGGATATCTAAGTTCCAGTCTAAACTTGGTTCATTCAACGATATATCCTCCGTCGCTTTTACGTCGAAATAATAACTACGATGTCCTATAGACTCTGTAGCGTAGAAGTGTGGTTGGATAAGCGTGATTTCGCGTAGTCGCGTTTCTTCAAAAAATCCATCAAACGTTTAACATCTTTGCCTGCCTTATATAATATTATACATATTGCCTATATTTAATCCGCACTTACTAAAACACGGCACGTTCTATCTTTGATCGAAATTTGCCGAACTTGTCTTACAGCGCTACGCACGAAACACTACCCGATTAATCAAACTAAATCATTATTATCCCAATTGGGAGTTTAACGCTACTAGCACGAAAGTGGAGTTCTTACTGTCCGGAAAGTAATAAAAATCGAATATGAAGCGGTTCGTTTTTCAACAAGACCCGCCATCGTTTCAGATGGCTCGAGCTGGCAGCCGTCGGTGCTGGACAAAGAGTCAGGGATCTGCTTCCGGTCTTCGACAACGCTGGCTTCAACAAATTACCACCCCCGGCCAGCCGGCTGATAAAGCCTCAAAAAAACTGACACGTTCCTCGACTTCTTTCATCCCCTCTTCGAAATTCTACGCAACTGCCGTGTTCGCCAGCTCCGACCTTGAGTTTTATCGCATTTTAGATAGGAGCGTCGAAGATCGGTTTCAGGGGATCGAGAGAATGCGTTAAAGGAAATCGGAAATTCTTTGTTGCACCGTAACATAATCGCGTTTGTGTAATACTTTTGTTAACTGAATTCCTTCATAGTGTAATAGAACGACGAAGAAGGCTAAAGGGAACGACTAACAAACTATTTCTTTAATTCGTGAAGCTAGATGTAAAAATTTGTAACATCGACTGCTCCTACCCAATGAGTTTTAACAATTCGGTTATGGTTTCTATGGAGATGAACAATTACTCGTTCTAACATTAAAATTAAGTAATTTTCAGAAAACAGAATTGATCGGTGTTTGGTTTTTGATTGGGCGTTTTAGTACAGCGTTACGGTATCGTATTCCATGGTTTGTCTAACTTTCTCTCGTACTACACTGTGAGAAGATTAACAATTTGCTCGATAGGTTGACTCGGTAATCTACCAGATAGAACGATTTCTATGCAAAATCCTTCTTAAGACACATTTTGAACAGTTTGAAGAAACGAGGTTTTACCATTTACGTTCTTCGTTAATGGTGAAAATGTATTTATCACGGTGATTTGTACCTGAACCTGAAAAGAACGGTGAATCCTGTGGAATAGCGAATAAAACTAAATATTGAAAAAAGATATGTCTTAAAAGATAAGCTTTTATCGAATTCTTATTCATATTGTAATAAAGACTTAAACCGGTATTACGTTTATTAACCTCAGCCATACCTCTGTTCAAAGAGATTCTAGAATAAAGAAGGCCATTTCACGTTTATTCTATGAACGCTTTTCTACGAGTTATTGATATTTATAGAGATCGTTCTATCCGGCTCTTCCTAAAATGTTCCTATTTATATGTATTTCTTTCGTATGTGCAAGAATAATATTTAGTTGCAATAACGAATCGCTGTTCCTATTTAAGTTATATATTACGATTCATAGAAATGATCGTTCTTTCATTAAAGAGAATTCGCTCAGTCTCTGACAAATTGAAAAATTTACGTATGTTGAAAGAAATAATATTTGAATATAGAATACTCTAACACACAACATTGTTATTTAATACCTTAGCAACGAGGAATCAATTTCTTGACACTGTATTAACGAAGATAATTTTACATTGTATAGAAAATATTAAAATTTTGAAGTCACGCAAAAAGACGCTATTTAATCGCACAAAACCTGAACTCTTTAACTGACTGTTTATCGTTGTAGAATGCTAAAGGATAAGAAAGAATTGAATAGATTTTCGATGTTTTCGGTTGCTCCGTTTCGAGGCTCGGAAGAGTAATAATAGGAAATATCTTTCAGCGAAGATCGATAAAAACGGAAAATAGAAAAATTGGATATCTCCCGAGAAAAAAGAATCGCGGAAAGGTGAAGCATTTGCGAAAACAGATAGCATAAACATAAAATAGCCCTGGAAACGAGCAAAGGATAAAAGGAAGCGGCCATAAAGAAAAGAATGAAACATATCCATCGACGTAAATGTGAAAAGATGAAGAAAACTGAAAAGAAAAATGACTCGATGAAAGAAGTAAGTACCCGTAGGAGTAAAAAAACGATAAAGAAAAAGGAATAATAACCACCAAGAGTGGGAGGAGAAACTTGATATCCATTGCAAGGAAGATTGACGATTAAAAGCAAAAACGATCAGAAAACGAAGACAATCGCGAGAGCTAACTGTAATGATAAAAGAAATTATATAGTAGCTATAGAATTAAAGAATAGAAGAGAAGAAAATCGACGGTCGTAACGATCGTGGAAGAGTATTATAGCGAGACAACGTATGGGATCCGTTAAAAGAAGGACTTAAAGATAAAGAGGAAAACGGAATAGAGAAAAACCGGCACTAGCGTCAGGAACAAAAGAAAGGAGTGGCTACGGAAGTGTAGAACAGCTGGCACGGCGGGTTGACGAGGCACAATAACGATAAATGTAAAGTTTGCGTACGCATCGTTAGTACCATTGCCTGGCCCGCAATAATCGTTGCTGCCAGAGAATACGACCTAGCTCTCGGGGCTTACTAACTACTAATTGTTACCAACTTAGCGAAACGAAGAATTCTACGGCCGCGTGCGACCGACTCTTCGCGCGTTACTTCGCCAGATTAAAGAAATTTTACGTCCAGCAGCGTTCTGCCCTCAAGACGAAACGCCTCGCGTTTGCCCTTACCTTTCACGATGATAATTGCCACGAACCTTCTGCAACGGCTCGAACTTCGCTATTACGTTCGTTTAGTCGACTGCGTGACCCCCTAAGACTTAAAGGGAGCTCGTCAGAATTTTCTCAACGAGTAGCTGGTGGTTATTTTTTAGAATAGTTATTTTTTTTACCGGGCTAACGATAGACTTTTGTAATTCAAGGTCTTTTCGTATGACAATTTGCTAACTAATATCGATGAATCGGCAAGTGACAAGAATCATAATTTGCAAGGAATAAAAGATATCGTATTTAATACAATTTATACAATGTCTCGAGACTAGTCATACTAAAAGGAACAACAACGTCTTGGGCTTAGTTCTATGTTAATAAATGTTTGACAATTAGGGGGACTCAAGAACGAATTATACAAGAATATAGTAGCATTTTGCGTGAATGGGAATTTTTTCAAGGGACGATTCACTTCATTCAAATATTTGCCAGATCATCGGTGCATAGAAAGACGTATAAATCGTTATATGCAGTATTTACATTTGCACAAATTGCATTCTTACGGTGGTTATAGAAGAAATTTCTTCGGAGTCTTTTATAAGAGAACGGTGTTAAATTAGCAAGTTTTAATAGGCTCGTGTAAGAACGATGTAATAATTACTTAACTACTCGTTAAGTAACGAAGTACTTAAGAATCGCGAGTTCGAACGAGAAAGCGACCCGATTATATACATTACATAATTTCACGTTAATCTTCTGTTTGCGGCGTTACGCTAAACGCTTCAAAGTATTAAAACTGACTTACCCGTTGGTCGTTTTCTCTATCCACGTAATTTTACTTTGTATCGGGGCTGCAGTTAAAAAAGTTCAGTGACTGTACGTTCAGATACGCACAACGCGAATCAGATTTGCACTTATTCTTACGTTTCTACGAACATAAATTTCATTCGTATTAATGGAACGAAAAAAAAAGAACGAAAAATATCTTTATTCGGTCGTTCGTTTCATCGTTCGTTCGATCGTTTATCGATCGAAAAATTCACAAAACAAAGCGTTACATCGTAATAAGAGATCGGATACGTAACAATTTTGGTAATACGTGGTCACGGTACCTATGGATATGGATAATATTTGATGGAACAATTAGGCGGAAGTTCGAGCGACGAAACTCAAGTTGGCGCGACCTCGCAGAATTATAAGATATACTCGTCATTATCGTTTACCAGGTCCCTTCGCGTTTCTGCGACCTCTGAGCGTACAGTCGAACCGAGAGGGCGGAAATTAAACGTGCACCGTGTCTAGCTTACACGAGGGATTGAAAGGTGGCGGATGGCAAAAGGGCGAAGGAAAATCGAATTGTAGAACGGAAGAAATCCTTCAGAAGCAAGATATACGAAAGAAGGAGAAAAAATGAAAAATTGCGATGAAAATAGTTGGAAGAGACAAGCGGTCTTCGGACAAGGAAGAGCAAAGTAAAAAAGAGAAATATAAAGATACGCGATAGGAGAGAATCAAAAGAACGCCATTAGGGGATGTTCCGAGATTGTTTCACTTGGCGCTCCTTTAACTTTATTTCCCGCGGAGATACGTGAGAGAACGAGTGTTCAAAAACAGGATATGTAATTTATCATCAAATTTATCGATGAAATACACTCTACGTTAAATATTTAAAACTAAAAATGTTCGTAGAAATGAACGATCGACGTTAATTATTACATGCTTTGTATCATCAGATATTAATTTATTTCTGTATTCAATCGTTGATTATCAAAAGTAATTAAATCTTAAATTTACATAAATGTAGTGATCGAGCGAATGCAAATTACCGTGTAGATGTTATTACGAGGATATATGATGATTGTACAGCGTCAAAAAACGACAATCGTAGGAAACGTAAATTGAATACAGCTGAACGAGTCTGTGCTGCAATAATCTGCTACAATTCGTAATTTTAATCGTATCGTAACAAACATTGTCGTTTCACTTGTCTGTTCGCAAATATTTCTATGCGCGTTAAAATTCATTTAACTAGTTCAACTATATCAATTCTCGAATCTTTCTCCAAACGATCGACAAAAATTCACTTGAGAGATTAGTGTCGCCTCGATAAATATTTCCTACTTTGTCTGAAACTAGCACCTGGCAGACATACGTTCAAACAGACCAACGTGAAAGGGAGACCTAAACGAAGCAGCATAGAGAGAATTCTCCGTAAATTGTAAATCCTATGCGCGAATCTCAGCACGGATCGATGAACGCAAAGATGTCGGGCATCGCGTGGAGCCGATTAAAAATGTATGCACGGTGCTTGTGTTAAGTAGGCAGATACTCTCGGGCTGGCAGTCCTTTAGGCTGGAGGATGACGCGAAGGCGGTATGGCGAGGGAATGACAAGGGCGAGGTTGAAAGGATGCTTACGGGTAGGAAGGCTCGAATATTGCAAGCGAACTCGTAAGAGCGGAACAGAGAAGGTGAACGCCTGGTAAGCACCTCTGAAGAGCCATCCTCGGCGAGCTTGCGTTCCTAATCGCATCGAAGTCATCCATATTATTACGGGTTCGTGCATGCAACCGGTCGAGAGGAGAGTAGGCTAGAAGGCCAGATGATTTCCCGTCGAATCGAACCATGTCGAAAAGATCGAACCTAACGACGATGTTCCTTTAATCTTTTTACTTTCTTCCTGTTTTTCTTTTTTTCATTTTTCTCTTTCTTCGATGGTTCCTTTTGTTGCCTTTTTTAAAAGTCTGGCTTTTTTCGTCTTTGTTCCTTCGACGATGGTGGAGGAAAGTGCTTTTAAAGATGTACAGAATAGGGAGAAGAAGTGCGAACTAGCGATTCTAGAAGTGGCGTTAAATAAAATTATGGAGGGGAAAAGTTCAGACGACGATGAAGAAATGAAAGAATAAAGAGGAACTTGGAGGCTGATCGTTCAACGAATATGTAAAGAAGAGCAACGTTATTCCTTTTTAGAGCTCGCGTTAAAAAAGACCACCTCTTTTATGTTTCTTCTGTAAAATATAATATTAACTACATACATAATCACAAACATTAATACATACGTACCTTTACCACCGCAATTTTCACACTAATTACATCGAGTCTCGTAAAAATGTCGAAACTTCTCAGCTATTCGAGACTCGAGAGCCACTTGGGAATGCGGCTCGTTTATCATGAAATTTCCGAAATGCCTGACATTCGAAACTATTCTAGGCTAACACCTAGACCTCGAAATATTCTAAACTATACGATCAAGCACGAAAGATGTCCACAGCGTTGCCTTTTATTCTTCCAATGGGATAATCTATGAAAGAAACCTTTTCCCGTTGTTATTGCCCCCACATTATTATTGCCTCGATTCCATGATATTATTGCCTTATTTCCATGATATCGCCGATTACCAATCTTTGACAGCAACAGGCAGACCGTGATAGCATTCGCCTGATAGAGGAATCATAATATCAGAAGAGTTTACTAATTATCCTGTTGGGTAAAACTTTAAATCCTTGGACATCGAATTAGAACCGATTCAAAATTTTCTACTCTTTTTCGTAATTTGTATCTTTTTCAGCCATCTTGCGCTAAATGTCTGATAATTAATTATCAACGTTAACATCGCGCGGAATTTATCACACTTTCCGATTTGCTCGATGCTCTTCGTCTTATAAAACGAAGGAGACTCGAATTACAGAATCGCCGTGTAACCACCGTAGATGCAAATTACGACCCGATAATACGAATCGCGGCTGAGAATCCGTTAACGAGTTCCTTTGACGAATTAAGAAAGGCGTTCGAAATGAAAATTCAAGAAGCTAGACAGACCAAATAGAAAGCAGATACAGGGTAAAGGGAAATAGCAAATAGATTCTCCGCGAGGATTTCTACGGAACGAGGCTTGTCGTCGTTAAAACCAGCACTCACGACGAAAGTCCAAGTTGAGGGTAGTTCGTACTGAGTTTAATTAGCAACTCCACACGGAGCTTCCTACCGGGCTATCTATCTACAGTGTCCAATACCCCGGTGCTCCCAGTGCCATCATTGCTCGACTAATTAAACAAATATGGAACGCTCTAAGGAAACGCATGTTCTTTCGGAAACCGTGCCAATAGTTTCGCCTGGAGAAACTTTCCGTGCCGGATGGCACTTTTGGCAAATTTCGTTTCCCGTATAACGATAAATCCGATTAATTTCTCTATTTGTTTAACCTTCTGTAACTCTATGATTTCAAAGTTACGTATTCACGTATCCGTCTTTTTTCCAAATTTCACTACGTCGTGTGAAAAATTCTTATCTTCGATGGAAATCGCTTCGATGGAAATTCTGCAAATCGCTTTCCTATTTATTTTTCGATGTTGAATCGCAAGTTGCCTGTCGGCCAAGAGGAAAGCTCGTCGAAGACAAAATCCTCTCCCCCTTTTCGCCTTTCCTTTTCTCTCGCCGCTGACTATTCTCGAGACACAATCGCTCGGACCTTCAGTTTCTTTCCTTTCGAGGAATCTTCAGCTTTAAAGCGCGACACTCGGCTGCGTGACTTGGATGTTTAGCCAAGGAAAGTTCGGCGACGATTCTTCCTATTCCTTGTCACGCGAACTCGAGAATTCGCGGAACAATGCGATTTCGTTTCGTTCTAGGACAATTTGGGGAACTTCGGGGATGCAAGCGTTTTTCTTTCTTTCCTTCTTTGTTTTGTTTCTTGAGGCTGAATGGAGGTAGAAATCTCTTTGCGAAGCCAAGTTGGCGTTGATTGCAGCGAAAGTTAGGTTTATGAATTGCCAGGGGGCAGTTGGCAATAATATTCTTAATACCGGCCGTCTCGAATAAGCAAAAAGTAAGTTTTAGCGACTTTCCAAGTTCAGATGTACAGATATATCCAGATATTCCTGATCCTTCGTTCCAATTACTTTACACTGTGTGTGATGTTGCAACGCGAAAGCACATAGAAACGAAGGAGGAACGACGAGCCTGTTGCCAGCGCAACAGAAAAGTCTACGGCTGAAAAAGGCACAATGTTCCCTTCGAATGAATATTAAAATACGTAAAAGTTCCTGACAAATTAATCGCATTAAAGTCGGGATATTTTCGCCAGCGTCCTCAGAACACACACCCTTTTACCCTTTTTCCTCGATCCCTTCTTCCGCGTCCTTTTACGTTTTCTCACCTTTTCCTTCGGTTCGTGACTGCCCTATTTTTTTCATCGAACCAGCCAGCAGGCTGCCTGTACTCCGGTGCTCCTGAATATTCATTAATCTTGCTTTCCTCTTTCTCCGTTGGAAATGCACGTCTCGACGAAAAAAGATAAAAAGAGGAATTAAATCTAGTCTGGTCCTCGAAGGACAGAAGAAGAAAATCAGCCTCCATCGCACCTTTCGACGTCGCTGTCCTCCTCTTTCGCATTTTCTATCTCGTTTCTAAAGTTCCATGCTTTTCTACCGGATCGTCGTAACGAAATTCTCCACGCGTTCTTCGCGCTGATATCGCCCCACGAGTATGAATGCCGGATTTATCCTGGATACGTGTATTCCACTCGTTTCTCTCTTTTCCTATTTCTGTCATTTTTCTCTTTCTCTTCCTTCTCGTCACTTTTTGGTAGCTGACCTTCTTCTTCTAGTCAGGCCAGTTACGACGATATTCACTCGGGTCACAACGGCGATCGTGCCCTGAATCGCATTTGCATTTCTGTCATGGCGACACGATCTCTGATTTGAGGGGGTTAATTGCCTATTAGCGACGTGATTTCTTCGTGCAGATTTTAAGGATGAAACGGTTTGCTCTGTGCCACGCACGAGATAATTGCGATGTTGATTAAGGACTTGGAGCTCTGCTTTTCCGCGCGGTTCTCCATCACTCCGACACTTGTAAAAGTTTGTGAAAACAACTACTTATAGGAAACAGCGTGTCTTGCAACTGGATTTACCAAAAGAAGAAAGAACAAGCAACGGATCGCAGATATCCACGTAATTATTCAGCGGGATAACGGGAGATTGGAAAAGAGGTACGCGGCGAATAAATCGCCAACGAGACCATCAACGGTGAAACCGGCAGTTTCAGCGGAAAATCGTTGAACGCGTTAGTTCGCCACGGGGCATCCACCGTCTCGGTTCCACCTTCAACTCGGAGACGTGGCAAGAAAATTTTCGCCAACGCGACCGACTCGACCTGCCGTAAGATCCGTGCGATTTGCCCGAAGAAGCGGAGAAGCCGGAATTTTTCACGGTACATCGACGCTGGACGACGTCGTGACGCTTTCCAAGAGAGAAAAGAAAGACGAAAAGAAAGGAGAAACTGGGCGGAGGAACCGGAATGTTTGCGGCCCGGCCGCCAGAACAATCTCTCGCATTTTTCAGCAAACTTCTCCCCGAATCCTTGCTCTTCTTCTCCTTTTCTTTCTCTTTCTCCGCTCTTTTTCTTCTTCGTGCTCGGGCAATCCCGGCCATCATCCCTTTGATTCCGCCTGTTGCGGCGCTCGAGCTTTCTACCATTTCGACAGGATTTCCTTTATTTATTTTCTTTCTTTTCGTAGTTTGGTCCATTTTGTCGAAGACGATGCCGGAACGTGTAACGATGATGCTTTCGTCGAATCGTTGATTGTTTATCGCAATTAAGAACCGTGAAAAAATTGCAATTAAATTGAAAACAATTAACGAAGATCTATGTACGATACAACTAGAGCAATCGTACTTATCGAAAGTACAGTATTTCGTTTGCAAATGCGTGTAAAATTGAAAAGGGGACAGTTTCTGGAAAGAGCGAGACGGCAAAGGAAGAAGATAAAATTTGGGCGGTATCTCGATAACGAGAATCGTAATTTTCAGGGCTGTCTGAACGGAACACTTAAAACACGCGGCCGGTATATGCCAGTTATTACATTTACGCGATAGATCATGTTAATTGCTCGGCAGAGCGAGGCACGTTCCCCGTAACTTATACTAGCTGCGAGTTTGCACCGGATACGCGGCACTAATCTGCGGAAATTACACGGAATTTATATTTCCGCGCGAAAACGAGGAAAAAGGAGGACTGTGAAAACTGGAGAGCGGGAGTGAAGAAGAACGCGGCAAAAGAAAGAGGAAGGAAAAGGAACGCTTTCGCGTGTTCGTGCTTTATGAAAGTGCCACGTCCCGCTTACGCGGAAATTTTTATATTCGACGACCTTCTTTATTCGAATGGTGCCGCCTACCCGTTCTTCCGCGTCATTAGAAATTCATGCAACGAAAAGCTGCTTCCCGGTAATCTTACACCGAAGCGTAATTTTCGCATTGTTTCGAGGGTAGGAAACTTAATTAAAAACGTTTCGGTTTAACGTCGACTTTGCGCAAAAGCCACTAGGTGACACGATTGTGACAAAGGGATTATGGCTAAGCTTGCGGCGATGCATCACGCTTCCTAACGTACGAAGTTTCGTATTTTAACTGGATGAAGATTTTTTAAGAAATTCCGATGAAACGAAATGCTCGTTATCCTCGCAAATATTTATTACACTTTACGGTATTGCTATCCCTTTTATTTGTCGTTACTTTATTTCGTTCTTCCCTCGGAATTGAGAAATATCGAATTAACGGTCGATCGCATCCACAGTAACGAGATCGTATTCGGATGTCGAGGTGTCCGAAGGTTGGCAAAGCAGTTTGCGGTTCTTCATCGAGTATCTTGCTAATTTGCGAAATTACACGAAGATTGCACGTCTGCAAACGTATACATGACACGCCCCCGTACTCGCTATTCCGAAGAAATATTGTCCCACTTTCCTTGAAATTACACCACTAATCTTACCTTGTGATCATTATGCACACGCGAATGCGTATCGTGCAATTATATTGCTAAAAATGTTTCCGTAAAGCGTAGCGAAAATTATCTGCGAGATGACTACATGAAAATTATCAAACACACCACATCTATCTATTTGAATTACCAGGATCAAATACGTTTGAGTAAGCTCTTGCAACGTGTATACCCATGATTATTAATCTCCAATTTTTACAATTAACCCCAATTCTGACTGGCAATTTGGAGAATTTTTAATTTCGTACGTTATCGAATACTAGGGAGATTCTAATTCTGTTCGTTTTATCGAATAATCTGGCTATGCTACGATTTCGTATGAACTTTCCAAGATTAGATTTATATCCACATCTCATTAATTTGATTAATAATTTTAATACCACGTAACAAGAGATTTTAATCTGTAAAATTTCTGAAAAACGTCGAATCTCTCACGCTCGGAATTTATCAACGTCGAACCGCGATTATTAAACAAATTAATAGAAACGTCGTAAAACGTAGTGAAACATAGTAAAAACTGCGAGCGTAATCCCCGAAAATTCTGGGAGATTTATTTCTCTTTGATGATACGCATGCCCCTAAGCTCGCGTAAAATGAAAATATCCTGTTTTTTCGCGGAATTACGAGGCGGACTTTATATCAGGAGACCGCGCAGAATCTCATTACATTAGGCGTATAAAAGCGCGGGCTGCCTCTCTCTCCTCGTTTAAACAATTTACTTTAATTTCGAAGAAAATTACGACACGGAAAGCAGGCCGAATCGGCCATCGCGGTAATAATTGCTAACGCTGATAATGTCTAATTATTACAGTACCGTTGCCATTAACGCATCGGTATTATGATACACGGTGAACGATTTCGAAGGGAACTGTAAAAAAATATTATCCTTAATCCTCGACGAAACAAAAGCGAATCTCCGTTTTTCACGTTTTTAGAATTGCAGGCTACGTGAAAATTTTCGTCGATAAAATGTTTTCGAGCTTATACCATTTTCATCCCTATCGAACGTTCGCACCTCGAACGATTGTTTCCGCGTTGCTTTTCCCGTCGTAGAAACCATACGTACGTTTCGTTATGAGATACGTCCGTTTGGCAGGATAGAAACCAGCCTCGGGATTTTATCGTCGAATCAACGCAAATCCATTGTTAATTATGAACGAGCGCCGAGGAAAGTAACGTGTCACGCGACGACAGGGATGATAACGATTATTCTGCGTAGCAGCATCACGTGTAACACGCACGTGCACGCCTGTATATCGACGAACACGAACAATTGATAACCTCGCGACTATTTTACGGCGTTCCATAATTACGCGAGTGTAACGTTATAGAGAATAATCAATTAAATAATTAATTAATTAATTTAATATGATTCGTAATAAATAATACAAATGAAAGTTAAATTCCTTAGGATTAAATGTTGATTCTGCCCTTACTTGTAAGTTATTCTTTTACGAAGAAGAAATTATCATCCTTGGTGATACTCTTGTAAAAGCTCGATGAAAAAAGAAGGATATACGAGATGAAGGTGTCGATGGAACGATATTAAAAATAAATCCAGAGGGGGCAAACTCTATATATAAAAAAGACATCCATAAATACAAAGACCAAGTTAAGCTATCCAAGCTACGCGAACCGAAGCAAGCAAGTAGCAACCTGATTTTTATTAATACCATTTTCGAATTTCGTCACGTCCGTTCGAACGCATATTTCACCTTTATTACGTACGATCATATTTACCATCGTACAGTCCTGACAGAAGAGAATGAAAAATTTCATACGCGAAAGTGATAATTAACGTTGTACACTCGCGCAGAAATGAAATTACAGGTATCGAGATATTTCAGTAACAAGTTTATAGTAAGTAGGCGTAAAAATAAATTTATACAAAGAATTCTGATTTTCAATTTGGAAACGAATTGCCGCCTCTGTAGGGAACGCCGCCAGTGTGGCGAAATATGGCGGCCATCGTACGACTAATTAATTATTAATAAAATTTCGACTGATATCGAATGCGTATACGCGCACGAAGTTCGTAGCGACGATTAATTATTCCTCATAGCGTTACACTCTCGTGCACCTGTACCTACATGGCCGGCCCTTAGCCCACGATACACCTACCTGCGTTATTCCACTATGATGCGTGGAAATACACGTGGTCCGTGTCTCTATACGAAAACTATATTCGACGATAGCCGTATGAAATCATCCGTGATTTTATAAAATCGAAAATCTTGAAAATTGCACCACCAGGTTTTTTCGATTACTTTTATCGAACTATATAGGCGCACACCGAGTCGACTTGACGAAGAGTCGTAAACAAGTTCTGTGCGAGGAAAATTAAAGTAGAAAAATTGAAACTTGTTTAAAGTTATGACGGTAGAAAACAAGACAAACATCTTTAAAACATGCTTATTTTAAATTCAGAAGGAAAATTAATTAACGATCGACGCTCCTATACGAATATTTATTGTCACTGGTTCGCACGGTATCCAAAGTAAACGAAATTCTGTATCACGTGATACGTGCACGTGTGCGCGCGCGTAAACACGTACGCAAACCATTAATTATCTCTCCTGGCTGTTATGCAGCTGCAGATAGATCGATCAACCCTTAACTTGCAATGCATCAATACGCATCACTGCCATACACATAAATACGGTACACTCGTTGCTAAGTAAATTTGACAAATTGTTCTGCGTATCTTCGAGTGTTCTCAATTACAGTTATTAATTATGTGCTGTATAACGCGTGTGTTCGGGCAATTTACAATTAGCTGTAATACCAAGCTATTCAGAAATAAATACTCCAAAATGTCGAGGCTCGATTCAATGACGGCCGTACATGATTATTAATTTACAATTAATAACAAACTTGCCGATAGTCTCGCGAGCCTCTGGTCGCGATTCAACGATCATGTTTGCAATTATCGTTTCCGCTCTAGGCTTTCAATCACAACTGAACGCGTGTAACAACGTGAACGCGTCACGTTCGTGCACACTCTGCGCGATTAATTATCGCTCGATCGTCTTACGACCGCCGTACATTTGCATGCAAACCGATCAGCGAGCGGTCTATATTCGGTTCCTGGCAATATACGCGCACCCGCGTTAACATCCTTTCGTACGCAAAAATCTGCATCAGGATACACAGTGTGTCTGTGTATAAGCATTTCAGCTAGAAAACGCGCTTCAACAAGTTTCGGAATTATTAATTAATTGTCGTTTCGAACGATTGGTAAAACTTTAAAGGTACTAGAACAGAGGTATATATATTTCGAATAAAATGTCGACATTGGCGGCCGTCGATGTGTAAAGGAAACTTTCGTACGTATACTAGAGTATAAGTAGGCACGTGCATGTCGCAGCCGAAGGATACACTTGGGAAAGTTTCAGAAATAATTACTGCTCGACATTGTCGAAACGAGCATACAGCTTGTGTATTCGCGTGTAATTTATGATTGACACGCGTTAAGCAAAGACACGCTTTGTCGCGAATTTAAGCGAACTGTTAATTAGAGACACGGCTCGTAAATAAATAGGAAACGACAGGATTCTGAAGTTTCCGCGATATAGAGTTTAATCTTCGTAATTAATTACGAGGCTGTCGGACAGAGAAATTCCATAGGCTACAAGTACTTTCTAACGAAACGAGCTCGTAGCTTTTTAATGAGACGTATATGCGTGTTACACACATGACAAAGATAATTTAGTAGCGTAATATCAACGTAGTGATGTAAAGATAGAGAGTACGCGAGCGAGCTGAGAAGGCGATATAGGAATAACAAGAGAATGTGTAGAGACGAAGAACAAAGATCTTGGAAAGTAAGGCCGGGGGTCGGTTATACGTACTATGTAATAGAAAGCGAAAAGAATAAGTTTCGCTAATACTTTTTATCCGAGAGAAAGATTCATAACAGCGTGAAAATATCGTATCGAACCTAATAATTTACATACCTATATACGATGCAAAATTTGCACGTCGCGTAATTTATGCGGTAGACGAATATAGGAAAGAAGATAGGAGTGAAACGTTTATTCGCCATATTTAACGAACGAACGTGCAAATCCGCGATTCATTCCAATCGGTAATTAATATGAGCGTGATTACGGATCGCAAAATTCACAATTTCGTGTAACCGTAATTCAAACGAGAAATTGAAATCTCTTACGGTAACAATGTGGATAATGAAATAAGTACGTAATGAGGTTTATGGAAACGATATCTTCTGGTTACGCTTTCCTTCGTAGAGGTAGATAAATAATGCACGAGCGTTATCAACATTAATACGATATTTCGATCGGGTAGAAACAGAACCAAGTTGTATTTCGACTTAACGAAATATCGACGTGTTACGCTCGTTTTGAGATATCGTTTAAGGTTAAAGTAGGAGTAAAGATAATAATTTCAGTAAGAAAAAATAATCTTCGTTCATCTTCAAATATATGCCTCGCAATACATCGTACGAAGGATATTTTTAAAAAGTGTTTACTCTGAAATCTTACGATACCCGGCAAGAAAGATAAAAAGTGAAAAACCAATATAGGTTTTAAGATCGATAACTTTGGTAGAGAATATTGCTTACACGAGCTTAATTTACCAAGAGTTTAGCAGAGATTCTAGTTTATCGGGTTTCGAGTAAGCTTATCGACGAAGAAATAACGATTTCTGCTCGCTTTTTGCGACGAAAGCGGAAATTTTATGTTACTGTCAACTATTAAAAAGTTTACATAGCGGTTTGTGTATCCGTAGTGTGACTGTCGTAAGATCTATATGCGCGTCAACTATAATGCGTACATTAGCTACGATGGCTGAACATTACACGCATTTCGGCGTTGCATATTCATGCAACTATGTACACGTACGCGTGTCATGTATGCCTGTATAGTGCCTGCGTACATATTTAGTACAAAGGTGAACGAGCATTGCGTCAGCTCTCTCGTCTAACGATAAGATGTAAGTTCTGCTACATACCGTGTCTAAGTTCATGGTATATTAACACCATAAGTAAGTAGAACAGATTAATTAAAGGGCGGTTTTTGACATAAATATTCGTGTTAGGATGTTTTAGATTATTTCACTGGAAGACGATGCGCCTTTAAAGTAGAATTTACAGAGATAAAATAAATAATGCAAATCGTATTTCGATGTCGAGTAATGTTTGTACAACTGGAGCGGAATTTATTTAAAAAAAGCACAATATTTTTAGGACGATATTTTTAGACCGTTTAAAATATAATTCCTTATCGAGATCTACGATAATACATGAATATAGTTAAAGTTGATAGATCGCGATAATAATTCTACAGAATAGACAAGCTGCGCGTGAATTTGTCCCAACAATCGAACAGCTTCGATAAATATTTAGAATATCGCGTGCTAGTAGCAGAATTTATACAACATGCATACTACGTTCAATATTTGCACGGAATTTTGCGTAAACACATATCAAATATTGTCGCGTACTTCTCGATCGATTTTTCTGTATATTTCCAAAGTTTATTCGAAATATCGGATACGCTTTTTAGAATCGGTGCCACAGTCAAACGTGAGAAACGCATTTACATAAATCGCATATATTCGACTTTGAAGTCGTTTTATTGTTACAAAATTCTTTAAAGTGTGTTAACGATAATAATTTCCACTTCCGATTAATACTCTTTTCGTACTAACTGATCGTAACTCGACGATTAACGAATAATTTATCAGAAACTAATAATAAATAATTTCGATTGGATAGAAAATTTCTGTCGGGACGCTAATTGCTAATCGGCTGCCGAACAGAGGATAGAAATGAAAAACCTCGCTTGAATAATCGAGTACTCGGTACGTAGCAATGTCCAATAGTAAAGTAAATAATATACAGTGGGATCAATTTGAATACTCGATGTACGTTTCGAGGAGCGTTTTACGTTTAATTAAGTCGATTCGATACTACCGTATCGTTGCAAAATCGCCGAGATCTGATCAATGCTCGCATAATATTCTTTTAGAGATTACGTAAACCACGGTAATTGCAACAGAATACTGGCAATATCTTGGTAGAATTTATCGATTAGTCGATGCGTTCCTTCGTGTCTCGGTTATTCCAGTAATTGCAACAGAATATTTCTACGTCAAAATTCGAGGAGAGAGGAGGAAAGTAAGTGGAACCATGCAACCCAATTTATAACGGTTTATTACGGCGATGATTATTTTTAAATCGTCTTAAGAGAAGAGGCATGGTATGGTATTTATAAAACATCGATAAGGCACGATTTTTTATCGGCAACAGTTTAGAACGTTCTATAAATGTTATAAATATGTATGGATTGTTTTAAAGTTACGAAATTTTTGACACATTTACGTTAAACAATTCGAAACTAAATATTTTACGATAAACATTCTTCTAGCTGTACTCCGTAATAAACTCTCTGTAATTAAACCAATTAGATACTGTAACTATGCAACTAAACCTGTTGGCTCGCTTTTTGCGGGTCCGTGAGTCGTTAGTAGGGACAAACTGGAACGCTTTAGCTACACAGACATGATAAACTAAATGCACGATGTCGAAATTCCTTGCCGATTATAACTCTTCTCCGTCGGCGTCTTGGTTTCCGGCTTCTCTCAATTTCCCCCGAATTGATCTACTTATCGAGACTTTCCTGCGAACTACGCTTCCGGGCAAAAAATTAGCACGCCTGTTCTACAGTTTGGTTCTTAATGGAACTGAATCGCACGCTCCTCCAATTTAAATTACGATAAACGTTACGTACTGTAAAACGATGAAAGATATTTGACGTAACGACGAGTAGTTTAAACGAGAGGAAAAAAATCAAAGTGGTCAGTGGCAAAGAAGCGAAAGGTCGCGAAAACATACATTAGAGCGGTTAAAGGCGATTTTCTGACATGCTCCACAGATAGAGAAGCGATCAGCGGTCCATGATGGTCAAGGGATCGTAAAAGGAAGGAAACCTCTATGATCTACGTATGAAACGACAGGGATGGGATCTAGCCCGAGCTTTACGACTTTGCCCACTTTACATTAAAAGCACTCTCGCGATTAATGGACGACTTCTCGTAAACTCCAACTCCGCTTGTGAATTATCGACGCTCGAATTTCTCGATGAACACGCTCCCTTTCCGATCTTCTTTCGGCTAGCCGACTTGCCCGGCCCATAAATTATCGTTACCGATTAAAACTTTATCGCGAGCATAGTAAACGTCGCGCGCAGTTTTCGATAAAGTCATTTCGCTCGCCGATCTTACTTCTAACCGTGACGCCTCCTCTTATTCGAACGTTGCTCAGCCAGAACTTTCCGAAGAGAAACGGGCCGGATGTTGGATGTTTTCGCTGGATCCGATTGCCCTTTGTTACGATCGATGTTTCACACAAAACTGAATTTTTATTCCATCGATGTAACATGGTACAGTAAATACGATAAAACTCCGTTTATCCGAACTTGTTCGGGGGACAAACAGTTTACATAATTGCAGTTCGTATTGTAGGAGCTCGCCAATTATCCTTCCTACCTATTTTTCGTTCGTATAATAGGAGACAAAGTTCAGATAGTCGAATTCAAGCAGCAGAAGTTCGGTTAATCGGGCATTAACTAAAATTTCGTTCGGACAAATGGAGTTCTACTGTATAGTATATATAAATATGGCCTGAATGGTTAAAGGATAACAGTTAAATGAAAGTATTTCGATAGCGAAAGCATCTGCGTGTATTCGATATATCCGTTATTCTCGCGGCCACCGGAAGAAACGCGCATTTACCATTGTCCAAATAAACATCGATTCCATCAACTTTATCGCTTGCCGCAATAGCATTCGCTTCGCTGGTTACGGGCTATGCTCCGCGGCGCGACTGAGCTTCGATATAAAAGAGCACGGCTAAAGTTATTGGAAGGATGAACAAGAAAATCGTGACTTGTGTTTGGACGAAAAACGTCGAACGGTATCTCGCGTCCACTCAAACGCGTAAGCTCACACGAGCATTTTATTTAAAAACGCGCCGATTAAAGTATTAAGTCGCTTCTTTTTGGTTCACGCGCGATTCGAGTATTTTATTTCATCCTCCTGGATCTCCCAACGAAAAATACAACCGATTAAAGAGAAAGTCTATCGTACAACTTTTTTCTTGTGGGAATAAAGAGAATTTTAGTTGTAGATGATCGTAAGCCTGGAAAGATCCTCGAGAGGAACCAAGGTCCCCCTCGATCAGCCTATTTCAGCGACAAGTTCGTAAGGTACCGTCTGCTCGTTTCCAACCGCATGAGCGCATCGTCTGCGACGCATTCCTTCGTACACGACGGTGGAAGCACCGGGCGAAGGAAAATAAAGGGGGTGCCAGAAGAAGGGACGAGGGTTGGGAACGACGTAACGGAAGAGAAGGAAGCCGGGCTCCGACGGTGCACGCCGTAATTTGAATTCCGAGTGAATTGAGTTCGAGGCTTGCTCGACCCTGTCGAATAACGCCTAGGCGTGTCTGCTTTAATGGAACATTTCCTCCGACGCGACGCTCCGGCCACCCGTATAAATAAATAATTAAGACAACCTGCCGTTGTCCGACATTTTTTCGAGACGATTTGCATTTCATTCGCACCGGTTTTCAACTCGACAGCCGAGTTTCCGTCACGATGAATTAACCCCTCTTCGCCTATCGATTGCTCGCTAATGCCAACAACTTCCCAACGTTTTCCAATTCAACCGGAAGAATTCGAATGAGAATACCGAGCTATGACTTTCGTACAAAATATCGTAATTTTCTCAAAATTAGAAAATTAGAGGATTTTTATGGAATTCGGGAGAATATAAACGATGCTTTCGAATGGCGAAAAGTTAGAACCGAGTTTCGAACCTCCGAAACCTATTTGACTTTTATTTCTTCGAAAAAAGCTTTCGACAGCAGCTACTGATATAAATATAAGATATTAAAATAAGTATAAAATATTAACGTTCGATTGCTTTTTTATAAACGAAATTGTAAGCGTATAATATTTGGATAAAACTTCACGCACTCGACTGTCCGAGTTAGCCCGAGTGGCGAAAGCTATGGTTGCGTCGAATAAACGACTGCCAGCGTTACAAGCACGTCTAGTTTCAAGGACGATGCTCGTTCGGACAAAATTATTTTCAGTGTTAACGGTGCGACGAAGCATACGTAGCAAATTAAAGATTCGAGGACAATCGCGTACAATCGAAACGTGCTTTTTACTTATCCGATAACTTTCGAGATATAATTTCTACGAAAGTAATCGCTTCGATCACATTCAGCGCGACTAGTATAAGCAGCGAAACTGTCGATAAACGCCACCGCCAGTAGAAAGAGACAGACTTTCGTCGGACAAGTGGCCGCCGTCGAGGCGGCTCTCTCCGGACCGTACTGGCAAAGACGCGAGACCACTTGAGAGGCACGAGAGCGCGACACGGTGTCTCAAATTAAAGCGTGCCTTCGTTTTTGCCAGCGTTTTCTCGCCGCGCCGACGTTTCCCCGAGACGCCTGGCGACGCGTCGACAAAGGTCACGCGGTTCCCAGTTGGCAGGGTTGGCCGCGATTCAGTGAAGATCGATCGGCCAAAGAGAGCCAGCCAACTTCTTCGAGGACAGCCGAGAAACGCTGCGGAGTGATCGACAGATTTGTTTCTTTCGCGCAAGTCCGCTTTCCAATCGTTCGGAAACTCTGTTCCTTCGTCGTGGAGAGGCAGTCTCGTTCAGAATTTGACGAAGAAATTTTGAAAAGCGAAAAAACGATTACAAGGTTCTGACGCAGTTGGCGTTTTAACACTTACGGACGGATGTGCGTATAAGAAATATTAGTATTTGAGGTGACGCTACCTTTCTGTCACGAAACGTACGTTCTTGTCAATCTACGAATCAATAACTCTATCGAACGAATCACCAACGAGACGATTAATATTGTCCAATGTAAAAACCACCGAGTTTCGTTGTCTCCGGTGGTCTCTGCCGAGCTAATTTAATTCGCTAACGGTAGAAAATTCCAAGTTAGAGAAATCCTGTCCGATGCTAATAATAGTTGCGACCTTTGGTGGAAGTTCTCTTCCTCGGGCTTTTTCTAGCGCGCGAGGGAGAAAATCTGCGCTTCTGCAAGGAAGATTCGAGGGCAAAACAGGCTGCCGTGAGTATCTCAATGACGCGCAACGTCGACCCGTGGGTTCGGCCGATTACTCGCAAAAACATGGACGAGACTACTTCACAGACGAGTGGGATGATTGCGTGGCCGAATTAAAGAGGAGCGACCTCGACCACGAGGCACCGCAAGCTGCTGCAAGTCCTCGTCCAACCTCGTTTCCCACCTTCAAATCTAAGTTACAGACTTGCAGACCCCTGTTGGATGAAAGTTTTAAGCGGCGAACGCCGCCACCTTTGTGCCGTGGCTACAAGGAGTATTAGAACGGACGGCTGAGAATTATAGTTCTGGAAACCGCGCAACCGGGTTACCGCTTCTCCTATACTTTGGCCAAGAAGATCGTGCGGCAAATGTTTTATGATGGCTATAGCGAAATTTTGTAGCCAAGAGGAAACCATTTTGGTATATTTGATAATGATAACAGTATGACAAACTTTTTTACTTAACTCGCCCGCTCAAAATTGCTTTTTATGCATTTAATATACGTGGTAGCGTTTAATAACGATTAATTATTTATGTACGACGCAAGATGAAGTTAATTCCATCAGAGTTGGGTGCACAGTGGATGTTATCTCAGCTATCAAATATTCTACGATGGCGCTTGGATAAATTTATTTACGCGCGACTTGACGATGATGTTCGCAAATGATCCCGTGTTTAACAGTGTACAGGCTGATGCCTCGATCAGAGTCCAGACATCCGTAACATCAACGGCTCACGGACATCTTCGATACCTGTATTCGCGTAAACTGTCATACTGTAGCGTTTGCATAGAGCTTATGTAAGTGGAAGCGCGAAAATTTAGGATTGTTTAAAATATCTTAGCTTCTAGCTGTATTTGTTTTCCAAAGTTTGAAAAGTACGAGCCAGGAAAAACGTATATTGTAATTCTGCTTGTACCATGATTACAAAAGTTACATGTTCCAAGTTTTCCAGCAATATCTTCGAACCTTAGCTCGACTGGATCCTCACGACCAACTCGACCCACTTGAGAAAGAAGATAAGGAAAACACGTCGAGCTCGAGAGCATGACCTCGAAGGAATCTCTTTCGCGACAGAGAGCCTGTGATTTATTTTCATGCCGATTCGCAAGCTGCAATCAACTATCGTTCGAATCCACGGCCCATCGGTTCTATTCGGTGTGACTTGAACTCCAAATAAAAAATGTACTATCTGTCTGTATAGCCTTCTGTTTTTCCCGTTCCTTCGCTAGCCTGCCGCCTATATTCCGGAATTTCTGGTAATACCAGCTCGCTTTTGCCTGCCCGACCATCCTTCCCATTCCCCTATCGTATCTCTTTCTGTCGAAACTTATATTTCACTTCCAACTTTTTTCTTATCTCGCGTGTATTCGCTGCCAGCCACGTATATCCGCCAAGCCAGCTCCGATTCGTCTTTTCTATTTCGTTTCATTTACCAGTCACACTTCATGACCCGATAAAGTTTTCCGGGTGGCTGCGTCTCTGCCACCACAACTTCGAGTTTCATTAAATGAGGAAACGGCCGCGACAACGCCGCCGAGAAAAATATATTTCGCCACTCTAGCGAAACGGAGAACAGCCTGTGTTTCGTGAAACGACGAACGAATTGCTTCCATAGATGAGAATGTGCGCCAGAGATTGATGCAATTGGAAATTGTATTTGTACGTGCGAGATTTGTCACGATTCAGGCATCTGTTTTAAACGAAAATAGAAACGTACAGCGACAATAGCGGTTTGCACGATCAAAAGGATCGAGATCGCAACGTTTCGCGATGATACGGCCGTTTTAAAACACCGTGCATCGTGACCAATGTCTCAAAAAATTTGTCCCTTCGAAATATCGCTCTTTCATATTTTTTCGTTCGAATAAATTTTCGCCCACTAATTATACGAACATATCGCGTACACGCTGGTTATCACCAGGAAATATCCAGCGAATCGAGTATAATTGTGAACTCGCCGCAGCTGCTGCGAGCTATCAATAACCCGCACCCCCCATAGCAATTTCACGCGTATCTGTTTTTAATATCGACGTACGCGAAATGCCGCGGGTATTGCGCGCGAGCATTCCAAGAAAAATAAAAATCAATCAGCAAACAGCTCTAAATCATAACCGAACCCGAATATTTGAAGCTCGTAGCATTCCATCCGATATTCATCGGTACGTTCCGACTCCCTGTCGGCGTTCCACGCTTCCAAAGCGGCGACGCCGAAAAATCGATCGGCCACCCTCTGTCAAACGGTCAATCGTTCAACGTTTCGATCGGCCACCCTCTGTCAAATAGTCAATCGTTCGACGTTTCGATCTGCCACTCGCCCATTCTAACGAAATTTCTCTTTTGCACTGCTGGCAACGGCAAGAATGATAATAAGAAACGATCGGCCGATGTAATTTTTAATAATCTCACGCGTCGATATACGCGATAGTGCTAAAGATTGTTATTTAACGGTTGAAATTGCGGCATGAAATTGAAAAAGTGGAAATTACCGTAATAGAGTGATCGAGTGAACGACAAGCGGGAATCGAGGAAACGGCCGAGTTTATCAGCATCGAACCAAGATACCAGAATAATCGAGAATCGAGAGGAATGTAGTCGCAACAGCGCAACGCGATGGTTGAATGCGAATTGGCCTTCGCTCGATTCCTCGGTCGAACGATCAGCGATGCCGTTGTTCCTGTAAAAAGCCCGACGAAACGTAGAGGCGAAGGATTTTCGGAAAAAAGCAAAAGAGAATCGCGGTTCACCGAATTCGCACAATTCTAATCGACGTATAGCATCGATAAATTCGTTCGCGTCACCGACCACGCGATTCGTGGCTCAGACACGATAAACCTTCCTCCTCCACCTCCTTCTCCCTTCTCTCTCACTCTCTCTCTCTCTCTCTCTGCACGTTGCTTTTAAAACGTTTTGCAGAATGCGTTCACGTGCTTTATTATCTCGATGAGCTTTGCGCGAGCGCAAGACACAAGCTCGTCCGCGATTTCCATTTCCTCCTCTTTATTGGCCTGTTAAAAGTTACGTTTGTGCCGGCATTTACGCCTGATTAAGGTTTAACTCGATTCAAATGCGAGAGAGGGAGACGAATAAGGGCGATGGAGCAGGGTGACTGCACCCTTCTGCACGTCACGGCTTTTCATCCCCTGTTACGCGATTTCAAATACGATCGAAGGGATGTTATTTAGCCGCTTTATGCGACGGATTGACTTTTATCGAGTCACCGGGGGCGCCGACAAGTAATTTCTGCGGGTGCCGCGGTCTTTCCTATTCCTCTTTCTTCCATTTTTCTTTCTTAGCACGGAATTCTTTTCAAAAAATAGTTTTTTCAGGGGACTCTTCGAGGAAGAAAGTAGATGGTTTGAAATAACCAAACTTCACGATACGTATGTGGCCTACCAGGTGCCAAGCACGGCATTTACGATTAATTACCGGTGATGAATTTCGGTAACAAGACATTGGTTTTTATCGGCTGAATCCTACTGCCGTGCAGGTCCGCTTTTTAAAAGGCAACCAGGTAGAAAAACGTAACGGAGAAACTGGCGGCGATGGAGAGAGGTGGCACGAAAGTGACCTAAAAAAGCCAGCAAGCCATTAAATGTATTTTCCTTCACTTTGGCGTCGAATTCGCGTAACGCGATACAACATTGATTCTAGACGAAGAAACAAAGAAAGAGAGAGAGAGAGAGAGAGAGATTTCTGGCTTCGTCGAAGAATTTCGGATCGAACAGCGATAACCTTTTAATACGATAATCGTACATTTTTTATCCAGGATGGCTTCTACCATGCATCGTGGTAGCAAAATTTGATCGTGAATCAGATTTCGCCTCGGATAACCTGACGTTCATCCGCCATGATTGAACGATCTTCGACGAAACATTTAAAATTAAAGCTTTAGGGAAAAAAACAGATCATGCGTCGTATGAAACTGTAAAACCTAGTCACGCGTAATAAAAAAACGACAGAACAAAGAAGGAAGAGAAAAAAAAAAGAGATTAGGAGTCTCGTGAAAACTTCAAAGAGGAGCAAAAACGTTCCAGTTCCCCGTATCCCGTTTCCCATTGACCCGAATTCGGTGCTTTCCTGTCCGCACATCTCTTTTTCTATCGGCCGAGAAAACTTTTCACCAGCTGTTCTATCTTTCGTATCGTACCACCGCTATCATCGTCGCGTTTTGTTTTTGCTTCGCCTCGTATCTTTTCTCTTCTCCCTTTTTTTTCAATCTACCCGTACACTACCAGGTAAAACGCAAACACGGAGCATCGGAAAACCTTTTTTCTCTCGCGATCTTTACCCAACCCTTCGCGTTACAGCTTGATGTTGCATCAGCGTGACATTATTTTTCGCGCTTATCTGACGTTATATTTCACCGTTTACCTCACACGTTGAATGTAACACCGAACCGTCTGATATTCAGGTCACGTGCCGGATTTTCCCCGCGTTTTTCGCGATATTTACACTCGCATCTTTTATTTTGATGCGATCTCTATGCCAGTGTACTGGAACGGAGAACAAAACTAAAGGAGAATGCATCGTAATTTATACGCGTACTCCGCATTCATTCTGTATTACATATTATGCTTGTTTCTTCTTTTATATTCGTACGTATTGCAAGTACATTCTCCAAAGATTTAAAGTCCTCTTAATAAACAATTTCAGTTACTCGTTTCATTTGGTTTCCCGGTCTCGCCTACGTATCGAGCTCGATCCCATCCCTGGCCATAATCGGACAATCTTCCAAACCAACGAAATAAAGCTGACGTTGCGCAACGCCAACGACTCGACCCCAATCAAGATGATTAAAAACGATTTAATAAAAAAAAAAACATACTTGAGTGTGTGTTAGCGAGTCGAGTCGAGCGTTAATACATAGCTGGTCATCGTAACGACATTATCGACGTTCAACCGTTGTAATTATCATAATTGGCCCTCGCAATAATGATTTATTGGGCGACGTCCGTTACGCTCGATATAATCTATGGCATCGTATCATGTATAGCAATTTCCGTGCACAACGTATAAATAAATCCCTGTTATTCCCACGCGAAAAAGCACATTCGAGTGGATGGAGAAAGAGGGAGGGGGGAGAGAGAGAGGAATGGTTCGATGCGTTTCGTTCGTTTGCCGATTGATGCGTTTCACGCGGTTCCACGAAACGTGGCTAATTCTAACCAGGCAAATGGAAATTGACGTTTGAGTAGCTTCGTCTATTATCTGAATCAATACTATCGGGAATTACAAATCAACTATTATCATCGTTATTTCTCTGGCCGCTTGCGTCCGCTGTTGCGTTTCCTGCTAATTAATCTTCGGGTAGCCAAACTTCTTTCCCAATTTGAGATAAATTATGCATTGTGTTTCCAGTGTGTTAATGCCGGCTTTTACGGTACGACGAGCAATAGTACACACTCGTCGATTTGTTACGTGATATAATACCAAACATGTATCGATATATATACGTCGAGTTTAAGTTTCCTCAAGAAATAAATTTAATAGACCGACCATCGTAGAATAAATGCGGCATTGCGAGCGACGAGTAAACATTGAGACAGGTTGATTAGCAAAAATCACGTCAGCTTGCTACCGTGTAGCGTGTAACGAGATGTATTCGCTACGTACACTGTGCTGCGTCGTGCTTGACTTGTTTTCACGACACAGCCAGGCTTTGTACGCCGTGTCCCGAGGAAAGGGCGTCGATAAACAATGTGCAACTTGCAATAAAGCTCGTACAAGTGTCCTTAAGACTGCTTCAGCCATGTCGAAACAACGTTCTTGGTTCTGACGAATCTCTGTCGTAACATCTATAACACGATACGATTACAAAGAACTACGAGATTATATTCTTTTTCGCTTCCAACCAAAAGAAATGCCGACAATTTCGATCAACCGAATCTTTATGAGAATATATTTCCGATAATAAATTTGGCAAATTTCTTTCGATCAATTTGTCTGCAGCTTTTAACATCCATAATAAACAACACGGCACTTTCAACTAAAATGTGCTCCCAAAGGATGTTTCGTTACTTTAATTATAGCTCGAAAATTATAATCGACCCGAGCGCAGCTAGAACACTGTTAGCTTAACTGATACCCGAAGATTATAAAAATTCCACTGTAACTTGAGAATTATTATTAACTCGCTTACGACTCAAATTATATCAATTTAAATCGTATGCAATTTCAATTTCCTTTTCTATTGGATCGTCTAGAGTATTTCAACGAATGCTTTTTATATGTCACATAGAATCATATTTGCCAGAAACAAGATCGCTAAGTAAATCAAAACGTTCGGCGAAACGTTATCGTGGTTGAACCCCCCGTTCGTCCGAAATATTCATCAATTTGGTCAATTTCATGGAATGTTGTTATAATACCCAGCATTGATGAGCATCTTTTACGCGATAATACTGGTCAAGAACCAACAGAGTATCGTAATTAAAAATTCTACGTATGTAGAAGTTTCCATTTACATATAATTACGTTTCTGTACTTCCATCTCTGTTCACCGTCGTGGTTCGTCGACCGAACGATGGCACGGTCCAATAAATTAGCCGTATGCGGTTTAGTCGCGTATACGTCGCTGTATTTCGTGTGGTTTTCGTTGCGCGAGCATCCCTTTTTTGGTTACGATTGAAAATATACTTCGATCTTTTGCTAAATGCAAGCGAGATTCGCTTTTCGCTCGTGTTTTCCGATAAAAGAAAAGCATCGAATATCGCGAATGTATCTTATTATCTTAAATCGATGACAAAATTGACACGAATCAAGTTATTTAAGATAGTTTTATATTTAAACGGATCCTAGAAACGGATATACGAAAATATTATTTGCGTATTTTTAAGCGCAGCAGATATCCACGACGATATAACGATTGATAATGATAATATCGGACGGTAGGGCAAAATTTAAGGACCAAGTAAAATTGAAATTTCGTATAAACGACATTTCACGTGCATCAGGCTAATAGTTAACAAGAAGCTCTATAGCCGCATCATGCGAGGAATTTCATTGCACGATAGGATGAAATATACGCTGGTTTGGTCTCGTGTTTCGGTTGACCTTTCGTCTACCACGTTTTAAGACATATTCGACGCGTTCACATATCCGGTATATCCAGTTCCGTTACTCTATATCGAACCTTCTACGAGCCTTAAAAACGCCGTAAAAACCTATAACCCTATCGAAAGGTGGCTTCTCCCAAAAAGCCTTTTATTCCTGCCACAAGATCGCATCTCACCATTTGTCGGTGGGCAGAAAACCGCGACAAATTATCCGAAGCGCGACTCTGATCCTCTCCGGCCGATCGATGCGTTTCGCCGATGCGGTTCGCTAATTCCGTACGTGCAAATGGAAACTGACGTTCGACCAGCTTTGGGATTATCCTCGTGACGAAATATCGCTCCCGCATCCTCACGCTCCGTGTAATCGAGCCGATTGCGCAGCTTTCAGTGGAAATAGATAGGACAAAGGGAAACAGCGAGAAACGGAAAATTGATTCGAAGAAACAATAAAAAAAATATGGAAGAAAAAAGGGGCAGAGAAAACTGGAGAAAACGTTTGGCGGATGGAATGAAATTGGAGCTATGTAGTTGTTTGGTAGCCGGATGATCCAAGGTATGTCCTCGCGCGTTTCCTCGCATTCGTTTCCTTTATCGTTCGACGAATTTCACCTAACGGGTCGTGTTTCGCTCGTTCGATTCTCGATTTCGCGGCGGTTTTAATTAAAGGTTGTCAATTAAACGCGACATATAATTAGGAACGATCGCTTGAATCCGAATCCGTGAACCACGTGGTGGCTAATAGGCCACGGATTTATGACCCGTTTCGAACCGGATCATTTGCTGCAGGGATATCAATGATCGGGGAATATAATTGTATCGATCGTTCGACGCTTGTTAGTGGTACTACCGGAGCTGGATCTCGTGCGAGAAGGGGAACGAGATTCTCCATTTGATTTGGTGATTTCGCGGGATTTTTGGTCCAACTTCTGGTATTCTGGTAATTTATAGCTACTTGCTAGGTATATGCAAATGTAACGGCTGTTACGTTTGACGGACATTATACATTTTACGGATCAAGGAAAATATTCGATCAACGTTAAGTTACCACGAGAACGATCGAAAATTCGTGAAAAGGTATGGAAAGAAAGAAAACGTTATCGATACCAACGCAGATATAAGAAATAGAACGTCCATGGGATAGCCATAATCCTGGTCATCCGCCATCGAATAAACCGAGTCATAACTTCTATCGCCATTAGGCCGTGGCAAAGTAACAATTTCGGCGCTGAGAACGTGTCTGGCGTGAGCGTCGAGGCGCGCTACGCGACTTTTACGATGGCAAGACGAGCTCGAGTCGATTAACTTAATTAGACAATCGCCTAATGAATTCGAGAATGGCGGCCCATTAAGCGGCCGACTAACGCGCATCCTTGATCGTTTTCTCGTATACGATGTACTCAGAATGGACTTTGCTATCACGAGCCTCGTAAATAGAGCTTTATCGCCCTTCGTTTGCCACCCTTAGTCGCGAAACCGTCGCTGCACCGGCTAAATCTCTGTCCCGACCAAGTAGATAATGGGATGCTATATAAGATGGTTTAAACGAGCAACAAAACTTGCTTTCGGGATAGTTGTAATAAATATAAATATTAACGGTGTATGCTAGGTCTGCAACGAAACTGCGCGAGAAGGATACTTTCGAGAGAAATTGTCAAGAAAATTCGAGGATTATATATTTTTCGGAATAACGGTAAATAAATCACTCACAGAACGTAGTTTCTTTTTTCGAAAAAGAAAGTTTTCTTTCGTCTCCGATCTACTCGCTTATTTGAGCATCTGTGTACGTTGACGAAACATTTGTACGCCTAAGTTAACATCCACCAAATACCAAAGCTAGCGGAACTTTCTTCAAACGGCCAAATTTAACGCGAAACTCCGTCAGGGAAGGTGTCAAGAGTTGGACAGGAGACAGAGCTTTGCTCTTTAATCTCGGTTTTGTTTCGAGTCGATAACTCGATTAGTTTCCGAGATACGAGATATTGGAGCGCAGCGTCTCAGACACGCGGCATGGTAAAACGGTGGCTGACATTCTAAGATACGGAGTGACCTACTTTTTCTTCCTGAAATTACGTACACCGCTGGCAGCAACAGAAAAATGATGTTGACTCAGCGTCCTATCATTGCCTAGCTCTGGCGACTCGTGCGTAAGTCGATGAACGAGTGTGAGCGAGTAATCCGAGAGTGTGCGACGAGAGCAAACACAGCGAAATATTCAAAATTATGCTTTGCATCGAACGACGACGTCTCAAAAGGCAGAAGTCGTATCGACTCGCGTCTTAAAGAGGAGCGTTCACTGATACGCGTGTCATATGGATCTTTGAGAATAATTAATGCGAATAGAATGTTGCAATTTTTTTAAATTTTAGTACTTTTAATAAGTATTATACGGGTATATCTGAAAATGAAAAATCGATAACGAATAATTTTTAAGCAGTTTCGTCTGTAATAATATTCGGAGCTACTTTTAACAATTAGTCGATTCGATTCGAGCAATTAAACATTGCCTCCAATTGCGATTATCGACGCCTTAACATTGAATGAACGTAATCGACCATACTTCCTGAATTTTGGCATTTTCTATTCTTAGTTTTGCTCTTTAAACCAGCTAATTTCGGCGATTAGTCTTCGCGTTATCGAATAACAGCGAGAAAATCGGCCGAAAGTTAGGCACGCAACCGAAAACGGCACACCAAACATGCCGATCGATAGCAACACGCTTCTGGCGGATCTTTTCTTCCCGAAACTTTATTCTCGTGGTTGCCGAGGTCGATGGAAGAATTGCTCGTTGAATTAAATTCCTGCGGTGTTGTTCGGCTGCACTGTCTACCGACCTGACTTCCGATAAAATCGAGCAGGCTTCAAATTGGTTAGAGCCACCCCTAACCCCTAACGGAGTCGGTACACTGGCGTTATTTTCTTCGCGAAAAGCGAAATAGGGAAAAAGCAGAAATTTTATATGTTTGGTACGTAGTTCAGGCAGGTTATCGCGATGGTCGTTAATGTTGTTACGAATCGTATTTAATATGCACTGAATTTACTTTGAATCCTTCTGAAGGCAAAATAAAACGATATAACTTCATTACGTAAAACATTATGGGTACGTTAAAATCACTTACCATAATTGCTATACAATTAGAATCGTTCTAGAGGCGAGGCTTCCATCGTCGAAGGGAAACAGGAACGTATCTTGAAAATACCACGCTGGCGTTAATGGATCCATCGTAGAAAGATCAGTGTCACGGAAACGACGAGAATTTTCTCCCATTACAGCACCTAGAATTTAAAAAAGTTTCGACGTAACAACTGTTAAATATAATATTTAAATATTCTACATCGGGCACGGTGCTGCAACAGTTAATGGTATCGCTCGAGTAACTTATGAGAAAAAACATAAGGCGAGAAGTGACTCATCGTGAAAGCTGAACCGTCCGCTATACATCAACCTAAATGCGCGTCTCTTCAACATTTCAACTTCATTTCGCGAGACAAGTCCCCAGCACGTGCCTCGGAGGCTTGGTTCGAGGCGAATAAAGCAAGAGACATTCCTCAAGACCTCCTACATACGTCGGTCAATGAAATTCCAGGGCGGCGCCTGGCTGGAAAGCCTGAATTTTTCATTAAATTAACAGCGCAACAGGTCGTGTATGGCGCGTGTCGAAGAGAATTGTTTAAATATTGCACGAAAGGAGCGGCCGCGATGTCTTTTTTTCTACCCTTTACCGGTCCCCTTCAACCCTCTTTCCCTGGCGACGAATTAACGCGCAACAGGTGAGTCCCTACACTGTCCGCGCATAACTCAGCGAGACGGATATTTCGAATTTTTCCATCCTTTCTCGTCATTTTGTCGCGTCCTGCGTTTGTCGAACGAACCAACAAACCAACACCTTTGCTCGGTGTTGCGTCAGAGGAAAATGGCGTCAAGTATCGTGAGAACGTGCACTGGCGGACGAAAGTTTCGGGTCACTCGGTTTAAGCCTGGATTATAGTTCGATGTTACGTGAAACGTCAATTGCTCGACTCCAAGTTGAGAAAGTTATCCCGTTGGAAACCGTAAATTTCTTTTTAATTTCTTTCGGTATTCAAAGCAGCAAAGTATTTTTGTTATAACTTTTTAAAACACGCTTCGAGCTACGTAACTTACGCTCGACGAGAGAAACTATGAACGCAACCGTTTTAATCTGTCGCGTAGATAGCAACGAATCGCAGAAGATTTATACGGGACTACGATATCGGTATGTTGCATTTGGGAATTAGAAACGTGCACTGTCCTTTCAGACATCGAGCAAGGAGATCGATAATCCGAGAGATGTCCAGGATCGCGAACGGCAAAAAGAAGCTAGGAGAAACGAAATATCGTCGACAAAGGAGACGAGCTTTCCGAATAAAACAGACTCGAAGAGATTGAAACGATAGCCGAACGAATTTTTTTCCTCGAATGTCAAAGGAATATCGATGAACCGTGAACGTAAGATAAGATGTCGCGGTACTTGTAATTAAAAAGGAATTAACGTCGAGACACGAGCTAGTATATAAGGGACCAAAACCACAAAGAACAGAAGGTCCGACTAAACGACGGAAGACTTACGATAGCTTTGTGAATAATTAAACGTAGATCTGAGAATAGACAAGTAGAAGGCACAGGCCGAAGAAGATTATAGGAAAGTCTATAAAGAAATTATAGAAAGAAATAACAGGGAATATTCCGAACATAAGTCAGTCGGTATCGAGTGAAAGCGATTGCTGTATAAAAAATTGCCAAGAAAACGTTTAGAGGCAAGCAGAAACGTAATTCAGCGATACGTACTTCTAAATTGAAGATAAGCAGCGTCTTTTATGAAAAGCGTTCTCATTCTCGGGCATTTACGTGCATAACGTCTATTCGGAGAAACGAGTATCTTTCTAGTTTGAAAATTAGTGGGAAAATTACCTGTGTGCAGGAAGCAGCACCGGGAATCGAGAAGTGGAGAGATCTCTGAACGACTAGCAACAAGTTGCGAAGGCAACGACGTACCAGCAGGTTTCTTCGTACGCGTAGACGCGTAAAATTTTTCATTCGCCAAGTGCTGTCGTTCTCTCCTCCTCTTTCTTTCTCTGTATTTCTCCTTCACTTTCGCGATTCTCCAAAAACGATCGAGACCGTTTCGTCTGGCAGCGTGGTGCAACAGGTAGACACTTAGTATCCTTCTACGAAGCGGAATTAATTTCCTCGACGCGATCCACGTTTATCAGAACGAAACGTGTGTAGCTATGGTACGAGCCATCTATTCTTTTCCTCGTGAGAATCTTTCTCGGCTGTTTAGTAATCCAGAGTTTAAAGAAATCGAAAATTACCGACTTTAATATTGCATTCCGGAATTTTAATTCCAACGAACGAATAATTTTTCTCTCCAGATTAAAACCTCGAATAGGATAATACGAGATTTCATTAGAAACGATCAAAATAACAAAGCAATACGAACCAATTTCGCGGTGCATCGTTTCTACGACTTCTTTCCCTTGATTGAAATACTTTTCCTATCGTTGCTACACCGAACTACGAGAAAATTAATTCTACGAATATCCAAGAACTACCCCGTTACGTTTTTCCCCCTTGTAGCAAGATCTTTTTTTTAAAGAGATAAGATAAGAGATGAGATTAAAGGAAAGGGAAAGCAAAAGCTTCGTAAATATTGTCTGCATACCATTTACGGAACGGTAAACGATCTTCCGTCAGACATGGGGAAATATCAGGCGCGATAATAAGCTCTAAAGGAAGAGTGCGTTGATAAATTGCACCGCACTGAACAAATGCGTTTACAGATGAGAACAACGAGTGACTTTATCGCGCATACGAGGCCGATAACGATGAAAAAAGACAAAAAGAAGGCGTCGTAATCCCACAGTGGCACGTTTCTGCACAGGATTACCATCCATAGACAGGAATGACAATGTTCAATATGTCGGTAAGGCAATTTCCTATGAAAGCAACGTGCAACAGGTAGAGAACGTCGCCTTGCTCGCGAATCGTATCGCATTGGAACTTCTCGATCAAATAGATACAGCTGGCTTCGACGGAATTTTATTCGAGACCGACTTACAACGTCTCGCTTTCTAACGACGATTATTTCACTGTCATGTGCACCTGATTCGATCCACGAATTGGCTCCAGAAGAATGATCTTCGAAGAGTTCGCATCCGTCGTTGAAAGATATCCAATAAATAAAACGATAAAAAGAATTTTAATTCGTCCGAACAAAGGATGAGAAGAGAAATGGTAACTCTTCGTAGAAGAGAGTAAGTAAAGTAAAAAAATTGGAGCGTGAAGAATATGGCGGTGACAAAATATAAACGTAGGAAACAATTAGGGATAGTAATATCTATACGATCTCTAGGAATATTTTTCATCGAAGAATCGGATTATCTCGAACGAAACGTCTTGTTTCCTTCGACGACGATTCATTCTTGCCGATCGTTCAACGTCGTTTCGTACCGTTGGAGTCGTCTAATGACACGATATTGGCAAACTCGGTTTAAGCGCGACGTAACTAACGCAACCCAATGCAACGCGAACCACGAAATTCGCCATTGAAAAATGACTATCCACGGCGCGACAAGTGGAACGAGTCAACCAGTGGTCAGACCAGGAATCGCGTTCCACCATTTCGTATCGATTTTTCGCGAGAAGTGGATGACCCGGTTTTTGGCGCACGCTTTGTGCCGCTTTTAACAAATGACCAGCCACGCTCGTTCGCCAACAAATTTCTAATCAGTCGCGAACGAAAAGCTACTTTGAAAATCATTTAAAAAGAAAAGCTCACGATACCATCGATTTTCGATCGGTGATTGCTATTTTCAACGTGTTTTTTTCCAATTTATAAACCGGCGAAACTTTCTACTTCCGAAACAAAACTTTTTATCGTCTATCGAATCACCACATTGGTTCGCCGTGAAATCACCGTACTATTCGTTGAAAGAAAGGCTCCGAGTTAAAACACGTTGATCAGAGAGCAGGCAACTATTCGGGAGCTTTCAAACAACCTCTTTCGAAACCTGTTTCGTGCGAACTTCGACGTGCCAGCCCTTCAATTTCACACGTAAGCGATCAACGGCTCTTAATTACACAATGTACCAGCTTGTACTTAATCAAAAAGATCAGCGGATACAGAAAAAACGAGAGAAAGAGACTGAGCAAGATTCGTCGAGAGAAATATTCGAAGTAAAGTGGCTTTGAAAATTTTCGACAGATATATTACGTTTTCTCGTTCGAGACGTCGGAGCGAAGATCGCGATGTATCGTTACAGTTTCACACCGACTCGCGACTGGCGCGATCAATTACTCGCGTGGCCGCATACTTGGTTAACTCCAACGGGATTTTAGCGACGAAAGAAAAGAATCGAAGTAAAAATAACGTAGAAGAGAAATTAAAGAAATGGTAAAACTAGAAGATAAAGAAAGGAAAAAAGAGGGATAGAAGAGAAAGAGTAGAGAAAAGAGGTCGAAAGGGGAAAAAATGGTGAACGCGTAGCGATTGCAGAGGTGTTAAAGGACGTTCTATGCCTGTCTCTGTCTCCGTAGGTACTGAAGCGCAGTTCGATACCAAGAACGGTTATATTCCAACCCCTTCTCCGCCGTTCGAACGCTACGCATCGCAAGATGGCTGGCCATGTTTGCGAAATGGCGCCTGCGCGTGCGATTTCTGCTCGGATGCCCCGTACGTCCCTCTACGCCTCGTCGTTCCTTCCTCTTTCTCCTTTCTTTCCATCGTGGAATAGCGATGGGACCGATCCGAGACCTACTTGCTATTTTTCATCGATTTGTCGTTTGATTGGTCGAGCTTTGTCAGTTTTAAGCGAATTCATAGTGGAAACGGCGTACGAGGAATTTTATGGCTGATTAATTTACTTGTTTCGAGAGATCTTGTTTGGGTTCTCTGGTCTCCTTTTCTTTTCTCTGGTTTCTATCTAAATTGAGACTTCTTTTTTCTTCTTTCAGACATATCGAATTATTGTGCATTTTTCGGAATTTATCGATCGGACAGAATTCTAAGACGCATTTGTGATTTCAGCAAAAGTATTTAGCGTAAAAAGAGCGTGATACCGTAACGAAAGAGCTTCGCGAATTGCAAATTCAACGTGGCACAACAGAAATAGTAACCGTGCGTTTGAAAGCTCGATTCGTCCTCGATTTGAAGCTATTCAAACGCGAGGAAAATTCTGCTTCAGCAGTAAAATCAATTAAAAACGGGGACAACTCGGAGAATTAATCACGAAGTTGAAACGTTTGATTTGAATAAATGTAAATTAACATTGTCTTTTGACGTCGATATCCGGGAAACAAATACATGTTCGGATTCCTATATGTAGAAATATTCGTTAAATGGTTAAAACGCGGTAGAAAAACGCCGACGTTGTCTCAAAGAAAATAAGAAAGGAACGAAATCGAAAAATGGATAAAATTCAAGAAGGATAGAATATAATTAGCGGCTGGCATATTAAAATATCGATTTAACGAAGCCACATCAATACCATCCGAGTCACGTTTGATCCCATCGCTAACTGAAACATCCCCTGCTATTCGTCGCCGGTTCATGCGACCATCTTCATCCCTCTCCCCTTTCATTTGATCATCTCGGTCCCCTGTCTTTTCCCCAGACTATTCTCGCCTTTTCTTCCAATTCTTCGAACGGCCGATTTCCAACAACCCCCTCACCGATACCTCTTCAACCACTTCGTCTATGATTATTTCGCACTATTACAGGGATGTCCTTATTCGGCCACCGAATATCACCAAAAATATTCCTCTCTCTCCTGTACGGGTTTTAATCCACGTTCCCTCTTCTCATACACGCTGCAATCTTCTACAACGAGAGAAGACAAAGAAACACCTTTCGAGTCACATCTTTACTTAATTGCATTATTCGTTCGTCCATCTAGTGGAAAATGTATCATTTATCTCATTTTCTAGTTAACACTATTTTCATATATGATTATTATGGTATAACCAAAATATTGCATGAGTCATACCATACCATGCCTCGATACGATGGAAACACTAGAAACGGTTTATGTGTAAGAATTACTCGGAATGATTTCACCTAAGCAAGCGTAATGGAGAAGTCGATAGATATAAAAACAGCGATGATGAAATGTCTGAAAATATGTAGATTCTGACGCAATCAGAACGACACTGCAGTAAAATGAAATAAGTCGATCAATGATCAGACAACCTATTCAACTCGGAATGACATTCAAATAATTCGTATATCAGCATCTATTCTCTGTAATATCGTGCCGTAGTTTAGAATAAAATTTTTCATCATTACCAGATTTCTTGAAACGACTCCAACTTCTCTTACAATTCGACGTTTTTTCTTATCTTCGGTAGCAGTGGAAACAATTTAGACGTGACGAGATACCCTGCTCTATGATACGAATTCTTCAAAGTAATTTTCAGTTAATCTTATAAACGCTTAACTGTGAAAATCTGCATTGAACGCACTTTATCTGACAATTTCATTTAGAGTATTTGTAGAGCAAAGTATAGGTATTCCGATTCTCGATTAATCAAAGTAGCAGTTGCTCCCCGGTGCCACCAATTAAATTATTTGACCAGGCACGTTTCACTCGCTAAGTACTGCGAGTGACTTCGTAACTTGTGGTTAATACGCTGATACAAATTTAAACGGGACACGAGACTGATTCTTCAAACAGTCTCTATGAGTATTCGTCGCTATTATAGGACATCCTGGCTGGATCAATAAACGTTCTACGCTGGGCAAATCCGTCTCTGAGCACGAGCATTTTTATCGAGTATTTATCGTACGAAACCAGTCCAAATTCAACCAGAGACATAGTCGGATATAACTTTGCTCTACCGTCGAACGCTTCAAAGAAGACTTAATTCCAACTCGTGTCAAAATAGAAATCCCACTGTTATAAAGATTGACTTTTTCTTTAGAAAATTCTACAAACTTTCGGAATAATATTCTCACAATCGTTGAACTCTTTGTCGCGATCGAGTTACAGAAACGTTTCTGTGCGAGATAGCTATTTCACGATATCATAAAGTGTCCGAAGCGTGGCAACAAGCGGATGCCAGCAACAGCCGAGGTCTGTTGGCGCGTGTACGCGCGCGTTGTCGTGTGTTTTGCGCGCGTGTCGTGTATTTTGCGTGCTTTTCGCCCGAACACATCGAGCACAAGGGGATTCATTAAGCGCGCGTGGACGCGCGTGTACGTGCTTTGTCAGTCTCTATCGGGATGGATGCTCGTGACGTTATGATTAACGCGACTGAATTTTACGCGCGAGACTTCGCATCGAGCCGGTGATTTCCGGCCGAATCGATTAAGCTTTCCGCGCGTGATTCGTGCCCGATCACCGGAATCGATCGACGCGACGTTTGTCACACAGTATTTTTCGTTCATTTTCTCCTCGTTTTTATTTTTTTTTATCCTTTCGCCGAAAAAAAAATTACACCATGTTGTATGCAGAATTGTTTGACGCGATTTATTTTTTGACTGACGCGAAGATTAGATGGAAAAAAAATTGCAGTAACGATCAGTTGGAAACAACCGATAGAAAAAGCGAATAACGATGTTTTAAAATTCACCGAATACATAGGTTGAACGCTAGATATCGGATTACACTTTTATAATTTTGGTACGATAATAAAACTTAAATTGCATATGTTTTATCCAATGATTTCATATCTTTCATATAAAAGATTCGACTGCAAAGTCAGTTGCTACTCTAAACAAAAAGTACGTGATTTTAAATATACGACCCGATAACTGCGTCGCAGTCGATAAAAATCCTTCTCATAAAATATCCTGCGTGTGCTAGATTTCCGTTCCGATTCACGATACTACCGCGCAATCCTTAATACCCGATTAATTTGACTACCTCGCTCGTATCGCTTTCATCGACTGACTATACACTCCGTATATCCACGTTTTGATCACACGTCGCTCATCTCCCCAGCAAGCTCATTATACTAAACAGTCAACACGTTCTAGCGAATCGAGTCGATCATGATTCCAAGAGCGTACCACGTCCACGAACTCGTACGTACGTACACGAGCGTGCCGAGGATATCGAACGTGCCTTCTGCTGCTCCTTTTTCCGCTGTTCCTGCTCGCGGGTCATTACACCGGCCCGGATATCCAGTCCGAGAGGATCTCTTTCCGGAACACAATTAAAGGCAGGAAGCGTGAGAGCCATCCCAGCTCCGAACCCGTTCTACTTCGTCTATGTATACACCTATACCTATGTATGTAGGCATGTACGTACGTGTATTTGTGTGTATTGAAGGGGGAGGGGGAGGGTATGTCGAAAGGAGGGCAAGCTCGCAGAGATGGAACGCGAGGGGAGGACTAGCCGAGTTTTCTCGACCCCTTAAATTTCGGCCTGTACCACTTGTTGGCGGCACGCTCGAGCAACAGATGACACCGACCGCCTCGGCGTTCCGATCGTAATTTAATTTTTTCGCGCATATAGATACGCGGTTTGTTCTAATGATCCGCGACCTCGATGGAACGATGTGACCGAGCAATCGGTCGATGTAATTCTTCTCTATCGAAAGTCTCGAGGAAGGGACGAAAGTTTTGCAAAGCAATTTACGAGCGATCATTTTGTCGCAAGATATCTCGAAATACAACGTAATACGAATACCGTAAAAACCATTGTTTCGACAAATTTAACGATCCCAAGTTTGATTCCTAGGGTTAATTAACAACGTTACCGTAACATATTTTACCGATACTGATAATACCTTGGCAAGAACGTTTTGGAAATTCAAACGCGAAAGTCCCCGTTACACGGCCGTGCGATCCTTAAGAAAACACATTAATAGCTCGACGATAGTTATTGCCCCGAGCGGATACGCCTCCCAAGGTTCGATTCACATCCTCCGACTCACTGGCCAGGCTAATATTTTCAAAATTATTAGCCCGTACAGCGCTAATTCGCCGATATCAAGTCGGTTCCGCGTCGCAGCCAAGGTACAAGTAACGGTAATGTCGTTATAATTACCCAGCAGCGGGAACTTGGGCTTTGAATATTCAATAGGCAGAGGCAGCTAGTAGTTCGAGTCAGCGCGTGAACCGTTCGGCCCTTTAACCCCCTCATGACGACCTTCCTACTACCTCACGTAAGACTTAGATTTTTCACGACCATAGACCCTATCTAACCGATTGCTTATGCTGTGCACAACTACTGAAATTCGATTCCAATGGAAGTCGACTACGTGTAGCGATATCAAAGTGCAGACATAGATACCATCGTTCGTAAATATCCGAACGTTTTAGTTGATTTGTATCGATACCGAAGGATAACGGTAATAGAGATACTAAGACTAAAATAACATAGTAACGTCGGATGAATCGCTGAATGGCTACGCTATAAAGATTCACTTTCAAGATGAAACAACAAATTATCGGAAACGGAAAAAATTGCCAGCAACGAATGATTGCCTACGCGTTATCTGAAATCTCGATTCTAGGAATTTAATTTGCGTTTATAATAATTAGCGCATAAAGTAACGTGGCTACGCGGCATAGAGACGATCGTGTGCATACCTCGGTCCCAACCGAATTAATAATAGAGTTAAAACGTACCCGCCTCAAATTTCAATGCATTATCATTCAAGGGAGGGAATAGCTCGCTAGCTAGAAGCTACACGCAGCGGGCTCGATAATTAGCCTCGGATAAGCTAATTATTTCGATCATTACTATTGCATTAAAATAATTCGACGATACACATTCTAATTATCCGTCTCGTTAAAGTTGAATTAATCATGCTATAAGATCTTGATTTATGCGTATTATTATTTAAATGTGCACAGCCTACACATGTGAAACTTGAATCAAGTATGGATATAAAGTTTCTTTTTAATCGGATATCTCGTTTAGACCTCTCATCGAGGACTTCTGCAAATAATTTCTAGATCATAATACGGTTACTTTAAGTGGGTAATTATACGAAGTACTTAAATATTCGTGCTTTTTTTATTTCTTTCCATATTAACCATGATTTCGATCTCTACGTTAAAAATGCGTTCGCTTTTAGGCCTAGGGAAAGGGTTCAATGTCTAGTTTATATTATACACATAATTCTAATCTCGACATCGAACACGAAATAACGATACTATTTCCGTTAATTATGCATATTCGTCGGGTATTACGTATGTAACATACACTTTGCGGAATCACTAACCGTTCGGTATCTTCGCAGGTATGTAACAGATATTTAAATGATTATCGCTGCTAAAATTTCGCGCTAAAAAATCTCAATGTATTTACGTTAAATAGCGTAGCCAATGAAAAATTCTACAATTACGCAATATCGTTTTAATTCTGTTCTTTTTTCTCTTCGGCATCTTTTAAAGACTGCCACCTTTCCAACGCGTATATGTATTCCATTTCTAACAAACACACGGTATATCCCATTCATTTTAAGTTAGAGGCTCGTCAAATTCAGTCTCACGGTTATACTATCCACCCCACAGTCAACCATAAACATTTATCATTCACGACGAACGAATCGGCCGATAAAATCGTAAATGCTTCACCAACAGGGAACGCGGTACGATATAATCTAAACCTGCTTCGTGAAAAGTTCGTTTAAATTAACGTTTAAACAAACGTTTTTAGAAAATCGATACAAAATATCGACAATTCTATTCGTATTTTGGATACTAGAATGAAATAATAAAACTAATCGTTTTAAATATTAAAATCATAAAAGCTCTCTGTCGATCTATTATACGATCACGAATAAAAAATTCTCCTACTTGAATATATAAAACTTCTAAGTACAGATTTTTCGCTATACTATACGATACGTTCTGTTTAACTTGAAACGCTCAAAAATACGAACGAGAGGAAAAACTGTTTGGGCCAAAAATCGTACGATATCGAGGAGGGCGTAATGTAGTTTTATCTATTTAATCGTGAAATGGCCTTAAAACGTAAAAGTGTCACTGTAAAAGAGACGTTACAATCCTTAAAACGGATACCTCGTTCTTTTATTACGTAGCTACGTGTTCAGGCGTGTTCAAAACGTTTCAAACAGAGACAGGTACATACCCTATACGTATACGATTATACAATCGTTATCGCTATACGCGCGAGCAACGATGAAAAATCCTGGATGAAAGGTGGTGTAGCGAGCGAGAACGGCGATAGAATCTGTATGATGGCGGCTTCTAATAAAAAAAGTACGTCGAACAAATCGTTTTCACGCGGTGCGCGCTTCATTTTTCGCGGGATTCGACCGTGGAAATCTATCCGCGTTGCACCATGCGTCACACCGCAATCCGTTGCGATCATCTTGCCGGTATTCGGTCGTGCCGATATTTCAGCACGCTCTAATTAAACTCACGGAAGGAGACTTTCATTTCGCGTGATACGACCGCTGTTTCTACTCGCGTGCTCGCGACATCCCTTTTTTCCAGGGGTGTGACACTGAAAAAGGGTGAGCGGATGGAAAATTTGCTGAGCAGAGAAATTAAAAGGGCCATCGTGACTTTGCTCTCGCCGTCAGAGTGTTTTAACGCGTTTTACCCTCTATCCTTTGAGGTAATTATGTTGTATGATAATTTTAAGCGGTGATACCTCTTGGAAAAAAGGGACGAAAGAGGAACTAGAAAGCTTCGTTGAGGTTTCAACGACTGAAAGGGAACGAGGTTCTCTTAGGAATGAATTTACGTAGAATCAGGCTGACGAATGGATTCTTCGTTTTCTGTATTAGTTAAATCTTGACGCATTTGCAACGAAATAGGAGCAATCTAGTTTTTCTACGGATACATATAAGCGAACGATGGGATTCGTTCTGCTCGCGAGTATCTCGCAAAGAGTGAAAAAAATCTCGTTAGAAATAATACCCGAAATGCGATTTTTATTTATTTTTCAATACCTGGATGATTATCGTTTCTGATCCTGCACGAACCATCGAATTAACTTCCAAACTACTTCTCGCCATCGGCGAAGAAGAAGAAAACACGCAATAACTTGGAAATAAGTGATTTGTGATGTCGCAGCACGGGGATTCGGCCTTCGATATACGGACGTTATCGAAATAACTTAATTTTTCGATTACTCGATCCGCCATCCAACGTCGACTCCGCTTCGGAGCTACTCGATCGCCTTGGTTCTCGCTTTCTTTCTTCCTCGTTAATAAAAAATCGATGGCTTCTTCTCGCTTTATTCCCTCGTGTCATTCTTGTAGACACTCGGTGAGAAAGCTTGTAACGTCGGTTCCGTATCCCGCGGCTTTTTCGTTTGTTTCGAAATGGTCTCACGCTGTGAGCTGAGTGCCTCCAAATGCGATCTATTTACGTAGCAATATCCGAGGAATAACCCAAGACGAAATTACTCGAGTCCTGCTGCGGGTTAATGTACGTCTCAATTTTTATTTCGCCATCTTTCAGCCCGCTGCTATTTCCCCCCGTTGCAGTAAAGCTGAAAATCGAAGATATTCTAACCCTCCGAAATATAGTTGTTTCAAAGTTAGTCGTGGAAAACTAACAGAGTGGGAAAATTGCTTTGTCAGAAGGGAAAATGTCAATACGAAACCACGCATTACCTTCGGACGATTTCACTGCGTGATTCTGATTTCCGAAGCTTCGCTAACTTGTCATCGCATTGGAAATATTTCTGCGTTTAGGCTTCGAAACTCGAAGGGCAAGACGCGCGCGAAAACGAAGGCACGCGCGTGTATGCACGAGAGATAAATTTGCCCGACAAACCTCCGACGGCAGTTCTAGCTGCGAACTAACCCTCTAGTAATTCAGCCTTTAAGTCAATTAACTTCTTCGTTGCACGACCACGCGACAGATGATTAAGGCACCGTGTTGCTTGCCGCGATAAATTTCTGCGGTTTATTCGCGGCTTGTCCTCCTTCGTATATATCTATGTACGTGTTACGACTGCGCGAATACTCGATAGGGAGTGTTTCTCGGAGAATAGTCTGGCAAGAATAATTAAGAAGACAAACGCTCGTCATATTTTTGCATAGAAGCGAGACTTCTACGAACGCGAAACGCTCGCTAGTTTTTTTTTAATTTAATCGTATACCGAAATAATTTGTTAAGTAAGACTACTTGTAACTCGTATATAGACTTATCAAACTATTATAATATAATCTCAGTCCCTTTCGTATTTATTTTTACGAAGGAGCGATAGAAATTATGCAAGTTGCCGAATGTACGGCAATTTATGAAAATAACAGCTATCAAGCAAAAACCATGGTACAAATTACGAGATAACAGAGCAACATTCTACTTCCTTAGAGCTTCTTTAATCAGTGAAGAATCATTACGAAACAAAGTTAGACTGATTACGCGAGGAAAGAAAAAGAAATATTACGACGTACTTTGCTGTCAAAGCTAATACTCTCCTCTCCTTGCCCGGTTAAATGACAGATTTCAGGGTCGTCGAAATGAAAAAGTTCACAGAAAAGTTTTCGTTGCGACGCATCGTCGGATGAACTCGATGAACTAAACTACGGGGACACCGATCTCGGAAATGTTCGTGTGGGAAACACGAGAGAAAAAAAAAGGAGAAAATTACAGATGAGCAAGTGTTCTATCGTTGAAGCGACCTTTCTATTTGCGTTATCTTGTTCCGTTCTCTCTCGCAGCTTTTCACTTAGGAATACTACGTCGTTTCGTGTCTCTGCTACCTCCTTCCATCGTCGTTCGGAGACAAATAATCTTTGCTTTATTTAACATAGTTTGAAACTTTAAGTGGATCTCAGACACGTCGAAACGAATATTACGGTAAAAATTCTCATAACCACAGCCATTTCTCTTCCATATATGCTTTTCCCCGCTAGTCCTTCGATTCTCAACGTTCGATTCTCGGGCCGCGACTTCCAGCACTTCCCTGAAACTCTCCATCCTGCCCTACCAATCTCCTGTCAGGCCCTCCTTTTGGCCGTATAATCCGCAAATTACTAACCTAACCCCAGCGAGCATCTTAAAGACCAAGGCTTGTTCGTGGTAGATTCAAAGGAGGTAATACCCGGACCAGACTTGGCAAGGATCCGGCAGGGAAAGGCCCTGAAAGAAGGATGAAATACTTTTCTCCTCGCTGTCTGTTTCCTCGTTCGTACGCGAACATCCACGTACCGCGTCTCTCTTTTTTTCCTCGCGACTTCAGCATCTTCCGGCATACCTCCACTCTTCCTCTTTTCAACGATGCTTCTGCAAACACTTATTACACCGAAAATGTGGAATTTAGTCTCGTCCAGGGTTGGCCCATTCCGAAACTTTGCTCGTGATACCCCTGCCCTAACGCTCTTCGTTCGCATTTTACAGAAAGCTAACGAATTTTCTAGCAAAAAGATACTTCGAGGTATCTTGGAAATTGTCGCGAAATATAAAAGACGTAGGTTTCCGATATCTCTAAAATTCTATAAAAGACATTTCCAATTATCCAACGTTAACGTAACGTAAAGTCTCTGCGATGAACGGTCATTAATGGCAAGTTAGCTCGCGTTTCTCGGACATCAACAGCATCGGACAGCAACAGATTTCGCGCCAATACAGTTTTACGAGGCGCGTCTCGAGAAAATAAAAAACACGTACGAACACATGCACGACAGGATGCAATACCGAGTGCTTTCGATACGGGGAAAATGCTTAAACTCTGTATTACATAACCCGGTAGAATGGCGTACTATCCCTGAAATGGATGGCATGGTCGTCTCAAAACACCACGGTCATATGGCGTCAGAAACGACCGCGGCGGGTCGAACGCTCGGAAACGTTGTATTTTCTTTCCCTTTCTCTCTTTCTACCTTTCGTTTTACCTTCCCCCTCGTCCCATCCATGAAGCGCATCGAACGCATCCAATAAAGGTGAGGTTAACGATGGATCGTTAACTTAATGAACGATGGGAACACAGCGTTAAACGCGCGCGCCCACACGTGCCGTGTATAAAAACGTCTGTGGAGAAATTATAGTTGACAGACATTGTCCTCGTCGTTCTACGTCTGTTATAATGGTCGATCGAAAGGGTCACCATATCGATCATCGCCGGTTCCATTTAGTTTGCGTAGATGGGTATCGTTCGTTTTTCTTCCCCTTGTGGTTTCTTCCAAGAAACGTTTCATTCTTCGAGAGGATCTGTCGTTCCAAGTATCTTACTTGGAGAATCGCGTAATAATCTTTAATCTGCGAAAATCTACGATATACTACGTTTCAAGGTTTGATAACGCAGAGATGTGGATTCCTGAAAGTGCGAAACCATAAACAAAGCAGCAATAAATTAAACACCATCATGCCGATACCCAATCGACGATGATTAGGTACATCATACGACAGCTTTACTATCGACTAAAACGTCAATATCCATGATATCGTTTCGATCCAATTCGGCAGTTACGATTAGTATACATCTGTACATAATAAGAAAAATTCGCACCTAATTTATAAAATAAGAAGCTCCTGAAATCAGTTATTTTATATCGGTAGGGATACAAATTAACAGTATGTTTCATATTGCACCACGATCCGAGTTACGAGAATCGAATGGTTAAACGATTTCAATCGGAAGTTTTATCGATCGCAAGATCGTAGCTAGGAACGATCAAGGAGCCGTTTATATGATTGTACGATAAATTGCGTCCGTTCGACTCTTTTTCTTTTTCTCATCCTCAGCGTCGATATAACGCCGATTTTACTGCCTCGTCGACTCGAGATCCTTTTCATTAAGGCTTTTACTGCCCGCTAAATACGCTGAAACGCATACAGTCGGTATATAGAAGAATCGAAGCAAAGGGGCAACGAGAAAAAATACACAAAGTAATACCACTGATCGAAAACCAAAACGAAATAGGAAAAACGAAGTGAGTATGATGGAAGAGAAGAGCGAAGAATTGTTGAGAAGGAGAATCGGAGAAAAGGAAGAAGGGGGAGGAATGAGAGGAGAAAGCAACGTAGGAAGAGCTAGAAAATGAAAGAGGATGAAGAGGAAAGAGAAGAAGCTCGTTCGTCGAATGTTAACCCGAATCATACCGCGCTACACCCGTTTGTTCACCCTCTCAGGCTCGTTACTGGCGACTAGTAAAGTCTCAACGTGTGCGTGTATCACTTCGTTCCATAAGACTGCGCCAAGGTTTCCATAAAATCGCTTTATCGCTGACTCCTTCCAAATCGGTCGAGGCCAATCGCGAAATATAAAAGTCATCGCCGTGAGTCGAGCGTGCAATTAGCAAATGCGTAAATGACTTTTGGGTCGGCTAGAAATTGTTCTCGTGAAGAGTCGTGGTACTTTGTTTTTTCACCTTTCAAGACGGTTCAAACGGTTTCGATTTTTGCTTCACCTTGCTCCTGTAGTTTTCTTTCTTCCAATCCAATACATAAACCAAAAAATTTCAAATCCTGAGCCTCGAAGCCAGAACTTCAAATCTTCGAGAACTCGTGCTTTCTACGAATATCGCTAACTTAAAAGTATCTTGCTGTTCTTAATGTTCGTCCTGTCTTGACTCGCAGAGAATGCTAGTCGCGATTCCTAATTGCTGAACATAAACGCGCGCGAGCACACGGACATAATTAATAATAATCGTGAAACCGTATTTTTTCGAGCGACACGCTTTAATCAACGTGACAAGCGTTTATCTAAATGAGACGTAACATGGCGAGAACTGCTGTGCAATTTGCGCGTTTTAACGCGAGAACGTAACGGATCAAAATTGCCTGGACTGACGTGACGCGACACACCGTGACGGAAACACATGGAAATCGTGTGTGCGCGAACGACAACGACATAAACAACCGATCGCGCTTTCTCTTCGATTCGTCGCGACGTGACGCATCCGTTTTTAAATTGTAAAATAAAAAGGAACGCACCCGGTGAAAATGTCATTCTACCTGGGTGTGCGGCCAATGTTTATCGAGAAAATAGTTTGGCAAAAATGTGGAAAATATTGGATTTCGAGGATAATAAAAACGACGGGGTGGAAGGTGAGCAATGGAAATTAATTTGCCGAGGCGATTGCTAAATGCTCTTCCGCCTCTGGTTTACAGTTTAAAATAGATAGTTGGCTTTATCGGACGTATATTTATCGAAGATCCTCTTTCAAATCTAATTCGGAAGTTGTGTTACAGCCAAAATATTGTCATTATATATCGGTAGGCGTAAGAACGTCGTCGATGAAAAAGCGAAACGCAACGACGCTGAGCGTCTTGGCGCTGATATTATTTCAAATCACCGAGACGTCTGCCGGATTTTTAAAGAACGACCACTTTGTGTCACTACGTGCCTCAAGTGAGTGAGACGAGGTTGTCGTCGTCGTCGTCTACATCTACGTCTATGTCTACGTCGGTGTAGGACGTTGAGAGGAGGCCATAGGCGTCCAGACGGCGACGTCGTCGCCGGCGCCGAGCGCCGTGCTAACTAGCACCCCTAGCGCACACACCCACGCCTTTATTAAACGTCGCCCGTCGGCTCGCCGTATATGTTTCCCCTCATAAAATTGAACATGGCGTACATACCTATACGCGTGAAAGAGCTCGAAAGGGAGGCCAGAGAAACGGAAAGAGAGGAGGACAGAGAGAAAACGGTCGCTAAATGCAGAACGAAGAAAAGAACGAAGCGAAGGGAAAAACGTATGAATTGCGAAAGAATGGAAGGAAACAAAGGAGATAAAATATCGCGTTGTGATTTTTCAATTATAGTTGGAGTTCGTACAGCTGACGTTACAGATATTAGAGAAATTTGGTTCGCGACGAGTGATTCCTACCAAATCGATGCATATGAAACATCATCGGAATTTCCATCGTTTTGTGATCGTACAGTATTTTGAGAATGATATTTCTGGATTTTCGTTGTACACGGCCATACCACTTTTTTCGTGAAAGAAGGAAAGGAGAGAAACGAAACGGGGAAAAAAGAAACGCGTGAAAGATAGGAAAATAATAAAATTCATTTCGTCTCTTACTAAAAAGAAGAAAGAATTACAAATGGCCTGTGAAGAACTAATGTGAAAGAACGAGGCAAGGGGAGAATGCACGAAAGAAACAAAGAAAATAAAATTCTTGAACCCTGAATCAGAATGTATCCGCAGTTTTTGTATTCATAAAATACCTAGAGCGAAGCGTGAATGCGATGGAACAAGGTGGTGAATTTAAACGAAGGACAAACGGAAAAGACAGAAAGGAATTCAAAGGAAGACGCGAAAGCAGCTAAACGTTGAATTGCGATACAGATAATTTTATATTGTTCTCTCTAAAATATACGATTACAACAACGTTCTTTTAACATTTCTATTATTCAAAGTATTAGTAGAAAGGCAAATTTTTGGCCGATGGTGTATATCCTCCATTTAACACGGTACATCGGTCGATCTGATTCGATTATTAAAAGAATACCTTTCCTTCAAAAGTTCTAGATTTACGTCCTCTAACAGAGAGCAAATCGTCCCTCTAAAACGGCAACAGCGATTTCCATGGACACTCCGGACATGGGAGAACGATGATGCAACCGTGTTCGTTGAAAGAAAAGTAAAAGAGGAAGAAAGAAAGGAGGGTAAAAAAAAAGTTACCATAGACGGAACATCATATAACGACAGAAATACAGAGGATAAAAATAAAAAGACAAAAAATGGAAGGGAGAACCGAAGGCAGGATGAACGAGGGAGAGTGTGAAAGAAACGGGAAAGAGGGTGACTATAGGGTAGATGCACAAGAGGAGGAGGAGGAGGAGGAGGAGGAGGAGAAGGGGATTAAAGTGATCTGGCGAGAATCAGGGCGGAAAGACAACGTGAGTTACAGGATTTATTAGATCCCTGTCTCGAAGTCTTTTAATTACGATGGGATAACGTGACAAAAAGCAAAATTATATATATATTTCCACGAAGGGGTGAGGATAAGAAATAACGTTAACCATTAACGAGTAGTTTCGATATCGGTGTTCCGCACCCTTTGGTAATAGTCTGCGCGGGAGCAGACCATTTTAAAGGTGGTAAAGTGGGTATTAAACTGTAGATGAAATGGCCAAAGCGAAGATAAGAGACAGAGATGGTGCAAGAATTCATGGTACAGCAAATGAAACGAGGCATAAATACGGTTTATTTTTCAGCCGCCTGCTATTCACACTCTTATTGCCTTCGATGCAGCGCGAGAGACGCGATCGGACAGAGATCGGCTGCGTTTTTAAGAATAAATTACGCCCAAGTATATTAACAGTGTGCGTAAAATGATTACTAGGCTATTGTTGGTATTTCTGTCGACCGCATGATAAATTTAACGTTTAATATAGAAGTATGTCAATGCGAAAATGTTATTGCCTCCGAACAAAGATACGAATACGTTCAAATTATAAATAACTTTTGAGGATGACACCACTAGTCGCTCGATACGAAATTTCATGGATCCTTAAACGTGTGCCAAGCGGGAATCGTCGACAATCAATTGCCCGTTCGACAAATTTCCTCGAAAACGAACGAGACGTGCAAATATTGAATTTGCAGGCCACGGATCGCGCCTGAACGGTTGCTCGTGATAAAAAGTTGACCCTCCAATACGTCCCTTTACCCGGACAAGGTACGCTTTACACGAGCAAGAATATATACATCTTAATAGGAATAGAGGTAGAGGGTGAACTCTCGTGCAAAATTTATTAAAACCCTCCATCCTCTCTCTCTCTTACCCCCGTCTGGTTAACCGTTCAGAAAGCGGCAAGCGTACGTGAATTAAAGGCAATGACGACACGACGTACATGTCCTATACCTGTTGTGTCAAAGGAACCATCCAATGTGGGGTTAACACGGTTAGATCCCGTCCCCTAGAAGTCGCTCGAGGGTAATTAAAAAGAATGACCACGAACAGCCTGACTAAATTGAGAATTCGGTAGCGAAAGTGCCTCGTGAAATCGCGCAAACGCTGATCGATCCACAACTGTATGTGGGACAATCGTTCTTCTTTTGGGTTCAACGTCCATTTCTAAAGTGTTGTGACACGTTGAAATCTATTTGAGAAGAATATCTTATAGCACGAACAACTTGAATACGTTTTACGGGTTCGCTTTTACTCACGGATTCCTAAATTATTATAATAGAATACATTTATTTGACATATTTCGAGCAATTGCAGCTGCTCGTTATTACTAAAACAGGATTATAAAAGAAATATTTAAAACACGCGAAGCTTAAAATCATCGAAATAAATTTATTTTAATTCGATAAAAACCACCCCATTTTAAATAAAATTCGAACGTGAAACAAACTAAACCAGAGCGAATCATATTTTTTAATATACGGCATGCCATCGAATTATTATTTATAGTGAGAGATTATGCTCAAAATTTTCATGCTAGAACAAATCGAAATAAGTAGAAAGAAATTTTTCATCGCAATTCCACGACATGCGGGTCGCTATGCTTCGTTCGTTGTCTAAAACCAAATTTCACATGCAAAACGCAGCTTTTTACCTGTAAAATATCGCGGCAGCCATAAAATAGGACAAATCATAATTTTTTTTTTATAGAGACTAAAAATTTTGTTATTAAACAACCGAAACTCATTTACTAGTTTTTAATACTTCGTGCTACTTATTGCTAATATTTATATCATTATTTCTACGCAATTAACTGAAATAAAATCGACATTAACAATTTTATATGTTATGGTTGTTATTACACATACGGCGGTATAGATACACCTATAGTTATAAGAAAGTATATATGTTCTAGGTATACGTTATTAAACAAATAAAATTACAAATTAAAAAAATTAAAAAAGCAATTAACTTTTTTTGTAACTCGCCTATTAGTAGGGAATATTTTTTCACAATTTATCCCTATGTGATGACAGTATTATGACACGCAGAGACAACAGTACGTTAAATAAACATCTACGTATTAAATGAGTGGCAAATATGATGAAAAGAGGAGATATATTGTATTATGCAACATACTTTATCCACATAACAAATAATACCCCCAAACACAATCTTCTATCTCGAAGTATCTTATATTTGGGAAAATTTTAGTAGCAAATGTATTTTAATTCCTCTTAACAGTTGCGTAATAATAAATTATAATTCTACGGTAATTATTAAAATAAAATTACCAGAATAGATGTGAAATTACATTCGATTATCGTCTGTCCTTATCGATACCAATATTAAATTAACAATTTCCCTGCTACTAAGTCACTGCTACTAAGCTCGATTGAATATCATAACCTCTCTTTTACAAAATGAAATTTCGAAATGTTCTATTGTATAATAGATATAGAAATATCTTGATTCAAGAAACCAAAAGATATGCGGGTCATAGCAAATGGCAAAACATTAAAGCTACGAAACAAGAACATGATAACGCAAGATCACAAATATTTAATACTCTATCACATAAAATGAAAGTTGTAGCACTAGGTATGTTTCTGACATTTGAAAAAAGTGCATAAAAAAAATTTCTTTACATATCTAGTCAAAGTTTTAAGTAAATATCTTTAGATTTAAATTACAATATAAATTTTGTTCTTTTTTTAAAGAAAGTGGTAATCCAGACCCAAACACTAATCCAAAATTAGCAAATTTAGTTGCACAAGCAAGAAAAGCCAACATGCCAATGTCTACGTTAAAAGGAATTTTAGAAAAAATAAAAAATGTACGATCTGGTGAAACTCACATACTGCCTATACGTATTTTGAAAGGACCTATATTTGTTATCCATATCGTAACTGACAAACTAACTCATGTAAAATTTAATATTATACATATATCAAAAAAATTTAAGTGAGTACTCTTTTATACTTTAATCTAGAATTTTTCTTCTGAGATGTACATTTACTTTGTTACAATGTTAAATTATGTTAACTTATATGTATATAATTTCCAGTGCCAAAGTTCTAGAGTCTTCTGCGTTTTCACATTGGTTCGATAGTGTAACTTTTGTTATAGCTTCTAAAGACTGTAACTTGGATTCTGCAATGGAAGATGCAATAATAGCTAATGCGATAGATGTAGAAGAAATAAAGGATGGAAGTGAAACGTATTTTAAGGTATTAAAATTTAAATCCTTTTATTCCAACAATTTAATCAAACAGATTTCTATTTTCATACAATGTATCTTTATTTTCATTTGTTATAGTTTAAAAGTGAATTTCTTCATCCAGAAAAAGTTATAACGCAATTAGAAAATCTGGGGTATACTATACTTTCAACAGAAAATGAATGTATACCTACTGATACAGTTCAAGTAACTGAAGAAGAATTATTAAATATAAATAAATTTAAACAAAAACTTACATCAGAGATAAAGGAAATTGTAAAAATAGAGGATAATATTGCATCCCTGTAAATATATACGTAATATGCTTATATGTATAACGTATATGCATACACATATATATAAAGATAATTATCAATAATTACATTAATTACATTATAAATAAAAATATAAATAAAAGAAATTCTGCACATTTGCAGAAATATGTTATCTTGGATAAACATCGTTATAGCTGATCCTTTAAATGTCTTGTATATATTATGCACAAAATATTAGAAACATGTTCACAATTTTTTTACACTTTAATGTTGATCAGCTCCATATCCTTTTATTTCATGCATGTTAGAACCTGGAAAATCTAAGATTGACTTTGAGTAAAATAGAGACATCAATAATTTCTTTGGCATTCTGGATCTTTGTTTGCAATTCCTAGATGAAGTATTAGATCTTCTGTTATTGAACTTCTTCGTACGTGTATTTGTAAATATCTTATTCCTTTGTTTCACAAATTTTTTACCATCTATGGAATGATTTGCAGATTTATCTGTAAATTTTTTTTCTTTCTCTGGTTTTTCTGTTTCACTTTCATTCATATTTTTCGTATTTTCCTTATCGGAAACTTCCTTTTCCTCTTGTATATTGGTTGGTACATTTGTTATAGAACTAAGATCATTTACATTGTCATTCTTTCTAGATTTCTTTTTTCCTGCCTTCACAGTTTCTAATTCTGTTTTCTCTGCTTTTACATTTTCCAGTTCAACTTCAATTTCAGTTATATCCTCGTTTTTTTCAAAGTTTGGCTCAGTATATCTCACTTTATCTTTCTTCTTCTTTTTCTTTTTGCTTTTAGAAATATTCTCTCGAGTTTCATCAATTTTGCACTCTTCTTCCTTAAGTATTACATTTGTGTTTGCCGCTGTTTCTTCTTCCATACTTTCTTTTTCATCGCATCTATTCTCAGTGGTAACTTGTATTTTATCCTTATCCTTTTTCCTTTTTTTCTTCTTACTTGAGACATCTTCAAGTATACAATCATCAGCTATGTAATCTTCCATTTTGGTTTGCTCAGTCTCTGTTTCATTTTCATATGCTTTCTCTTCTTCTGGCGTTTCTACTATTGTTTCTAAATTCGATCGACGACTTCTTTTTCTTTTTTTAGATTTTTTACTTTTATGTTCATTAACTTCATTATCATGTACTTCCTCGGGTGTTCCTACATCCAAAGCTTCATTAACACAACCAGATAACACTGAACTATTAACATCAGAGTTATGTTTTTTCTTCTTTTTAGCTTTCTTATTTTCAACCTCAAATTTGTCTAATGTTTTTTTCTTTTTTACACAATCAATATTATATTCTACATGATCATTAAATGTCACTCTTTTCTTATCATTTATTTCATCACTTAGATCTAAAGCTGAATTTGTAAGGCCAAATTGTACTCTAGATATTTCAAATTCTTTTCCATTACAAACTTCATCAGCTTGACATTCTAAATTTAAACCGGCATTGATAATACCACTCGCACATCTATTTTCATTTACACTGTTCTCTTTAAATTTCTTAACCTTGCTGCTTAAATGCAATTCATTTTCATCAAGTTTTTTTTTGTTAGAAAATTTAGATTCAATATTAAAATTTGAAATATTTTCAGGGCTATTTAATTCCACACAGGGGTTTTCAAAAGCATAATTACAAACACTTTTAACTTCCATGCTTTCCTTATTATCATGGCATTTTACTTTTCTAGATGTTGATGCAAATCCAAATCCAGCATATTCAGATTCCTCTTCTATATCATCCTCCTGTTGTTTTCTATTCTTATATGCCAGAGAAAAATTCTGACCTTTCTTCATAAAATAATCTGTCATATTACCACTATTTATAGTAATAACACCGTTTCTGTTATCACAAGTGCCAACTGAATCAAAGTTTTCTTCGGCATTGCATTGTTTATCTTTATTACTTTTATTTATATTCAATTCTTTTTGGCCAAATATATTTGCTAAATCCTTTGAACTATATTTATTTACATCTTTCCCCCTTGTAAATTTTTGATAACTAGTAATAGTAATAAGAGAAAAAAAGACAAGAAGAGAATAAAATAACGGCATGTCTAATACATTATATGTACATATATAATACTTACTGAACACGAGCACGGCTTTGTTTAGATTTCAATTCTAACGATTTTCCACTTAATACACCTTTGCTTTCCTCTGTTTGCGCCGCATTGTGACATTCATTTTGTTGAAGCTTCTGTAAAAAATCGTTAAAACTATCTTGATGCTCTGTCCATGCTTCGTCTAAGGCATCCTGTTTATATCCAATACCTATGGGAACAATCCATTTTTCATCAATGATAATTTATGAAAAAATTAATTTTCAAATATTTTAATCGTATAAACAAATTTGACACAAAACTATTAAAAACATTACAATTAGAAGCTATCTTTCTCGATATAACTAATATTGCAACTATCTAAATGATGACACATTATATTAAAAACATTAGAAATTATAATATTAAGAGAAAGACAGCAATTTCATTTCACTTTAACAATTTTGATTCCCTTAAAGTTTTGCAATTTCGTTTTTAGGTTAATTCTAGATCATTGGAATTAATTTCAAAATAGTTAAAATACGAATTAGTGCCGATAAGCAGAGTTAGTGTAAAAATCTAATTGTTAATTATATTTACCTGTTGTATCATTTTTAACCGATACACGTACGTGCTCCGTTATACCTTGTTCGTTTGCTCCGAGTCCTTTGCCACTTGTCCATCCCATCTTTTCTAACATTTTCTGCCCGAATTTGTTCGAATCTGCAGAAACATATAAATGTCACTACGATGTTTCAAAGATACAACATTATACCATTTCTTTTTAAGTAAAATCAAATAAATTCAAATATTTACAAACCTTCGCTCCATTCTTTTCCTCGTGGGTTTAGTGTCCATTTTTGTTTTCGACGTGGTTCCGCGAGCATAGACATGTTACTTTAAGTTTTAAAGCAATAATTAATTAAAGAATTTGACATTTGATAAGTATCGCAGAATGTTTAGTTTACGTTTTTTACTAAATCTAAAAATCGCACAAATATCGTGTCAAACGATTGAAACATGCGAACACAACGTTGACGCAAAATTTGCGGCACTGCTTTGGTTAGGGTGCTCTATTAAAGCGCGTTCACAGTGGTATTTAAATTAAAATTTCAAAAATGGTGTAATTCTTTCGAACTCTATTGGTTATATGCTAATTTACGTTCGGAATCTAGTATAATTTTTTTGTATACGTTTTTGTATACAATAGAAATAATATTATTGCCTTAGTTATATGAGATTATTATAAAATTAGTTGTGTCATACCTTTGTTTTTCATTTGCAAAATATTGTAATGTCCCAATTATTTTTATGTTTCTTTATTTTAAGTTTCTCAAAATTCTTTTTTCTGAATAAAGACTCTCTATATTTATTACCGTAGCAAAGTAGTAGAAGTTGTTATTTCATAAATTGAATAATAACAAAATCTTTTATAATTAGTAACGTTAAAAAAATTCATGTAATCTCATATCACAATTACTTCAATTTTACGAAGCTAAATGAGATCTGTGATTACATTGACCTTGACTTTAGATACGGACCACGTCATGGTCGAACTTACTTAATCTTGCACGTGTTGGCCTCATTAATTCCGATTTGATGAAATTAGTTACACTTGATGAATGTATTTCGATAAGTCGAGGAAAACGCTTTGGATAAAGGTATCGTGGAACGAGTTTAAAACGAGACACGAGGAAATGACCATGTAAGCTTTGCTTCTCTTTAACAGAGTGAGAAAGAGAGAGAGAGAGAGAGAGAGAGAGAGAAAGATTTCCCGTATCTATCAAACTAAAATGATTTATTCGATCGTTTGTTTGTTTGTTTTTTTACCCAAAATTATGAAATTTTTTAATGATAATGATAAAATTTAAACTTTTAACAAAGAGTCAAATTACTGGTATTTATTATCATTATCGTTTTATTTACATTTCTATCAAATTTAAAATTAAAAAGGCAACTCCGTAGAAAAACAACTTATCCCCTGAATGATAAAAAGAAGAAATAATCTTTTAGTTCTCGTGCAGCGTTAAAATAGAAAACGATGTACATAAATAGCTAACTATATATGATCTTGAATGTAAATAGCTATTTAACGTAGAACTTTGGAAGCGCAATTACGTATTTAGTTAATAAAAGGATAATGACTTCAGTTGCCAAGTAAATAGATTTACGTAAATTTAGACTTTAAAAGAGGAAATGATCGTAACGATGAACGATACTTCTATATTTAAATGTTGTCTTTTGAGTTGACTGTATTACTTGTTTTAGGCTAATGGAGAGATGGAAAGGATTAAAGTTCAAATGCAGTCACAACTAGAAATATGTATCGTCATATAATCTACGAAGCATTATCGTTATCGCACCGATAACAAGACGAAGGAAGAGCTTTTTCTTTATCTTTTATAGCCTGTTCTCCGAATTTTCCGAATATTTTCACTCGGTTGGAATTAGAAAACCGATTTCCGTTTCGGTAACGCATACTACAGCGCAGACAAGTTATCTTGTCCGTGGTTGAACCGTCATTATCTGGGAGCAGAGGGACGGAGGCTGATAAAGGCCATCATCCGTTTGGCAAGTAAACTCCCGTCTACTTTCCATTCTCGCTCGTGTTTCCGTTTCGAAGGTCTGCTCGTTGCTTCGTCGTCACTTTTACACCGTACACCGTTCGCTTCTCGCTCTTTCTGCATTTTAATTCGGTTGGAAGGATCGTATGTTGTGGTTATACGCTGTGGTGCGGCTGAAATAATTCTTTCTTCGAGTTACCCTGGTGATTTGTATTTGTCGGTAAGGTAATTTGAATTTGAATTTAAATTTTTTAGTTTTCGCAGAATGTAAACGATTATTTGTCATTATTCGTGCTGATAGTACTTTACTTTCAATTTGAAGCGAGTGATTCTCTCGCAAATAAATATCGAATTACAGACAAGTTCGTCGAAGGGGTTGAACCGATTCTTGCACCCATTGTTTCCGATGATCTGCATTTGATATCGAGTACTGTGAATTGTTTTGAGCGTTTTTACTTTTAGTGAAGTTGGTATTTAAAAAAGTAATTAACATTTGAAAACAACATTTCTCTAGCTTGTTTTTCAGTGGCTGCTTCTTCTGAAAACCGATAGTTGCATACATAACACGATACATACATACATGACACGATACTGTCTTAAATCTTTCTTTACCTATTAATACCAATATTAATCAAATATGGTGAATTGCTATGATCGCAAACTTTACCTGTTGAAACTTCCATTGAAATTCATTCGAATTAATACATTACAAGGACGTAGTATTTAGTAGTAAACACAGATTGTCAAATACAATAAATATCGAAAGTCGTAAACGCACAATCAAGCAAAAATTTGGAGTTACATTTTTTCTCGTTTTCCTATGGTACAGCTTCGATCGAGACTTTATTTATTTGAAAAATCCATTCCTTCGTATCTCTAACAAAATTATTTCAAGAAACAAGAATCGCCAAGCCAATACTATCTAACATAATTTAAGCTACTCTTATACAAACGAGTCTTTTCAAATAATTTAACAAATGACATTGCAAAAACACTTAAACCGTGTCAGCGGTCGAATGCTACCAGCACGAATACACAGGTGACAAACGAGTTTCACCATTTCTTCCTTCAAGCTCCGCTCCAGAGGGAGTGGAAGTGGCGATCCGTATCGTAGGGAAACATGTTTGGCCACATAAAAAAGTTGGCACTTTTATTTTCCTCGTCCACGATTAACCGACCGACAGTGTCTACTTGCAGTCGAATCGTGAAACAAGAACAGATACTGGTTCGCCAACCGAAACTTGCGTAAAAGAAGAAATGGATGCGATCAAACCTGGATGGTTCAGTGAAATTAACAACGATCTGTGGCCAGGTGTTTCATTGTCTCTCGAGGTCCTCGATGTAATTCATCGAGAACGATCGGAGTATCAAGAGGTGATGGTGGTCGACACGTAAATATTGTACTCTTTCTATTTTCTTTGAACGTAAAAGATATCGATTTTTCATTGGAAAAATAATTGGAGAAAATTAAATATATATTGGAGGTTTACGATATTTCGAATACGGTGCATCAAGAGTTGCAGGCTTACGACATTTCTATAGGCTTAGATCCCTACGTTATAACAGTTAGATCGAATAGGAGATCGAATTTTCTTACTTTACCGTCGGACGACAGTAACAAATTTTTTCCATAAACGAGTATTTTTTAAAAACGAGCGGAACAAGTTTTCTTTGATCTTTCTTTCTTATCTTACTAAGTAAAATTGTTACTTTTGAGAGATTTTTAATAGCTAGTCTCGAGAACATTTTTTTATTAATATAATAAAAAACATCGAGGGGAAAACACGACATAGTTGTAAAGAAAGATAGAAGAAAGAAAACAAATAAGATGATCTCCAACTTGGAATTTCCTTTAAACGATACGAAAAAGCTAATAATAACGCCGTATCGTCGTGTTATTTTTAAGACCGTTATTTTTATTCAGTTGTAAAAATACGAACGATTACTATCATATTTTAATTGTATCAATGCTTTTTATGGTGTAATTCAGTTTTAGAAGTATATCGCGGTCTTCCGTAAGTTACGATATATCTAATCTCTCTCTTATACGAATTATATATTCTCTTGATAACTGTTGCCGTATCACGATGCTTTTCACTTCTATTATTTCTTATAACTTATTGTTCGCGTAGAGAGCGAAAAAACATATATATATATATAAAGAACTTGTATAAGGAACTTGTTTTAATTACACGTATACAGGAAATCACACGGAAGGACCCTAATTTTAGATGGTATCATACAATGCACGGAGAAAGACGAATTTTCGTATCAGGAGATGATCGCATTTCTACCGTTGTGCAGCCACCCAAATCCGAAAACCGTAAGATCCCGCATACATTAAATATTTTGAAAAATTGTATAGTTATTGAAAAGCTATCATATTTCGTATTCATATCTTTTCCTGTTTCGATTATTTCCTTGTCAGGTGTTAATAGTCGGAGGTGGTGACGGCGGGGTTGCTCGTGAAGTCGCGAAACATCCGCTAGTAGAACGAATTGTACAGGTCGAAATCGACTCGAAAGTACTAGAGGTATCCAGAAAGTATTTGCCTACGATGGGTGTGGGACTCGATCATCCTAAGGTCACCCTTAACGTGGGCGATGGTTTCCAGTTCTTGCAGCGACACAGTGGAGAATTTGACGTTATAATTACCGATAGTAGCGATCCTATCGGTAAGTAAACTTTTGTTAATTACAGTTCGTCTCTTAATACATTTAGATTTTGATCGTTAGTATAATATACTTTGATCCAGCTTTATTAATGTAAAACGAACGGAAAATGTACGATAGGAGTATTTTCTTACGTGTAATGAAACGAAATAATAAAATGTTTACGAATGTAGGTCCAGCAGAGTGCCTATTCCACGAATCGTACTTCAATTTAATGAAAAATGCGTTGAAACCTGGTGGAATCGTTTGCAGTCAAGCGGGTACTGCATGGTTGAATCTCAGCCATGTGACACAAACTCTGCAACATTGTAAGTCCCTATTTCCGGTTGCGACTTATGGTATTGTTTCCGTGCCTACCTACCCCACAGGACAAATTGGATTCGTGCTTGGAGGATTAAACCCTGTAAGTACATCCTTTAATTTTTCTTTTCTTCTTTTCATTAATCCTTCTACGTAAACAGACAAATAAAAAGATAAATACATCTTCAGGAAACGAACTTCAAAGAACCGAAGAAAGTGTTCAGTCACAGCGAACTCGATGAAATGAATATGAAGTATTACGACGACGATGTGCACCGAGCTGCCTTCATTCTCCCAAGGTTTATAATAAAAGCATTGAACGAAGTCGTCACTAAAAAATAGTCGTTAAATCTTTTCTCACAATTTTTGATGCACCATAACTACAGATGTAGCGTCGAAATTATCAAGATCTTTTTATATCTATTCATATATCATGTTCATTCATATTATCAATTCATATTATCGTGTATCATTGTTAACTCGATTCGATTCAATCAAGCTATCAGCCTGAAAAATAGACTAAATAATTCAATAAATTAAAATAGAATGTCCTGTTTAAATCATACGCTTCACGCTTTTGTCTTACATGCACATGGAAACATACATTCTTAATGATACATCAACGAAATGTTAGAAATTCTTTATTAATTTCAATGTAAGTAAAGCTAATATATCTATATTTGTGAATGTTCTGCTATAATATAATTATAATAAAACGATATCCATCGTCATAATCATCTCCTAACTGTATGTAGCACATACATATGTAGCAGCATTACAACTAATGATAAGAATAAATCAATACTAATATAATGTAATTAATATAATATAATATAATATAATATAATATAATATAATATAGTATAATATAATATAATATAATATAATATAATATAATATAATATAATATAATAATATAATATAATATAATATAATATAATATAATATAATATAATATAATATAATATAATATAATATAATATAATATAATAATATGATATTACAATTTGTAACATTCCACGATAAAACTTAATCAATTGTACTAAATATAACGATTAAAAATATCCTGTATATAAATCTGAATCATTAAAAACCAATGAATACAAAGCTTTAAAAACTGTCGATTTTTCTCTCTCGTTGCTCTTTGTTTCTTCTTAATATATTAACGGCACATATATATTTAATATATAATATATGTAGAGAATCTATATATTGTATAATTCCTTTCGTTTATATTTATACATATAATTTCCTATATATCATGGCACACACCTATAAGTATAATGTATACGTATATAAAATAAAAACACGATTGGCAATCGTTCTGAAAATATATAACACTAAATGCAATAATGTATACATATATATATATTTATATCTGTAGATCCCTTTGCAAGAGTTCGATAATACAAATTTATCTCTTCGCTTGTTTTTTCTTTTTGAAAACGATCTTTTTATACAAAGGGATTCTTCGTTCATCTTGTCTTCTGTTTCTTTTTTTTTCTTTTTTTCGTTTTATAATTATACTATCGAACATTAGTAAAGCATCTGTTTTTTTTCTTTTTTTTTTGGTAATATTCGAAAATCCTACGAGTTTGCTACGAGCATGTGAAAAAAGCGGTAGCTCATTAGACTCAGGCACTTTTTTTCACCCATTTATCGATTCATCGAGTCATCAAGACACTGAATTTTTACGCGAAATATTTAACATCTATGTATTTACAAATTCTTTCTTGACCTTCGAAAGACTGATGATAATTGCACTAATCTATCACTTGGAACAGGTCTGTCCAACCATCCACCTTCCAATCAAAATTTTCTAAGAACATTTTCACGCTTCAACACCTTGTTTGAGATCGTTTTTTTCAAAGTATAATATCATCTTCTTAAGCACTTCCCTTTTTATCGTGTCTACTCTTCTTAATTACATTCTTCGTGTGAAAATTTCTCTTTAGTTTTAGACTGCAATCTTATTTTTATAATAAAGAGTCTCAATAAAGAGCATTAAGCAAGAAATTATTATTAAAAGCTAATGCAAAGGAAATTCACGTTTAGAACAAATAAGGTTACACTAATTGAGAATTTACGTGTTATATAAAATTCGTAGATAAAAATTATGACAAATTTGTAAAAATATATAAAATTATCGATTTCTTACACGTAAAACTTGATCTTTTTTTTTATATAAATCCATGATTGAAATAAATACTTTGCAATCATTTACTATATCTCAATATTGAAATAATCATACTCGATAGATTATTTCGCTATAAGTTTTATGTGAGAAAAAAATAATTACAATAATTCGTATCATTGTAAAGAAACTAAGGATCTTGTTCCTAGTTTCTTATCCATAATTAAAGATTCTTTTTATTTGCAATTCTTATTAACACTTTGCTTTTATATAACGTTGTTGACATTTCTATACAAATTTCATTAGAATATTTACAATCTTGCAACTTCGATGAATCTCTTTAAATGTTGCATTTTAAATTAACTTATGAGTTAATATATACTTCTTCTGTTCGAAAAGCTCGATATTTGCAGTAATCAAAATAAATTACCTACTCCAGAACCTTCCATGACAAAATATTCAATTGAATTTTTATTACGATACAATTGCCGCATGTTCAGCGTACTATTTGGGTCTACCTCTCCATGAATCTTTCGCTATTCAATCTTGATGTCAATGAATAGAATCAGTCTATGTACCACTCACGTACAATAAGATTTCGTGTTATGCGTTCGAGATATCGTTCAAAACCTTTGAATTCAGTTGGACAGTCCTGATTCGAAAAGTCTAACGAGCGAAATTATTGAAAACGAGCGACCGCGAACGAATGGCAAAGAGCGCGCGATACAGAAGAAACGTAAGTTCAAGCAACGATTAGATTCCAGAACGAAAAGAGACGCACTTACAACGATAATGTTAAGAAAAATATTAAGAAGAACGGAAAATATTAAGGATAAACAGACGGAGACACCATAGGATCAGGCCACATGGTGTCAGAAAGTTAATAAAATTAAATGATATGTTGCTTCTCTTGTTAATCCGTGGTCTTAAACTTAAACTATTATGATAAATTAGGTCTAAATTAAATCAGGTATACGATTAATCGCTTGTCAATAAAATCAAAGAATAGAAGAAAGAAACATCGATTTGAACAAACATCTTTCTTTCTCGCTGGATTTCGTATAATTATCCAATTTTTTATATATTAAATACGAATACATATTTCGGAAAATGTAGATTTCCTGTCAAATTCTCCTTCGATTATAAATACAAATATTCTTATAAATCTTTCGAATATATTTTCAAAAAGATGTCTCAAAAGATCAAAAACGAATATGTTATCAAAATATTAAGAATCGTGGATGCAAAATGGTGGAAATATATCAATTGTGCAATTTTTTCTGGTATCGTTCGTATTAGATCAACAGAAATAAGTTCGTGGAAAAGGTGGACGGTTATATTCCAATCAATAGTCATTCTTATAAAGGCTAATTTCGAAAGCACATAGTTAATTCTACCTAAGGGCACTTTTCTACCGTTTCTCATCGCAAAGATTATCATACAAAGATTTTATCACGATTGCTTTTAAAAATAAAAATTAAAACGAGTAAGCTTGTCAATATCTCGAGCGAGAATTGTAAAATTTTCAATACGCCCGTATTTTTTGTTATTTGAACATAAACTCTCTCCCCCTCTCCCCCTTTTTCTTGAATATATTCCAAATTTACGAACTTAAATTGTAAATTCGAAGATATTGCTTTTGAACGCAAAATCATTAACTTCGAATCTTTGCTTCGTTCAGATCTAAATCCTTAATTCTTATTTGGTCATCAAGCCCTCATGAATTTTTACTTCTTCGCCAGTTATTCTTCTTCCATATCACGTATTCATATTTTCGCTTCCTATATCAACTCTTTCTTTCCTTCCTATTCTTCCCTATTTTTTTTTTTTTTAAGATTGTCATCTTTGTCCTAAAAGGCAGTCCTTAATTTATTCTCAACTGAGCACGTGCTGATATCGTGTAAACGATCGTTATTGGGTTTTTCATTGTCTTATCATTATACTTAACGTTGTTGTTAATGAATTGACGTGCAAAAGATGTTGCGATCATTACAACATGGTTGCCTCTGTATTATAACTTTCCTTGTTGATCTTCCTTTCGATAGAACTGTACTGACCAGATGAACTTTCCATAGTCACTTTCTTTTCGGTAACGAGGTATGGACTGTCTGAAACATACCGTCTATCATATTGGCTTTCGTTATACTTTTTCTCGACCGACCCATACTGACTTTCCATCGTAGACCGATACTGACTCTCTTTCATTTTCCTTTCTAACGTACTTTGCGTTGAATAAACTTTTTCCGGGCTAACCAGAGTTTGTCTGTCGGAACTGAGTTGGCCAATATTGTGCGTAGTAGAATGCTGTTGATACGTGCTGTAATTCATCTGTGACTGATTGTGAGTTTCATAAGCTTTGGTCTCGTATCTAGTTGTGCTCTCGTAGCCACTCTGTTCGGCATCAGTATCGGTGTCAGTTAAATCTGGGCGATTTTTATACTTGGCCTGTCGAATGGCAGTGAGTCTTCCTCTAGCTTCTTCCAGTTCCCTCTCGATACGAAGAACCTCTGATCTGGCGTTTATCTCCTGAGCGATACCTCCAACCATTCTACGATTTAGGATCAAAGATCTGTCTTCCTCTTGTTGAATAGCCTGTTGGGCTGCTCGTACTAAATTGTCGGTGGCGCGTTTCACAGCATTTCCAGCTGCTTGCAGACGTTTCGTGCTCTCGCTATCTGGATCAGCTTTTACTTTGCAAGCGACCAATAATTGTGCCGTACTGCTGGCTACCTGTTTCGCGCTGGAAATTAGTTTTTCTTCGGAGCTGACGCCTTGTACCAGAGCGTTTGCAGATTCAACGAGGCTGTGAGTCGCAGCTGCGACCATTCTTGCGGCAGAAATTAGACCTTCGGACCACTGGCCATCGTCGGAACTGGTTAAGGGAGTTCGAGAAACCTTTCCTGTTGCGATAAGCTCTCTTTGAGCGGCACTGGCTGCTTTTATAAGAGCCGATGTAGCGGCTGCGATCGATTTGGCTGCTTCTAGGATCATTTCGTCGAAGTTCATATCTTCGTTTGCCTCCTATGAAGGAAAAATGAAAACTTTTGTGGAAGGAGATAACTACAGGATTGTTTTTAATTGAATCCAACATTGAATTAATATATCGGTTGGATGATACGTGTGAATAATCGCCTTACCATCGGTGGATTTCTGCCGATGATGTTCCTGACCGCCGTAATAATATGTTTGATTCCTGGTCGATTCTTTCAAAAAACAACCAAGAATATCAAACATATCTTACGGAAATCAGACTGCTTCCTAGCGAATGAAGATTACTGAGACGACATTTAACGTCATGGGTTATTTCTATTGTTTTACAGCTAATAATAAGACAAATTTTTACTGATCCGAGACGAGATCTACGAGCAAATGCAGATCATACAAGAAATCATTGCCGCTATGACAATGATCCGAAAGACTCACCTGTATGCTTCTCCGAGGTCTCAAGCTAGCAAGCTTCTTCGCGGCAGCGTCGATACTGGCTGCAGCACCTAGTAACTCATTTTCTGCAATGACCGTCGGATCATCAGGGTCCACCCAGTCGGTGCCCTTCAGCAATTCAGCCACAGCCACTAATTCGGTAACGCTCTGAGCGATCTTTCTACTAATGGATGGCAAAGTGTGTTTTGCATCACCAGATCTTGAAGATATTTGTAATATAGCTTGCAACAATTCCCTATAATTAAGAGCGACGTCGTGACCAGCCTGAAGAGTTCTTTCTCTCAATTCAGCTGTTTCTGCGCAATTATATGCTGCTCCTTTACAAATGGTCAGCATGTCGCTGATAGCCTTTCGTCCCATGTTTGCAGCCGCAATTATGTCATCCTGTTTACAACTATTTCCAGCAGCTACAGCTTTGGCGGTTGAAGTGGTGATACTCTTAGTGCATCGAACCAGATCTTCGGGTGTCACGTTGATCTTCTGCGTCTCTGGAGTGTTCAAGGCGCGTATTTCTTGAGCTATCGCCTCGATGGTCGATTCCAGAGCCCTGGTGCCACGAGTGTGCTCATCTTCGACAGCTTTCACTGTCTTCAGCAGGGACGTCACGTTGGTTACCATCACCTGAAGACGAAAAGATAAAGCAAATTATTACATGTTCCATTCGGTACTACATGCGACAATCTGGGTACTGTTTCTTCGTACTCATCGTTGAAAATGGATGTAAGAATTATTAATGAATGGATATCTAAAAATCATATAATTTTCATCGTTATTTCTTTCCCTTTTATCGAATATTACCGCGCATTAAGTTGTCAATTACGTGATTTTTAGATTATTGCACTGCGAATGAAATAGAAAATATGTTACGGTGTTAATGCAATTGTTATCACTTGTGTTTTGAATAAAATGATGGCGATGATATGTTCTGCTGCACAAGAACCTTGAGAAAAGTTAACATTTTTTCTTTAAATATTGTTAGTCAATTTCTAATGCTATAACTAGACTCTAGATAAAATATTTGAAAAGATATTCAATCAATTGCTGTAAAATGATATTAGAAAATAAGACACGCATAAAACTAATTTCCTTTCCGACAACTTATTTTATCTCTTCGATATCCATCGCAAGATCGTTAATAATATTTGACCATATTTTCTAGGTATTTCACTTTATTCGCATTTATTTCGTACGTCTTATTAATTATCATTAAAAACAGAAAATCATTACGTCCAAAATTTGAATATCGTTAGAAATAACGAAAAGAAATCTGCTTAGAAATGTTATTATCATCATATTCTCTTTAACAAACTCTTTTAAATAACATATTAATCTTCGATTAGTCGACGAAGCATTAAAGCACGGTGCTATTAATCATTAATGCACACACGTTTGCAAGTAGAATGTACGTACCTAAAAGTTGCTTTGTTTTAAAAAAAATTTCTCTCCACGGATGAATTAAGATATTCGTGTAAAGGATGTAGTAGCGTAATAGAAATTTGATGATTTATTTCTTTATTACAAAAAAAAAAAAAAATATAGAGAGAAAAAATGTATAAAGAAATGACGATGTATGTTACAAAGTATAATAGTAACCCAACTGAAACACGATACAATTGTTTGCAGAGCAAGAATATCTACAATACGAATGCATGTGAACTAAAAACGTAGCAAAGAAGCGCATCACGTGTTACTATTTCTTAATATTATATTAATTAGTATCATATAATGCTATAAATGCTTCGATGTATAGTAACTCGAAAATAAATACTTGAAGAGAAGGAGAACTGTAAAATGCAAATTTGTCGAGAAATTCGTCACCAAGTTCTCTTCGCAGTGAATTAGTATTTAGGAAATATTTGTTAATATTGTCCTGTTGGAATTTTTTGAGATATTCATTTTTTTTTCTTTTTTTTTTGTAAAAAGAGTGTAAAAAGAATAACGAGTCTTGTTTCCACCCTTTCGGTACTGTACAGTGAAATATTATCAATTGTTTTCGCTTTTGTCTGCTTATACGAAGATACGTGGTTACAGACGTGATTAAAATTTTTCTTTCTGACTCCGATATGATAATGTACCAAAAGGGTAAACATCAGGTTCATCGAGAACCGAACGAAATATGTGTAAAAATCAATGCTTCGGCTACATGAGTAACAGCAAATCGGAAGTTCTCTGAGACGGTTGTTCGCTCTCTGAGGCTGAGAGCAGACGTATCAGCTCCTCCTCTTGATCGGACACGAACCATTCGGACTCCGAGCCACCGACGTCACTCAAAGGCATCAGCTGCTGGTGTAGCTGCTGTTCTAACACCTATCCGGATCGGCCAGACCAAAATCGTCAATGAAAGCTCACAATTAAAGTCCACCAAGTTCATGAGAGAAAATGTTTCGCTACTTTTCATCGCGTAAATGTAAATCTTATCGTCAACAAGCCAAAGAAAAAAAAAAAGAAAAAAAAATAAAGCCGGATAAGAATATATTCTCTCTGTGGTTGAAGGAAAAATCGGTACTGCCTCGCTCAGCGATTCTACACACTTTCCATCCAGGGAACATAAAGATCGAGTGTATAGTGTCTCACACACACGAAAAAATGGAACATCGAACGATGTAGGAAAGTGCAAGGTGGACTTTAATAGTTTTTAACAATGAATCTTCGGTCGAGACCGTTCTACCGAATACCTAGTGAGTGACATCATTGACAATTACATATTTTCGATTTACTCTAGTACCTTTTCGTATTTTTTCTATCTTTCTCTCTTTTTAGTCGGTTAGAGGTGAAATGGAAATGTATATCGATTAAAGTCCACCCACAAAATAACGGGAAATTGGTTCGTGATGTTAAGCGTGAAGATCAAATTTAGTATGTTAACGAGTAAAATAACAACAAAGTGCTGTTAGGTCCGTCATAATGATATTTCGCGTATCCTGCTTCGACTTGTCCTCCAATTAAAGCGATTCCTGCTGCGGTTAATATCGTTTAATCAAGCGTTTCCCAACTTAGACTTCTTTAACACCTGAAATTATTACTCGAATCGTGCGTTCTAAATCAACACTGATAAAAAGGAGATTCACTACTTCCATGTATACTTTGAATAATTTTTGTGAAAATTTCCATAGAAATGTAAAATTCTGCAGGTCCAATAGCTCGAAATACATATAATACTTATGATTCGTTTCAATTTGAAATGTCTGATTTTATACTAATTGGGAAATCAAGATCGAACATCATTTAGTCACATATTATTAGTCGCATACACGTATCCTTCATAAAGCTCTACTTCCTGATGTATCCTAGACGCTGCCATTCTGTTATAAACGTTACCATTACCTCTCCAACTCAAGCGTCTCTCCAAGACAAAGTTAATATCAAGCTACTAACAATAAGAGGAAATCCCTCGACCATCGGCAAAACGCCGACGTAATTACGAACAAGGCAACAAGAATAGGAACGATTCACCTTACCTTGGCAGAGTCCTTTAAATGTGCCATGCTGGGGTCGTTGATAGGTTTGCCACTGGCTGCTTTAGTGGCGTGTATCAAGTCGCCGAGTGCAGAAGCCACATCTTTTACCGCGTTTATTAGCATTACTTGAGCCTCGGGATTCTGACTGCCCAAGCTGGCAGCCCCGTATTTAACCACTTCGGCAAGTTGAACGATAGTCGACACAGCATTTTGCGCTGCAACTGCCAGTTGCTCTTGAGACGAGGCTGCTCCAGCTACTAGAGTTTTCGTATCTTCAACGAGAGCCTTGGCTGTCTTCAAGATGTTCTCTCGATGATCGGCAAAAGTGTCGCCTTCGTTTTCCGCGTGCAAGGTTCCAGCAGTGGCGAACATGATCGTGGTGTCCAGGTCACCGATAATGCCTGACACGGTACTTGCAGCGTTGATACAAGCTTGAGTACCCCTAGAACCAGCCTGAAGCGCAGCTAACACCTGAGATACCTTTTCCGTGACTATCTTGCTGTGCTCTGCGACTTCTCTTTGAGTGTAAGCGTCGCCTGGTGACATTTGGCAGGTTCCTGCAGCTCTAACGATGTCTACGCAGGCTTTGCCAAGCTCTTGGACGCTTGCGCGAAGTCTCGCAGACACGTCAGCGTTAGATGCGGCCGCTGAAGCGCCGGACGTATCGCGGGCTAACTGAGTGTACTTGTGGGAGATATCCACTATAAGAGGACTTAGTCTGGCTACGTCGGTGCTAGATTTTGTTGACTGAAATGTATAAAGATTGAGATAAATTAAACGTATGATACGTTAATCATCTTCGTACTAATCATTTCTTTCCTTTAACTAGATGTCACTAGATTCCTAATACCAACAAAATATTATAACTATTCCTTACCATTTCCTGCGCCAGCCGAGCGATCTCCTTAGCAGCTTCCACCATTCTCGTTTGATAATCCACGTAGGAATCCACTGTATCGATCGTAGACATTCTGTGATCTTCCAATCTAACCATGGCTCGAGAAATAGCGTCAATTAGCCCAGTAACAATTCCATAAGATGTCGAAATTGTCTCCAAAGTGTTTTGTAATTCCTGCAGCGCATCTTTCATGGATTCCACTGTCTCGTCAACTTCAGTGTGCAGATTAACTGCCTTCGGATTACCACCAGATTCTTTTGTCACGCAGACAAGCTGTAGAGCAGACTCGGTGACGGTTTTCGTCTGATCCAATAGCACTATCTGTTGTTTCGAGTGCACCATGTTTGAAGCAGCACCGATAGCACCAGAAACTAGAGGCTCGCAGTACAAAGCAATCTGATTGACGGCATGTCCTACGTTTTCAGCCTCGTATTTGGCAGCTGTTCGAAGAGGTTCCAATTTTTCTCGTAACTCGCTAGCACTGGTCTCCATCTGATCCGTGAATCCTTGCATCGTATTCTCTCTTCGTGAAACCAGTGCCTGTGAAACAGCACTGAAAGACGCGGCATTTAGTTCTCGAATTCTAGCTGATAGTTTCTCGATCGCAACGTCGCATTCCTTCTGCCCAGGTGCTTTGTCGCGGATGGAAGCAACTAGAGACTTGATCGAATCACTCACGCTCTTGCTATGATTTGCCAATAATTGCCAAGTTGGAGGGTCTTTTGGACTGACAGCGAGACTCTTGGCGGCTCGCACCATCGCGCAAGAACCATCGATAATAGCTTTACCGGCGCTAGTTATTGGCTCTTGGGCAGCTCTAGCTGTGACGGATATCTTGGCAGGCTGACTAGCGAATTCTGGAGATCCAGCAAACGTACACAGGTTGTCAACTGCTTCCAAAAGTGGCCTGGTAGCCTCTGCACACTTCGCCTTGTTAGCCTCAGAATAATTCTGATCCAGCGCCTTGATTTCTTTTACCAGGACTGATGTGGAATTGGCAACATCCTTGGCTGACTGAACGAAGTGACGTTTGGCAACAGGATTGCTGGTTTTGTTCGATGCTTCGCGACAAGCATTGCAGAGAGCACTCGTATACTTTGCTATCATGGTAGCAGCTGAAAGGACTTGTTGTTCGGTACTTGTAGGATTTCCAAGACTTTGACAGCCGGTATGAATGGCCTGTGCAGCTCTGAGGAACTGAGCTTGGTCTAGCAAACCTGGTTTTCCAGCCACCGATGTTGGATCGCTTACACCAGCTAGATAAGCAGCCTGAGCTGCTGCTTCTATCAGTCCGCAGATCGACAAAGAGACCCCTCTAACTGCCACCGAGAATTGTTCGTGCTCTGATTTCTTTGCGTGGTTAGCTATGCCCGTCATTCCGTCGCCAAGGCTCTTGCTCTTCTCCATCACGGTTTCTAGACATTCGAAGTAGCTCGCGTCAGAGATTGGTTGGCTAGGATTATCGAGGAGCGATCTCATCGATTGGATGTTTCTGATAGCGTTGTCACACTCGTTTTGTCCAGGCGCAGCCGAGGTACAGACATCGACGAGATAGTTGATGGAATCTGTGACGGCTCGTGCAGCTGCCGATAATTGATTCTTCGCGTTTGGAGCACCCGGATCGGCTGCTACGGATTTAGCAGTACCCAGAAGCTTGCTGGATGTCATGCTGACGTTTTTCAAAGAAACCACCATCTGACTTCGAGTCTCGATAGCTGTTTGACCGGCCATTTCCATGCCGACACCCAACAGATCTCCAAACGCGTTGGTGAATTGTTTGGAAGAATTAGCTAACTGCACTGGAGAGCGTACTGACGACACCACGTTTGAAGAAGCATCGTTCAAATTCGCAGCTGCGTTGTTTAGATCGCTTTGCAATTGTCTGTAAAGAAACGATTGGTTGCCTGCATGATAATGAAGTAAAAATTTGGAGCATAACCTTAGTTCTTATAAATAATATTATACGATTATTATTTAAATTAACAAAGAAACTATAATACATGTATAAGCAATGCGTAAGTACAATGAAATGTAGCATTTTACGTTGTTCACATATAATATTTTATTTTATATTCAGCATAAAATTTAAAGTTACATACATCTTTAGTATGCTAAATGCTTAACGCTATGACAATTTATCGTTGGTCGTTATCTCGAAAGATTCAAAGTGTGTCAATGAATAATAAGCAGTAAGTAAAATGAGGCAAATGAAAAGGTAAATATCAGTGTGCCATTTGATAACAAGCCTCTTATCAGTGAAAAAAGATATACATACCCATAACTCTTATTGGTTTGTGGGAACTCGTTCATGCTGAGGACCTGAGTCATATCTTCGATATTTTTAATTGCATCGTCTACGTCTCTTTGTCCAGGTAAGCAAGACACACATTTATTCAGCGCATTCGATACATCCTTGGCAACTGCAGCCAGATTAGCTTCGTTCTCTACACTATCAGCGTTCTTCAGAGCTCTTCGAGCTTCTTTGACAAGTCTTAACGACTTTAGAATAACATCATCGGCAGTCATCAAGATTTTCTTTTGCGTATCAGGTTGATGCGAAGTAGCAGCCACTCCGCGAACAGCATAAGTTAAATCTTTAAGGGCAGACGCTGTCTTTCGAGCTGCGCTTCCAGTGTAATTCTCATTTCCTTGCTTAGCAGCGGATAGAAGCTGAGCCATAGCGAATCCGACGTTCTTCGAGGTAGCACCTAGTCGGAGAGCAGTGGACTCTGGTGTCTCGTCGGGTAAAGGTCTTAGAGAAGCAGCTTCCACGGCATTGTAGAACTCTCTTAACTCGTCTTTCAAACTGTTTATCAATTCTTCGGCTGCATCTAATTCCAGACCGCCGCATGCTTCCCTGGCTCGCGTTTTAACTTCAGTGGCAGCGACATTTAGCTCCTTCAGAAGAGTCTCGTCGCTACAGGTTTCATTGCAGACTTCCAAGAGACCTTCGACCGCCTTTGTCACTTCACGAACTGCGTTCATCAGCTGCGTCTGACAAGCTGGAGAGTGCAAAGTTGGAGCTACGACCTTTGCACAGGCAACTAATTGCGATGTGGCCAATGCGCACTGGGTGGCGGCTGAGATTACACGATTTTGAGTCGCTGAATCCTCACAAGTGGCTGCGATATTCTTTGCTTTGAGCACCAGAGCGGCAGTTGAATTGGCTACGGCCTTAGCTAATGCCAATAGCATGTCCTGGAGTTCTCGATTCGAGTCATTTTCCTCTCCTATCGTTGTCAACACCTGGTGAGATGCCTCGCCAACACGGGATGCGGCGTTCAGCAAGTTCTGTCTCGGCTGGAGTAAGTTAAAGTTTAATAAATAAAGATATTAAGCGATATTAAGTATATCGGTGAAAAAGACAAAGTAAATCGCAGGCAAAATAGTCACGAATAAATTATTTTCTATTCTTTGGTGAAATGGCTTTAGCATCTATCTTGTTATCAAGTTATTCGTTCACTCAACATAAGAAAAAAGAAACATTTTGTTCATTTTCATCCTAAATGAAAGAAAAACTAATTTGCATTGCTTGCAATGAAAAAATTCATCAAATTATATCAAAGTATCCCGAAAAAGCTGCAAGTTAACACTGTGCGTAACATTTTAAATAAACCACGTATATAAGGATATTTAACGAATGTAAAAAAAAGTGAGAACCGTAATAATTTGCAACATTCTATAACTTTCTCTGATATTTGTGCTTACGTATCGTTCGGAGGAAGAAATCGCTACGTAGGAAGGCTGCACAAAAGGGTACAGTTTAAGATAAAAAATCTTCAAAATTAATGAATCGGACATCGAAAGTTATTATTAATGTATAATAGTTTCCGCCGCTGTTAAATACTTTAAAATCTGCTGTAAAATCTCCGCGAATCTAATCCAAATTGTGATCACGTACGAGTCAATGATACTACGTACTCGTAGTTAAGAGTTAATACATTTTTCCTAATATCAAAGAAATCCATACGAATATCCCAGCATTTTCCACGAGAATACCAAGAATACCATACCTCTTTAGTTTCAGGTTCGGTGGCTTTGAGCAAGTCGGAGAAGGCGGAGCACAGCTTCCTTGCTGCATCCAGCAGTTTGTCTCCCGAAGAGTCGTCATCCATCAGGGCGGCGATCATTCTGACGCCTTTCGTCATCTCCGGCAGATTGGTTGCGATCGTTGTGATAGCTGCACCTACCGCTGTGTGATCCACGTCGTCGGCTGGACCGGATGTCAAAGTGACCACCTGAGCTGTCGCGGCGTTCATCGCCGCGATCTGAGAGCCAACGTTCTGTTTGTGCGTATCGATCGTCTGTTCGATCCATTTCAACGAGGCCGGATCGTTGCCCAGTTCTGGAAGCTGAGCCTTGCAGGACAGTTCCGTCTCCGCGATGTGGATCACCTCGTGACCAGCGGTGATAGTCGACAGTAAGGCACGTTGTGGTTCGGACAGGACGGATGTGACCTTGGTTTGTTGCACCTGGTTGCGGTTAGACTTACATTAACTCAAGAATCGGTCGATGGATAAACGGACGGATGCGTGTTGTACCGACGTATCCTGATCGAGGTGATTTGAAGGCGCTCCGTCTTCTCAGCGAATCTTTTCACGCCTTCAAATTGCCCATTCAAATTGATTACTACTAAATAATCGTTCCTCAATGACGGGTGCACAAATAAAGAATGCATATGTTGAATAAAAATTCTTACGATACAGAATTCACCAATAAACTAGGTAAATTCAATCCAAGTACTTTTATATCTCCGTGAAGTTTAATATATTTTAGTCACGAAAATGAAACTTAATGAAATTAAGAATTGGAACGACGTAACAGAAATTTACTTAAATGCCAATGACATATAACAAAAAGTTTTATCATCGAGTACCTACTCTGTGTCCGCAATAGAAGGCGCCTAGCATGAAAACAAATTTAACCGTCAATTAGTTTTACGCAATTGCTTCGGTATGCAACGAAATTGTTTTATTATATTGATGTTGAACTTAAATATACCGTTGATATTCGCTGCGATCCATACAATAATGGTACTACTAACTAATGCCATAACAAAGCAGTTCAACAGCTCTCGCTCAAGCGAATGATCAGTGTTATTCTACAGAAAATTTATATAGAGACATATGGACAGGAATAATCTTGAATATATTTTAATTTCGGTCAGGAAACATTGAAAATTCAACGTGAGCAGGAGCTTATTCCTTTGATAAATCTTACCATCGGTGGAGCGTGAGCGATGTTCACCTGGCCGCTGACAGTCGTGTATTGAGCACCGCCCATGTGCCCGGTCCCATATGGTCGAGCCCCTACAAACCGTATCATGCAACTATCCGAATGATATTTACAGAGATCGATCCACGGGATCGATTGATCATCCGATAGGGAAGCTTGAATACGCAAACAGATCTGCTCCATGAATTGCGAAGCAAGAGCATTTCTCACGAATAAGCGTCAAATATTTCGTTTAGTACATACAAAATAAAGGGTCCAAGATTTAAAAAAATGAAAATGCGACTTTTAAAAAATGTATAGGTATGTACAAAACAATTATACAAAAAGGAAATCATCCAAAGAATAACGAATGACTAAATAAAAATACAAAAATGTATAGATATATACAAAATTATTGTAAAAGACCGTGGAGACATTCGTGCAAAGACTTCTAGAGCTTCTGCATCTTTTCTCACCGCTTTGACAGTTTGGGAAGAACAGAGTTTAATCGAAGCCACACGACATGTGTACATTTTTCGATAACTGGTCTATCTATTTATGTATAGAAAATAGCTGAATAAATAGTACGATAAAATTTACTTCTTTACCAACTGACTTTAAATAGAAATAATTTTCTTTGGAGCAAAAATCAGACACGTTTCTTAGGCCAGCACGCAAGGTACGATATATTATTTGGCATCGTATAAATCGTTGGATAACCACGCCAAAATACAGTGTCCTGTTTCTGATTCGTTGAAGATTATTCATGAAATTTTAATACATATTTTTCTCTCAGCTTCTTCGATAAAACGGAATTGCGTATTAATATTTTTTGAAGTTGAGGGATGATACAAGACACTGATTTCAAGGTTCACGAAATTAGGAAAAATTTCTGAAAATTCTTACCGTCTGCACCGGTTCTCATAACCGCAGGTATGGCGACTGACACAGCTTCCACGTTTCCTTTGCCGACGTTGCTCGTTTCGTGTTGCATGATCGTTGCTCTGTAAAAACATACCGCGTGTTTACTGGAAACAATACACATCCAACATAGTCAGGAAATTTACTTCAAATATTTCTCTCTATTTTTCGCTTCCATATAACTTCTTTGCTTTTTGTTCAAAAACTCTTCCACAATATCACTTTGTCATCCACGATAACAAAAAGAAGAAAAGACACAAAAAAAAAAAAAAAAAAAAAGAAAGGAAACCGCCGCGGCTCTCTTCGCTACGAAAAATCGATACTCAATAAACGATATTGGATAATCGAGATTGGCAAAGTGAGTCTTGACCTATCAGCTTCGATAATTCCCCTAATAAACAATCCATCGTCGTTTCATTCAAAGGAATTAGTACTTGTATTAAAAATTAATACGTATGTTGTAATACTTACTTCAATGGCGATACACTATCTTCAACCATCGTTGAGCCTTCGTCTCCTTCGATACCAAAGTGATCTTTAGCTTTTTGCTTCTTAAGAATGATATCGATATAGCCAGAGATTAACTGAAGTATCTGTTCCGCTTCTGTAGTCTGTACGCTGTAATATTGGTCAGAATAATCGCCAAAGTCGAGCGTGAACGTGTTCGGAGAGGCTCCCCAACGTCGGACGGTAGTCAACGGCCAAGTTTTTAAGATTTCTTTCGTTTTTTCATCGAGTCGCAAGACGGAGTCTTTGGTGACGCCGAGCAAACGAGGCACCAATTTGTTCTTTCCCTTCATTTTCTCTTTCACCAAGAAGAACGTGACGCCGTAAGTACTCAAAGATCTTGCCGTTTTCGTATACAACACTTTGGCGTCCAGTTCTGAGAGACCGATGTGCTTCTTGTGCTCTGCAAAAATTTTCTTCTCGATACCTTTCACCTTCAAGTAGGACTGCGGCAAAAATTCCTTGAGGCTACGGGATAAGATTGAAAAATCTTGATTAGGTATTATTTCGAAGGATCTTCTACAGAATTTTTGTAACCTTTTACACGAATGAAGTAATAGATTATTGAACAGGCGCGTAATATTATTTCTTCAAGTATCGTCGTTCAAAGATTGAACAAAAAAAGCTCAAAAATGTTGTCATTTATTTAAAGAAAGAAAAAGAAAAATTCATCTTTGCAATTCTGAATCTTTTCGCGTTGTTTATTGTACCGATGTTCTTATCCTAATTGCATCAGATTTCTCGTACAGTTATTGTTAAAAATATCGCAATAAGTGGAAACGGAAGAAATCAATATTTCTTATCTGAGAAAGCTTACTCGAGAAAGCCTGGCTTGTGCTTGTCTTCCTTGTGATCACCGAACTGGATCTGGCATTGTATTCCAGCGAAAATACAAGCTTTTTCCTGAGTAACCGGATGCGTGCCATCTAGAATTGCGTCTCTTGCTTGAACGTACAAAAGAGATAATTGCACCGGATCTCGACTGTCGATATTTTGATCTGAGAAGAAGAACTTTCTCCGCAGCAGCACCGTTTCTGACTCGTCTATTCCTTGCTCCCGTAAAGTCTTACTGGGATCTATCCAGTTTACTGGAAGAACAAAATGACATTTCATCACGCCATGAAAATCTATGATTTGTACACAGACGATTGATTGGAAATCTTTACCAAAAAGAAAATATATATATTTAACCTTAATTCTCATTGCGCGAAGATTATATTTCGCATGTATGAGAGGATCAAACTAAGGTTGCCGTCTATATCACCACTAAAGTAGGATAAAAAAAAGGTTCTGCTATTAAAAAAGACGTCAACGTCTACGAACGCATCGGCAACAACGAAATACCCGGTCGCTCGTACAACACTTTCTTTTCACGCGTTTCTCCACAAACATTAAATTCCTCGTTTCCGTAAGTTTAATAAGTCCGAATTTTTATCGCGGCTAGATCAAGGCTCGCTGCTCACCTTCGTCGTCGGTTTTAAGCTTCTTCCTTAACTGATCCATCTTCGCGTCCCGCTCGCCTTTCTCCTCTTTTCTCCTCTTGAGCGTGAGGGTGCCGAAATTACCCGGCTTCTGGTTCTCAGTCTCCTCGTCGGCCAGCTCGCGCACCAACGAGTACTCATCGTGGTTCGTGATGCCTATCTTCGTACAAATTACTACCATGAGATTGGCGACGGGCTGACTGTCATCCACCAACAACGTCTTCAACGTTCCATCCAACATGCGCACTCGAAGGGTCCGCAGTTTACGCCGGTACTCGAGAAGATCGCCGTTCCTCAGAATGTAATAATCGAGATTCCGGCCCGGCTCTAGCCAAACCCCCTTCTTCACATCCTCGTCGGCAAGGAATAATCCGTAGTCCTTCGCTGTCGATGCAAGAGGAAAACGCGCGGTCATTATCATCGTGCTACACGGTTATGCATGGAATTCTCCCGGACTCGTTAGCTTTTAGACGAGCTTTTTCCCTTCGTTATTGAGTTTTCCTTTGTTTCTATTTAGAATTTAGTTGCTCGACTATTTGCTAGGGATTCCGGGAGGATTTTCGTGGGTTTGTGCCTCGAACTGGCTAATAGAGATTAAGAAGTTGGCGGTTTAGTGGGTTAGGTGTTTTATTTTTTGGCAAAGTTTGAGAATTGTAGGAGCAGTTTCTCGCGACAAGCGATCGAGACAGCCAAGTAGAATTGCGAGTGCTGTTTGTGGAAAAGACAGAATCTTCGACGCGATTAACTTGATAAAAATCGTTTTTCTTAGTCAGCAATTTTGTCGTTAACGCTAACATCCATACGTAAAGAATATCGTCGAAAAAATAAAGAGGACAGAAGGGAAGAGCTAAATGCAAATTCGTTTGTTCGTTAGTACAGCATCGTAGGATATTGCAGGTGCAAGTAGGAGCTTACGTTGGCCCATGTTACCCGCTTCAGCGAGTTTCTCTCTGATAATACGGCAAGCGTCGTAAATGGATGTGCTCGGGTCGAATTGCATCATCTTCGTGGCGTTTTTCTCCGGGATGGAGATACGCAAGGATAGGGTGGCCATTGCGGCTGCCTGGGATGATCTGTGTGCGCGAAAACCACCGGAATCACACGACTGAAACACAAAAATAAAGTCGATTAGTTAGCGTGATTTCTATCTTCTACTTTTTTTTCTTTCTTTTCTTCGAATATATAAACGACGCGAGTCGTTCACTTGAAATAAACAGAAATGCAATTTTTAGCCCTGTTGGAAACAGGTTCTTATATCTTCTTCTTATATCGGTTGCAATTTCGATTCAATTGTAAAATGAAAAGAATTCGTCATTCTGTCGAGTTTTTGTAGTTCTAATGATACAGCTAACGTTGAAAGATAAAGTACATTGATCCGGTAGATGCACGTCTATCGTGTTTGTTCGCAATTACTGGAACTAGTATTAAACAAGAAACATGCAGCGCTTGATCGTCGAACGATTCACGGTATTACGAAGAACATAAAGTACTACGGGAATATGCGATTTCTAGTTTACCGAATCAAGTGCAACAAGTTGCAAGAGGGCGAGCATTGTGCTTGCTCGCGGGTCACCGTTCTAACCATTCGCGTAATTGCACATTATCATAAAACAACGGATAGTTCTTGCTTGTTGTACGCGAATATATTCTCTCTCTCTCTCTCTCTCTCTCTCTCTCTCGTTAATTTCCCCTTTTTACACCGAAGAGTTCCAATGTAATAATCGCGAATGATGAGACAATTTGGATGTACAACTAGGTCGATTTACGAAGAGTAACTTAATCCTTCGCTTTATAATTGCTTCAAGAAATCGTTAAATTCACTACTTCTGTTGGAAACGAAACAACTAAATATATCAAATTATGATAAAAATAAAATAACTCTTGACTGGGATATTACCGTTTAATTACCTACTTACATTCGACGATGTCAATCGATCGAAAGAGTATTCATATTTACGAGTATGGAAAAGTATCTTTTGCAGCTGATTGCTGAATAAGAAGAAGATAAGAGAGAGAGAGAGAGAGAGAGAGAAATTTTCAAGCCCTGCGTTCCATCGTTTTGTATCGGTTTTCTGGGAAACCTAACAGAGCAACGGATTAAAAATGTCCCGCTATCGTATGAAAGAGGAAGCAACCGTGGGACTTCTGTCTATATATTGATCTACCGAGGTATGGTACATTTGCCATAGAATTTGCCACAGGGTGCAGTGTGGGATCCAGCACGGGCGTAGAACCCACCCCACGTCACGGTATTCGGCTAATAAAAATAAATTGTCACCGGCTCCGGGCTAATTAAATCGATTCGAGGATACGAATCTTTCTCATCTACTCCCCATGGAGAGAAATACCACCCGCCATGCTCTGTTTGCATCAACAAATTACCAATAATCCCCGTACATTTGTCGAATAAATCACATTGATGAAACAGACTTCGATACTTTACGCTCCTTGCTGAGAACCCTTTTAATCATCCAATTTAATTGTCAGAAACGTTGAAATAAATAGATTAAAAAATGAATAAAAGTTGGCTACATTTTATGTCTCGATATTTTAGCGGAAATTTCCTAATGTAAAATTCCATTTTGTCGAATATTGCATTCTTGACTGAAAGAAAATTTCTATGCCTCTATGAAAAATATTTCACGCGAGAATGAAAAGACCGTCGACAGTCTTGGTTATGTTAATTGGAAAGTTGATTAATTACGAAGTTCCGTCATGATGAAATAGTTGGGCCCAACGTAAGGGAACGTAAGGCTACTTCCCGCAGACCGAGAACTCTACTAACAAAAACTAATAGATCTAGGAATTTAATAGCAAGAAGGGACATTCTGCATATCCTGAATTCTACATTGATTCCATCAACTTCCTAAGAAGAGGACATTTTTCTAAAAATCTTCCTAAAGTTCACCCCAGACGTAAGATACGAAAATCTCAAAGATTCAAAGCTTATAAAATAAACGAGAAATTACGATATTCTGTTTAGAACCGTGAATCGAGAATTTCTGAAAGAAGAACGCATTGTCCGTAGACTATCACGACACACGGTATATTATCAGGATCTAAACGGGCAGAGGCCGCCAATTATAGGCTGTTTCGTTCGTTTACTCGACTTCTTTTTTTTTATATCCATCTCGATGGCAGAGCAGGGGGGTGGTCCATGCGCATAAATTCGTTGCAAGTACACCCTACGCCAATGTGAACTTCCACCCTTAGAGGTTGCCAGGCAACGCCGGTCTCTGACTGTGTCAAACTCAAGCACAACCATCCCAGACCATCCCTTCTTACGAGTCCATCCCCTCGACTCTCGTCCCCCTGTTCCTCTCTCTTTTCATTTTCTCTTCTCCATTTTCCTTACTTCGCCACTGTACATCGGCCTCTCTTGTTTACTCTTTTCCTCCTCGGTTACCGTATTTCTATCTTTACACCTATCACTGTACAACTTTTATACATTCTTTCTCTTTTCTTTCCCGTTTCGTTATTTCTTTCCTCTTTCCCGTGAATCTAATTTTCCGTTCTTGTCCTCTTATTTCGTTTCTTTTTCTTCGCTTTCTTATTTGCTCCTTTGTTTCTTATCTTTATTTCTTCCCCTACTTTTTCCCTCGGTTTTAGTTAGATCGTTGGCGTTATTGTCTCTCCGGTGTCTCGTTTTCTACTATTCTCGGCGCAGCGCTTTCTTTGTTATCTCTTTATCGGCTTTCAACGGTGCTCTCATTCCTTTTTCACTTTTTGATTCGTTTCTCTTTCATGCTTTATCTCCTCTTATTATCCTCGCTTTCCTGCTTGCTAGTTTCTTCTTTGTCACTACTATTGCCGTTTTATTACCAACCCTTTTTGGTTCTACGCTTTTTCCAATTTCTATATTACTCTTTCGCATGCAAATCTCTCATCGGCATTTTTATTTCTCTAGCTCTTCCCTCTTCTCCCACTTTCATTCCATCCCTATTTTTCTTCCATTTCGTTACATTATTTTCACATTCATCCGTGTCACTATCTCGAACCTCTGCTTTCGCCCAATTTTATCGTTTTCGATTTTTACGCGTTTTCATATAGTTAGATACGATCAGTTCTAACGTAAGCAAAAAGAAGGACGTCGTGTTCAAATTCACGACAGCGGCTGCAATTAACATCAAAGTGGAAAACATTTCCAAGGAAATATTATAATTCTCAGCGCCTCTTTATTCAACGGTATCTCAGAACTTGGAACATGATCTTGTTTTATAGCTACTTCTCCAGTCCGTTAACCGTTGTAAATGGAATCAAATTATAGCCAAAGAGTTCAACTCCGAGTTCGTGTTAAAAATTCTCTGAAGAATGACTTTGAATAATTTTACGCATTTATACTAAAAAGAAAGGAACAACTAACTAAATTCAATAACGCAAAATCCACCGTAACGTCATTTTCCAGGTAAACTAAAGGATGAATTGATATTATTACTAAACGTAAATGAATAAACGTTGTTGAATTTAGAAGTGGGTGGTTAAAAATGATTCGAGCGATGAATAAACTGTCGGTATTACACCAGCAACGAATCTGCTTTGATAATCGTGCAAGTTTCCACGAAACTTTGTCTCGAGTTCGCTTTAAAACAGCCGCCTAATAACGTATGCAATGATACTGTACAATTGCTTGACTAATAATTTCGTTTAACGTTATCTTTAAACGAGTTCAGTCGTTCGGTATTCGTGAGAGTCGTAAGTAAGAACAAAAGCAAGATATTTCGCTGAATGTTTCTCAAATCGGTAAAAATTGGTCTCTGAAGTATTTAAGAATCTCGTTCTTTTGGCTCAAACGGGAAGAGAGCTCGAACGATACATCTATATGAAATAATCGAAATTTTGCAAGAGATCCGATTCGTCGTTTACAAAGTTACTCGCTCGACCGCGATACGTCACTTCCCAATTTCCATGGAATGTATTTAGAGGAATGACCTCATTACCTGTAATTAGGTCAACCGTATGAGTGCAACTATGCAACTGCGATGCGCTCCAACGTCGTTCGAATCGTTCTTTGAACGTTTCGACCTTCGTATCAAAAGCTATTACGCATGTTATTTTACGTATGTCTGAATTTCTTTGTACGTTAGATACCAAAAAGAATCTTCCACGCTCTAAAAATCTGTGATACAGTAATACATACATATATCACGCGAATATCTACTTTTGAAGCTTCCAAACTTTCTGCATATCGTGTTGCACACTTTTAGCGTCGGTATATAACCCAAAAATTCTACTAAGCGAGCTTTGAGACTTCTAAGTAGACCGTGTGAAACGGTCACGGTTCTACCCAAACGACCTTACGAATGAATATTTTACAGTCAGCTTGCAAAAAATTCTTCATAGGCTGAAACGCGTCGTTTCGTCGTTTAAGGAGTAGGTCGGTGGAATTTTTGTCCGTAAGCGAACAAAGAAACTAGCGATTTATTAAAAATTAGCAAAGATTCCAATGCTACGTGCAATAATAATAACGAAAGCCCGATAAAATTGCAAGTCAATCAGAGCAACGACTTGCTTTCGAATCACGAAACGAGTCCGTTAGCGCAGAACGCTTATAAGCTGGATATGGATGGCAATGGGTATCGAGGCTGACAACGATCAAGAGAGAAGGGAAACAAGGAGAAAATAAATAGGAAGCAATACGATCCGCGTGTTAACCGAAAGTGGATCGATCGCAGTCTCTAAATTTAGACGTCAGTGTCTTTCCACGGTGATGACGCTTGACGGCAACTAATTGAGGGTCCGTCGATTGCTACGAGGTAACGAAGACACGATTATGCACGCTCTACAAGATTCGGTAATCAGGGGTTCGGTTCTCTTAATGGATCCTGACATACGTGCCAATCACGTGGTACCCCGCTGTTGATACAACGAGCATGAAAAATAATCTTTCGCTTAACTTCGCTTGTTTAAGCTCGGCTTTTCTTCATTGACTTCGTTCGAAACGACTAACAGAATACGTTCATATATTTCGGAACGATGACCAGTTAGTTAATCGATGAACGTGGATGACAGTAAGTTTGGATTTCCATGTAATTTTTCGAACGTTTACATGTTGTATTTTTGTATCGACGAGTTTAGAACATAAGCGGATTTGTTCGATAAATGCGGAATTACATAAATCTTTTGCGAGTAGAATAGAGCGATAAGATCGAATAAGAATAAGATTGATAAGTATATATCGATCGGCACGGTTAGATGGGAATTGCTACTAATTTCGGATGGATCAAAAACCAATATAGAGTCACAATGTTCTCCCTCTGTTTAGCACTAACTAGCGCGGGGAACTTCAGCGAAGTGCTCTTAACCGAACTCACTCGCCTCGTCTGTACGCGGTATTGGCTGGGATCCATGGGGGGAGGTGTAGCGATGTATAAGCCTTTGATTCCCATAGCTGACATAACGATGTACATAATCTGCGAAACTTCGTTAATTTCTATCTCTATCGATACAAAAACACGACAATTTATTTCGTACAATTTATTTCCTGTATCCACCATCGATGGATTTAATAATATTAACGTTCGATCACACGAACGCCGGAAAAATCGAGTAAAACCTCTACCAAAATTCGCAGAATAATTTTCACAGTGGAAAGCTCTGAATTTATTAGGTATCTATCAAAGCGGACCTCGAAGCACGTGAGAAGCAATATCGATGCGAAACCAAGGATCGAGGAACGATGTCGCGACACGAAGCGCAAAACCGAGTAACGGAAAGTGCAGTTCCGCCACCCGCGGAAGTTCGCGGAAGAAACAAGGAAGATTGTTTCGCTTTTCTCCTCGATCAAAAACCATCGAGATTGCGCAACCATTTACGGCCATTTACTTTCGATCGACACCGCGTTCTACTTGCAACGCTCTATTTTCGCCCATCTTCGAGCGTCGGAACCAAGCATCGTCAGCTTTTTTAACTCCATCGTCACTTCGTGAGCTTCGTCTTTTTCCAAAGCTATCCCACCCATTGCCACCCTCGTGTCACCTATCGAGCCACGTGGTTCAGACTATCCCCTTTTATCGCGTCCTCGGCACCCTTCGTCACGAACCAACTCGTCGCAACGTTTCGTGACGCGACCAGCGGCACACTGACATCAAATCAATTTATGCACGATTCTCGTTCAACTTCGAAATTGTTTCGGAAACTTCTCGAGACGTTTGGAAAATTTCTGCAGCGATTTTGGCTGAACGTAGGAAAGATATCTATATTTCAATTACGTGTCTGTAACTCGAAATTCACATACCGATATACTTCTAAAGTTTATTTTATTTCTTGCTGTATTTTATTAATAATGGCGTTGTACTTTTACAAATAATCCATCAGCGCAATATCGAGACAATTTCATCTGGGCAAATATTGATTCCGCAACAATGTCCAATGGCATAGTTTTCCTTTGCACGTCCCGTCAGGAGTTGGTGAAGAACGACCTCGACCGTAACTACCAACTCTGTTACGAGCTGTTCGAATGACTTATTAACTTACACCCCGGGGAAAATCGACGCCCTACTGTTTCTTTTTTTTTCTTTTTTTAGAAACTTCCAGACATCTTTGAAACGGTTGGACTTACTTCTTTCTCTCCCCAACTCTTTCGTCGGGTAAAATTCTCATCGACCTCTTACTTTCATTTTTTTTATTTCCTCTTTCTAACGTCGAATGGAAGCCTAACTTTAGGCAAAGCGGCAGGTACCTACCATCGTTAAAAATACTAACAGAAAGAAAGATGAATTAAAATAAACTGGCGAAAATATAAATAACTAAATTATTTCGAATACGAATGATTCTACTTATTTCCGGTAAAAAAGCACATTCCGATAAATACCGGAGATTAACATTTTTTAGTTATTTACAGATGTATTCGTGTAAATGAACGCGATCAAAGCGAAATTTACTTTCAGTTTGCAGCAATTCAAATGCAACGTGGCATATACTTTAATCGCGGCATTACGTATCAATTTAACGTCGTTACGTTAACAGCGAATATTCGACTTCATTGTCCTTTCGCTCCCTCAAAGGGAAGTTCAACCCTTTCGCTTAAATTCGATTCTATATGTAGCCAATTTCACCCATTAACCCTTCCAAGACTAAAGCTTCGCGATGTTACAGTTAGAAATGCTATTAAGGAGTCAGTCAGGCAGAGTAGACAATTATTAATTATTACGAATAAATTTTTGTGTATAACATAGACTTGGATAATAACGAGTCTATCGACGTTCTTTGCAAACCCTGTTTCCCTTGCCAACCAAAGCACGTGAAGGTTCCCAGCCACGAGGCATCCATGTGTCACGGATGATCAAGAATCCCGATTATCTACCTCGACGATCGGTGCGACTGAATTTCGCGAATGGCGCAGCAGTAGCAACTACACAGCATTCAAGGTATCTAATTGGAAATTGGGCTACTCCTCTGATACCCAGGATCCTGGAATGTCGGCTGACGTGGACGTTGACTGTCTTCGTTTCCGGTGCAGGCTCCTCGTGTAAAGATAATTAACTATCCCTGCGAAGCTGCAGCACGGATTCACGTCTATTCTCCGCTGTGTCCTCTTTATCTCGCCCTTTCTCTCTCTCACACTATCGTGAAAAACCACCTGGAAATTCTGGCACGTTCGCTAAAACGATAGAAAAGGGAAAAAAGAGAAAGAGAGAGAGAAAGAGGAGGGGTAAAAGGGCAATTCGACCTCTATCGGGCGGATCTTTGTAATATTCGATTCAATTCCACGCGTCCCGCGATGACAGCCGCCTGCTAAATATAATCATCGTTCGATTCGTATACGTCATTCCCGTATTTATCGCTGTCATCGTCCTAACGTAGTCTCGATCGACGATCGACTTGAATAAAGCGGACGATCAAAAACGGGGAATTCTTTACAAGGCATGTAAATAGAAAGATTGTCTCGTTTTGTGTTAAATTACAACGCGCGTTTTTTCCAATGGAGGACCGATTATTTACGAGTCTGATAATCCGGAACATTCATCGAGATTGTTTCGATATCGTGCCGGAAACGTTTATAGAATTTGTTTGCGTAATTAGTAAGCAAATCTATTCGGTCGATTCTAATCAAACAGTAGACTACGTTCGATGATAACTTACATTTGGGGTAATTACATAGAAGAGGGTACTCCTCTTCGCCCATTCCAATGATTTTCAAAAATATGTTATAGAGAGAACTTTTCTTCTATACGTATAACCGCGACTCGGCTTTAGTTTCCCAGATATTCATACTTTTGCTACTTTTTATCTTAATGTGAGTTAGGTTCGGATTACCTTTATGTACGGACATGATGATATTATACGAATGTATATTCGTGGCTCTCGCATAGCTAAGCCGAGTTCCTTTCTTATCTCCCTGTGGTTCCAAATCGAAAGATGAGACGTATGAACCCATCGCGACACCAACATACCTATAATATCATCCAACCTAATCTACACCAAGATAAAAAATAGCAAAAGTAGGAATTTTTACGAATATCTTCGATACCTTGAAGAATGTTGACCCTAACGACAAATCTGAAGATCATTAAAATCGATGAGGTGTATCCTCTTCTATGTAATTATGTACCCAAATTTTAATCCACTACCTTGGACTCTATCAAGTATCGCGTATTCATCTTTTAAATTTCATCTATGCATTCAAGTGGGAGTAAGTAAGTAACTGGAATAGGCTTTGAATATAGGAAAAAAGAAGTAAAATAGTAAAACAAGATCTGAGATATAATCGACGCCTTAACTTTCGTTACAAAGGGCATACATATATATTTCAAAATAGCTTAATGTTGTATAGATGTAATTAAGAAATGTAATTATGTAATCGAGAAAAAGTGCAAAAAGCTAGATGCTTTACGAGATGTTGCAACTACGGAACTTTCGTTATCTATCCGTTTTGACAATGTTCTTCCGCAAGATTGAATACGTTTCATACCATGTGACCAGCATGAAGCTATACCAGCACATAACGCACGAACTATGACTATGCGTCTTCGTATACAAGTATGACGAACAATGAACGATGCAACGAACAGTATTTCAACAGATTTGGTATCGTCCCATCCATCAACTTCGGTATTTCTAATTCCCCTATCTTCGACGTATTCTAATAGTATAGTGTATTTTATTGGATTAACGTGTTTTTAAAAGAAATAATAAAATATTTCATTTGCAAAAAGATCCGATAATCGATGTCCCACTTTTTATCTTTGTCTTATTTTTAAAAAGAAAAGAAAAGTTGGGAAGAAGAATTTGAAACATCGGATGATAAAGGCAATCGATTTATGCAAAAAGTGGCATGGTTCTGTTAGAGTGACGAATGCAATTGCACTTTGCAGCTGCACCGCCGGACTAGCGAAAAAAGTACGATTATAGAAAGTTAGACCTCGTTAAACCATTCAACTTTTTTTGCCGTCACTTTTTCCTATTTTCAACTGAAAAAGAGATATGGCCTGTCCCAGTTACGAATTGCAAATAGAAAGCTTATCGTTCGATCGAGGTTCCCATTAATAAATCATTCAACGGATAATAAAGACGTACCTCAGAACAATTATCATTAATCTCTAACGGTGTATCTATGATGTAAAATCCTCTTAAATAGCTCTATCGTAATTGAACTATTTTATTATTATATAGTGATATTTCGTGCTTAAAATATTCCTAAACTAGAAGGTAAAGTGTTTTATTCCTTCATGAATAGAAATTACACGCGATATATTTAGGCTACCTCGTAAAGGGTTCACGTATACTCGAGATTCTCATTTAACCTCTTAATGTCAGAATCTATTTACTCTAATCGCGGGTCATTTCGTATACATGATAATACATGGCGTAATATAAGTATGAAAGTACAAGAAAGTACGAGAACCATAAAAATGTAAAAATTGATTTACTGCAAGAATAAATTTGTTAAATCAAACTTAAAAATAAATCCAAAGAAAAGCAAGTAGATAGAAGCAAGCGAAAGCTTGGGAAAATTCCAACTAACCTATATGTATATTGTTATACAACACTCACGAAACTGGTGTTTGAACTGATGTCCATATTGGCACGAACTTTCCCACAAAAATATCACGTTAAATTTCAAAAATGATGTTCCAATATCATCCTCGAAATAAATGCAAAGCTAGCTAAATAAACGTGACCAATAGAGAATCTAGAAGCCTGCCTGTATGCAAAATCCAACATCAGTCGCACCATCTGCACCATCACACGCGGCTGTAAACACCCTCGAAGCATCGCGTCGTCGACTCGCTTTCGAACGGAGACAACAACGCGCTACGTATTTCGTCACTCGATCGCGTCAAAGTCGACGATCCATCTGGGGCGAAAAGCGTTCACAAAAACCGGCACAACGTTTCAACGTCGACGATCGACCGACGAATGAACGAGTCATCGCGAACCACCGGCCAAATCGAACGAACCGATTAAAAGACACGCGCGTGGTCCGAATTGTTCGATGGAATCACGAGCAGAACTAACACGTTGTGTCGTTAGACCGACGATCGGAAACTGAATGCGTCGCGGTCTCGGCTGGGACTCGAATGTGACCGAGAGGATTGTTGGGAAACCACCCCTCGAGCCATAGGAGAGGGGGGGTAGGGACAAGGGGAAGTAAATAAGGCCTGGGTGGGGGAAAGGAGACGACAGGAGGGTGCTGGCGAATTCACACCGGGGATGCTCGGAGCTTCTGCGCACTATTGCCCCAGTAACACACCCCCGTAAACCAGCCGTGGAAAATTCGAACAACGTGCGAGCTGGAACAAATTCTCTGTTTTCGTCGGGCACTCGTGAGAATCAGAGACAGGAAGTGGCCGTTTCTGCGGTATGGAAACGGTCAGTTAGAATATTCAGAACGCTAGATTCTGCGCTGGTTTGGTCAAACCCGAGGTATTTGGTGCGTTGATAAGCTTGTTTCAAGGAAAACGAACAAAGTACGACGAATATATTAGGAAACACTTAAATATTCTTTGACGTTAGTACGATACTGTTCAGAAAGATAGATATTTCTATCAAATTTTCCTATTCCTATGTAAAATTTCCTGTGGAAATCTTTGTTATTCTCTATTAAAAATATCGATTAAGTGATGAAATTTGGTACCTAAGTTGCGTTTGAAATAACATACAGAAACTTAGAAAATTAAAGGATAGAAACTTCGGTACCATTAAATTAGAAAAATCTTCTATTACAACGTTAATATTAAACCTTATATCGCAAGGAGATCGATCATAGAGTAATCATCGAGTTAATGCGTTATCACGGTTAATAACTACCCCGTGAACCCCAAATTCCAGCGACTTATACTTTTCAACCCTCTAGGGTGCCACGTGAAACACAATACGTGGCATAATTGCGATTCGCCAAGCCACTAATTGGTCACGAAAGCATGGGGTTTGGTTGACAGGAAACCCACTATTTAGATTTATCCGGAAGAACGATTTAATTGTGGCCTAAAAAATATACTCTTGGAAACCCCTCTATTCTGACCATTACCACTCCCTCCTTGTTCGACGACTTCGACGAAGGGAGGAAAGTTGACCCTCGCATTATACTATCTGATTTCGAGACCTTCGAGATCGTCTGTTGCGATTCATTCCTCCCGATAATTGAGTCCCCTATCTTGATTGTTTCACGGCAATCAATTGCTTTGTTCGGATGAAAGAGTCTCGTTTGTTCGCTTGTTCAGGAAACTTATCGTTTTTTTCTTCCTGGTTTTTTTTATAATATCACAAACGAATAAAGTTTGCTAAGATTATTCGAGACACAGATAAATTTCGCGGAATTTCTGATCGATGCTGCGACTATTGTACGTATAATAAAACTTTTAACACGCTCCTAAAATTGTCTTGTTCGTTTTAATGCAATCTTTGCATGCGTAAATATCTTTCTAACTAAAATTGGCGCACTTTTCTAATACCACCAAACAGATGCACAAAAATTTCCTGACTGACGTTTCCATTCGAATACTTGTCATGACATTTCTGCACAATCGACATGATGATATTTTGAACAATCGATTTCAAATTGTTCAATCGGACTATTCCTAATGAATAAAGCTTGTTACTCGATTAACAAGCCCGATAAGCCAATATTCATAGAAATAGAAAATTCATATTTGAAACAGAATGAAAGTTCAGTGAACCAATATTTATCCTAGATTTAACAGAACAAACCAACGCACAGAAAAGAGATCAAATGAAATAAAATTACCAATACTACTATAAGATGCGTATTACAAAATATCAACAACACGTGTACACGCATGCGATTTTTACTCACCGGTCGAAACTCATGTTGCACTCGTTTGTCTCGATTTCCATTTGGATTACAGAGTTTCTTCTGTTTCTCGCTGGATTTTCGTACGAAACGGCACAAAGCAGTTCAAAAAACTTCAGAAATTTCCTTTCTCACCGTTTTGCTCCTTCTTTGCGACGATTGTATCGGTGTGTATGTGTAAGAGCGCGTGTTTGACACTAGTTTTAATTTCGCAATAAAGAGAACGGAGAGAGAGAGAGAGAGAGAGAGAGAGAGAGAGAGAGAGAAAGGCACAGGAGAGGACGGACGAGGTTTTCGCCGAAATTTCGTTAAAAATCCAAGGGAGAATAGGGGAGGAGAATGTCGGGATAGGGATAAAGTTTCAATGACCCTTAAACTCGAATTAAGGCAACTGGTTCGCGCACAACGGGCACGAAGCCAATTCGTAAAAGTAAGCTCGAAAGGTGAAACGAAATTTTTCGATCGAAACTCTGCGAACGGTGAGTTCGATCGGTTAAAAAGATCACAGTTTCAGTAAGGCTCTGACCAGTCGAGATAGTCATCTGTACGAGTCACGAGAGCAGCGTGGACGGCCTTTTCCACAAAAAGAAAGAAGAAAAGAACAAGGTGAAATGAAAGCGTTAGCTTATTGTCACCAGGTCGAATTTGGACGGCACTTTAAGGCACGGGAGATGTTTTCCAGTCGCGACAGCCCTACGATTACCGATTAAAAACAATACCGACGTAAGTTATTTTCGAAATAAACGTTGAATAAACGCAAACTTCCTCGAACGAAGTTACATTCCTCTGTGTTTGAAAACGAGGAAACGATTCTTTCGAAATTTATGATTTCCAAGATTCGGGAAAATAAGAAGAGAAACATTTGAAAGAAATTCTATTTCTCTGAGATAAAAATATAATACGTACTATACACAGTTGAAGTAACCGAAGTCACGATGTAACAGAATTATCAAACGTAAAAAGGGTTCGCAAGAAATAACAAATTTGTTACCTCGAAAAATGTGAAGTACCCAGACAGAGGGAAATCTCGAAAGAAGCCTCCAAATTTCCGAACCAAAGACACTGAATCGACACCCAAGTTGCGAACGGTGAAAGAAAATTTAAAAAATACTCGAAAGCAAAAGAACTTATCTTAAATTGTAACAAAATCAAAAATCAATTCGTCTCCGAAGAAAATTGAAAAACTAACGACGAAAACAAACGAAACGACGCGTCGACGGATGATTTTAACAGGGTCAACGGAGGCCTTCAACCGAGGATAAACAAATTCCCGTAACGAAAGAAGGAAAGAAAGGATGAGAAACGAACAAATATAGAAGAGCAAAGGAAAACGAATAGAGGAAACAAGGAGATAATAAGAGAAACGAATTTGGAATTGAAACTGAAGAGACCGAGAGAGAACTTTGGTACTCGTGATGTTGAGGGGTAATGCAAGCACGAGGACTAGGACGAGAACAAGGATGTTACCCCGACGGCTGTCGCCAAAGAAGTGATAGGTCTGCGGCCTTGCGCGCGGTACCCAAACCAAAGACACCACCAGAGAGGATGCACATGCGCCGATAGAACGACGTTGACTCAACACGGCGATTGGTCGACACCGATGGTGGTAGTTTTCCTTCTACCCCCACTGAGTTTGAGTCGCAGCCAGCGATCCAGCCACCCCTCTTGGGCATCGTCGCGCACGCATACATACGCGCCAGAAAGAACAACGCTTCTGTTAAAATTTCAGTTAACAATATCTAGCTATCTTTCGCCATGATCTTCCTCATACTTTTTTTTTAACTTCGAAGGATGAGCTGGTATGAAAATTTGTCTCGATTTTTGGCGATCTAAACGAAGTTATCGAATAACATTTTTTTAAAAATGTATCAAAGAATCATCTTGCAGTACCATTTTCTTCGTCTTTTTGTCTCGACTAAGGGACGATGGAAGTTTTCCTTGGGCTTCGATAATTAAAGAAAGTTTCAGCTCCCCCTCTTTTGATACAACGAATAATATAAATTTTGGGAGAACGATACAAGCTTGATCATGATGATTGTTTCGATATGAAAAATAAATGTGACTAACCGAAAGCTATTTCATTAATGAAAACTCCGTGAACTGTTTCTGTATGTAAACCCTGTAAGTAAAATCCAAAAAGAATCTAATATTCCGGAAAGGGGGAGAAACAGCGTGCAATCTTTCGCTTTGGATAGGGCCAATTCGTTCGATTAATCTCTTGTCAAAGGAAGACGAGCTTTGAGATTCCCAGATCAGTCGAAAATTTTCATAACGATTTTGGTAATTTTCTTGGGGCCGAATTTAAACAAGCAAGCGCACAAAAGGTTGAACGAGGATCGAGCTATAGCAGATGAGGGGGTGCAAAGGGATGGTAATGCGAGTTCGCAGGAGGGAGGTCAGCCATCGAGGGGCAGGAGAGTGTCACTCGGGAGCACGACGTGTAAGAGAATGGTCACCATCCCGGGGGGTGAATTGAGATGTACAGGCAATTTATGCAGCGGCACTTTCGTTCGAACGTCAGCTAGCTGACCATGAATGCTTGCAAAACAGTACGGGGATGATAACACCTCGCATCCTTCGCAAGCATGGATACGATCTTCCTTTCGTCAACAATCGACATTTTGCTCCTTTCTTTCCTTAACTCAGCGACTGAAGTAAGCGATAGATTAATAAATTAAATTATTAAATTAAATTATCATTTCTCTTTCTCAACGTATCGTCAGTGAGATATCTCGTGTTTTATATCTCAAAAGTATACGATAACAGCAAAATCGATTGTAACTTTATTTCAATAATTTAAAGAGGAAATTGTCGAAATGCTGTTGTTCCATGAATGTTCTGTTATCCATTAAGTGGTTGAGGCGAAATTCAACGAGATGTCATGGGATGTACAAGGGATGATTCACCCTTCTAGGTCCAAAAATGGATTAGTTCCAGAGAAGTAGAGAAGATTGAAGCGTGAAGCAGTATAATATTCTGCGCGAATGCAGTAAAGGCTGTTTTATTTCTTTCTCGCGATACACGACTCGATCATCTCGGAGTTACTACAAACTACGAGTCTTCCATCCAAATAATATTTATAAAACCTAAGCAAAAGCTCGGGCTATTGCCGGACCTAAAATTAAGTAAAAACCTGAATTTCCTTCGACCGACAGCGTCAGAGATTCAAAGAGAACGAGGGGAAACTACCAGGTTTCGCTATCGAAACACGTTTAAGGGAGCCGCAAGGTGGTCCGAAACAATTGTGAAACACGACGAGGGTGGATACGATTTACTCTGTTAAACGTAGGAGCAAGGGGATAAGAGGAAGGAAGGTAGGAAAAAGGTAGAGCGGGAACACGTGGGGTGGTTTTCTTCAGGGACAAAGCTAAGAATCTCGCTGAGAGTATCCCTTTTTCACGGTTTTTGTTCACTCCTTCCGCGTCTCTCTTATTTTCTCGATTGGACTGTCCCTCTCTCGGAGCCATCAAGCCTTATCGTGGTAGCGTCAATCACTCTCTTCGTATACGGTCGAACTTATCGTTCGATTAATCGCACTGACAATGCGCCTGTCGATCCAACTTACCGCCCGCCCTAAATCCATATGGCCCCGACTTCTGATGCAAAATTTTGTTCCCGAAAGTGCCGCTTTGTCCAAGTCGATACACCATGGTCGAGCTTAGAGATACCGTTAATCGGGCAACGTGACGCGGTGGCCGCACACGCGTCAACCTTTTTAAATGTACGTTTTCATTAAACACGCTCGGTATTGTTGGTCTTCGATATATATGGAATATAACATTTATACACATTCTGAAACATTTCACGCTATTTTTCGAGCAACTGGGCGATATATATTTGTAACTACTATGATTTATACACTTTCTTATAAGTAGAAGATAGAACTTGCGATATTGTTTAAAGAGATTTTAAATTGAAAGATAATCCACCGTAGTTATACAAGCGACTATAGTATGAAACAATGTAAAAATGTAATGTTCCCTGCAGTTAACAAAGGTCAATGAGAATTTAACGAGGAGATAAAAAGAAAAAAGGGGGAAGAGAAGGAAAGTAAAAAAGGAAGAGGGACGCAGGAGCTCGAGGTTACGTAAACTCGCCATCCCAACTTCCAGCCGGTCGTCAGCAAAACCGGAAGTGCTGTATGGATCAGACTTGGCGCGCTGGTTGTTTGTTAGTAGACGACTTTGTACAACAGTTTGTATCGTCGGCGCCAAAATGTCTGGACCATTACCATTGTCTGCTTGTTTAACCTCAGCGAGATACGCGTGTTCTGAACGGTGTCCTCGTGCATCATGATAAATCAATGTGTCCAATCGCGTCCTTCCTAACAGCCAAATTAGCAGTCTCAAAAGCTCAAATTTTTGAAATTTCTGCGCTACGCTGGCTTTCTAGCGAATGCGGTTATTCTGTTTCTAGTAAATATCGTTTAAATATCTTATTTAGGCAGATGAAAAAATATAAAACGTGGAAACGATAACTGGATGTCTGACATCTGCTCGATATTAAGAATCTTAACTATTCGTAGGCGATTTGTGTCGCTGGTCACGGCCAACTCGTATCGGTAATCGTTCTAAACTCCATAAACATCGGATACAAATAATACAAATTATTGCTAATTTGATACAATTACTGCTGTCATAAAAATTCATCTCCGACAAGATACTGATACGATATATTTTCCGATGTATCTTTCGGGTAATAAACTATGCAATTTATGATCAAAGTCCTAAAACGAGTCCAACAGCGATACGAAATAGTAAACAAATTCAACGCACGCTAAACGCGACAGATGCGTAGATAGATCAACCACCACGAAACAGAGAATATAGATACTTTAACGAGATACGAGCGAAATCAGTCGGCAAAGATCTTCGACTTTTGGCGCCGTTCGCAACGGTTCGTTTAGCGCTCTATACTTGATTTATGAAAGATACTATATGGGAAATTTGACTGTATCGACGTATTGCGTCATAGCACTAAATTCACTTTTCACGGACGTTGTCCGTACAAATTTCCAAATAATTCTAAGAACAAGAGACGCCAACTTTCGCTTCTAACCCTTCGAGCCGAAAATTTCAACCTTCCCTCAAGAATTTAATTTCGCGAAACTCGTCCATGCTCTACCTGAACTTCATCCTCATCTCCACGCCCCGTATCCACTACGATCCACCAGCTGAATTTTTGTCCGTTCCAAAAAAGTTTCAAGCTTACGAAACATATACGAAATCTTTTTACGAATAAAAAATCATTGTCTTCTCCGGGTCTTGATAAACTTAATATTACCGAAAGAATGTACCGATTCAGATTCGCGTCGTATACACAGCAAAACCACGGAATCAACCTCCAACCGATTCGTTGAAAAAGGTGCGTGTGACCCGAAGAACCCTCGTTCATCATGCCGGATGCCTATTCAAATTTTATGGGCCATATTTGTCGCAATTAAGTATCGCGTTTTCGGGCTTATGGGCCAGAAGTATTCCATATTGGTTGCAGGAAGGATCGTTCGGCCGGTTGTCTCGCGGAATAGAGATAAATTCGTGGACTTGACGCGAGGGCAAGGTCCGCAGGGGTGAGTTTATGGGATACCGCGGGGGTAGTAGACACTTTCACGATTCGTCTGACTCATAGTCGACCGAGAGGGACGAAGAAAGTCGGAGAAGAGGCCGCAGAAGCGTGTAAAGCTTTACGAGGATCTCGACGAGAAAGCGAACCGGCCACCGAGCAAACGTGATTTGCAAATCGGAACTGACTGCTCGAATCGTTGGTACTTACAGTTTAAAATCGTTTCTCTCTTACGTCGCGGAATACTTCGTTCCTCCTGTGTGCGTGTGTATCTACGACTCTTGCAGCTTCTTTCTCAGGCACTTCTGAAAACTAATCAAAGTAAAGCAATTACTTTTTATCTCCTTATATAATCGTACTTTGTTGCGATTTAGTATCCGATCGATTAAAATATTTCGTTTGAAATAAAACAAAGCAGAAGAAAAAGTAGAAACTTGGACAAAACGCCATCGTGGAACGCAAAGTCACAGGTATGAATATCTAAGACTAAATCCTGTCGCTCTTACTTCGAGTAATCGATCTATCGTGTGATTCGTCGGATTTGAAATTCAAAGCCGGCGCGCGGCGTGAGACGCGCGAAAAACGCGGCCACAATTTGAATAACAGATACAGAAGCACTGAATTATTCTTGGCCAGAACAAAGGGAAGAAACGGCCGGAAAGAAATCATATCGATAACTCCGTCGTGCAACGCATCGAGCGAGTATTAACTTGTTCGAGAGGAAAGGTGGAAGGTGGAGAGGCGAAGGGAAGGAGAAAATTTTCTTCCAGAGGTAAAACAGGTGCAACCGGGACTGTTCCGACACGTTACAGAGAAGAAGAACGAAAGAAGCAAAAAGTATCGTTGACCGAGAGAGTTTACGGATCGGCTGAAATGTCAGAGGACCAGGAGAACTTTATTTTCGCGAGACAACAAGCAAGACGGCGCCAACGAGATTTTCGCAAAATTCAGCATCCCCGAGAACAAACATCGAACTCGAAGACGACAATTAACGGACGAAGCTTGTGCAAAGACAAGATGACGAGAGAAAAAGTAGATATATTCTATAAAACGAAAGGAGAATCGTCGAACGTTTGGAAGATTTTACGAGTTAGCTATTAACCCTTTGCTACGGATTTCCCTATCTTTGTCATTACCACGGACGCACAGTCTTTCAACTTACTCGATAATTTTATTTATAAAATCACCGTTACGATACATAAAGATTGATTTGACACGATTATTAATCATCGGGATAACCATAGAAAAAGAAATAAACAAAAAGCGATATGAAAGAAGCACAGATGAACGAAAAGAGAGGACGGTTCAGGAGAGAGAAAAAAAAGCCAAGAGAAGAGATGCAAAGGGAATGGAGAACGCTAGAACGAGGAAGAGTAGGGAAGATAGGAGTTGGAGAGAATCGAGGGAGGTGGGTGCTGGCGGCGTTATGGCGGGCGCCGGGGGTGGCGCCGCGACGCTTTGGCGCCTCCAACGCCGAGACGCTCCGGTGATGTTGGCTCCATATACCTACACATTTCAACCCCCGATGTCGCACCCTCCCACGATATTCACGTACACGTAACTACGTGGCCGCAATGACAGTTCGGGATTCTATTTCTCGCATGTACAGGTGCATTTTTCTACCCATCCCTTGGCCCTTCTTTCACCCTTTCACCCCTTCTCTCTTTGTCTTTTTTTTCTCTTCCTACCTTTACTGCCCTGTACCCTACGTTCGCGAGCGTTGAGAGACTCGTCGTAAGGTCCGAGAGAAACACCGAGGACAGAGATGGAATAAATTCTGGATTTTATAACCCGGAAGGCCAGCTTCGGCGTCAAGGTCCTCGATGGACCGCGGGGTGTGGCAGCTGTGCAAAGTTCTTGCACGATCAGTTTCCGGATAGCCTGCTTTCACGCGGTAATCTGGTATTTATCGGGTTAGCGCGTGTACAATATTTCTCCGAAATTTGAATTTTGGCAAGGCAATGCCACCCATCGAATTAATTTTACAAGAACATCGGAAAAACTACGTTTTCGTAATCGATAAAGACCGCTCTCTCTCTCATCGGAATATATTCACTAACAAATAAATATATTCGATAACGAAAATGATATATTATTCGATGTAATCGATTATATGCCTTATTAATATAATTCTCGACCTTTATCTTCACCCGATGACATCGATCGCAATGAAAAAGATTTTGGACGAAGACACGACGATCCCTAGCTCCATGAACCGTGTCATTTTTCAGCCTCGATTGCTTACAATACCGGTTATTTGCAATAATCTACTCGAGGCCACTTATTCGCCGATAAACTTCACTTTCGATAGTGTTTATCGCCGGTAGCGCTGCAATTTCCACGTGTAACGAGGAAGTCTGTCGAAAAGCGGAGGCAACAATGCGCGGTCGATGGAATGATCGAGCCGAACAATATGTAATAAAGGGCCTCTTGGGCCGTCGTAAAAAAGGACGCGAGAGATAACTAATAAAGCCACGGTTCATAACGGGTAATCTTATAACGGGCTTGTTGCACACGTAGCTACGTTACGAGAGAGAATCTAGCCGGCTGTAAATCCGATCAATCGGCACGCGCCTCGTACCATCGACCCTCTCTCGTCACCCTCTCGTCATCCCATCCCCGAATGTCTTGCGCATTTCCGCAAAATTTTGCGATTAATGGCTTGCCTGCCTTTCACAACCGATCAATAGACGATCTCTCGATAGACTGCTATTTCGTTGTCGATTCTGGTCTCTGATCTATGGTCTCGGCCGGTTAAAATTCATCTAGGATTCTAATCCATGCGATTTTCGAACGTTCCACGGCTCTTACAGAAGGTACGAGCGAATTTGTGGAAAACCAAGGCTGTCTCGTGGTGAGCTGGATGAGTAGGCAATAGACAATCAAACGTTGAATCGATACAGTCCGATATAGTTATTTCGATGCTTCTTACGTTGTCGATTTCTACAACATGACTTAATTTTAATTTTTTGGCGGAAATTTCTAAGTAGATTTTGCCATTTTCTCTTCCGATAACGATTCCAAACGATCCGATTCTTTGTTACGCTATGCTTTATACAGTTCCCATTAACTAACGAGATATGTACCGCTAAAGAAAGAACATTTTTCGAGCGCTTTCGCGAAAAAGGAGCAAAACGGAACAGTTTCGAAAAGATCGTCGACGCTAAAAGCCAGTTACTGCCGCGTAGGATCGGAACATTAGCTGAAATGTTCCACCCTGATCTACGGAGTACGGTAAAATCGTCTAATAAGTTGAGTAAACATCGAATCATTGTTATTTTTATGTGCAGCACACGGACCTCCATTGAATCGATGACAACGGAGTGAAAGGTACTTTGAGCTGAATGTACGGATAATCCATTAGACGCGTTGTAACCTAAAACTGCGCAAACAAGGGTGATCTTGGATTAAATGTGACGCCCGGATGGATCGTGGGGATGAACATACCGCTAGGAAAATGAAAATAAGCGAAACAGGTGAGCGACGATGACAATGAACAAATATCACAAACTAGTAATTTCGATAACCAACAAGGCTATTTGCAAAATTTTCTTTCGTATCACGCAAGCGTGCGTCAAGTACTGTGTATAATAATTACGTGACAACTGAAAATAAAAATTATACTTTTATTCTTAAAGGGATGACATGGAGGAAGAAGAATATGGCTTGAATATTGCACGAGTTTTACAATTAGTTATTATCTCGAGCCAATTTGCGTAAATATCGTTATCTCTTTGCAATCTCTATATCTCAATATCCCAATCATTTTTCATTTTTATTTTACATATATATACATATATACTTCTATGGTAAAAGAAGCAAACAAAGTTCTATAGTTACAGAGGGTGAATATCAAATAAGCGAAAGTATATCTTTACATTTTAGATACCGATTAGACGTAAAATCCGTCTAAGAATGTAAGTGAGACGCTTACATTTTTCTTTGAATTGATTTACATGCGCCGCAAATGCGTTTCTCGGTACAATCGAAAAAGCAATTAGCCGAGACACTTTATTTCGCGTTCTATTTAATTCCTATAGCTGCTGGCTTAACGAGATCTGCACGTATACGCATTAATTAAAACGTCAAATCTTCCTGCATCGCTCCGATGAATATCTCCGTGTATAATATAACAAGTTAGAAATAATTATACGAGTATGTCCAAATTATACGATACACGCGAGTTTCGATCGTTGGCTTTGTCATAGAAAAACGAGCCTTACCGAATTTATCGTGAAAGCTCCAGTCCGTAATTTGCGTAACCATACGAATAAGAAATGAGAAAAATCGAAAGCAGACACGGGTATACCTGACGACAACGACTTTATGAAATAAAAGTAAAGCGACGGTATAACGGCAGAGGAACCTGCGATTCATTTCTATTCATTTTCCTGTTCACGTTCGTAAAGAGAAATTTTCACATATATACTTAGTACACGAGTCTTTGTACCTAAATGTTAAATACTAAATACTATTTGTAATTTGTAATAAATACATTAGACATTGTATATACGTTGTACGATAAATATTATATAATTATCTACTTTCTTTACAGCGTGATGGATAACAAGAAATTCGCTTTCCACAATCTTATCGAAATATCAGCGTTGCCTTCTGAACATCAGAAAATCCTTCTTGATGACAACGTTGTCTACGGACAACGATGCACTTTTATTCTCAAGAAGGCAATTTAATGGAACAATCGTCCCCTTTTAAATAAATTCCTTAGCAGTCCGTGTAATGTCGCAGAAAAAGTAACGAGGCATACCGTTGTCTCGACGTGCATCGTGCAAGATCGTGCATTCGTGACAAACAGTGTCTCTCAAACGATGTGCCGTCGAACCGAAATCGATTCATCGATCTTCCCGAAATTCTTTTTTTCTTTTTAAATCACCATTAACCCTGTTACTCTCCTTAACATCGAGATATCGAGATATTATTATTATCGTTATCAGTATCGCCGATATAGTATACATAAACTAGCGACGTAACCTGTTAATGAGGATTAAATGTAACAAGGCGTATAATTGGTTCCGAGAGTCCACTTCGTCTCAATGTGATTCACCAATCGCCATAATGATCCCGTAACGAAGTCGTTTGTTTCCTTCGACGGAAACGGAGCCACGGAAAAGAAACGAATCTGACGGGGGAAATATACGAATATTAAATAAATGACCGTGAAATTACATGATTATCCAAAATTACGCAGACCTTTCACCCAGATAATACGAAAATGTTTGACGATACGCGTCAATGCTGAATAGCACCATATATATCATTTGAATATTATTAGATTCATATAAACACGTGAACCAGGGGTTATCAACGTTGAAACATTTTGATTTCTATCCATCCACAATATCCTATGAAACTTTAAATGTTTTTTTAATGTTCTACGCATCTTTCTCTATTCTTTTCCATTCTTATTTCAACGTTTTGCTTCCTCTAATTATTTTCCCGTTATTATTTAATCGTAATAACACAGGAATAAATAGTAAATAAGTTGCAACGACAAGAACGAAACGTATCAAACTCGAATAAAAAATATGCAAATGGAATGTATAGCGTAATATTATTATAATATCAAGAACAACGATAACGATGACGATAACGATAACGTGATGTAACGACGAAACAGAGATAACAATGGCAGAGCATATGAAACGTCCGAACGCAAAACGTTTATACCAGAGATCAAAATAGACAGTTATCTTTCGTTTTTAAAAGAATTATGTTCCAACTTGTACGTTTCGTTTGGGAAAATATCTGTTCTTGTGAAATTTTTATCGAAACAAATGTTAACGAGTGAACAGATATTTTAGAATCTGTACGATAAAAGTTCAATGGACGCAAGTTGTTTTACAACGTGTATTAAATAAGATCACGTACGATAGATAAAAGTATCAAACGGACAAAGTACTAGTTTTATACATAACAATATAATAACATATTATTCACGCGTTTATCGAATAGAAGATATGAAAATCATAAAAGATGAACATTATAAACTGAAATACAATAGCAATCCTATAACATAGGGTCCGGCCAGATAACACGTAAAAGCCGACACAACGTGATTCCTTCCGGGAAAAATAAATTTGATTATTTATCGTACGCAGGTATCGCGCCGATTCTTAACTAAACACGTTCGAACTTTATTTTCGAAAAACGAACCCTTAAACAGAAAAATACCGGCTTATATTTCATACGAAAACATTAATTACTTATGTCACGATTTTCATATCTTTTATTCGATAAACATACGAATAGTATGATATTATATTAGTACAATACTTATATATAACTATCGCGTATGCATTCAGTACATTCCTTACTTTCCTAATTGTTCGTTTCAAAGACAAACACAAATAAACATCGAACTGTGAATTGTCTATGTAAATTACAGATAAATAACATATTCGGAATATAAATCTGACTGTAACAATTATTTAATATCGCTTCGTAGTACTATTCATCGAATAGTATTCGATATTTGTTACTATAATTGAGAACTTTTTAAGTCTCCATAAACGAAATATCTGTTCCTCTAATGGAAACACTTTTAGTTCTACATTTTACACGTTCTGTTCAAAGTAAAACTTATTTTCAAGAACTTTCCTTCGTCTGTTCTCATCGGAACTTCGAACGTGACAACGTGTTCTAAAAGAAGTTGTACAATCCATGTTTTAAATAGAAGCTATTAAAATTCTTCAATAACTCTTTCGATCGCTGATTTATGTTATTACAAATGACACGTTCCAAGTTATTCGGACGCGTAACTTGTACCTCCCGAGTATTCCATTTCGGCTTAATCTCAGCGAGTCGATGACAAAATCGATTTCACGCGATTACCCGTCATCGCTGGCTGTTGGCCGAGGCGCGTAACTCCATTATGATCTTCGCAGAAACACGTGCGCACAGCAACCCTGTAGTTACTTCGTGCACACTGCCTGTATTGCGCGCGCGTACGCATTTCATGCACAAAGAACGCGTTATTTCGAAGCATCGCATATTCTACACGCACCGGACATACGCATGCTTCTATTTATACAGCTCGTACCGGAACTGTGTCTTCCAAACGCACAAACGTGTGTTTTGGCCGAGCCAAATGTTTTGTCGCGACCGTGACGAAAATGAATCAATAATCGAAAATGAAGTATTCCGTTCGACAAAGCCGTAATACCTTTACAGACGCAATTTTTGCCATACGATGATCCACCAGCTTTTATAATGAAACGTTTTAACCGAGCATTTGTTTCGAAAGGAAAAATGATACGAGCGTTCGCAAACTATGAATAGCTCTATGCTATATACACGGATAAAAGATTCATTTCTGGCGAGAAATTCAATTTTATTCTAATTGTAGCTACAAGGATGATGATAATCGTGTATCGTCGTTGTGGGACAACAGAATAACTTGACAAAAGATGAATACATTTCTTTATTACAATGCTTGATGAAAGTAGCGTTACTACGATTTATATTTATGCTATTTATGTTATCTATATCTTAGGCAATGCTAGCTAAAATATTGTAATAATAAATATAATATGTGTTACGAATATATAATATTACGAATCTATCAATTATTTCGTAGATAATTAAAACAACGGATAAGTAGATTCCTCTTCAATTGCAAACATTATATCGTTATTTCAGAGTAGATTAATCTGTAAGTTTAATGTAGTATACGTTACATAACAGTTGGACTAACTAATCGTTCAGTTAGCTAATACTCTCATTAATAACTACGTTAAGAAATCAACATTAACATTTTATCGAGGATATGTAGAATTTCTAATTGAAAACCAAGAATTCGAATCGAAACTATCGTATAAAAAAACAGTAATAAATCAAATAAACAAGGATTCTAAAGAAATTTAAATTGCCCGTAATGATTTCGCGACTTGAAAATCGTACGAAAGCATAAAGTTAGTTTGCTCGGTTCATTCATCCGCTTTCAATGGCAAGTAAATCAATTCTACGAAATAAATCAAATGCGCGACCGTTCAGCTTACCAGAGTTATCGACAGCATGAATAATAATATCTAATTCCTGAATGGAAGCGTTTAAGCATCGGTAATAATAACTGCATCGGTAATAATGCAATCTTGATCTCTACATCATCGCCCATAGAAGAAATGATGCATCGATACTTTTATGTCTCTTAGATTGTCATTTCCATATACGTATATACATATATTCTATCTTATTCTGACTATCTACTTTCGCATATCACCGATTTATTTAGTAAAATTTGATACACTCTGTGTAACTCACAGTCCTTCGTATGATATAACACAATTCTTGGTAGTAGAAAAATCCTGAATATTTTCTTTCGAACGTTTTAAAATTCTTCCATTAGATATCTTCGATGTATGTTAGACATATGCTTGCCGTCTTCGGTACGTATATTCAATTTCTATATGCAATTTGCTCATGATCATTATCCTGATAAACAAAGACGGAATTTTAAAACTGTATATCTCGCAAGCGCTATTTCTATAAATAATAAGTATGTCCAACAAACGCGGATGTTTATGCATTTTAAATATTTAATTATTATTAACTAATATTTAAGGAGCGAAATAAATATTTATTGTTAATGTCTATGTCTGTTAGAAAATCAATTACTTAAACATCCGCGGCTTAGCGATAAATAAACTTAAATAATTGGCGAATAATTGAAATCCTGCGCCTAGGGACTACTAGCCTTTAGCCAACCGTGTGTATAGAAAGAACTAGAGATATAGCTAGAATTTAAAACATTTCATACCCGATATTGTTGACAAAGGAAGAAAGAAAAAAGGAGAATTTGAAACGTATTATAATTAAATTTGAAGAAGTTTGGGGTTACAAATGATTGGATATCGTGCAATTCATTCGAATGGCAATATCCCGAGCGATATCTCCGTTGGAAATGAGTCACGAGGGCTGTTCGAGGCCTTCCGCTTCCGCGAGGCCTTTTTATTCGCGTCGATCGGAGAATAAAGATCGTCACTTCGGATAAACTCAATGAAACCTTAAAGCCGAGTTCTCAACTGGCTCCAAGTGGATCGCGATAATTAAATTGTGAGTCTGGCTCAATTCCACGGAAATAAATCTGCGGAGGAGCATCGGTCACGCACCGCGCGAATTAAGAACTCTAAATCCGAAAGTGCACGGCAAACATAGGAAAACTGTGTGTTTCACCATCCACTAAACCAACTTTTTTCATTCCTTTTTCTATTAAAGGCAATTTGCAATGAGAAAATGTTTCTCCTTTCATCGTGCTTTCTACCGTTTCGAATTTACGCTTTCTTTTTTTTTTTAAATAAAAAGATCCTATTTTTTTATAAGTATACGCCTATATAGTTCTATAAAAATCCTAGTTTGGAAACTTGTTACTATTTTACCAACTTATTTGTATTCCATTGTTATTCTCTTTATTTCGATTGTATCAGACGACTTATCAAACTTAATAACATTCTGTAACGTAGAAAATTCTATTAAAAGTAAAAGAATAGAGAATTCGGTAGTTCCAAGTTATTCAGAGAATTCACGTTAAAGTAAAATCGGTGAAATGAATGCAACAAAAAAGAAAGAAGAAAGAAAAAAATAGGCATACGTGAAAGAAGGGGAATTGCAAAGTAGTTCGATAATCGTCAAAGGCTAAAAATTAATCGAACGTCGCGACCCGATAAATCACCAATATGCTTTTAAAAAATCACTATGACCCACCCGTCAAAAGACCATAAAAAGAGCTATGACAATTCGACGATATTCTCAAAGAATTTAAGGTAATCGAACACTGATACTAGACGTGTTACGTATTTATTACTACACCGCCGAAGAAAGGAGAGTTGATTTATATATTTCCTCCGATGGATTCGAAAAACAAAAAAATAAAAAATGACCTTAAAGGCACAATACGAGAAAGGGTATTTTATCTAAGATTCCTGGAGAAGATTAGGCGGATGAAAAAAAGCGAAGAAGGTTAGAAATAAAGTAAAACAAAAGATCTGGTGACATCGCGAGGAATTAAAAACCGTGGTAAATCGTCGATGCGAAATCAGAACGATTTTTCTAGGGTCCCGAACTTGGCCAAACGCAGAAACTTAATAAAGTCTCGTGAACAGTGGTAGCAGATGGGTTTCCCTATTTAACCTCTTACAGCCTGCCTATTGATTTTCTCCGGTCCTATTGTTTTGGCACGTCGCGCATTTAACGAAACGTAAGAGAGAAACGGGAGGAACGAGAGGAGAGCATCGAGGAGAGAGTACGATACAGAGTAAAGTGTTGGCGAAATCTACTTCGATGATCGATTTGCGAAACGTGAAACAAACGGCACAAGTTGATGCACAGACGCACGAGCGGAGAGGCCACGAGCTGTCAATTTGTCGCGATGTTGTGAATCATCTCTATTTCGGGAGACACCCGTTTGGTGGTCCTACCCCCTTCGTTTTTGAGGTTAGCTCGCCCGTAATCCGCCTCGACTCTCGGACATATACGATCATATACGGCCAAGAGGCAGGTGTATGCCTCTAAGCGATTAATAAAGTAATGCGGAAGACCGCGTTTTATCGGTGTGAAAACGAGCAGGAACGATTGGAAAAGTCTAAACGAGAGCAGCACGCCCATCTGTCGGAAATCACGGAAAAATCAATAGGAACCGGCAGCATCGCCACCAGCCGTCGGTTTCGCGATATTATCCGGCTATTCGTACATTCTACTCACCGTAAAAAATATCCATAGATAGAAAAGAAGCCCTGTTTCGTTGCACAAAATCAATTTGTCACTTCGGGCACAACCACACGTCCGACAACACTCTTGCGACTCCGCCGTTTCAGTTTCGAGCGTTCCTCTCGTTCAAGGTCAGTGACGGCGCGTGTCACGAAAAAATTAAGGCGCCTTTAGTACCCTTTCCGAACGAGACGGCAATTGGCAAACGTCTTTTTTTCTAGTTTCTTTTTTAACTGGATTACTGCGATTCAGGAATATACTCGTTATACCGTTTCAATGCATTCTAACGTATAGTTGCAGCGATATTAGTAACAATGAAATTTTAATGTTTAATATCTAATATTTGTAATTGTAATATCCGATAGAAGATTTTAATTAGTAAAAGGTGCAATAATTTTATACGAGTTATAAATAAATAAAAGTGCTATTATCTTTTGTAAATCTTGTTTCGTATTAGGCGTATTAGGCGTAAACGGATTGGTATGTCTATAAATAGGATGAATAATACCAATAGAGTATATCTTCTTAAGTACTATTACATTCTTATCACTAAATCCTTAAACGTTTTTTTTATTTCTAAGATCATTCGATCTTAAAAATTCATTTGAAAATCGTATTACCTCAGAATATCGATATTACTATGCTTATTTAGGAATTTGTTAAAAACATTTTATATTTCGTTAAAAATGTTCATAATCAACTGTATTATGTGTTTCTTACTGTCCGATTACGAAAGTATGTACTTTAAATAGATTTAGAAATTATGCAGAAAATTTCTGATAATTATATCAGCAGGTAATTTGCGAATCACAAGATATTTAATTACGCGATATTCGTCGTTTCAGAAAATTTCAACAACACGATGATCGATAACAATCTCGCGCGGGCCTCGCCGCGCTACGCACTTCCCTGGCTTCATCCAAATAACTAATCCAAATAAACAGACTCTCCTCTAAAAATAAAAAGAACCAATCACACGCGTGACAAGAAAACACAGCGAACGATCTTCGAATGTCCCGCTTCCTGAAAAGCTGTGAAATCTAACGACATTAAGAAAACGATTTAAAAAGTTGGCTGGTTCGCTGAGAATTATCTCGCAAAATCCGCGAAAAATAATAGATTTCCATATAAACGTGTTAGGTGGTCCGTACAAGTTGTAAGTAAACTTGGAAACAAATCCAGCATCGGGTACAGAATCGAGACCGCACCAAATTTGGTCATGCCAGCCAGTCTCCATTCAGAACCGTGTACGTTTCGTAGTACGCAATGATGTAACGCGCTTTACGCTACTCCGTGTATCGTATTCCGTGAAATCAAATAACAAGAATTCGTTAAAAATGAACACAAACGGAAGAGAATCTCCGTCCCGATTTTTCATTCTTCTATCTTGTTTTTGTCACATGCAAATTTAACCTGCTGAGTAATAGCATGAGACTGAAATCCAAAAATATTACTCTCCTCCATACAGTATGAATGTGTCGATGACATCACGTTTTTTCGTTATCGTATATTACTCGCGTAATTTGCGTTGTTAAAAAACTGTTCGTCTTTCGTTTAACGAGTTTTCTGGCACGTCTTATAGTTTGAGTCATAGAATATACAGAAACGTGTCTTACGGTCTGCCAACGGGAAATACACGATTATGTATAATTACGCGATCTCTGACCCACGATACGAATAAGTTATAAAGTTGCTAAAATGTAAGGGAAGTGAACGCCGATGTTATTTGTATAGGTGATATTCCTAATTATTGACAGACTTACTTCTTTGTCGTAAAAAGTCCGATGCCTCCGAAAATCGACACTCTTGATTCGAGCCACACTTAATCACGAACTTCAACTTGATCTGGATATCGTAGAAAAACCGATATCGCACATATCAAGTACACAGGATAAACATAAATCTTCGCGATTCATTTTAAATCCACTATACAGCCTCTAAAACGAGCCACTCGCTGTACCGCATATACCACTTTTACCAGGCCAAGTACCAGTCGCCAGTTCATTATTCGTTCAAAATAAACGTTCGTGTACCAGCATGATTCCCGTATGTTCCTTCCCTGCGACTTTCCGAAAATCGTTGTTGTCTCCGTTTCTCCTTGGATTATTATATAACGAGGTCGGAATTAAAAGAGTTACGCGGGAAAGTATGACACATATCGGCCATCCGGTATTTATCTACACACGAAGGAAGTGGTCGTCGATTTTCTCGCAACGCGATGACCAACGTCCACGGCGATCGACACGCCGTGAAATTCTGGCGAATAAAATGACGAGAAGGACGATTAACAGCCTGTTGCTTCTTCTAATCGCGTAGGCCACCCACAAGACGCGTAAGCTCGCGCGTTCCTCGCATTCTTCGCGCGTCGGCGGCGCTACGAAAGAAAATAAACGTAGGCGTCTTTTTCACGTTGTCGTTGTCGCCCAACAGAATGCACCTGTGCATAAACCGGCAGGGCGTGGGCGATGCTCGATATACGTAGCGGGCAAATAGCTCGGGATACGTGGGCACGACCTGCATTTCAAATGCTTCGAGGACAACCCGACTGCGTATACGTGATTTTTCAACCAGCCCGGAAACTTTAATCACGGTTCGACGTACCGTTTATGCAACTTTTGTATTACGAACCGATCGCAAGTAGAGAGCAAGCGACGATATTACGAACGATATTTTTCCGAACGCCTGGAAATTTGCCATTATTTATAATAGTTTGTCGCGATGAATATACTTATGGTAGTAATTCATTTTTCGAAAAACTGAATACTAATTATACGATGATCGTGCAAACGTCTCTTGTAAAACACGAAGTAGTTTTTTAAGAAGAAAATCATCAGAATTGAGAAATCTATTTACACGGAAAAAGAGTATTCATAGCCGACTTGGCGTCACGCATGAAGAGAATAGGAACGGGGCCAGTATTTCGTTGCCAAAATCTTAATAATTACCTCTACTTTGTCGTCGTTACAGCAACGTTACAACTTTAACAACCGATTCTCGTCCAACGCATCATTTTTCAAATTATATTCGTCCGCCTTCCAAAGCTCCGTAACATTTGCGCTTGTTCCGTCGATAAAAAATAAGCAAGTGGTACCAGGAAACAAAGAGAATCATTTTATCGTTTTACGTACAAAGGTTATTTCGATACGACACGCTTTTACAGGAAATAAACGTAATGGATTTTAAGAGTGTTCTCGGAGGTTTCGGAAGTGTCTATTTGAGAAACCAGGACAAACCGACATCGATTGGAAAGTGGATAGCACGAGATAAATCTTGCGCTTCCAGCGTCAAAGATGAAAGTTTCGGTTGGACAGTTGCCAGGACGGCGCTTATAATCCAATTTTCATTCATTTCTGCTTTTTTACCGCACGAGGAAAATGTTTTCTCTCTTGTGGAAAACGTTAGCCTTGGCCTGCCTTATCATCCGTTTCCTGCGGAGACTCCAAGATGGAGCAAGCACCGCTTACGTCGAGCTGATAATACATTTTTACGAGTATGTAAGCGTTTTGTTTAATGAATAAATTTTTATTCTACGCTCGAAAGTTTGTGAAATTTTTATCGCGACAAACGGTATCGACGTTAATTGGAAAATACAATTTATCGCACTTCCTAAGGGTATGTAGATGTATGTGTGAAGAGGACGCTGTTACGTGAGATTTAATGACGAGATTGCTCGTTGTTGTAACCGTCGAATATATTTAAAACAATAAATTAATATACAGCCGTATACGTGAGTCGTTAGTACGAAGTATAAATCGGAAAATAATATAGCGGAATAAATACTCGTAAATGCTCGTCGCGTAACTCGATAGACGCTCGTAAGATACTCGGAGATACTCTAGATACAGTTAGATACTCGATATGTATTGTCGCTCGCGATCGCGTCCGTGTAATTATACTGGTCGAGGGAGAGTTGAAAAATTCGCAGTCTATTTGTTCTTACATTACTTGTAACCTAACGGTCTTGATACTCCGAGGCAAAACAACGACAATGATTTGAATCGTCTTCTGGCTCATGTGCCGCTACAGGTACGATATACTTCTCTTCTACTCAGAGTCTGAGTGCATCCTAAGAATGAAAGAATTCGTTAAATTTCACAAAGCTGAAGTAATATTCAAGCGGTACCCGTTTATTTGCCCTGCTGTTTGTTCTATTTTGTTTTATGTTGCGCATATAAAAAGTATAATATCACCGATCAATATGTTACATGCGAATGTATTAATAATGATAATTTTGTAACTCGCGAAGTTATTAAAGTTTTCACAAAGTTCTTATTGCTCGCTAACGAAATTTTTTCGCACCTTTTCCATAAATCGTTGTCACGCGACTAAAAATCATTCGTTGTCCCTCATCCTATTTCAGCAAAGCAAACACGGAAGACTAAGCATCCATCTCCGAAGTCCTATCTCGATCAACATCTCCATGTGACTCCTGGAACCACGAATGAATCAGTTTGTCAGGCGATCGCCAGGCAACTCATTTTTGGGGCAAACCGGCAGATACCAGCACCGTTGCTCGGCCCTTCAATGGCAATAAATATAGGAACAACCCCCGGAGATGCCTCCATCTAGCAATTTCCCGCTCCTTTCTCTCTCGGACAAGTTTATCACTCCCTTTGTCCTATCCACAGTTCGCGATACACCCTGTCGTCGAATCGTTGCTACACCCATCCTAGAAACTTTCTCCATTATATACGTCTCATGTACCTAGGAGAAACTTTATCGAGGACCGAATCAGATTGATATCAGTGGAGTTAGATACATGGAAGTTGTAAGAATGAGTCAACTACCCGAACGTCTGCCCGCTAGCAGGCATTGCGCTCTAACGTTATCGGAGCTTTTGAACCTTTTCACGAGCATAAAACGTCGTTATTCCTTTTGTGACAGATATGCTGGCAGCAGGGTCGTTTCAGATGAAATCGTCGAATAAAATTGTTTCTACGATTTTGCTTGCGCAAGATCGACAGATATAGCGTGAAATTTTGAAAGTAACAGAAATTTGTCGCGAATATCGAAACTAGCGAAAGACTTTGCTCGATTATGTAACGTGCGAGGGTTTCATATCGCTCGAGACAATTTTTATCAATTTTCTCGTTAAATAATCTCATTTGACGATTACGAAACTTCTAGCTTGGCGAGTAACCGCGGATGTCTAAAAATTGACGATTTTTTAGACGCGCCGCACTTCTATCGAACCAACAATCGAATTATTACGTATTAAGTCTTTTTGTAGTAATTCAATGATCAAACAGCCGAGCCTATTCTTGTTCTGAAACTAATCTCCTAGACCGACACGTGCCGTTTCCCATTCCAGAAACAGAATATCCGCCATCGGCACAAGCTACAAGCTAGTTTTCGCAAAGAAGAGGAACAGTCCGCAGAGGAGGATGCAACCAGACATAGAGAAGTCGTCGGGGGCAGAGCGACGAGGAGAATAGATTTTATGGGGGAACTTCGGAAGCCTGGAACCGGGGGTCGTACTGGCGGTGGCCATAAAAAAACTAGGCGCCCGCTTCAGGATACGACGAGATAGGATATGTTTTGCCAAAAGCTGGGAAGCGTCGCGACGGCGCCAGGAAGTCTGGAGCCAGTGTCCCGGGCTCTCCTGGTTACTGTCAATTCCAACTGACTTCTATCCCAGAAATTCGTCCCAAAAACTACGTCGTCGTTGAGTTTTCGCTTTGCCAAATTCTTTATTATCGTTACATTTTTCGATAATATTATAATTCCTCTTGATTATTTACCGCGGATGATACATTAGAGCTTTGAAGAAGGAGTCAATGTTATCTGTGTTATTCGTAACATAATTTTGTTGGCACAAATACTCGAAGCAACGTCAATTACTTTTTAGAAAAGACAAAACCGTCTCACTACTGTTACGATATCTTTACAAAAAATCCACTTGTGTCATCAAACTATATTTTCCAGTGCACTTATGACAAAAGAAAGAAAGATTCTCTCGAGGGAGAATCATAATTCGTTCTGTGGACACGGCGTTTCACGTGACGTTTAACAATACAGGAGGATTAACTACGAGCAAAGGGTGAGGGATAGAAAGAATTCTATACGCAGTCGAGGGAAAACTTGCCAAAGTTTCGTATGAAAGGGTGTTCCTTCGCGTGCTACTGTGCGAGTTCATCTCCGTTTTGGATACAGATGATTTATGAGCGAGACGACGGCAAACGATGGACATAAATCCAGGAATAAATTCATTTTTCTGAAAGGTTTCGATCGTCTCCGTGCCAGATTATGGTCTACCCTACCCTACTACTATTGCTTGAGATATGTAGATAAGATACAAGTTTGCATTATGCGAGCCAGGGAATAAATACGTCTTTCGAAGGATAGTTCTCAGAATTTATTCGAGCAATCCATTTATCTCGATCTGTTTATCTGTGCGAATTGTTGCAAGGAACTTCTCCACGCGAATTCGATGAGTCACAAAGACGACGAGTATTCTCGAAAGTGTATATTTTTTCGCTGAACGTACAGTAGAGAGAAAATTTTCAGGCGAAGTTCCCTAATCTGCAAATCTTATCGCTACCTTTTAAATGTTTCTTATAATTCTCCAGTTGTTCACAGCATTATAATTTACCAGATATACACTCGTGGTAAAAGTGAAATCTATTAGAAAGTCGCTTTCTTACGAACCTTACACATCGGTAGTATAATATTCATCCAACGCAATTCGTTCGTATTTAGATGTTTCTACCTCATATAGTTTACGATTTTCTCGCCGCCGGAAGAAAGGGAATGCAGATACGTTACAAGACCCTAAAAGAGTACAATGGAACAAGCCCTTGCGAGTTCAGTCGAGGATGATTCGACAAATTCTCGATCGTACGCGTGGGGGATGCGCACCGAGAGCAAGAGCGAAACGTGTGCGGCTATCGAAATCACCATAAAAAGTTACCCGTGTCTAATGCGGCAACCGTGAATCGTAAATTCGAAGAGAATTTATGCGTAGAACGATTTCTGCTCGAGTACTCCCCGATGAAGACGATGATTTATAACACGACGATCTTGAATATTTAATAGCGATGTTTTGTAATCACTTTGACGTTCTACGATATCCATTTCTCTTTATTGCTTGGTACAGAGTTTAAAAGAATTTTCGATTATGGGTACCAAATATGTAAATATAAGTTATCGTTTTAATAATATATAAACTTCGAAATGAACTCGATAAAATCAAAAAAGTCAAGTTGTCGTAATCGTGTTCTTTTGTGATTCTACTGTTATATGCAACCACGGCTCGATCCAATCGAATAAACACTGAGCGTGCGCATTTTCTATAGAATGATTAGCGTGGCGACTTCCGGCGGACTCCCTGCGAACGGCGAGTTTCCGGAAAAAGCATCTCGTTGACAAATGACACGTCGTGATTCTCTGTTCGTCCAAGCGAATGTGACGACGTATCGCTAGCTTGTCTCGTCCCCCTTCTATCTCCACTGTTTCTTCCCTTACAGATTCGTTCTCCCTTTTCGTACGCGGTCGCCGTTTTCGCCCGACTGACTTTTCAGATTCCATGGAATCATCGCTCCCTTGGTCCCCTTGGTATAAAAATATCTGGCGGAACCGGATACCGGAAGCGCGGCAGGGCACCACCCTAACGATACAACGAAAATCCAAGAGCCATGGAAACCAAGCAGCTTCCCTCGAGTTCTATTCCGATTTGTATCCATGGGACAGAGAAAAATTGCATCGAAGTGTAATTAATTCGAACGACCCTGCCTCGGTAGATAGTTCGTCGACGTCGTAAATATCCACGAGTTTCCGATAATTCATTTTTATTAATTCCATTTCCGTTGATGCGAAAATAATAACGTAATTCGCGATCGGCTTTTGCTGCCTAATATTTTTGATAAATAAATGCGAATATTCTTGTTCGTTGTATATTTCATTTGTTCGTAATGTTATAATATATTATTATCTACGAATTCTCAACTGGTATCGTTGAGTTGTAGATTACCGCGACAGTTTGTGTCGAGTTATTTTATTTCACAGTACTTCGTTTCATTTGTATGTATGGATGTATCTTATAACATAAAAATTATTAAGACGTTGCTGTTAATAGCGACAGTGTACCGACTGACAACGCTACTATAAACTGATTTGTTACAGTTGGTCGTTATTTCCACGACCACTGTCTTAAAAAGTATCGAGAACGCGTTACTCGAAACGACAGACGAAATGGAACCCCTGGGGTTAATTAAATCAGCGAGAATCGTCGCATCGTTTCAGTACGCGCCGTTAAAATTATAAACTCGAATTAGCACACGTGTCGCTCGTAATTTGGCTCGTTACATTAACTCCCTCGTATAATGTATCGCGTCAAATGTTTCAACGCAAGAAATACCCCTAGCGACCACCAAAATGAAATATTACATGGCATAATTCGTCAAACGTAAGTTGAAATCGTAAGAAAATCTATCGAAACCTTACTACGTCTTACGATCGTTAAGATAATTGAGTTTATAAAAACTGTTCCTTCATCTTTATCTTTATCTGTGTCCTTTATTCCACGGCTAAAGTAATTTTATGAATTTCTTCTTATAAAGAACGATCGATGTAATTCCTTCCGGACGAAGTAAACTTTTTCAACTGAACACGATAACGTTACGCTACTAAATTAGCTTAAACAACAAAAAATGCAGATAAATGACAGCAGACGTGGATTGCGAATGAAACGGCTGTTAACTAGTCCCTGGAGGAAAGAAGGAAGAGGGAATTGCTCGCGCAAACTGTGTCGAGGGTGTTAACTACCGTAGACGAGGTACTTGACTAACCCCTGGCATTTAAATCGCATCGAGCATTTGGCCACACAGTGCATTAGTCCTGGTAGAATGATCATGGATATACGAGCAAAGGGATGCATTGTACCGGGTGTGGACTTAAGTAATGAACGTGTTCACGGGGTGCGAATATTAAATTACAAGTGCTCGCGTACGGCGCACCATGACGCAATATACGTATACGGCTACGCGTAATTCATCGTATCATTTGCTTCGTATTAAGCTTCGATACCTCGCAATACGTATGACACGTTGCTTTTTTAAAGTTTGTATTTTTTGAAGATCCTAAATAACACCTTTCTTTCTATTCTTCCATTCTATTTTTTTATTTCAAACTTTACCAACATAACTATGATAATCGCATCTCGTTATAGCGTCAGTGAAGTTTCAAAAACTTTAGCATAGAATGATCTGTGGTAAATGTTCGAACACTTTCGAGAGTTATCGTGTATCTATAGATAAGCCACCCGTCTTTTCGAAAACATTAAATGGGATACGAGTATTCGAAAGCTCGATAGAGCGAATGCATGCGAAAAGCGGAAATTCGATCATGCCATTGGCTCGCATTTTCACGAGTTTCCGCGTCCAATTTGTAGGATATATAGCTGGCAGCGGTGATCCGGTCCCTCGGATCGTTCCTGCACCCCATAAATATCCAGAAACCACATAAACTGACCATTCTGAGTGGCTAGCTTCCATCTACGTGCGCCGAAATTCTCGTGAAAGACCCCCGCCGGTAGAATCGCGTGTCCACGAGAGACAAAAGTTACTTACCCTTGCGGCGAGCTACGCAGGATACACCCCACCTACAAGGGGTTGCTACGTACACTGGCTAGTGTACACAAACCACCCCTGACAGGCCGAATAAAGAGGACGCTCCTCGACAGATTACTGCTTAAGTGGTTCGATACTCTCCTCTTAAGTAGTCACTACTTTGTTTTCCTCTGTCGTCACTTTGCAACGGCGATAAAAGCCTACGTTTCCACGTTCGGTGGTTCCTTCTCTGTAACACCATAATGAATTATGTATCAACGAGTTGCAAAAATAAAAAGAAAAGAAATAATAATCAATTTAGGGTATGAATATTCCGAGATTTTGCACATCAAATAGTAGATTTATAGAGGTTTATGCGTAGGAGAATGGTTGGTCGGTGACTAACAAAATAATAAATTTAAAATAATAAATCAGTATACAAGCTATATTCGCTAACTCATGCGCCGCTATAGATATCTTTATTTCACGTAACGTCAACGTATTATCGTTGCCATATTGATCGTTCAAATTGCGTAATTCGTATGAAACAATTTCTTTGCTAACTTTGTATTCGCTGTCAGAAAGATTAAAAGCTAATGAACATTAGCATGAAAGCTATACGGGAAAGCGAGGAAAGTCTAGTACCCCTCCCGGTGACGAAGGGCGATTAATAATAATTAAAATCGAATTCAGTGTCCAAAGACACCCCTGTAAGCCGAGCAAAAACATCGTTGATCTATGATTCTCGTGAAAGATTATAAATGTCATCATCCCTAGTGTTCTTTCTTGCTCAATAAATTCTTATTGTTCCTTGCCCGACGAACCTTGACGAACAAAGTCTACTCTCGAGCTTGCGATTCCATGGACGATCAATTTTTATTCTTTATTGCAGAAGTTTTCTCTCCGAGAAATGGAAAAAATACGCGATATCATCGACGATCGCGAATAGTATCGTATACGTCGACATCGTAGTATCGTATGTATCGCTATTTCGTATAACACCTTCGCTTCACCTAAAAATGATCTCAATGTATCCAATTTTTTTCAATCCTTCATTATAGGTTCGTACATATCGTACAAACTCCATAACCCGCTCAAATCTGCCAATTAACATTTCTTCGTTCGTTTACACCATTCGCGTATTACTCAACGCATTCGTTAATCGAATAAATTGCGCGTTAATCGTCGCTGCACAATCCAACGTTTAACCAAACTGAACAGATACGTAATGAATAAAATTAAGGGTTGTTCGTCGTAGGGGTTGATCCTAGCAGGAGGAACGATAACACGATCTCGACGAAACGCAGCCTTCCCCGCTCCCGTATGAATATGACTTTCAATCGGGCCACCCCAAAAGTGCAGCCGAGCTTTTAATCAATCGAACCGATAGACGCGTTTTGGCAATTCGATCAACCAAATCGTTCGGTGAATTACGTCCCCGACTATCCTAAATCATCCTCCTTGCATCGGGACCGATTACATAAATCGCGCATTTCGTGTATTGCGCCATTCTATACGCCTCGCTTTCGTATATAATGTATATACTGGGTGTTCCATAAAGTTTGGCCTAAAGTTTGTACTTGTCCAAAAAATGAGCAGTGAAAACGTTAATTTGGAGTATCGATCTAACGAGTATCAAGGAGAAGATGTACTCGGAACATTGATAATCGATTAAACTATACTGAATGTAATAAAAAATAAGTGTCCCGACCACTATCTAATATATATTAAAATCAATTTTTTATTGCATCGTATAGAACTCGTCTCAAACAAGGTTATCGAGGAACGAGAGATTTCGGAGGAACCACAGGTCGCGACTCAACCATTTTCTTGAAAAATGACGTAAAGTTCTATTGTCTGCTGCATTGACATTATTTACAATATGTTTGCACTTCACAATTAAATAAAAAGTAAATAACGCGATATTAATGAATAAACAGGGAATTATTTATTACGATTTCGTATTATTATAGAATTAATTACTGCGTGAGGGATGTCCTTCAAGCACAGGGTAATACTAAAAGAAATGGTCGTCACTTCAGAAATATTTCTTCTTGAAATACCGTGTATATTTGTATATGTATATTGATGTCTATTTGTACGAATCTATTAGACAATCGTCTCCACCCTTGCAGATGTACGCACGTGACAGAATATATTTCGATTCGTTATAGCCGATATTCTCTCTGCGATTCGCACTATCGATGATTGGACACGCAGAACTGAATTTCTGATTTATTAGGGTGAATCGCGCACACGAGACATTTATTCGAGGGAAAAATGAAATTTAAATGAAATCTAACTTATAATTGAATCATTAATTTGATTTCTACGAATACGTATTATATTATTGTTAACGAATTGAAATATTAGTAAATTCCCGTATATATCGATAGGTAGAGGTGTGGTATTCGTTTTTTTTTATTTTGTTACATGTATCGATGTTGATTGCAATTTTACTTCTCTTTCCATCCCTCTTTTTACTTTGTATATCCTCTTTGCCGATCCTCCTCTTAAAGGAAAAAGACTTTTACCCTTCGCTCTTTTTCCTTCTGTTTCAATTTCTAAATAATATTGTGAAATGTTCATATCCGATGTAAGATATTCGACCGATATTCGGAAAATAAAAACATAACATCGTCATGCGCATCGAGCCAAATCTATTCGTATCTTCTCCATAGAAAATAAATTTGATTAAGTTTATAAATGCCTGACATATTTTCATTCTCCCCTATGCATTTTTTGCAGAGTTTGTCATACTATCGAGTACGACATGCTATTATATAGCAACGGGGGTAACTTTTGCTTACACAGTAAAGTGGAGATGATTTTTCTCTAAACTGTTATTTTAAGAGAGGCTGTTTTTTCATCTTTCGCCTTCCCAATGAATATCCATTTCGTTATGACAACAATCTGCATCTAACATTCGACGAGACGAATATTTTCAAAGAACGATATTTTCAAAGAATATTTGAAATTCTGAATCACAATTTCCAAATAGTTATATCTGTATTAAGAAACATGTTTGTGGAAACCTTTGGTTCTAACTATATTTCAATTTTGCATAACCTAGGGAAGAGTTCAAATTTAAATCAAATGGCAAATTTGGCAACGGATAACGTAATAGGGAGAAAGAAATTTACCAAAAGCTCCAAACTAGAAAATTATAATAACCATTTCAGCGAATCCTCTCCATTAATTCGCAAAAGCATCGAAGCGTCCTCGACAATTTTAATAACTCATGGTCATCGCATAACACCGCCGCCGCCAGTTTCCCCGTCAGCCATAAAACACTTTACAACTTTGCCAGTAAAAAAGTTTCAACAATTCAACCCCCGTTCAAGGAGATCAATATCGGCTAGCGTGCGATTGGATCGTACCGCACCAATCGAGACTGTTCGCCGCAACAAGGGTTGAATTCTGCGGATTCTGCGCCACTAGATAACCGTTCTTATTGGTCACATTTTCACCAAAGGGGCTGGTACACCGTGTCAGGGTGAAACATTCCCAGAAATGGACGATCCGAGTGAAATACAGCGAATTTCCAATTTTTACCTCACCCCTTACCGCGTTTTCTTGAACGCCCAGCATCTACGGGTGCTTCCACGTCTCGATGAGCTTCTTCTGCTTTTTTCTTTTTTTTTTTTTTATAATCGAAATGGTCCGTAGAAGAAGATACGTCGTTGGTTTTTCTTCGTACACGGAAGATGTGGCAAAATATTGGGTAACTGAATTTGGTACGTTCTTCTTCGTATTTCAAGGTATCGTCGTTAGCCAAAAATGAAACTTATCTATCAAAATTTCAACAAAATACAATATTGAATTCTATTATCAGTTTCTAGAACCGCTTATTCATTTTCACATCTCGCTTGTGTAATGATAAAGAGATATAATATCGTATATTCTAGTTTAATGTGTCGTATCCTCGACTTCTGGTACTGCTTATTCGCTTTGCATTTCAGTTATATCTGTTAAAAGACGTGTCAAATTTCTAGATTTGCATACAATATTTACGAATATAAACAACGTCCGTACGTCTGTATCTTATCTCGCGTATCTTACGTGAACATTTTTATCAAGCACAGCGTTGCATATATAAGTTGAAATATCCGTTATAAAAAAGATAAAATAGGATCATCTTTTCGGTCGTGCGAAGACAGCGTACTTATCTCATTGCAAATAAGCATCAGTTTCTCTTTCCAAAAGCATCGTTTCAACTTTCATTGAATCATTCGCAAGATTTAACCACGACGCGTTTTCTCTCGTTCGCCTCGTTTGACGCTGATTGTTACAAAGTGCTTGAGCGTTGGCGAATGAATAAAAGATAGAATATTCGAACTTATAAATCACAAGTTTCGTAGTCTAAAATTTATGTGATTTGGCTACTGAAACTTTTAAAATTCTGCTATTGCGTTATAAATTTGAAGAAGCAAACTTGAAGGAACCTCTGTCTATGACAGTGGTTCCCATAGGGTGCGCCGCCGCCGCCGCTAGTCTAAGTACATATCTACGATCTTTCAGTATTTTTAATTGTATTACACATCTCTAATTTACTCCAATCTTGATACATATAAATACCTCTTTCGAGTAAGTTTTAGAATCTATAAACAAAGTGGATCAAAATATTTATACATTTTCTAAGGTACGTTGTGATTAAAGAAAGTTTGAGAACCACTGATAAGAAAAGAAATACTGAATTAAATAATATATAACTAAATTAGAAACTTAATAAAAACTATCTCAATATTACAAACTACAAAATTAATATTATGCATTTGAATGTATAAGAGAATCCTATCGTGAAGCTTACGTTGTTGTATGTGTGAATTTTTGATATCGAATTAATAAATTTGTTGTTCCATAAAAATGTTAATTTTAAAAAATATTACTCTGTGATATACAACGTTAAACAAATATTTCTTTAGGCATAAGTGCCTGATAAATGGAATAATCCTTAGCGAAATCAATAAAATTAGTAATCAAATAGCTTTACGCTGATAAACAGAGCTGGACAATTCTATTTAAATAACAGTTTTATTTAATAGTTGATCTTTTATATTTTTTCTAAAAGCTTTATTAATTAGTTATGAAGCTTCGCCATTTTTCTGTTTCGTTGTTACGTTATAGGTTATAACCATAATACTTTAATTTAATATTTATTTAATTTACGCTTTTTAATATTTCACTCTTTATCTAGTTTTCTATACCGTTTCATCAGGGATATAGTATATAGTACGAAAGAAAATTATATTTTATTTGTAAAGGAAATAAAAATGCAATTATTTGTACAAAAGACATTTGATAAAGTTTAACATATAATGTATGTTTTAAAATTTTACAGAACAAGCACATACCCATATCCAATTCTTCAAAAATTGATAAGAAGACTCAGCAAAACCGTTGTGCAATTTGTTAGACTACTCGTTACATCAGATTTCGATCGATCGCTTCAATCGTTTCGAGGATTACGGTTGATCGATATATTGTCACTTACAATTAGTTTTCAAATAATCGCAGTCTCGTGCAAGTTTCTTTGAAGTTCAACTCGTTCATTAAACTTCAAATCATATTTTTTCGATTAGTAATTTTATTATCAGATATATTTCATTATACATTTACAATCTTCGATAAACTTTTACAAATGCAATAAGGTTGACAATACCGAGTTTGCGGATAATTCGAGTTTGTTTTTCTCTACGCTTCTACTCGATACACCATATACACTTACAAAGTACGTATTCGATTAATAAAAACTTTTCTTATAATAGAGCTTCGGGAACGTAGTGATTGTTCGACGTTGCTTTCCCATTCTGCTTTTTTACTTTGAATTCGATAGAGCCATATTACGGGTTTCTTATTTTTAATTTTAAGTATCTGACACGTTAGAAACGTGGAACTTACCTACACGCTCGATCGCCTAAGGGAATGTAGTACCAGATCGACAAATATCATAAGTAATATGATAATAATTATTAGACTTCTTGTGGAAAAAATTGTCTCAGCTTCCGTTATTCGATATGCCAATTTTCGATACGAAATTTGTATACAAACATGTATACATTTTTTAACGTTACGATAAATCAATATGTAAGAAAAAACAATTACTTTTTAAAGCAAATTAGTTAAGAAAAAAATGTGCACATAACACAAAGTATTTCTAATGAACGGTGATAAAAAATATATATCATACACAACCATCTAAACACAACAAAATTCGTCACATTCGAAGATCACTGAATATCAATGAGATATTAGATTATTCACCTCAATTTCGCGTCTACTTTCTGCCACTTTATATATATTTATGTCTATGGTTTGCAATGACAAGAAACATATGACGCGTCGAGAATTATATTCAAAATGACTGAATTATACCAAGCTGAGCATAATTAATGATTTCTTTTTTATCATACTTTAGGAGCATTGACTGCTCCTTATCATATCACGTTAGGTCTATCGTGGATGAAGAATGTGTTTATTGTACAAATGTTCAGCAAAAATGCATGTTTTACGAATACGATTAACAAGTGATAAAAATATTAAATCAGTACGCAAAGGTAGAAATTTATTTTTATACCCTTACTTCTGCACTGTAGGATTGAAAACAAGCATTAGTACAACTTCTTCGCCTGTGCTTCTTTGTTGTCTCTGCAAACAAAAAGATAATTTAAGTTCGATAAACTATGGCTACATCATCTATATAAGACAAAGTAAATATTTAAAATAAAGCAAATATTTACCGGTACATGCTGTATGCTAGTAAAATGATCATCTGAACTGCCACAAAAAGTAAGAACATCGTTGTTGTTAAACAGCTCGTTGTCGGACAATCTGTTACACCATTGTTTACTTTAGTGCTTATTTGAGTAATATCTCTTTTTAATGTATTAAGTCCATCTCGCATTTCCGAAATAAGTGAATGATAATCATATCCCATCGGCTGCACCTATATAATATTCATTTTTAGTTGAAAATATTAATGGAAAAATAACAAAATTAAATGTCAATAAACACCTGAGCGGTAGGACTTCGAGCCTGATTATTAAGAATAAGATCAGTCTTGGAATGCACCTCATTTATATAGGATTCTATTTGTTTTGCTGTACTTATTATATTTTTTTGATTATTTAAAACAGTATCGACTTCTTGTCGGCGAATTGTATCAATAAGCTGTATTTGTCCTGGTTGGCCTCCCACTTGCACACCTACTTATTTTATAGTTGCTAAATTTCCTATTTACATTTATGTTTAATTATCGATGATTCAATAAGACCTTACCACCAACTTGAAGTTGGGATATTAAACTTAAAGATCGCTCTTGTCTACCAACTATTTCGTCGAGTTTCCTATTAAGTTCGCGCAGCGCATCGAACATTTGACTTTGACCAGAGAAAATTTGTCGCAATTCTCTTTGATTATCAGTTTCAAAATATTCTACAAATTCCTCTTTCTCACGATGTTCGTTTGGATGATCTCTGTTGAATTAAATTATTTTATGAAAATACACCTTATACTTGAAATATGCTTGTGTAATGTTCTTTACCTCCTATACTCTTCTTTCTGTTGTTCCAATTTTTTCTGGTAATCCATATACTCTTGACTAAGCTTTTGTTGGTCAAGCTCAAGAGATACTTTATGTTCTTCAGTCCTCATCTGACCAGTAAGAAATAGAGAATGTGTTAAGAAATGTGAAACATCATGGTCATCGGCCAAACCACCTTAAATGAAACATTATAGAAAATTGTAATTATATTGAGATAAAGATTAACTTGATATTCTTCTTATAATAAGTACCAGTAGCAGCAGAGACCCCAAAGTACCCTCCTTTTGGTAGAACAACATTTTCAACTCGGAAACATATTTCGTAATCTTGTTCATTGTTTGTCATACCATTATGGAATAGCACCTTTAATTAAACATTAAAAATTATATGACAAGTACAATAGCAAATAAGAATATATATATATATATATATAAATTTATAAATACACTTACTGTTAGAATGTTCTCATAATATTCAATTTTTGCTCTTGTAGCAAATGGCTTATTACGAAAATCTCTTAAGCAACCAGCAGATAGCTGTGTTGTACCATCGCTATATTAAAATCAAGGTAAAGAATCATTCATTGAAAATATTAATTAACACTAATAACACTAAAAAATATAATAAGAAATGTAATTCACTTAGTATGATCAAAGCTTTCTGTGCCATCATTGAGGACTGCCATGATGTAAGGGTTGTTGTGTTTATTGTCATTGTCAAAGGAGTCAAAGAAAATTCCAAGACCTTTCCATTGATCAGAACTGCCAAAGACAGTGCCATTATAAGCACCCTTTTCAGCAGTGTACCAAAAGGCTAAACCATCAGCTCCAATTCTTCCCCTTCCTGTTATTCTGAATATTAATTCAACTTCCCACCAATTAAAGGTAACAGGCTGCTTCACCCATATCGCACCTGAATATTATTTTAAATTCAAATATCATACCACTTTTTATTAATATAAAAGGATTATATTATGTTAACTTCTATTGCCCATATGCCTGATATAATAATAATGGATGTCATATAATAACTACCAAGTGGCAGTTTAAAATATCTTTATTTACACTAAGAAATAATCTTTATTATGATTTAAGAAAATTAAAAGTAGAAGTTAATAAAATCAATTTTTTACATACCTTTCTGGCTTCTCAACGATGGAGCAACTCTAACGTTTTCTGCGCTGGCAATTGCATCTGAAATAAAGATAATATTTGTTGTAAATGATAGAACAACAAAAAATTACTTATAAAACAATATATGATGTACCATAAGTTCATAGATATGATAATAAACTTCTATATATCATAACATTGAATTATAAAATTGAATTCCTATGTATGAAAACAGATTTCGAACGATTAGCTGTGTTTAAATGTTTAGAATAAACTAAATTTGCATTTCAAGTGTAAATAACAACATGTACATGTGTTGTGATTGTTGAAATTTCATCAAATTTTACCAAGTAAATATCATCATTTTAATGCATAAATTCATTCAAGAGTATGAAATTCAATTAAAATTGGAATTTCTAAACAAAATAATAGTGCTTTCCATTTAAATAATCAAAAAGCCGACTATAAGAAAAGAACATACGGCAGTATTTTATAACACGCGTAATTGGTTAGGTTGATACTTTACTTACTTCCTCCGTATTCCCAAAAAGGCACGCTCCCATCTTTTTGTGCGAGATACGGTGGCTTAAATGAGTATTTATATTCGAATTTTCGATGGGGTGTCTCACCGAGAACCGCATAAATTACACAAAATACATGAAAAATTAAAAGCCACCTCACCTCGGCGGCCATCTTCATTTCGACTGTTGAATCGAAAGTAGATTGACCGTAGTCGACTCTGCAACCGGTTAAAACGATTGGTAGTATTCTATAAATTCTTCTTTTGATTGGTGTATTACCAATGACGTGTCAATTTTGTAGCCATATTTCGAAGATTTCACCCTCCACCACTGTTGTATTATTTTACTGGTATTGTAACTTTTTATTTTCTTATGATATTCGACTTGGTAAAAGGATCACATAGAAGTTTATTAGTTTCTTACCATGAGCCTTATGTACTGAATTTATGTTTCTCTGTTTTTTGAGGACGTGTCAGAGAGAAACATGGCGTTATAATGAATCAAGTGTCCAGTAGATTTAACAACGAATAAAGAATTTATCAATAAACGTCATATCTAGAATTCCATTTAGAATTCTATGAATGCAGCTTTTGCAGAGTAAATAGTTTTAAAAATTATTGATAAAACTCTGTGACGATATATAATTCAACTATAGATACTTTAGACAGTACAAAATAGCATATACATTGAGGAATTCTTTACTAAACGTGTTAAGTACATATATATTTTTAGTATTCTTATTGCGCATATTTAATTATGTAAAAATAAAAACTGTTATTTCATTATTGCTGATAAAGTGAAAGTTTCGAAATCGCTGATGTATCACTGATAAAATTTGCTTATCCTTGTATTCGATCATACATATCTTTAAATTTTACAAACTTCAATGTGTACAATACCAGAGAGAAAATATAATCCCTACAAATATTAACAAGCTTGTTTAAAATATGTATGTAAATAGTTCATGCAGACGCAAATATATAATTTACAAATCGTCCGAATATGTTGGAGTATGTGTAAATATATAAAAAGCTAAAGCATATTAATATTTCATATAATTATTTTATTGTTTCTATTTTCTGTTTAAGCAAAAAAGTCGATACAATATATGATACGATATGATACAAAAATCATCTGTTTATGTATCTTTTAATATGTACATATCTATTTTTTTTCATATAGAGAATGATTGCAAATACAAAGCCAAATACATACATTTTCTCAGCTGATTTCAGAACGCAGCTGTTACAAGTTATTCGATGTGTAATCTCTGATAGTGAACGTCCTCTTTTCCATATATTCGTCTCCAATGGAAATACGTTCAAGATGGCGTCGCTCATTGACAACTATGAGCAACAATACGCCGTTTTGACAGCTGACATTACTGCAAAAATTGGTAGAATAAGAACACAAAGCGGCAGTAAGTACGATCAAAACAGAATCATTGTGGTCCTCTTATTGTGGAGCACAAATCGTTGTTTTTAAAGTGAACGCTGTCTATCCTCTGGCATTATTAAACAACAATAATCGATACACGTGACGTAATTTACAGATGAGAAAAGGCTGTCCATTCAAGATGTGGATAGGCAGATCGAAGAGGCTCAAGAACTGGTAAAATAAAATATTTATTTTGTCTTCTATTTTAAAATCATTCTAATACATCAAAGTTTCAATTTGCTAAAAATTTCCGAAAGTTTATATTTTCAGTTTTAGGGTTAGAGTGAAATTGATTTTTCATTTTTCTTTTGTATATGAAAATAAATAGAATGAAAGGATCATATATTTTAATGACAGTATTTAATCAAAGACTGAATAACTATATCAAGTTTTGATAGTTTCTGTTGTTCTTATATTTGACCTGTAGCTCGAGCAAATGGAATTGGAGGTTCGTGGGGTGAATGGTGCAGCACGTGATCGCTTGCGCGGTCGAGTAGAGAGTCATAGGGCAGAATTAAAACGATTGACACAAGAATTTCAATCAGCCAAAAAGGCAAAGGATGAAAGTATTGAAATAAGCAGAGAAGATTCATGGGAGAATAATATTACAGAGGACCAGAAAAAAAGATTATTAGATACCTCAGAACAAATAGACCGCACAGGTAGAACTTTACAGAATGGATATCGAATGGTATTAGAAACAGAAGAAATTGGTTCTCAAGTATTGAAGGAACTGCACGAGCAAAGAGAGACAATTCAAAAAGGAAGAGCAAGGGTAAGATATTAGTTTGATCTTATATGTATATATTATATAAATATACATACATATATATAAATTTTTGTCAAATATGAGTATTCGAACTGCTTTATTACTGTTAGAATGTTGTTATTAATACGATAATATAATTTATTTGTTCTAGTTACGAGACACGGATGCAGAGCTAGGTCGTGGTTCACGTTTACTCTCGGGAATGATGTTTAGAAGTCTTCAACAAAGAATTGTTCTAGCAGTAGTGGCATTAACGCTTATAATTGTTATTTGTATTGTCATGTACTATAGCTTTAAATCTAAAAGCTAAAGACGAAAGTAGAACGAACGTTTTGGTTGGGAGATATTGGTTCAGAAGCCATATTTAATATTCACTCAATTTCAGGTATTATGATTATTGAATACAATGTTTGTTAGGGGATTATTAAATTACACACGAAGGAATGTTATATATCATCCTTTCATTAATCTTTTCACTCATTTGGAGCATTTAGTATCATTATAATTTAAGCCTCCTATGCTCACTAGTGTTAATCACAGTTCCGTATGGATTCAATATATATTTAATGTTACCACACAAGAAGAAACGCTTAAATATGACAGAATTACGTCAAACAGTGAGAGAAAAGTTCTAATGTATTATTAATAATTATAAAAAGTTAATCTGTCCAGCGCCGTATGTGAACATTGTTCACAGGAACAAAATTTATTAAAATGTTCCCATGTATTTAGAATCATTTTGTAGTATGTTTTTAAGTTGTTCGGTTTTGCAATCTATTTATTACATTAATCTCAAGTTCGTTTTACACATTGCACATATACCCGTTCGCATTTTACGGTAATAAATGATTATTCGTTTTTAAATATCCTACTTTGTACTAGATCATAATTCAGAATTCATTTGACTATTGTTATCGATAAAAATATACATCTATAATGTACCGTTAAGTGTGTCATAAAGGCGGTAATAATTTGTATCAAAATACAGGAATAGGGAGACGAAGAAATCTGTAAATACACGCGACAAATATCGAAGGATGACTATAGTCAAGAGAAAACGAGACGCACCTAATAATAACACATTTTATTATAATGTTATCGATTATCTTAATAGCTTAAACGGTGCTTTTCTTCTGCTTTTTTTTTTGCGCCTCTATGTAATTGTGAAGAAAATGATATAATAAAGTATCGCGGGATAACAAATATTCGATGGCGGAAGTGATTTCTCTATGAATGCGACGCAAACGTGTCTCGATTTTTCACGTTGCTGTTCTCGATGCTAAAGAAAACAGAATCAAAGACAATGCTCAGTCTAATCAGTCCAAATGTCGATAGAGATCTTCTATCTGCGGTTTGAAGTAGTCTTTCAACTGAGGTCGTTTCATTTTCAATGTTGGTGTAAGAAGGCCATTTTGTACGGAGAACGGATCCGGATGTAAATAAATGTCTTTCACCTGATATGAACAGAAATGATAGTGTTGTATATAACTTTCAAACTGCGTCAATGATAGAAGTTACTTCGAAATTACTTCACTTTACAGTAAAATTTTTATCTTTTAAACGTTACGCGAGCGGTGCGTTTAAAGGTCTTGGATACTTTAGTCGAAAAATATTTTTAATCGTTACGTCGATAAAAAAGACCTTGCTTTTTTGTTTTCCTTTATGCGCGCAAACAAATGAAAGCAAATCAATTTTTTTAAGTAAAAATATTGGCAGATTTTTCCCACCTGTTCGAAAGATTTGAGACCGGCTTCTTTTCCCCACGAAAGCATGTCGTCCATGATCAACTGTTTGACTTGCGGATTAGCACATAATACGCTGAGTGTACCTGGTATTCCGTTCTCCACCGCCCAACATTTTACAACATCCACGTGTGGTATTACTATTCCTACAACGCAAGATTTTAGGGATTCCCCGTGGAGGAACACTTGATGAACATATTGACTGCGTAAATAAATATTCTCGATTTTCTCTGGAACTATGTACTCTCCTTGCGAAAGCTTGAAGGTGTGTTTCCTTCGATCGATTATTTTAAGTGTTCCGTTCTAGAAAGAAAGAATTGTATCAATTTGATTAATTCGAATCGAAAATATTAAAATAGTAATAAAAGTTCTATTTGTAACGAAAAATTAATTCGGACTTGCGTTGAACCAGATGTATCATAAGAAATATGTTTAATTATATCGTTTTCTCTTACAGGTAACCACATGCCAACGTCACCGGTATGGTGCCATCCGAATTCATCGATAACTTGAGCAGTTCTTTCGGGATCCTTGAAGTACCCTACGAAAACGTTGGTGCCTTTTACGCACACTTCGCCTTGATTCTTCTTCGCAAAGTATTCCATTTCCGGAACGTCCACCAATTTAATGCAGCAACAAGGGACTGGCGGACCTACATGTTCTGGCACATGATCGCCCTATAATAATAACGCATAAAGGTATATAAATTCAGATTCTCACTATTAGATATGGAAAACATTTTTAGCTAATTCTTTAATTGTATTTTTAATATTGTTTTTAAACTGATAATTCATTCGAGCGAATGCTTCGTAATTGCTTGAAACATTCGCTGCAAATATTGTTAAGCTACTGTGTAACGTGTTATGTAAATCGAATAAATCTGAAAATCAACATACGTACGAGAAATATGTAAATTTGGTGTTTTTTCTACGATTGCAACAATAAGTCTACCAGTTATCAGTTTAAACACTGAAGTAGAAATTATAAATTACGGATATCTTATCTGACTTATATATAATTTACATCGAACTGTTCGTTATATCGTTATATCGAAATGTCAGTTACGAGGCATAGTAAAACCATATTTTACACAAAACGGCTATTTGTCATCGCGACTTGAGCAATTATTTATTCTATGTCATCATTACACCGTGGCATTACACCGTAGTACGCCGAGTATTTTACAAATGTTCTCTTTTTAACGTAATTTAGACCATAATGACTTTGTACAAAATGATAGAATATTTTACAGTAATTGTAGACGCGTATGCATACATATATTTACACGGTCGATCGTGATGATTTACCAAATGACGTGATTTACCACGTGCTTTGGCGCGTGGTCGCAACATTTTTTTCTCGCCGGTCTGCCCGACAAGAATATACCTATGCCCGCGTATAAATAATAGCTGGTTTCGTCTAGCCACGTATAATACATCGATACCTGTAAATATGCCAAGAATAGTGACCACGCGTGTCACTTGATCGTTATTCGGTTGAACTCGATCGAAATCGAATGATCGCATTACGCGTTCACCATTGTTTCTCGATTTGTTTCTATTTAGAGGCTATCGATTCCAACGAAGAGAAAAAAATCAGTTTTAACAAGCGAATTTTCCATCAAAATTAAATTATTATTCATTATTCGCAAATCAAACGCTGGAAGAATCCTTTGCGTAAACATCGTATTTTAAATTGACGATAACTTTCGGATAATTTATTTTTTTAACACAAAATGGCTTGCTTTTCTAGCTGGCTGAAATCTGTAACCCGTGATTTATAAGGTCAGCGAGTGTACGAGCGATTTATTTACGGAGCATTTATTGACCGGCTCTTTCGCCGGAGAGATACGGCTATGTATCCGTTTCGAGTTGAAACGTCTGTTAACGTATCCCGTTTATTCCCCTCGTTGCATTCCATTCACTACACGTATATGTATAGCATTACTCGAGTAAGAAACGGTTAAACGACAAACGTACTTCGAGGTAATTGCATGTCTTTGATTCAACGTTGACACGTTCAGCTATGTGCAACGCGTGAAATTGGAAGGTGGAGAACTAATTACATATCGTTTAAAGAGGTTTCCGATTTAACAAATTAATACTTTTCACGATAAAACAGATCGTAGATTCAAATAATGGTATTATAAAAAATTACTGGCGTTAAAATTAACATCTTGTTAACTGTTAGTCTCGATTATCTTGTTTACGTCGAGTCAACTGATACATTTATCTAAATTTCTGTTTCACGTTCCGCGAGCTATCCAAGTAATTAACTAATTAATCTCTTGTTAGAACGAAACATAGAAATTAATCGTTTCTTTAGCGGGTGTTAAGCAGGTGTAAGTATCTAGTACCATTAACACGGATCAATGATCGATTGCTTAACGCGCGAATTAATCAAGTAAAAAAAATATGAAAAACGTAAAGTGAAATTTGTGCGATACGCTTAAGGACGTATAAACATCTACAGCCCAGTCATTAGCTCTTGAACCATTCTAACCTGAACAGTAAGAGTGATCGGTGCACCGCACTCGGTCTGACCATATCCCTCGACGACTATACAGCCGAGAGCGCATCTGGTGAAGGTGAGAACGTTGCCCGCTAACGGGGCAGATCCAACGACCATCAGCCTCAATCTGCCTCCTGTCGATTCCCTGATCTTCGCGAAGGCCAGCTTGTCCCACACGCTGTTGTTCCTGATGATCCCTTTCTTGATCTCTGCCTCCTTCGCCCGCATACCCAGGCTAAATACCAGCCTCTTCAAGCACGAACTCTGAAGTTCAGTTTGGACCTGCAAAATGCCGATTGGTGACTATGCCTGCTATATTTAACGTGGTTGATCGAGCGATCCAGCTCGGTGGTGGACTGTTTTCGCGAAGAACACTGGCAACCGGCGGGTGAACGAATTACAATAGAGCTCCATTTATATACCCGAAAAGAAATTTTAGATGACGCTCGATCGACACGTTCTTCGAGTGAAACGAGATCTCTCGCTTTTCCATGTCGGAACAGTCAAGCATAGAAATCGTCTTGACAGCTCTGAAATTCGAGGAACTTCTTCGAAACGTTAGAGATGGAGAATCGATCTTTTTGATGTTTCTGTACTATTAAGACAGACTTGTTTACCAGGGAGTTCAATTTCTGGCTTGTACGGTTGTTACGGTTTATTCCAAACCTACTTTCGAAATATTTATTTTTGAATCTTAACTGTGCGTGAGTGGACGATTTCCTTGAAGAAAAGCTGTTTACTGGCATCGATGAGTTACGTGATCGCGCGATGATACACCTTGAGAATGCTCGTTTGGGTAGTTTGTCAGTTTTGTGTAATTGGAGATTTATGGAGTATAGGAGCTTTATATAGATTTTACATCTGTGTTTCCGTTCTATATGATTAACGCAATAATTCGAATAATATTCTAATAAATAAATAAAATTTGATTAATATAATATCAAATAATCAACATATTTTCTATTCAACTGTCATCGTCGTTCTTTAGAATCAGAGGAAAACATCGAGCCTATGTTAGTCGATAAAGTGGACTTTCAAGTGTTGCATTAATTTACGGCTCTAAGTAAAGTCATGCCATCTGGCTATTTTTGCGAATATATTCACGCGTACCACATTCAAGAACAGAATAGAGTTATGCGTTTTTGCATGGATTATTTGCTACGAACGTAGTAATCTTTATTATCTCGAAAGCAGTAATCTTTATACTAGATATTAAAATTATCTCGTTCAAAGATAAATAGGAAAATTGCGATGTCTTTATAAATTCTCGTTAACACGCTGTATCGCTATGTCAACTGTCAAGTCTGGTATTAATCGCAGCGGTAGCGGATTTTTGCTGAATCTAATATCCGAGAAATTTTCTGCCAAATTTTTTATCCATTCTTGCTCCAATTATCATTATATTTCAATTTCATGGAACTTGTGAAACGACAGAAAACATGTATACATATTCATTCACATCACCAATTTGATACGTAGATTTATTACGAAAGCATAAAATGCACGAATTCCATTCATTCGAGAAATCAGGGTCACGGTAGAAGATGGAACTGCCTCTCCACCTGTTTCGTCGTGCTATCCCTGTCATCCTCGATCCGGTTCTGCCAGTACTGTCTCAAAATGTATTACGTAACATTGACCTTAATAAAATGCGACATATATTCTTACGTATGCACTTCGTGTCGATGTACTATCGTGAAAATATTTTCGTTTTTAAAGTGCAAAAATTTTCCTAGAAAAATATATATGGAATTAAAATGTATAATCGATCGATTATATTCTTGTGTCATCGGAACTCTTAATTTCATTTGTAATAGCAACGAGACGAATAGGATCTTATGCCGCGTAATTTGTTTTCAAAAAGACTTGTAACGTTTGGAAGTGAACGAAGGTAATAAATCTTTGTTAACAGCGTTTAAGTTTCCATAAATCATCGAAAGCTAAACTTTAAAAAAATAAGCTTACCATTAAATAAGAATCGCTTAACACATATACTTAACGAAAAATCACACGGTATTTATTCGGTAATATATTATCTGCTGATTCATACGTTTCTCATAAGTCTCTTGATCCTCGTAGACTTATACTCGATAGACCAAGAACCATACATTTACAACTAAAAGAGTATTTTCTTTCAAAGAATATGTAAAACGAAACTTGCTAATCCTCTTTGAGTAATCAGAAGCTAAAAGGATATCCGTAAATCGTTCAAGTAGTTGCAAACGGAATATAAATCGATGTATTTTTTAACAAAAAATTTTCCTAGACCTCGAATAGCTACGATAACAGTCGTCAAATATATGTATATTCTAAATTTCCTAAAACGCAGCTTCTTTTCGCAAGGATTTAAGATACTCGTAAAACGAGTACATTTTCTCGCGACATGGAATACGTTAATCGTCCATCGATCTGAAAATAGACAAGGAAAGAGGGTTTATTATTTCGGCCGTGAGCAGAGATACGTACACGTAGAAGACATTCGCGCGAAACAAACACATCTGGATAATTTCGCTAATGCAACTGTCCATCAAACTCGAATGTAGCCGAGGCGACTCGTGATATTCGTCAAACTATTTTTAGCCACCGGTACAAGGGGAAATTCATTAAGCGTTTCACAAGATGACCGATCTTGTCTGCCGATAAATTGTCCGGGAATAAATTACTTAGCGCGTATTCTTGCACTCCGACACCTTCGTCAAGGGTAAAAATATCACTTCACTCGTAAATCGCTACACGTTGGAGACGAACGAGTCACGAATTCCACGGCTTCCGTGGGACGCGATTTCCTACGCCCTACGGGTTATCCGTCCTTGCATCTCGATGAGCATACTCTAAAATATCTTTTTCGATTCTCCGGTAACTTTGATCGCCAAGAATACCACTTGAACACTCGCCACTGCCACCCAAATGGTAAACACGGAATAGAAATTTTCTAAACACATCCGCGTCATGTATTTTGTTTAGATAATTATATTTGCGGCGAGCGGAACTTTTCGTTTAGTGCTATTTTCGACCAAGTGCGTGGAAAAGTGTTTTACGAACGTTTGGAAAAGAAATATCAGAAGGGAGGCACGAGGTTTCGTGGTAAGTAGCGATAAACGTAAATTAATCTCTTCTTCGAAAAGTTACACCTGTCTCAAGATATTTTAAGTTATAAGTTACTAAATCACTGTTTTATTTGCGTAATTGTTTTTACTTGTTTGATTTATGAATATAATTACGAACGCGAAGCGCAAGTGCGCGTTTTTCACTAACCATCTAAATATTGGTTATTTCGAAAATCGACTACCACTTCAACAACACCACCGGTAATTACCGTGCTGGTTTCGTGGCAAATTACGCGAACAAAACCAGAAACAATGGATTCGGTGTATATTTACCAGCGTCAGGTGGTAGCAGAATAAGTTGGGAACAAGGAGGTACGAGATGATTGGGAAATCGGTGAATTTCATAAGTGGTTGTACTCACCTTGTCGTACATTCGATTCAAGAGTCTCGGCACCGCTGGCATCACGGTAGGCCTCAAGGCTTTCATATCCTCGGGCAACCTTTTGATGTCACCGCTGTAGAAACCCACGGACGCGCCCACCATGTACATGCCGTTCTCGCAGCACCGTTCCAACATGTGTGCCAGGGGCAAAAAGCTGATCATCGTATCCTTGTACGAGGGCCTGTGCTCGCCTAATTGTATCAAAACCGCGCTTATACTCGCCATCACGTTCTGATGCGTCAACATCACGCCTTTCGGATTCCCCGTGGTCCCGGACGTGTAGCATATGGTGCACAGATCCGTCGTCTTGGGCGGAACTTCCGGATGATTCTTTTGGGCGCCGATACGTTCCACTTCCTCGAACTTGAACAACTCGACGCCGCGGTTTTTCGCCCTCTGGTTCGTCGCTTGTCTCGTCTCTTTTATCACCACCATTTTCCTTAGACATCTGGAACGAAAGACGATTATCCGATCGGTCGAGTCCAGTCAGGGGATAAGCAAGATTCGGCTTTGTTTGCACGAACTTCTGGATGTACTTTATATCGATCGTGAAAATCTAGTCGTAGCTATTCTTTATACGTTACTCGAAATTACTTTAAATCGAAATTGCAGTAAAAAGTCACGTTAGTTTACCGTGCCAAGATGTCTCAGGACATTGCACGGAAACGTTTAAATTTGTTTGCAATTCCACGCGAGATTTGTAAATCGTGTCGCGCGTCGATGTTGTAAAAAATGCGTTTATATCGATTCGTGGCATACTGCCACTGCAACAATCCAACTATCACGCTCTCGAGTGATCGGAATTGTAACTTGTATCGCTGTCTGGTCGAAAACACGTTTCTTCGATTCTTTTAACGTAAGAGGCGTTACGTTCGATAAAATTATACTTCTCAAACGAATTCCGACAAAAGGCACGTACCTGGGCGCCTTGTCGAGCAGCAAATTGCACTTGCTGTCATTTTCGCAAACGACTAAATTGATCTCAGCCTGGTTAATGATAAAGGCACAGGCATCAGGGCCCAGCGTGTCGTACAAAGGCACTACTGCCAACGAGTACGTGTAGCAAGCCTGCTCGGCGAGGATCCATTCCGGACAGTTCTGACTGTAGAGACCCACGAGCGCGTGCGATCCTGGCATCAGCCCCAAAGACACTAAGCCAGAACCGAAATTCTTCGCCCTGAGCAGGGTCTCGTTGTAATGTAGCCACTGGTATGGTTTGTTTGGTCCATCCCGCCAGCCAAGACAGGGTCCGTTGTCTGTGTGTCAAGAAGACCAGCTAACGAATAATAACCACGTACGTCCGGAAGAGGTCACGCGTATGTACGAAAATGAGAATTTGTCAAGTCGCGCGTCTATCGAAATTGTAGTCCCGTGTGACAGGATAGACGCGAGAACGAGACCATTCGCGTGTTAACGATTCGCAAACCAAGCTGGGATGAGTGCAAACTTACTGGACTCCTTGGCGCCTTTGCGGAAACCATCGTACAGAGTCCTTGTATCCTCGTACAAGAAGCTCACGAACTTTCCCTCCTTGCTGTCCTTATAAAACCTCGACACTTTGATCAGGTCAGTACCCTGCAAAACACACACGTTTGCGCACGTGAAATCCGACGAATGTTTTTCATCGTTATATAACGGAATGCCAAGTGCAAATCTAAGAATATCGGACACGTCGTGCGACGGGGATATTGTATGGCACGTAGACGCAATGGGGTGGTACGTCCAAGTATCGATCCGCCCTCGAGATCACGAAACCCCTACAATGGAAAGCGACCGTCGCTCGAGCTTCGTTTTTCTGCTTTTTCTTCCACCATTCTTCTACCGCCTTTGCGACGATTCAACGTCGCCAAGTCGCTTGTGCAACAAGTCTGCCCACCTACACACGCGCGTGCTTCGACATCGGACAGGCTGGCTCGTGGATTTCATCAGAACCTTCTATGGTCTAATGCGTATCGACCATTTGTTGTGGGGATAAACCAGGAGAAACGGTTTTGCATCGCGGTTATCTGTTCACGATTTTCTAAGATCTAACTTAGCATGCCGTCAGGTGGTCCCGGAGATGGCGAAGAACGAAAGTTAATGGGACGGTTTGAACAGGGAACCGATCGAATCGGAGAACTAAGAAAACACTCCACCTTGACTGTGTCGGACTGATCGCTGATGTCGATCGGTGGTCGAAGAGGCGGAGGGGAGAAACAACTGGACGTCATAATCTCGAGACGATCGATGAACGCTGCACGAGCGGCCACGGGCCGACGTCCTGCTCCTTTTCAGCTGAAGATCTTGCCCGGGATACGCACGGTCACTTGAAACGAGACGAGGGCCCGTACCGGCCACGGAATCGACACCACCTCTTCAATGTCGGAGCTCACCTCTCAATCACTTTGCTTGTCAGAAGTGCTACTGCTGCTGCTGCTCCACCGAGAGGAGCGGCTGCTATCAGTAGCTCGCACATAAGACTAGCTGCTCATCTCTCTACGACGATCTTCGACTATATTTAAATATAGTGGACCGCTGGTGGAGCGAGCGTCGTCCTCAACAGCCACCGAACTTGTTGGATGATCGCCAGCGAAAAAATCGATCAACCCATCGGACTTTAACGTCGAACGAGCTGGCTGAAAGCGCTCGTTAAAGATTCTTCCGTGAACGACGACAGCCCCTTTTTCAACCACCACTGAGAGAGTCATCATACTCGCGATTAATGTAAGCGTTCCAGTCGGTGATAGCGATTTAAGAAGAGTCAATATCGATCAAACGTTAGACGTTAAGTGTGGTTTGATCTTCCTGCATCTGCGTTTTCCGACGAGTCGTTTGCGTTGGTGCTTCCGGCGCTCTGCAGAGGCTAAGATTGATTTACGACGAACCGAATTGAATTACGATTTATACAGACTAAATATAATGATCGAAAATCGATCAAATTTTTATCAAAGGTGTATCAAAGGTAATATGATATTTCAAATATCATTGATCGTCTAAGAGCACCCTAAAAGATCGAGGTGAGACGTGCAGACGTTCTTGGAGATGATGTTGGTGATTTCTTAGTGTTTGCTTTTAAAAATAAATTTAACAGTTATAAATTAGACGGTTATTATGACGACGATACGATGATAACATCGTGCCATCCTTCTACGTTGTGGATCTATTGCCTAAGCTATCTTTCCGAGGCCTATCGCTTCAACCGATACATACTTTGAAATCTTTCCAAAATCAACGTTGAATATAGAAAGGAATATAAGGTATCTTGTTTCTCACAACAGTGATCTTAGTATAAATATAGTTTGAATTTCCTAATTAATCAAAAAGCCCCATTGTGAAAATTAACTCAAGGAATATGTCATATAATTGAAGTTTGGACCGACTTGCACACCACTATGATTCATAGCGCACCATCGAACTCTCGGACTAGCCTGGAGGTCGAGTGGCAGTCTGTCGATGATAAGGACATTCCAGCAGCAATTTCGAATCCCTCCTTCCCATTGGCAGTTATTTAAAAGCCGTCCTTCAACCTCACCCACCGGCCAAGGATTCGTTGGCAGTTGGATGCCAAATCCGATCGACTTCGGTTCGAAATCATCCAATTTTTCACTCTTTCGCGTCGATTTAAAATCCCTGAAACCATCACCAAACCGTCCAGTGCTCTTCGCCATGAACCCTTCTCAATATATCTTCTTACTCTTCGTTGGAACTTTCTGTGTCTATGGATTGTGGAAAACCAGTTCTCTTTCCTGGCGATCCTCCACGGTACACGCGAAAGCGTCGATTCAGTTCGACCTCTCCATTCCATCATCTTCTCCATCCGTTTTCCGTCGATTCTCTAACAAAACAAACAGAAAAACCATCGGCAAAAGTCATAAAAAGTATCGCGGAGTCGTATCGAAATACATGCTAGAGCTGTACCACCGCAGATCAGATGTGGACATAGTTCGAGCGTTAGAACCGATCCATGTGTCAGGCCCGACCAACGAAGGAGCCAGGATCCTGGTATTCTCGATACCTCCGATCGACCCAGACGAAGCTCTAGAGGTAGCAGAGTTGCTTGGCGTTGTTGGATCCATTCTCAGAGTGCGTTTAGATCACACGGACGCTTTTGGAAGCTGCAAATCGAGGAGAGACGATAGTTGGAGGGCTTTCAATGTTACTTCTGCAGTGGCTGCAAGGAGTGGTAGTGCTGTCAGATTCCGAGTATACGGCAGAGTTGGTTATCATCCTTGCGGAGACGGCCCAATCTTGTTATTGAGCTACGCCAAAGTGAGGAAGAGGCGATTAAGGCGTTCCATTCAAGAAGAAGAAACGGACGAAGACGACGGTCCCCGAAGAAGACGTAAGAATTCCTGCAGACGACGATCTCTTTACGTAGACTTTGCACTGATCGCGTACGACGAATGGGTCGTTGCTCCACCCGGGTACGAAGCCTATCAGTGCTCTGGGAAGTGTTTTTACCCGTTCGGCGATCATCTTAGCCCCACGAAGCATGCGATCGTGCAGACGTTGGTACACGGTGCTCTCCAGGCTATCGAGGGCGGCAGCAAACCTGTTGGCAGAGCTTGCTGCGTACCAACGAGACTAGCGCCTACCAGTCTGCTTTATCTGGATGCCAGTGGAACTTTAACTTATCAGTACGGCTACGAAGACATGGTTGTTGCCGAGTGTGGCTGTCGTTAAAGTGTTCAAAATATAGGTTTAAAATTAGGCAATTGAGTAAGGAGAAAATGAATTTTTATGAAAATTAAGATAGGTTCTTAAAGATCGAAAAAAAAAGACATGTTTTAATCCTTATATTTCAATCAATTTATTCCAACGATTTACTTTGCGTTTCTTTATGCAAGATCAGCTTCTATATCTTTTATCTCATATTCCGACAAATAAATGAAAATTTCTCCATTTAATTTAGAAAATGTATAAACTTTTTGATTTCCATTTCTCTTCAGTACATTCTATAAATCCTAGATCTGCCTTCTTCCACCTCTTCCTATATATATCATAAAATATAATATCTTTCAACATACGATATTCTCTGAACTAGCAATATCTGAATAAAAATATTCCTTGTATAAAACATGCATTACATTAAGTTTCATAAATTATAAATTCATTAAAAAATAAGTAACTCGATATACTTTTAACTCTCTACAATGTATTAGATTTCTTCGCTTGTTAATATCGATTTTGAAATAATATTTTGTGTACTACTCATAGATATTTTGAATAAAATTGATGAGAATCGTTATAGCTTCTACGCTTGGCGTATCATTGAAATATGCAAAGCACGTATGTAAAAGGCGATGAAATAATTCAATTATTAAGGGTCATTCAACCATAAAAAATTGAATCAAAATGGGTCGCAAAACAAATAGCGTTGATAAAAGTGGAACGAGTTCGAGCAATTTTCATCGGAATAAAATTTCCTTTTCCCCGCAAATCGTAAATGTACCGAGTACATAAATTATATAAATTATAACAAAATAGAAAAAATGTAATTACAAAATACAAAATTACAACAAAAATATACCTATACAGTTCCTTTTCGTGCAGCACGCGCGATTCCCTTTCCTCGACGCAGTGCACGAGACACGATTGGAAGAAGAAGAAAGTAACATCTTCGATAAAAACTGTCTTCGTAAATTCTATAAAGTTCTATGTCAAACCCGAACAGTCTTTATCGATTAACTGAACACCATTGAGCACATCTCGTTATTCTTTCTGTTCAACAGATAAGACCTCCCAGGATTATGCAACCTCATCCTCCTGGTTTTTCTCAATTTGTGTCTACTTCCAGCTACTCTTTCAACCTTATATACCTGATACTTCATCACGTTCTCTGGTTGGCTAAGTCTCATGCACAGAGATACCGGTCCGGAAAAGTCTACGTCGGTGGCCAACTCCAATTTCGGTTCCATCGACATAGAGAACTCGGCCATGCTCTGCACAAAGTCGGAACGCACTTTCGTTCCTCCCTGGATCATAATTCCAGCCTTCAGATCCACCAGCGACTGAGCGCTTCTGGACCATAGGCTCAGTTGAATTTGTCCAGCTAAATCGAAGCTAACCGCACCTTGGACGTCGACTTCGGCTACGATTCCCGAGGCCAGTGGAATGTATTCGTTGTAGTTATGGAGAGCAGCTAAGGCCTGGAAGGCTGGAGTTCGTTCGGACGCTGACCCAGACCAGATGTGACTCATAAGTTCCCCTTGGCCAGAGAAGAAGACGAATGGCCTGATACCAACACCTAGGAAATCGAGCTCCATTCCTGCAGTAGCTGGTTCGACATCCTGAATGTCATTTTCCTGGCTGGAAGTCGAAACGAAGCTTCCTAGGCCTCCCGCGAACAGGCCAAGAGAGAACAGCGCCTCTTCGTGCTCTTCAACTTGGAGAACTACGTCGACTATTCCACGCTTCATCAAACCTGACTGAATCTCTTGAATAGTTATCAACGATCCATTACTATCTATTGATTTTAGAAAGTTTCTCGTAAACGCTGTGCTAAGACCTTTCTGGGAATACACGTTGTAATTAACGATATCCTTTCCACATGTGCTCAAAACTTCGTTCAGATCTTTAGCAAATCGAAGATCCTTATCAGAGAGTTGTTCCAATCGTTGACTGAGATACTTCCGAACCTCGTAATCACGATCTGTGTTTGCTAAATACTCCACCAAGTGTCTGATATCTTCCTTCGATGGATTCGTTTCAAGAATAATATCCAAGGCTATAGTCCTAGAGCTACTGTCTCTCTTTGGCCCACCTATTTCGTAAAAGACTCGTTTGGCTACCTTTTTTACTTCAGGAGTCAGCGAATCTCTGGGTAGCGCTGACAGGCCCTTCCAAGCAGCGACATTGAGTGCTTTATTCTCATTCGTTGCAAATTTTAATAATGTCGGGATCGCAGTCTTGGTTCTTAAATTTCTTAGAGCTCTGAGGAATTTCAACTTGCACTCTTCCCCCGTGCAAGTATCGATACCGATTTCCAAACTGACTCTTGCTTTCTCGATGCTAGCTGGACACTCTAAATGACGTGCCATCGCTGCTGCGGTTAAAGCTATCGTTTCTGACACTTTGTCGTTCGGATTGGTTTCTTCCGATCGTCTCAGAATATTTTTGGCGATATCTGCATTCGGCGTGGGAGACAGAGACAGAGCCCAAAGATATCTTTCAGTCTCGTTTTCTATTTCGTCTTGTCGAAGAATTTTCATGGCTGCTTGATGTCCTGCTATGGTCGAGGCGGCGCCAAAGATATCTAATAGTTGAGGTTTTATTTGACGATATCGTGGACTTTTTAGGAGCTTCTGCAGCTCATCTGGAGAGGCTGATCTGACTAGAGGTAGTAACTTCAGGAACGCCGAAGCAGATTTTCCAGTACCCAAAGCGTTGTCCTCCAGGGCGCTGCGATACTCTTCGACCGTTTGTTCTATCTGAAATCAAATATTACAAAAATACGATTAAATATTTATTTATAGTCGATTATTTTCCATAATTTTGATAGCACAAATCTGTTTGTACAATTTTTAATCTATTAGATATATTAATTTACTAGTAGGATAATGAAATAGATGACTTTATGAGAAGATGTTATGGAGTAACGTGTCTTTCATTTCCTGCCTTATTCATTTATCATTGGTTACTCATAAGCAAACAAAGAACAGGAAACACTCGACAAATAAACTTGTTGATTTAAACGTAGATAATTTTAAGTATCCCAGCTTACCGGCACGCTGTTGATTTTGGCGAGAAATCAATTTCCATAACAACATAAGATGTTTATGGGATGCCGAGGAAGATTAGCAAATTGCGTGTATTAAATTAGAATAGATTAATGGGAAAATGTACGTTCTAAAAGAAAACAAGGAAAAAGAATTTTATAAACTAACCGTCGGACATCCGTGGTCAGGGCACGAGAACGGTTCCAATTGTAGCTCGATACTCGTTTCTCTGTATCCAGGTTGCGCAGCAGCGAGAGCTTGATTCAAGGTATCAGCCTGCACGGTATTTGCGCTGAGCGTGCCAGGAAGCAGCTCGAGTGTCCTCTTCGATGTGACGACGGAGCCCACTTCCGGTCTGGCGGTAAGTGCCATTCGATGACCCTCCTCATCACGAATCAAGCTAGGCAAAAGCTGTTGCGTGAGCTCGTAGGTTGAATTGCGGGTACTCGTAAGCTTCACGCCGAACAATGGATTCGGATGCCGTTTCTTTGGTGGTAGAATATTTTGCTCGCAGGATATTTTTCGTTTTCCCATTGTTCTCGGTCCCAGAGAATAGTAGGTTACTTTGCAGAGACCGGAAGCATCTCGTTCCTCGACGTCGCTATCGAATACCGTATATTGGAATAAACTAGCTAAGCCACGTTTGAGGTTTGCCGAAGAGACGCTCTCTGCAGTATCCATGAAGATGGAATTTACATTGCCGTTTCTCCAAAATATTAGCAAAGGTTTCTGTGCAAGGGCATTTATTCTGGAGGAGTGTTCGACGAATCCTTCCAGTTCTGAAGCACTTCGAGATTTGATCCATAGTTGTGGTTGCAGGAGCTATGGAAAATACAAAAATTTGTTTTTATCCATGACGATTACTTTGAAAATGTGTAGCAGAAATGAAACGATAGTGAAATGATGATAACCGATCTAAGCAGAATTCCCTGCAAAACAAATCAATTCCCCAAATATTTTGTGCAGTAACCTTCGCGAGTCATTAGGAAGCGTATACAGACTAGTCAATGTTTTCCTGGTAAGCCCTAAATGGTAAGTATATGAAAAAGGTGAAAAAGGAAAAAGTTTTATAAAAGTAAGAGACACGAGGACAGCCCTGATATACGACGGCTACCTCGATCAAAGCCTTGGCAGTGATCAAGGGAATACTCGGAAGATAATATATAATTGCTTAAGAAAATAAATTAACGTTTCCGCTAAACGTAAGGCCGTTAACTTATTTGTCGAGACGACTGTATATATTATACATTCACGGTATCTGGTAAAACGTGCTGTACTTTAATCTTTTAAGAAAAGGTTATCATAGCTTAATATTGCTAGTACGATCTCCCCACTTATCGTTCGTTGCTCGATAAAAATGCTATTTGAAACTGAGATTTTCCTTTGCATATAGCAACTTTGAAATTATCAATCATAGTGTTTTATATGCAATAAATTCATAAATAAATTGTTTGATTTCATATATTTTCTCGTTAAATTCAATAGAACTGTAGCGATTATAGACTGAACACTGTGCTATTGATAAAACACAAATATGTATAAATAATAACATCAGATATTTTATATCTTGAATAAGAATTTTCATGCGTGCTATTAATAGCACGCGAATGGTACGCGAATAAAGAAAGAAATTTGATACAAACATATCTCCAAAGAAGGAACAGCAAAGATAAGAACTGGAATCTGTATACATCAAATTACAAATAATTCGTATTTTACCAAAACTTCACGAAGTACGTATTAGGTATATGGTAAGGAATTCACCGAGTCTCCTACCATTTACGACTTCTCGTTAAAGTGACAGCAATTCATTATTCAAGAGTAGAAAAAATCCAGTTAACAGAAATTTATTTAATCGAATACTAGCCAAAATTTCGTTTCAATAAATGAAGTTGTATAAAACATTAAAGATTCCCACCTCGATTTTCAGCAGAAAGCTACTCGGATCATCCGGTTTCTGCCAAACGGCGGTTACATCCAATTCGCCGGTTAATCGAAAGCCAACGTCCCCGCTGGATTTCGACGGAGCTGCCTCGCTAAACAGCAACGTCGTTGTCAGTTTGTATTTCAATCCGCTTCCCAGGTCCCAGCCTCTGGTAGCACCAGCCACGGCTGCAAAAATCACACACACTTTCCAATACATGATCGAGAAAGTAACGGAAGCAACGTGGATCTATCCTTCCACCCTGTTCTGCAAGAAAACCCGCCGAAGAATCGATCGATGATCGACGCGACAATTTCGGTATGTGATCCGGCAAAGTTACCCGTCGACTGACAAACATTGTTACTCCATGGACTCTGTAATGGCTCGTCTATAAGCCAATGAGAATGGGACACACTGAATAGCGGTTGTGTGTGTGTAAGTGCGACGTTGATCGTCGGCTGACGTTTGCGTGTGGTTAGATACGTGAGTGTAGAATGTTTGGCGCGATTACGAAGTTATGAAACATATATTTTTCATTTTTCCTTTTTGTTTACTGATACTGTGGAGTGATAGAGCTGCAGAAAACAAAAGGAAGAATCAGTGATTATTTTAATTCGAATTTTAGTAAGTGTATGAGCTGTTTTTATATGAAACTTTAGAATAGAATAACTTGTAGATAGCTACCTATTTTCGCTTAGTACGTAAATGTAATTATGCCGATCGATGCAATAATTGCATTTGAAAATTAATTTGCCAATCTACTTCCAAATCGTCAATTCGTAATTAGTCATTCTACCGTATTTTACTACGCTACTTTCTATGTCGTTAATTTGATGTAAGAAAATAATATTTTCAAAAACAGATAAGATCTATGATTCTAATTACATGTTTGTGGAAACACTTAATATGTATCAGCGTTGGCACTTGAGGATCTATAAATGCAGCGTATGGGTACACGAAGATAAATATGTTCACACGATTGTGCATACAAGGTGGCTCAAAAATATGACGAAAATAGGAAAAATAAATATTCTTCTTTAAAATATTATCGTTATAATATTTCTCGAAATAGATACAACACTGGTATAAACGTACAATAAACAAATTTAATGCTCAACCTAATCCCTTGAAATTCACTTCCGTAATAATTAAATTAATCAATTTGCTTGTCACACGCTGACTTACCTCCACAAATATTGCTTTCATAGTCTCTTATTGCAAATGCAGAAATAAACGTTTTTCTCAAGAGATAGTTCTTCGCGTGATTTTATAAACATTTATGTAATAAAGTTAGGAAATAAAGTAATGAAATAAAAGGAGATATTTCATTGTGATATATTTTCTCAAAATTAAATAAACTTTTAATGGATTCATATTTTATATAGTATAAATCCTTATTTTTGAGTCGCCCAGTATACAAACGTACGCATATCTACGCACACAAAATCGTCACAGTCTGGATCGCTCTTCTAAAAGCGACGAAGCCCTCAGTGTGCTCTATACGAGATGCATGCATATATAGGCACGGGCTTTACTTGTGTACACGAATGTATAATCGCACATCACCAATATACTCCAACGATAAACACCGTTAATTCACCAAGTCCCTGCTACACGACAAGGAAACGGAAATAGTAACTCCTTTCTCGTAATTAATGAAAGGATGAATTACGACTATTTTTTGGATCGAGCTATTTTTTGTAATCGAAGATGAAAAGGAAGTTAAACAAAAATAAACGAAGTACATTAATAAAAATTAAAAATGAACAAAATTGAATTTCGAATATGATGCTTGATTTCGTTTGAATCTTCTGTTTCGAGTAAAATTACCAACGCTAAAAGGAATAAAATCCAATCGTGAATTCCTAACCACTATTAGGTTATCTCAGATCAGTTATCCCGCCAAACAGGCTCAAATTTATTTTTGGTTTATAGATCCGCATATGTACAACGTTTTCAATTATTTTATATTTTACTAACGAATTTAGCTGAATTGCTGAAAGTGAATTATACAGAGAAAAATCACATTTATTATTTATTTTCCTTTAGTTTTGTTTATATTAAAGTATGTCAAATATAAAACGAAAAGATGTTAATTTACCTGGGGCCATTTGACAGTAGGAACCTGAAATACAAAAAACTTCTATCAGAGACGATCTTCGTAGCACTTTAAAGTAATTGAAGAATTATTTTTTGTTCTTAAGTCCTAAAATTCTGTCGCCAATTACTATAATTGTCCTATGCCCCAAGTTAAAAAATAATTTTGTAGCCTTGATTAACCAAAGTGAAATACCAAAAAAGTACTGAATGTATAGATACATTGAACAAAGAAACAAACACTGCGTAGATAATTTCATGTAATTCGTCGGATTTCATTTAAACACAAGACGAAACTTTATTCTTTGTTCGATGCAACGGTTAAACATTATAACAGTTAACACGTATTAAACGTTTTTGCACTTCTAATTTACTTAATTTAACTGTTTTTAATCTAATTACTCATCGATAGAACCAATCGAGAAAAAGCGATTAAATAAAAATCTATATCATAAACATATCCTATATATAATACAATGTGGTTCACAAGTTATCGAATTTTTTCGAAACTTACACAAGGATAGTTATAACATCAAAGATGTAAAGAAAATTGGACGTTTTTATTGTGCTTATAAATACAGTTGGTTAAACAGTCACTTGAATAATTTTAATCAACGTCAAGCACTTCTATGAATAGTTGCCTCGATAGATGATCGAAACATTGAAAAATGATAAATAATATAGCAAAGGGATTTAAAAATTAACGAGGATGGATGACGTCGCGCGGGAAAGTACATAAGATCGAAACGTGAAAGCAGGCGGGCCAACTTGTAAGTTGGTAACTCACCGAAAAGCGTCAGAAGATAAACGAGGGAGACTGTAAGCGTCGTAACCGGCGTTTCCGAGCAGGCCATCCTTCGTTTCTCACAGACGACCTTCCTCGTGCCTACTGCCCCGAGCTCGTGTTCTGTGCAGCTTCGTACGACTCTTCTCCTTCTACCAGTAAATACGAGCAGATACAAGTAAAAGTAATTAGACAAGGCAGGCTTGCGTTATCGAACCCCACGACCATCTCTAACATTCCTCACCACACCACGCGGAACTATTCTCCTTCCATTGCTCGCGATATCACGAGGATAATGTATCAACCCCCTCCATTGGACCTGCTTTTGCGGTGGAAGAGGAATAAATGGGGATATTTGGTGATCTGATTTCAGGCGCGGTGCATTCGAAAACGAGACGTCTTGTTCTTAGGTCTTGTCTTATTTGTATGCAGGAATTGACTATTATGCGTTCCATGAAGTAAGAGGTATTAAGATAACTTTAAAGAGTAATTGTTGCTAGGCAGTGGATAACAACGATAATTTATATGAAACGTAGTACACGTCATGTATCTTGGATAAATTCTTCGTAATACATGGTATTTCACAGTGAATTTTACAAATAGAAAATGTAGAAAATGATCTTTAAAAGAAATATTACTCTATCTGAAAATATAATTTCATGAAATGACAAAGGAAACAACCATGATAATAAATTAAAATAAAAAGTACTGGTTTGCTTTGGCTTATACAAAATATTTTATTCATTTAATTAAGAACAAATATCCATATTAGGAAGAAAGGACAGTATTAATAAAATATAGATCTAAATAAATGAAGTAAGATATTTGAAAAAGAAATTTACAAGATGAAATTACATTTATTATATATTATATTCAGTTTCAGGTAGAGATTTTGATTATTATAACAATTCAATAATAACATATAAATTCATGTGTTTACATGACAAAATAAGCTTTATTCTTTGTTTTATTCTCCCAAAGCTGTTATACTCTCACAATAAAATTCGCCAAATCGACATGAATAGAAAAAGGTAACATATTCTGTTACATGTCGATAATTACTTATCGACAAAATGACCTTGGTGGATGAAAGGTTTTGTTTAACTAAAAACCGTGCTAGTGATACATTCTTAAATCTAATGCGACATTACCTCCTTCAATCCAACTGTCGGTAAAGAAATTTTATATTGCGTGATGATTAACAGGATAGGTCTTTCCATAGATGACAAAGTCAACGACTTTTGTGCTATCCTTTGTAATCTGTGATCATAAATCATACACATGATTCTGACAAAAAATAAATTTTATTAATATAAATATTATTATACAACATGCACAAATTTTCTAACTTCCCCTGGTTGTCCCTTTATAAACAAATATGTTGTTCAATGAAATCCTATTTAATCTAATAAGAATATATAGTACATTAACATCACATATTAATATTTTATAAAGTACATATTAAAGTTAAAAACGAAGACGTTAAATGCTTAAAAATGTAGTTTCAATAAAAACAATCCATATAAATACTTGAGGATTTTCGTGGATAAAAAGTGTAACAAGTGAAAGTTTCATTAAACTGATTAAAAATTATAAAAACTTTATATTTGTACATCAGTCATACAAACTATGATATTTTGCTTCTAGATCTCCTAATACGTTCTGGAGCTGAAATTAAATTGTGTACATATACATATAAATAAAATATCTAAGTATAATCTCTGATTAAGAAAAATTAGAATAAAATAATTACTTTTCTTTCGCATTTTCAAAGATATAGAATCTTCTATTGGAATGTATTTGTTGGGATGTGTTTTACACCTTTGAACACGAGACGTCATAGATAGGGTTGATCTGTTTCTTTCTGCACTATGTTCTTTTCCTGAAATGAAGCATATTTATTCAAATATTGCATTTAGAGCAAATAAAATACTAATTTACTGGGAATTATCAGTACCAGAAAATTTGACGTTTTTAATAGATCTTCCCTTGTTGTTATTAGTTTCATCTATATTCATTTTTTCACTATTATCAATGTTAATTTTAAAAGAACTTGTTCTTCTTTTCTTCTCTAAAGGTGATTCATTTTCTTTATGTCCTAGTTCTTCTATATCCATAGACATTTTGCTAAAAGATCTTTTCTTAGGTATAGGTGTATCCATTGAAATAATAGTTCTATTTCTTAAAATTCTTATATTTTCATCACTATCGTTGATTTCTTTTTTGTCATTTATAGGAATATGTTTCTGTTTTAGTGTATTTACAGTTTCAACATCTTTATTTTCTTTGATTGGTATGAAAATATTTCTATTGAATGGTAGAGTTTGATTTGGTATCGCATTTTTATCTACAAAATTTTGTTCCCTTGTGCTTCTTTCCTGTGGTGTACCGAGACTATTATTCAATTCTTGGAATGCTATTGCCATTTGTGTTCGTGGAGACGCTATTTTATTTTCTTTTGAATTTTCTTTGATATCATCTTTATGTTCATCAGATCTAACATCATCAAAAAAAAGTTTTCTTTCTGCTCTAAAAGCTGTTACTTCATTAGAGCTATCAAGATCAAAATTATCTATTCTTGACAATGCTGCAGCTAAACTTAATTTTACCTCTGTTTCTTCGTCAATTGGTACTTCATTTAAAACTATATGATCATCAAAATTAACTTTATTTGTTAATTTCATGAGACATCCCATTTTGGGTGAATTCTTTGGCTGTTTTAATATGCTCTTTCCTGGTGTTTGATTAGAATTAATATAAGATATTGAATCATCTAACTGAACTTCTGGTGTTTTATATATTTCACTCAGATCTATTGTTTTTGAGCAAGGCTTTTGTTTCGACAATGTTTCAGACAACTGTACTTTTTGCAATAAACTTAATCTTTTAGCATGCTTTACAAGTGAAAGTTTTTTTTTGTTAGAATTATCAAATATAGCCTTTATTTTGTGTTTTATCCCAGAACTTATATTCTTTTCATATTTATCACCTAAAGTTTGGTATAAATTAGATTCAAGTTTACTTTTAGTATCACTGTTTCTAATTTTCTGTATCATCTTCTGTTTTCTTTTTATTAAGATAGCTTTAATAGAATTTAATGTTTTTTTAGTAACTGATCTGTTAACAAGCACGTTTTCTTTCTTGTCCTGTGAACAAAGATCCCTCAATTTTTCAAATTGTAAATCACAATTTTTTATATCCACGTACATCATATCCCAAAATCCTTGCAAATCTTTACACGTAATTAACATTTCTCCTTTCCCTGTTTCGCAATTAGTAATCAATTTACGAAATCTATCAAACTTTCTATTTATTAACAAATATGTTTGTTCAATAACTTGATTAATTTCCCATTGTTCATTTTCTGTAATTTCAGCTTCTACCATAATTTTCATCCACTTTTCACATAATTCGGTTAATCTATCCGTTTCTTTATTCAAAAGAAAATGAAAATATTGTGCGGTACGTTCTTCTTCTTCAATTGAAATATTTAAATTTTTCATGATAGTGTCTTTGGTAGGAATATCATCATCGCTTGGCGAATGACGAAAACTAAAACCCCGTTTTAGTTGCTGTTCTTTTCTAGCATTGGATTTTCCACGACTAGAAACTACATAAGGAGAAAATATAACCGGTATACATGAAAAATTTGACTGTTCTGGCGTAGATACATTATTATTTGAAGAAATACTTGCTTCTTTAACACTAGTATTACGTATTTCGCTCGCCATTATTTTACTAGCCATTATTTTACTTTCATTACTATTATTTTTAAAAAATTGAGATATTTATAGATGAAGTACGTTTGACTAAGAAGTACATATAAATATTAAAATACATTCATGTAATTTCTACATTCGCTGCTTATAAGGCACATAACACAATCATCACAGTCGAACGAAACCAGTAAACTATAATAATATGGAACTATCACAGATTCATGTATAGTTTGTAACTAAAGCATTGCCCGAGGCACTAAGGCATGGTCCTATAAACATAACGATAATACACAACCACAATAAGTCTGGAACATTGGAAACTGCAATGGAGGGGCTAAGATTCTCGATAGTTTGATATTCTGTAGTGTGTTTTACAAATTAGCTGCTAGATAGCGCTGAGATAAATTTATTAAACTTCTGCATTGAACACCATTTTCATTATCCTTACCACCGAAGATAAAGGGTATAAATTAAATTACTTTAAATAAATGATAATAAATTTACATAATAGAGTAGAGTTCGGTTACAGATACGTTCGTGTGTCGTAAATTACAAACATATGGCGTACTACATCACGAAGTCTAACAAGTCGATTGCAGCGCCTTGGGAAAATATTTTCTGACCCTTGTAAGTATCTCATTCCTTCCATTGGAGTTTTTAGACCTGTGTATACGACTATGGACAAGTATAGAGTATCTTATTCTTACTCAATGATAATCAAGATGTCTAAGAACCATTGGTGACTAAAGCCAATGACAGAACGATCGGTATTTCAGAACATGTGAAACGGTTGGTAAATGGCAAACCCCATTCTATCTCTAGTTAGCGCCACTCTAGAGAATGTCGAGCTATCACGGTTATGATTGAGCTACAGTAAGCAAAGAAACGTGTTCGATAGATAACTATTTAATCCACCAAGTTGTGTAAGCCTCCACCAGGATGCATTAACAAGGTCTTAAAAATTGCGAATCTAATCTTCAACATAACTTTAATGAAAGTTACACTAAATAGATCTTGAAAGTCCTCTTATCATTTGTAGCTATACCACTACACATAAGTGCTGTTGAATACGGGATGATGTTTTATTTATCTGTGATTTTATTTATGATTACGATTGTCGTACATGTTATCACATCCCTTTGTCGCATAAAAAATTATTTGAAATGTATCAAAAGACGTATCTCAATCGGTGTAAACACCAATTATTTACAAATAAATCAGCGCATTTCGCAAAGTTACAGCTTTTAACAGAACAAAGAATTTATATTTACTAAAAGATGCTTAATTATGATGAATTTAAGTTTATAGATATATTATATACATATATTTATAGATATATTATGAAGATATTTAATTTTAGAATTTTATTATTGAGCCGTTCCCGACTGTACTGCAATGTCGGGCCGACTCGTGACAGAGGAAGAGCAAGCCCTTCATCTCCGTCTAGTTTCAAAAATCAGGTTAATATTCTGACTCCCCAATGGGGAGTGTATCAGATATTAAGCTGATAAGAACAGATACTACACTTTGATCTTAGCCATAAGGCCGAGAAGCGATAAATAAATTAATTTCAGCAGCTTTTATAAATCAGACAGTGAATAATTTCGCTTGTGAGAAGGAAACTAGCAAGTACACTACCTCTAGCGGTTTGTACGGAAACTATCTTTACCCCTCTACACGTGACAGAACGTGGTTACAGTTTGTCAGGGGCTAAGGTGGATTGTCACTGACAACTTTAGATACCTGAGCATTCGTACATATGTCGTAGGTATCAAACTCATATCACTTTTTTCGCCTAATCCAACTAATCCGGTACCCCCCCCCCCCCCACACACACTTCTACGTTATAAGAATGTTTCTATATACACTATATAAAGTGTTTCTGTATACACTATACGTTCAATATACACAGAATATTGTACCTGTATTACCTATGATATAACTAAATTATCGAAATTCGCATGAAATATTTTTAGCTATTTTTATAAATACATACAGGGCAATACATTTTTAAATCAAACTTAAAGGATTGCTCGTATAAGACAAGGGATTGTGCATTACGGGATTAAATCAAACAAGATACCGAATAAGCGGAAGAATAGGACTCCGTTAAGACAACACGTGCGAAAAAACGAGCTGTAAAGAAAGCGAAGCAAGTTGAACGTAAAAGGAATACGCGAAACACGTGCAGCAACAAAAGCTGTGGCCGCATAAACTCTGGCAGAAATGGGAACCGGTCGGTTTGCAGGCCGCAACGAACGATCCGGCCGGCAGCAGTCGCGCTAAATAATCATAACTCAGAGAGACATTTGTAACGCCAGCTTCTCGCCCGTATTTATCGCTGTTGTTGGACGGTTTGTTGCAGCAATAACGGTAATGGGCCAGCTCGACCGGCCGCCCAACCCCTCGAAACCGCCCCGACGACCCTCGAATCCGCCGCCAACGCCGGCTACCCCTCGCCGAGAGCGATTTATCCTCGGGTAATTAGCGCAGGTAATAATTAATGCCGCCGCGCATTGTGCTAATTATCACCGGAGAACCTTTTAAGAAATGAAAGAACATTCGAAATAAAACAAAGAGGCTGCGACAGGGGATGGGCAAGAGGCTGCAGGTGGAGGGTGCAAGGTAGTCGGAAGAAGGTTGGGGACGAGACCGAAGGGAGGAGAGTTAGAGAGATAAATAGGATAGTAGAAAGATATTTACAATCCCGGGAACGAGTCTTTGTGATAATAAGTGGTAATGAGAAGGAGAAAACTGTTGGAATGCAACGATCCTCGGGTTGCAGGTGGTTGTAATAGAGATTTTAGACGCAAGGAGCAAATTTATTTTCCAGTTGATGCTCGGTTTTGGATTTACGGAGATCGAGCGATGCAGTATCGACTTTTATTTAAATAAATGTTGCGAATTTCAAAGCGCTAAGTATCTTTTATAAGACGGTTGTTATTTAAACGTGGAAAACGGAGTAAAAATGAATCCTACATTTTGCTACGTATATTTCACATGTCGCGTGTATTCTTCGGCTTTTCAGCGACATTTCTAGCCCACATATTCGTACAAAAAACGAGTTATCTTACTCTTAAGATCACCTCGTCTCTCAGTTCGCTGTAAACCTTCTACTGCCACCTAGAAACATGTAGACACGCGAGTGCATGTACGCATTCAAACTGGAATCAAAGACCGAAGAAGTCTCACTCATCCCAATCCTCGACACAGCGAAAATATCACCCTTAAAGTATCAGCCCCTGGCTCGCATCTGCTGGACAGCGACTCCAATCTACACCCCGTAGGTCGAACAAATCAAAAGAAAACACATCTTGATAGCGATAAAGCGGGACGAAAGAGAGTCGGAAGGTGGACGGGGGTAGAGAACGCAGAAACGTAACGAGTGGTCGGGAGAGGTCGGGTCTACGGGATGTTTGCGCGCCTATATGTATATTCCAGGGCCGAGTAAGGGACCACTGACATACGTATACGTCCAGGTAGCGTATGAAACGCGAAGTGTGTAAGTACGTGTGGCTCCATACAAACGACAGGCAACGGAGCCAAGCAGCTATCCATCAGGGTGCTTTTGTCGCCCTAATGAGAGCTTGAATTATTCAGCTTAGAGGACGCCCCTCTCTGCGAGGACCCCTTCTCACCTTCTCCACCTCCTTCTCTTCCTTCTCTTTGCTTCTTCTCGGGGACTCTGCTTGCACACGCTGGAAAACTGGAGGAATTGAGAATTCCTTCGTTCGTTTCGATTAACGTGCGTCCTTAAGGCCGATTTCCTACAATTTCATACGGAGTCGAAAGTTAGAACGATCTTTGTAGGTTTAGCGAACAGACAGACAGAATTGATTTGTTTCTTTTCTTTTCTATCGGTTTCTGGCAGCATCTTTTTCATTTAACACACGGTCACATGGCGATATACGAAACGATCGTGTTTTTAATCTTTCGTTGAAAAACAGCAAAAGGATTTAACTTACAGAAGCAACACGTAATAAACCAACATAAAACGTATTAAATTCTGTCGCTTTTTATCGAAGGATAAATTTATTAAATCTGCAGGTAAAACCACCAAAAATTCCTCGTTACACATTGAAAATTAATTTGGAACGAAACGGTTGCAATTGGAAGCTCGACGCAAACCACTTTTTACGCCAGTCGCTCGAAACAGTCAGTAGGGTTTATCCGACAAAATAGGACGAAATTACGGTTAGTCGAGCTGCTATTATGCGCGGGTTGGTCGAATCGGCAACCCAAGAAGCTTCAGTCAAGAGCGTATCAACGTGAAAGCGACTTTTTCAATTCTCCTTTCTCTCTCTCCTTTTTCCTACTTCCTTTACACGATCACAGGAGTATTCAGGCCGCAGTCAGTTTCGTAGTTTGATCCCGGCCTTCGAAATCGTTTCTTAAACCTAGAACCGGCACACGCAAAAATCCCATGAAAGATTCATGGTCCATCAACGTGGAGCGTTTCTGTGCGAAGGTCGAATCCCTATTAAATCTAACGAAGAGATTTTTCGCCGGACCGCTCCTCTGGCCGGGCCAGTTCTGTCAACTAATTTCCCCGGCGATTTTAAAATCATGGCCAGAGAACGGCGATTCATTCGTGCATCGCCCCGTCCTTTTCAAAACTGGAACGTGCACCATAAATGCTTGAACGCCCCAAGACGTCGTTTTACCTCGTGAAACGTATAAATACCGAGTCTTTGCCTTAGCGCGACCTCTTTCATATATATGTTTTCTAGCGGGTATTGCACACGTTCCTGGCGGCCTATGCAAAGCTCATTTCCTCGGAGATAATTGCACTGTGATATCGTGAAACTCATCCTTTTTGTGCCAGCGAGAGAAAGAGAGGCGAAAGGGGGGTCTGGAGCTGGCACACTCGGGGCGAGGAACCTCGGTTTTATTAAAGTTCCTTGCACGTTGGTTGCCTTACTTTTATGCTGCCGTTTCACGAGGCGAAAACTTGCCCTGTAAGTCGATAAACTTCCCGGTAACTAACCGACATTTCAGATTTCCACGTGCTATGCCCCGCGTCGACGACGGGGCCACGTTTACGAGTCTTTCGCATGGAGTTTCCAACTCGTAAGGGAAGGATTTCTATACGGTCGTGGATTAATATCAGCCTCGAAGCTTTGTTTCTTTCGTGGAAAGGGCAAACGTGTATCTTATCTCGCAATTTCTTGAAAAGAAATCTCTTCGACAAATTCGTTGCGCTTCGAGGCGCTCGCTGTTTGTCGCCTTGATTAACGATTATTCGCAGAATCGCCAGTTTGCTTCTGAAAACGGTTTGTCTTTGTTTAACGAACAAACTTCGTAGTTTGTTTGTTTAACTTTTACCTCGTTAATTACTCGCGTTTTTAATCAGTGTAACTCGATTGAAACTGTTTGGTATTTTTTTTTTCTCAGATTAACGTTTCGTAATAAAATTTAGTACCGACGAATTATCGAAACTCTTAGATATATTTACGAGTGTTTTGGTACAGTCCAGAGAATATTTAATCTATTATACGATCGTACAAAACGCTTTCTACGTTATATAAAATTAAATTCTACCCTTTTATTTATTTTGCTAATTATCAATAATATTCTTTTTCATATATATGTATATTATCTAGGGGAAAGAACGCTGAAATATTTTAATTGAAAGAACCGACTACTTTGTAAGTTTGTAACTTTGGAGCAAATGAATTAGCATGTCCAGGAACATATGCGCATCTCGGTTTCCAGGGGGTTTACGCTTAAATAATCGCTTGGGGTTGCAGAGACCAAATATTTAAAAATATATATTATGCATTGCGCGCTCAAATAGAATTCTTGCCTTGAGCTATTCGTTAATCGACGAAACAAATTATCACGTTTCCTTAATGTGATAAAAAGTTTCGTAAAATCGCAATTTTATCATTTACATAATCATATAAATAAACATTCCACAAACATCCAGTTAATTTTTGACCGACGAACTACATTTCCACTTCTTAATGAATTTTCATACTATTTAAAAAATAACTTATTATGGTCGATGGTATAATATAAGTAGATTTGGATATCTTCGTCGTTCGCTCGAGCTCGCTAACAAATCGCTGGAAACAATCTCTGGCCGTATTGGTTGCTCGCTAGCCGGCACAATCCTCACCCTCGGAATCCTACGATCACGGTGTAAGAAAGTCGTCAAACCGGAGACACCAGAAAATTTATCAAATTTCTGTCTCAGGCGTAACGATCCGGGGGCTCGAGGAGGGAGGCATAGCGAGAACAGACGTCGAAGCTAAGGGTTGGCGGTGGGGGTGGGTGCGCGAAAGGCGGACGGGCCGCTACATCCGCAAAGCTATTATAACCGCTCGAGCGAATCTCTATTAAAACGTGTTTACACTGGCTTAGGGGTTGACTCAGGCCGCCCCTCCTGGTCCTTGGTTTCAACCAACTCCGCTTCTTCGTGCCACCCCTGCCGAGACTCGCCTATGTACGCGCGTTCCTAACGCGAGCGTCGATGTGTGCGTGGCCAGGCCACGCGCCTACACCACAGCACGGTAATGCCTATCTAATTGTCGCGTGTATGAATAGTGAATCCCGGAGCACTCGAGGCTATGAGCTGGATCCAAGCTAACATAAGGGGAGAGCCATATGAGCTAATCTATATTATGATAGCCCAAGCCGCGGGCATCTCCACCCCCAACTCCACCTCTGTCCTCCCCCCAAGGGCCTGGTCGTCGTGTGCTCCTTCAAGAGTCTGTCCATGACGGCGTGGCTGCTTTTCCACCCTAACGGTGGCTTTATTATTACCTAACCGCAGTGCCGCGCTCTCTGACGAGGTTACTTCGCCGCGCGGACTCCCCGCGCGCGCGCCAGCAGTCTCTCTTCAAATATGCAAGCCTGGCCGTTCCAATTGGCTCTACTTCGTTCGATAAGTAATCGTTTTCTAACGGGCTGATGGTGGATACGCCGGTGGTTGTTCGTTAGGGATCGGTTTTTAAGTTCGGTCGATCCTTTGCGCCGGATAACGAAATCGCGGCTCCGACGCGTTTGAGGTACGTGGTATGCGAAGCCGTGTGGTTTCAGGTTCCTGAGTGAAGCAAGTTACGCTAAAAAGGAGAGGTTGCCGGGCTTTTAGTCGCGCGGATGATTTTTTCAACAGTCCTTTCCCATCGTTTACTCGCGTTGTTTTTTCTCAAATACGTAAGAAACCTGGCCGAAGGGGAACGGACGATTGTTTGCTGACAGAGCTGGTGGATAGTCTTTAATATTTCATTCTTTGGATATTACGGATGCCCCGAGTGCTACTTACAGATCTGATTTGGAATTTGCTTTTTATCGATCGGAGCATATCCTTCCATCGAATATTATAAAGAATCTGTTACGAAGGTTACGATTTTCGGAACATCTTTTCGATATTTACGCGAAGACACCAATCCGTTGAAATCAGTGCAGCGTCATTAAAAATGATGTCATTGCCAGTTAAGCATCCCCTTAACGTTGTTTCTCTTGTCTTTACATTCGACAAAGGGCCTCGAAGTGTCGTAAGCTTCTGTTAATTTATCACGACGGAAGTGGAGGGTTGGAGTTGCTCGTAGTAATATCACCCCGCCCATCCATTTCTTACCACCGGAGTATCGTCTTCCCTCTTCCTTCCTTCGCGCTTCCGGTCGATGCAAGCATTCTATTTTATATACAAAAGACTTAATAGTGGTAAACGTTCAGAGGGTGATCGCTAATGTTCCGACTGCTATTAAGGCGTGCAGACGCGTGACACGTGACCACCAGCGGCGAAAGAACGAAAGAATAGGACACGAAGATAAAATCTTACCGATACGCTAAAGGGATAAAATGTCGCGTTCAAGTAAGAGCGTTTTATGCGTCTGACAGCGAAACAAGATGAAATAGAAAAGTAAAGGATCAAATGTAATAGCATCGAGAATATGATATTTTATCTGTGGAAGGAATTTTTGCAACCTTGTCTTTCGCAAATGATTTGGTATCGTCCATTTGGTAACCATCCATCTACCGAACTCGGAGAGCGATTTAAGTTTCTGCGATATCACGCTCTTCAATTTGGAAATAAAAACACGATAATTTTCTAACCCAATTCCTAGCGTTGACATACTTCTGAAATCGATGATGCGCAACACACAGATGTCCTACATGTGGAGAATTATTCCGCGAAAGAATCGATTCGTCAGCCAAAATTCAAGCACCATCCAAATTTTTGTTATAATTTATCAACTAGTTTATCAAGGATCTTGTAGCTAACCGTTGAATTTCTCGATGAATTGCCTTCTTGAACCAGCACAAATTCTTCGGAACAAATGGCACGTGACCGTGGAAAGTTTGTTCTGTCAGTGGATACGGTTAAGTCCAACATATTCAGGGGCGCGTAATCGGGTGGGCGTCGCGCAACGAAGGGGAAGTGTATGGCGGCATTTGGGAGCGTCGGGACGCCGCGCCGGACATCGCAATCTCAACGTCCCGCCCAGCCCTCTTCTTCTCTTACCACTCGACGTCTACCATTGTGATGGTAATATCCCCGGGTATAGCAGACGGGCTTCAGATTTATCGCATAGTCATTCCGGAATTAGCTTTTCTCTACACGATGATCTTCATTGAAAGCTATTGTCTCTCTTCTTTGCTACGTCGTAACGCGACCAACCTTCATTTATTATTCTTACGAATCCCTCCGGTTTATTTACGCTAATAAACGCGTGATATCGTGTCACGTGAATTCGTTCGAGGATATTTCGATCCCTCGTTTACATGGTCCACCGGCAATCGATTTCTGGCGTTATGTCAGGATTTCATAACGTCATCGACGCCAGATTTATTTTAATCGCGCGATTAATGTCGTATAATGAGATTTGTTTGAAAATGTAATCGGAATGATCAAGTGTCAATGAATGTAACACGATGCTATATTAAACTGTTAAATTATTGCTTCGTTGCTTCAAGGTGTAAATGGAGTTTAAAATTGATCACGTTATCATTGAGTTTTAGAATAACTAACGACAAGATAAATAGAGATTTGTTTCATGCCTTAGTTATTGAAATTAGTAGGTAGCTTATTATTTACATTTTCCCTATTTGCCGTATTCCATATTTGCCAAATACGTGTTTCTCATAAACGAATAAAAGCATTCGTAGTCTACTAACGATTATGATCTTACAAATTATTCTATTCGTTTCACTCGTTTGAAAATATTCATCTTCTACCAATCGCTACAACTACCTTCCACGTCTCTCTACCGCAACAATCGTTCCAACAACATACCGATGCACTGTAGGATAAAGGGGGCAGGTAGCAGTAGAGGGAAGGATGAGAGGCACGATAGACACGCTACAGATACCGGAAGGTAGGAGCCGAGGTTAGGTTGAGGGCGCCATTACGTCCGGCCACCCTTCGGTCCTCCACTTACCCCTAACGACGTTCCGGGCAAATAAAAGTTGATTTCTCTTCCCTCTCGCTTCTCTTGCTACAGCTCGCCGGCCCTCTTACCGTCCCACACCAACATCCAGTTGGCTGCCTAGGCATCTCTCTGTGTGTCTCGTCCCTCCATTTCGCCGCTTTATCTCTTTAGGTGCCTTCCGCCTCATCAGCCGGCACAGGCCGTTCCTTCAGAGATGCCTCTCTGCCCACCGTGTTACGCTCGACTCGTGCCATTCGATACAAAAATCTTCGTTTTCTACCAAACCAATCTTTCTGCCGTTAATTGGTTGGATGCTAGAAATCGCTTCCTTAAAAATCCGAATATTCTTGATTTTGCTATTTTTTCCCTCTTCTCGTCTCGATGAAATATATTCCTAACGACAGAAGCGATGTTCCGATCTTGAACGGTGATAATTTCTTCCGTTAACATACGCGTTTCCTTGATTTTGCTCCAAGATCGAGTCTTAATAACTACGCGGCACGTGTCAGTGAGCATTCGATGAGTGCGACGAAGCAGTAGGGGTTGTTGGGGTGGCATCGATACTCGAGGGTGTCCTGTAGACACTTTCTGTTACGTAATATTTTGCCGTCTACTTTATTATGTAATACCTTTGACTATTAACGGCACAATTTCACCTAAAAGCTTCTGCCTGAGCAATAGTATCTGTATTACTGAATCAATAGTAATTAAACGTTAACATTTATAAACAGTAATAAATATGAATGGATAATATAATGGAAAATTGAAAATAACGACAGTTTATTTTACGAACTAATTCATGGAGTCATGGAGAAAAATACAAAATTATTTGTATAGTGAGAAAATATGAGGAAATATATAATGGAGATTCACGTTGATACGATTTTAATGTAAACCGGAAGAATGCTGGTAGAATTAAATTGTGCGGATTCGATAGAAGTAGGGGAGCTCGGTTTACGAGTCAGTGAAGTTCGATAGCAAGAATCATGCCTCGGTTGAATACACTGTTCAATGACGCAAACCAAATCCACCGACCAGGCTCATTGATTTTATTGACGCGTAAAGGTTTATTTCCAACGAAAAGCCGTGACGCATCGATGCATATAGTCATGTACGAAAGAAATATTGGGAAATCATCGTTACCAGGACTGAAATTTTAACTATATGATTATACATGGCATCTATAATATACAATCTCGTTATACACCATGTAAATTGTTTCACATAATTGATAGAATTATTATGTTATACAAATTATAGAACTTTTGTCTAGTAAAGAGGATAGAGAATTATAGAACTTTTGTAAAGTAGAGTATTAAACATTCCAGGTATAAAATGATTTACATGCTTGCTTCTCTAGTTAATGTCACTGCCGACAAAACTTCGATCACTCGTAATCAAACAATCCGCCCTCACTCCCTATCCGTATCGTATCAATTTCAATATGAAAATTCAATGGACCATCAGGGTACGGTATAGAACCACCTTCAATCGAGTTAATTCAATAAAGACGGCCGCGGCATGCCGCTTTCGATCTAACGAAAAACGTTCTCCAGCGTTTTATCCAGCGCGATCGGAATTGAGGGGGCGGTGGCGGCACGTGACGCGTTGCGGAGGGTGTCTAACAGAATTATAAATTCAGCAGCGGCCAGTGAACGCACCTGAGTCTATTTCGTGGCGTTCGGCTAGATTTCCCACTTCTATCGCGGCACCATTGTGTTTCGTGCGAGTTCGGACCACTAATTGCCATCCTAATAATTGTCACGGGCCGCATGCGGTATCCGGCGTCCAGCAGCGTTCACAGCTCTTGCATCACTGTTTCCGCTTGTAAATGATGACCACCGGCCGCTATCCAATCTACGCTTATCGCGCGAAACCACATGATATCCGAAGATTTCTCGCGCGCCTGGGATCTGCCTTTGTGCAAGTACAAATCATTTCTGACGGTACATTGCGCGCTGACTGGTTTACTACTGCGACAGTTTTGCAACCACGAATCCAGGAAAGAGTATTGATTTGTATTTTCAGTAGCTAATGCATTGTTTCAGGATTGATGCTTTCGGTTTTTAATTGTTTCATAGTAGAGATTTCTGTATTGAAAGTGAAACGAAATGATTATCGATGTATCGTCTGTAGTCATATTAGTTATTACATCCTTTGATTCAGTTCATACATATTAATAGCATCTTATACTTATCGTCGATAGCGTAAAGTAATAAATTGAATTAAAAAATTCCAGTGCACGAAGGGTTCATATTGCAGGAAAATAAAATAATTAAGTGTAATGCTGAAACTTATTTCGCACGAATTGTATTTTTTGCGATGAAAAGGTCACTGTACGATTGCACGTTACGTCTAAAAAATTAATATCTTATATTTGTCGTTTGATTTCTTTTCAACTTTATAATAACACTTAACTAACGCAAGGAACGTTGAAAGTTTAAAGAGCGATAGTATTAAAAGTAAAAACATAATAATCTTTTTCGATATATAATGACGATAATGAGTAAGTGATAAAAAATTTATTCAACGAATATTTGTATCTTAAATATTATCTAATTATTACCTGGTTGTCTTCCATACGTTCCTACATCATTTATATACTTTTATTACATGATATATAGATTCAGCAATTGTCCCTTCCAATTAAATACTGAATAATTAACAGTATTTGATAAATTGTCAGTACTTTTAAATTTTCATTATTTCGAATTATTAAACATTATTAATGTACTTGACTGTGGCTAATATAAATCAAATGAATACATGTTTCGCGCGCTTATCGCGATTGACTTTTGTTTGAATCGATTCAACCAGTTTAATGGCGTTTTGACGCGTGAGTATTACCGGTATATTTCTTTCCGAAATTGTTGCATATTTAAGAGTAAGTGTTATAAAAATCGGCATAATGTCCCCAGTACGTAATGATATGGAGTGTTTTGTGCGTGTTATCTTATCTACATAATTATAACGCAGAATAAAGGACCGATCGGTGCGTGGATATATTGCACAAGAACAGGTTATTTTTTGTCTTCCATTGAGTTTCGGGTAAGTGAATACTTTTAATGTTTAATGCATTTTAAATCGATTATTATTACAATTCGTTCTACTGTTGGTATTTGCGAATATATATATATTTATGAATGCGACTGGTTATATTGTAAATTACATAACCTCCAAATCATTATTGACATATCTATTGAATTTGTGCTATGAATCTTCGATGAAAGCATGCACGTTATGTATGTACGTGTTAACATTTTATATAACAGAAATTTAATTATATTATTCATGTCACGATTATACATCTACACTGTATGTTATAATTTACATAATTTAGTCGCGATAAAGTGATAAGACAAGTAGTGATAATCGCTAAATATATTATTGATAATATTTTATTTGAGATACTATGTCAGTTTTATCAATTTTATTCGTTATATTTACATTAATTATTGATTTCTTTACAAATGTCGAATTTAATAGTGGCTACCTTGCCACAAAGATTACATAGGCTTATTCGTAATTAATTGTAACTTCCTCCAGAGTGCGTGCTAGCATTAATAGGTACAGGTTTTGCGACCCTGGGGGCCCCGGACAAAAGAAGTCGGTATTTTAAAAAATTCCAAAGTAGTGTAATTTACGATCAACGCTCCAATAAACAATCAGCCATGTTAATCTCTTGTTCAACGTTTGATCTAACCAGTATCCCAAGGAAACAGCCTAATTACACACCTGTATCGGTGTCTACTCCCTCTATCGTATTTTCGGTGCAGTTACCAGCTTACCGTCGACACGTATGAAAATTCTCGGTCATCGAGAATCGAGATTGAACGGTGGCAATCCGGCATGGAATACCCCGGTGGTGTTTAGATATATGCTATCCTCGAGTATCTCGCACGCGTCAGGTCGTATCCTTCGCTACGCTCGTATTATCGAGATTGGCCTCGCCTCCTTCCCTACTCTCCTCTCGCTCCCTCGAACGTCCCAGCCGTTTCGTTCCCGTCTCGGCGTTTCTCTCCGCGGCTCTCGAGCCCCAATCACACCGGCAGCCGCTAAGTGCGATCCATTACGCGTAATGGAATGTGCCAATTATAACATTTGCTGAATAATTGGCGGACGCTTGGCTGAGCCTGCCGATGCCTACAGTCCGCCGCCTCGTACAGGATATAATACATATGTATGCGTACGTGTTTATACAGGATGCTTCCGGTTTTAAGTTGCAAATTGTTCGTAGTATGGTTCCGCAAAACGTTGGAAGGAGAAGGGTGGGTCGGTATTTTAGAAATGATAAGTTAGAACTCAGCGATGAATTGGGAGGTTAATAGAGGTGGATTACGACGTATAAAAGAGACAATGAAAAGTGGGAGTGGCGTATTGTAAAGTAGATCACGTTGTAAAATGTGGTATTTGGTGACGTTCATGAAAAAAAGTAATTAGTTACTGAACATACTTGTTTCCGTTAATCTTCGTTTTTAGGAACATTTTCAGGAGCATTTCATTATTTTATTTAATGAATTTTTCGTTCCTACATGAAAGTAGGATTACTGTTACATATAACGTCCAATATCGAGCTTTATACGAGCCATTCGTTCGATACAGCCAAATTACGAATTGGCCGGCTATATTTGTCGAAAAAATTTGGCGAACTTTTTTTCCTCGGGTTATTAATTTTTTAACTCATTCCATTTGAAATAGGTAAATAGAGCGTTAGCATTTTGCTATAGAACTTGGTGTAACATTTAATACACGCTATGTATAGGGTGTTTTGTAACAAACGGTACAATTGTTAGGTATACGGTTAAATTTATTTTACAGAATAGAAATTTTTCTCCCTTTACACGTTATAAAAATGAACTTTGTCGAAATCGATATACACTTGCTTTCGCCGAAAAAAAATATTTGTGTATATACATATATATATATATATATATACATGTAATGTGGTACGAGTATTAAGAAATGTAAATTTTCATAAAATGTATCTATATTAATATTTATTTCATACGATAATCGGATTTACGATAATCGATATAGAATTGGTTTCGTGGGAAACAGATTCGTAGATTAAAATTTCATCTCATATTCTTGATCTATCTATATGAAGATATCTATTCGATTCTATATGAATATTTCCGTGCTTGATACTCTTTTATTCGTTATAGTAAACCACCCATTATGGGACACCCTGTATACCGATTCGAGACGGGGGGATGCGTAAAAACGTTTGCTGACGTGTACGCAAACTATAACCGAGTTATGCAGCCTGCATTTTTCCATCAGCTATCCGGCGCTGATCAAAGTGCTCCGCGCACCCGTATAAAACGGTAGTAATACGTCAAGTATAAAATGTTGTTTACGGAATGAGTTATCCATGAGAGTTTAAATCAAAACTTATGAAAGGTTTTACTTCGATTTTGTTACGCACCGGCGCTTTTTATACCGGCCAGCCATTTTTGTTGCGTTACAACGCGATACGTTGTATCAGTATCGATAAAATAATAACGCTCGAGAAATTATGAATAACACGTAGAATTTACGTACCTATAGGAATAATTTTTGTATCGCTTCTTATTTCATATTTTTTCCCCTTTAATTCAATTTGAATGGACTTTAATTTTGCTTCGCAACAACGCGAGCTACCTAACGAAACGTCGAATTTTATACGAATTACGCGTTTACGTTTTTACTGATTTGTTATCATTGCACCGATCTCGCGGTAATATAGTTCCGATACCGCGTCCTAGAAGCTGAATAGTTGGTAGCAATTGTTCCATTAACAACAAACATACACGCGTGAAATATACAATTACAGTAGAAACAATCTAAAAAGATCCTCTGCTGTGAACGATAAAAGCATCTTTACTGTTTTATCCAAAACACGGCAATTCCAGTGCAATTGCCAAGCAGAATAAACGTTAGGCGAATTCCTCGTCGTCGCATTAAGCGAGACGCTAAAACGGATCCTGCGAGACTCGATTAACGAGCGAACCGCACGCTGAAAGCTTAACCGCGGCGAATCCTTTTTCGTCCTCGCGAACCGGCGCGGCGGGCTGCGATCAAAGTGTAACGAGCTTCAGCATCGAATATATCGAGGGCAGGTTTCGCGAGCGAGCGAGCTTCCAGAGTTCCCACGTATCCTGCATTAAAGAAGAGAAGGAGGGATGTAGAAAAAAATTGGAAAAAAAGAAAGGAAAAAAGAGGAGAGAGAAAAAAGTAGGAAAAAAAGGGGGGAAAATATTCGGCGGAGTCGACTGCGGTAATCGCGTTACGGAAGCAGCATTTTAGCATCGAGGCATCATTGGCGATTCACGATGATCAAAGTGCAGAATGTCGGTGACACCGGTGGATGGTTCGGCCGAGGGATGAGGACAGATAGAAAGGGGTGAGGGGGCTCGTTGGAAACCACGTTAGTGCGCGTGTTTTCGCGCGATCCAATCCGCGGCAAATTTACCAACCGAGGAAAACCTCGTTAACTTCGAGCCGGCGGTACTGGCTTCATCCAGTTCCGTTTCCGCTTTCTCGGGGTAAAGGCTATGTCGGTGGTATTGCAACCACGTGCCTATGAAAAAAAAAAAAAAGGAAAGAAAAAACCAAACCGTGCAATTCAATTTTACGGACGACCATTTCGCTTTTTCTTCTTTCCCTTTGGCTCGATGACGCTTTAGGATTCATTTCCAGCGCGACGATGCGGATGGAACAAGTCTCTTCGAAACACGTTGGCACGTACACGTTATCTGGAAATAATTAAAACGAGTATTTAGGAGATCTTGTAATGGTAGCTCTATTTTGAAATCTTTAAGAAAGGACTTTAAATCAAGGAAAAAAAATGAAAATTACCGTTTTCTTCTTGTGTAGGTAGATGTTTATTTAGGCATACATATTCGTACACGAAAGCGAACACAAACGTAGTTGAAATAGATTCAAAGTGCAACGTGTGTCCGCCCGTGTCTTGTACGTCTTCGCGAAAACTTAGGAACCGTCTGTATAGGAAATACGCCGATTCGATATCCCGATAGGAAGAAGAACGAAGGAGAACAGACGGGAAGTGGATTTGAAAATTGAAAATCATTGCGGCCGCTGATCCCCTTAGCTCCGCCAGACAACCACGATAAATTCTCCTCCCGCCCTCGTGCCGTGGCCTTACTCTTTATAAGGCGTTACACCGGAGATCCAGGCGGTCGTTTCTTCGTTCGCCTTCTACGCCCTCGCCCTTTGTCCGGCGCAACTTTCACCCTTCGCTTCGGTAAAATATATACGATACCCTGTCCCGAAATTACACGCGCAGCCCTTTTATTCTCGATACACTTTGCGGCGCTTGAATTTTAAGGAATTTTCATCTACGTTGGCGATACGCCATCGTATATCAACGAAAACGAAGAAATATCGTGTGCACGTAGATATTATAGATTGGTATCGGTAATGTACGCAATAGTTGCTGATTTATTTTTTTCTACGCAAGTGTAGCAAAATCGCGTTAAGAAATTGTTAGGTGGACAACACAAGGCTGGATAATGATTTGAATATGAAACATTAAAAATGCTCGAAGTATTAAGCCTCGGTAATTGTAAATTGATAGATTGTATTTGAAGAACCCAAGAAATTGCAACGGGGATAGTAATCGTCAGCTCGCGTAAAACTCAGCCTCTAAAACGAAGGTTGTATTTTCTTGGGGTACAAAAGCGATTGTTTTATTTTGACGAGCGCGAACCCCCCCGTAAAGTATCCTCATTTCCCCGTATAAAGTGATTCGATTACAACGCCCTCCCCTCTACCGTTGTAATGCCGCTTTTATACAAAATCGCAATTCATAATTCAGCAAGAAATTGCCGTTCGATTTTCCGGAAAAACGATTTTCTCGTCGAAAATGGAAACACGGTAAATACGAGAGAGAATAATGCTTGCAAGCAATTTTTTATTTAAATTAACGAAGCGGCATAAAGCGCCACCTATTCGCTCTTCTTTCTTTTTTTAACGCGAAATTTCTGTAACGATCGTTTATTTTTCGTTGCTCTTCTCTAGGCATAAAATTTATCCTTTTAATATGTATTACGCAATATCTAATAGTACGAAATATACAAAATTAAATGGTTCTCAAGCGAGAGAGAAGTGCCGGCAAGAATTTAATCGGGTTTCTATAGTTCAAAATTCAATTGTCTCGTTTTCGATGTTACCAAATTGCTGCTAATTGAAAACCTGTAACGAACGTTCTTTTAGAATTTCCAATTGTCATCGTACGTTCGCGATCAAGAGGTACTTGGTTTCGTCCAACGCAAACTGAACATAGCGTCCCATCAAGCTCGATTAACCGCTCGAAACGCGAGCATCGTGAAGCATTCCTTTCAAGCCCCGACGATAATCCCCTCGATAAACAATCGCGTAGGTTGGATCGGTGCGTTGGCCACAAAGTGGCCTCATTTTTTCCTAATTCCATGATCTGTAGGCCATAGAGGGTCGGTTAGCCGACGTGGTGCAGCAAGGAGGAGCAGAGACAGACGCTTCTCCCCCGCCGGCTGGTAGGTCGTAGAGCGTGCTCTCGAACGGCTTTGACATGCAAATTGTCTGACAATGAATTTCGTAAAACCTTTTACCACGGAGTACGCTCTCGAGAGCACCGGCAGCTCGGTTGAAAACGTTGTTTCGCGAGCACATCCCCTTCCTACGCAGACGAGCCTAGCTCCTCTTCCAGTTAGGGAAGAAGATACCAGACGACGTTGACCGTATTAATCACTGTCTACCGACATCAGGCCACCACGCCAGTTCGACCTCCGCGATTCTGCCAGGATCCTTCCGATGCTTCTATAAAATCAGTTACCACGTCCTGATTCGCAAGTTGATCGTGTAACGCCCTTCTCTGGATCGTGATTAATATAAACGTCGTGGCTGGAATAATTGGCGTCGAAACGCCGAACTCAGACGTGACAAGATTGCGAGGGATAAAGACTGTAACGGGAAGAAATTGAGTACCGCGAAACGCTTCCACAGGAACTCGTTATCGCGATTGGGAGATTCCCTCGTACGGGATTTTACGGGACGCAAGTTGAATTAGAAGACACGCTATTTTAATCCGATTTGGATGTCGAGGATGGAGGATGGTCGTTTCGTTGTAAATCGTACAGCGTAGATATGCGTTTGAATGACGATGGTTGGGTTTTCAAAATTTTTAGAATATATACATTTCGAATCATAATTTTATACAAGAGGAAGAAACGAATTCGCAGAGCTATCGAAAGCAGACACCGAAGTAATTTCGTACAGAAATGACTCGTGTACTTAGCGTGTGTTTTTTTTCTCTCATATAAAAATCCAACAATCGAGTAAGCGTCTCTCTTCTGTTCATTGTAATTTTTTCATATTCAAATTCTCGGAAGTTCTCCATTCCCGAAGCTCTCAGCGTAAAATCATATTTGATTTTAAACAAATACGCAGGATTCCAGGAAAATTGTAAAACATAACTGGTTGAAGATCTGGTTGAGATCCAGCAAGCTCGACGTAGACGATAATATCGATTTGTCGTATATAGTATTATCGTTCGATCCGAAATAAGAGAAACAGGAGAATTATGTACTTAGAAAATTGATTGTGCGAGCCGCGTTTAAAGTTACGATAGAAGGAGCTAGAGGTAGAGGATCAATCGGATCTTCCTTCGACAATATACGCCGATAGGGGTGGTAGTAGTGGCTCGTTGAATCCCAGCTAGCCACGTAATGGGTATCGAGAGACATTGTTAAGCGTCGATCTCTTTCCCCAAAGTGACCTGGCGCCTCGCTTCTGCTCTCTTTTTCCATCTCTTTCTTCCTGCAATTCACGCGGAAACTCTCTCTTCCTCTTTTTCTCCGATTCTCTTATTTTCGATACTTTGCTTTTTGTTGCCATACTTGTTTTACGTTCGTCAATTTTCGTCCTTGCTATCCCATTTATTTTTCGCCACCCTTCCATTCTCCGTATCAAAATACATATATATCTTCTATGCACCGAGTACATCGAGATACATTTTTGAAACCTTTGATTTTTCTTTCCTATGTTATACAGTATTCGTCAATCGTATAAATCAAACTCTTTCTATCGCGACAACCTTCGTTAATCACTTTTTACGTAATTTCAGAAATTCATCGTCGAACGTATTCGTTACCCCCGTTAAACTTTTTAAACTTTTCCTGCATCCACGTTTTCCGTTAAAGCTTGTTTCAAGCTCGTTCCACCGTATCGTTTCCCGTTTTCTCGTGCTTCTTTTCATTCCCCTCCTTTTTCACCGCCGAGCGCGCCCCGTTCCTTACAATCAATTCACTCTTTTTCCCCGTGCAGCCTCTTTTCCTTCGCTTTTCTTAGCCGCTCGTTCGGTATTTCCCTCGCATACGCGTCTTTACGCCTGTTCCCTGGCTCGGTCCGCTATCAGTCTTCCAACTCCGCGCCCTCCAGTCACCCACCCCGTTCATCCACCGCATCCGTATCCGGCGGAGCGGGTGCTGGAGTAAGGCAACGTCGGTGCACACGTTTTCCTATATAGATCGCGATGGAGCCCGCGGAGCCGGAGGATAGAGTAGCTTGAGGTAGATGGATGCCAAAGAGTGGGGAGGAATGGGGGATAAACCATGATGTCGTTGATTAATACGGTTTACCAGTAAGTGTAACGGAGTGTGCAGAATACGTCTGTACTCCCACCATCGGCAACGACCTCTTCTCCACCTCCACTTTCTTGCGAGTCGCTGCCACCACCACGCCACGGTTACGAGCAGAAGCAGAAGTTACTATCCTCCACCCTGCCGGAATCCGTTGAACCAACCCCCGAGCCACGTGCCGATCAATGGCGTCTTGTCTCTGGTTGGTCGAGCCAGGAACAACCCCCTCGTATCGTTTTATCCCTCTCCCTCTGGCTATCCTCTCTGTCCTCGTCCCACGAACAGTAACCATCTTCGTTCCTCTCGCGGCAATTCCTCTTTGCGCGTCTCTTTCCGTTCTGGACAGACCTTCCCCTCTTTCGCCTTGTTCCTTCGTTTCTTCTCTCTGTCCGGCTGTCTGTCTCTTTCCTCTCCGTCCCTCTATCGCATTAGTTTCTCTCGTTTTACCTGAAATAGATTCCGTTCGGTTCCTCTTTTTCTATGCCACGTAGGAGGTCTCCGTCCTCGTTTTCTGCCCCTCTTCTCCTTTCTTTCGGTGCGGACCTCGCTAGGGGAGGGTTGATCCCATAAGAGAGGGTGAGCTTTTCTTATGAGGAGCATTGATTGCCAACAACCCCTTCCTCATCCTCCCCGGCGGTATTTCTCTCGAACCGGTCCTCCTCTTTTATCCTTCCACCTCCCCCTCCCTACTGTGTCTCGCGTCATGGCACTTCGTCTCGGTTTTTAGAGGCGTGCTTTGTTTAAAAAACCCCCGTTCAGAGAATCGGCGGTACAACGTGCTTTCGAGCTGGGAAATTGTTCGATCTAAGACCCGATATAGCGCATCGGAATGCCGTTGTTTGCGGCCGGGCTCCTCTTCCAGGGATCAGTTTACCTCGCTAATGGAATTATTCGCGTTGCCTTCATTTTTCTACGGTTTCGGTGTTTAACGGTTCTCGAGTGGATCGATTAATTCGATCACGATCGATCATCGGTACGTTTATTTCGTTATCTCGTTGCCTACGGAGAGGAGAATTTTTATCGAGGACGAGGATGCATATTTTCTAAATACGACGTTTCCAAATTTTTTTTACGCTGCCATTCTAATCAAATACGTAACTGTGAAATCTTCGATTTTATTCGATTTCTTTTCGACGTACTTTAAACATCGTCTCTTTGTAATATATTTCACTGTCGAGAGCGAAAGTCCATATCGCGGGTAATTTTATTCGAGTAAGAAACTCGTCTGTATGTCGAGGATCAAGTTGAACGTCTAACTTACCCTGTTTCAAACTGATTACGAATACATCGGCAGATGAATGTTGTCGATCAATCCCTTCCTTTGTACACCGCGTGTAATTCAACGCTCAATTGCTATTAGATGTTAGTACTCCAGTAAATCTCTCTGATAGGTTCACTATAGCCTTTGATCACTCAGTACCGAGTTGATTCTGGGATCCCTTAAGTGAACACCTGATCCTTCGCAGCGTACCACGTCGACTAGATCGTGAAAATTTTAGTTCGTTCGATCGAACGGATTATAAAGCTTCTAAGAATCTTCATTGATCGTCATTTATAAATGGAATTTTCCATCGAAACGCGATAACCGTTTCTTTCGAAGACTAATATCGACGAATTTTCATATTTTTCTTATTCTTAATATAGCGAATTTTGGTATATCCCTGTGAGAAACAAAATAAAAGGAAATAGGAACGGTAAAAGGTATAAGCAATACGAACGGAATACCCTCTGTTAAAGTAAAGTTGGGAGAAATTTCGAAGATTCTGGAAAACAGATTGCCACGGGACAGGACAATTTATTTATTCGTTTATTTTATCTTTATTAAACACACGTTTTATCACGAGAGAACATGTTTATTCGAATAATTCACTATAATTCAGTTCAAGCTACATGATAGTTGCTAGTTTGTAACATATTGTTTATTAGATTATCCTTGATTAGCACTGACGATTCACCGGGATTTAATATACAGGTCTCTACTAGTATCTACGTGTCTTTCGTCGTTATGTCGTTATACCACGCCTTCGTAATCCAAAAGAACGAACGTTGATCGTACTGTAACGCAATCGAAACGATTCTTAACTAATCACGAGCACGAATCGTAGAGACGATCAAAATGAACATAGCACGTGATTGTTTAGGGGACTGTCGTCTCTTATATCGTTATTTCCCGTGCATATATACACACCATTGGCTCGTATCTCTACGATGGATAGCACTCGTACAGCGATTTCACTCCCTTGACTTTCCTAAAATTATATCATTACGTCGATGGAAATTATTTTAAGACGTGTACGAATAGCCGTCGACTCGTGGCTAACGTGTCCATCCTTTAAAATCATAACGTGATTTTAGAGGATGCTCGTCACCCTTAATTTGATCGGAAATAACCGGAGATTTTCGACGTTTCTTTTAACACTCGAGTTATCAAAGTGACGAAAACGATCAACTTATCATTTTTATCCATTTTATTTTATTACAAAAACAGCTTGAAATTGTTTTTCACTCTTCAAATACTTCGTTATTCAATCTATTACTTGATCCAATATCGTTATCCCTTTTTATAATGCAGAGAATTTCGTAATTAGAGCAAAGCTTAAAGATTTCATCTTTCTTCTTGGATAATAAAAGGATTGGGAAAACGGCTGAAACTTTCACAGTTTGCCTTACCTGAAAAATTAATTCTCTCTAACGAACAGATTCAAAGTGTTCCGGACACTTTGTTATTTAAGGTGACGGACATCCTCGTATCTGTGCATTCGATTATCTTCGAATATATCGAGGAACGAGGCGGAGCTAGTTTCTTCTCAGCTTTCTTTTTTTCTCTTTTCGTTTCTTGTTAAGTGATAGAAACATTATCTGAGGCGCGTGCTTGTGTCGCGCGAGTAAAGCGGATATCCGTGTTACTCGGATAATACGGATATCCGTATTATTTGAATAATGCGATAGAGTAATCATATAATTCAAGAAAATTGTCATAGATTCGATTTAGGGGCGATAATAGAAATTATCCTATCACGGAATACAAATTAATTCGTGTTTCCTCCTCTTAGAGTCAAGAGAAGCACACTTTTTTAAATATATATTAGGAACGGAAAAGAAGTTAGAAAATTCTCAAACAAATATTATACGTAAAATAAAATCGCCGGATTGACCGATAATTAACTTTTCAATTGAGTTTATAAGCAATGATATCTCATTTCATGAAATCGTGAATTCTAAATGTTACGTTTATAACGATATTAAATATCTATGTTTTCTACTTACTTTGCAACTACGGAATTTCTTTGTCATCACAGTAATACGGATATCCATTTCGTTTACAAATCAAATTAGTTAAAAAATGATCGATAACGGATATTCGAACGTTCCTGCGCAGATCGAAACATTTGATTTCGCCTGTCAGACAATTAAGTATAGAGCGCATCAGGCACGTGTTGGTCCTTTGCGATCGACGATCCGTTCTCATATTTGAACCAGAAAAAAGAGTACTTAGTCGTACAGCGTCGGTGATCAATTCATCGTTCATAGTCTATTTATTGGCGACAGTCCACTGCAATTTGTGAATTATCTACAGATGGCCGTAAAAGTTCTCACGAGCGTTTTTCGATTTCGATAAAAGTAAAATTTGTCACGCGATCTTAGACTTTCGTTAATCATGCTTCTTTCGTTAAGGCAAAACTGCGTTCACGCGAGACAAGGGACGAAAAATTATGTTTGAAAGAATATATAAATCGTCTAATGATCGTGTCGTCTAACCGCGTGTATCCTAGTTTGATTTTTCGTTATCGTGGACGTAAATATTAATTAGTTACATTAGAATTATATCTTTTAATCTTTTCTATAACTAAACGAGAAACGAGGTAAAAGAAGTTTCGAAAGCTTCGGCTTTCATTGTACTTTCGTTTAATCTAGTTTCGGCAAATTTCACTTCAAACAGATCATTCAGTTCTTTAAAGTCGTTTGATTATCAGCTTGTTTTCATCTTTCGATCGAACATCGAGTAACTTTCTAAAGGAACGACGTTTACATCGAAACGAATAAATTTCCCATTAAACGAATAGATGCGCAATCCCACGCAAGAAATCATCAGTTTTCAAACCTCGAGGCCTTTTCTTGAGAAATTCGCTAACCGTTCCCCTAATGTCGTCATTCTTAAACGAAACCGAAGAGAAACCGTAAAAGAATAGGAGAAACGTGAACCAACGTCTTGAAACAAATACATGCCATGCCCAGTGTCAAGGGGCGACGAGCCCGTCAGGCGAGCGCTGCACGCGATCCTAGGGATCCTCTTTTGTGGTCGGCTGTATTTGGTGCACCATGCTCGGCAGATGATGATGATGGTGTTCAGGCCTCCTGGACAGCCCCAACAACGGCGGCAACAACGGCAGGGGCAACGGCAACGGCAAACCTCCAGGAAAACCGGCCAGCCCACCGAGAAGCGCGGAAGCGGTCGAGTGTTCCTGAGCTTTTCTTCTTAACTCGGCCAGACTGCTGTTCCTGTGGAGATCCCCGGTTCCAGGCTTGCAGCAGCCACACAGGGAACCTGGCCATCCGGCCGGAGACCAGGACAACATGTCCTGCAAGCTTCCAGGTCGATGATCGCTCGAGGTCCAGAGCGACGGAGTCGTCGAGGTTAGCGATGTTGGCGCGCTACTGACCACCTTGTTACCGAAGAGTGGCGGAGAAAATTGCGCTGCCAAGTGCGGAGAGAAGAACAGAGACGTGGGTGGTTCGACTGGCCTGAAACCCGCCGCTAATCCTGGGCCGCTAGAATTTTAATTAGGAGACAATGTCGATTAATCGTTATCGGTCTATCGAGGGAATAAGAAAACTTTGTCGAACGAGTGACAATTTTTTGGGACAAAACGGAGAATGGAGAATTTTATCTTGGTATAGGTAGAGAGTGTTCGTAGCGTGAAAGGGGAATTTGGACCGAGCGATCGAGGCAAAATTTTTATCGGGAATATCGTTATCGAAAAATGGAATTTTTTGATGTATAAAATTTTGTCGAGCGAGCGGAGATTGCAACAGAGAATGATTAGAAAAACGAGATACGACTTCAAAGTTGTGGAAGTTAGTGGGAGGGGTGAGAGAAGCAAGGGTGGAAGAGGAAAGCAGAAGGGCTCACGAAAGCGCTAACCCGATTAGCACGCGCGATATTCCGCATCCTCCAACAGCCGGCGGAGGCTGCTTCGAGGCGCTGATGATTATCTCAAATATTAATCGCAAATATTGTTTAATTAATGTAACGTGCCTGAGGTGAAGCTCGAGACGGAACGCAAGAGTGACGGAAACACGGATACGATGAGTCTTCAAGGCGGAACGAGAGAGATGCTTAATTAGGCGAACGGAGACGAAGCGAAAATGGTAAACAGGGAGATACGATGATGGGTAAACGTGTACAAATAGACGGCGGAATCTGTAGAAAAAAAGGGAAAGTTAAGGAGAGTTAAAGTCGAGGTAGAGGGTTGTGGAAGGAGGATAAATAATTTTGCGAAGATAAATAACGAAGAAAAAAGCATTCGAGGCTAATGAATAATAAATAATAGAAAATAATATAAAAATTTAGATATATGCTAAAAAGCATTAAATTGCATTGAATTTAATTTATTTCTATTACCTTTACGGGTTAAGAGATGAAATTTTATTAAAAGTTAACCAGATAAAATATAAAATAGGTAGATAAAATCGGTATGATCCATAGCACTCATAGCACCGAAATATCGAAATTTCTGCTTTTCCACAAAAATTTGAATTGCTCCCATGAAAGCGTTAAGATAGAATTTTCTATAAGCGTCAGACATCGTACCTGTCTATTCTACTTGGAAAGTGGACAGGCAAAGGACAGAATAAAGGATAAACGATGATACACGGATAATCGTTCAAAAATTGAAGCGATACTGAAAGTCTGTGCGCTAGGGCTAGTAGTGGATTTTGGTTGGTGGAAGATGATAGGAGTAGGAAACCGCAACGGGGTAGTAACGGAGGGTGGCGAAGGAGGCGAAAGCGACCGTAGAGGCGCAGAGAGGAACGCTTGAACCGCGGTAAGCGCGATAATTGGCGGCAATTAGCTGCGTAGCCTAGCGTGCACTTACGTTACTTACGCTCGCTCGCTTCCCTTCCTTGCGTACACGCACTTTGTTTCTTGGTCTCTACGCGTCTAATCGGGATATCTACATGGTCTGTGCATATTCGCGCGGCTTTTACGATTACATTGCGTGCGTATTCTAAGCGCGAGATCCTCTTACCAGAGAAAGACACGATTACTGATCGCTGTTTGTCACAGAAAATCAACTAGATCGATAGCTCGACAATCGTCAAACTCGTTACAACTGTCATCTTCGACGTTAACATCCGGAATCTTTCTTTACAATATGTTTGCACCAAATATCAAGGCGGATATCAGAATGCATCGAATAGACCAGGATCGATACAGGTGCCGGAGTGGAAACCAATTTCACTCAAGATTTTGTTCTCAGCAAGTAATTTAAATCCCACGTTCCTAAGAGCGTTATTGTAAAACAAGAGAGACGCGGGCTAAAAGAAGGACGAGAGAGAGAGATAGCCTGTTTCGAACGAGTCACTGTTCTGTGCCGGATCCGCCCCTATTCCGCGAGAATCGACTGCACATGGAACAGTCTCTCGGTGTTCTTGGGCTGGTTGGTAGGTAAGGAAGAACGCAGTAAAGCGTACACCCCTGCAGTCGAGAAGCTGCCGAGCCGCTGAATAAATGATGAGGATATATTTACGGCGAGCGGTTTTAAATAAATTACAACTGCGGAGACGGCGAAGGAGTATCTTCCTACCGTTTCAACCCTCCCCCTCTGAATCCCCTTGCTGTTTCCATCCGCGGTCTGTTCCACCATCTTGACTCGAGTCATCCCGCTACCAGTGTATTCCGTGTGTCTACGTTTCGGGTATTGTTCTTACCATTCCCGTCGATGCGAGAGGGGAGCTTTGTCTGGGATTATAAAGAGCCACCGTCGAATACTTACCGTCGTCGGCAAGAAATCGGCGAATCGCGTTTCTTTCGCTCGAGCTTTCAGCCCTATATACGCGTATATACGTGGCTGTGTGCATGCAAGATCCGCAGGAATTGGTTATGGTTTCTTGGATTTATTTTCGTGGCTTTCTCGTTTCAGAACGACCGTGTAAATGCTGATTTTTGCATATCTGTCTCGCGTAAGAAGTAGTAATTCTTTGTCGAAGAACGTGAAAATGGATTTCTCGCTTTCGAAACATTATCGCTTGGATTCCTTAATCTAGTATACTATTGTATCAAAAGTATTCTTAATTCGGAAATTTTATTCAAGGAAAAGCTTCGTCGAAAATGAATGAGATGGATATATGAATATTGATATTAACGGCAAACATTTAATATATTAGTAATATTAATCGCAAACGCTATTATTGATACTGACATTAATGCCATTGCTATAATGGCTTATCCTCTGCTTTCCAATAACATGATTTTCTCGAAATAGTATCGTTGCAATATTAATTCGATCAAAGAATCATTAATTCAACGATGATAATACAAAGAAATATTTACGTTAATGCACGCTATGAAACACGCAACTTATCACGAAATGCCTATGTTTACGACATTGTTATTTTTAGAACGATATAGAAGAATATTTTAAACCCGTGGGGTTTTTCGTTTGCTTCGTTGTTACATAATTCATAAATATAACATCTCTTTTGTCAGTAGAATGGTGGAACACAGTTGAAAATCCATTTTCATATTCCAGCTTGGTGTACGCGAATTTTTTTCGTTGAATATGTGTCGGGTAAGAAGTAGGTTTAAATTTCACTATTCTACGGGAATTTCTTTGGAATCCCTCTATTCTCGACAGAACGACCCATTTCTCCCCATTATCTACTTTCTTCAAAATTTTCCTTATTTCCAATTGCTCTTATTTTTCTGGAACAACGCACCTAAAGAACGTAACGGTATTAAACCCAATTCCTTTACTCGCGCTCGTCGCTGCCGATCTTTCGTATTCTCTATAAATCTCAACCTAATCCTCAGTCGACGACCCTGCGTGATCTTCGTCTACTACGTTTTAACCTCGACCAAGTCACCTATCATGCCGAAGAATCGTAAAACAGCGCTGCAGGGAACGGTCAGCTCCTAAATCGCGCGTATGCAACTCGTTCGGTTGTACGCGTTTGCGCGCTCGTCTCGGGGTCCCGTAGCGATTTAACGAGGCGACAATTATCGCGATTATACGAATGGCAGCGAGCATACTGGGACGAAAACGTGGCGCAGCATGAGGGTTGGGGGGCTGAAAGGGGGTCGGGTAGGAAGCGACGAGGAGTGGTTTAATGGCGCGTATCAAGCATCCGGTCGACGTGTTCAGCGGTGCTTGCAGCGTGGAACCACGACTGAGTTTCAGACGAGGGGAGAACGGGGCGGGGGTGCGCGGGGGCGGATGAAGAAAGAAGATATTTCCTAAAGACGTAAATACAAACGAAGCTAAAAGCTCACCTCTCGCCGGGTGGGCCGAGACCTCCCATGGTGCTAGGTGGTGGCGGCGGCGCCCTTATGGGGGTTGGCGGTGGCGTCGAGACGCCACCCAAGGACGGCTGACTCTGCTGAGGCCGCGGACTGACCGACGCGGAAGTCGTGCTGGGACTCCTCGATCCGCCAGCTCCATCTGGGCCGGCGTCCTCCGCGTCAGGGGCGCTGCTGCTTGTTGTTCCTTTTTAAGCAGAAAATACCAATTCTGAACGATGCTAGTTTCGCTTCTTAAACGCTGGAAGAAACTCGTCGAAACGACGGATCTCGAATTTTTTATCTATGCAATTACTAAAATTATCTCTCTCCGAAAGAAGAACGCGAAATTTATTACATCGATATTAATAGTAATGCGTTTGAAGTTGCCGTGTTCTTATTCACGATCGTACCTTCAGGGTCGTGTCCTGTGGGACTTGGACCTGCCGACGAAGACGTTGGCGGTGCCAGACCTGTCGTTTCCAATGCACCACCTCCCCCGTTACCTTCCCTTTTTCTCTGTTCCTCCTTCAAACGTTCGCTTTTCCTCCACTTGGCTCTACGATTTTGAAACCACACCTGGAATAATTTCCAATATTTTTTGATTAAACGATGATTAAACAAACGAACGAAGGTGTTTTAGCGGATACTATCGCAGATTCTCCGTCGAGAATCCAGGAATTTTTCGTAATGACTTTAACCCACAAATATTCGACATCGAGATCGAACGATCGATTCAAAAGAAAAAAAAGAAGAAGAAGACACTTTGGCTAATTTACTGCTCGGCAATTGATTACGACGAAGATGTAAATAGAGTAAAAGGTGTACGATACAGTGTAAAAGAAAAATAAAGAAAGAAAGATAAAAAGCAAACGAGAGTACGATGAGGAACGGCGCTGAAGGCGGCACTTAAGCTGCTTTATAGGGCTACACCTGGTGTGCGGATATGGAAGGATAATTGCATGTAGGGGGATGGCATTCGCGGCTGGACCAGAGGGGGTGTTGGGCCTCTTGCCCGCGTGCATGTTCAACGAGCCGACAGCAACCACAGCGGCCGAGTGTTTTTTAAAAAGCTCGAGTTCCGCTAACGAGCCTAACTTGACATAATACCAACTGAAATAGACTTTATTATACCCGGCGGTGCTCCGCCGCCTCGTGCTCTCGTTCGTTCCGTGTGTCGTTGCATTCCGATTGCACCCTAACACCAACTTCTTCCGGAACGAGTTCCTACTTTGAACTTTCTGAAGCTGTTACGGTTGCGACAACGTGCAAGTTTAAGGTAGCTAACACACTGTAAATAGGCTTTACACATTGCGAAACAGACATTACAGTTACGATGATCTAAACGTCGCTTTTGGAAAATGTTTAGGATCGGAGAACGATCGTATATTAATCCATATCTTTCGATTAGTCGGTTCGCCTTCTTAGACATTCCAGGATCGATGAAATATCATCGCAAATTACTGAAAAAAATCCACCTGTTATTTCGCACGAAAATCTTCCACGAGAGTTAAGCGGATCGAAGAAAGTTTCGAAGAATCACGGCGCAAAAGTAACGAGAACTCATTAGCGGATTGGAATCGATAATAAAATAAAGTTCCGGGAAGTCAATTATATTGGCGCAAACGTAATTCTTCCTGCGACTTGCTTCTAAAAGACAAAACGCGTTATTAGAGATCGGTCGAGTACCGGGGAATGATTATCTTTTGTCCTGGAGCGAAAGTTTCACGGCGAGAGGAAGCTTGGAAAATGGTTTAATAAAATAAATACGATGAGCCAGCTTCGCGTTGCCTTCGAATTCGTACACGGGAAACGAGGACGGTGGATACCGGCTGACGGGGAAAGATATAATAATATCCTCAGGGTTGCGGGGGCGAGTAATAGCTGGGAACAAAGCCGCGGTTCCGTCGGGACTGCCAATCTCTCCTTCTTTGTCTTTCTATCGGATCGTTCCCGTTTTCTTTCCCTCTTCTCTCGCTTCGCGCATGTCCTCTTTTTTTCAATACGGATTTAATCCGAAAGACGTCGGTAATGGCGTCGACTCGTTTCCCTCCATGAAATAAACGCATTTAATCTTTCAACGCTTCTTACAGAAAAGTGTGATAGATCGATGGATCGACGAAACGTGCTTTAACGGTGGTTGATCGTTTCCATGATATCTTGCAAAGCTAAAGTAAACTGGTTACTGTTCTTCGTAATGTGTATAAAAAGGTTACGTTACGTTTAAATCGTCATTTAATTTGGAAAAATTGAATGAAATAATCGTCTGTTTCGCAAATCAATTACACACGATCTTGGTGAATGTATGCGAAACTCACGTGCCAAAGCCTCTTACTTCTCTATTATGTTTTCATTAAAAAAACGAAAGGTACATTTTTGCTTGCAAATTTATAAGCGCATTAGCACGGTATGTAATCCAATGGTAAAAGGCATCGCTGTTCTTCACCCCCGTGTATTTCATACGTTCCTTCTCCCGTTATCCCTTTGTTCTTCTTTATTTTTTAATCGCATCCCCTCCCCCTTTTTTATTGCTTTTAATCCAAACACGTCAGCAGTAGCATTGTTCCGCTCTGACCAAAGTCAAATGCGCTTAATCTTTTTGCCACTTGCTTTGCAAATCTGCTTTTAATTATTCTTTACATTTGGCCCCTTCCTTTTTCTCAAACAGGATAACGGTGTTTTAAAACTGTTGAAATGCGTAATCTTGTAGCGTTATCACTTTTATGAAATAATAATGATAAATAAATCTCTACGGATATTTTTTGACCTTCTATCGGAATTTTCTATATCTGAATTTTTCTACGGTATCGTCCCACTATTATCCAAAGAAGCGTTCAATTTAACCGGACGACTCGATTATCCAACTTCCATTGCATACAGATCGAATTATATAGCTATAAGACGATCATCGTTCTTCCCATTTTCCATTTTTTGAGTGTAAAATTCATCGTGGACGAGCGACGTACACAGTCGCGCGTAGTTAGGTGTGTCGGCTCGCGTCTCGTAGCGCCGTAATTCGCGTTGCACGCTTTGAAATTCAACCGGGCCAAAGAGCACGCGACTATGTAACGTTGACAGTGGTGGCCTCTCGTTCGTAGCGCATGCTCGGTTTTCTTTCCCTGGAGCGGCGGTGTGCGTGTAGCATAATTGTTGCGCACGATACACGGGGCGACGAACAAACGTCAGAGGTTGGTAACTACCTCGGACGATCCACTGACGATGGTTCAGCCACCCCCGCGCTCGTTCTACCCCGCACGGGGTTCTAATTGGAGTAGGAGAAGAGGACCGGCGTTGCATAAACGCGCCTATTTGTCCATTATTTCAGATTCCCTTTGTCTTCCCTAATGAAACAATGAGTCTGCGCCGTAATTGCGTCATAGCCGTCCTGTCCCTACCTTCCTGCCATTGTGTACACCACTGCCTACCATGGCCTTCTCGTCTTATAATCCGAACAATGCAGCGGGATAATACCGTGCCCCTCTGCTGGACACACCACGCTGAAGGATTCTTTTACTAGACTCTCTGTTATCTCTCTCTCTCTCTCTCCATTCTTTTTCTTTTCCGAGCTTTCTTATTAGTCACTCATTCTTCCTGAACTACGTAGGATCGTTGTAGATTTGCATTTGTGGTTATCGTTGATATCTGGAGTTGGAAGCGATTCGATATGTCGGGTCCAGAGGTATCATTATCGGGGAACCTTTATATTCCAACAAATCGTCTTAATTACGGAGAAAAATGTTTGTCGTTCAACCGCGTTTAACGCTAGTTGAAAATATGGACCATTCTGGTTGTATCATTTCGATATAGATTCGTTCGTAAACCTTGTTAATTACTATTCAGAGCGCAATATCGGGGCGGGACATGAAAATGCGCAGTCTCTTGGGATTATTTCTTCTTCGTACGGTATCAATCCGGTGAATTGCGATTCTGCTGCTCTTATTTATTAATTCTTCGTCAGATTACATTCGACGTTAAAATCCCATCATCTTTGCTTCTCGTTACTTCGTTTAATCTTTATCGTTCGATGTTTTGCTCCCCCCAAATCCTGTTTATATTAAAAACCACTATTCCAAGAGCATAATTGCATCGATTAATCATATATCTCGTACAAAGCCTTATCAGCCTAGTAAAAATTAAATCGAATGCATTTCCGAATGCAATCGAATAGGAGATGGAAGATTTCAATATCAAATTGGGTAGTATACTGAACGATATTGGTTGCGCGATTTGTTATATGAATCGAGACGTTATAAACTTTTGAGTAGCTATGAAGGAAAAGATTCTTGACAGAATTATGAGCATGTTAATACGTAAAAAGGGGGGCGAATTAAAAATCCGACATCACCGATCGGATATCCTGCAGATGTTCCAACAGGATTTCAGCAGGGAATCGCTATTACTGCCGGGATTCTGTGTAGCGCGAATTACGCCGGTGCGAGTAAATATGGGCAGGAGGACGTAGCCAAGAGTACAAAGTAATCCCGGAGATTACCGGCTTACTCTGTCAGAAGATTACGTCAGGTCGAGGGTGTCAGCACCTCCCATGGGAGATGGGTGTACCCTAAAACTACCCTACATCTTGCGCCCTTTCTCTTACGCTGTGTGATCCACCGTCGCGCATCGAAACAATCGATCACATTGTGTCTCGCTTGACCGTCTGCTTTAGAATCTCCGACAGGGAATGCGTGAAATATATCGTGGTTTACCGTGAACAGATTTGTGGTAGATTACTGGCTTCTCGCGTCTTTCTATACTTTTGCAAGATACAATCCTTGTTCGTGATTCCAAATTTGACGTAGCATCGTTTCATATTATTTGCCGGTGTAAATTGCTTGGGTATTTACTTTATCGAATTGCGCTTTATGCACTTTCTCTTTTCTCAGAAATCGGCAAATATATTCAAAATTATTATAGGAACATTAAATTTGTCGTATGAAGCGGATGAAATTGAACGCATTTATTAAAGTGCATTCGCATTAGCATATGATTGTATATTTTGATAAATTAAAGGTCAATCGATTACAAATCCGCGCATCAAGCGACATTTTCGCCTTATTTTATTTCGCTCGTCGCTGTTCCATTTACCTATTTGACACCGTTTGAAATTGATTTCTTGGACTAAAAGCGAAAAAAACGTGCCACTCAAAATCATTAGAGACTCGCGTGCCCGAAATATATATCAAATGCTTTTAACAAAACGAGATACGAACATTTCAATTTATTCGGTATACGGGCTTAGTTTCCAAAATTTTCCAATTTGAATATTAAATTTTTCAGATTCTCCTTTTCATCGTGTTTCTTCTATTTTTCTAACCGAAAATTATTCGTTCGCTGCACTACTTACACACCGTATCTGTTTCTTCTTTAACGCATCCACTAAACTTGTCCAAATCTGTTTGTCACAAGAGTCACAACTTTCGCTTCGTATTCGTTCGTTTCATCGTACTAACCTGAACCCTGGCCTCGGTGAGGTTAATCTTCATCGCCAGATCCTCTCTCGTGAAGACATCCGGATAATGTGTCTGCGCAAACGCTGACTCCAGTTCCTCTAGTTGTTGAAGAGTGAACGTGGTTCTGTTCCTCCTTTGCTTTCGTCTCACGAAAGAATCCTCGCCGACTCCGTGCAAGGCTGGATGATACGCGGAGTAACTAGTGTCTGTAATATACGATCAAAATATCGCGATTAGACCTTCTTCTCCTTAACCTTCTTTTTATTTATATATGTAGGGGAGTTCTACTAGCGTTACATAAAACAGTCGTAAAACATTTTAACAAACCCTCCATAAAAAAGCCCTCACCCTCTATCCAACGTTCCATCCGATCTGGCGTATACCGCAGGTTTGACAAAAATTCAAAAGCACCCTATCGCCTGGTGCATGATTTAACGCGCGATGGCTCGTTCGCGGGCCAATTACGAGGAACACACAGTTCGTTCGTTGCAAATCGGAAAAACGGGGGCTGGCCAAAGCACGCGCAGACAAAAGGACGAAGGGGGATGAAGAGAAACGATGGCGTTCAACGCTGCGCGTACGACCTGACAAATGGAACAGAGAAATGGGCACAGCGAAGCTACAGGGAGAAAGAGAGATGGCCCAATGGGGGTAAACGTTACGAAAGCCAGAGAACCGCTTATCAATGATGCAGGGCAATCAGCGCAATTAATTACCGCGGCGCTAAGCCGGAGCTTAGCGAAAAACACAAATTAATTTCCTAAGCTCATAAAAATTCATGCGGCTCGCTCGGCTGCCGAACACGACCAACCTACCCTCGCAAGTATCGACTGTTGTTCGCCCTAACGATGCACGCATGTGCATCCACCTGCAAGATCGCGTTCAATTTTCGATTTTCACCGTGATTATGGTTTTGCTTTTACGGTTTAGATATGGTGGGTCGTTTTATCGGGTCCATCGGGCATCCTTTGGAATGGCTTGGGATGGTTTTGAAGCATAGCAGTATGTTGTTTCTCTTCGCTGGTTTGTTATCTGCTGTTTTCTTCTGTTCTTTCTTCCGTTTCGAGGACACGTTAATACGTCATTTTCTACTTATCGTCGGAATCGTATCTCATGTCGAGTGATAAATTTTGTAATCCTCGTGATGATACGTTCTAAACACATACTACCAGAGTACAAAGCATAGTGTACCGGATAAATAAAATAAGATAAAGAGAAAAATAGACAGCAAGATTTGTAGTAAAGTTTCCTAACAACGATCTGACATATGCTTTCACCGCTACGACGATTCGATAATTCCGCGCTTCGAGCAAGCTTTAACACATAGGTATGCGTACACTTCGTTCTAAAATTTCACATAGATTTCACGCTAATTGACGCCGAACATTCCTAATTGGATTTCCTCGAGGCGTTCGGTGACGTTCATTTCCGTGAGCGTTTTTCGCATGGTTAAATTTAAAACCGGGTCCGGCTCATAGGGAACGCGAGAATTCAGGAATTCGATTGCGTCGGCACGTCTGTTCTGTTTGCAACAAGTCATCCATACCGGAAACCAACTTTCATAACTACCATGGAACAATTATACCGTTGAGCAAACTCGTACCGTGTCATTGGCAATAGTCTGCCGCCCCTGCAAAATTAATGTGTTCGTTCACGAGGATTTTCGCGTGCAGTATGTATGACTTTGCAATTGAATTTCCCGCGATCGATGTCCTGTCCTCGCGTTTAATAACAGCCTTCTCGTCGCGGGAAATTGTCCAACCCCCAACCCCTTCCTGCTTCCATCGAATACGTTCCCCCTCTAATCGTCGCGACTCGTTTATTAAACGATAGCGTCAATTTCGTCGTGTATTATTTACGCGCAAACATCTTGGTTTAAACGCAGTTAATAATCGACAACAATAACGGGACAACACTCAGCGAACGATATCACGAAATAACGAAACGATATAACGAAATTCAAAGATCGAAGAAGAGATGTTTCGTACGCAAGCGTCGGTGTTGAGACGATTCGAGGGAAATCGCGAATAGAAGAGAGGTAAGAAAGCAAGAATCGAAGCTCGTCGGTTGGCTAAATAAATTTATCGGTGGCCGAAACTGAAATCCACTCAAGATCTTAGATTAGACTCGTGAGCGGGGACGAAGTCTGGATCCAGACAACTCGCACAACTCATCGAGACTCCTGGCTTGATCCAATTTATTAACGTACCCGACAACGGTGCGCGCAAGGAAGGTCCCGCTGACTTTTGTACACGTTTCCTTTTCCAGCGACACACGTCGCCACGAGAAGGGTCATAGTTTTGTCTGGCCGCCGAGGGAAAAACAATAGAGGGATTAATTTCTTCTTGCCAGGAAGCAGACGCGGAAAGCTCGCACGTGTCCCGCCGACACGCTACGTGCGCCTTTAAAACACTTTGTCCTCTTCACTCAGGACCGTCCTTGATTTGCTTCCGCTCGAAATGCGTGTCTGGATTAACCCTTTCAGTACCGATGGGACAGGTACCGAACTCTAAATGTCGGGAATCATGTTTTTGTCGTTTTACTGGTTCTGTGTTTCTGGCGTGTGATTCGTTCGAAGAGTCGTTCTTGTAATCATGAGAATGGGATTAAATTGAAATTGCCGTTATATAAAGATTTCGTTTGGATTCTCCGTTTTTCGTCATACTCTATTCTAATCGAAAAATAAAATAAAACGCGACGAAGAAAAGCGAAGAAAAATGATAAAAACGATTATCACGTTTACCTCTGTCTGAAATTCGTTGCAGAACGAGCGGAGTGGATGGGTTGGAAGGTTTGGTGGAAAAACTAGATACAGAACGAAATCTAATGACACCCCGACCGTTACTAATGACGGTAACGAGCTAGTTAGATGTTAGAGCGAATGTCGGTGGGTTCGGACCCTGCGCCGAGTGAACCCACTTACCGACTTATCACGTAGTTACCTAATCTGTTTATCCCAACGGGGGGTGATGAGGGGGGGCAGCGACCAGGGGAGTTGGAAGGGTGCACGAACGTCCCTGAGGACACTCTACCCCTGCGCCCCTTCTACCATCCAGCAGGCATCGTTTAGGTATAGACACACACGTGCTGTCGAAATTACGTGTTTTAGGTTGTACAAGATGCGCAGACGATAGTGATTTTCAGCAGCAACGTGGAGGATTAGTGGACATTCTCAAATGGAAAAGCTGAAAGGGATGCTCGGAATGTTTGTCAATTCGATCGTTCAGCTAGCAAGCGGAGTGTGAGATGTTTCGGGCCTCTGGTCCCAGAGTCCTTCGCATTTGTTATCAACGAAGACGAGATTTTTGTTCTAAATTCGATTATAAATCGAGTTGTATTTTTAGAGTAAAAACTGTAACTACGCGAGTAACTAATTACTTAAACAAACCACGTAACGCAAATTTTCCAATAAGAAAATTCTAAGAAACGATTATAACATTTCGGCTTGGATTAAATTCCTACTTGAAAATAAAATTTCTACGATTTTCGCAATCATCAACAGGCAAAAGAATAAAGTTTCGGCAACGCTTTAAGAAATTCTTCGTGTTTTTCGTCGCGTTCTAATCAACGGTAAACGCGCGTACGAATTTCACTTAATTTTAAGTGGAGTTACGGGGAGCGCCTGCGATAAAGGGAATGATAAATGCGCATTAAAAACATAATTTCACTTTGCGCCAGGGAAATCAATATTTTATTTAAACTATATTTCGGGCCTAGATGGAAGGGCACTTATACACGTCCCTGAGGATATCGTATCTCTCTCCCCTCTTCACCTACGGTCCCCATTCGATTATCTACCTACCACATGTATCTCATTGAGGTTTATAATATGCAATAAAGTGAGCATACACATCGTGGCTCGATGAACCATGTTCAGACAGATGAAAAAAAAAAAAAAAAGGAAGGATAAAGAATCGACCTTTCTCGTTGCACTTTTGATTGTTTAACGAATTAAATTTGTTAAATTAGGAGAAAATATCAAATAAAATGAACATGGTAGAAATTTTATTTTCGTTCAGAGTATCGCTGAAAGTATGAAATTCATCGCGCTATGGAACGATAATTTTCATAAATAACACGATCGAATCCGCAGAATTGTAAAAATAGGAATACAAAATTTAGCTGGCACAAAGGAAAATGCGATCAAATTTGATAGTGCGGGATTCAATTTTAAAACGTCATATAAAATTCATCGCGTAAAATCGCGGAGAATGGCGCTTCCCGTCAAAATTCGATCGTGTTTTTCCAACGCGTGAAGCGCCAAAGAAACCCAATGTTTCGACCCCGTGACATTCCACCAAAATGATATATATCTACAAACGGGAGTTAACGTACGCGACAGAAACGAGATTCGACTTGGAAAGCGATCGGTGAATAGGCAAACTGGCGTCGAAGTTGCAAAGAGCGACTCGGCACTGCCGTCGGGACGCGGTTTAGCCGGAAGTTGCTCCGAAGTGCAAATTAAGTTTAGCGGCCGTCCAGTTTGTAGCGTCCACTTTGCGTAACTCGGTCTAGTCGGTAATGTAACTTCATCGATGTGTTCCGCCAGAGCAAGTGCCAGTACAATCAATCTCCCTTTTCTCTCTTCCTCTCCCTTTTCCTTTCCAACGTCCATCCACCTTGCTGCACGATTTTCTTTAATTACATCGCGATCATCGCCTTTTCCTTAATTCTTTTAACGTCGCTATCGGGAATATTTTTATACGTTTGACAGACGCTAGATCGGTGTTCATGGAATACCGTTTCTTCGAACGGACCTTCAAAATTAGGCCCAGAACTAAAAAATGCTTAGAACAGAGTTATCAGGATTTCTTCGTTCGCATCCCATAATAAATAATCATTAAGGATCTACATTAAATTTCTTACTAATGCTTAAACCTTTGATGGACGGTTCCATCGTCGTTTATAATTCTTGTTATGTCGAGGGTGATTTGAGAAATTGAATCGACGTTTCTCCATGACATAGCTCGCTTTAAAATCCACCCTCGCAACGGCTAGAGTGAAATCGAGGAAGAATAGCAAGGGGGAAAATAGATGAAGAAATGTAAGATTATGGGCGGAATCAAATTTTTCTTACGGGGGTAAATCGGAACAAAACAGTACTCTGGGGGATCGAGTCGCCGGAAGGCACGAGGTATATCGATAGTATTTGCCAACTTAATTATTATGTTTCGCGATATTTTAGGGAATGCAATTTATTACTTTTATACCCTGTATTAGACTATAATTCTCTTTATTTTAGTATATAATCGTCTCCTTCCATTGGAATCGAATGTCCTCGCTTTTAGAAAAATGCAAAATCAATTGATATTGTAAAAAATTTTCTTTCGTTTACTGCCCTGTCAATGTTCGACAAAACGCGTAGTTTGAAAAAGAAATTTTTCCGTCGCGACCAAACGTTTAAAGTCATCGAAAGAAAAAAACTTCTTTAAATTTGAACTGCTATCCGAAAATCCGTGGATAAAACGCAAGAGACAAATGGAATATCTACTTACAAGGGTGAGTGGCAGCGAATGGATACTCGAGGGTAGGTGGTAACCGTGGCGTTGGAAGACCCGGGGGGCAGTGGTAGCAGAACATGCCGCCTGGCCTGGCCACCGTCCCACCCCCCGGCCCTCCACCTCCCCCTGCCCCTGGCACCTGCGGTTGACTCGACTGCTGTTGCTGCTGCTGCTGCTGTTGTTGTTGTTGTTGCTGCTGCTGTTGCTGATGATGCGTGTGGTGGTGGTTATTGTTCGGCTGGTGAGTGTGAACTGATCCAATCTGCAATTAGAGAGAAAGAGGGGTTACTTACGTAAGTCGTGAATCATTTTTCCAGGAAAGTGAATTAGAGGTTGTTAGACAATACAGTCACTGGTATTTCTGGAAGATTTATCGGGGAGGGAGGGGAGGAATTATGTAATTGCTGGTTGCTGGTAACAATTGTTTAGTAGGAGGCTTAGTTGGAAGACAGGCTAATCTGTGAAAGAACTTAAATTCTATGATAGAACAGTATCGAAGTGCTGATAAACAGACGTTTAGTTCGTGTTTTGACTGAGTTTTGAGTACAACGTTAAAACAGAGTATTTTCGTTTGCAGGTTAATTACTATTTTTCAAATTTTTAATCCTTTTTCGTACAATCGCGTAGTCGATTGTTGCTGCGGTATATCGTAAAAGCAGTTTATCCCAAAGAGTAAACACAATTTAAACTCGGTTTTAGCAAGAAAGGTATACGCGATGCTCGTCGAGATAATTTTTCATTAATTAGTTTGAAATAATTCGCTTATAATTTATCAAAGTACGAGCTACGCTTAATTTATATAAGATATTTCTGCGCAAACAATTACAATGGCAAACTAAGTTGAGCTTGCTCGTTAAAATGTTAATACGATTGTAGATTTTAACTATTCAATTACATGTACCCTTATTATATGCTAAGATAATTACCGTTCATAACGTTGAAGAGAAAACGTATAACCGGACTCTATCCACTTACACGCACGAAATAATTAACCATTAAATTGAATCTAATTACGTAAGTGCACGTAGAATGATAATGACGATATTGCCAAAGCAGTTGTTCGGAGATAACGACCATATCGTCAAAGTTCTCCTTAGGTTAAGGTCGAGTAACGAAATGGCCACCAACGCAAAAATCGGTATCGATACCAATGAAGTACCGGCAATTGTGGGCTATCTACGATCCAAGCTTGTCTACCCTCGCGATTCCTCGCGATTGGTAAATCTTTTAACCAAGCTGCGACCACGATCTTTTCGTAAGATCGTGACTACGAAGTCTCTCGCGAGACCGATCGTACGTTTCAACCGGAAGCTCCTCGACGTTTCTCGCTTGGTTACATACATGTTATCACGTGCAACGTCCTCGTAACGAACACCTCGATAACCTGGCTACTTGCGATTTCCCCGAGCGATACTGGGATTTTCGAAAGCGGGCTGAAACGCGATTAAGAGAGAGAAGCCGACAAGGGGTTGGCGTCGGGCACGGGGGCCAAGAGGGCCATAGTGGAATCTAGAGGGGAGAAGGTTGGAGGCATATAGGCGGCCGATTACGCCGATCCCCATTAGAGGGATTGTAAACTCCCGTAAATAAATAATGCACGTATAGGCGAGGAGCGTGGAGGGCTCTTTGCCTAAGCAGCCATCGGTCGGTGGAACTTAATAAACGGCGGGGTTATCAATTTATAATGGGTCGGCGTGTCGCGCATGCGCATGCCTACAGGGCCGTAGCTCTGCTTACATAACGGCGTGCACGCGAACAGCAAGCTTTAAACTCCGTGTATTCCCTAACTCTATGCTCTTCCGCCACCTTCTCCTCTATATACACGCGATTCTACGTTGCTTGCTTCCAACCACCGGCCGCCACCAACCCACCGCCTCGCGAACCTTCCCTCTCGATCGTTCCCGCCGTTCCTCTCTCTCTTTCTCTCTCCCTTTTACTAGTTTCTCTCTACCTTTGTTGCTCCTTCGCCCTTTGCGGCTCCGCTACAAGGGACAAATTGAATTTTAGATCATGCCGTGCTCTTCTGGGGTCCAGGAGAAAACCCAGGCGGAGAGACAGAGAGAAGGAGCGAGAGAACGGCAACGAATGAGCGGTGGTGGGGCAGCCGGGTGGTTGGATCTGGGAGCAGACGTCGAGATGATACTAATTGAAATTTGAAATTGATATTAGCGAATTATTACCCCTCTCTGTCGCGCGCGCTCGCTTCAGCTTGGCCCAACGCAATTACGGCCGCGTGTCGGGTATCAAAAGTAATTGCTGCCAAACTTAACGAAATTTAGCCAATTTTCGTTTCGGCTGCCCGACCTTCCACGACGACGGATTACTGGCTCGGGTTTCGCTTTACGTATGCACGCAGCCTCCTTTCCGAGGGATCGCAAATGGAATTTCGGGGGTGATTTCGATGCTGCCCGTAAAACCATTTCGGTGCAGCGTCTTCGCTTTTCCCGGAAGTCGATGAAAAGTTCAAACCTCGTACGGCAACGCTTAGCCTCTATCGGGCCCTTGGAATTTTTACCTACGTATATCGGTCGCTTTAACGTATAACGTTCAGTTTAAAATCGTTTATCAAAATGTCACCAATTTTCACTAATTCGAAGTTTCGCTTTATTTTTCAAATTTATTTCATTAAAGAACGCAACAAGTTTCAAAGACTTTCCGGTATCTGGTGTTCGTTATTTCGGATAAAGAACAAACTATATTCACCCCCGGAAGAACGAACCCGCTAGTCCACTTTCTTTCTATATAACCCCAAGCAAACCAAAAATCAACCGAGACACCCTTCTTCGCCGTCGTCCGTCCGCGCGCTCCGACATCAAACGTCGCGAGCCAGTGACACCCTTAAATGGATCAGCCGATTAGTCGCAGGTAGAAAGAATCGAATCAACCCCTCTGAATACTCGGTAACAACCCTTGGTAGCCTAGGTTGGTCGAGTTAGACGCGTAATGACGGAACATACGCATCGACAGAAGGGACGAAATGTAGCGAGGCTAATCCGCGATGGGTGCCCCAGGGTGTCCCTCGAGCTCTTGCTGCTGCAGCAGGTCCTTAGCCCTTTCGATGTACGTACACGCCAGACGTGCTCCCTCGAAAATAAACCTGCGTGCGGTCCAGGGGTGTATTTGCGGTGTTCAACCAGCGGGGGCGAAACATTATGCCAGTGTTTTATTGTGCGATCATCCGACTGCACCCTATTCTAAGAGCATAAGGGATTGCGGCTTCGAGTGGAGTGTGTTTACACATTGGCACACGCGTCGGATTTGTTACACGCTCGTTACGTTACGAGTTTTCGTAGCCAGTTAGCGGGGTTCGATGGTACGTAGCTGGCAATTCGATTCGCGTCGACGTGGTTTCTATGATTCGCTTGTAATCGGGTTCGACGGGTGAGAAAATTTGTACAACGCGGGGGATACGTTAGAGGAAATCGCGTTACACCATGCTGCTTTCAAGTATTTGACCAAATTTTCTATTTTTTTTTCTCTTTCCTCTTTCTCCCTTTTTACAAGCGCTTATATATCTTTGCGAAGAAATTGAAACGACGTTAACCCAGATACGATCCAACTTCTTCTCCCAGTGTTTTCCGAAATAATGTTGTTTTTTCACGATGCGAAATGTTCGTTCGTTTATCTCGATCTTCAAGAGAGTAGTTATTTCTTTTGGCTGGTTGCAAACATACACCTCTTCCTATTTTTCTGTGCTTAACATAGGCATGGAAATTGGTTCGCGAGAGCGTAGCAACCGATCTATCGATATCGATGCTGATGTCGACGCATCGGAGAGTGCCGGATAGTCCATTACGAAGTTTACGAAAATTACAGCGATGTTAGTCCCGTAACGGTGTGTGAGTAATGTACACATCCAATGGTTCGGTAACCCGGATTATGGACATCCAGTAATGCTGGTATTCAATTATTTGGGTACACGTAGGAATATCTTGTTACCGACAGTTCTAATTGCGCGGGGCCAGTGTTATCGAGTTACTGCAGTTTAACATCCTTGCAAGTATAGCGCATCATTTATGAGTATTGGAACACACAGCTCGTAATTCGATTTCAATACTGCAGATAATTAGATTTTTGGGCAAACAGAGAGATAGACTAGCAAGTAACGATCGCGAGTCTCGTTTTTTCTTCCTTTTCGTATCACCAATAAGATTCTACGATTCGATAATTTTTTGAAAGATAGCAGATTACATAATTTGGAAAAAGTAAAGGCAGCTGTGTTGCTACGAGGCGTAAATCCGCGAGTAAATAAACGAATTTCTCGTAATCCAGAAATCGTTCGCAGCGATTCGAGCCGAAGCGAAGATTCGCGTAAAAGCCCGATACGTTGCACGGTTGTCAAATATCCCGGCTGTTTAGATTCCGCGTGTGTAACACTGCGCTCATTAGAGAGCGGCGCTAATTGCATAATTGGTGCCGGCAATTACGAGCAAAGCGGTGCCGCGTCGGCTGACGTCAACATCCAATAATTCGGCACGCGACGACAATCGCGCGCTGCACCGCCACGCCATTGCGCAAATAGCACGAATCGCAATTAAAAGCGATAATACTGTAATTAGCTTGCTGTCACGCCTCGCCCCGTCGCTACCCTGTCGCTATTCTCTCGCTATTCTCTCGCTAATTTCTCGCTTCCGCACGATAGCATCCTCCCCGAGTCGACTACGGCACTAGGGGGTTGAATCCGGTAAACGTGCGACGGATTCCACGTCTTTCTTGTCTCTCGCTGAGACTCGATACTGGCGTTTATTCGACGATTGGTAGATCCTCTGATTAATTCCTTTTGCTAATTCAGCGAGGTGATACGAGGTTAGGTAAGTTTGCTCGGATCGTCGATGGTAATATAGGGGTGAGTTTGCGCGAAAAGTAAGTTTTACGAATAAAGCGAATAATCGACTCTTTCTTTCTAATTGTTAATTCTATAGCAAAGTTGCGACTTAGATTTCGATCAGGTTTAAATCTTTGTCCCGTTTATATATGCCAACTACGTTTCCGCCAACCGTTTCAGCGAATGTTAAACACAGAAAGCCATAAATTAATATATGCCCATGACCGAGGGGACTAAAATCGTCTAATTGATATAATTGAATTTAACGGAATTGATATTAGTGCCAATGTTGATATTAACGGTAAATAATATTAATTGAAATCCGCGTTAATATTTATATCGTTATTAGTATTGAAATTTACTATTCCACAATTCTGCCCAATTTCCAGTAATTTTTGTGCCATTCCTCCACGTGGAATCATCTATTCGTAGGACGTTTTTCGATGTCCGTTTCGAGTATCGAACTCGACTCTGTGTCAAGCTATACATCTACCTATAAAGAGAAACTGTCACGACCGGCTAAAAATCAAGCCCGAGTCTTCTATCGAGTCTAACTGCGTAAAATTCGTGGAGCGAGCAATTGGAACGACATCGTCGTGTCGTCGTACATTGGAAAACTTGACGGAGACGCGATTAACGAAGATTTCATTAGGGACAATATTGCGCTCGCATCGGCGCTCGTTGACCGACGGGGTCCTGGTTTCTTTATTGGCCGGCTGGAATAAATTGGAGAGAATTAATTAAGCGGCACAAATTGGATGCACCGTGTTAGCCCTTATTCCTGGATGACACAATTTAATAAGCATCTACTACTATACGACGAAGGCCCTTAGGTTCTAAAGCGAGAGGAATGCGAAGGGCAAAGGAAACAAACTTTTGCGTGCTTTCGTTAATTGCGTTTGCTGCGTTGCAAAGTGACCGCTCTTTTTATTTCTTTCGACGCCGCATTAACGTCTTCTTCGCCTTTTTCGAGCAGGATGTCGTTTCGTCCGCGCTATTTCGTCCAATAAATTTAATAAACTCTCCGACTTCTGTTTATCGGAGTGTCAGCTTTTGCTGTATAACTTTCAGAAGTTATAATTTGCGTTTGTAAAATATTGCGAGATAATTATCATATCTGTTCCGCGACTTTCGAAGTTATTCTTTTACTCGACGATTGAAGCAATAAGCTAATCATAAACGGCGATAGAAAATTACCCGTATCGCAATTCGCTCTCAAAATCTGTCCAATATTGGAGCAAAGCCGGCTGGAGGATCGGACCAGAGGCATGCCGGAGAGGCAGTGTTTCGATTGGCACGGGTCAAAAGGGAAGAGCGTGCCCCAGAACGTAATATCGTGTCGCGCACAATACAATTGTAGATCGGCTTCTTCAATAATATTACGGCATAGACGGTTAACGGGTTAAGAGCGCGCATTGTCGTCTCGTTGAAAAGAAATCGAGGACGAAACGAACTGTGGGTAAATATGCGCGGCGTAAGGCCATTTTGCCCCGACGATCGCGACGGCCAATTAGACGCCACGACATATACAGGGTGTTAATAAACGTGCAGCGAGACAGCGAGACTCTTTCATACGGCGTAGAGGATTGTGCGTGCGTTTCGACGATGACAAATGCCTTGACACATCTGCCAACTAGTTTGTCTCAAATTTGATCACAGGCCACATCTGTGCTCTTATTCGTCCGGTAATGTCAATGTATCCGTGGTCGCTAGTTTTCTGGAAATCCTACAGTAGAAAGTGAATTAGAGAAAGTAAAAAGGACATAAAAATTCATGTAAAAAAATCCTCTAGACGAATTCGAATGTTATATCGTTTTCTGTACTTGTCTGGGTTTTTTCGAACAACGTATATCTCTATCGCTTCCCCACCGAAACCCTCGTACGTAAGCGTACTTTAGATCATGGTACCTTTCATGCAGTCAATGAAATCAGGCTTTCAGAGAACGAATAAAGATGCCTCTAAATAGGGTGTCTCTCCTCTTGATTTATTTCCATCTATCGTATGATATGATATCATATGACTGGTAATCCGTAAAGTTTACCCTGAAAATCGTATTTCTTTTATCGTCAAACTTATCACCGACTAACTGGTAATGTCGAGATTCTTCAAATTTATCAACGATATTGGGTTTGCGGAGCACGAAGGCCCTTGTATCTTCGCAGAGTCAAACGATACAATTAAACGATTAAACGTCTCTCGTCGGAGATTCACGTTCGGAAACACTTTTTCGATCGCTTTCTTCGTTAACACCCTGTAGAGAATCGCACGGCCCTGTCTATAGACCGCATCGAGTACGGTGTAATGTACTTTGGTTAAGCGCATCGGAGCATGCTCGTCGCCGAGTTAACGCATTTAATGGAGGTTAATTTTGCATATGGTATTGCTCCCCCGTGCCCTAACCTCTTTACTCGCGCACGCTCAACCATCCCCCGGATCGTAAGCTCACGACCAAACTACCCGAAATTACTGCCGGAGAACGGGCATCATTATTAAACCGGTCGCTCGATCTTTCCGGCTGATCGAATTATGCGGTTAAGTATTCAGTTACTTTAGTTCATCGTATCAGTTTTTTACCTCGGATGTTGCTTTAACAAAAACTTCTTCTTCAGCCCCTTTTCCTCCCTTTTTGGTGGAACAGCTTTAACAGCTTTAAATCAAGATCGTCGGTCTTTTATCGTTTTCCTCTCGATTCTACGATAGTTTCAGGTTTTCGCAATCCTGGCTAATTGGATCGAATTTAGTAGTCGGATTTAACAAATATTCGTTTGATCAGCCACGCTTCTAGCGTTTGCATTTAGTAATCGGCGATTCTTTCTCAAGATTTTAGAGAATTTTTCTAATTCCGTATAATGTGTATCAGCGCGAATGCTGAGAACGCATCGTTGAGCGAGGATCAACGATGGAAGCATCGCTTCGCGCGATGATCGACGCGATAATCGAGGCGTCAACCCTCCCAGAGCGGTGCGCGACAGCCAGGATAAATCAAATATAAATGGATAAGCGGGAAATAAACCGAAAACCACCGGGTGGCCTGCTCGAACCGAAAGGGAAAAGCGGAACGGCCGGCTATGATCGAGCCTCGACCATCCTCACCCTTTTTCGTGCGGGGTGACTACCACCACGGTTACGACGAAAAAAGTAAAAAGGGGCGAACGCGAAAAAATGCAGGAACGACAGGAAGTGCGAAATGGAAAAAATAAGCAGCGACGAAGGAGCGAGAAAGAGGGATAAGTCGAGTGGAGTAAGGGCGACGAAGGGTCAGGGCGAGGGGACAAAGGGGTGAGAACGAGAACAGAGGGTACGGAGGAAGCAGTATGGATGTTCGCTGGAGTGTACACATCGGGAAGGGCGTGTGCAATGCGGTGGAATCGAGTAGAGGCAAGAGTCAAATGGAGTTGGCTGCCGGTGTGAACAGACAAGAGGAAGACGAGCGGTGTTGAATCAAGTGTTTATTACTCTCTGGTTTGATTCTCCCTCGGATTCCAGGGCTCGATTCTTTTTCATTTTCCACTCGATACCGCTAAAGATTTCCGTACGGAATAATAGAATCGAAGCGTCAAACAATGTAGGTAAGTGGAAAGATGCTGACGACTTTTTTGGTCGGAAATAAGCATCGTCGTCGTTAAAAGATCGACGGAAAAGCAAAGGAATTTGATTCGAGAGAGTACGCGGTCCGTAATGGCGTGATTTCTGGTTCCTGGATGCTTTTTCACGATCTATTTATCATTCCGGGACCATTCATCGTCCCCCTCTCAATTAATAGCCCGTATACAGCATCTTTCCAGCAGGAAGAAACGTCCCACGCGATTTCGTTCCGGACGATGGGTCGTGGAGAGATTCCGCTTCCGGATACCGTTCCATTCGGCATGCATTTATAGCCCTTAAACGACTGCCTCCCCTTGTAACGCATCGCTATTGTCGCGGCCAGTGATCTCGAGGGAACGAGCAAACATCTTGATTGTTTCGTAATAAATGTCCGAGCGTTAGACGATTGGCCTCTCGGCGACCAAATTCGATCGAACTTTCGCATTGCTCGTATTGTACAAACGCAAAGTCCAGTGAGATCGATGACAAGGTAAATTAGAATATACGACGAACGAAGAACGATGTTTAACGAATGTCTCGTTGGTAACTCGAGGAAAAATGTAGCCGCTATCGCTTTGTTCGCTCGCTTTGTGACAGCGATTCCATCCGCAACGTAACGTTCCAACGATGACAAACACACGCGCTACGACAGCAACACGGAGGATAGAGAGGAACGGACCCAACAAGAAGCGTCCGTGATGGCTCTTCATCGATGTAGCGATATACATTAAACGGGGAACCTGAACGAGAACGAGAGGCCGGGACGAAGAAGCATTGGCCGTGATTGAATTAATCTGTCAATTTGTCAATTACACGGATGAGTTTGTTTGGTGGCTGCGGTACGCGTACGTCTCTCCGTGCGTCTCCGCCGCGTTCATCGATCGCAAGTGGATCGTCGAATGTTTCTATACGTGTGTGCCTGCGTGAAAATCCTCGTAAACGGTGTTGGTGTGCTTGCGTGTATCTCTGTGTACACCTTGTACCTATGCTCCGTTCACGCTTGTGTTTAAGTCTGTGTATGTGCGTGCGCGTGTGCGTGTGCGTGTGTGCGGTGTGCGTATGCCAGCGCACGTTTGTGCGCGGAATCGGGCATACGTAACCGCGTGGCTCGGGGCACAGATTCAACGAGCTCAATTGGCGCACCGAACGAGCAGGAGGATCGTATTGATTCTCCGGTTACATAGTCGCGGAGTAGAGACAGCTACGAGCCGGCTACTGCCTCGAGCAACCGGTCGTCTTTGTTTTAAGGCCGAGAGGAGTTACACGCTCTTGGGATCTTGAGGGATGATCGGCGAATCGCGAACAGTATAGAAGATTCGGCGATTTTGGTTTTTGGTGATTCGCCTCGATAGGATTCTGGAAGATACGTTGATCGAAAAACGTCGGAGAAATCAGCTTGCTAAAGTCAAAGTCTGTTCGTAACTTTTGAAGAGAAACGACCCTCGAGCCCCCGGCGAAATTACCGCTGACCGTCTCGTCTCTTTACGTTTACGAAAAATCTTCTTTCGTGAAAGATCTTCGGCGAATCGTCTGCTCGTCGAAAACGTTCTGCCAATCGACAAACAATAGTTAGCTCGGCCGCAAATCGTACGTCTCAGCCGATTACGGCAAAGAGAATACGAAATTACGCTATCGTATTTACCCAGCAGTGCTCCATTGTGCTCGTAGCTGTATCTAATTTGAACTTCGTTCCAAGACGAGAGAGAACTTGGGCTTCTCGCGTTTGCGAGTAGATAGGCTCTTCCCGGCGATATAATATCGCGGCGGGGGCGGAAAGGGCGGAAGGCAGCGGGGGAACAGAGGGGTTTGTTGGAAGTGGCAGGATGGAGTGGTGGCGGTGGTGAGGCCGGAGGGTGCGAGGGAACAGAGATAGGGGATGCGCAGTCGAGGGTTTCGCTTCCCGGTTTCGCCCCGAGGGCACCATTTCCAACGAAACCAAGCACGAGCAGGGACGGGATCTGGATCCTACTATATTCCAATTGCTTCCCTCCGTTTGATATGCGCCAATTTCGTCCAATATGTCGCGCCCCCTAGACCAACGCTTGCCAATCTTTTCGAGTAACGGTAACCAATAAGCTCGGTATCCTTATCGGTTCAGTGGACCACTGGAGATTCTTTTATCGTAGGTTACCTAATTTTTCATTAGGTTATTGAACATGGAGCGACCGATTTTTCAAGCGTACAAAATCGCTCGGGATCTAGCGACTGAAAATCAATTTAGATGGTAGAACGTAGGCTTGGAACAATTCTGCCAGCGATACGCTCGAAAGAACGAAATGTCAAAGAATCGAACATTTACTCTTTCGTGAAATACTTTCGTTAGAATTTTCGATTATAATCTAACAAGCGAAAAAACGTGTAATTGATCGTTTCTCGCTGAATTTTCACGAATTCTCATTCTCCTCTTGTCGTGCTTTAAATCTCATCTTTTCTCTATCGTCCCTCTGTTTCGGTGTCTCGATCGAATCCGATAAATCATTTCGTCGGGAAATCCCGGCTCCGAATTCGCTGGTCACGTGCTGACGAGTGACCAGCGGTTCGCTTGGTTGTCGTGTTTCCACGTTAGAGCATCATTTATATAGTTTATCGGCCTGGTACGCTTTTACACCCTGTTCGTCGGATACCTCGGTGAATAATGCATAAGAAACTTCCCCCTGATCGTGGATGACCGATACTTTTCCGAATCTCAACGAGGTCAACAATTTCGCAAAGAAATTTCATAAAGATATAGAACAAGATATAGAATATTGCACTTCGATTTATTATCCGAAAGGAGAAATAAATTCTTGACGAACGAATCTTTTAAAGCGTCTTGGTGTCGATCGGTTCTTTGGAAGGAAAAGATGCTTCTGAATTTTCTACAATTTTTTTCTTTCGTGTCCTCCGTCGGCCAGTGGAATCGGCAGAGATTGGCGGTGACCTATTTCGAAGAGACCGTGCAAGCTCGATGAAGCTGAGTGAACTCACTCAACGGAAGCTACGTGGTGGGGATAGCTTGTAAACGTAACATAATGAGTTACAGAGGGGAATAAGCCAAATTTCCACCACCACGTTTGCCCACCCTCGCTATACCCGTCGAACCTTGACTGGGCATGGTTCATCAACACGACTTCTAAAAATGTTATATTCTATCCAATTTTTTTCTATGATTCCAATTTCTGTTCTTTACTTTGCTCGTTCTTACGCTCCAATTTGCAGTGAAATTTTCAGGGTTTCTGATTTTGATAGATCGATAAAGCGAAAACAACGTGCTTCCATTATCAACGATCGATAAGGGAAAAACTTTTTTCACGAATCAAGAACCTTCGATCTTAAAATTCCTCGGCTCTCGAGCCTTCGTTTATGACTCTGTCACACCCGCGTTACGAAGCCTAATAGTTACGTAAGACCGAACTCTTCTTGCATTCATCGGTTATTCGTCAACGTAGCCAACAATCGCGCAATCACCCTACTTCCGTTGCACATTACTACCACCTTCGCTCACCCTTAAACGAACCCCATCTCGGACCCATTAACACGTTCTATGATTCCATAAAATCTTGGGAAACAACGATTTTCAGCGAGTAGGCGCCGAAGAAAAGATATAAAGCGCGCGCAGGCCCGAAATGGCCCTGTTGGAGTTTTCTCGGTGCACGGAGGGTGAAAGGTGGAGGATAGTCGTAAAGAAAGTGCTCGAGTAAGAGGTGGAAGCAGTCAGTCAGGTAGAGAAGAAGCCGGCAAACGTGCCGGGAATGCATGTACGTTCCCTTACTGTTACTATCCTCCGCTTCCTCTCTGGCCCACCTCCGTCGGGACCCTTGCATCCCCCTTACACCCCGCTTGCACACTCGCTCTGCTGTATTATTGCCCGGCCGTAAATTTCGCCCGGAAAGCGATTTAGCGAGGAAGCGGCAGGGATAAATCTTGAAAAAGTCGAAAAGCGTAAAACAGCAGCCTCCAGGCGAAAAGTGGGGGCTGGAGGACGCGCGGGAGCGGAGACCCTCCAGGGGTACCGATATAAGGAGGAACGGTCTCGATCCACCTTTTTCACTGCGCCTCTTCCCTTGGTTTCCACGGAGGATCCCCTTTTTCCCCTCGAATTCCCTACACACACCCCGGTGCACCTTTTCGAGCCAGGGGCGTGTCTGCGCCCTCCTACACACCCCCCCTCCTCCACGTGTGTGCATTTCACCGTGTAAACGCGACGCGCTTGCCTCCCTTAACCGACTCTCTCTTTTCCTCTCCTTCTTCCTCTCGCGCTCTCTCTTTCTCTCTCTCTCTCTCTCTCTCTCTCTCTCATCTCCTTCCGTTACGCTGTTTCGACAAGAAGAAGAGCTTTCATCGTTCGGATGCGCCGATGTTAGATTTGAACGCGTTCGCAGGAGTAAGTCGAAGGACTTGGTTTTTGGATATGTTCGTGTGGCTAATAGGTGGATGCTATTCTTGGTTTGTGACAAACGTGTGGAAGATTCATCGAAGTCAAATATTACAGCAGGGTCTTTCCTTCCATCTTCGTAAATACATAAATTCTTAGCTCTTTCCATTATGTTCCATCAAATATATATTCGACGAGGAGAGATATAGAAGACTTATAAATATCATTTAAAATGAATGGACAAACGGTGTAATGCTTTTGTTAATAATAGACATAGCGAAAAGCGTACAATGCAATCGTTGCGTTGATCTGTACGCTATGGAGTAACGTACTACCGCGAATTAATAGAGATCAATAATCAATACGTTGAACGATGCATATACGTATGTAAACTGGTAGATTAGAATACGATTACACGTAGTACGATTAATCCTCTTTACCGGAGAGCGTTTATTTTTCAAAGTTGATAACATTTATTTTATGAGATGAGCGCGTACGCGAGAATCGGGGCCCTTCAACGCGCACCACACAATGCCTAAAATATAAATACAGAGCAAGTAGCCCAAAATCGAGTTAATAGCGAAACTCTTGCGAATTGGGTCGATCCAACGATACGCGATAGCGATTAAAGGTTAAATCAGCGATCGCGTGGAAAAATCATGACACAGGGCCACCTTGAAAACGCGCGAACAAAAATCGCGGCGTTTTAATCCCTTTGCGACGCGGGGTTCAGAAAGGGAGCGAGTTCTTTTTTTCTCGCGCTCGCGGGTTAATACGATTTGCAAATCCACAGTTTCGGCCACCGTGTGACGGCCACGAGCTGCTGAATAAGTGATACGACCCGATTCGAGGATTGCTGCATTATCCGTCCTCGAATTCGTTGCTGATGCCGGCAATTATTCATGACCGCGTGGCGCCACTGCGATTAAGAGTCAATTTCGTTCGAGACCGACGCTAGTCGAAAGTCTTCCAGCGGACGCTTCTCCTCGAACCGAACGATCCCGGGGCCACGAACTCCACGAGAATTATGCGTGATACATTGATCGATATAGCGTACGTATATAAATTTTATATTCGACGACTTCCTCGTTTGACGATCGATTGTAAAGTATCGAGTCAGCGTATACGTCGTTTCTTCGAAGTCTCACGAACCGATACAGCGCTATAGTTATTCAATTTTGTCCTGTCGTCGATCAATTATCAACGCTACTGAAAAAGAAGAGAATGATCGTAAGAAAAGCATCGCGAATAATCAGATTATATCGATCAAGAATTTTCTGTCCCTCTTTGCCAGTGATACGATCTTTCGTGTCTGAGATTCGATTTTTTCGATGCTCTATATATCAACGCTATCAATTTCTTTTGAAGTCAAGAGACGCAGAGCATTGAATAAATACTTAAACGTTGCCAATAAAGTTTTCTAATCGTTGCCACTTACATCCATCAGCAATCCTCGACTGCTATATTTTTATCCAATTTTCTTTCATTCATCGAGAACATTGCGCAAGTACCCGTAATACAATGTTACGCCCGTATTGAATTAAATATCGCGAACGGAGACACCAATGAACCAATGCGAAATTAAATTAAATTTAAGTTACTTAAGCGCAATTTAGAGCGAGCTATCTGCTTTGCTTCAAGCGCATTAAACGCACCAGCCTCTCTAAGCACCGTCGTTCAATTGTCCACCATGTTGTATCGGTCTATTTCTTTTCTTTCTCCTTTCGCTCCTCTTTCTCTCGTGTTTCTCTTGTTTTTCCTTTTTCCCCTCCCCGCCCCTCGTCCCTCCTGTAAAACATCCATTTTTTTCGACGAATGCTCGGGATTTTTCGAAACGACTGCGTCGGAAAGTGCTCGCACAAACAAATCGATCAATTTGTAATTAAATCAGGGAGCTCGTTGCGCTCTCCGCGAGTGCTTCTGTCAACAGCAGCGCCGTCGATTTATTTAAATTCGATTTAAATCCCGACGAGCTGTGTACTTTTCGCCCGAAAATAATTAAACATCGATTCCTCTGGCGGTTTATTTTTTTTTTTTTTTTTTTTTCATCTTTTCTTTGATTTATTCCATTAAATTAAGTCATTCGCGCTGGATAAAATGGAAATCGAAATTCGATGAACGTCAGTTGAAAAAAAAGTGGCTCGTTCGATAGTTTGTATTCGAACGTTGGGTGATACGTTACGTACGTACGTGGTTGTAGGTGCCAGCTTATTAAATTTTGGAAAAGTAGATTGCGCGTCTTAAGATTAGCCAGTCGTTCCTATTAAATTCGTAGCTCGTCGTTTTCATAGATTCGGTTAAACGTAAAATCGATGAAACGACCGCAAAATCGAGGTAAACGTCCTTCGAAGCGCGATAAAATCTTCTTTCGCTCTAATTTCCGATACATACGTCTTTCGACGAGTGGCAACACGACAGTGCTACTCAACGCTATTAATTAACTCGAGTTCGTATTAATCGTCCGGATACGAAGTTAATCGTTCGTTGCGTTCGAATCGACTGTGATCGCGTTAGTTTCAAGCGTTGCTTACATAATTTGCCGGCAGATTGCTATTTAACCGCGTTACTTTTAATCGACGTCGCCTTCACAGAAGAGGCTTCCGCGGTGCTTTCCCATCGGTTGATCGATAATTGCAATTTGATCCATCGTGTCCTTTTTCTTTTTCGCTTGCTCCGTCCTTTTCCATTAAACGTTTCGTTAAAATTTTAACTTCAACGTCTGATCGAATTTTACATCGATTCCTTAAGCATACAGCTTTCACGAATATCCAATTTCTGACTAATTTTTGCTCGGTGATTTTAATCGTTCGTAAAGATTAAAGCAATCGAACTGATTTTGTTTTTATATCGTGTTAACGTCGCGTACTGAGCATTTTCGTCGCCGACTTCGGAGCAAACATTCCGCGAATGAAAATTGATGGGAATAATTAATTTATCCGAACATCTGTCCTGCTTGATAGGTGTGAGTTAGCACGAATTTAGATCTATCGTTTTGTTTGCGACTAGTCGAGTCATCTTCATTCGCTCGCAGATGTGAACGTATGATATCGTTACGTTAAAAAAGAGAAGTAAAAGCCGAAATTGAAAACGAGTTACCCTGGAAACGCTTTTATAAATAAACATGTGTTCGAAACGACGCTGAAAGAAGCCCACAGTTGCCAATAAAGATCGTTGAAGTATTTTATTGACATTTTATGACGCTTAGTCACCGCGGTTGATTCAACGAAGTAAATTTAAACGTTTCTCGAAAACAATATGCAACGTACAGCGTACAATGAGCGATACGGTAGAAGAATATATCGGTAAAACTGTCGTTCGTTGTTCATTTGGAAGAACACGGCAACGTTCCACTAATTATTTTGTCATTATCGGTAGAAGCAGAAAAAAGGGGAGATAGAGTACACGTGTATGTCGAGAAAAGCAAGGTTATCAAATAGAAAGGTGAATCGCACTCGACGAGATTTCACGACCTCGCGAGTGTCCTCATCCTCCGGTTATGTAGGCATACATACGCGTCTAGAGGAAGTCACCACACCGTGCACGGCGTAGAATAAACGGTCAGTGACGCGCGGTAATGGCCGACATCCTAATCCTGGCCCCCTACAGCTTAATGCCATACACTCCGCAATGATAATGCTGCATGTGCTTTTTGTCATTACCAGTAGTCACCATTCTACCCCGTAATGAGCATCGCCGCGTCAGCTCCTTCGCTAGGATTCGCCGTTATCCGATATCTTGCGATCGACCTTCTCTCCTCAATCGCGTTACGAATTTTCATCCGATTCTCCAACGAGCCGTTCTGCAATTTCTCACTTTTGCGTTGGATCTCTTCTTTCTTTCCTATTTCTGTTACGTTGCTAACGGAGAATTGTTTAAACCGGACAAACCGACGATCTCGCCGAACGACGAAAGAGATTGATTCGACGATAAAAGATCGAACGAGGTTCTATCCATCGATCAAAGATTGTAAACTGCGTTTGTTTAATCTATAAAACGAATAAGAGGTAGCGTCTCGTGTATATACGCCGCGTACGAGAATCGCAGGGTTACACGGAATACGTGCTGTAATTTGTTCTTCGCTCGTTCATGACTCGGACTTTATTCGGATAATTCGATCTAACCGATGTACGGATAATTATAATCGAGATGCTGCTGTATGTTGCATGGCTCGGAAGATGGAAAAACGTGCGGGTAGGTTGGACCGAACACGCGTGATCGTCACAGGCAAAGACATGACGTCACAGGTCTTGACCCCCTACTTGTACGTATAGATATAGCGGCGTTCCGAAGCATCATCTGCGGGCCCAAGACGTGGAGAGACGAGGAGGAAGCGGAGCAGGAGAGGTGGCCCGCAGCTGCCGCCCTGGCTGCCAACACAATAATATCTAATTAATTTATTAATGAGGTTAAGTTGGCAGGATTGGACGGCAGACAGCGCGAGCCGCCGGTTCGTACGGCGTTGGCCCGTTTTACTGGAACGTCTTTTCTCTCGTTTGCTCTCTTTCTCTCTGCTGCTTCTCTCGTCGCGAGAATGAATTAAGCTTAATCAGAGCAAAAGTGTTGGGCGCGCGTGCGAGCAGGGCCGCAACGGCCCTTCGCGCTTTCAAACGTCTTCTCGAATCTTTGCTTTTCCATCGTGTTTCATTCTCGGTTGCCGCAGTCGCTTGCCCTACGATCTCTTTAACACGTATCGTTTATATCGATGATATTATACTCGTTCGTTACGACGAGACGAAACTCGAACAAGTTGCTTCTCCCTCGGAATAAATCTCGGCGCTAGGATAATTTAAAACGATCGCGCGTCGTTTAACAAAATTATATTTTAATGCAACCTCCGTCCAAGAATCATACGATATTCTCAAGATCGTTATCGATCGATTTTAATTCACGACGCTACGGATTTTAATCCGTTCGACGACGGTGCGATCGTTCGATCGATTCCATCGATTCCAACGTCGTGCTTGGCTTTCTCGAATATTCTATTTAACTAATAGAAGCACAATTTATATTTATACCGATTGTCAGCTTGAGCCTGCGTGTCAATTAAATCCATCAATTACATCGAATCGTTTAACCCGACCTTATCGTAATGTCTTGTCGACAACAGCCTTAATACGTTATATTATAAGATTTCATAAGTTACCTTTTTGCATCGACGCTTTTACGATCCTTCGTTTTAACCGTTCGATCGAATCGAGTCTTTGAGGCGTCGACGGTGCGAGTTTATTCTGTTATTAGTACTTGAGGCGTTCGAGCGCACTTCGTCGTAGCTACGAGTCAAATAACATGGCGGAATGACGTTCGTTCTCGAGATCGTGGCGGTGTAAAAAATGCTCGAAGAACAGAATCATTCGGGAAAAATCATATCGCGTTAAATTCCGACTCGGCTCTCCAGCGGAAGCTTCGGCTGTAGACAGCTCGAGTCCCTGGAGGGATTCACGGTGCCGGTTGACGAGAACGAGCACGGACAGCCGCCCTTATACCCATCATCGTCAACCTCTTTCCAGCGGTTCGTTCAGCTTCTTCTCTTCGCGAAAATCCCCTCAACGGCTATCCTGTTATTACGTGGCCATAAAAAACAGTCGCCTTCCACGGCCACCGTACGGCGTCGCGTCGCATCGCGTCGCAGATATCGACGATGCTTTCCATCCCGCAACTACGGAAATCGCACGGCCAAACGATCGAAACAGAAGTTAAACGTCGGCCCATGGATCGTATTAGAATAATTCGACGCGATCGTCGAACAATCGCGCTGCATTAGGTGTTAGACGATAAAATACGAAATGACGGAAAATCGCGAACAGATATCGAAACGATAAAGAGGCGATGCATCGAAGAACGAGCCAAATGAATAGTCGAATGTGCATATATTTGTGGTGGTGGTGAATTTAAATACTTTGACGCGTTCACTCGAGGACCGATACGCCTGCAAAATTGAGTTGCATTTGATTCGGCTGTTTGTGGAATGTTATTTTCGATGGTACTACGGCTTCGAAACGAGTGATTCAAAATTGAAAAAAGAAGAAATAGCAATCAGAAGAGATACGTGTAATAAATTTGAAAATTTGAGAAAATAACGTGCGAAGTTAAAAATTCCTCGACCGATTAAATTTAGTCGAATAATATCGAATCGAAAAGTCACTGTATAAATAATTGTTAAACTATTCGCAATTTACATAGTTTGGTCGAAATGCGTTTAAAGCATTGAATCAATATTCAAAGATTCAAAGTACCGTTTGTGATCTTGCGTCATTTGCAAATATTCGAGGTAAATATTTTTGATGCGTTGCGTCAGTAATGTCAATGATTTGATATATGACGAACGACAAACGCCAGCAAAGTGTAAAAACTCGAAAAAGGACAAGAAATATTTTATAATGTTGGAAAAGATTCGTGAATCGAACGGTATCATCTTCGAAACAGCGTGCACACTTCCGCCCGATACAAAATTAAACAACGATATCGATTTTTCTGCGATACGTTTCGTAACGCTATTAATAGCAGCTAATAGCTATAAAATATCATTTACTTTAAACGGGATAAAATTATTCGATGTCAAACTCGGTGATTCTGATCCGTCGGACGCCATGATCTGCAACTATAGTTAGTTTACTTGCTACCGTAGTTCGTAAATAAGTAAGTACTCCTCACGAACATCGCCCGGCAAGTATTACTTGAAATATACCATTCAGATATATTTATTTTATTTATGGAAATTGGAGGAGATATTAGATGCAAAATCGGACGAGCAACGGCAAAGAAGTTATGGGAAATGATACTGTATTTGTCTATCAGAGATTGTAATTTATAAGAACATTAAAGTGCATAGGCATTATACGATATTAACAATTCCTGCCATTACAATTGTACCGAAACGATTGAAACACTTGATTCTTTCGAATATTATCCAATTTTCTCAAGCACCCTATCAAACATAATTGAAAATATAGCCAAATGCTATTATAGCGGGTTCAAACTGGTAAATTAGCTTGGTACGAACCAGTTACACTTAAGGAAATCCCTTGCTGGATTAATTTATTCGCGAAAATTGTTGGCAGGCTGTATACAACTGAAAAGTCGTCCGTTAAAACTTTGTTTATAAACCTTTGAATAAATTTGTCGTCGATAAAAATGTCTTGTACTAAAAATTCACGAGTATAGTTTAAATTTCTGTTAATGCGTACACGTTATATTATGATCATCGTTGCCCGACGAACTAAGGCTTTCGCTACTTTTTCTGCCGATATTTTTCCCAATTGTACCGAATTATATAAAAAACGAAATTGTAGAAAATTTTCGTCTTTTACGATTCGAGCGCCAAACATGCTGAAATTCTTCGTCAAATTGCAGTAAGGAAACAAAAATTTATATTCCTCTTAGTCGTACAGTCTGGAATTAAGAGTTGAAAAGGAAGATCGTTGGGAACAGTTGGAATATCAATCGCTCACCTTGACCAAGGGTGGACTATGCGTAGGTGGATGATAGTGTCCCGAAGAAGGGCTCGCGGGCGGCCCCGCGCCCCCGGGTGAAATGGTACCGCCTCCGGGGGTGAGAATCCTGGACTCGTGGCTGAACAACACTTTCCCGATTACCTCCGCACCCTCGCGGATCACCGTCGACCTTTCGAACCCCTTTACCGTGCGACGCGCTCGCGAGATCCACGATCTACCCCAAACGTTCTCTTCCCGCCAACTGTTCCCCTACAGTCTTCCCGATCACTGACACAACGATGATTTACTCGTGCCCTCGTTTAACACTGACACCAGTTTCTCGTCGTATATTATTTATTACTTTCGATAATATATACTTGGACGTGCGGATAATATTCGTCGACGACACTTTGGAAACATCAGACTGACGACGAGTCTTTGAGGTTTCTGTTCTTGCTTTGGCACTTTGGTTCGCAAACACTTGTTGAATTATATCGTTGTTCGGTTAATAAACGCACCGTTCGAGATGTACGTGGCAGAGCTTGCCTGTTTCCATTGGTATCTGTAGGCTCTCGCGAATTTTGGTGGCGAGTCGTTGAAAGTTCGGTCGACCTGTTCGATTCTTAGATTTGCCCTCGAGGCGGATGCACATGCCCGACAGTTTCCGAAGATCGCAAACGTGAATTTCCGATCAGAATTCAGGTATACGAAAGTTTCGTCGAACCAGCTGATCGACGCGCAAGAAACAAGTATCCGTTACGCGTCACTTACTCGCACAATGTCCTCAAACTTTCTTCACGAGCCCTCCTTATTCACAGCAATTAGTCATTCTTCTACGAGAAGTCTTCCATCTTTAAACTCCTACTTCCATCAAGCTCCAATGAAACTTTTACGGGAATTCTCGATCATCCAGCTGACGCGAGATGACATGTATCACCTAACAAATCTTGCTCGATAACTCTCGTCCTGATACAATCGCACACCAACGATCTTACGACGGTATTCACCTAGTCCTCAATCACCTCGTCCTCTCTCTCTCTCTCCTCTCTCACTCTCTCTCCCTCGCTCTCTCTCTTTCTCTCTCGAGTTCTAACACGGAGTCTTCAAATAAAAAGACGTTTTCCAAGAGAATCTCGTCCTCGACACTGTTAACTCATCGAGTCCTCGGGTCCTTCTCGACAGCATCTGTGATGTTAGGAGCGGAGGTTGCACCGATCCGATCGCTGCGTGATGTTTGAACGAGTATGATCCGCGGGCCGTGATCGTGTTGGCCGAAAAACCGGAGGAGTCGCGATTCGAGGCGTCGAAGAGGGTCCCAGAGCTGGATTGTGTGTCGCGATACGGTGTCGCTTCGACGGCCAGGCAGCAAAAGCGTGTTCGATAGGCGGAACCACGCAGGCGTCGAGCGACTCGCGAGGCGTGGTCTACGATTTCTCTTCTCTGTTCGACCATCCGAGTTGATCGCGTCGTTGCAACCGCTTTACGCGGGGGTGGCGGAATCACCACGTGGTTTTATTGGCCAAATAACGCGTACGACAAACATCCCTACCGTGGGCAACCCGAGTGTCTCCCCGTGTGTTGTAACTCACCCTCGGATCTACGCGTAGGCACTTTGGACGAGAGGAGAGGCAATAGTCGTCATGGTGTAAATCGTGTTTACCCCTCGTCCATAGTGATTCTCTCGTTTGTATCAGCCGCGCTCCACCTCGACCCACACCCCCCTCTCTCTCATTCTCTCGCTCTCTCTCCTCTTCGAGTCGCTCCAAGTTTATCCTTGTCTGTCGTGGCTCGCGAATAATCTCCCTCTCCGAGGAAGGACGAACGCGTCGTGCCGTTCATCCTCCTTCAGGCCGTATCTTGGACGACGTTCCTGGCTCTTGCATGCCGGACATTTGGCCAACTCGCAACTAAGCACAAGAACTCGTGCTTGTATATACGTATACGGACGTGAACGACGTTTGCCTCTTCGCGGTTCACTCTGCACCTACTTGAACGCTTTCTTGTGTTTGAGTTTCGCCGAGAAGCTCTTAAGATACGTATTATAATTTTCGGTAATTAAGTCGAATTAATCCGTTATACGTACGGGTTACGTCGTTCTTGTCCCTCTCTATCTTTATTTTACGTATTTCGATAGTTTAAACGCGTCCGAATATCGTACACTCGATCGTAAGAGTCTCTTTCTATTTTTCTTTACGAAGACATTCTCTTACCTAAAGACTTCAAAAAACTGAAAGTCTTATTTGGAAGTACGAACCGATCTAATACCACGGAAAGAAACGTCAGCTCTGTTCAAATTGAAAGTAACGTTGTATCTCTTTCGACGAACAAAAATTGAAATCAACCTTGGACCGAGTCGGGTCTCAAGGCCAATAGAAGTAACAAAAGAGAAAGAAGAAAAAGAAGTGGATAAAATGTGATACAAGGAATCCGGCGTCTCGATTTTTCCGCAATTTTCCCGAGGCTTGATCGGTTCCAATTTCATCCCCTATCGAATTGCGCTTTGCCGGGAATTCAAGATACTCGTATATTCGCCGAGCAAAAACGTAGAGCCTTCGCCGATGACGTTTTCGAATCAAATACGCACTTATCCGTGTCCATATATTCTCTTTCCATTTGATTCTTCCAACCCTTCGGGGATAGCCCTGATTTTTGATGTCCAGGGAGCGCGCGTACGTAAATCAACGCGATAGGAAAATACCGCGAGGCGATGCCGATCAGAACGTAAGACGCAGAGCGGAACGGAAAGGGACGAGACCTATGGAAACAAAGAAGAGTGAATCGAAGAAAGCGAAGAAGAAAATGCGAAGATAAATTGATATATAGGAAAAGATAGAGAAAGGTTGAACGGATAAAGTGGATAGAATTGAAACGACGTAAATATGTTTGCTCGCAGAAATTAAAATCCGATGAAAGTAAGACGAGACCAAAATTTTAAAACATACTTAAAGGAGAAATAAGGAGAAATAAGGTCATACGTATAATTCTGTTCTATGAAATCAGGATTGACTGCTAAATAGCTGGATATAGGCAGAGAACGAAAGTAAATGATTAGGGAAGACAACAGCGAAAACGGGCGGAGAAGCAATCAGAGAACACAGAAGTACTAAATTCGAGGAAAGGAAAACAGAGACAGGAAGAGCAAGAGACTGAGTTAGGAGAATAATCGAGTTTCCTGATGACTAGATTACACCGGTCTACGCTTGCGAACTACATACCACGTATAGAGTACCTATACCGCGTATAGCTAGTCCGCCCTCTATGATACTGACTCCATTGGAAATATCCGGTTATCTATTCCGAATTTTTCCCCACCGTTTACAGGCATGATTTTCTTTCCGCGACAGGGGACAGCGAGTAGATTTGCGAATCGTTTCGCTTTGCTGGCTTTTAAAACGATAGAGCGGTAAAAAATGACTCGCAAGAAAATATCGCGAAACAACGTTCTACTCTCTGTTTACGTTTCCATCGACTATTCTGTGTCCAGCGAAGACGAAAGCTAAAGCAATTAATGCACAGCAAGCTAAGCCCTCAAAAAACACTGGAAAACGCAGGTGTAACTCGTAGCTGCGCGAGATTCAACCACCGTTTCAACCTCGACTCCGTAACTCCTCCTAAGTTCTCGTCTTTCTGTCCAGCTAGAATTCCAACAGCGTCGGCGAGCGGGTTGCGGAGCTTGTTTAATAAAATAACCTCGTTACGCCGCAGCTAGGAGCCGAGAGGGGTGTTCCGCGGGGGTGCTAGAGGATCTGTCGGAGTGTAAAAGACTGAGTCTGGAACGCGAGGCCGTCGGAGAAGGAGGTGGCGGTTGGAAGGAGGACGAGGATGGTTCGGTAGAGGGCTAATGTAGCAGCGGTGGCTGCTCGCCTTGGCTTGCCAGTAAGAGACGAGAAATGGACGGGGTTTGGGGGCCGCGGGGAGCGAGGTTGGGGGTGCTGCGGATCCCACTGCGGAGGAAGCGAGATGGACGGCCACGAGGGGAAGGGAGGGGGGGAGTACTAATACATAAAGTAGCTTAAAGTAGAAAATTGTGGAAGCGTCGTGATGCCTGGTGATTGCGTTACCTCCGGGGCTTTGATTTAAAATGCAACGAGGGGCCAACCAGCCGGTGGGGATGGGGGTGTCGGAGAAAACGGGCCGCGGGAGGAGCGGAGAGAGTCGAGAGGGGTAGGTTGGAAGGATGGATCGTGCCTGGGAGCCATGTTCCTCCTGCGGGAACGTCAGCCAGCCTTCGCTGCTGGATGGAACAGTGGCTGGCGAAGGGGTTGGCGGGGTGAAAGAGAACGAAGAAGGGCAAAAGGCGGCGGTGGTGGTAGTACCGACGCTGTACCTAGTACCGATGGTGGTCGTGGCGATGGCGATGTTGGAAGCTTCTCGGTTGTTGTACGTTGAGAAAGACGCGCGAGGGGATTGGCGTTCTTTGCCGCAACACGCCGGATCGACTCCCAGATCGGCTGCTTTGTTGCTCGGTACTTTTATTTTTCACCCGCGCTCGATAATCCCTTCTATTGGGTCAACCTCTTTACCATCCACTTCTACGCGGAATCTCTTTGTTTCGCGGTTTATTCGCGACACCGAGATCGCGACAATTTGCTCCGTTCTCCTCTTCTCTTTTTTTCTATCTCTTGGTAGGGTGGTCGGTTTTCTTAAGTGACCCTCGTGTTTTGCCTCTTTAGCGGGATTTCGCGATAACGAAACGAACATTTGAGAGATGGATTCGAGAATAAAATGTAGCGAGGATCCTCGGTGTGATCAAGCGTCTGTGTAGTTTTGAATGTAGGTGCAAGTAGCTGTTAAAAAAATCACAAGGCGGAACATTGAAATTTTTTGTCGCAACGTAAAGTAAATTCTCTTTCGATTAAAAAATTATTCCGGCTAGCAAAATCGCCCATACCTATCCGAGGAATTATCCTTTATCACGAAGGAAGATCCACGACGCGCAAATGTCGCGCAGTGTCGTTTCAAACTCAACGACGAAAATTGCCATTAAAGTCAGATTGTCGACGTAGACGGTGTCTTTTTAATAAATTGCCTTGGTGAAATGCGATTAGGCGTAAACGCGATGTTTTAAGGGTGAAAAGCCACATAGGGTCGGCTCGTAACGCTCTTGAGTGACGGCGGATAGACAGGTCGAGACTTAAGGCTTCTGCCGCTGCAGGGGTAAATTCGGGGGGCGACAGATGATTTAGCGCGGTGTTTCTCGTGTCACTGTATCAAACATCCGAGGAACTTGGCAGCTCGGAGGAGAATTCGATATTTCACACATTCCCGCGACCCCTTCTTTTTCGAACGGGGGATGAAAATATTTTCTTTTCCATTAATTTCGCCATTCGTTTGAAACTTTAAATCGATTAATTTTTTCTTTTTTCGCGTATCGCTGCTTGCAAATGGATCTAGTAGATGTCGCAGTTCTTATCGTCCGTATCGAAGATATTTTATCAAATATACGAAACTTACGAGACAGCCTAATAAACGTCAGTGTCAGAAAATATTCCAAAAGATTAACAATGTAGTACCTATCGCAGTAAGGATTCGGAATGTTGAGTCTCTTTCTCTGGCCTTTCGTGGGATTGAAAGATTCGCGAAGGGAAATGAAGCGACCGCCGTGAATGGACGATCGGTGTCGAATTTGATGAATCTAGTTTGTTAGATCGCGACTCGGATGCACGGCGGATAAGAAAAATGACCGAGCGAAGGGTGGATCCTTTACCGAAGGAATTCGAGTGTCAATCCATATCTCTTTCTCCTCTGATCCCTTCATCCTCCGGGACTTGGACACAGAGGGAACGCAAGACGGGAAGAGGATCAACGACGCCGTCCTGGCGTTCAAAGGGCACAGGAAATGATGGAAGAAGAGGGGTAGAATTAAAGAAAGAGCACGAAGAACGCTGGCATGATATTCTTGACGCAGATTGACGTCTTGAGGAACGTAGAATGTGCAGAGAAATTGTTTGTATGAGTGATACTGGAACACGTGTTCCATTTTAGTAGATTCTAACTCTCGATCGCTATCTTTGGATCGTAGATGATCTAAAAGTTTTTAGGTCGTCTTATGTATTTTAGAGTACTTCGATTGTTGTCTATCGTTGTACGGTAATGCAAATCGAGAATTCAGGCAGGTTAATCTATCATCCGCTGATTCTATACTTTTTTTAAGTGACTTTTTAATTGAAATTAATACTTTCGTTATAGTCACTCGTGCTTGATTTTTTGCTGTTTTAATTGTAGATAACCGTGAAGCAACTCGAGCACGACACGATGTAGAAAGATCGATATCGTAAGAAGCAATAAAGAAATTAAAGACAAAAATACACGAAGAACGTAAACTGCCTTTCTCTGACGCGGATTGACGTCTACGAATCGTAAAGTTAAGATAAACTCGTGACATGAGAGGGAGCATTAGCTTTAAAATAAAGCTGAGAAGAGTGAAATCTTGAGAGAAATCGCGCGTGAACCAGGATGACGTATTCTCCAAAGTATACTGATATTTTTTCATACAATTTTACATAATATATTTTAAATAATAACGTAACGAGGCTAGGCGCTCTTAAATTCATCGAGAAAGAAAGAGTGGAAACGATAATAAAATAATAAATATCGAGGTAACGCTAACAGAGAGAGGAAACAATTTGCGAATATCTTCGCGAAATGAATTGTCGCACAACGAGCTCGACACTAATCTTAGTTATCCTAGTTGAGCTTTCCAAGATGTTCCGGTGGTTCGCGAAGACGAGGCGAGCCAAGATTAAACATAATATGCGATAGCTTCATTCCGAAAATGAAACTGCGCCATTCTCTAACGACGATTGAATTATTTCCAGTATGACGGCGATAGGCCTTAAGAGAGGCAGAGAGCTTTTCTACTATGAAACTAAGTAATTTCGGTACACTCTGTTGTATCGTTAACGACTATACAGTGAATACAGTGGAATCATTGGATTAAACTCTTTACGAAAAATTTATAGAAACGAGGAAATTTTCTGTTTCGTCTATCGTCTGTCGCCTATCTTTTTCGCCGTGAAAAATTACTAATTTTAGAACTATGTACTTCGTCATATATAAAATCATCCGAACAGAAACTTAGCTGTACGTTCTGATAACACTTTGTGCAATTACAATTTACAAGCATTTTCTATTCGATCCTCGTACGATATTTGCAAGTTAATCGTTGATTAATATTACATTAGAAGCGTTAAATTTTACATTGGATTTTATGTTCTGTGCAAACAATACGTTTTCGAATATAATTCGTCTCCTCTAAATTCATGTCATTTTAATAGGAAATGTTTTATGTCAATGTATAATACATTAGTTGTATCATATATGATTAAAACTTCTTTACGGGTTCCTTTTTATTTAAGTTTTGAAATTCTGTATACGTTTATTTGCTATATATTGTACATATAAATATACACGTAGACGACCTTTGTCAGTGACCGTTGGTCAGCAACGATTTACTCGTAGAGAGTTGATATTAATAATCGATTAGATAATTAATAATTAATCGATTTACAACGATTGATTGATACGAACTATATCGCATAGAATAGAAAGAGGAAGCTAGAAATTTCATCGCACTCGCGTCGTATTTAATTCCAAAACTAGGCGAAACTTACACAAATTCGCCTGGTCTGGTTCTTATCACGTGTCTCGCGTACGCGAAATATCTCATCCTCCCTCGATTTCATCTTACCATCGTGTATCCTGCTCGCGATGCGCCGGCACGCTCGCGAAATTCTTTGAAAAACTACTCTGCAAAATTGGAGCCGCGAGAGGAGCAGCGAACGAGCCGACCGAATGAATAATAAATACGGTTATCGTTTAGTTGATATTTTGAGGGGCGCGGACGGATCCAGGCAACCAGAAGAGTGTCGCGGGGGGATGAAATGCAGCAATGGAGGCAAGAGGGAGATCAAAGCGTAGTTCCTCCAAGGGGGTGGTTGGTAAAGATGTTGCTTCTGCATTTTTATACTATCTCGCCGGTATCTCGACATCTGGGCAATCGAACGAAGTCACCGTAATCACGAAGATAACATCGCTGATTATTACAAAGCAAGACGATTCTTAACAGAATTTGTTAAGAAAACTGAAATAATATTCGAGAATTTGTACACTTCTCGAAAGCGCATTTTCGAATAAATTGAACGAAGTTAAGCTTTCGATCGAGCGCAAAATCATTGACGAAACGTATAATCAGATTGAGGCTTGTCAAGATGTAAAAAAACAAGCGTTGCCATAAATAAACGAGCATCTAATTGCGAAAGGAATTCCTACACAAATATCTGTAAAACTGGTTTCTCCGACTGGATACCGATAAGAGTCATCGCCAAAGAACAAATCGCCTTGACTAGAAAAAAAAGAAGAAAAAAGGAAAAGGTAGAAAAGAAAAACAATTAACGTGAAAAGAAGAAACAGGATCGAACCGCAAGAAGTTCGTTTTCCCGTTAGTCTGTCGATGGAGCGACTAATAACGATAACGATGCCAGAAACGATAATCGAGTTAGGGGTTTCCGCGGTTTCCACGGATCTCCCAGGGCGCTGATTGCTGGAACGGCGGCGGTTTAGCCGTCGGGATGGCCGATGCGCGCGGCGAGGCGACGCCACCGTTGCTGCCGTCGTGTACAACCGAGCGCACAGCACGTAGACGCAGAACACGCGGACCAAGGCGTAACGAATACACGCAATGCGATGCAAATTGGGCCTCTCTCTACGCGAACCAGTCAATCGGCCGGTTACCTACGCCGGTGCAACGCGATGCTATTACTAACATCGCTATTCTATTATGACATTACGGTTCCCCGAGCAGCAGTCTGGCTATTACCGGGCCGGACTCTCCCTCCAGGCGTTCGATTCGGGATAACTCGGTAACTAGTCATCGAGACGCCAGAGACAATGCCCGATCGGCTGCCCGAGGCCGCTCTCTCAATTTATTTTCACGCATTTAATCGTCTCTCCCTTTCTCCCTTTTGTATGCATATGTATCATCGCTCATAAGTATCCAGACGGTTTGGCGGATTTACGTATATCGTAACGATGTATGAACTTTATCAAAATGTAATAAGATTCATGTAATGGGTTCATTGTCTGGATTCACGTAATTACATGCGAATAATTATTACACTCTTATACGGTCGAACAAACTATAAATCTGATCAGCCGTTAGAAGATTTGGCGATACGAAAGGGAGGATGTCTCATAAGCGACGTCGTTTTTCTAAGAGCTAATTTTTCAAGTAGAACTTGTCGCGATAAGAATTTCGTGAGAAGCGGATAGATTAAATTTCATTGGTTGTCAATTCCATTCGATGAATGAAAGAGAAACAGCAACTCTCAAGTTCGATCTATTTTACGAGCTTCTCGCGCTACTCAATAAAACAGCGCTCGCTGTACATTCGCTTGATCAACTGATTTACGAAGTATACATTCTTGCTATTTAAACATTACACTGGTGAAGCCTTAATGTAGGATCGCTGTCATTTTAATCGTTTCAATCGAAATAACTACCATAATGTAATGCAATAAGGTCAGCGGACCACGTGGCGTCATCTCTAGAAATCTGACGCACATAAACTACGGGATCAACTGCTGTGTGCTTTATGAATCTATTCTGAGTATGTGTATATCACTGCAATTACACGGTTGTTTCTCGTTTCTTCGTATTCTACTTACAAAAGTTGCCACTGGCTGATACATGTGATATAACTTATGCCTTTCGACAGAACTTGCTTTTTGCGATAAAGTGGAACAATCGTGAAAAGCAACGCTGTCCTAAAAGATTCGTATTATTCGTATTATTATTGCTGAGGATATATATTTCGTCCCCTTCGTCGTTTGCTTAGTCATATCATAACATATCCTCGATTTATCCTTATTTGTTTTACAAGGAATTATGTTCATGATATACGGTCGTAGTATAAAGTAAAATAAAAATGAAAATAATAAAATGGAAATGTTAAGGAACTTGATATATCGTTTAAGACTTCATTTATATACATATGTGCCTCGTTATCAAACTTGAAATCCGCTATTAGCCTTGACGATGGCTGCACTGAATTACCGACATAGATAAAATCACGGCTTATGAAAATTATTCCATGCAGCCACTGCGTGGCGTGATGTGCAAGCAGTGTGTCGTAAAAATGCAGTCACTCTTATCCAAAGTAAATAAAAAGGCATCGTTGTTTCAATGTACAACGATACGTACAATAATGTCGGGGAAATTATGATGCGAAAGTACATTAAAACATTTTGTATCGATATCGCGAACAATTTCACCACTGGAATCTAGGGAAAGAATATTTTTGAACAATGTTATTAGAAAATAGAAGAAAAAATAAGATATTAATTACACAGATATGTATAAGTTTTACGATAGAAGCAGTAAAAACACTGTATAGATTTAAATAAAACGCTAACTACATAAAGAAGCGAATAGAGGAAGGAATTTGATTTGACTATAGTTGTATTTTTTTTCTTTTTTTTTTTTTTTTTTTATGATCTGGTATGAGCAGCCGATAAACAATTCGCTTGTGTCGGCGGAGCATTTTTGACGGAGAAGAGTAGTACAGATGGCGCGCCAGTCACGTGGCGCAATCCAAGAATAAATTTGAACTATCGTGAAGAATCGTGTTGAAGCGCAAGGCAGAAACGAAGCTACACGCAATGCTATGCAAAAAAAGGATAGATGCGAACGATGGCAGTCGAGTCGAGTCGAAACACGAGTGAGCCGACTCGGTTCTGTATCCCCCGCATCACGCTGCATTTCAAAGGAGAATGGAATAGAATAACGCGTATCGTAGAATAGAGAAACGATCATCAATACCATCCAAGCGAGAAATATCAAACGTTGGAACGAGAAAGTACGAGAGGAAAGAGAAAACGTTGAAAGACTTAACGAAGATAACAAATACGAGGGATAAAGAGCAGTAACGACGTTAAGGAGAGAACGCGCGAGGAAGATAGACGATTCGAAGAACGCAGACGATAGATCGAGAAGGAGAAATCGGCTGAGAGTGAGAAAAAGAGAAACGGTGACAAGCAACGTTAAGAAGAGACGACATTATAGAGCGAGAGCACGATCGATAGAGTGGGATACAATGAGAAAGGGGTTATGGAGCAACGAGGAAAGCTATCGGTTGTAATAGCAGAGTGGGGATGAGTAGCGAGGGAGAGGGAAAGAACGATGTAGAAGAACAAAAGAGCGAGACAGCGGTAATCGCGGTAGTTCGCGACGAGAGACGGTGGAGAGGAGGTTGGTCCTTCGGCATTGGAGAGCGCGGAATTGTGGAGTAGAGCGAGCCGACGACGCACCGTCCGGGTCGTGCTCCTCGTCGAGGCCCTGTTCTCTTCTCGCGGTAGTTTCGTTCGGGTTGAATGGACGAGGGTACCAAGTGCAGAGTGCCGATCGGCGACGCCTGCGTGTCTATGCGCGTGTGCTTCGACTCCCTGTGCTTCTCGTCGACGCAGCAGCGGCTCGCCGACGAGGAGGACGCTTCCCAGCTGCCGACGCACGGCACCGTGGCCGTGGTCGCCGCGGCCGGCCAGAGGGCCATTTCGAACGTCACCGGAGCGACCACGATCACAGCTATGGGCACCCTTCGCGAGCTGCAGGAATTGCTGCGTGTCAAGGACGAGAAGATCACAGAGCTCGAGGCGCTTCTCTGTCGTCGCGATGCCGAGATACAAGAGTTACGGAGTCACCTCGACAAGTTTCTCAGTGTGCTTCCCTTCAAGTCACCCTTGACACCGACCAAACCAAGACCTAGAAAGCAGAGGGCGCAGGGAATCTCCGCGGAACCACCGCTCCAGGAGCTTGCTACTCTGACGGTCGTCGACAAGAGCGACAGGTTGGTGTCATACGATCGTTTCTTACTCTACCGATTAAACTCGTTAATTTCTTCGATCGTCGTTGCATTCTTTTTCGTCGCGACGGAAATAACCTTCGTTTCGACTACCTCTCTATAGGACACAGTGCGTTAAGTTGCAGTAGGTTAGCCACTTAATGCCGCGCATGCGTGTGTCTATGTGCGTGCGTTTTTACTCGATCACATTCGCGCTCGCGTTCGATTTGATGCTGTAATTTAACTGATTTTCGATGTGGTGCAAAGAAACATAAAAATATTATTCGCGCGATCGTCATTGATGGACGAGATGTTTTCAAAAATATTTAACGTACTTTTTCTGACACGCGCGTTCCTATTCAAGTATATGGTTTTTGCTATTTGTTTGGGGCGACTGTGACGCGTCGGCGAATAATTTACGTTCGGATGTGTTCGGCGACAGTCGGTTAAATTTTACGTATTTTTACTAACGTCAACCAGCGCTGCTACTGTGCTGGCAGACGTGTTTATTATGACGAGAACACGCGTACACGCGTTTTGCACTGGCTGGCCACCATGTGACTACGAACCAATGCTTTTCCATCGCTTCCTATGCAGCAGACATCGTCGTGTTTCGCGAGGTTTTACATCGATTTCAACCAAATGTTTTTTCGCGCTACGTTTTACCACGTTCCTCTTGTACGTTTCATGAAACGATATAAAGAAAACGTAGCTCGGAATATGAGAAATCGATATAGATAAACTTTTTTATTTACATTCATAGTTTTTACGTTTTGCGTACTTTCATCTTATCGGACACTGATATCGTTCTTATTTTCGGATTGTCCAAACGTAGTTATCTACGAATCAATGATGCTCAATAATTGTAACAGGTTATGTTTTCTCCTCCTCTTGTCCTTCGATTTGGTTCGCGATTAGTTTCGATGTTTGCATTAACGTGTGTTTGGTTGTCCGTTTCTATATGTTGGTAGCGACGTTTTTCACAGCGTTTCGTGTACGGGATTTTTTTAATTTATATTATCTTCATCGGCGGCTGTTTTCACGCGAACATAACAGAAAACAAGGTGGTAACGAATTCTTGAAATTTTTCAACACACAATGGTGTCTTTTGGACTTCGGAATCGTAACTTACTTTTTTAAACCATTCTTTTTATTCGCATACATTTCAGTAGTTCCATGCTATATATATATCGTCATTTTGGAAAATTGCATGTGACGTCAAGATATGAACAAAATATGTTTTAAAGGACCGATAACCAATAGAAATTGAATTAGTGACTGATCTTTGACTGATAAACGTATATATGATAAATATAATGTTTTGGATTTCGTTAAACTATCGACACAGTATTAAAATAATATTGGTAATAGTTGCTTTTGCAATTGACACATTTATTGTAAAACGATGAATCTGTCTTCTGATATCACCGCGTTTAGAGCATTTAAAATAGAGCAATACCTATTTAAAGCCTATTCAACGAGTTAATTGGAGTACTTACGTTGATTCCTATTACCATGGATATGATCCTTTATTAGTGCTATGAACCTTTTATTCCGGCAAAGTAAACTTCTCTTTCAACACGATTACGCCACAAAATCATAAACCGAAGCAAAATCTTTCTAAAATTGTTTGGAACATGCATGTCGATTTTTATTGTTAAATATTACTTGCATATTCGTTATTACGGTTATCATTGAGAATATTTATTTTACAATTCATCAATACGCTCCTTTCCTTTAATTAAAATACTCAGGTTAATTATTATTATCATAACTATCGATCTTCGTTATGAGAGAGCAAAAGAATCTTCTAGAACTTTTGTCCTCCTAAAATATATTCCTACTTAAATGTCGGTATATTCTGAAATTCTGTGACACTTTATATCATTAGGGTAGCTCATGCATAATCATCGTCTTTTTATGACGATGTGAAGATTACAGTATCGAAATGATAAGAAAAATGACTTTACCTCTAAATTCATGTTCTCATCCACAATTATATAGCTATTTATCACTAACCGCTATTAGTATACAATTATTTTCCATTAAACTCCACTTTTTTCTGTATATGTAGAATCATTTGAATAATTATGTGCCGACAAAGCAATCACTGAAAGACAGGACTTAGCGGATGACAGTATTAAGAAGTGTAGACGCAACAAGGAATGTTTTTTCGTTACTTTTTTCTTTTTTTGTTTCACTCGATCAACAAGATCAGCAGAGCAAAGCTTTTCTTTCGTTCAATGTTAGTTCAAGGTTAAGCTTCATCCGTTTTTTACTTTGGCAAAAAGGCTAGATTCATTTGCGTATACGTAAATCAAGTTGTCTTTGCATTTTATTTACTGGATACGTTGGAAGCTTGCACTTCCTGTAATTACACGCCCTTGAATCATTCGAAGGTCATCGTATGCGAGTTCACTGAAACTGAGTTTTTTGTTTTAAACAAAAACCAAACAAAACACGTCAGATCGGCCAACGTTTTCCTCCCGTTGCGTGATTTTATTAGATATTAAATCTTATACTCGATACGAATCACGCGAAATGTGTCTAAAAACTTTATCCGAATGATATCAAAGTAATAACGAGAATAAGAATCCATCGTAATACGACAGGCATCATCGATTTGTTCGTGAATCAATTTATTTATACAGTTGTTTAAAATTAAGCGAAAATAACAAACGTGGACAGCATAACGAACGAATAATAGACGTAGATCTATTTTCAAATCGAATCGAAGGCAGATTATTCTATGTTCGATATGCAAATCCCTTTGATATTTAACATTCTAAACGCTGCTCTATCTGAATAATAGAGCGACGTAGTATACGTTGGATAAGAACTCGATCGAAAAAACGTGCTCGCAAATATGTATACGACGATAAAAATAGAGGTACTTCTTTTGCAGCGTATTCCTACTGGTTCGGTTTAATACTTTTTCTCTGAGTGGTTCGATTCTGTATTGATCTTTGGATTAAAAAGAGAAATTTGGTTCGTCGATTGTTCAATTCGCGAATAACGGTGCGAATGTTTTTAGAGTAAACGGATTCCTATGACCTTTATATGGCTGTTTTATGTACTCTTGATAAAAATTCTCGTTAAACACGTGTTCGTCCGGATGACAGAAAATTTATCATCCGTATAAAGAGTAAATTATTTCTATATGGTTAAAAATAGCATTGGAACCCGCTATCAGTGGAATTTATTTTGGCAACGGATGATATCAGATGATTCAAAAATAAATATGATAATAAAATTATAAACACATGGAAACATGTTAGGAGCAAGCTACAAAGAATCATAAAACCGATACCGATAATCGCATGTGTAATCTACGCTTGTTTCGTCATTTTTTCAAGAAAAAATTGAAGTTCACGATAATTATTATTCCTCGGTATAAAACGATCTCGCATACGGATCAAGATCATTGATCATTAACCGCGTCGAAACGTGCTGCGAGAAATCTATTTCTAACTTGAAACATTTTCTATGCCTTATCGAAATAAATAAAGTACAAGGGAGAGTAGCAATCTTAGTTTAGTTAATCTTTAACATTACATTTGGCTATTGTTTTGCTCTTTCCATGTATTTCGTGAAGCATAACAATTTATATGTATATATGCGTATAATTGGGATACGCGCAAGTATATATTAAGGGTCGCTTGTACAGCTATTTTCATAAGCACTCGTGGAAGTGACGTGTTTTGAAATACACCATTAAGGATGTTATCCTGATAGAAATAGAATACACGCTCGTCCTTCCTTTCGCGCACGTATTTAATAAGTTATCGATACATCATCGTCTCTTTGGGATTAGTCGGAGCAGTGATTTCTTGACGATTAAATATAGAAATAAAAGTAAAACTTTTAGTCGTATTCGAGTCGTTATTGGTATGTTTATAATTGAAAAACATGTAACAGCGAAATAACTGCTCTAATAAAATCTCAATATGAATATTAATTCTGAGAAACGCTCGAATATCGATAGGTTTATAATTATATATATATTTCCATAAAATCATGGAAATCGTACAGTTTACATACAATTTCACGTATCGAATGGACCTGCTTTGGAACGTACGACGGTGTAAGTCGTCGATTTTGAATAGATACAGAGCACTTACATACGTTTCGCTTATTCACAGTTGTAATTAGATAAATTATAAGTACGAGTCTAACGAGATGATTGGATGTGCTTTTATTTCTTTTCGTTTACTGTATAATTTCGTATTATTGTATAATTGTGGCTAATCGTCTGAAAATATGACATTAATATCTCTTGTTCTACGTAATTACGCCCTTAATTACAGAAAGCGTCAATTCTTTGACTGTTACGTTATTCGTATATTCGCAAGGATAGCATTCGCGTATATATAAATTTCTAATAGTTGGACAATTTTTAATCGATAAATGATCATTTTCATCGATAAATGAGCTGGCATGATTCCACAGAAGTACAGGTGGCCCAGTTTCTAGAACCAATCCGTATACAAAAAAGTGAATAGCATTCGAAGTATTCGTTGAAATATTCCACGTGAAATCGATGCGTAACAAGACAAATTTACTATGCCGGGTAGCCGAGTCTCGTGGAATATTCGAAGTGCACGTACACTGTAATCGAAACTGCAAGTCGTCGGCAACAAAAAGGCGGGATTTCACCATATTTCTGAAAACGCACTTTCACCGTGCTGAATTCCCATCGATTCTTATAAAACGAGGCAATCATCCTATCGCCGCCTGTGGGCGTTTCGACATAAGCTCAAGTTTGCGTACCCGACAAGTACTTACTCCTGACATTTTATTTATATCGTGTGTCAAGCTTCGTTGAAATTTCATTAAAATGACGAAACAAGGAGTAAAACAGGAAGGCAGCGGGTAGATCTTGTATGAAAGAAAAACTTGTTTATAAAGTGCCGCGTAATATTAAATAGACATCAGCTTCTTTTATTTTTTATTTTAATAACGTTATAAATGGATCAACTTTGCCGTCGCGTATCTTACGCTTATCTACGTATTACGTGTGTTATATTTCTAACATATAAAATTTCTGCGTACCCGACACATTATTTAACGCAAAGTCACGACTGTCGTTGGATCGTAGCGGTCCAATAATTTCGCGTATCGCAACTTCATTCTCTTCGATAATCTCCTTACAGAACCATAAACCGCACGCGAATCGAAATATTCTGCATGAAAGGGAAGCGAAATCAAGCAATAAACACGTGCACGCGTAGAATCAGAATCGTGACAAAAATAGACGTTTCCTCGATGGTTCGGTCGGTGAATGTTAATACACCGTTTTGTCCAGCAATTTTGATGGCATAAGCAGGACGTGCTGTGATTGCAGAGCCGCGTGGGCGTGCAGATATCGATGCCGCGTGTATCGAAGCCGGCGCTTAGGCGAGACCCTCGCGGATTTACATTCCAAGTTCTAAGGCGGGCGCTTGATGGTAGGCGTTACATTAGTCTCGCTAAACACGAACGTCTTCCACTGTACCTGCATATATCCTCGTAATGTCGAATCGAGTACTATTCAAGATTTAATCGCGAATAAAAGCAACGTTTAATCAATAGGTGCTATTCAACTCAATAGCGGAGAATAAATTCAACGCAATTTGAATTTAATTCGAACCTAATCCGCTTGATTACGCTCACACGTTGGCCCAAGAATAAATAAGTCTCGCTCAGATTCGAAACAAGATTGATTCAGGCTCGATCCTACATTCTTCTAAGATGGGTTTTTGAAATATAGAAATGGGTTTGCCAATGTAGAATTTTTAAGGCATTCGTAGTATAAAATAATAAAGAAATACGAATTCTGTATCACGCGTTTTACCATCTAATCTCCACAAACCATTTAATGCGAACGAGCACCGATTTGTTTATCTTGAAGCACCGTTTTTGGAAATTGCAATGTAGGAATGGCGAACGATCAAATATAATCGCGTGGGAGTGGAGCGATCGAAGTAGAAATAACTGTTTGTTTTCGTTCGGCATATTAGTTCGGAATATCGAAAATCTGCTTCTTCTTTGCATAAACATCGGACGGTTTTAGATTAAAGGGACACTTTAAGCGAAATAGATTCTATCCGTCGAAATAAATCGATCGTTAGATCTGTGCGACGATCGAAATAGAAATAGCGTACAATTAAGAGGAATAATTGAAAAATTATGTATTGCAATTTAGAATTGATCAAAGACTAAAGCAAACCGTATTTCTCTGACAATTAATTAACTATTATTTCTTGATAGATAATGAATCACGTTTCACTTCGTTTACGATAATTAATTTCATGCGCTCGCTACATCCTTCCTTTGTTGTGTATTAACGTTCTTCTAATTATATATATATATATATATATATATATATATATATATGATAAAATTCATAAACTTTTATACAGAGTGATAAAATGTGATACTATCGTTTACAAGGTAATTTTACGTGAAAAAGTAAGTAAAAAATGTAAAATAAAATTTTTGCGACCAGATATTTTCGCGTTTTACGGACAAACCAGCTCGTACCGTTCTTGATTCTTCGTCAAAGAACCGAACAACACGCTCGTTGATGGCTAAAGCTGGCGTTAGACTTGCACTCTCATCAGACGCTTGCATACCACTTTCTAAGGCTGGCGCCTATGGTAGGCGTGTAGCATTAGCTTCGCAAACGCGATACGTTTCGTTGCACCTCTGAGTTCACCGCGGTGTATTTTTCTTTTTCATTCTCACTCTCGGCCTCGTGCGCTAAAACTCCTCGTGCGTACTTACCACACGGATCGTTCCCTCTTGTATTTCTAAGCGCTATTGTGTCCACTGATTCTTTTTTACTGAAACGCCACAGCGATAAAAGCGGCCACGTGCTGATAGGAAACGGTCGACCGATGGATCGTGGATTTGACTTTTACAAGACTTTACGAGGAAAATAGTCGAGAAGAATACAACGACCAAAAGAAACGGACTTGTTTCCTTCGTTTCGCTATTTATCGTAGTAGCCATTTAAATTTAACCATTTTAGCCCGTTCGCGTAATTATTTATTTATCTCCTCTATAGAATTATCATCGTTTTTAGACATTTTGAAAGGTGCTCGTAAGATCGTCCATTAAAGTCCTGTCGACATGAACGATAACACGTTCATGTATCAAGTTTTATTATGTATCGTTAGGTATCAAGATCAACTACTCGGAAGGTAATTGAATTAAAATACAAAACCGTGCCACATCCTGCCTTTCTTTCCGGACGATGTTTCCCACCAATTATTACATTTGTAAACGCTCAGACAATCTTGCGAAGCAGGACAACTGTGATAATTAAGGACTTTGAAAAATGTATTAATACAACTCGTTCTGTTCGTGGAAAAAACACAAATGATTCGATATTTCATTCGTTGCGTTCACTTTATTTCTATATGATAAAAGGTAAAAGTTTCAATTTGCTTGCGTTTCGAATCGAATCCCATCGTTGAACGTCAGATCGAGAAGCGGTAATTATTAATAACGAAGCTATGCCGTTGGTTTATTAAAATATTTCTTGTTGTTCGTGTGAAAGAGGAACGAAGGAGAAACGAGCGGCGGGAAGGAGGTAATCGATCGACGAAGATCACGATCTGCATTAGGGCTCGAGGCACGACCGGTTCGTCGCGAAGAAACGCGGTCGGCCGTTAGAATGGCGCCACGGAAAGCATTCCGTAGGCACGCGTTCGAGATTTGACTCGCATTTTGACACTGTGAGTTATACGCGATCGAAACCCAGGTCAGGAGCAGCCGCTAATTTTAGCCTTTGACTGCTTCGTTATGCGAACTGCGTCTTTTTCTTCCTTACTCTCTCTTTCTCTCGAATTTTTGTCGCCCCGATGCCAACGTACCCGATACGCCCGTTTCTGTTGCTTTAATTCGCGTTAGGCCGCGATTTTTAATGGACCAACGCGATCGTCTTGGAATGCTCTTCGCGCGCCGCCCGAACGCGGAATTAATCGCCTTCTGGTTACAAATTACCGATCGACCACCGTGCGTTCTTTCGTGGCACGTTACTCATTGTCAGTCGAAGACGCGATACCGCGTTAATACCGATGTTAATCGATCGAATTGTATCGTCGCATTCTCTCACGAGTATTCCTAGATATTCATTATCTTTCTCTTTTTCAAACCAAACGTAATAACGTTGCTGGCAAAATGTTTTACGAAGGAATACCGGCGCTATAGGTTCAACGTGCGAAACGATGGGCAAAGTTATCGATCAACGGTATAAAAGGGAAAAATGGAATATTTCGTTTACGTATGGAAATAAGTTCTCGGAAAGGAACGATAAAACGATACATATTGGATTGGAAGTTGGTTCGCGAGAACGGATCGCAGACTAGCGTGATCGTTGGTGTGGGAAGTGCCGTGAAAAATAATACGTTTCAGGTTCGTCGAGTGCAGACTGCGTTCATGTCGGACTGACGTCATGGTTACGCGCCGTTGGCGAGCTAACGACCGTTTTCATAAAATCGCGCGTGTGCCCTGCAATAGGAGCGTGTGCATACCCGCAGGAAACCGCCTTCGAAACGTTCGCACCCGAGGCCGAATTCTCAAGGTCGTTGCACCGGGAGCACAGGCCGGGGCTGCACTTGACGCGCACGAGCGCCCTTTGAAGCTTCCACCAGGCGCTCCATTCACGCCCCTTCCTTCTCTCCTTCTTCTTCCTCCTCCTCTTCGTCTCTTTGTCCTCGTCTTTCCCCTTCTTTCGCTCTTTCGCTCTTTCGCACTTGCCGCTGGATCATCGTTAAAAATTCCTTCGGCGATTTATCTTCCTTAAGGATTGCGAAGGGTGAAGTAGGTGCTTTGCAGCCGATATAGGAAGTACAGATTAGTTTCCAAATGGCGCGAGTAATATATCGAACGAAATTGCGTTTCGTGCGATGTCGGATGTCGACGTTGAAGAATCTGGATTCGTGAAAGACGATAGGAGATACTCTACTATAATGCACGAGATAGTAATTTTGTAACGGTTAATAGGAAATAGATTTTTCAAAGTAATCTATGCAAGCGATCTGAGATTCGATGACGTTGCAGAGAAAGGAAAGAAAATAAGAATAAAATAATAGTCTTCGTTGCGAGAGTTATCTAATGACCGTTTGGCATCTATTTGCGTAAGCGGGGTTCATTCCGAGATCAGGTTTTCCTAAAAAGATAAGTGTCGGGTAGAAAAATTCTGTTCTACGTCTTGATCTGCTTTTAGACGGGAAATCATTCCACATACCATCGTTACAACGTTGTTTCTACGTCGTACAATCTTAATTCGAAATTCCTCGAATAATCTGTAATCTTTAATATTATTTATATCGAGCAATTAAACGAACGGTAGCGGAGCATTTATCGAAGAAAACAGATATTCTTTGTTGTATCGTGATGTCTACGGAAGTTTGATAGCGCGATAAGAGATCACAAAAATAGCAGAAAATACGCAGAAATAATTGTTAGATCACTGGTAGTCGACGATCTACGATAAATGACGATTAAATGACGCCCGGCTATGATATTTATCGGTTAACTATTCAACTTTTGCGCTTATTTTCTTACAAGCAGAAACGTGACAAACCTGCGTCACTTTCAAATCCCGATTGCTCGTAAAAAGATACAATTTTTTAACTTAAACCAACGCTTGCGTGTAAAGTTGAAACTTTACGATGTAAACGGTATCTCTGGGAAGAAATATTTCAGCGTTTTATCAGGAACGTTTGATTCCTCGCTTATCTGTAATTAACAAAAAGCTTACAAGCTTAATAAAAAGGAGCGAGAATTTAATTAGGCGGAAGAGCGATAAAATTTCGTGATTCACAGCTATGTGCGTATAAAGGGAAAACGCACGATAGAAAGGTGCGTGTTTACAATTGATTAACAAAGAGGAAGTAATTACGTGTTATTAGCCGTACCATCGTCGGTTATTATTATTCAAATACCGATACGATTACGTCCACGAGCCTTTGCTTCTCAGAACTTCTATGGACTGATTAGATAGTAAACTAGAGAGAAGCACGATACACCTTCGAATTCGTTCGACGATAAACGAAAAAGGAAATAGGCAATCGAAAGACTGGTATGTTTACAAAGTTTCTTCTCCGCGAAATAACATCGACGCGAAAGAACGGTCGCCGATCCTTCTTCTTTCCTCTTCACGGTGGAAATGGTTATTGCGTTGCAACCGACTCTTTAAAACAATTTATTATCTATATCTCGTTTAAAATCAAGCCTGATAGAACATCTAGAACATACGTTCGTATAGAAAGCTGATTAATATGCACTTGAATTTTCGCTTCGAATATTCTTCGAAATATGCTTTCTCGGTTTCGTATATACGTCGAATCTAATTTCATCGTTACGATCTGTGCGTGATAACTTACAACACTGGATGATTTGTCAAAAGCAGGACGTCTCGTATATAAAATTTCTAGGAGAAGAGATACGGGGAAAAGGCGATTGGGGCACCTGCTACGACGCGACGTCCCATGGCGCTCTCGAGAATCTTATAGACCGGTCACACCTAGCTGCTTCTTCATTCTCCGTGCCTTTCTTCTATTTCTTCGGCACGTTCAAAACTCGTTCCTCTGTAACACAAGCGGATCTTTAATGGCCTCATTCAGTGCGCCTGATCATCGACTGTACCTTTTACGGAGGGCCATAAACAAATACTTGTACATACTTACGTGAAAATTCCCTAGTAACTTGATTTCTTGGTTTTAAACGATTAAAATACCTATCATTCATTTTCACCGTCCGATACATACTAGCGAACATCAGTTTTAACTTTCAACGATAAAATATTTCGCGATTGAAAAAGACCATCAACTTAATCGAGTTAATCTCTTTCGGTTTACTTTTTTAAATATTCCAACGAGTATTTTGCGTTGTTTTAAGCAGAAAAATGCCGTAATTTTGATTCGTCTAAAAAATCGTTAAAAATCGTTTTTTGAAACTTTCATTCGTATCGTATATTTTGTATTATATTCCCACACTTGGTGTAGCTACACCTACCGAAAACTTGTTTACAACTCGCAATTCTGAAAATACTTTTGAACGCGTAAACGTTGTATAATCGGAATATTTTATAAATATCTCTACATAATAATGCGACTTTCGCAAGAATAAGGCAGCAAATAAAATTAGGAATAGAATTAAAAACGCGTAAAAAGACCGCTATTAGTGTTGACAGTGTGGAAAGAAATATGTAGAGAAAAGATAAATTTCTGGGTGAAACTTTAAAAAACATCTTTTTAAACAAACAATTCCCTCGATACCCGTGAAATACTCTGATATTTAAACGTTTCGTATTATTTTATCGTTATTACCACGCTGCTCGAGTTACAACAGCTTCGATTCATTTATTTTCCTTCGCTACCATTTGCTTTGATATCTCACCGTTTCTTCGATTCCATTAAAATCGAACGGGCTTTCGGAGAAAAACGATTATAAACTGCTCTCATTAAATCGACATAAACCTTTGTACATATTTTACGATAAACAAATCAATATTTTTTATCTGTCTATACCTTTGCCGCGAACAACGATATTTTGTCGTAGAAATATCAAAATTTTATGGTTCTTATTGAAAAATTTACGACTATATCGAATGTTATATGTTTACATACATGTGTTACGTGGCTTTTTACTATCTTGTCGAATAGACGCCTCAGAGAAACGAAATATCGTATATCTCATCCTGATATCGGCACAGTTATAATTGCATTAAACCGTAAGTTCCTTTTCAGTAACACGAAGAAAATAGCTTTCGCGGCAAGTGTTTGGAACGAGCACCTTTGGAACACGCACCGTCATGCTTGTTCTAATAATACAACCGAGAAAGGACCACGTACCGCTACATATTCGCGGAGTAACACTTGATATTTGCAACGCGTATGAATAAGTCGTGTACGTTACGGCAACATATCGTTCTATCGAAATAATTAATGACCGCAAAACAAATAGCGTACACACGATAAAACGTTCTCAGAGCCGATTTAACGAATCAGTTTGATGAAACGGCGTAACGTTTTTTTGAAATCCGGTTCATCTTAAACGAGCTACACTGAAACGTTTTATTTCTTCATTTCCGCAGGCATCCGTAAAGTTGATTAAAGTATCTTATTACGATAATCGTAAAATATGTTGAAATATGCAAGTAGCATATGTAAAGTATGAAAATATAACAAAAAATGTGCCAGAAATATATGAGATATGCAATGATATTAGTAAGTATATTAGAATTAAATTACAATTAAAATTACAGTGAACTACTATCACTTTTTTTATATCAGCTATAGATAGCTGATAATATTTATCGTTTCGCTTGACATCATATGGCGTAACTGGATACAACACAATGTAATTATTAATTACACGTTGTGAAAAAGCAATACGTTACGGTTGGCAAGCGTATGGTAGTTTTAGTTTGAGCCGTTTTTAACTTAACGTTATCCTTAAACGATTCCTTATGAGTCTTAATACCGACTGTATACGAGTCCACCTTTCCCGGAATCACCCTATACATTATTAATTATCACATTCCCGTGGAACTGCGTAGCTATAAATCATCGTACGATTAGCATATCAAACCGAACCCAACTAATCATCCGCGATCCGAAGTCGAAGAATATTTACGAAGGATCGAATATCGTCACGTTGCTAGTGGATGGCCATACAAGGTGCAAAAAGATTTGTATGCCGCCGTGTGGCTTCCTTCGCGTCGGTCTATTCATCCGGAACATGATTCTCGCGTTGGGACTGAACAGAATTTATATGGAAGTCGCCATCGATGCTTGCAAATAATCGGGGCCCTGTGACGCGCGAGATTAAGCCGCGATAATTGGACTATCGCGTCGTCGACGATCGTGTATGTACAGCTTGCTCGAGATTATTTATTGGAACGTGGTACCAGTTGGTATGAGTCACGTGGCTCTATTATCCTCTTCTCCCCGTCCTGTGGAGACGTCTTCTGGATATGTAAGTGGGCCTGAAAATAGCTGCGTTCGTCATGGCCAGTGACGACATCGCACTAGTGGGCCCAGTGGTTGGTTCAGTTTCGTTGGATTTTCTCGACGATTCGCAAAATCGTTTGCGATTCTGTGCAAAAGTCTTGGGCCATCTATGACGATCTTGCGCCATATGGACAACTGTATCTAATTATATTAAGAAATGTTTCCACGTGGTGTCATATCGAAACGAATATCTATAGGTTTAAATATATAAATTTCGTGTAATACAAGCAATCGGGATTAGAGGTTAACAAGTTTCTGCTTTCGATTTTGTCGTGTAAATATTTACATAACGCTTGATCAGAAAATAAATTTCTTTCTTATAATGTAAAGCATTCTTAGATTTAGAGTCTACGTTTTATTTTAGAGAATATATTCTTATATGCCATGTCGTAAATTTTCATCTTTCGTGTTAGACGTTAATTTGAACGAGAGAAAAGGAAGGAAAGAATTTGTGACTCGATCATCGTTGGTAAATCATACCTATAGCACTGTCTCTCTATTTATCAAAATAGAATAGAATAGAATCTAGTAATAATTTATTATTATTAATCTTTCTAATTACTAGAAGTTTAAACGCGCAATACGATTTATAACGGATGTTCGTGTCTTTTCAATATTGTCGAACGGCTAAAAATAATCTAGAAAACAAGATCGCTTTGAATTATCTCTTTGTATCCCATTATCGATTCGTGAGGGGCCACTAGATAAAAGAATCAAGTTCTACGTAAACGGAGAAATTCGATTAAATAATCTCTGAGCACGCGATCTTAAATAATGAATTGCAAATATATTTAATGGTAAATTTTGATGTACACCGAAAATTATTTCACTGACAGCGAATATTATTTTAGTTCTCCTTAACGCTAGTAGTATAATCGCAACATATTTATACTTGTATAATATGTTACTTCCATTCATCAATATTTTATTTGTAACAAATGTATGCCGCACAACGACTAATAGATGAATAGTTCAAGGAATTTAGTGAATCACTGTTTATGTCTACATTTAGATGTCTTTCAGAATACCTCGGGTTTCTTTGAGAAATTATCAATTTATTTTAATATGGAAATCGTGTAATTAATCAACGTTCAGGAGTGATGTAACAACAGCAAGAAGATATTTCTTGGAAACGATACAAGAAAATTATAAATAATGCACTTTCATCGGATCACGAACCGGTCTCGTAATATTAGATTATTATATTATGAACAGATTTTTATGAATATTCATGTTTCAATAAAACTTGTGCGTTAACCGTAAAAATTGATAAATTTTGTCTAACATATCATCGCTAACTGACTAATATTTATAATAAAAAGTTGAATAATCAAAGTAAATACAGAAACATATTCCTAAATCTGGCAATTTCTCATTTCATGTATACATTTAAAATTTGTCATTTATCTTCTTTTTTTTTTTTTGAAGTCAATGAGCTTTGTAAACGTGCTTCGTACGGTCGAAATTTGATACCGGTGATATAAAACTCGTCGAAATATAGAAAACATAAATAATGATTCGCATTTCGATGTGTCGCTGTCAGAAATCCGTATTTATCTTTTAATATTCCGTAGTTGCCCGTTGGACCATTGGATTTATTAACGTCGATTCAAAGATAAGCTTTAAAAGCTATTCAATGTAATTTCAAGAATCAGAATTTATTTGTTCGGTGTAAATGCTTCTACAGCTCCTTTAATAAAGCGCTCCAAATAGAGTTCTCATTTTAAAAGCTTCGGAAATTTCCAGCCCACCGTAATTCATGCGGCCCGCAAAAGAGAATATACATTGATCCTGAATCAATAAATTCGTGAAAGCCAACGTACAACAGGTTGAACCTTCGGCAAGTTTCCATTTACGGATCTTTTTTCGCCTGTCAGAAGCTTGCTACGCAGACGTCCAAACTATACGTAGCAGCGTCGGCCCCTAATAAAAGTAATTTTATGGAGCAGGCGAATTAAAATCAAGTTTAATCTTCTGATGTCCTTTATTGATATATGTGCATATAATTCGAACGTTCCATGAACTGCCTCCCTTCCAGAGAAGACAAGGGCAAAAAGGAAATAGAAAATATAAAATGCTGGATAAACTCGAGACTTCCTAACGTCGCGCGTATCCTAATGGTTAATTAAGCTTACATTGAATTTCCTATTCGTCACCGTCGTTATATTACGGTTAATGAGTTGGTTAGTCCAGACTGAACAGGCCGAACGGGATGAACGAGACGTTGGGAATGGCAGCGGGCCTAACGTGCCAGTGATTTACCGTCCATAAAGTTTCGGAGTTCTATTTTTACCACCTCCCACCTCATCTGGAGCGAGAAGAAGCCTCCTTTACGCTCCTTCTCTGCTTGTACGCAGCTTCCGCTGTGACTGCAGCTTAGAAAGAAAGAGAGAGAGAGAGAGAGAGAGAGAGAGAAACGAGCAGAAAACGAGAGAAAACGAACAGCGAGATAAAGAGAGAAAGACAGACTTCTCTGGCCCACTTGCTGTGACTTGTCTCGTCGAGTCGACTCGTTGCACTCGACTCTGTGTTGAAACCAGTCGAGTGACGTCACGTATAATTAGTTCTTTGATTCTATCTATCTCTTTCTCTCTTTTTCCTCAACCTCTTTCACCCCCTTTCCTCACCCTCGACTCCCCCTGACTCCAGTGTCGTTTTTATCCAACCCAACGAGCCTCCGCCGTTCCTGCTCACAGTGATGTAATTGAATCACTCTAGAAGATTAGCAGTTTTAGATTTTGATAACGAAAGTTGCATAATCAAAGCTGTTTTACAAGTCGATAGTTTTATACGTATATACGTTTCAGCAATTTACGTCAAAAAGAATTAAAATTGTACGATAATCTTAACGTGCAAGCGTTTTATCGTTTAGAGATATACGTATATACTGTTCGGCAATCTTTCATCTAGGGACAAATTATCAGGAATTCCCTAGTGTGAACTAACAGAAGCAGAAACATTTTCTCGACACGCTGTTTAATGGCTTAACGTTTCCATATGTTACTCGCGACTGTCTGCGCTTTCAACACGTGTAAACGATAAATTTGGTTTGTTTTTCGAGATAGAATCGTTAAATAATGCCAATTTTCCTTAAAAAGAACAATTTGGTAAATCGATGTAGAGCGATGTTGTCACGTTGCTGAGAGAGAAACGGTAGAATCGATACGTTCAGTTCCGTCGATCATCGCATAGACAGAGAGTTAATTAAACAGGTGTTTTTCCAAGTGCCTACTAAAATGCCATCCGGTTACGCTACTGGCTGTCCCACTCTCGATGTTTCTCCTTGTCTCTGTTTCACCTACAGCGCTCCCTCTTTCCGTCTCGTTCCCGGTTTCGTTCCGCGACTGTTCTCCCCGCCACGCTTATCTCGTCGTGGCTAAAAATAGACCCTGTCACGGCCATCGGCGACATTTTAAAAAGTTAAAGCCGCACAGGCGGTCGGACGACGAGCTTCGAACCAAGCCCACGAACGAACGAATTAGCGCCTCCTCGAGATATCGTCATTGACCAGTGGCGCCTTCTCGCGAACATATTTCACTTTCTGCTCCTCCACCTGTTGCTCCCTGCAAATTGTGTTTTCGATCGCGCTCCGTCGGTACGTGCGAGATACATCGTGAATTCTCATCGGCCGATCCACTCTACTCTTTCGTTCTTCGCAATTGGAATCTTTTTCTTTTTTAACTTATTTCAGATTTCGAAACATATAATCTTATTTTCCGACATTTTGTTTTCATAAATGTTATATTATCATACCCAGGACATTTAAAGTAAGCGGAAGACGAGGAATTTGAATAGCGAAATCGTTTATAGAAAACAGAATTATACAATTTGTCAAGTTAAGTCATTAATATCTAGTTATTTTTATAGATTTCGAAAAACAAAACAAAACTTATAAATTATTAGTTTTATCGAACGCAGGCAACGGATTATAATTCAGACGAATTTCTTAATGTTATTGATACTAAATTTATCGCTATACTATGGATACATCAGGCGATATTTACTCGAAGATAACGTTGCACGCGATAAAAGTTTGACACATATTTATCAACTAAAGTATTCGTCACAGTAGCTTTGTTTCGTATAAATTTGTTACACAAGAAAGCTTAATTTAACGATTGACGATCCGATCTGCGTTAAGATTAATGGATGTTATTAACGAAATTAATACACGTGCCTTTTCTTCTTTCCTGTTTGATTCAGTTTCATCCAACAAGTAGCAAGTTCGATAACAACGATTTTTGAAAAAGGAAAAAGAAAGATTCAAGTCGTTTGGTCCCATTTTAAATAAAGCTATTCTGTTTTAAGGAGTGTACGAATACTTTCTACACCCATTGTATATGTATGTATTTATGTACATCGGTCCAGTAGATCGAGGTCAAATGGACGGACCTATGAGACGAGAAATTACCTGTGTTCTTTGGTAACAGCTCGGAGACCAAACGTTACGTAACGTTTTAGAGGTACACGTGTAGGTGGGAGAAGGGAAGTTGTTCCATTTACCCGTGTCACTTTTGCCAATATCTAAAGGGGGGTCAAACTCTGGGGAGATGCCTTGGGCCATGTATCGCCTCGATTCGGCACACGTTACGAAATTTTCTATGTATCCATAAATATCATAGGATTTCGTACAGTTACACGTGTAACGAATATTACGACATTTATTGCAAATTGAATTTGCCGTATGACTTAGCTTCCTAATATCTTTTTATTTCGAAATTTGATTTGCCATTTCAATGTTAGGAATTAGCCGGATTGTCGTAGAAATTTATCAACGATCTTAAATCGAATATATCGTAGATTTCTTTTTATTTGCTATTATTTATATCTTTATTCAATTTTTGAACTCTGTAAGGTTTGCGTATGTCATTGGTTCGTCGTTTGTCAAGGCTCTTTCCCGTCTTCCGATCACGCTTTTTCTAAGTAGTCGATCAAGGACGTATAACTTATTCGTGCATATTTTATTTCACGCATCAGAAGTGTCGCTTTCGCTTTCCAACTTGCTCGACGAGGGAACGGGTTCGTATACTGTTACACTTTTCATAACATGAAAACTTCCACCGTTAATTTCACCATTTTTTCGCTTTTCGTGCCATTAATTCCATGCAACGATTAACGTTAACTTCAATTGGTTTCTTCGTGAACTACGACTTCCATATAGATTTAGTATCAAATTTGTCAGTGTCAACGGAAGAACAAAAGTTTACAACATATTGGCGAATGTACTACTGTATTAGTAAAGCTACTTGTTAAGTAAATGCAAGAAGAAAAAGAGAGAATATAGAGAAAGAGTGGAGAATAGAAAGAAAAACTGAAAAAACTGAAAGAACTATAAAACAGGTGGAGTTCCTTCGAAATACAAGAAATTCCACGATCATTCGGTAACCGAAAGAACAGCAAACGTATTAAAAATTGTAACAATATCAACTCATTAACCGTTTAACTAAACTCAAAGTTTTTAACAAGAAATGTCACTCGATCTAAAAGCGTAATATTCCTGGAGATAGTGTGGGCTATCGAGGAGTTTGGGAAAATTTTCGCTGGACTGATCGTGTCGGTAACGTCCCGGTAAAAATTTAAGTTCCAGTTCGTCTCTGGTAGCGGTTGATCGAAAAATGACGTGGATTCCAAGCGCGCGCTGGAATCGCACAAAGAAGGGTTGGCAAAGTCTGGCGAACAAAGGCGAACGAAAGCTGGGAAGAAGCGCTTTTATCTGAATATCGTTTCCGAGAGCAACGAACTTGAACGGTAAGCTGATTCCAGCCGCGTTCGTTCGATATTCACACGCATTTATCGCGTGGAATCGCTTCGCGTCGCAATAAAAATAGTCAAAGTTTTCATTAAAACCGTTATCGTATATACGTATCTGTTGGTGCAATGGGCTGATGCACTGGTTAAACCGTTTGAAAACGAATCGATTTGCTACCAGCTTTGGTATAATACGCGTTTCTCGGCGTATTACGGTTTAACCGTCCGTGAAGGTGTAACACGTTTACCGCTTCATCAACTGTGACATGAATACGACTTACGGTGGGTGAACTCTTCGCCGTTGATCTTATCGTAAAAAATATGCCCTGCTGCTTACGATGACTACATATCTTCGTCGGAATTGACTGGTAACGGCATCGTAGGGACGTTTATGAAAAGAGAAATAAATCTTTTTTCTTTAGTAGAATTAAAATCTTATGAATTTAGTATAATTGGGAAATACGTAGCATGTGTGTCAATCTTTCAGCTATTCTCGCTCTTTCGATATAAAAAGGTAGCATATACCTTCGTAGCTACGTACCTTTAAGCGTGTTCAACGATCTACGATGTTAGTTAGAGTTTAGCATTTGCTTTAGATCGTTGACTCGTACAATAGTTTCATTGATCGAACGTCTCTTTGTATTTGACTAGACTAAGTTGGCAGTATATCAAGTTCTTTTATCCGATAGAATGAAACGATGAAAGCAAGAGAGTTATACAACGGAATTGCATATCTAAATTTAAAATACGTTTTATGATTGAACATCCAGTTTACAACAGGATCCTGCGATAAACTCTTTCTTTAGCGAATTTAGCATCGAACAGTTTGATCCAACCTTGGCCGTCGATTAACCGTTTTCGTCGTCGTGGCGGGACGAGGGCGGCTAAGTACGTTTCTAATTGACCATTGGAAAATTTTTAATGTGTCTACCAATATTTCATCGTAGCGCGAAAATATTTTATCGCGTCGTTTCATCGACTACTCGAATCTATCTAATGTCATTACCGTGACGTTTGATGCATTGATAATTACGATTTGTTCATGGATAATAGCAGTTGGGAGATTTTTACTTATTTCTGCTAAAAAATCAAAATTTTCAACTTCAAAATTTCCATATTTTTCAAACGAAATTCCATAGGCCTACGCCAATGTCCGATCGCAACGGATACGTCTCGTGCACGAGATTAATTTAACCATTTTATATTAAGGACCACGCCTCCTCGTTTCAACGTTTGACGAACCCCGATACTGTATCCTCGGTGATTCGACAACGAGATCCGCAGAAGGAACGATCGGTGAAATGAAATTTCCATCGCTTTCGAAAGAGAGGGAAATTGATACTTTAATAAAATGTAAAAATATGCAAAACCACAAAGAAGATCACATGGAGCGAATTCCTGGCCGATCAAAGGTGCTTGCAAAATGATGTCGGATTTCAGCTAACATCCCCCGGTGACCATTTGCGCGGCTGCGTAGCCGCGATTACGAAACGGAAATGCGAAGGTTTCGATGGACGCCGTTTAAATAATTCAAACGGGACGTCCCGCAATGGTTCGACGGTGTATTCGCAGGATCGTGGACTACGTGCAAACAAACAAACGAAACAAACGATCGTCTCGTCGTATTGCGTGGTGGATACGGTTTCGAAAAACGAGGCAAGGTCTCGTTTCGAGACCACGTACATCCTCGTCGGAACAGTGCCAGCGTTTTTCTGCAAAGCACGGGGTTTATGAAACGCAAATTCTACTCTTTATGGGCAACCGTGTCCAGAACTCGTGATTAGAAGTCGTGACTGGCAATTATGAATCGTTTCTAACTCTGTAATTTGGGACGAATGTCGTAGGATACAAATTTCGCTGCTTAATCTTTTCAATGACATAGGTCCATGGGTCGTAGGTACTTCAACAGGTATTTTATAGTTGATAGACGTAGTCGTTAAATGATATTCCATCGTAATAGTTTAATTTTGGTAATAAACGCAATTTAAGAGAAAGAACGTATCTGGTTCTTGATCGAATAAACCATTTACTTTGGCAAAATCTCGAGCGTAAAAAGATTGTCTCGCGACGTTAGAAAAGCGATAAAACTTTACACCTAAATATAGAAAAACAGATACATATAGATGTATATTTCTAAAAATGGTAACGAGCAATTATACTCGCCTGGCTAATCGTTCATGTAGTAAAATCAATAATGGCCTAGAAGCAGTAATTTCTTGTCAATGATTTTCCGCGGTGTTTCGTAAAGAAAAGAAAAACAATGAATAATTGCTCGGCTATTATGGACTTACAAAATCAAAATATACAATTCGCTGCTATATGCTAATTGCACATATTATATAAATCGTAAAACCAAAGAACGTTGCCCCTCTGTATAGTCTTAACTCATTTACTCATAAATTATTTACAGTTAATGAATGTATAGTGAAAAATCCTTAAAGGATAATTATAATCGAGTCCGTAAGATAATAATTATAATATATATTCATAAATTAGCATAAAATCAGGATAACAATTGTAAGATATTTATCTTTATTTCAAATTTGCTCAAACCTAAAATTAAATACCTAAACTTAGTTCTAATCTAAGCTGTCGTCCATCTATAACTCAGCGACACTCGCAATTAGTCGAGAGTTAATGATAATGCTATAGATACTATTAATAATCTTTTTTATTTATCGTACACGCGATACACTATAAATAGAAATCTCGTGCTTGCGAAGCAGCGGACGGGAAATGATGTGTTGCGATTGTGGTATTCACGCGAAAATGATAGATTGGTTAATGATTCCTTCGCTCGCTGGTATTAACGACCTGATACCTTCTTTTTATGAAAATCATTAAAAACCCTCGTTTTCTTGCCAACGTTGTTCTAAAAATAAAGGGATATCTTGTATCATTTGTGTCACTGCTCGTACGAGAGAGGCATTCTAATTAAGCCATTGATCTTGTCCCCTGTACAGGTTTTTGAAACAGCCTACTGTGTGATGTAACACGGTATAATAGTTTGTTCTTTCCTATTATAATACCACATGGAGTAGATACGTACCATTTCTTAAGTCGTGTATTAACTTATGTTTTTTCCCTGTTATACAACTTAGATACGTGTGTATACGTTCGCGTTTCTTGTATCCTTTTAAAACATGTTTTGATGGAACAGCTATCTCTAACATCTTTACACGCGTATAATAATTAACAAATTTTTGCAATTTTCTGACAACGGTATTAATATTTTTTTTATAAGAATCGTTACATCTTTGGTATTTTTGGAGTCAGTAACCTTTCAGCCACTCTCTCTGCTCCTGTCAGTGTAAAAATAAACGAAAGAAGATGAGGTGTGAAGAAAATCGCGCACATAACTGAAACGTGACAGGCAACGACGTTAAATGAATTTTTTAACCGCTTGGTACGTGATCATAGATATACGTGTAAGGTGTGTTCCTTTCATGTCACATGGCACCATAGAGGGTTGGTTGACGATGTAGCGACTCGTTGCGACTGCAACGATCCCTTTGCATTCCTCGGCGTAGTTTCGGTCGCGACGATCCGTCGGTCGATCGAAATCGGTCAGGAAAATCGGTGAAATTGCCCGAAAGAATAGATTGGATCGCCGTGAAGGCTGATCACGAATGCTAGACGAGCAATAGGCTAGGTGAAAGGGGACCATTTTCGAAATACGTCGCAGCCAGGTCGACGTGCTCACTGCTAGTTTCGCGTGTGTACGCTAGCGCGTTCTGTGTTCGAGGAAGCGCGAGTCGCGATTATATCTCAAAAATAGACCGTGCGCGAACTCGAGTTTCTCGTTAGTCTCTCGCCCTACGCGATCGTAGTCTCTTCGGCTTGGTCCTTTCCGACCAGTTTCGCGTTCAACGTCTGAGGTGTTGTTTGCACCTTCTCGGTACATACCTCGCATCTGTATCCATAGTTCATATGTCGTTTTTTAAGTTAATTTAATAAACAGTGGCGATAGTGTAATGTATTTGATATATGAAATCACAGAGTATTCGAAATCCTTATTTCTCGTCCTTACGAGCGATGGTGGTTCGAGTAAAGTAACGCGGATTTAAAAGTTACAGAAGATACGATATTTGTAGATTCTTGTTGATTAATCTAACGAATAATGCTGTTAGCGTGGACTTGTGCGGGTTTAAACGATCGACCTAGTTATTCGTCGATTCTTCGAATTACCTTTACCGCGTGAAACAAATGAAACAGCCCCTTACCTTCGAAATAATCAATGACAAACCGCATTGTTTATTTCGTTGCTTAAATTAAATAAATAATCGTGTTTTATATTAAAACATTGGTGAATTTCTACATCAAATACGTTATCAAATGTGGTAAATGGAAAGTACCACGAATTAATATCGATTAATCTACATCGATGATCTACTAATTTGCTGTTAATTCGAGTCGCGTATAAGCTTATTGCATTTCATTAAAAGAAATTAAAGACAATTTTGCAACGTAACACAATGGCTACTTACGATCCAGAAATGTGTTCCTTGGGAAATGCAAGGATTTGACGTTGAAAGTTGAATTGGAAATTTCTCTGCCCTTGGCATTCGATCATTAATCACGGGCGCGGAATATCACATCGATTTCCAGGCCACCATTAAATAGGCATTAGCTACGTTTCATTATTAACGTATAATTAAGACAGTCCCTTTTTTACATCCAACCTCACGCTAATCGACGGTCATCGTTCACGAAGCATCGAGTTCTTTCGATCAAATCTACGGCCTTTCTTGTCAGTTCGACGGAGACTCTTGCAAGTGACGGTTCTACGACCAAGCCACTATCATTCGTGATCGATCGAACAAATCGATATCTATACGCGTATATAATTCCGTGTATGTACACAGTTATTAAATTTGATGTTAGTGATATTTATTTGTAAATTCATCGAACGATCGAGCACTCGGTGGAAGAATGCTACGATTGCACCATTTTATAATTTGAAGTTCTTGCGTTCAGAAGTGTTCAGTATTTTGCGAATAAAGAAGAGAAGGACAAAGTGTATCGTATCGAGAGAAAATTTGTTTAAAAATTATGTGAATTTCGTGAACATTGTTAATGATTTGTCAGGATCGTGTCGGAGAGGCGATTACGGTGACTCGTGGGGTTTTGTGCGAAAATAGTGATATTTCGTATAAAGATAAGGATAAAGATAAGGTAGCTGCCTTAAAAATAACGTTAGTGTCGTAGACATCGTCGAGAGTCATGAAATTTTCTTTGTTATAAATTTCAATCGATAAACTTGTAATTCAAGTAATAATATTACACGTTTATACTAACCGCTATGAAATAAACGTAATATAAATTTCTATAAACGATTCGTTACCATTGCAATTTTCTTTCGGTGTATATTTATCGATTGTTAGCGTCTTAAATATTTTCTATTGTTTATACAACGTTTCGATATAATGTACGAAGTGACTGGAAACGTTGCCACTTCACGGCGATAAAGATCTTCATTCACGTTATTCTTTTGTCCCTATCTCTATTGAAAATTATTCCCGCGATAATCTTATTCTACCTGTATCTTTTACAAAAACAAACAATTTTAGCCATATGGAAATATACCTACGCGTATACTTCTACGAACTTGGACTCATCGAATAGAGAATCCTAAAGATCGAAAACTTAAAACCAATTACTTCGTTGGTATTGGCGATTAGTTGATGAATTAAAATGGACCAGTTGGTTTTTTCTCGAATGATTTCAAAACAAACCGTTCGTTTCTAATACTAATCGAGAAAGAATGCTTGCTAAACACAGACAGTCGCTAAAGGTGTCGATCATTGTTATTCCATTCTTATTTTCGAAAGTGTTATGCCTACATACCTACCTCGGTACTATCGAGATGCTCAAGAACGCCTCGACGTTTGAAATTGCCATTATATAATCGCGATACCTAGCATCGTGCTTGAACAAATTGATGCAAAAGGTAAAAAATACGTTGTCCAATAAAACAGTCAATTTTTTTATTACGCAATCTTTTTTAAAGATGATTACGTAACACGTTATTATAGTAACTTATAGTTTCTCGTTGTTTAACGTAAACCTGATTTCGCAGAAATATTTGCTTAGGTAAAAATGTTAGTTGCATCTCTTTCGTCTACTTTCGATTTAAAGGACGACGAATTTTCAATCGGTCTGTTTTAATAGCAAATAGCTGTTCCGCTGTATTTATGAAATAATTGAGAATCGTTATATCTTTGATGAAGTCGTTGAAAGCAACGGAGGTAGCGTAATTATTAGAACAATATCTAAAATTTACACTTATCGGTGTTGGATTTTAAGATAATATACAACACGCGTCCACGCTCTCTCAGCTGTCGGAGTCAATGTCAGTTTTAAAATAGATCGTTATCTCGAACGGGGATTCTAAGTAGTTCAATCGATTTCTAACACTCTACTTCTAATAATCTTGCGTAATTTGCCTTTCAGTCCAGTTACATGTCTATCGTGTGAATCGTACATTTCTAATTCATCTTCACCGGTAGAAATTCGATTTACTTGGCTTTCATTTGCTTTTGACAGCGATAGTATAGGTAGTATAAATAACATTTGGAAAAGATCATGTAGTCAAAAAAAGGCTACCGTCTCATAATCAGCTGTCTAATCGTAAAAGGTGAATTATTAGGAATCGTTTTCAAAGTGTGATACGAGTTAGAAAGTATGATAGTATATTGCAACCTTATCTTATTGTTAGCAGGTATACGATTTAAATTCGCTTCGTATCGCCGTTGTTTAAACAGATAGCTATCTTCGAAGATATAATATATCGGAGTTTCGATTGTTTGACGATACTTTTGCTTTCTAAGGATCTATATTTAGTTTAAAAGTACCTTTCCATACACTTGAGATGGAATAACTCTCCCAACGATCAAACACCTTTGAACGCTCGAATCTTGCCAATCCGGCAGAGCAAACGTTCGTTCCAACCCTCAGGAATCATAAAACTCGAACATGTAAAGAACGAACGCTTGAAAAAAAAAAAAAAAAAAAAATAGAGAACGATTCGATGATAAACCGCCGTTAAACGAAACGTTTTAAAAATTACAACGTGTACTAAAAATGGTCCAATGAGAAACAGAAACCAGCAGTGGAAGTGGAAGTACAAGGACCGTCGAAGATAGAACAAATAGGAATAAAGGGAATCATCGGAATCTCGGTGCATGACGCGTATATCAACTGCAAGAGGAAAATCTCAAGAACGGACGAATCTCAATTAAAGCGAACGACAGTCGGAAATCTTTCTGATCATGGATTCGATACGAGATCTGAAACGATTATTGTACGAGAGGACACAAGCTCTTAGACGTCGCGACGATGTGATCGAGATACTCGAGAAAGCATTGGAAGAACGGGATGCCACTATTCGTTACCTTCAAAACGAGATCGACAAGTTCCGGCAAATCGTCGATTTCAGTTTGGCCTCTGGCGCTATCGGGCCGGGTCAGAGATCCAAAAGGCAGGCAATTTCAGCCGAACCACTTACCAAAGACACCCGGGTAATCGTCAAGTTTCAGAAACCGCAAAGGTACAGAATTCGTCACTTTTTGTTCCGTTCTAACGCGATTTTCAGCTACTTGTTGCCGTGTATCAAGGAAAAGTTAACGTCTGAAATTTATCTGTATCGAGTGTAAAACAAACAACGACACGATAGAGTCCCTCTTGAACTGATTTTTAACTCCCTGTTTAACCATATTATCGTTCGAAGGAAAAAACATTTCACATTATCGCAAAGGAAACTGGCACGGTTCCTCGTGTTAAAGCGTTGATAGTCGATCTATCGAGTCGAATGTATTCGATTCGAAATTTCACACTAATATTGCACTAATCTATCATTGTTATTGATTCGAAGGCCATATATAGAGAGACCGATGACTCAACGATCACCGTATAACGTATCGTTAAGAGTGAAATTTGGTCGTTCCTTGCGCAATTTCGAGTCATGGTTTCACCTATACAAATCGCATTCATCGCGCAACTACGTGACAGGGTGTTACATTCAGGATACTTTTAATTCACGACACGTGCTTTCGTTAACTTTACCTGTGTTGTTTCTTAACTAACCTCTTTCATCGACAACTCTGTTCGATCGGTCGTAGGTAACGCTCGTGCAACTTTCCAAACGCTATGTTCCTTAAACTTTCTATTGTTCTGTTAGAGCGCTTAAACGTTTAGAAAACCATGATTTTGTCGTAAAGTAAGATTGGAAAATTATTTTGCTTCGCGATCGGTACCCGCTTTTAAGCAAAATAACGAGTAAATTCCAAACACGACTGTTTTATTTATTACTCGATTATTCGCAATTATTTATTAGACGAGTCGCACATAGGATGATAAGTTTTGCTCTTGCAACGCGATTCATATGGAAGAAAAAGAAGTTGGAATAAGTCAGCCAGGAAGAAGTCGTAGAAATCTTCGTAGCAATTTTCGCATTAAATGTCTACGTAAGACGTTTAACATTAAGGATATGACGTTACGATGGTAATACTCGCGTTTATTTTGCAAGTGCAACATCAAAAGTACCGAACCGTGTTTATCACGGTGCACCTGTTACAGGCCACAAGTTGTTTACTGAACAAGTATGCAAGAAGATAGCCTGGTATACGTCAAACACTTTTTGCGTTTATTTAGAGTGGCGATAACGCTTTTTATTTTACTTTTTATTTTATCTTAATTTTCAGTTTTATTCTTATCGATTAATCAGATTTAGCATCCCAATCTAACGGATGAACAATATTCATCAGAATTTATGAACTTTTTCTTATCATTTTTCTTCTGTTTTCTTTTTTTCCAAATCAGCCTTGTTCAAAGCGACGTTTCTAATAATCTTCTTACGATTAAAAGGGAAACCTTTGACAAAAAGGTGTCTGACTCTTTTTTCCTCCGTAGGTCTCGTGATCTGATCAAAGCAGCCATTTTGGATAATGACTTCATGAAGAACTTGGAGCTGACGCAAATCCGCGAGATCGTGGACTGCATGTATCCTGTTACCTTCTCGGCAGGTTCAACCATCATTCGCGAAGGAGATGTTGGGTCCATTGTGTATGTTATGGAGGGTGAGTCACACGGACCTTTCCCTTGTCCAGAATTATATTCTTTCGCGAGTATCGTAGTTTCAAAACGTAAGAAATCGATCCGATTTATTTGGATATATATTTTAATAATCGCTTGAAATAAAATCGAAAGAACGTCGAGCTGAAAGGATTTCGTCGTACAGCTCGCGCGAGTAATTCCAGTCGAACGCAACCGACTCGTTAGAGGAAACTGTGCGCGATTACGCTTTTCCATACGTTCCGGTTATAAATAGTTGGCCATGCTTTAACGAATATAGGCGGAAAATCGTCGTCTCTGACGAACGGGCTTGGCGAATGACGGAATCACGATGGCTGTTAATCTTCCTCGCGCCGTGCAATTTCAGTTTATTCGCCAAGTCAGGCAAGTCGAGGTCGATCATTGTTCCCTGCGACCGCATAGTGTACCGTTATGCCCTCTTGCGTCGCCGCACGAAAATTTCTTCGCCGTTTTGCCTACACACTCACCGTCATATTGCTTTCCACGTGGAAAATTCATAACATCTGCAACAATTGTAATCATAAACGAGTGTATAGAGTTCTTTGCGATTTCAAGTTTGGAGAAAATTCTAATTCGACGTTCGATGAATTCGACCGTATTGCGAATATATCTAAGTACGTCGGAACAAGAATATTATCTGCTTTCTTTGTTCGATAGAGCTGCCATTTGACTAGCGAGAAACTTTCAATAAATTCGCTTTAATCCCGCAAACCATGCAACGCGTGATTCATCGTTCTTTACAGGAACCGAATGATTCAAGCTTCTTTGCCTTTTCTTCCGAAAAACCGGTTCCCATAGCGGTAGTATAAATAAAATGTTGCTGAAAATACTCCGCATTCTTTCCCAGCGATAAGAATCAATCTCCTATTTAAGCAAATTTCGCTCTATATCCGACCAACTCGGCTTAAAATATGCTAATATTTTCGAAATTTCGAACTAGCTAATATATTTTCTGCAATTGCGATGAAAGCATAATAAAAATACGATGTATTATAAAAATTACGCTCCATCGTTAAGTAGAATGTCTATTAATAATTTTAAATCGCCTTTCTCTTCTCTTTCTGCTTTTTTCTTTCAAACAAATTTAAAAAGTTTCGAAAATTAATTCTCTAGTCAACAAACAATACGCGATTTCACTTTACACTGAAAGTAAAATACATATGTACGTAACGAGAGAAATTATCGCGATACGTACGAATATAAATATTTAAAAATAGATTTTTAACATTCGCTAATTCGATCCAATGACTTGTAATAATTTTCGTATGAATTTCGAATATTCGCTGGTGTTGATGGCGCGCTGATATAACGTTGTCGATTGAAATCGCGTTGAAAATTTTCTCCTTTTCTATAAATATTTTACGTCGTACCAAAGTCTGTTTCGTACGTACCAAGCCAGCCTCGCAACAAGCGATCGTAGTTGACGAATTTCAATTTCTTCGCAATTTCGTGCGAGTATTTTATTATAGTAGTACAAAGAAGCTTCATTCTTGGCGAAATTTGCTTTTACTTCCGGTGCTGGTTGAGCGCATTCAGACGCTATTTGCGCAACCAACAACGATACTACAATTAAATTCGAACGCAATGGGTCACGTGCAACGTAATAACGCGAATTTTTACGTGTAATAGCCACGATTAACCCGACTGTGTAAACGTGTAACGTTTAACGTCAAGTCGCGTAACGATTGCGCAAATAATTACGAACACGAGTCTCTTCAACAGGAAGAGATTCGATGATTATACAGCATAGAACGGTGTATTTATAGCGATAGAATCTCTGGTCAATTTATTAATTAAAATGAGGATTTTCTTTGGAGGAAGAGCCGACCAATTTCGGAGCAATTAATTCCTTCCTCGCTTCTCATAATTTTCTTTCGTACATTCCTCGCAATAATTATTACGAATTAATCTACAAAATAAATGTAATATGTTAAATCGGCCTATAATAAATTGATTGTAAGAGATTTATATCTACTAGAAACTATGAAAAGCTATTTGGTAATTTCCTCGCTACTTTGCGGCTGGTTTTTAAATTATTTAAGATGCGATGTTTCGATAGAAACGAAATAGAAAATCAATAGTTTCATCTAACGACGAAGGATGAGAATCACTGGCCTTTCTCTCGGAAGTTGGTGTATCGTGATAGCATAGTAATTAAAAAATACAACGGTTATAATGTATTTGTAAAACAAAATTGTTTCGTATCATTTTGCGACAAATCGAAAGTATCTGTGAAACGAAACGAGCAAAATCCACCTGACGGAAACGTGTAAACCAAATCCATGTTTCGCTCGCATATTATCACCAGCATAACGTCATGCATATAATTTTACGTTCCTATCTAACTATACATAACTTCTCTGACGCTACTATGATTGTAATCATAACAATAATAGGATCCATTTTAACTGTATCGCAGTAAATCCGTAATTCTTTTAGATGGTGTTTAATAATTGAATTTGGATAAAAATACCTACTAGAAAAGCATAGTTGGTACTGTCTGGCTAATTTCAAATTTTCAAACGACGATCAATTTAGATTTTTCGTTCGTCGTTGCTATGTACTATTCGTACGCGTCGTAATATTTGCGATGATAATCGAGAGAAAATAAGACCCGTATAGCTACAAATTGAACGTGGATTTTTAAAATTTAAAATCACATAATAGACTTATTCTATCTTCGATTCAATTTTAATCGCAATTAATTATATACGATATACTTTCTAACGTTAAACTTTCTCTTATAACGCTTTTAGCGTAGGTTTAAATTTTGTTCGTGCCGTTGGCAGAGAGAACGAAATCTGTAGGTTAATCGCTTTAGAAGGATTCCTCTTAATACAATAGTCTCGTTAAAGAGCGTACATGCCGAATCGATTAAAGTTTATACATAATGTTAGAAACCTTTCTGCGTAAATGAATAAAATATATGAAATTACAGCAATAGAAGTGAAATGTGGTCGTAGGAAAATCATAATGATTAGAGTAAATTGCGAGGGACGAGCAAATGAAAGTGTGAATTAACCATGTATTAACGATAGTTTTTAGTATCTGACATAGAAGAAACTCGACCATTTCCACGATAATTTAAGTAAAATCTTAACGGTAAAATTATATTACAAGTCGTTCGCTTGGTAATAATTTGCATGAAATTATTTTTTTATCCGAACCTTAGCAATCATGTGCATTGCCGGATAATAAAATCATGAGTCATCGTTATGGCAGTAAGGAGAGTAGATTTAAATGTAATAACGGGACGTGTACTTTTAAATATATGTATAGAAAACACAGAGAATATCGAACGTAATATCAATGTCTGTCATATTTTGCGAGATACGTGTTATTTTAGAAAATTTAGTTGTCACGCGTGTTACTCTTGGCTTATAGAGAACCGTTTCATCTTGAAGCAAATTTGCAAATTAAAAATTACGTCGACGCGAGGCGTAGAATCGAAGCAAAAAGAAAGAAAGTTAGAATTTCAAGAATTGCTGGAAAAAGAAAAGGAAGATATAAGAAGAAAAAGAATTAATTACATCGGGGTTATTAGAGAAATCTAGCCGCGTTAAAAAGCAAAATGTAAAGCGTTCCACAAATGGGAAATAATGACACGATGAGAAAAATAAAGGAAAGGGGAATACGAAGCCGGGGGATCGAGCGCAAAACGCGAGAAACAGTTCCAACCAAGATCGCTCCACTTTTGCTCGTAGTGTTTCCCACTTGTTCTCGCAATTAGGCTATGTTATTTCATTGCGATTTACGAAAGATAAACGAGTCGATTCAGGGGAAACGTAATTGGTGCATCGTTTCTAATCATTCGTTCGTTGTTGAACTTGCGTGCTAACAATCGCCAGACAAACAAACAAAAGGAAACTGCAAGACAGGCATTTCTCGAAGCACGATCGAAAAGTTCCAGTCGATTCACGTGTATCTCCGTGGTATATCCGTTTCTTCTCTTTTTATATAATTCGATACAAATCTGCAATGTCACACGCAATATGGTTGGCTCTTGATGGAATTAGTCGTGGAATTTCATGCCTCCAAAAAGGAGAATTTCAACGCGGATGCTCGGAGCGCATCAGCTGACACGACAAATATACGATATCTAGTCTTTTACTACCTCGATTATATCGTACAAATTGATAAGAGTATCTTGCGGTATTCTCGAGTCACCCGATATACTTGTACATAGTTACGTGGGAGTGGTCGCGCCGAGGGCAATCGCATTCGCCTGAGAACCACTGTCCTTTCTCTCGCTAAAAGCGAACTGGTGGGGGGATTGGCAGTCGGAGGGGAAGGGAGTTTCTCGTGCACGCTCTTTGCGGGCGTACTTTTCACCAGTCGCGAACGCTGTCAGTGAGCGTCAGTCTCGAAGGAGTGGTCCTGCCTGTATCCTCGTTCGCGACAGGATCCTTCTTTGTGAAAACATCATTCGCTCTTACTACTCTTACGTTTGCTCGCTTTGCTTACTTTTCTCCGCGAGATCCGTATCATTTTCTCGTCGTCGAATAACGAGCCCTCGAAATTTCTTTGCCGATAAAACTGATCGATCCAAGTGGAAACGCGAGTGAAGACGGAACCGTGATTTCATTGTCCATCGGATCTCTTGCGCAAGCAAACGATCTATCGATCGACAGATCGGTCGTGTGTCTTCTACGTGACTTTTTGAAAAAACAACGTTCTTCGATCTAAAACGCCGAGGAAACTTGGATTTCCATCGATCAGAGATGACGAGCTTTAGGTACAGGAACAATGAAAAGTGACAAAGCTGAAATAGATTCGAGGCGGTGAAAAAGATCGAACCGTTTACCTGTTATTGCAGAATCGAGAGGTCCGATTTGTATCGAAAGGAATCGAGCCGGGACTAAGAATAGCGCGTCATTGTTCTGCTTCGTGACAGACCTGGAATTAGCCGCTCGAAAATCGCGCAACTCGCAGTTTTCCATCGCTGCCGGCTGTCGTTTACGCGCTGTCCCGAAGCATGAACCGGTGGGGAGTCGCTGGAACTTTTCGGCGAACGCTGGACTCGTCGATTCGTTCCAAAAGCAATCCAAGTAGTTCTCAGAGACACGTGTCTCCCAGCCTTTCTTATACGGCTCGAAAACGCTCGATCTTTTAAGAGTTCGATGAAGTTCTGACTCGAAGGGTTGTTGCAAAATCAAACAGAAAGGACGAAACGATCGGGGGAAACGTTCATCGATCTACCCACTGAACGAACGCCAGATCAACGTCGAAGTTCTCGTTCCCACGGTCAAATTCACGGAGGATTTCCAAACGAACGGCAGACACCGATTCCGATCGTAACGAGCGGCAGGGACCCTCGTGACTCTTAACAGCCCGTGCAATCTATGTTCCTATCCTGAAGCGAAAAACGCGAGCTGGAGGCGTTGGAAAATGTCCAGCGCGGTGAATCATGTCCAAGGTCGCCCACTGGATCAAACGTTTCCAACTATCGTCTCGGAGCAACGTTCCGACGTGTCTCTCGGTATCTGATCTCGTTCAACGACCAAGGTTCATCATCACTCTGTCTGTAAAAGTCTCTCGTGCTTGAACAACAAACTACGAAAAAGGAGTATTCCGTTTCTTCGTTTTTCGTCAATCTCGAAGGAAGCTCCGAAAGAGGTGGGAAGTCTGGGAATCCCGAGATTCGTCTGACCATGAAAGTGAGAAGTTATCCTGGCAGAGCGGTGTTGGAGGACCCAGAGTTGCTGTTGGACCCTGACGCGACTCGAGGAAGGGCGATGGAGCTTCTTTACGAGGCCAGCTGGCGCGAGTGTGGCGTCAATTGGGCAAGTAACGCAAGAAGCAAACCTCCGTCGAGGGAGGACGAGTACAGACAACCTTATGCCGAGGTGATCTCCCAGCTGGAGGGTGTTCTGGATGGTAGCCGCGTTGACTCGTCGGCCAGGGAGGATTATGAGTCGAGGAGATCGAGTAGCAGCAGCACGACCGACAGTGAATCGAGCGAATTGAATCAAACAGGGAATAGTCAAGGTGGATTTCTCATACCCAGACCGAGGTTGATCGTACCGGTTCACACCTACGCCAGGAGGCGACGAACCGGCGCTCCTCCGCCGGCTAGGAGACGACATATACGCGAAGGTATTCCGACACCGATTTTTTACCACTCTTTAAGCAACTATTTTTGCCTGGTGATGTCATTTGTTTCGATCGAGCCTCCAAACCGTAGGAAAATTCCTGTTTTCCTTAATCGCTATCAAACTGGTTTCTATTATGTAAGAGAAGTTATCGATATTAATATCTTCTAATCAGTGATTCGTGAAATTTCACTGGTGATATTAGTTCAATTATGCGAGAGTAGTAAGCACGTAAAAACATTCCCTAAAGATATTCTTAGCTGGTTATCGTAACTCGAGTAATGGAAATGGTTTAATCGCAAAACTTTTACACGGGACTGTATATTCTAAGCAGGATTGACTTGATATCGATGACATCGATCCATCGATCGGTATGCGTAACGCTTCTGAACACGCGGTACCGCAAGGTAAGAGCTGACACATTTCTGCGATAATAACGGGTTGTCCAGAGTGTTCGTAGCAAAATTTGAGAAAAACATGCGGACAATGTTCACGGGTAGCAACTATAACATATAGAAATTCTTTGCCGAGGATTATTTTTATAAACAATGACTGGAATAAATCTGACGTCGAATCGATAACGATCGATTATTTACCGGTAGATACATGGTCGTTCGTTGATCGTAGTAATTGATAGAAGCTTTTGAACGATAGTGGTCTGAATGATTAATCTCTGCGTTTCTACGCTTTCGATAAAGTTCAACGATGAAATTCCCTGCGTAACTGTCTGCGTAATTTTCTATGTAATTATTATTAGATATACTGTATCTATCGAAAGTAAATGAAAGTCACGAAGACTGGTACGTAAGAAAAGTTTATAGAAATGTATTCGACGGTAGAAAATGTCAGCATTGCTTCAGGTGCTGCAGGAAGATGATGGTGATCTAAAGAAAATGTGAACATCGTGAACTATGCTCGAAACGTATTTCGAAATCGATCGTCTCTTCCAAGCGAAGCTTTTTAAATCGAATTAACGGAAAATTAAAACATCAAAATAAATCGCATTGGAATAAAATATCAAAGAGGTAGGAATTTGAACGATTACTTTGACGCTCTTTGTACGATCAAGCGATTGATCTTAATAACGATAGGAATAGTAATAAAAGAGGAAAATCTGTATATGTTGAGAACACGCGGTAATCGCGTAATAGGCTATCGCTCAGTCGTTGACATTACTGAAAATAAAAACACAACGTGCTCGTATTAATTTAGTTGCAAAGTTTTCAGGATTTTTACGCTTTCAAAGATTCTCTATTTAATTGGATAAGTCCGAGATTCGTGATTCGAATTAAACATAAGATATATTATCATAATGATTACTTTGTGATAAATAGTTTATTCGAATAATAACCAAGCCTAATATCTAGATGCACGTTAAAAATTGATAATTTCAGTGTTCAGACCGAATCACGAATTAGAAGGAGAAAAAGAGTAAAAATGTCTAGCACGACCAAATCTGACCGTGAGTCATTGCATTTTATAGTTTACCACGCCAGTCTTCTTAGTTTATTTAAACATTTCTAAGAAGGATACATCAATTTTTCCTAATTCCTCGCAAAGAGACGAGAGGAAGTTGTCTAATCATAAAATTAGATACAATACACACGTAGGCAGAGAACGTCAATTAGACGGTACATATCCGCGAAGACTGGTTTGCACTACCACTCATAGCGTCTAGATCCGGGTCGAGTCTCGACCGCTCGCGACCAGCTTTTGTAATCTTGTGAAAAATGTTTGTCCTTGATTCGATCGGGATCCAACACGAAATCTCGCGTTGGTCAACGAAAGTGAAGCGAATATATTTCGCTCGAGATCGATTCTTCCGTGAAACTCGTCTTAACCCTTAGACGCACGATCTTTCTAAAGATACTGAAATCTAAATATACCGAAAGATTAAAATCTCGTATAGACGTATCGTAAAGCCATAGCTATGGTATGGCGACACCAATAATATCGAAAAATAGATTGACGTAATAACTTGTGCATATAAATAAAACACATATGTGTGTCTCAACCTTCGATTGCAATATTCTTGTGAAAGCAAATGACGATACAAAAATAAAATTGGATCGAAGTTGCGCAAGAAACGCGATCTCCGGTTCTCTACAAATGCGAATACAACAAACGTTTCCGTATTACACGAATATTAGCCGTTTACGTATTTAATTTGACCTATCAGTCAGCTGTTGTAAAAACTACATTTAGGTCGGACGTCTCTATCGCAAGAGCAGCGTTACTCAAGCCTGTTGCTGCTCCTATCTTTCAACGCGAAGGTTGATTACACTGCTTCTAATCACGTTTCAGACGTTTACTTTGATTTTACTTTGTATCTTTATGGAGAACATCTTGCATAAGATAACGCGCATTGCGTTAACCGCGTTCTTTATATCGCGAAGAAGCAATGAATCGTATCTTCCAACATCAAATCGAATTTTTCCTCTCCGATCGATTATTTGTAATCGCATTTGTGACTACTGCAATGATTTATCGACGACTCGATTAAAAATCGAAATTGACAAACGAATCGGCTGATTTTCACGATATTTGAAAAGGAAGAAGAAATTTTACTTCGATAGAATTGATATATCCGAAATTTTAAAAATTTCCACGTGTCTCTCTAAGACGAAAATGATTTTATTACTATTTTCACTCGCTCTCGCTGACTGTAAATTTTCCATAATTTCAAGTTGTCTCAAAGATTTCGAACCGAGATACCGCGCATAAGAATGTTCGTCATTATCTTACTAAAGAAACAATTATTTCTCAAGTATCATCCCACAGGCAAGAGATAATCTTAATTGCCACTGGATTCTCACAATTTTACTCTTTATTGCATTACGCAATCATAAGTATTAAGTATTATCTATGAAATACGCGATCATTGAAATAAGTTCAACAATCTACTGCTCCAACGCGTAGAATTCAAGTTCATAGGGATACAAAAATCACGATTACTATTCGGAAATATTTTGTTTCACCCTTGGCTACTCTCTCACGTTCGAACAACGTATCGCTTCGTTTTCGTCGTTCTATCGCGCGGCTGCTTTAACTTTAATTAACGTTCTGATTGATTTTATTAACGATGTTCCGTAAATAAATTTCAATAGATTAGATAGAAAACTAAACTTACACGTTATGACGAGATGTCATGGTGATCTTAGGTGATCGAGATCATTGCTTTTTGAATGGAGCTGCACATCTTGTTATACAGCATTCGATGCAGTCTTTCATTCTCCGTAAAGAGGTATCAAGGTACTCGTATCTGAAAATGCTTTGTTTAAAACATATTTTAATATTAATTTCATCGAGTTCCATCAAATTGCGTGTATGAAAGACAAGGAGAACGCGAAGGTAAAAGCGCTGCGTTCCTCGTCTTTCCTACGATAAGTTTTACAAGATTAAAGTTAAAGTATCATTTAATCTAATCATTATGCGAGCCGAGTAGCTTGATACTTTTTTATAGAGAATTAAAAAATGCACCGAATGGTGTATAAAAAAATGTATAGTTCCATTTGAAAAGCAAAGATCACCTTGAAATCTCAAAGGCACATTCACCTACATGAGATTTATGGCCTTCGCGAGATATCTCAACCGAAACAAAATAAGTTTTGCTTGGCTCGACTTCCATCGTATCCAAACGCGAGTAAAGACAAAAATCACGACCAGATATAGTTTCTGGAGCACGGAACGCGGTTACTCGTTAGCACGGTATCCTCGTTGACTGTATTTTATGGGAGAAGCCATCTTATCGCGCAGTTTAGCGCGGCTTGCTGTTTTTATTTCGACTCGGGAGAGTTTCATCTGTTATTCATACGATGCTCATCGTGTTGCAACTTTCACGCTCCTCGACCGCGTATCGTTTTAGAATTTGTTTTACTTTGATAGTCTAGGTGTTAAACCGCGTCGTTCGTTAATCAACTTAACCGATTCAACGATCGTACTACACGGTAATCAACGCGAGGCATTAATCGCACGACTATTTCGTGTTTCCGTCTTTCCCACGTTCTTGCTGCAAACTGGAGTTCTAATTGCAAATATTCGATACCGCTGCCTGGATTAATCGCGATCAGTTCGCTGCATGATCAACGATTCTCGTTGGGACTGCTGGTCATAACGTTTTTTGTCGATCGATCGACAATGAAAGGGAGAAAGTCCCGTGAAACATAGTGCCCTACGTACAGAGAAGAACTAATTAAAGGTTTAACCGCAAGTTTTTCAACTATGAAGGTCCAAATCTGTCTTCGAAATGTCTTTCAATCTCGCGTGAGAAATCTGAAGAATTTTCAGCCAATTTAAATGTCTGGGGAATCTTTGGTTTCTAGTTCAACAAAGCGAGTGAGATTGTAAAGTGCGATGCGTTACGATACGTTAAACCGACGGTTATAAATTATTATTCGTTTTTAGACCGGCAGATGTTCGAGTTACGTAACTTGTTCATCGAGGAGTTATCGTGCCATATTTTATTCAACTAAATTAGTTAATATTTACCAGCCCATTTGCCATACCTTATTGCTATTCGCCTTTAATTAGTCTTACGGGATTAGCGGGATTTTCCATGCTGTATCTGAAAAGATACTCAACGAAGTAGAAACTGAACGATTTGTGTTAATGTATTCTAAGTTATTACATTGTAAATGATTTTCTATCCGAGTGATTTTCATCGAAATTGGTGGAGAAGAAAACAAGATTAATCAATTTCGCTGTATACTAATATCCCTGCGTAGATACACGTGGATAAAAAGTAGCTTTCAAGAAATTTTTCAAGCATCTCAAATCGCTTCTAATTTAATCTTGGGTAATAAAATTTTCATCGACCTTCTACCATTTTAACACTATGGCTTTTTGGCCCGATTGCGTGAGACTATCTATACCTATAGAGAAAATACTACACAGAGGATCTTTCGACCCAGATTTTCCAGTGACCTCCATCAATAAAACTACCTGGCAAACTGGTATCTTTCACACAAGAACACCGGTGTTATATAGCCGCCTATTTAAGGGAACAAGTATCTAACGCGTTTTATAGAGAAGAAGAGTCTGGTATTTGATATTTGAGCATAGGTTAATGTACCATATTCAGGTTGTCGTAGTTTTCCCCAGCCATATATTGTCAGTACACCGTTGTCAATATTTTATAGGTCAAAATAAAAACAACAATGTCATTATTAAATAGTTGTAGAAGAGAGGTGCCAAAATTCTGAACGCATTACACGCGCGAGTTATTTTCCTGTTTATGGCAACAGTAGTGCCTAGTCATCAGACTTCGCTACATTCTCACTCGCAATAGAATAGTAATCCGCGGTTGACGTTTGTCTGATGTAAAAGTAACGTTTTCTCTGGCTTTCTGTGTCGTTTTATGAGATAACGTTATGTACTAACTGTTACACTGTTATGTCGTTAAAAGCGTCTGTGTTCGATTGAGACTAGAATATTAACAGGTAAGCTTGATCGATTATTTTCTTCGTTTTCAGATTATTTTATAATATGCTCGTTTGTAGTCTCGAATCGAACGACTTAACAACTCTTGAATGGAAATATAGGAAGCTTTCTGTTACTATCGACGAGCTTGTAATATGTATTTATCGAAGGCCAATGAACTTTCTATTTCTGGAACTATCTTTTAAATATCTATTGCGATATTATCGAAAATGCACGCTAAAGAAAGTTACGTGTTTCGTAATAGCTTTCGGCTGTACCAAAAAGAACGATATGAATAGATGAATAGATAAAGTATGAATAGATCAGGAATATTTACATGTAGTAGTTGTAGAAAGATATCGTAATATTCCTACGACTCCAATTTCAAACAATGATTCTATTCTTTGCTGTTATTAGTCTTGTATTGGCAGGAATATTAAATGTTTTGAAACGAAGTCGTAGTTGGAATCGTGTACGCACGTTCGTGATTGTTGATCGCGTATATCGCTTTTCTTTCCATAACTCATTAACAATTCTGCCAGTGACATATATTTACATGAAATCTTTTTTTATCTCGACCTATAAAATATACTTACAACATAGGTCGGGAAAAAAGTCCACCGAGGTCAAAAGTGAAGGTGATTTTGGACAGGGGCAGAGTGTTTGGTTCTAATCGACGAGTCAAGAATTATTTTTATACTCACCTATGATCTCAATTTTTGGCTTTTGCTTCTAAAATAATCATAAAACCTGTTATAATCGTATCTCCCAACTTTTTCAATTTTCATCTAAGGACGTGTTCCGCTTATTTTCATCTGGTGATTAATCTTTCTCGGCGTCTACCCTCTTTATATAAATCCCTTTAGAGCGTTTGTTTCTCTGTTGATATATCGACTATGTTGACGACAGAATTATATTTAAAAGATCAACTAGAAGATCTCGAGAAGACATAGTGAGAAAAATATAGCGTAATCGCGTAAACCTAAACGACAGAACCTTGGAATCTACTTGCGCTGTCATCAATGCTGAATTTTCTCAAGGATTGTATTCGTAATACAGGCAGTTCAGTGTTACGCGAGTGACACCATTATTTAAAAGTACAACTTCCATGGACGGTAATTATTCGTACGCGTCTGTAACTCACCTAATTCTTTATGAATTTTACCTCGTTATTAATTAAAATGGCTCGTAATATTCATAGGGGGAATAATTTGCGTTCTTGTTTTTGCTTCCTCGGTAAAAATACCACATCGCTAAAAATGCGGGAAACGTGAGACCACCGATCTATAAATTTGAGCAAAAACATTAAGAAATTGAACTGGCTCAAATTGAATCGAGCTAAAGGGAGAAGCCGAGCGAGTTTCGAAACAGGTCGTGCACCTATTCAGCCGAAATCGAGCTGAATTTGCTCCCAAACTGGCTGACAACATGTGGGTACTGGACACTCTAAATTCCGAGGGATTTGGTTTCAAAGTAGTCGCAGGAAATTCGTGCTGGACCGGTGAACAGCTGTCGTCCGAGATTCCACGTGATTCGAGTCATTCTACTTCGTGATTTGATTAGAGAAGCAAGTCTTTCGTTGCGACGAATGATTGAACGTTTATGATCTTTGAATATATATGGTAAAACTCAACGCTTTGAACAACTGCTTTTCCGTACCACCACGGTAGATTCTACTTAAAATTGTACGTCTTACGGCGGCTGGATAAAGTAACGCTTAACTCAAGTTCTTATCTTTTGTCGATAGTTTAGATAGGTTTATGTAAACTTCCAAGTAATAACGATTTATGCAATAGTAATTGCGTATGTTTGCGTTTATCATAATTTTCTTTTACGCGAATGTAAGCGCATTTGTTAATAAACGCGCATTGAGAAGCGAAGGAAGAATTACTTTCACGCTACGCGCTCTAATCTGACACTTACGCGAATGAAATAGCCCGTCGAATCGGAGTTTCCGAATGACGCGCGGAAATAAACGGGGCTTTTCACCGACGAATCGCGTATTACGGACTTGCTTGAGGAATCTTAATAAATCCAACTATTATTAACTTGGCAATTCCCTTTTTCTTGTTCGATCTTGCTTAAGTAAAGCCGTGCGAATCTTATAAGGATACAGCACGCGAGAAATAAGTTCTGGTATCTTGCAAAGTCGAAAAATATACCGATGACTCATGGTGAACAATGCAAGGGTTCCTTACACGCGCGTCTGGAGGCGGTACGGTGATAAGGACCATTTCTCCTAACAGCGTTCTCCGCTCTACCAGCTCTCCGGTAATATATCCAGCTTCTACGGCAAATATTTTCTAAAGAAATATCCCAGTGTCTTGTCAACCATATGCGTACATAAACAGTCTCGTTTCGCTTCTTCTTCTTCTTTGAAATGCCAAATTTCCTATCGGTCTATCCTACGAATAATCCTATAACTCTCGTCTCTTCGACTGAATCCCGCGTTAATCTCTCTAACTCTTTCGTCGAAACGATCTTTCTCAAACAATCTGACACCATCGTCCCACAAACTTCTCCTCTAAAAGCAACATACAGCGAACACGTTCAGAGGTAAACCGTAAGAAATCTGCTCCGAAAAAGTCGTCTCGCGTCCTTGGCGATATATTCGAGCCATCCTCGCTAGCGACGCGTTCGATGTCGCTAGAAGAACGAATCTATTGACCTAGTTCAAGAAACAGGCACGAAAAAAGAGAAACATATATATCGATAATGAGGAAAGAAACGTTAGAGACAGCGATCCGCTTTTGCAAACTGGCTAGTCAAGGTTCCTGGCGAGCATTGACGTAAAAGCTGGCTAGTCGACGCTCGAACCATGCATTTACCCAACGAGCCGCTTTGTCGTTATCCGCTACGGGTCGAAGAAACGAGATCGTCGGGTTGGACTGACGATAAGACACCGCTACACCAAGTAAGCGGGAATTCAGTTACACGGCTTTCGAATAAAACCTTTCGACGGGGATATCGTATGCGAGGCGTAAACTTTTTGTCCTGTTATATCGTCATGCTAGGTGGCCTGTCGCGGGTTTGTACACACACGGTGTACTCTTTAAAATTCTGTGCTACCCGATGTATACAGCCATTTACGAAAGTATCGATGCACCTTGTATTTTTGTTTCAATAAGACGTATAACAGTTTCTTGCACGATGTTCGACTTCGTCGTATCCAAGTACGCGATCGATGGTTAATTCTTAAAACAAACGACTTACCTCCGTAAATATATTTATGACGAGGAGACGACGGTGGTTTACTAACGGTAGTAAACGGAATTCGTTCGCGGAATTGACTTTGGCAGAAATTGCGAGAAAGTTTCTCGGTCCAACGAAGCCATTAAGCGTTGCAAAATTTCAAAGGACGAATCGGTACCACCGAGAGTTAACTGGTAACGTTGAATTTCAAAACAGAAACCATTCGACACGGTTCGTCATAAGTCGAAGCAGAAAGTTTAAAGAACCACAGCTGCGCAAAGTATGAACGAGTCATTTTGAAACTGTGTACGTATGATGATTACCAATCTCATAAACCATCCGTCTGAGGAACGTCAAACGCCGTCCGTTGTTAATAAAATAATCTTTCTTCGAGTCAATTTTAATTATAACGATCATATTCTCCGTGGAACATCCGGTAGATGTCTCGGGCCTTGCGTTCATCGTACCTATATGCGAATAGAACATAAACCACGGACAGACCTCGAAGAAGAATTATCTTTTTCTTTCTTCTGTTAGCTTCTCTCGTTCGAGGTCTCTGGCGGGTCAGCTATAGCGGGTGGACCCTTTCCTTCGTCTCTCGTACCTTCGAAGCATCTGCGAATGCCTGAAACGCGTTCGAACAATTCCTTCGCGCTATACCTGGTGGTTGCAGATATATCCTCGAATTTATCCAAAGTATAGCAAGACGTATCTTTTTACTAAATTGTCCGTCGTAGAGTGGAGAGTTCGTTCGTTTAAATAGAAAGAAAGAGTTGCTGATAAATTATTCGCGATAATGTACGTGCACGTTCTATTTCCACAAGAACGATTCTAGTTTGATTCTACTATAGATAGATTCTACTACAACCGAATACGTCTACATACCGTAGAAAGCAGCGATCTAATCGAATTTTACTACTCCGATTAAGCATACGTTCGGCTAGCGAAACAAGAGCGTAACTTTCTATCGAAATTGCGCAAGACGCTTTATAATTATCAGTCACGTTAAAGACTCTATTTAACCGTGTACGCGATCCAAACGGAAATGCGTGTAACGTTGGTGATATCGGCGTATCCGATTCGAATCGAGTTTTTAACGTTGCGAGGCGCGAGCTCGCCTCTCTCGGATCCAGAACAAAAAGCTCGATGTCTGATTCATCGCTCGTTTTGCAAACATTATGGCAAAATACACTCGCGCTAGATTTCGACACTAAACTATTCAAGTCGGAAGAGAGAGTCGTGAAATCAGTGACAGAACGTTGTTTCGGCTTAATTGAGAAAGGAATTTTATCATTTTAGAGACGAGACAAGAAGAGATGCTTCTTCCACAAAAGCAGAATTTCATTTATTCTTACTTTTCGTAGGAGAAAGGAAACGTCGTATCTGTTTGCACGGTAAGGTTTCTGATAAAACTGACACGTATTAATCACTTGCAATTACAGACTTCCTTTATTTCCGATTCATATTGGATATATAATATCTCTGTGCTCTTTATTTCTAGTATTTTGTTTCCTCGTAATATTTCAAAATTATGTAGCAAGTTGAATGGACTCGCTATTTGAATCGATAAACGTCTATTATACAAAGCAACAGGACAATAGAAATCGCGTCTATAGAAATATATAACAGATCAGCTGCTTAATTTCCTCGTCGATCGTTGTTGAAAGCTGTACAGTGTAATTTCAGGAAGTTCTAGAATATTTTGCAATAACTATCGTTGATCGATGTTTTGGTTAAAAGTATCGCTGCTCGAATTACATTTCCAACAAAAGATTTCGCTTTATACCGTCTACCGTCATTCGGGGTTTACGTTCTATCATCCATCAAGATGATCTATCTACATCGAGATTGCCTCGGTATTCTAAATCAATCGCTTCTTGTTTTTCGCGATGGTCGAAGGTTATACAACGTTTCGCGGATAACGCGTGTATATAAATGTCATTACAAATGTCACGTACATGTACCGAGAACCCGACGGAATTTCATTCCTTTTTCCTTTCGTAATCGAGAATTCGTGACCAGGTAACATTATTCCGTTAGTCACGTAATTATGTTCACTTTCCAAACTTTATCCTGTTTCGCAGCGAGCGGGAAAGCACTGTCGTCCGTTTCCAGGTTCCACGAATTTTATCAGTTCGTTCGATATTCCAAAGATCTCGAATTCTATCCGATTAACTTCCAACGTTTTCCAAATAATGATTCATTTCCTCGAATGGATGTTTAAAAGAGCTGTCGGAAAGAAGTAACGTCGAAGCATCGAGACGAGTTACGTGAGGTCAGCGTTAATATCGGACGAGGATTCCTAGGACGGAGGTCGAGACTCGTAAAACCGAGGCGAAAGAGCGAAGCACGGGTCTCGGAGGAACGCAATCGTGTCAGAAAATTACGAAACGCGATGGCAAATGCGTGCAAAATGTACACGCCAGCGATCCTCCTTTTAAAACTGTCACACTCGTTAAGAGTTCTCGCTTACTCGCATCTTTCAAACGTTCAACTCGTAAGAGCCGCGTTGATGTCGTCGAGCCTAACTTTAGTTACAAGCAACGACTTCGCGCTTATTTTCCGCTGCTTTTCCTCCACGATAATTTACCCAAGTCGCGACGTAATTCATTCTGAAATGGCTTCGACTAATCGGGACGTAGGATCTTTTACGTTTAATTGAATAACGAAGTCGACGATCCCTGAAAGCAAGACTTTGCCAACTATGACAAGCAATTTTGAAATTGCCAATTTGTATTAACGTCGCACAATTCCAGGCATTGATACCTGTCTTATTAAAAATTGCTCGAAATTAGGGCCATTGCCGAACCTCGGGCAAGGACTCCGCGATTAATCAAAGTTACCACCGTGTTTGTCTTCTATGAGCGATATCTCGATTTAAATTTAGATGGTATTTGCGAATAGCATAACGAATTAGACATAAGGGAGAACTTTGATTACAAGATGGAGCAACTTATGTAAATGAGTAAGTTCTTGTTCAGGCATTAGTGTATTGCGTTACAGTATTGCATTACGCACAAAAAGCACCAGGGGCTAGCGCCTTCCTAGATTTTCAATCTCCTTCCCATTTGCGAAACCGTCGCTTTTTCTTTTTTTTTATTTTCTGCCTTCCGAATGGTAACCCGACGCTCCGTTCTGCTGTAACGCGACTCCTATTGAACATCTGGATAAATACCTTATTTACGATCACTTCCTACGATAATATAACGTAATACATTAGAAAACATATAGCGGAACGTAATACGAGGTCAGCGAAGATTTGAAAGGATTGTGGGAAAAATTAAACTTTACGATCGTCCCTCGAGATGTTGAATATTAATGTCAAGTACGAACGTTCTGGTGAAATTCTCGTTGGCACAGCTCCGAAACCTTGTCCTTTGAAACGCTTTTCGCTATCGTTATTTATAGTTTACGAGGAAATAACTTTCTCGAGTATCCGTCACGCGAGGAATTTTTATCGGGACGCGGGCTTTCATCGTGGCTGAACGTTTAACCTTCAGGTGCATCGGGTCTCGTTTTCTCCGTTCGTTTACCGCTTCGCTATGCGAACAGACTTTGAAGCAGAAAATCCTCGTAACGACACCACCGTGTTAATCTATTCGGAGAAAATAAGTAAATCGCGATAAAACAGCTTGAGAAGCGTTCGTTCGTACGCGTAATCTTGAACGATGCACGTTTTTAAATGTACGCGGAAATATGAAAAAATAAAAATGGTCGATCGAAGCTATGAGATCATCGTCGTAAATAGCTTGACGCGTTCACTGCGACGGATTCTTTTAAGGACTTTTCTATTTCACGATACAGGACTCTACCGTACCTTACTCATTTCCACGTATGTTTTGTATCGCACTTTCATATTTGAAAAATTTGTCAAATATATTACGATTATTTTAATCCGCGTTCGTTTAAAGCCAATTAATACATACGATATAAAGTATCCTTAGCGGCACGGGACAAATAACACTCGGGATAACCAACAAGTCGTTACGTTTTTGCCTCTAAGGAGCAAATGAGTCTCGTAGAACTATTATTACGTGTCACGCAACTTTATCTTGCAAATACTTAATTAGCGTCTATTTCGTCGAGAAACGTGGAAAGATGACGGTAATATAAAAAAAAGGAGCGACAACCCAGAGGAAGGTTCGTTACGGGACCTATACGTCCCGTGCCGCGGTGAACGCTTTAACACTGTCGCATAGGATCGCAGGAAACCAATTTGAAGGTTCGAGTTCCGTTCTCCGGTAGAGTAACCAAAGTGAAACTTTTGAGCGGCAGTTGTAATCGTTCGATGCGAACTGAGCCAAACTGATAGATTGGCAAAGTCCAGAGAAGAGTCGAAGAATGCCCGGTTATCCCGGGGAATCGCATCGGTTCGAAACCGGTTCGCGACGTAAGTCTCTTTGTACCGGCTCGTTCTTGACAGGATACGTTATATGCACGCGAGGAAGTGAAAGCAACGTTCACGGGACAATACGGCCGTGGACTATCCCCTTCTCTCAACCCTCTCTTTGATAAAATATCTACGTATTACCGAATTACGGTATAGTCCTAACGAATCATGAACGCGCTGTGGACGCGCCAGAAATAGAAAAGAGGAACACGCGTGAAACCTGGAGCGAGCCGAATGCGGTATCCTTTTCTCTCTCGTTCGTTCGCCATCTTCGTCTAAAAGGCCGAGCGTTGCGCCTTCGTTGCTAAAGTGAATCACCTTCGACGGTTTAAATTATGCCGGCGCAACAATAAATCAAGCATTTCGCGAAAGACGAGACAACGCGAACAGATCCATGCGCTGGAAGAAGCGGCTGTGTGGCCTCGTTTAATCGAGAAGAGCACGCCTCCACGACAGATATACGATATACCGAGTGGCGGAACGAGTTACGCGTTAAGAAACATGCTCCAAGCTCTTGTCGAGCTTCGCAAAAACCAAGCTTTCGCGTGTCTACCTGATTTTTACGCGACGAATGATCGGAGAAAACGGAGATACTAGCCAATCGCTCTGTTAAGGTATAGAAACTTTGAACTCGGTGATCTGAAAAGTTCGCTTAATATTAAGAAATCTTTCTGATTGTTCTTTGAACGGATGAATCGTTGTAACGAGTCGATTCGACGATACACAGCTGCTTCTTCCTTTCTTTCTTTCTTTCCTTCTTCGCGAAGGTTTCGATAGAGGCAACATCCTTACGATACCAGTTTCGCTTCTTTCGACCATTGCCATTTTAAATCACACGGAAATCAAACCGATTATAAAGCTAAACGCTTGCTTATGGATTCTGCTATTAAATCGATGAAATTTTTAGAAAACGTAATCGATCGGTTTCGCTGCTGAGTAGCTCGCTTAACGAGAAAAGACGATTACTACGAATAGAAAATATAGAAAGTAATAGAGGAAACGAATTAGACGTTTCCCAGCACCTAAAGAAGGCCAAATGTCATTTATCACGGAAGAGTTCATGTTCATAGATCTCTCTCATCTTTTTCTTCGCATAGCCATCGGTAATATTTCAACTTGAAGTTTACATCGTGCCAACCGATTATTACCAACTCGTGACGAATATTTATAGCGGCAATAGTCAGCTATGATTGGCTAATCGTTTTCATTTAACAATTACTCCCCCTTCCTCGATCTATTTCTGCGCCGGCTCGCGCTTTTCCTAGAAAAGAAACGCGGATCTAACGAGTCGAGATGAAGTCGATTCGTTTACGGAGAGAGTATCGTCGCGAACGAGTATGCGTTTCTCGGAATTCCGATGCGAACCACCATAGCGTTAGTCGATCAATTTACAGATTTTCACCGATCCACGCTATAAATATTCGATGGAACGCCGAAACGATTGACTTTAGGATTTACGTTGATCGAACGTTCTTCGTCCCTCCCAGTGAATAGTACGAGTTCGCATAGTCTTAAACCCTATTTTTCGCAACGTTTTCTACGTTAACACGAAGAAAATAATCGCAGCTTTATCGTACGCGATGCGATAGCCCTAAAATCAGCAGTTGCAGGCCGAGTATCGGTAACAAAAATTTATAAGTCGACAGTATCTTGCTAATGGGTGAAAAATTACTAAACCGCATAAGGGAACTTCCGCCAGGTAGATAGCAGTTTCCTCCGCTTTACGTTCTCCGAGTGGAGCAAAGAAAGAAACGACGAATTGCAGAATAGCGCTCGGAAGAATTGTTTACGGTCGGTAATAGCGGCACAAACAGTCTAATCGGAGAAGCAAGAACGTGGGCGAAATCGAGTATACAATGCACACGTTAACGGTAAGCGAACAGAAAACTGCACAGGTACCGGATGCTTTTATGAATAGGCCCATTGTGCACTAAGGGATTGGGTCTGAGATAACCGCGTACGTTCATTGCATCCGGTCCACACTCGCGTCGACACGCTGAAAAATGTTGATTACTATAGCAGAGAGGGCAATCTTTACACGCTGCCGCGTGACGCAATTTGCTCCATTCGGACAACCGCAAAATTACCAGTTTTACAAGATGTTTCTTATTTTTCGTCGCGTTTAAGATTTCTTGTGATTTTTGTCGCAGTTTAATGCCACGCGATTATCACAAAGCATTCTTAAAGGAGCTCGGTGTAACGTTATCTGAAAAGTAATTATTGACAGCATTGGATGTTTAAAAACTTTGTTAAACGGTGTAATTTAACTCCTCGACTGTTCCTTTAATTTATCGCGATATACGTTAGATCGATATAGAATTGGAATCGCTCTTCGATGATAGCGGCGCGGTTTATCGTCGAATAAAAATACGATCGATGAAAGGAATTTCGAAAAATCTGATCTGTCGATACGATTATATCTTTGATGTTTCTACGTATGATAGAAGAATATGATTTGTATGCGTTATATAGCATAAGCTTGACGAGTCGTCTAATGTGTTTTTGATTATCTGCTGCGAACATTTCAACAGCATGCGTCCGCTGGATCGCAGGATTTTCGAGATAGCGTAATTACATCTATCGAGTTACTTCAGATTGAAATATTACACATTCTAAGTTATCCAGAAGCGTGAATCAAATTGTTCGCGTGTAACGCTAAATATGTATAAAAATGAAATACGAATTTCAATTACGACGAATATGAAGAATTAAGATTTCATAAAAAGTACATCTGCGTGATCCATAGCTTATCCTGCCAGGTTCCGTCGTGCGTAACAAACGACGCAGGTATTGCTCGAATTTTGTAATAATCGATTTTTGCGCCAACAACTGCGTCGTCTGGTTGTATCGACCGATGGACAAAAATCTCCTTAACGCGCACCATACGGTCGATCGTTTGTTAGCGTGAATCGCGACTAGTGGAAAACTTCGTCGAAACGCGATCGCCCGCGCTGTTGGTCGAAATTTGTCTTTCGGTCGCGTTAGGAAAGAGAAACATATCGAGAAACTTTTGTTCTTTCGACGAAACTACGAAAAATCTTCCTTTGGTGTTTACTTTCGTTTAATTTGATAAAAAAAAAAAATTGTGTTCTCAGGAAAAATCACATCCTGCTCGATGATACTGTACGTTGCGTGACACGAAAATGATGACCGGACGATGTTTGACAGATCCAGCAAATACTAATTATTCGATCCTGTTTGCAGAGGGTAAAGTGGAAGTGTCTCGTGACGGCAAATACTTGAGCACTCTGGCACCGGGCAAGGTGCTCGGTGAGCTGGCAATTCTTTACAATTGTAAGAGGACAGCAACGATAACAGCGGCTACAGATTGCCAGCTATGGGCCATCGATCGACAATGCTTCCAAACGATTATGATGAGAACCGGCCTCTCGCGGCAGGCCGAGTACACGGATTTCTTAAAGAGGTAAAAATCACTTCCACGCGATAATCGTGAAAGGGCGAAGACACGCTTAACGAACGACGTGATTTTGTTTCTTTCAGCGTTCCTATCTTCAAGAATTTGCCCGAGGAGACTTTAATCAAAATTTCGGACGTATTGGAAGAGGTAAGCTTTGGTATCTTCTCGATGATATTTTTCTCGTTTCTCGTTTATTCCATATCGTTTACGTACTTTTACAGACCTTTTACAACAATGGGGATTACATAATCAGACAAGGAGCAAGAGGAGACACGTTTTTCATAATAAGCAAAGGGCAAGTTCGCGTGACGATAAAGCAGCCCGATACTCCGGAAGAAAAGTACATCAGGACGTTGAGCAAAGGCGATTTCTTCGGCGAGAAAGCGCTTCAAGGGTAATTGTTTCAAATGTCGCTAGATCGTTGTAAAATATGGAAATTAAATCGGTATAAGAGAAGAATTTTGGATATTAAAACGGTAAACAAGGACGAAAGAGAAAAATTGAACTTCTAATTTGTATTCTTTGCTTGCCAAATATAGGACGTTACCACAGTATGTACGTAGTCTATATACTCTATGTCGCACTTTCGTCTCATCGTAATCCCACGGTATCATCCTAAATATTAAAGTGCACGAAACGTTTCCACAGAGACGACCTGAGAACGGCCAACATAATCGCTGACGATCCGGAAGGAGTGAGTTGCTTGGTGATAGACCGTGAAACGTTCAATCAGCTAATCTCGTCTCTGGACGAAATTCGTACGCGGTATAAAGACGAGCTCGTGGAACGTAGAAGGTGAGCCTTTATGAACTTACAGTTCATAATCCGATCGTACGCCGGTAAAACGTGGCTTTATTACTAATAACCGCGTTAACTCTCATGAACGTTAATTATACACGACCATAATCATGATCGTGAATCGTCTGTTAAATCCCTGGTCTATGTGTATCTGTATGTTATGTTTCACGCTTACTACCTAGGATGGGAGAATAGAGCGTGCTATCTCGGAGTAAGTTTCGCGTTACGGTACAACCATGTGTGTGCTAATGATTCAACAATTAAGCTAACGTTTCGCTTTTTTCTTCGAGACGTGCCAGCAATTTGCATTAATGCCGCGTCGCTTAGAATAGAGACTCGCATAACACGAAAAAAATGAAAAAGATTAGAAACTAACTAGTTGTTAATAAACCCTTGTTAACGCGGTATTAATGTAATTTAAGAGCATAGCATCTCGATATAGTTACTCTTAAAAATACTCTGATTACGTTAGATCGCTATTAGGTAATATTTCAGGCTAGAAAGACGTTCTTTTATTACTCGTTGGCAATTATTTCAAGTTTTGACAAGAAAGAGTGTACCTGCGAAAAGTTAGTGTAATTAACGATCGTGCAAATATAAAACGAACAAATCTATCGTCCGAATAACGATTTGATACAGGTTGAACGAGGAATTCAGAGATTTAAGGCTACAGGATCTTCGACCACTGGCTACTCTAGGCGTAGGCGGTTTCGGAAGAGTGGAGTTGGTTCAAATAGTCGGGGACAGCAGTAGATCGTTCGCTCTAAAACAGATGAAGAAAGCCCAGATCGTTGAAACACGACAACAGCAACATATTATGTCGGAGAAAAGAATTATGGGTGAAGCTGATTGCGACTTTGTCGTGAAGCTGTTCAAAACGTTCAAAGACAGGAAATATCTTTATATGCTGATGGAAGCTTGCCTTGGTGGCGAACTCTGGACTGTTCTAAGGGATAAAGGTCATTTTGACGACGGCACGACACGATTTTACACCGCTTGTGTCGTCGAAGCTTTCGATTATCTTCACTCTAGGAACATTATATACAGAGATCTCAAACCGGAGAATCTTTTGCTTGATAGTCAAGGGTAAGATGATTTTTAACGTAGATCTAACGTACTGGATGAGGTAAAGAAAATTTCCACCGACACGTATCACTGTACATAGATGTGATATAGCAATGTAACATCGACAACATTTTTTAGATACGTAAAACTGGTTGACTTTGGTTTTGCCAAGCGTTTGGATCACGGGAGAAAAACGTGGACTTTCTGTGGTACACCCGAGTATGTTGCACCGGAAGTTATTTTAAATAAGGGACACGATATCAGTGCCGATTACTGGTCCCTTGGTGTACTGATGTTTGAACTTCTCACGGGTACACCGCCATTCACTGGAGGCGATCCAATGAAAACTTATAACATTATTTTAAAAGGAATCGACGCTATAGAATTTCCTAGATCGATCACACGAAATGCAACTGCGTTGATTAAAAAGCTGTGCAGGTAATAATTAAACTCTAATTTATACACGAAAAATACTAATTCTATATCCTCGTTACTATCCATCGATCGATTATCAGATAGACCGTGAAATTAATTATTTATTTCAAGGGATAATCCTGCAGAGCGTCTTGGATACCAAAAAGGTGGCATTAGCGAAATACAAAAACATAAGTAAGTGTATCAAAGTTTACATTAGTTGCGTAAAAAGAAATTAATTGCGTGAAAAAGAAAAGGGAGAAAAATTGTTTATCAACGATCCTATTTTCTTGTTTAGATGGTTCGATGGGTTTAACTGGGAAGGCCTCAGATCGAGAACTCTTGAACCTCCAATCATGCCACGAGTTCAAAGTGCCACCGATACAACGAACTTTGACGAGTATCCTCCGGATTCAGATCCCTCTCCTCCTGATGATTTATCCGGCTGGGATAATGATTTTTAATCGATATTTAATTTATTTGTTCAAACAAATCGTTATTTCTGAGAAAGAAAAATGTTGGAAAAAGCTTCGGCTCGTGTCGAAAGAATCGCAAGATAATTAGAAAATCATTGGAGAACGTGATCATCGGCATCCGCATTTATTCAACGAGCTGGTACTATGTGATGTTTAGATAATTGGCCTGTGATACGTTAATTAGGCCGTTGAAAATTAGCTTTTCCAAACTTTTCGAGTCTATCGAATGATCCATAGATTCGAACGTAGAGAAGATTATCTTTTTACCATACTATCTAACAAGAAATATGAATTTTCAAGACGTCGACCAAAATATTATCGGCATGAATTAAACATGCGTCTAATTTAGGAAAATCTTTACACACACGAGCTCACGTTCGATAGGATTAGAACTCGAACGTGGCATCGTGAGACGCGCACGAATGCGTTAAGTGCCATACCTAACAAAGGTAAGAGTCGAATACGATACGTGTGTACGAAGCGTCCACCTGAACGTGCACGATGTACAGTGAACTTAAATTGTAAGAGACATCTTGCCATCGAACTTGTAAAGTCGTGCACACAGTTTTGCAGAATGAAGCATGTCGGATTCTTCTAGCGTCCGATGCATTGTTGTTTGATTTACTCTATAGTTTATTGTAATAATTCTATTTTAATTAATCATGCGAAAACGTGACTCTTGTAAATAATTGACTATAAATAAATATATATATATATAATATAAAAATATATATATATACTTAGCAATTCAATGTATATCGATTATAAATAAAGTTTTATTAATGCTAATGGTGCGTAACTGGTTATTGTTATGGTTATCGTATGTCTGTCTTAGACTCCTTTCAAACAAATTTTGTATTTTGTTCAATTATATTTTTATATTTGTAATGTTTTTGAAATTTAATTGCACAAAATTCCTTATTTCTATTGATACTCGCATCCCATACCCCTGCCCATCGACGATCATCTATTATTAATTTTATACATGTGCAAAAGGCAGATGAAAACACGAAAGTAAAATCAAGATAACGTATGTGTCACGTCTCGCGCTTCATACGAGCTGCAACGTAAAACAGGAAAAGGAATACGTCATAACTCGCGAATAGCGCGAACCATAACTCTGGGCAAGTGGAATTAGGAACAGAAAGCTTAAGGGAAATAAAAAATACGACGCGTACGAATACTTTAATATCGCAATAAATCCACAAACAAATGCGCGACAATATTATTGAAAAAAATTAAAAGCTGCTAAGAATAATCGAAATCGAAACGAGGAACAATGAGACGTCCACTGAAACGCACCGCCTTACGCGCGCTCTCCCCATCACAATACCCAGTACGATAAACAGGCAACTGCAGCGCGCCAAGGAATCAAGTATCGGCATCAGCGAAGGTAACTACGTGTCAAGGAGAGTACGTCTTATCATCAGCAGAAACTAGCAATGCTAGAGGAATGCAGCAGCAAGGGCTTCTAAAGAAGAAACCTAATACTTTCGGAAGAACATCAGCAGAAATAATTACGTGCCAAACTCCGCGCTACCATGGAATAAACCGTCACGTGATAATTATACCATGATAGTTTTAGTATAAATAAGCGTAGCCACTTGGAGCAAAGTTTAGTTGAGTGAAAAATTAGTCGAGAGTTAATATCAAGTTGAGCGAAGAATTTAGTTAAGTTGAGATTTAGTCGAATAGAGTCGAGTTGAATTAAGAGTTAAGAGTTGAGTTGAGTTTTTTAGAAAACTATTTAAGAGTGTAGTATCGTGAACAAAAGGCCTAAGAGATATCGGGTGAACTATAAACAATGTCGCGAGAAAGCCGAGGTATCGACAGGCCCATCAATGTGTCGTCGGTCCTTCGATCGAATAGTTTCGTGGAAAGGACCTACGTGACCCTGACTACGAGCGGTTACGGAACACGTGCGTGGTGGGGTTAAGACAAAAGAGATGCTAAGGGAGAAAGATGAATTAGCAGGCAGTGTCAGTGGAAAAGTCGCAGAGTGTTAGTTGAAAAGTCAAAGAGTGCGAACTGCGTAGTTGTCTTAACTGCAGCACGTTGCTGTATTTAGTTCACGTTAATCAACCATCGTTTCCTGTTCAATCAACGTCTGTACAATCCATTTATTGTAAATAAACTAATTGTAGTATAAGATCCTACAAGAGTGAACATCAAGAAGTAAATCTGAACAGCCAGTCGTTCATTGTTCGTTAGTCGTTAATCAGGAGTTGAAAGCATACAGTACGCGAGTTGAAATCAGTCAGTCTTCAAGCAATTATACTTAAACAGTTTAATCAATATATTACTTAGTGCGATATTTCCAATTCAATCCAAATAAAGTGCAATCGGTAGTATATATAAGCAAGGTAAGAATTTTATATTAGGTAATCCCATAAGTTCGTGTCGACTTTTGTGTATACATTTCATGTGTCGATTTCTAAACATACGGCAATAAGGGACCAATGCACTTGAGCTTAGCTGATCGAGAATAGGCTAGAGCAGATTTTCGTGGGTATAAGATCGTAATATAGCGAACACAGTGACTTCTAACAGTAAAAAATATGAGTGAAATGCGTATCCATTTTCGACATCTCATGTTATATGAATTTCGGAAAGGAAGTTTCGTAACAATTGCCACGAAAAACATATGTGCTGTTTACGAAGAAAATGCGCTTTCATCTCGCACTTATAGGAAGTGGTTCCAACGTTTTAGAGCTGGGAATTTCTGTTTAGAAGACGAGGAACGCTCCGGACGTCCTCCTCAGACAGACGAAGATAAAATTCGGGATCTTGTTGAAAAATCACGAAGTTTAACAGTTCAAGAGATGTCAAATGTTCTGAAAATACCTAAGACAACGATTCATAGATGTTTAAAAAAATGGGGATGGTGTCAAAGTTGAACGTTTGGGTGCCCCATGAACTTACGGAACGGAAGCGTTACAAAAAAATTGTCTGAATTTAATTGGGAAATTTTACCACATCCCCCATATTCCCCAGATATTGCCCCATCTGATTACCACCTGTTCAGAGCATTACAACACTTTCTAGTAGGTAAAAAATTTGAAAACATTGACAAAAATAGCTTAGAAAATCATTTTAAAGAAAAAACAAGAGAACTTTTATCGAGACGAAATAATGGCCCTACCAGAAAAATGGGAAAAAGTTGTACAACGAGAGGGGGATTACATCTTTTCATGAAACTGAAAGGTATGTAAACGATCTTAATATATATAACCGCACGAAAAACGGCACGAACTTATGGGACACTCTCTTCTCTAAAATTTCAGACTTATAATACATTGATCATTCGAATAAATTAGGCGTTGACTATTAGTATCAACAAGCAAGAATTATTATCGTATATTTAATTGGGCCTTCTTTAAGAATATTAAACATTCAAAAACGACCGTTCCCTGTGCTAACTTTTGATCTCGTCGCGACTGAATGAATCGCGCGGGTTACGGTGCCTTCAATAGTCGAAGACGCCTACGGCTTTTTCCCAATTCTCCTCCCACTGTTAGCAGAAATATCTGCTCGTCTCTGGGCGAGATTTGCGAAGTCACATTGGTTACCACAGAGAGTATTATTGTTACAAACAGTCTTTGTTCATGCTAAATGCCAAAAGCAAAAAGAAATTACAGAGACAAAGATGAGGGAAGCCGAAAGAATTAGGATTAATCATAGAGCAAATAGAAATTAGTTTTCACCTTTTTTTTAAGTAACAATATGATCAAAGAAAACAATTACAAAAAATTTCTAAAATGTCCTACGATGTATTTTAATAATGTTTTATCTTTATCTATTGTTGAGTATTCTCAATTTCAAATCATTTGAAATAAACGCCGCATAGTGTCAATTTTAAGAATGAATAGTCGCAACCACGGTCATATAAACGATCTAGATCATGATCATATAAACAAGTCTCGACTATGATGTAAAAGACTTGGGAATTGCCATTAAATTAGCCTCTAAAATAGCTTATCAGTTCGGATATACGAATGACGCCAGCAGATAAATTTTGTTCTCGGGCCTTACTGTGAGGTCAGCAAATCTACACTGGCTAATAAAATGACTTACAAAACTTGACCTCCTATCAAATTATCGATCTCGACCTCGACCATAGAGGTATCAAGATAGAGTACCTGAGCGAGCTAAAAAAGCTCTAAAGAAATAGAAAGAGAACGCTGCATATAGACCTCTTATATTCTTGTTTAGTAACGCATGCATATTTGTACAATAAATATAAATATGTAAGCATAACGATCGACTAAGGACAAGATAGACGTGATATTAAATAGAACTTTGTGTCTCGTGTTATAAAATACCGACCTGTCAAAAAATCAGAATATTTCTTACGCCATCTACGATATTCTGCTGCGAACATAGGAATTGTTACAAACAACTCCTTAGTGATTTTATCGCCGATGGGACGTGATACTTGTAACATCAGCTTACCGACGTCTTGCTGTTTTATCGATAGAATCTTTAAGAATTTTTGCCTCTATCACCCCTCTGTATTTCACACGAACGCGAGCTTGTCATCAACCATGATATCAACAGCCACTAAGAGGTAAAAGTTGCACCTCCACGTAGGCCAGACGGTTGTATAAGTGATCGTCGTTCATTTTTCATTACGAAATTTCTCGTACGTTACTATTTCCGTTGGCATTACTATTCCGTTAGCAAGTAGAGACAAGTCGAAGTTACAGATTGCAAAATTCGCAACTTTTTGCATTAAAAAGATTGTTGTTTAAGAATTTTAGACTTTTAGTTCCTTTAATAGTTCCAAAATAAAAAATAGTTTCACTTAATAGTTTCTAAAATGAGTTGTTAATAATAATAAAGTTGTTTATGCAATCGGGACGTATTAAAATCGGAAAATGTTAAGAATGTAATAGGTTCTGCACGAAATTACCGTTCTAATCAGATGCCGAAGTGTAGGATTCTATACACTTTCTTCACAAGCTACCATATTCTATATCATCCTCTTTGAGAATTTCCTCTCTGATCATACTTATAATTTCATAGGAAAATTCTGTTTTAATTGAACCTACTACTATGCTGAATCGATAATGTCGCATGTGACAAGGAAGCGATATGGGGAGTCATTTGACCCCCAAAACGTGGGACACAAAAAAGCATTGAATGTCAAGTGTTTCTTCTGTACTTGCTTCTGTATGCGAGTGTGAGACCTGTTTATATGAAAACAACCGTGACCGTGACCATGTGACCACATTCTAACTGGCAGAGATTTTCTCTCTGTCATTATATGTATATAGCAGTATTATATGTAAAAAGTAGCGGCACTTATTGAAAAACATGCGACAAGTACGTACTGTTTTACATTAGTTTTCAAAGCATTTTCATACGTGGATTCTTGTTATATACTCTTATTATTTAGTAAAGGTAAAATTTTTATCTATCTATCCATTTTATATATTGTTTTCTTTTCCTTTATCATTCTTTCATGCATTTTAATAATACGTTGAAAAAGAATAGATATATTTCAAAACTGAAACTTTGTCTTAAACTTTAACTTTAAATTAATATGATATGTATATCAAACATGTATGTGTAATGCATTCAGCATAATTTTATTGCTTCCTATTAAAAGCTAACCTGTATTCTTTATAATTAATTATTTGAAGTAGCTTAAATGTTGTTTAATAATAAAATGAATAATAAAAAATAAAAATCTATGTGGATTAAAGATTAATTTTTATTATCGATATATAAACAATATTCGGAATGTTAAATAAACTCATTTTTTAAACAATTTTTGTTCTCCCTACACGTGTCTTGCTTTCAAAGTTTTTTCTTATTTATTTAATTTACAAATAATTGTATGTGTCTATTTTTTGAATATTCTTATATAATATATTTAAATTTCCACAAATATTTCATAAAATATACTTTTCTTTTATTCATATCTTAATTAAATTATGAATCGATATATGAGAGTATAAGTTCAATATTTTACTGTATCATAAAGCTTTATGCTTAAAAAAAAATTCTCATAAGGAACTTGCGCTGAAATTTTTTTTAACATTTTCAATTTTCTCATTTTTATGTTTCATTATTGAATTATTGAATTGTTTCCTATTAAAAAATACAATAGTGGAAGTTCTAATATGAGATTATTATATGTAGTTATCATAATTGTTTTGATATTTTTATTTATGATACATTCATGTAAAACAAGATTAAATTATATTACAGTATATATATGAAAAATGGAAGAAGATAAGGGAAAACAAATTGGTAAAGGAAGAGGAGCTATTCTTTTAAGGCTCATGAAAGAAAGGGAACAATCTGAAGATGCAGCTATAAAATCTTCATCAAAAAGTCAAAGTCAAACACAATATAATGTACCTAATCTATCTGAAATACCATCCAGTTCTAAGACAGGACATGGAAGAGGTACTTTATTAAGCACATTAAAATCAATGATACGTGCTAGTGCATCAAGTTCTAAACCAGTAGAAGTAGCTGGTCCAGGTAGAGAGTTGTCAATCAAGAAACCTAAAGCTGCTGGGTATGTATGCCAAATTATATGTATATTATTTTCAATTATATCTTTATATGTATTTTCATCTTTCCAAAAATAGTATAATATCATACTACCTTCAAGGTAATAATTACAAAAATGTATTTGTTACATTAAGAATCAATCATTTAATATATTATTTAATAAAATCATTTAAATTTACAAGTTTCTTTTCTCAGTTTAAGGATCATGTAAGAAAAGGATATACCTCACCAATTTTAATAATTTTCAAATATGTTGTTGAGATCAACATGCTGAATAACTTTTTCTTATACATATAACTATCACTTGGGATTAGTTTTTTGAGATATTCATAAAAATACATTTGCTACTTTTTATCTTGGATTAGGGTTGATTTACCATTATGTATGGACATGCTGATGATATTATAGATGTGTTCTAGCTAAGATGCATTCATAATATGAACTTCATAAGTATCACATTTTAATTTGTAAATGGAAGAAGGTAAGAAACAAACTTAACGTATAATTAGTATAGCTATGTGAGAGCCATCAACACATATATAATATCATCAAGTCTGTACATTAAGATAACTGTAAACTACCTGAGGGATAAAGAGATTAATCTAACCCAAACCAAAAATAAAAAGTACCAAAGGTAGTTTTATGAATAATTCAAATTAAAACCAAGCGGCAATTATATGTTTAAGGAAAAATTGCTGAGAACTGTGTTCCCAACAATGTACATATTTAAAAGTGATTGAAATCAGTGAGATATATTCTCTTCTATATAATTACCAAAATATACTGTAAGAAACAAAATACATGTTACAAGTATATGTATTATTAAAACGAAACAAAAATATATTTTTATAGCTTAACTGAAAAACAATCAGACATTGCTGTACAATCTTTTGATGATGCAGGAGTATTAGGTAAATTAACCGATATGACAATACAGGAAACAAAAAGTACATCTGAACCATATTCAGCATTTAAACCAAAATGTCGACAAGGAATAGGTGGAACTTCGTAAGTATTGATATATGTACAGGATGTCTCTGCAATTATGATATGATCAAAGGATAATTCCTCATTAAAAAATATGCTAAAAATACAGAATGAAGATTTTGCATATAATTGATTACTCATTTTCAAAATGGAATTAATATACATGTACTTGGTGGCATTTACAATCGTGTTTCAGAACAAATACAAGTACATTAATTCCATTTTGAAAACGAGTAATCAGTTTATACTGTCAATTTTGATCATTTTGTATTTAATGATTGCAAAGATACCTGTAATAACCTGTACTAATAAAATAAATAATAACAACAAAATTATGCAAAACAAATTAGAAAATAGCAATAAATTTTTAGAGTACAGTTAAGTGGTAATTATATAAGCCTCAAATTAAGTTCTGGAAAAGGGTTGTTCAATTATGAAGTCAAGTTTAATCCTGATATTGAGTCAAGACCACTTCGTAGAAAACTTCTTAATCAACATTTACAAGCACTTGGACGAACAAAAGTATTTGATGGAGTAACACTCTATTTACCACAGAAGTTACAGCAAGATGTAAGCAATAATGAAATTTTAAAAGAACACATACATAGATTTATATGGTTTGCAATTTTTAGATAATTATCCTTGAATCTATACATCCTATGGATCAGTCAAAAGTGGAATTAAAAGTAATATATAAGAAACAACAAACCATGTCTGAGAACATTCCATTTTTCAATGTTTTACTTGGCCGTGTTCTACGATCGCTTAGTTTAGTTCGCATTGGCCAACATAATTTTAATCCAAAGGGAATACATCCTATACCACAACATAAATTGGAAGTGTGGCCAGGCTACGCAACAGCAATTACTGCATATGAAGGGGGTTTAAAATTATGCATAGATGCACGGCATCGTGTTATGCGTACAGAAACGATACGTGATATAATGTAAGACTTGCAAATAATTTCATAAAAAATGTAATATTATAGTTAATTTTATTTTATTGTAAAATACAATGATGCAGGATCAACTTCGGAGGTAAACCGAATTTCAAAGATGCCGTTGTAAGGGAATTAATTGGGTTATCCGTTTTTACAAGATATAATAATAAAACCTATCGTGTTGATGACGTTGCATGGGATAAGGATCCGACATATGAATTTATAAAAGGAACTGAAAAAGTTTCTTTAGTAAATTATTATAAGTTTCATTGGAATATAGAGATAAAAGACAAAAATCAACCACTTTTAGTTCATTGTGATAAATTTAAATCATCTACTGGTCAGGTAAGTAATGAAGCTCTTCAAGCAATGAAACGTAAATGTCATTTAGTCCATCTCAAATTCCATTGTACAAATTTTATATGTAGACACAAGAAAAAATGATATTGTTGGTTCCTGAGCTATGTTACTTAGCAAGTTTGAGCAATAGTGTTCGTTCAGATTTTAGAATTATGAAGGATCTCATGGCAGTGACTCAAATGACTCCCAATGCCCGACGTGATATAATTAGACATTTTGTGCAAGAAATACAAAATAATGATGTACCACGGGGAATATTAGCTGAGTGGGGTTTATATCTGGAACCTGATGTAATAAAATTTACAGGCAGAATTCTTGAATCTGAGTGCGTTTTCTTTGGTAAAAATACAAAAGTTACACCTTCACTTGATCGTCCTGTAGATTGGGGTTCAACAGTATCTAGAAATGCTCTTTTAAGAACTGTAGGTACTTTTATATATTACATATTTAATAATTTGATAGTGATATTTAATATAATGATAGAATATAATGATATTTTTAGCCTAATCTGAATCATTGGTTTATCTTGTATTGCCAAAAAGATACAAGATGTACACAAGAGTTTGCTGGTATGTTCAAAAATGTTACAAAAGTTATGGGTATGAATGTTAGAGACCCACACATGATTTGCTTAAGAGACGATAAAATTGAAACATATGTACAAGCACTAAGAAAGAGTATCCAACAAACGGCTAATCTAATGGTTATCGTGTTTCCTACAAACAGAACTGATAGATATTCTGCGGTAAAAAGGTAAAACAGTTTATACGCATATTTTATAATTTCCATATTAAAAATATATTCTTCAATATCTAGAGTATGCTGTGTAGAAATGCCTGTAGCTTCTCAAGTAATTATGTCTAGAACTATTTCTCGTGGTGACAAATTAAAAAGCATAACAGAAAAAATTGCTTTACAAGTTAATTGTAAGCTGGGTGGAGCACTTTGGGCTTTAGCTATACCTATGGTATGAGATGCACATACATATTTATAATTTTAATTTAAAGAAATAAACATAAATACTAAATTTTAATATGTTAGGACAATTGCATGATATGCGGTATAGACGTATATCATGCAGGTAATGGCCAATCAAAAGGGAGTGTTGCAGGCTTTGTAGCAAGCCTAGATAAGCTATTGACAATTTGGCACAGTAAAATCTGTATACAAGGTAAACGTCAAGAGATAGTAGATATGTTGCAAATGTGTTTAATTTCGGCTGTAAAAGCCTACCATAGAGTAAGTAATTTTTAACATTCACTGTATATATACATACATTAATATTTTGTATGCTAGCTATCTGTAATATATTTGTAAATATTATTATTATTTTGTTTTGCAGCATAATACTCGTTACCCAGATCGTATTATCATATATCGAGATGGAGTTAGCGATGGACAATTAGAGATTGTTGTCAAGTATGAGATAAAACAGCTATTAGCAGCATTTAAAGCTATAGAAATAAATTACGAACCAACATTAACTGTAATAATAGTTCAAAAACGCATTAATACCCGGATATTTGAGAAATCTGTAAGTGCCTAAGAAAGAAGGAAATTACATATTAACAACTTATAGATCTTAATCATATATATATTTCTTTATTTATTATATTTATTTATAGAGCTCGGGATTGAGGAACCCTTCACCAGGAACAATTGTGGATTGTTACATAACAAAACCAGATGTCTACGATTTCTTCTTAGTTTCTCAAAACATACGTCAAGGAACAGTATCGCCAACTCGCTATATCGTTATATATGACAGTAGAAATATGAAACCTGAACATATACAACGACTAACGTATAAGCTTTGTCATTTGTATTACAATTGGCCTGGTACTATAAAAGTTCCAGCTCCTTGTCAATATGCACATAAGCTCGTTTCTCTCATTGGACAAAATATACAGCTAGAACCACATCAATCGCTTGCCGATACATTATATTACTTGTAAGTTTTATATATGACTCAACATCCTAGGATGTTGTTAATCAGATCTGGATGCCAAATAATTTAGTATGAATCATAAGTACTTATTAGACTGATACTGACATAAGGGATTTAATATGTTCACACAAATATAGTTTCATGTTTCACTGACATATAAATTTAAAAAGTATTATAGAAGAGATAAAGCTATTTTTTTGTAAGGTACTACTAAGTCATTTTTTCTGTCATATATTAATATATGATAATAATATCAGTATTAAGACCACTGCTGAATAAGCTGTTTTAATTGGTAAGTTATATTTCTTTACTCTATATAACTATTACCAAAACATTGTCAGGGATAAAGATAGCAATTTTGCAAATTCATAAATAAAATGTTATATTTGGATAAGTATAGTTTATATATATACATAAAATGTAATTTAGAAATTTTATATCATGTCCATATAAATACTTCTCGATTATTATGTATAAAATTAAACTGAACTATTCAACAATAAAAACAAATATTTTATATTTTTGTTACAAATATAATTTGTATACTTAGTTATTTAAATTTTGTTTATTAATAAACCCTTTGAATACACGAATATTGTGAAGCTAATGCTTTGTATAATTATTGAATCACCATACACGCGATATGAATCACGGACAAAAAATTTCAGACTTGGGCAAGTACGAACTCTGGACCTTGTGTATAAATATCCAGTACTTCGTTTATTTCGTAAAACATGTACTTCATTAATCTACATATTATAATAAAATCACTAAAGTACATGAATAATGTTTACCTTTTGATTTCATGCAAATTTAACCATGTCCGTGTTTACTTTTTCGAGTTGTGCAATATTATGCATTACTTTTTATTAAGAATTATATTTTGTTCTTCAACACTGTATTAAAAATGATTATAGTAGTCCATTAGTATAAAGGAATTTATTTATCTGCTTATGTGTGTTTACAAACGACCCTGCCGATGAGGATCCAATACCCAGAACGATGCGAGTAAAATGCGTGTATCCATAGTCGTCCACCTTGACTTGAAAGTATGCATACATGTTCATGCAAGCGCACGTCTCTATATTATGACGCGGTATATCAGTGTGGGACATTAAAGAAAGCAATGGCGTAACAAAAATGATAATATTTAAAAATTGTATCATCATAATATTTTGCATATTTTCCATTACACTGGTATTTGTTATAATTGTTTCTTTGTTTATCGTTCATTGTGTTCAAGTAGACGTGATATCACAGACAATGTATGAATTGTCTTTTTTAAAGGATAAATGTGAAACAAACATTCAATTGAGTAAAAATTCACAAGCAATCGGTATTAACGATAAAAATAGATTGATCGATATAGTCAGAGGTTAACCCAAGTCATCGAGAACTTACATTTGTGAAAAGAATGTAGCGCAACTTAAACGACCTCCGGAAGGATCCACCGCAATGCGGTGTTTAGTCGACACAATAGTTACGCCACTGCAAAAGAGACAACCGCATGTGTACGTAAATACGTACATACGTATGTGTATTTACGGTCGTGGCGTATCGCGTATCGAGTCGCCGCCGTCGCCGCCATTCGAGCGGTTAGCGCCTGCGTACATCTTGTTTACAACTGCGGAGCTTACCATACACATGACCTTTACAAGATGGACATGAGCGCCTATTTAGCTGTCTAGGCGTGCGACGGAAAAAAGTTGAAGATACGTGCGTGTCATTGAATCGTGAAGATTGACGTGTATGAGAGGAACCGTGGAATCGAGTGATGTTTAATTCGGTTATCAAAGAAAACAGTCAAAGCACGCGTTCGTGATCCCAAGTGACGCGGTATTTGTCGCTTGCACGCGGGCGGAAAGGGGAGAGAGGGATGGTGGGTACGAAAGGAGACCCGAATTTTTCACCTCAAGCAGATGTGATTGTCGTGAACGGATTTTGCGTATGCCTGATCGAGAGTTCGCATTCAGGATACGTCGTGCATGATGATACAGTGTTGTTAACCACATCGTGAATTCCATTCGTGTGTTTCCGCAAAGTGCTCGATATATGTATAAAGGGTGTGGGAAGAGGAGTGCGTTCTCTCGCATCGACCTGGAATGCTGCCGTGTTTTGATGTGCCTACTATTGCGCATGAAAAAATTCACCTGCCCTTGACAATAGCCTATTTATCCGAACCAGACCGCCTTTAAACCGCGCTTACCAGTGATAACAGGGGTTCAACCACCCACCTACGTGTGCATCGCCTGTCCCACTCTCTTTTTCTCTACCTCTCTACGTATTTCCTCTAAACGTACGAGCAAACAAGCAAGCGACCACAAGCGCGCGCGCGCGCTCGCTTGCTGCTGCTGCGTGTACACGTGAAAACACCCGCGTGTGTCTGTCTCTCATTGTCAGTATCATCGTGTGTACAACCCTTTCTTTATATGTGCCCATGCCTGTCTGTGTATACGCGCCAACCATTCTGGTCAACGTTATAAATTGTATTATTCGACGCGATAAACAGGTGTACCTGCGGTTCTATCCCGGATCAATGATACTTCCACTTTTCCGAGTAATTTCCAAATCCAAATATTTGCAAATGCGAAATATGTAAATGCTAGCGTATACAGGCCGCTTCAGATTCCATGCAATCTGTCGTCCTGGGATACCACGCGAACCGCGAACCGTGGCGGGCGAAATTAGACGAAACCGCGTGACAGGTGGAATCCAACGAGAACCGTGATCGCAGAAATCTCGTCAAAAGGTACATAGTTTCTATGTTTACCGAGAAATTCACTTTACGAAGAGTTGTTGATTTTTCGTCGTGGATTGGACTGTTTGTTAATTCCGTGACTTTAGTAAACTTGGTTATTCGATAATAAATGCTCGCATGAATCGCATCGAAGAGGCCGACCCGTGCGACGCCCTTAGTACACATTGAGTGCACATGCACTATGGTGGCGTGTTATTGCTTATTTACCCCCGACACGTGCTTTCACCATTGGCTTGCTTCGAGTACAACGATATCGACGACAACCTCTCCACGTTAAAAGCAGAACGGCTACACGTTGTTTAAGAAAAAAACAGCAAAACGAGCGTGCGGTTTTACAGAAACGTTCTTTGAATTTTCTTATGCCGATAGAAGCAGCGATATATGATCGTACCGATTGAAATATCTATATGGTGTTATTTCTCCAGTGCAAAAGTTGGAAGTGTGTCTTTCGAGTCGAGCTGCTGCTCTGACAACGTGGGTGGGAACACGCATTCTACCACAATGAACTATTGACATAGTATGTTTGGGTATAGTAAAATATGCATAACGAATTGATCATCTATACCATTTAAATGGTACAATATTACGCGTCGATAGAGAAGACGCAAAATTTTTGGCGACAACGGGCTTTTCGATCGTCACTGCGCGATGTCTTCGAGCAGAGGTTTAGTCTCCCCTTCAGGAGGTCCCGTTGTTCTCTCCGGTCACGTGAAGAAGCTAAAGACGCAGAAGAAAAAATTCTTTGTACTGCGTGGCGAGGCACCAGGATATCCCGCGTGTCTCGAATATTACGATAGCAAAAAGAAATTTGAAAATAGGCAACCGCCAAAGCGCAGCATCTTGTTGAACAGCTGTTTCAATATTAATAGACGCATGGATACCAAACACAAACATGTTATCGCATTGTATACGAAAGACGAATGCTTTTGCTTGATTCTGGAGAGTGAGAAAGAATTGGATGAATGGCTGAAAGCGATGCTTTTACTTCAGAGCGGAGATGTAGCTGATGGAGAGCAACCTCGGCCTATATTTGGTAATGCGCTATCATGATTTGAATTAGAATTAGGCCGCATATTAAGGACGAAACGCGAGATTCACGCGTCGAAAAACAATTTTAAACAAACATTCGTTATTTACGAGTACTAATTTCGTTGAAGTGTCATATTTTGAACTATAAGTCCAGTTGTTTACTTGTTTTTTCAAATGCGTCATTGCCTTTAATATGTAGGAGAAGAACGTTTTTTCAATATTTTGTTATCTCTTCCGAATATATTTTTATTAATTGCTTACAAAGTTGCTGATTATACTTTGTGAGAAATATAAAACTGTATTGTCCTGTATAAAATAAAAAGATATATGCTGTGATAATTTATAAACAATTGTTATAAAATGTGGAAATCTTGTTATATGTTATATTATGCAGTGTTATAATGAGATTAAATACAATATCACACATCGTTGATTCTACAATGTTATATATTATTAATTATTAATTATTAATTATGATGAGGCATAAATGTAATATTTTATTTCAGAACATGTATGGCAAGTTACAATGCAGAAAAAAGGACTAGGTGAACGAAAGAATATTCATGGCCCCTATAGGCTATGTTTAACTGACCGAACATTAAGCCTAGTGAAAATCGGGGCAAAGGATAATTCAGACACTATAGAATTCCCTGTAAGCATACTACTTTAGTGGATGACATAGTCTAAGGCTTAGCGTATTTAAGAAGAAAGACTAATGCAAAACCTTTGCTCCACAGTTAATTTGTATCAGACGATGTGGATATATGGAACGTATCTTCTACATGGAAGTAGGTCGTTCAGCTGTTACTGGTGGCGGTGAATTATGGATGGAAGCTGAAGACAATAATATAGCAAATAATATGCATGCTGCTATTATGAATTCTATGAGCAATTCTAGTAGCAAGAAAGATGATGTGGGGCCACGTGAAAGAATTCGCAGTTCCTCTGCCACCGAAGCCAGCAAGCCAATTGGTGTGCTGCAACGACATGCTGGACAAAGATTTCATAATTCGCCATTAGGTGAGTCTGAATTTTAATAAATCATATTTATACTTTAAGAGAATATCAGTTATGGTTTTTAGCACTCACCTCCAAAGTATATTTTCAATTATGTAAATACTTTAACAATATATTTATAATATTTTAATGTTTCGATTTTTTTTTTTATAAATACTGAACATTTTACGCAGAAGCTCCTTTGCACAGAAATCATCCTACAAATTCCTTTTGCTTCTATGTGTAAATTGTCCAAGACATTGATTTTCTTTTTTATATCAGACCATAACTATAACTGCACTACATTACATGCCTCGAAATATCGGCTGAATCACGAAATATACAATTGAAAACTCAGCTTAGAATAACACAAATGGGTTGCGGGTATTACAGAGGAACACAGGACGCACGAGGAGCAGGTGGATCAACTTCAAGAACAGGAGCAGTCTAATCAGACTCAGAGTACCTCTTCTTGCAATACGATCACGGGTCTGTTTTCTGTCATTGCAGTTGTATGCTTCTTTTTTTTATAAGATGTGGGCATCAAAGGGTGACAAACACGATTATGATTCAATATACTCAAATTTGTTGTTAAAGAATTCTTATCGTATACATACGTATAGCCTATTAAAAGACTTTTATTTTTACACGAATGGATTTTCTGTTTAAAAAGAAGTTCATATTTATTTAAATGAAATTCAAGAAAAACCTCTAACTTTTTTCTATGATTTTTGTTTTACTACTTTCTATAGTTTTTCAATTAAAGATATTTTGGTCAAATTTCTATAGGATAATCGAATAATTACACGATAATTGTGATAAATTGTTAATCGAAAAATTTGTCGGCGAAACAAACAGGGTTTTATTGATTACCGTGTGCGAAAGGTAGTTTCTAGTATTGCACAATATGTTTCAATACCATACATATGACGTTGGCGAACATACATATTAACGAGGCCAAGTAGAACAAAAACAAATGTGTATTGCATTCTTTGAAGTAGAAATTTATTCAATTTCTAAAGATTGGTCAACGGTATTTTTTTCTAGATAGGAACCTTTTTACGTTTACGATGTTCTGATACGTATAAACTGTTATTTTCTTCAATAAAAATCTTTCGATCGAATCTCAATCATTATCACGTTGATTAGATTTTGCAAAAAGTATATGGAAAAAGAAAAGTAATTGTACGACAGTGAGAGCTGTATGGTTTGCAGTCGTTGCTGGTACCGGGGCTGGGACTGCTGGGATTGCCTCGACTAATAACAACTGTGCCACTACCACTAGACGTCGTCATTCGGTAGCGAGTCATCCCCATTCCGTCAATAATTCCCAATCCGTTCATGTTACAACAAGTACAACTACAACAACCATCACCACCACTATTACCATCACTACGACCGCTACCGTGACCACCACAACCACAACCGCGACAATATCCCATCAGAGAACCTTGTCGCTGCCCTTAGCTGCCATTATCAATCAAATGCAATCATCTAAAAGATCAGTTTTACGCTGTATGTATTTTTGTTTCGTTGTACGATAAATCAGCAAGAGATGTTCTTTATTTCTTTTTCAGTGTCTCTGCCTTGCTATTTCCCGTTTTATTTTCTATTCCCTCTTCTTTCTATACTTTTTCCTTTCTATGGGAATCCAAATACGCAAGCAGATGTGTTCGAAATTGAAACTACTTCCTGTTGCGTCATATATAACTTACTTCTCCATGAGACCATCGCGTTGCCGTGGAAATGCAAGCTTCTACTCGCATGCGATTAGTTGCACGATACTTCATAATGAAGTAACGCTTCCCTTTTCGTTTCTTTCAGCGTGCCAAAACAATCGATGGAATATTTTCTACAGCATTCAGTCTCAATGATGTGTTTTCTTGGTGTTTTCATTACCGACATACCGGTCCTCCTCATATGTGAAATCATTCTCTTGTCTATTTCTTATATTTTCCGTAACATCTTTCGTATTCGAAGTATACATATATTTCGTCTCACTATCCCAATCATTTGGATACATCTTTTTGATCACTGTTTATTGCTTGATCTAAAATATATGTTCTAATAAATAACAACCTGTATACCTGAATATGCATAAATATTATACAGATCTATGGAATCATTTGACTATGCAAATGAACTAACCGCTGCTATGCTGGGAGGATGGATGCTTTTCGAATTTTGTTCCCTAAACTGAATATTTTGCAACAACGTGTCTGACTAATATGTTTCTAGGTGCAAACGGGCGTGACAGGTGTGATAGTTTACCATCGAGGGCTCGTACCACCAGCGAGAGCCATCCAGCATCAATGTTAAGTCATCCTAGGAGTACTCTGAGACCGCATTCTATGTACGGAAAAGGCGCATCCTACTCACCACCGATCACTTCGATGCCTATCAGTCCTGCTTCCGGTGCATGTTCCACAGACTCCGCGGGATCATCTCTTTCAATGGACGATGGTGGCGAAAATGTGTTGGAAGAGGGTACCGTTTCGAGATACGGTCATTCTTTAACGCCTGACGAACCTGTTATTCTGGAGGAGAATGGCGACGATTATGCTCCGTGGTCCACGTCGCATTCGCATCATAAATATTCACCAAATTTCAAGTCGCATTCTCCTTCTCAGGTGGGTCGTTGGTAGAGTTGATAGAATAGGTAAAATACAATAGTTATATAAATTTACAAACTTTAATCATCTTATCTAAGTAAAAGCATTATGTATATTTGTTCGAATACGTTTTCTATATTCACATGTAGCTTATGCAAACCTACAAATATGAGTCACTTTTAAGCGATGATTAACTATTCTTAGCGCCTAAATTTATGTTTTTGGTCATTCTTGGCACGGATTAACAAAGTTCTGTTACTTTATACGTTCTCTTGAAAATGTTTGATTATAAATAATCTTGTTTTAACAAAATCTAAACGTCCGAAACGAAACTGAAAAAAGAAGAAGTTTTATAAATGACGATGAAAAGTACGATTCTCTGATCTTTTATCGCTTATTGTTGTTGTGTTCTCTAGTTGCTTATAATATAATTTGAAATAATGAATTAAATAATTCATAATTTTGCTTACTTACTCGAGATTCTACTATTAAGTAAACAAATGATAACGCGTTTAAGAATTGAAGTTCAAATTGCATCATTACTATGACATATATATTGCATCATCTGACGATGATAGCTAAATGACGAAATAATAACGCGCGGAATTTTACTTTGTTTACAGCAAAGTTCCTATATAGAAATGTGCAGCCCTTTTGGATCAAGTCCTGGGCGTAGCGGAGGTTACATGCCAATGAGTTCAGGAACAGGATATTCGCATTCACGAGGATCTTCCCTCGTAGAAGAATCAAACACTCTACCAGAAGGTTACGTACCTATGGCACCCGTTGGAAATAACGGGTACGTCGACATGGATCCTTCGCATAATCATAATGGCCATTTTGCCGATGATCTGTCGCATGGTGGCAGTAGTTGTTCCGTTACATCTGGCACACCCAGTACAGATTTGCGTTTCTCCGAGTATCATTTAGACAAAGTAACGAGTTTTCTTCCACCCGGAGAGGATTTGCAAGCTAGACCAGCAAGAGCCTATTCCATTGGGTCTCGGCCAGAACCTGTAAACAGGCATCGCAAAAATAGGTATGAAACATCGTATTTAATTCTATTAATCTTACGTAGTGTTAGATATTGGAAAGAAATTGTTTATACGAAGATAGATAGGCAAAATGTATCGATGGAAGACATGATTGTCTGGTTTTTGTTTTGGATAGGTTGGACATTACTCAACAAGAAGCTAGCCGAGTACGAGCGTTCTCTGTAGGCAGCAGATCTAAGAGACCTGAAATTGGCAGGTTAGCGAATGTAGTCACTGCAACGTTACCAGTTGGTTGTGAAAGCTCGAGTTCCAATAAATCAAACTCAGCGCCATTGTTATCGAGTTCTTGGGGACACAATTCCGGTTGCTCTGTAACTTCCGAACGAATGGAGGACCTAATGGAATTGGACTTCACGAAACCCAATATTTCTGCAACCTTCAATTCACCACCTTCATCTTATTCGCAGTCGCAATCTCAGTCGCATTCGTATTCTACTGCCACCGACACCAGTTCCTACGTTGATATGTCTCCTGGACAACCGCCGTCGTCGACCACTGCCCCGTACGTCGATATGAGCCGCATAAATAAGGTATTCCTGGACTGAAATGAATTAATTTATATATTTTAATATTGCATGTATTAACATGATATTTTTAAGGTTGATTGTCTTGTGAAATTAATTTGTTTCTCGCCGAATATTTAACATTATCACGTTTATATTAATTCTTGTTTGTTCAATTTCCTATTTTTTCAAATTTTTTCAGATTAATCGTAATAACAATAACAATACAATCACTGCCAATCAAAATCATAGTCACATTCATGTATCGTCCTCTGCTTCCATACATAAACCTGTAATTACTACTTTGAAACCGGTGGAAGAAGCAGAAGGACCATACATGAGAATGGATGGTGTAATGGAGGATTGGTCACAATCCGATACAAGTCCTAAGCAAATTGCATCGCCTATGCAAGAAGAGTGTGTGCAATCGAACGGACCGCCAGGTAAAAGATTTAACAATTTTCAAATGTATATATGTATTAATTAATTAACCACTTTATCATAGCTTCTTAAAAAAATGAAAGTGATTTTTATCTTTTATATTTAATGATTTTCAATAACACCGTGTGTGACTTAATATTTCTTTAAAACATATGTCTTCGATAAATAAACTTAATTATCTTATCGTCTAACGTGTAGATATAATTTATGTTTTAGGAGCCACGAGAACAGCACCGGTCGATCTTCCACGGCGCCCAGCTGCCGACTATGTTGACATGAGTTTTAAATCAAGAACAAGTTTAGAACAAGACTATATGAATATGAATATGAGCAGTCGAAACAATCGTAAACCAATAGCGACGCGAGCTGGTAGTCGAAAGGAGAAGTCTCGTTCGCAACCAATCGCGATTCAAGCTGGAAATAAACCTATAAAAACGCCTAGTTTCTTACCTCTAAACGGAAGTCCGGAATCAGAAAGCTTAGCAAGTACACCGGCGTCGCCGCCACGGGCAACTCCAACAGGTTCCTCCGCGACTATTTTCCCTTTTTCCTTGAATAGCCCGCAATCACCTGAGAAATCATTCACTCACCAAAAGGATACTGATAAATCTTCAGAGCTGAATATGACTTCTAAACGCAGTAACGATCGTACAATGGCAGAAACTACAAGTAGTAGAGTTAGTAGCACGATCAATTCTATTTCTGTAACGGAGGCGAATAAAACCTTGGCGAAAATAATTAACGATAGACCGTCTAGTCCTACAGGGAAAGATAGTCAAGTTAGTCGCGTGATATCAAACAACTCATTGACCTCGCAAGATAGTGCGTTGAACGCTATAACAAAGAAGTTTTCCGATTTGAACGTATCAAAACCACGTTTAATCACTGCGTCTCCAAACACCAGTCCGACGTTACCTGGTTTTAAGCCAACCGTTGAAAAGCGGGCCTCGTCTCCTAAATTGCTAGACGAGACGCCCACACCTACACCTACCGCCATGCCAAGCCCCTTAGAAAAGGAGAATTTCGTGCAAATTGATGCAGAAATTTTGCACTACGCTAGTCTAGATCTTCCTGAGGTTGCTAACGTGGCACCTATTTCGTCAGCATCCCAAGAAGGCTTCAATTACGCTGAAATCGATTTTGCTAAACTTAAATAAAATTAGGCTGTCATTATTTTAAATGTACGAGTGGTGGCATTGATGTAACACGCGTGTGGGTCAGGTGTTGTAAAATGCTGTATTGACTTTCTTTTTTGACGAGTATAAACAGGACAATCGATCGTTCTAACATTGGTCGAGCTAAACCAATAAAAAATTAATTGGTTCAGAGTGCTGAATGTAAAGTAACATAGATAGAGAAATTTTATTATTTAGTTGCAAACTTTACGTTGAAATCGCTTTATTTTTCGTACGCTTCTGACTTTCAAAAAAAAAAAAAAAAAAGCGAAAGATTACTGGTTATACTTTATTTTCTTATTTAGCATTATAACGATTATGTTATGTTAAAATATTGTTGTAAATCGATATCACCTTTCGAGTTGGAGAACAAGAGGGTCTAATTGTTCCCTCTGTTTTTCTTTCTCTTTTTTTATACTTACCATTTTTTTCGACGAAGTGCATGGATATTAAGTATGAAATTGAAACTACCTTGTTTCGGTTGCTTTGCAAACGAACGTTGTAAGTAGTATTATCTTACGTCGTTAAAATATATACATGTATAAAACAAGTAATCAATTCAGAAAGAAGAAAAGGAATACTATTTATCGGTGGTTTTAAATCTATTTCTAGATATTATGGCGACTAACTTAATGTTATTACTAATCACGTTGGTTTTTGTGAATTTGATTGGATTCTTCCAACAATGTGCAATGATACACTACCAAAAACATAATTACTACGTGCGAGCTAACAAATATGGCATTGTTTCCTCATCACGAGGAAATTATTTATCGTTCGCCAATGTTGGATCGATGCTAAATTACTGGTAACTTGTACTTCAGACAAGTGTACGTCGTTTACAATGAACATATATTATACGTATTATCACGCTTTTTCATATGAATTATGAATTACTGAAATATTGTTTCACACAATATTTTCACATTCTTGTACATTTAAATGTGAATGTGCGGGCGCGCGTGCGCACGTATATATTACACGTTCATTCAGACATATACACATACATATACGCATTTACAGAGTATTCTGTAAAGGATGATACAAGGCGGTATCCACTGGAAAGAGAGATGATTGGTTGTGTAAAAATAAATTAAAAATCAGTCTTAACGAGACGTTGTTGCTGAAAAATAGAAAAGGAAAAATGTTTCTTAATACTACCGATATTTTATGAGTTCGATTTTAATGACATATTTCTCCTCGCATACAATTTAAGGATAGTTCAGATATAAATTATATCATATCGTGTATATATGCATACATATGCATTGTCAAAATAATGTTATAAATATATACATATGTGGAAATATGTATTATATTATATATATAACATAATATACATGAATATATAGAAGTATGTTCATATATATGATATATTATACATATATTAATGATGATTAAAGCAGTGTATATTGCTGTTCTTCATTACGCGATACTTATACGTGTGTATATGTATACATATATATATATATATATATATATATATATATATATATATATGTATGTATATGTATATGTATATATATATGTATATTATATATATATATATATAAAATAATTCCTTCGAATGCTCCTCTGAAGGTTCTCGAGATGAAACAAATGACATGTTGATTGTATTATTGTATAATAATGTTGTTGTAACATGTACATTGTTCGATTTAAGATTATTATTTGACTGACATTAGTTGAAAAATAAGTTTTTATTTAGAAAGAAAAAACGAAGCATACGCGAGATCTTTTTTTTTGTTGCAGATTAACACAATGTCCGTCCAAATGAAATAGATCGCGTTTTAATAGCGTTTTAGTTTCCTGGTAAAAGAAGTTTTGTTTGATTTAATAATTAACATGTAAATATAAACTCTTTTGCAAATTATAAACTTGAGAATTTTATTGTTTTATGATCATAGATTTTTCTTTTCTTTTCTTTTCTTTTGTTTTTCTTTACTTTTTGTTTCGCTTAGTTTTATTGAAATTTCTAAAACAATCGGCTACTAATATCGAATGTACGAAGGACAGAGAAATCAAAATAGGAAAGTTGAATTTTTATTTATATATAAACGTATTACGTTATATTATATTATATTCGAGCGAGAAATTATTATTTTTGTATTAGAAAACAGTATTTATTTTTTGTTAGAGAAAATTACATTTCTTTTTGCTTTTTTTGTCAGGAAAATTAATTTGTCAATTAATAACTTAAGTACCTAATCGCTAATCACGTATGGTTTATAGTATTATATCTTAAGAAGGAAACGATAATTTTAGGTGTATTATAAATAATTATCTTAATGGCTATCTCTTATAATAGATCGTTTAATATACTTGTTTTATTTATTTCATTTCTTCAAAACTTTTAATATTTGCTGTCAATTGGTATGCCGGGATTTATTTTAATAATCAAGTAAGTTTTTCTGACAAAATATATGTCATAAATGAAGGAAACACGATCACATGTAACGTGTACATTCTTAACATTTTTTAAATCTAATTTTTATTTTTAATACTTTAATGCCGATTTAAAAATGGAGCTTGTTAACCAAAAATTACTCTATAATCCAATTTGTTTTTCAATTAAAATGAACATTGTGTTATCTAGTGCTAAAATTTGGGGAATGTTAATTCCTCAATATATAGATGTACATTACAAACAGATGTATAAATATGGGGAAAGTAATGTTGATTTGAATGTACATATAAAATTTAAATATAATATCTAATAATAAGTATTTTACTGATACATTAAATATTTATTTTAATATCAAATAATTTCAGATTATCTGCTTAGAGACTGTCGTTTTTTTTTCTAAGAAACCTGTACTATTGTGTAGAAATTTTAAGTTTTTTTACGATTATAATTTTAGAAATTATGCTAGTACAATGTCTCTCAGGTTTCAAGTACAATTAACTATTAACGAACATTAACATTTTTATCTTAAATAAGTTATCGTTTGCTTTCAGTGATATCCAAGTTTTTATTTGTCATCGACATACATCTTCTGTATATGAACATTTTATACTTTAACAATAACGTCTTTCATGACAGATTGTAAAAGAACATATAATAGATTTAAGTAAGTAATAATAAAGGATTCTTTATATTTACACGATGATTAAAGAAACGTTATTGTAAAAGTTAAAGAAAAAGATAAGTAAAATGTGCCAATTATATTCAACTTACTACGATATCCCATTACTGTCACACTGTGATCGCAGTTTTATGTAATATCTACGGCCTCTAGTTTACTTGAAATTCGACTTGTTTCATATCAGCCAATTAATAAAACGAAAATAATTACGAAAAGTTATCCGAAATCTTCATAATCGGTAATAATGTACAGATATGATTGCTTAGCTTTAATCGGATTAAATTATTCACAGCTAATTCGATCGTTAAATTAATAACAATGTTACAGACAATTTTATTTTTCGTTTATCGCGCGACATCGCTTTAGATGTCTCTTAGTTTATCGTTACGTATCTCGGTATAAAGCGGAAAGATCGTATAATCCCAATGTCCACAGTAAATACATACAGTATTGGAAATACGTCGAATGATTCGAAAAATCACGATAAACTTTCTCTATTCACGAGAAACAGAGGATTGTCGTGAATGTCGTGAATTACGTGCCAACAGGGCTGAAAGGGGGATAAATGTGCGTGTTTACAGAAATTGTTAGGGTTCTATGCGTTTGAAGTAGCCACCCTATATGGTGTTTTCCTTATTTCTACCAAATGACGGCCTGTCCTCGTCGTCACGGACGCGTCAAGGTACTTAACTGCAGGTAAACATACCCTAAATTATGAGCCAGGATAAGGAAAGGAAACGAGTCGATCTTACTGGTCGTAAAATTGTACCGTATCGCGAGCATTCATTGTTGCGTCCTTGTATAGACTGTTTGCTTCTGTACAAGCACGACGCTCTTGTTATTACGACGCAGGTATGCTCGCTAATGCACCCTGAATGCTCTAAAATTTGCCAAAAATCAATAGAAATTTTTCTTCCTACTCCGAGTTTCGCTCAATCTTCGCTTCTAATACTTTATATATACTTTATACTTCTTCTATAGACGAAATTATTTTAGCAGCGTTATTTCTGGTTCTCAAAATCTATGAAATTACCGAGTTACGAATACAGTTTAAAAAATCGATTACTTATTTTACGCTAGAATTTCGAAAGAAAATTAATTTACGTAACATCGAATGAAAGATATTCGCGACCTGATTACATTTTTGTTCGCCTCTTATCATTCGGGGACAGTCGGGCTAGTCGGTGCAACGACGGCTCGTTTACGAGAACATGTTACTGCCCCTAAATGTAGACACACTGATTGCCGTCGTGCTGATTAAGGAGCGGTACGTTTTACGAGGGTTTCGTTGACATGTCAACCGCCGAACTTTCGCTGCGCATGTACGAGATGCGTGGGTGGAGCTCGAGTAGGCGTCGCGACGCCGGTGGCCGGGCTTCCATAGGTACCTACACAAGGGGAGGAAAGATCGATTCAGATATTTTCAAGGAGAAACGCTACCATTCCTGCCAGCTTCCATCTTTCGCGCGTCATACAAGACATACGAATTTCTACGTATTCCGTGAAATCGTTATGAAGTATTTTTCAACATTATTATTTTACCGTTTCTGGTTCTGTTCTCGATCCAAACTATATCGTGGCACGTCATTCGAGCAAAGGAGGTGCTAATAATACAGGATACCGAGTTTATTTCTTGATTTAGGAAGTCTTGAACCTAACGCAAATTACGCGTACAACTGATTCTTTTATTTTTTCTAATTAAATCTTGAGATCAAATAGCTATCACAGAACTTTACACGAATATCATTATTATACACAGCTCAAAATTGTATTTCTATGTTATATTATCGCCATTTCGTTTACCGATAATTGAGAATTTATTAGAATACTTTGCAGAATTTGAATAGTAATGCTGTGTCAATCGTGAGAAACAGTTCTGACGTTAAAATACCCATACGAAACCCGTAGAAACTGCAGATTATCCTGAAAAAGATCAAATCTACGTTCGTTCGAGTGCAATTACCCCGTACTCGATTTTCGAATATTCTTGTTTTCGTTGCATTCGACGAGTATCCGGAAACATCGGTGTGTTGGAGGATAAATCAAAGGGAGGACCACCGGGATCGGAATTTTCCTACTGGCTGGAAAGGTCGAGGCTCCGCCAACAGCTTGGACGCGTAGGTAAATCGACTTTGACGAGAGTTGTGCGCGTGTAGGTCGCGTGTTCACCGGTAAACGAGAAGGGGTGTAAGCCTCGGGGGTTGGAGGCCAGGGGTTGAAGCCATTACCGTCACAAAGCTACCACCAGATTGCCGTCGGGGCTTACGTAGTCTCTCCTCTTCTATCCGTAACTCTCTCCTCTTCGCGTTGCTCTCCTACTCGCTCGGTTCGTTCGTATTCATGATTTAAATTCAATTGCCTTTTATCTGCCATCCTAGGCCCCGAGTCGTTGATGATGGAATCGCTGAGATCAGAGAATCCGGTATACCTCTGCCTCTCCTCTCTTTCTTTTCTCTTTTGTCTTTTCTCTTTCCTCTTCCCCTTCTCGTTCTCGTCTCCCGGCTTTGTGCTTTTTCCCTTGTACAGCTACGCGATAGTCTTCTGGAATTTTCACGTGTATATTTCTTATTTGTGTTAGGCTATGCGCGCACCAGCGACAAAACTAAAGCTTTAGTAATCTATATTCTGGCGTTACGCTCTCGCTCGTGCCAATCGAAAGTTCAATTTCTTCTTCCGATAAAGATTCCCGATAAACTTTTTGATTTTCGATGACGCGTCTTTTTTTCAAGTTTGATCGCCATTCTGTCTACACTTTGTACGTATTTGTCGCAAATGTTCTTCTCACGGCTGTAGTTTCTTGTGAATAGGATAAAGTTTTGAGTCTAAACGACTTCTTGAATCTTCTTGGTTCCCGCACGATCTCCTTGCGTTGTCTTGATTTTCGTGCAACGACGGAATCAATAACGAACGTTCTTAGACCGAATTCTTTCGTGGAATCGGATGTTTTCAGATTGCACGATAAACGTCATTTGCCGAAACGATTTTCAAGTCATAAAGTATTCGGTAGAGGCACAAGTTTTTGCTAAAGCTACACGGTAGTTGCACTGTAGCTTGGAGATGGCCATAGGATCGAATCGGTGAATCTGTAGAAGGACACCGTCGGATAGGTATTATGAAGGCACTAAAGAAATTCGTCAACGCCACGCGACCGTGTCCCTGAATTCAGGGCCAGCAACAACTATCTTCGAGATCCTTGGACGGACGATGTCATCCCTCCGACTATCTCTGCTGTTCGCGTGCCGTGAATCCTTTGCAGAAAACGGCAAGAATGGCCGATATTTCGCGGTCCGTTTGTTCCCTGTACCGTGCAATATTCAACGATTCACCAATTGTCCAGAGTCTATCGTAAGTAACTTTTGCTTAAGTTCTTCCCAAAGAGAAACGATTCGAATCTTTTTATTCGATAATTGCTAAAACTTCGCGAGAGATGTCGAGAGCTATGTAGTTGATTATTGTACATACATGCATTCCAGTAACGGAAAAATTCAAATTCCCAGCTTCGATGCGTGAAACCAACGTGCAGGAAAAAGTTTTTACAATCTGTACGATTTTCTTTCCCTCGTAAAACAAAGAAATATTTGACACGTCTTTTCGAGGCTACTTACATTTCGAACGCAATACACGACCTCTTAACAACGAAAGGAGAGGAAAATAAAAGCAGGGAGGGTCTGCCAGCTTGTCCTTGGAGCCACGCGCCTAGGAAGGTGTTTTATGGGCCCTATAATAGGACCGGGGATACCCATTCCTGTTTCTTTATGTTCTGGTACTCTCGCTTTTTCCCTCTGCCGCTTCTCTTCTTTCTCGTCGCGCTCTTGACATCTTGCCTCGTTTCTTCTCGACTTCTTCAGCCAGAGATCGTTGCAGTAAACAACAATGACCCAAGAAAGAGTGGCTAATATAACGGAAAAGGGCGAAGAGTAGCACAGTGCCAGAAACTTTCATATTTACGAGGTCGTTGCAGACCGTTTACGATGGTATAATTCCTGTTTGCGAAATTACTTATATTCATTAAAACGGTTGCCGGCGGGTGGCCTCTTCGACCAATGCAGCAATTCCTCAAGGTCTTGCAACCTGGCATGGTAACAACTGCGTATGCGTTGTTCCTTCGTTTTAGATGTTTCGATCGAATCGTTTTGGCCGAATTTCACCGATGTCTTTTAACGACGCGGCGTGTTGTATTTTTCGGGTTCTCGACTTGTGTATTGGGATTCGAAGAAGATTCTTTTTTTTATTTGATAGATTTTTTACAATCAATTCTCATTGAGAATCGTAAGTAAATTATTTTGGCGTGGTACTGTAACTTGGATTAGAAGAGTTTATAGTATGTTCGATTCTAGTTGAATCTAATGCTTAAATCTAAAGGATATTGTCTTTTTAGTCTGCGGATCTGATCAGTCGTGTCAAGTAATTGGCTAACTAATGGGTTTTGGTGGTTGTTAATTCTTGTATCTGTTACTGAATTTTCAAAGAAGATGCAGGCAACGATCTCGAAACAATTTGGAGCGCATTGCTAGTTGCGCTGTTTAATAATTTAAAGAATACCACCAATGCGACCACCGTGCATTCCATAGTCTCTTCTTCGTCGTATTTTACCGTACCATCGAGTGACACGATCCAGACACAACGTAACATGCAGCGATCACACGTGTGTTTTTAACCTTTTATTTTACTGCGGTAGCTTTCGTTCTATCGTCGAATTCGAAATATGTTTTGTTAAAAAAAAAAGGTCTTTTGAAATCGGCTGTATCGAAGTGTCCATTGTTCGAGCCTCGAGTTATTACCGAAGGATCTAGTTAACTCTTCGTTGAAAATTCAAGTAGCTATCTTGTTATTTACATTGAGATATCTTTGTTATTTACATTGTTTTGTTAGGATTCTTTTTACTATAATTATTACTTAATCCGTACTTTACAATTCCTCCAGCTGGACATTTGGCAAATTTTTCTAGCTTAATCGCTAGGTAACGCGTAAATGGCCACCCCCAGCAGGGTACCATCTTTGGGTTTCACTATTTTATTTCTTTAGTGAGGTCAGTGAGGTGTTTTCTCTTTGGTCTTTTTTCTACGAGAACTGTTAGGGTATGAAAATAAATTAAATACCGGAACGGTACTACAACGTAAATATAGTATTCTGTAAAACTTTTTCATTAATTTTAAGAATTTAGCATTATATTTGTACAATGATTTCGTTTATTTCTACGTGTATAAATCTACACCAACTCGGATTCATCGTTATGTGTACGACAGTAATATCGAAATTATCTTTCTCGTATCCACAAGCAGCGCACCATGAGATTCAACAGATTCTACCGATGAGAGCCCTGATTCAGTCATTAAATTCTCGTCGAAATCGTTGAATAACTGAACGCAGACATTATTCAGAAGCAACATTTCAGTTAATGGCGGACATAAAGCTTTTAACACATCCAAGCGATTGCTGGGCTACTTTTTCTGGAGAAATACTGATAAAAAAACTACTGTGTGCCGTTTCAAACGAACTCGTCCACTTATATCATCGAATTATGACATTATAAATACTTCAAAATATTACTACCGGTAACGAGATTAAGCTAGTAACGAAATAAAAGTGTAAAATAAAGCTAGCGAAACGACATGAGTAGAAATATTGGTAATCAAATATATAACGCAGAGAAATTTTTCAAAATGGTTTTTATTAAAGAAAAATATATTTCCGTACTTGGTACATCTTCGAATAAACATCATTCTTTTCTAATTCTTTTAGTTTATATATAATATTCGTTACTATTTAGTCTTTAACTGTCATCCAAAGATAAATACAGCGAACCCCATTGTGGGATGAAAAGTTGTTTCTCAGATCTCACCTGGGCTAATCAGATAATTATTTCCAATTAAAAAATGGTCAATTCTTTGAAGTTACATCGTATCGCCGACGGAAACGCGCGCATGTTCCAAATCGCGGCTTTCTAAGAAGTTCGGGAAACGAGTGGAGTTTCGTCCACATAATTCCATTCAGATGGACAAACAAATAGGATAGTAAGCTAAATAAAGATAAATACAAAGAGATTTTTATTGAATTTATAAATCTTTTAGCAGTAGAGTGTAATAAATCGAGCGAAAGTAACGACGATCCTTCAAAACGGTCGTACCTGGAAGGAAGCTCCGAAAGGTGAAAAGATTTCTTATTTATTTTAAGAGGAACAGATGGAACAGAATGGCCAGCATTTTGGTGAATTTTTCAAGAAGCCGATGGACTAAACAAGTAGACGGTATCGAGTCGAAATCGTGGACGAAACGGGAGCTGTGACGTCATCGGTGTCGACAGAGCCGATTACCGGTTATCTAAGGAAATAAAGGATCGTCGGGTCTCTTTTTCGTTGAAACAGTTCCAGGAATCCGTGTTACCGCAATATCGCGGCGTGTACACCCACATCAAAGTGCCGAACGACGACTCCGCTACATCGTGGTCCTCTTCGCTTTGCACAGCGATAAGATTCCCTCGATACTCGAGGTGACCGGTTTTCTATTTGTGCAGGTCGAACGTGTGCGTGCACGGATGAACACGTAGATATTTCTACCGAGATATAAATTTCTGCAATAAACTAATAAAAAATTAGTCATCTTAACGCGTCGTCGAACTGTCTGGAGGAAGGAGCGAGGAGGAGACGATGATAACGGCGATTGAACGAAGAAGGTGCTTCCGGTCCTTTCTCAAGGTGGATTGCCTTGTAATATTTATTTTAGTCTTGTTGTATCTCGCTGCCACGAAGAAATTCGTCCGCAATTCGAAAGCATAGATCCTCGCGATACACCGCAAATTGAACGTCAGCCGAGATCTTTGCATTTACGCGTAAAGATCACTCTGTCACTTTCTTGTATCAACATTTTATATACGTATGACGAAACAGTCGATGAACATTGCAAATATACAATACAGTAAACAATAACAAGTTAGTTGTACGAAAAGATAAACGAAAATTAGGAAATCGTTAGTGCAATCAGTAACTGAACAAATTGTAGTTCCAGATGTCTAACAGTTGGTAGATCTTATCGTTTAAAAGCCTTTTGAAATGTTTTGTCAAAATGGAAATTTATTACACAAAACGTATTCGCGCGACACTTCAATGGTTTAACAATATTCGATTATCGATCCGATAGGACGACCAATAAGTTAAATAAAAATTGGTTTGCCAAAAATTCGCTCGAAAATTATCGTCCCTTCCGCAAGAAATTATTTCTCGTTGGAAGACAATATTTTAATTTATATTTTCAGCCTCTCTAAATGTTGCAACAAAGATAAATCATTTTATGTTGTTTCCTTATCACGTTCTAGGCCTCTTTTATCTTTCTTTTTTGTTGAACCAACCACGAGCTAATTCGATCAGCGAGATAGTCGATTGGTCTTCGTTGTTTTGTAACTTTGTACTACAGGAAAAACGTGCAAACAGGCACGCCTGTCGTTCTTGCTTTTATCGAACTCCTTGTATATGTCATTGCCTCGTAGTAGAACCTAGATTTATCGTCGCCATCGTGGCAATATGTCCTTCGCGTTTAAAAACGGGCGAAAGATCGGTTAAGGAAATCTTATTCGTCTCGTTGCGAGAAACTTGCGATAAAATTGCCCGAATTAAAACAAATAATACTTATAAAATTACGGAATCGTACGTCAGGTGAAAGTTGAGAAACCGACGAGGAGTTTCCGCGAGGAATATCTTCGTTAGCACGATTCTTCTCCGTCTTATTTCAGAGGCCGTTACAGTCAACGAAAGTTTCAGGCGAATTATCAAAGAAAGCAACGATTAGACGAAATATCTGATCTTGGCGATTCGTGTGAAAATGATCTTTACGCGTTTGATAACGATTGGTCGTATAATTGCTTATTTTATTGCCTTTCTGATAATAAAATAACTTGGACGCGTTTTTCGCTGTATTTTAACACAGTCATCGCGAATAAAGAACGAAAGTGCACTTTATTGAAAATTTCATTCGAACAGCTCTGGATTTAGGCGATAACGCGTTCGGTTTTTGTACAGATTTTCACATCACAGGCAATCGCATCGACGCCACTTGTTTCACCCGTACTTTTAATTCATTATGTTTTGAAAGCACGTAATTTTCATCTGCTCTTACTATTCTTCATTATCTCCAGTTTTATTAACGAGATTCGTTACTCCTTGGCAAGCGGGCGTCTCGAATTAATTTCCTCGAATAAACCAAGTTTCTCGCATAAGAGGATTTTATGCGATATTTCCGGCCGTATTTTCAGAATCGCGCTCTTTTCGGGCATACTCGCTGCCACAGCACGCTATCGTATCGCTATCTCATATTTGTATTAACATGCGCGAAGAGAAATGGGGATTTCTCGAATGGAAAGAAGGGTTTGGATGTTAGGTTGCGAAGAACCGGCCCATATGCGAACGTATTGCTTGGCCTCGAACTTCTCTCTCCGGTTGCACCCCCGCTGGAAACGCGCTGGAATTTATACGATCCAATATCTGCCGGCACAATATATCACGGACAGTTCGAAGCAGAGGCGGGTCGACCGGTACGCGCGTGTATCCGTGCACGTGCGTGAGGAAGCGGTACGTATACACAGCGGTGTACACGGCGCACATATAAAGAAATGACACGCGAGCATAAAACGGCTTTGCGCCGATAGCGGCACCTTTGATGTGCCTTCGTTTCAACTACGTCCGGCATAAAATCGTGAAACACACCGACTAGGTGTCGTACGTCGTGCCACGCCGCCAATGCCTCGCTTACCTTAGACCTCGCCTTCCCCGTCGCAGCTTTCGCGACAATTCTTCCGTCTCGCGATCTTTCCGAAATCGTTCACGGCGGGTTGCGTAGCACGACGATCAGAGAGGATACCGAACGGTTTACGCGGATCGTCTTCTCGCCAATCTTTCCAACTTCTTTTCGTAATGTAAATTGACTAAAAGCTTGTCGCAGGAACTTGAAGATCGTGTCACTATGTTTGATGATGATAAGCGAGGCAGCAATGTCGCGGTCGGTAGTTGGCATTTTCTAAGAAGAGAAAAATCGTTCGAGTAAAACTGATATCAACACGGTAGCACGGATGCACGATCGGCGAAAGAGCGTGGACGCGATAAGGCGCGATAAAGAGAGTCACCCGATATCGATACCGATATCGAATATAATGACGAGGAGCCCGAGGAGGGCGTGGTGCCTGAATCGAATAGAGGCTGCCGTTTATAATCGTTTATCGGGAAGAGGAAGAATCGGCACGGAGAAAAGAAAGGAAAAAGAATAAGAAAGATCGGAGGAGTTTGGAGATGCGCGAGAAGAAGCGTTCAGGGTGTAGACGTAATTCTGTGGAAATAAACTTTCGCCGCTCGACACACAAACGACCCGACTCGTCCACAGTGTTGCAGGCGCGCTATTCTTCCCAAGAAAAACAAACTCCCTTAATTAATCTTGGTGCGAAGCGCTCAAGGGGCCTTAATTTATCGTCCGCTCGTGAGTATACATAGACGTCTTCGTAAATGACAGGCGAAAGCTTCAGCTTCGGTTACTTTCGAAAAGGATAAGAAAGGAGGGACGATTCATAGTGAAAATCTCGAAGAATTCCTTAATACCTTAATCCTTTTTTTTTGTTTGCCGCGCTCTGTGACTTTTTTTGCTACGGAGGAAACGAATTACTTTAGTAGCGCTATAGTTTACGTCCGCGATGGCTTTGCGTAGCAATTGATCGATTACGCGGGAGAAAGTAAAATGTAGGTCGTTCAGGCGTCACTTGTAGGTGCCAAGGTCCTAGATGTCTACGTATAGCCGTACGAAGGATCAGAGTTTAGGTCGTATCAAGTATATCATTCTCTTTTACGTCGGTTTGTTCTCTTCTTCGTTACCTAAACGGTAGGCGATTATTACCTTAACAGTAGGATTAGGTTTGGTGGTTGATACAGTGCCGATAAGAATCGCGAGGATCGGTTTTTATCTCGAAATTGCAAATCTTGATAAATAGGGAGAGAGTAGCATGACACAAGGTTTATCTGGAAATAGTAGAGGGCTTCGAAAAATAAAGTTTATATCGGCGACTGTCGTAAAAAAAAGATAAATATTGCAACTCGAGAGAATCGCTTCTAGTTCAAAGGAAATAAGGACGATTTTTTATAAAAGAATAGAAATTTCCACGAAGTATATGTTGCACTAAAGAAACGTTGGCGTTCGATAAGCAACGATTATCTTGTGAAAACACCGATTTTTACGATCTTGTAAAAATTTAGCGAAGGTTGGAAGCACTGTCTTCAACGTTCATAGATATCGTGCGATACTATTTTGATTTCAGGTGCTTCAGCCTACCATGTTACAAATATCTTCCTATAACAAGCTTTCTTTATTTATATATCTAAATATAGATTATCTATTTATTATACCGATAATCCAATTATCGTCCCAGAATTACTACCGAGCAACATGAATCGCATTGTCTGCGATTATTATAATAATAATATTTATTCGTTCTTTATTCATTTGTTTGTTTCTTTTAGTCCCTTTCTTTTTCTTTTCTTCTTTTTTCTTTACTGTTTTCTTTGCTTTATTCCACCAACTATACGGCTTGTCTCGTTACGTTAACGAAAGGGCTTAAAAAATCGCGCACACGATTTCGTTGCCAACACCCCGTATTTTCGATCGCTACAACATCTTAAAATCAACACAAGGGAGATGGGAAAGAAGAAGAAGAAGGACAGATCGTTTCTCTGGCGAACATCGAAGTCTCGTCGAAGGAGAATCCTCGAACACGCAGCCCCACGAAATATAAAAGCCGCCCTCCGAGTAGATACAAAATCTCTCCAGAGCGACACTTGCACGTTGTCACGGTCGTGGCTGTTACATTCGTAACATCCAACGATGTGACCACACAGATATTATCCGAACGAGGCATATCGATATGACACCCTGGCCGAGAAGAGCAGAAGCAGTGGGCGTCTGTTCTGCCATTGAGACTAAGCAGACGATATCGCCAGTAAACGTTTTGAAAGAGAAACGAAGGAGAGAAGGCGCTTGGCGAGAGGAGAATACACTCTGACAGCTTCTTGGGTGTCGTGTGAAATTCCGGAAAAATTATTACCCCGCGTCGTGCGTATCTGCCAACGAGTTCGACGCGTAGCCTCTTTCCGTGTTTGGCATCTTTCGAACAGTGAAGTGGTGGCTTTTGTTGAAACGATCGGCTGCTCGTTGATTTTATTTTAAAAGTAACGATGCGAGCGAAGAATTATATATCTATTGGCGCTTTAACGAATGCCACTTAAATGGTTATTGTTAAATATAAGTGTGAGAAATAACATTTAATTTGTATAATGTTACGCTAATAATACATGATAATGTTAAGCAAATAATATAGGACAATCGTACAGAGAGAGTTAAGCCGTTCTATTCATATTAACTTTATGAATCGATTAAATACCTAAACCGGCTAATACGTTTCCTAATCCCAAGTTTCTCTAATTTCCAAACACGTGTTTGTAAATCCTGGATAAGGAAGAGACATTTACGTCCCTTAAGAATTTGCTGCTTTTCTGTGAAGAGGACAATTGCTTTGTTCCCTTCTTTATCTTCAAATTGCAAAGTCTGGTGGCCAATTAATATGCGTTAATTCAATTTTAACGGCATATAAGGTATATATACGTATGTAGGTATATCGATCAGAATTACGATAATTATTTTTCTAGAAATGTAGCTACAGTAAGTTAACCTCCGATAACATCACGCGGCACAGAAATTGTTGCATGTATTTAAAATTTTATTTCATTCGCTTATCAGCGGTACTTACACTGTTATTGGATTTCAACTTTCGTTTACCAAAATTAAATCGATTATTTAAGGGATACCTTTCAGTTTCTCGATCCATCGATTAAAGAAAGGAGTTCTTCGAACTTCGAAAACAAACCATTTCCAAGGGGAACCATAAATGACTAATACACCAGGAATTGATGGTGGATGAGTTTCGTGAGATGATTTTAAGAGAAAACGGAAAGTAATCCATAATTATTTTTCGTATTATCGTACGGTAATCCATATTATTTTTGTAATATATTATTTTGTGCAAAGTAAAAATGGAAGGCTAAGCGTCTTAATGAAATTACTCGAACGAAAGCAATATACTATTAATTACTTTTACATCCCGTTGCTGACGATTCCTAGCTTACTGTCCAGCGTAATATATCGTGTCATGAATGGATATTTTTAGGTAAATAAAGTGTCTCCAACAAGAATTATGCGCTCTTTAATTATGTTTCCCGTTAAATGCGGATAAAGAGGTTGGCTAAAACCTTCCTGAAGCTACCTGAACAAAGATTTCGACTCGGAAACCCAGAAACTTTGTTTTTTAAAAAGTGACAAAAAAAAAGGGTGTCTCTATACTCAATTTTTCATCTCCGCACCTAGCAATAAGATTATAGTATGTTCGGTGTCCTGATCCGATTGTGTAGTGACGAGTCCTCATCGATTCGTGTTGCGAATTCGGTTGCTGCCGATCACCTCGAAATCAACGGTAAAGTTTAAAGTATCTAAGAATCGCACGAGGCAACATAAAAAAGAAAAAGAAAAAAGATGGAGGGGACAAAGGAGGCTGTGAAAAGGAAGAGAAAAGATACGAAAGATGGCTACGGGGAAGAGAGGAGGAAACGAAGAAGAAAACGTACGACCTGGAAAGAGAAGAGAGGAAAATGACTTGGAAGGATTTCCGGGGCGACCTAGACAAATTTGATTTTGCGTGGCGAGCCACGTTGATTTTCATGGAAACTTTGCTGCTAAAACAATATCCAATATTTTACAGGCAAACGTTTCTTTCGACTATACACGTTGGCAGGAATTCCCCGTTTGTGCGAAACGGTGCCAATCTATTTACAACAAGCATTTACCAGTTCCAACAGGGATTTACCAGAGATGAAACGTGAAGTCAAAAGCTTCCTGAAGGCGATTAAGAGAGTTTAATAAGGGCTTGAGTTTTATCCTGGTGAAGATTTTCGAATGACTTTGAAACACAGCTGGTTCGAAGCTGGAATAATATAGAGATGGGCTGGTGAGAAAGTTTTGGAACGTCAGCCGAGAAAATTCGAAAGGGATTTCGTCAAGGGCTAAGGTCGCGCGAAGTTTGACAGGTCCTTGGCATCGTAAAGCACACGTGTGGTCCAAATAAATTACGAGGCAATCCTCGTTTAATTAGTAAGAACAGAGCAACGATCGTCGCCGGCAGAAAGAAATCTGCGGACGAGCAGACTGCGTTCAAAGAGAACGCACGGGACCCTTTTCTTCGTGTTTCACTCGTAACTTGATTCCTACGGTGGAGGACATCTGTGTTGTTGGAAACTTGAAAAATAAGGAACTCAAAAATGCTCCTTGTTCCTGTTACTCGAGACCACTTGAAACTTTCAGTAGATAAGATACTTTTAATTATTACGCGATCTTATAAATTACTGCACGTAGTGACAGATAGTAATTGTATAAGTATTATTATATAACGTTCGAGATAATCATCAACTACGATTGTTCGAAAGCTTTCCTACAGCTTCGAAGCTCCTTTGGAAATGTCTTTTCTTTTCCTATTGTATCGTTCCTCTTCGCGATTAACCGCAACACCGCATCGATCGGGGGTATAAACGCGATAAATATATCGATATTTCGGTATGCTACAGTTTTGTATGGAAATAACGATCGTTAGATCTTCGTTCGATATCGTGCACTTTTAAAGAATCATTGATCGCATACGAATCAATCGTCGAATATTTTCCAAGCTTTGGTGTACATATCGACGATGATTTTCTATTAGATACGAGCAAAATTACCACGTTCTGTTCGTTGAAAAAATCGTGGCACGACAGAGGACCATCCTGTTGCTTATACGTATCGTTTCCAGATAAACTTTTTCCTCTAGTGGCTGGATGGTGATTAGTTTCGAAAGTTATGTTACAAACAGTCTGTCATCCCTTGGCGTTGATATTGGAGTGGCTCGAGTGTTGTTCAACCTCGAAAGAAGCTGCGAAGAAGAAGCAGATAAAGTAGAAGAGCCGCGTGCCTGTGGAGTCATGCAGTCTGTTCGATTCTGACGAACGTGTGGCTTGATACTCGTTACGTAGTAGAAGAATATAAGCTGACAATTAAGCTTATTTGATCTTCTTATGCATCGTACTATAAATAAAAATTTGCAACATCGCGTGTCTACCTCCGATTATACGAGCAAACATTGCGATTGCTCGGAACTGTTTATCACTATCGGAACCATTGCTTAACGTTATCTTCCTTCTGAAGAAGGCAGAGGCAGGAATAAAGACTGCGCTCGACCGAGATGGAAAACGAAAGTTTCGATATAATAAAACTAACTTTTAAAATCTGAAGGCAACGACAAGGAGAGAGCGTGAATCGATTTAACAGAGATTATTTAACGATAGGATAGATACAAACATTCGCAACCACGTTAGAGCGAAATTTGTAACAGTATTCGAGATTATCGTACGACTACGATTTAAATTTTATCACAGCCGTAACGTAATAGCGTGCGTCTGTCGTAATTATTAAACAAACGCGAGTGAAACGTCAAATGAAGAGGTTTATATTTACATATCAGTAGACTTAACAACGAGGAACGAGAAGGCGCGTGGTAGAAGAGAGAAAGAGTAACGACGGCGACGTACAAAGACGTTCAGGGGATGACGAGAGGTCGGCAACGGGGATGCAGAGGCAGGGAGTGGGATGTGTCTGGCTGATGGAGCTTGAAACTGAATTAACCATCCCCGCCTGAGGCCCGTGATCTCGTCGCAACCTCATCTCGGGGACCATTATATTTGTCTTTGTATGCTAAACATTTTGCGGAATTATACGAGAGGTAAGTTTCGAAGTGTTCTTTGTCCACCTTTTCCCCTCGCCCTGCCCTCTTCACCGCTGTTCCCTTTGAGCGATGCACCGCCTAGATTCTAGATCTTGCGTCCTGCATCCGTGGAAAAACGTTTTGTACGCCAGGCTGCAGGTGGTTGCTTCGCGATACGTGCAGCCTTTTCCAGCCAAGTCGAGGGGTTGAAACGTTAAACGAGGTATCCAAGTGGCAGAGAAATAAAGAAAGACTGAAATTGCAATCTAATTACAAAAAAAAAAAAAAGTAAAGACAAAGAAACGTGAAGTTTTATGTTACAGAAGTTACTTACGTACGGATCGAAACGCGTAAAACATTTCGTCGATAAGATCGACAGAGTCACGATTCGTAGAACGAATGACGAGCTTTCTCCTTCGAGTTAAATAAAAAATTAACTTTGACCGATAAGGACAACTGGATTACGAGAAATTCGCTAACTTTTGAGTCATATCGACGATTCTGTCGAACGATCGCGTTGGTAGGTACAAAGGGGATGGATCTGAAAGGATTGGTAGATGCGCGAGCACCGTGGATGAGTGTCGAGAGATTCGTTCTAATCCCGTGAATACATCGTCAACGTATTTGTACGTCGGTGTCATGCTGTCTGTACCGTCATAAATCGATAAGCCCGATTTACCACGTATTCTTATCGATAATAGCGTACCGCCTACGAGAACTTCAGGCGGTGCTGAATATCGACTTTCGTTTCTTCTTCGGCCAATATTATATTGGCAAATTTGCAAAGATATTTAGGATTTCGCGACGACGATCGTGCGAACACGCGGTTCAAAATAATTCGGAAAAGTAACGTATGCAAAGCGATATAATTCGGAAAGCTAATATACAAAAGTATTATCGGCATTAATTACATATGTAAATTTCTCCGAGGAATTGGTTGTAGACACTGATGAATAATAGAGGAAGAAAGAAAAGGAAAGGAAGAGACTGTGCATTTGCAAAGGATCGTTCACGTTGCATATATACGTTGCAGAATTATTCTCTTGGTAAAAAAAAAAAATTGCCTCTTTTAATTTTGTACGAAATATATTCCATTTTTATAAAGGTATTATCGTAGATCTGCGATCTTGTTTCGGGAATTTTAGGATAAATCGGTTAAAAAAAATATGCAAAACTAAAGGGAGGGTGTAAACCGTAAAACAAGTAGCTGCATACGAATACATGGAAAATTACAAATGCTTGACAATGGGATTTCGTTTTCAATCACGTGCACAGATTTTTTCGTCGCAAAGCGCATCTCTCGTACGAGTTTTCGCAGAATTTTGACTCTGCGCGTTGTATTCTGTTGCGATGAATTGTTGTAACGAATGAACTGCACGTTAACGCTCGCAAAATATTGACCAACGCGTTAAAAAATTGTTAACGGTATTTGGACACATATTGAAACGTGATTTTCTGTAAAATAAATATCCAGTTAGATGTTTTTGAACCGTAAATATATTAGCGACTAAAATGAAATTTAAAACACGCCAGGCGTGTTTATTTTTAGGATTGTCTATTTAAATTTATAGCGAAATCGGTAATCACCTTCTTCTTATCTTAGCTCTTTTACGGCCGATATTATCCAGATGTCACAACTACACGTGACACATTCCTCCGTTAATCCAACCAGAATTTGTCGAATATTCTCGAACGAATCAAAGATCCTTGTTTGTTATTGTTTGAAACTCTTGAACGTGTGAGAAATTTTATCGATTGTCGACAGTTGGCAGAAATACTTACTCTTTTCTAACATTGATTTACAAAATATCTAGAATTAATGACCCAATAGCGAACGAAAGACCGATATTGCCAAGAATCGCAAGAGATCGAAGAATGGCACGAGTGTGGTCGAAAGAGGAATAAACGACACAAGCGACGATTAACAGTTAAGATTTCAAAACGCGGCTTGCAGGTTTTCGATTATCTTATTTCGATTATCGAGAAAAGGACGGCAAGAGTGCGAGAAATGCGTGATGATATATTTCAAACAGATTGGCCGAAGAATTCTTAGCGAACCGACCACGCTACTTGAATAGCCATTTTGCGAATGTTTCATTCAAACGAAATAACCATAGCGATCGGTCATCCACGAGGGACAAAAGCGTAAAAAGAACGATCTCTACGGGTATATCTGCGTTAGTTCCGTAGGTTTAACCACGTTAACGATCAATTAAAGTCGCTGTGATTATCGCGGGTGCCGCGGGTGCGCGCATCCCCCTACGGGGAGTGTAAAAGCGGCAGCGCGAACCGGACGCCCGGTGGCGGCGTGATGCCGTGTAGTTGTCTTCGGTGTGTGAGTGACGCGGGACGTTAGGAGTACGACTGGACTGGCGTCGCGACGCCCGGAGGGGTCACCCTGACCCGGAAGCTCCGCCCCTGTGGAAGTCGAGCCACCAACCGGCGTATCCAACGTTCAGAGTACGGTAGGAGGAGCCACCGTGTCTCCTTGACGCCAGGTAACTGCCGATCCTGAACTGGAACCTCGACGACTGTCTGTCGGTATTTAGTATCGTGTCGACTCTCGAGTCAACGTAGTCTTCCTTTTTTCGTAGCGAAGTAATAGTACAGAAGATCGCGAAGAAACACACACCGTAGGTCGAACGCTCGTTGGATATGTTACACAGGAACTTTCGAGTATCGAAATCGATGTAAAAGACATCGATATCGTACGGAGTAACTAGAGTGATCGACGTTTAACAGACAGTTCGAGGGGAAGGATTGTTGTTTTCTGTGTGTGACGGATTGTTTTTGTGAGTTTCGTTGAACGATGGAGACCAAAATGGAACCGTTGACACCGCCGCATACACCGCCCACGTTGGACAGATCGATGCACCAGCAGCAACAGTTGCAAATCACATCGCCCAGGTGGATCAGGTCTCAGCAACTGAGCGCACGATTCGGACAACAACATTCGACGGGACAGAGCTACCAGGCAGCGTTTCTCGATAATTGGCTGAGAGGTGCCGCGCTACTGGCTGTCAGGGGTTGTTGCCCGCAGACTCCGTCTCCTCATTCTTATCATCAACAAGGTCATCAGGGCGTACATCCAGCGCTTCCGGTACCGCCTCCCGCTTCGTTCCTTGCGAGAAGGTTGCCCGGTCAAAGACCGAAGAAGCAGTTTATTTGCAAATTCTGCAACAGACAGTTCACCAAGAGCTACAATCTGCTGATTCACGAGAGAACTCACACGGACGAGAGACCGTACTCTTGTGACATCTGTGGGAAAGCCTTTCGCAGGCAGGATCATCTGAGAGATCATCGGTGAGTTTGCCGCAAACGCATTTTTCCACAAGTATTAAGAATAAGTTATTGAGTAAATCTAAGAATAATAATTTGGTATCGTGGTGTTTGTTGCCAGCGAATCTTTTGTCCCGTTGAGTTTGAAAATACGAGGTGGATTTTGAGTGTACGAATTGGATATACAATGAGATTTGTTACATAAGATTGTACGAAGTACGAAATACATGTATATTTTCAATCAAATTTAGTTGTCGTTGTGTAATTAATACCTCGTACAAATTTTTATTCCTAGCTACGTATAGTAGCGTTTCGTTACCACGCTTCGGCAAATTCGTTTCTGGATCGATGCGTATAGCGATGTTAGCGCGGCATCTTGCAATACGATAGAAACATCTACAAATACCGACGACGGTATTTTTCTAGATCACGAACAATTAGCTTCTGTCAAGCGTTCTTCGTTCCTCATCTTTTCACGTTGATTCTCCAATCGGAATAGCCCAAACTTTAAGTGTCGTTTTTTTACGGACCTTGACGTAAGAACATCTGCCAAGTATAGCTGTATCACTTATCAGTTCCCGACAAGCTTATCTCGAAGCGGAACGCTTCAAACGAACTCGATCGTAATCGATCGGCGAATCTCAATAACAATCGTAATTAGGATTTGGTCACAGCGATATTTGACTAAGACTCGACCCTGTCGATAGCCGCGTCGTTTTTCCGTAGGAGAGAAAGAAAATGGGAGAAAGCGACGGGATAATAGAAAAAAAGAGTTGTTTTCTTTTTCAGATATATCCATAGCAAGGAGAAACCCTTCAAGTGCAGCGAATGCGGAAAAGGATTTTGTCAGAGTAGAACTCTGGCTGTTCACAAGATTCTGCACATGGAGGAATCGCCACACAAATGTCCAGTTTGCGCGAGAAGCTTCAACCAAAGAAGCAACCTGAAAACGCATCTTCTCACGCACACGGACGTGCCGCAAGATTTGAGAGTCGAAACTCCGGTCGCATCGGAATCGAAGATCGACTCTTCCGCGAGCGTTAGACAAATGGCGGAAAGGGTGACCAACCTGATCCCGATTCAAAGGACCAGCACCACCGCTCCTAAATTAGGTTTTAGTATAGAAGATATTATGAGGCGTTAAATTGTCTGCTCTTTCGATTCCTTTTATGTTTTTTTTTTTAATCGCCGATCTTATTTTTTCGCGAAATGTACAACGTGTTTCGTTCGGACTTCGGTATAAAATTTCCTATTATTACTGAAATGTAGTTTCAGTTATCACAAGTATCGTGACATCGAATATAATTAATCGCAAGAAGGCTAAATTATATATTTTCGCCATGATCGATCACGATTCCCGGTCGAAACACGTTCGTTACAAGTGTATTTGTACGTCGCGTTGTAAATATAGTTTCTGCGCTTAAGTTATTTAATTAGATTTCGTATGTGTTGCGAAGGGGAAAGAACGGCCGAAGCTTATCCTTCTTTCTCCAGTTACCTGTAAATAAGGGTGTACCTATATTTAACTGTAAAATAGTAGCTAATTGCTCGAAGGCATATGTATCGCGATTAGACATATTATCCACTACTAATTATAGTTTATACCTTTACTTATTTATTATTTGCGATGACGAGTATTTGGAAAACATGTAACAGTTCAACTGTAACATTTCCTTTGTAACTTTAACCGCATGTAATTACGTTGCGAATAGTATACCTGGTAGATTCTATCTTTGTTTCTACCTTTCAGGATTATACAAACTTTACGCTTAACCAAAGATCGATCGAACACTCGACGAATAAATGCACGTTTCTATACGTTTTCATACCGAGTGTGTCTAATGTTACTCGAAACGGGATTTTAAAAACGGGATTGAAAAAATTAATCACACGCGATAAGATAGCTCGGAGAAATGGAAATCCTAACCGTTAGAACGGCCAGTGAAACGTACGTATGTTTTCAGGTCGTGAATAAGGAGGCGTCGGTGGTATATCTCTGGAGGCGTCAAAGTAATTGGTTACTGCAAGGGCAGACAAGAATCTGTCCCAGGAAGCCGCAAGGTGTTCTTCCTCTATCCAGACGTAAATCGAGTTTCCTGACCTGTGTGTATACCCTTCGTGCCACTGCCCCTATTTTCCTCTCCTAAAATTAGGAATTCTCGATCAGATAAACCGAAAGGGACACATCCCGGTAGTTGCCTGCGCACCACCTTTCTTCTCACCATTGCCCTGTAAATAGTCCCAAAGATCGCTGCCCCCTCTTCACCTCTGTGTCTGCTTCTTCGCCGTTCTCTCGTTTAATCTAGGAAAGAAAAAGACGCCCGTCCCGCTTCTCGCCCTCTGGACCACCCACGTCTTCTACATACTCGTATAGTTTATATACCTGACACGATCGCGACACGGTTGTCGCGATACATATTCCTTCGGGCCTCTTACCTAATGGCTGCGAAGCTCCCTCGCCGGTGATTCCAACGCGTTACCATTAATTTAACACCGTTGTAAATAAACTCGAGCAAGGGTTGCGTCAGAAATTTTTGGTTTTTCAAATCTGCCCACGAATTTGTACGGTGCGAGCGAACGAGTTACAAGTTACGAGTTAGTTGATCCAAGACATACCAGACATTTTCGTAGGTGTCCAAGATTTTAGAGAAATTGCGAGAGTAGCGGAAGTGTTTAATGGACGTTGAAGTACTCTTTTAATTAACGATTTGCGATAAAGTACAAGATCGTATCTGTGAATGACGGTACTTGAAGTAACTCCAACGCGAAACGGTGTAGAGAGAGTGAATCGATTATTATTCTCGTTGAAATTACTTTCGTAGTTGTAATTTTGCCTATTATTATTATTTTCTTTTTTTTTTTATATATATCTTCCCTTCTCCTCAATGCGTAACGATACTGTCGGTGTTCCGATTTCGGTAATCGAAACGTTCGGATATTGCGAGTGGATGAGTGTGCTAGCGCGTAGTTATACCAAAAAATAAATAGAAGGATACTGTCGCCCTAGTCTATTCTAATGTATATTTAAATATTATTGTTATCGATTGAAAATAGAGATCAATTGAAACAAAATGGCAATCTGATATTTTAATTACTCGTTATTCCGTTGCGTCCTATTTTTTCTTTTTACATATTTTATATACTACGATATATTTAATGAGTTTAATTTGTACAAAAGTCATTAATACGTTCCTTTGATCCAGCGTTATCGATACAAAACGTTAATTCGCTAAAGTTGTGTGTGCCTCGCACCAGCGAAGCATGTAATAGCGTATTTATATATAAAGAACGAATCGTATCACTTTATCATTTTCTCAAGTACACGTTCTACAAAATACTATTTTATTCGGAACCCGTACATTATCGATACCGAGCAATTTCTGCAAAAAAATTTCATTGTACCGCGTATACTTGAAAAATAATTGCAAGTAATAAAGTTAAGCCACTATATGCTATATACTATGCCAGAATATAGATGTAGATATAGAATATTACTCTGTCACAAAGAATAAGATAACTCGTTTATCTTCGTATAATTTACATTGACAGATTAACGTAACGATTTTTCGAAAACGTCAACGTTTTCAAATTTTTTCCATAGTTATAATAAAATGGCAATCGCGCGTGTGCCACCATACGCTTTTTCAATTTTCTGGCCGAGAATTTAGCAAAAGAAGGAGGAACGGCACATCCTCTGTCCACTCACTGTGTACATTGTCGACCTTCTCACATTCTCCACTTGTCGAAATATCACGTTTTCCCAACAACTGTCGGCAGTTAACCTGCTTGCTTGGCAGTTAGTCTTGTTTAACTTTAATTAATTCTCGCACCCCTCCGGGACAGTAAAGTATACCTAATGAAAAATCGAGTAAACAGTCCCAACTGACCTACATACATGTTTCTCGATCATCGCGATAACTTTGAGTCATTGTGTGCGATCGGTCTTCTCTTTTTCGACCGGATTAATTAATATTTTCGGTGTCAATTTCCTTCTTCTAGGGACATATAATAGATACAATCGGGAGGGCGCATTTACGGCTTATATAAATCGAGGGACCGCGTTGTTGGGGAATAAAGGTAAAGATAGAAAGAAAATATGCTTGTGTTATAAGAAACTTGATCTCGGTTTTCTCCTTCTCAAGGTAGAGATCTTACGAAAACTGCACCGCCTTCGACAAATATCGTTGCTTTTTCCCCGCAATTTCGCAATCATAACGATTTATCTATCCATGATCATCAAGCAGAGTGTGAAGGATAATTGCAACCTTGTCGAAATCCTCGATAAGGTTCGAATGAAAGAAAGGATACAAAAGAGATACATCAGGATGCAGGTAGCCGAAGCGAAGAGAGAAGAGACTGGAAGGAAGGAGGACAGAAATACTATGTATTTGATGGAAGAGAAAGGATGCGAGATGGATGGAAGAGGTTCTTTTCGTACCCTTTACCGATGCCTTCGGGGGCGATTTAATTACAATAATCACGGCATTACGGTTCCTGGTATCGCGGCAAGTCCACCGTGACTTGTCCCACGGAGAAGACTAATCGTTTTTTCTAATCGAGGACAGTCCCCTGATTTGGGAACGCCTCCAAAACGCTCGATTCCTGGGTATTTAGTTTTTGACGAGAGCGATAGGACGAAGCAATTTGTCTGATTGAGACGAACGTCAGGCGAAATTTTCTAACATTGTGATACGATTTATTTCGCGTGGTTCTTATCCCTTAAATGGCAATATTTTACAAGTAACGATATTTAAATTATTTTAACAACGACGAAACTCTTTTAAATGCAAAAAATTTCCACAAAGACTTGGAAGATTTTTGGATCGGTTCGGGGGAGTAAATTATCAAATTTGAGAAGCAGAGCTCGAGCCTCTGTTAGTTCCAAATAATTGATAAGTACCAGCGATACGCTCTGGGCGAAGTTGTAACTTTATCATACACGTGTATCACGCGACAGATTGCGATTCAACTTGAGGAACGCCTACTGATCTGCAACGGCGTTTATCGCTTCCTGCGATCAGTCGATTTAGACACGACTTTGTATGCATAACGATATTAGCGGCAATCGCCGAGACGGCCCATCCACCGGTATCTGATAAATTCATCGTCGCTGTTATTTATCTGCGAAAAGTTTTTTGAAGTCGCTTTTTAACAACACCGCGAATGTCGTATATCTCGAACGATCTTGCGCAATTTAATTTCTAATCGACGTATGTACAATCGACTACATTTATAACCACGCTATGTACGAAATGCGCATGAGATATTATTAACTAACGTAAAGAGCGTTGCAAAGTTTATTGAAAAACGTCGATCCGGTTTTTCTTCCAACGTTAACAAGATACGACGTACTCGTTTCAAGTACATAAAAAGAAATCGCGGTATTTAAAGCGATTAAACCGACTGATGCTTCCGAAATTAGAGCAGCTTCGGTGGTTCCCACAATCGTCGGATTCCACGATAAAAACGCTGCTACTTCCAAATAGCCCGAAATTTCGATCCCAGTGTCATTTTTCTCTTTCATCAACGGCAACATTGTCTGCCCTCGTTGTCTCCACTGGCAGTTCCTTTCTTCGGAATCGCGCACGCCATGAAACAAGAGTTTCCAGCGACTTCCTAACCGCAACGCTGAAATCACCCTAAAAAGCGAACAAACGTTTCGTTTCTTTTCAAGCGGAGAAAAGGGACGAACCGGGAGTATCGACCTTGGATCTTTTGCGCAATAATCTGCCAACTATGTAACAATATTAGTCTGTCAATAAGCTGTCTCGTAAGTCGTACGTTTATCTTTTACGGTTTTGCGTTAAATAGGCAAATTAAGCGACACTTGGAATTTCGAAATTCTTAGAAAATAGAACGGGTTCGACTTCCGACTATCCACGAAGAAAATGTTCTCTGTTAAATCGATGCTACTAATCGAAATGAATATTCGATAAAATTAAGAAGATATATAGGATTCCCAGGGAAGTTTCGTTTCTTGTTTAACGAATAACTTATTAAACGAAATATTATATTTTACCGAAATTATCTACGATACCTTCTCGTCGAGGTCGTTATACCTTTCTCCAGTAGATGGACTTGCGACTCGAGGGTGAATGGTCGGTCTAGCAACGAAATGTTGGCAAAGGGGGCGGCACTGGACGACGATTTCGGGGTAGCGGTTTTATAGCGTGCTCGCAATTGTGGGAGTTAGCACGGTGGAATGTCGTGAGGGCCCCTGGGGTCCACCCTCGGTGCCTTAAAACGTTAACCACAGATCTCTCGGGTGGATTAGATCTCGCTGGGTCCGGGCGAAGCCCCGAGCTACGATTTGCGGCCAACAGGGAGACGAAGAAGAAGAGAAGCTGGCCACGGTTCCCTCACCGTTTCCTTTCGTGTACCCTCTTATTAGGGCGTGAGCCTTATCTAAGGGTCATAGGGCCCTCGCGACCTCCAAAGTCCCACAGGCGATCCCGCAGAATTCCAGGAGTCACTGGTCACCTCTACGCGTTGTCCGCAAACGCGACTTCGGTTCGACTAGTCGATGCTTCGACGTTCGAAGAATCATAATCGGGGATCGACTCTGTCCGACTTTGCCGCTTTCCCGTTACGTTTCATTTTCTATGAAAAATTTCCATCGATCCTGGATCTCGAACGAAAAGCCGAACAATTACGGATAAATCTAAACGTCATCGTCCCTTAAGACGATGCGTCCGTTGATGAGCACCGTGTGACTGCGCGGCCTTTATTCGCACGAACGATTAAACGCGTAATAATAAATTTCAGGAAAAGGAAGGTGGCCCCGACATTTCGGGAAGACGGAACGCGCGCATTCAGGAAGGCGAGAGGAACTGGTGCCCGCGGGCTCATGGCCTGTGGTTAGGGCGGTGCGCAACCTCTCTTTTTTGCTGGCCGACGATTAGGTAAACTGGCTGGGTAGCGGCGTACAGTGTGCCCACGTTGTAGAAACACACTCTAGGCCTGCTATTAGTTAGTAGTATAGTTTAAACTCGAGACGCCGGCCGATGGGTTGGGGCGCGGAAGAGAATGAATACGCGAAAAAGAAAAAAACAGCAGAAGGAGGAGAAGGAAGCTTTGGGTCCTCCCTTTTAAACGCCGCTAATTCGCGACCTAGCCAGGCGCCAGCTCACCTCATTTCGTTCCTTCCCTGCTCTCTTTGTTCTTCTCTCTTTGTTAGCCACATAGGAGATCGAAATAAGACGTACGAGACGAAAGAGGGAAGTCTTGTATCCGTTCTTTCTGCACGTTGACATTTCTTCCAGGAAAGAAATACAATGTCGTTGTTTAGATCACTCGTCTCAAATCCTATATCTTATCTCATTGTCTAAGTCTTATATCCCGCATCTTTCATCCTATATCAGGTATCCCAGAGACAATGTTCTATTTTGCAAACGTACCGCTTCAAACGTGACATCTTAGATCACGCGATGAATACTTATCTCGCCTTTCACGCTCTCTGCTCGAAACTTGCTGCTAGTTTTCGATAATTTCGCTCTTAAAAATGTTTCGCTAAAGCGTCGTATCAAGAGTACCCTTCGATGCAGGCATTTCGCTTGTGAAATCCCAAATTTTGAGTTTAAAGTTCCCAGACTAAAGTTGGGCGTTAGTTCCCGAGAAATTCGACAGCTAAAATTATTCGGAAAGTTACCGAATTTTTCGAAAGGAACTTGTTAAATTTTTAGTTTTCCCCCTGGGAAAGGACTAGTTTGTTTCCCTAATAAACTACAGTCGATATCGCCGAGCTCTTGAGTTACCGACGGGGCGCACCGTAACGAGTAGTTGCTTCACGTCGCCTGTGTCACACTCGAATGCAGATTCGCTCTTCTCCGATGCATTCGTGTCCTCGAATACGGTTCTTCGATGTTTGAGGAAGGTTTTATCCGCCTGATGCTGCCATCTGAAGGTCCGCTTACTAAGAGGAAGATTTCCTTCCAATTTGTGAACATAAATTCTATAGCGATTTTGTGAGATAAAATTGCGGTGGAATTTTAGGCTTTGCTTTCAAAGTATGCAAGCGCAGTACTTGCTAAGTATATATTTTCAAACAATCGTAAGGTTTGTCGGTTTCGTGCAAAGATTTTAATGCCTCATCGATCGCGCAGTTACTTACTGTAATTATGAGTCGTGAAATATCGTTAGATTTATTGTTTGCAACGAGTCAACTCTTCGATCTACATATATGAATTGGGACCAAGTTTTATATTCTTTAAGCATCGTATACCATTGGTAAAAGTGTCAAAAAGTTTAAAGAAATATTCGTACCATATAAACAAAATACTAATTTTATCGTCGTGAATAATTATTAGAACACTGAATAGGGAAAGAGACATCGTTCTCGAACGCTTACTTCTTTTTTTATTATTTAGTTTATATAAAAGTAGAAATACGTATTACATATCTTCGTAACGTACTTCTGTTCGTAGAATGATGCTCACTTTTGCGACTCAGCTTTTCTCACCTGGATCGCGCGGATGCATAGGATGAAAAAGCTCCGGTGTAGGATAAACGCGCGTAAATTCCGCGCGGCAACCGTGGATTATCGGCTCATAATTCACCGTGGGCTAAGACAGTGATTGTCAGTTTGCAGTTGAGCATCCGCTCGAACTCGCCTCGAATCCGCGTAATGGATCATTACAGGTCGAGCGATAATCAATTTTCAAAGTACTCTCCGGCGGCGCGAGCCAGAAAGGGACCGTTTTGAACCACTGCATCCGCCGACGCGTAATTTCAATCCTGTCGGCTCGGTACTTTTCGTTCTTGCGGGCGATATAACGCGCTGGCTTAGAATCCAACGAGACAGAAGATTTACCGTCGAAGCTTTTAATTGAAATGGACGTTGATTTACATTACTTTGTGAAACGTTACTTTTCGATTATACCTAGTATCTTCGAAATATCGTACATTTAATTAAGATAATTCTCGCAAGTTCCCAACAACGAACTAGTTTTATTATCCCACTATGAGAATTTAAGTCGGTTCTAGAATTAAAAAATTCTTGGAACCAAGCCATTACAATTTCTTTTCCCTTGACGCGTTAAAACATTGTCTAGGTTTATATGTCCAGCAATTTTCACGACGCTTCTCCCCAATTGAGACTCGTAAATGCTTTCGAGCATTATATGCATATCGATATAATTCACGTTGCTATCGGTATCATCTCGTTCAAGTTTTTGCACCGATAGAGACAGAAATTTATAAAATATTTCATACTGTATTCTAATCTGAACTATGGATATTAAAGGGTCGAACGTCAAACCGAAGAGATAAAGGAAAGAGAAAAGATACTAAGACAAAATTACGATTAAAGCGCGCGCTGTATTTACTTGTTTGTAATGTTGGACTGTGCGAATCTTAGAATCGCGTGAATTTCGTAAACGATGGAAATGAGGTTGGTGGACTGGTTGGAAGAGACGCGGGGTCGGACAGACGGAGAAATTCCGGTAATGAAAGGGCTGAAAACCGCGAGACCGCGATTCGGTGCCTGGAAGAAAGAAAAGGGGAAGCCGATGGAGGTGGAGGAGGCGGTGGCCGCCACGGAGAGGTGGAAGCGGTCGCTGGAGGATGGACCACGGCGTCGCTGTACACATCGGGTAGGGGAAGCAGACGAGGAAGCGGCGAGATGAGCGCGAGCGAGACAAAGCGGCAAAGACCACGTCGGGAGGTGGAGACGGTGATGGGTGGTATTCGAAAAAGAGGAGGCAAGAAGAGTCGCGAGGATATTGCGAGGAACTAACCTACAGCCGATCTAGGGAAACGGGATAGTTAATGGATCCGAGAATCGCGAAATATCGCGACAGAGATCGCTCAGATCGTTGAGGAATCGAGCAGTCGAAACGTGATAAATAATTGATTTTTTTTTTATGGAAAAGGATACGAATTCTCTGCGGAAAGGGACGAGAAAATATGACGAGTTTCAGAATAATTCTTAGTTTAATCGTTGCGGCCACGATCGCAGCATTGAAATATATTTTTTATTTGTTAGTTTACTATTTAAATTGCGCGTTTACGAAATTTATGAGTAGCAAGGGAAGATGAAGGAGGGGCGAGAGATACTGGTGCATACTGTGGGAGAGGAGACGGATTACGGCGATGAACTAACTGGAGCAACAAAGTAAATAGAGGAGAATAAGAATGCCGAGGATGAAATCTAGCACGAAGAAGTTTAAGAAACGAGGATTGCAAATGGACCGAAGATCACGAAATATCGTGACGGACATTATCTACCGAAGGAAATTTAGAAAGAACTTGAAAACTCGGTGAAAGTAACAGGGTAGAGAGGACGAAAGATGCAACGAGAACAAAGTGTGTTGAGCGTAAGCGAAAAACAGAGAAGGATGGGTAATTTGTGAGGGTGGAAAGAGAATAATGTCTAAGGAGAGCGTTGACGTATTTAAGGGGGAAAAGTACAATGATAAATTATAAGTAAAGTTAAAATAACCGAGGAATTCAGCGAGAAATCCGCGCGTGGAAGTTGAAGAAGAACGCGGATGACAGTTTAAAATGAGCATAAAACGCGCGAGAGCGTAGGAAAGATTTGAAAATTTGAAGAAGAGATTTTGGAAGTTCGGGATGCAAAAAGCTAATTTCCAGATGTTAACGGGTGTACAAACGAAATTTTGCATACTCGTCGTTTTGGCGTAAAGTGGGCGACATGGTGGTTTCTACGAAGTATCCACCGGATTAACCTGCGAGCCAAAAAGCAAATTAAAAGCGAATTAAGCTGCGGGAAACCGGCGGCAATTCGATTCAAAAGCCTAATAATTTCTGGAATCTGGAGTGTGCGCTACATAGAATGGGAAGAGGACGAGAAAGATCCGATGGAAGCAGGGAAGAAAAGTCTTGAACGGAGGCGAGCGAGAGAGTGGAAAGAGGACGAGGGCAAAGTGGAAGATAAGGGAAAAAGAAGAAGGTTGGCCGCGAGTCGTGGCGCAGGCAAAGGGGGTTAGTTAGGCGCGTGGGGCCACGTGCGTTCCCACGGTTTCGAGAGGCATATCGCACCACAGCCCTCGGTTTCGCTTCTCTCATCCCCTCTACTCTGTGGACCGCGGATGGAAGGCCAGCTCTCGATGCTTATACAACATTATATACGGCTTCAAGTGTATGCATACACTTACAGAACCCGGTAGACGCGTACTTATAGGTATACCTATGTACGTATATGCATGGTATAGTATAGTGTATGTATATACGTGGCCCTCGGTAGAATGCCACGCCATCCCCTTCCCCTTAGCGGCGTGGCCAACGAGCCAGAGGTTCTCGGGCCTCCTACACCCCCTCGATCTCTCTTCTCTGCCGTTCCACACGGGTCTCTCCTTCGTCCTTCCTTCCTCCTCGCTAGCGTTGGCGGCGCGCTGACCTCTGACCTCCCATTACCGGCTCGACTGACCGACGACTCGACTCCCTCGCACATGCAGACTCGTGCACGGTTAGACACGCTGCCTCGACGCGATATAGACGTACACGTTCCTCGCGGAACGAGCCCGCGTCCCATTGGGACGAGCCCACGGGAATTTCGCCGAATTGAATGTTCTACGTCGGAGACCGTCCTCCTCCGTATGGACCTTCAGGGATGTGGATCGAACTTTTCGTTCGATGGCGTATCGGATAGGCAGAGAATTTTATGTTGTTAGGGACGTTAACTCGCTCATTTGCCGAGCGTCGATTCGTACAAGCGATAAGAACTCGCAGGGTATAAAGTTGCTAGTCTCGCATTTAGATCGATCAGACTGGAATCAAGAATCGTGGATGGTTGCGAATTTTAGAAATTATTCGTCGGTGAATTTCACGGAAATACCGTCAACGGTATGTGAATGGAAGGAGGTTGTGGTGCCGCGTTGCAACCACCTTCCGTTTCGGTGGAAGAAGAAGCCGTGTCGTTAACGCGAAGATACGATCCCTCGACGACGTCGCATCGTTTAACGCCCCTTTCACCTCCGAGAACTTCGCCTAATGGATTCGCCGGCCTACTTCAAATTGCCGCGGGAATTGATGCTCCGGTTGCCGCGAAAGAACTTACTTAATGACGGTGAATCGGAACAAACGAACCTGTTCGCGCAACTTTCCACGCCGACTATCCTCTGGGCGCTTCCACTTTTATCGGTTCCAAGTAACGAGCCAGACTTTAAGACTCAACGTTGAGACTATTAAAGCGATCAGAGCGATCGATTCGTAATGTCTCGTAGAAATTTCATAGATGCACCACGATGAACGTTTTGTAATTTGCGATCTAAGTTTTGGTAATTTTAGCGAAATGAGTATTCGTATTTGATTAATCCTTCATGGTTTTGACAACTTTGCTTAAACAAAATTTTATCTTCTTTCGTGTTTTCGCTTAAGAGAATTAAGAGATAAAACGTTTTGCGAGTATTCGCTCATGTTTACAAGTAGTACGAGTCAATGGAAATAGTTAATCGCGGAAGTTTAGATCAAAATGTAAAAAGCGAATGCCAAAATGAATTTACGTTATATGTTTGAGAACGAGTTAACTTTATCTTTCAAATATAGCTTGACAAGTCTTCGATATAGAACGTTGCATTTAAATCTCAAGCAACGTTGTACTTATTCGATTGATAGTAAAACAGTATTACGCATGTAATTGAATCTTTGCTAATGATAGGTTGATGGTAAAATTTACGAACTTTGCGATTAACAATGCAGAAAGTGGAGCAATTTCGTTGTGTCGAGTGGAAGCGAGCTACGTTCAGTCGAAGAAACAACCACGTTCGTTCTACAGACGGTTAGAAAGTTTACGAGAGCAAGAATCCGTGGCATTTAGAATTTACTACTTAATAATATACTTCAGGGCGAACTAAATCGTTTCCATAATTTGTATCGCGTTCTCCACGAAACACGTGGTCATTTGAGCAAATGATCTAACTGTTCGGAGCAGCGTATAATATGCACACTACCGTATAAAAATCCCGGATTATTTATCATTAACCTACCCTATGGTGGAATGTAAAGTGGAACGTAGATCATTTAGTCAGCTTATAATTTCAATGCGTTTACCGAAACACTTTACCGTGCGAGTATCATTACCACTTCCGACAGTGGGAAATATGATAGAAACGTGTGTTTGCTCATTCTAGCGCAATGTCCATTTTAATTACACCGGTATAATTTCCAGTTTACCGCGCATCACCGCCGGCAAATTACGCGAATCCTCTCTGCCTGGTAATCGTCGCCAACTCCTATTTCTCACCCCTATCGTAGAGGCCTGCATTTCATTTACATAGTCAAACGAAGAGCACAGAGGGAAAAAATCTGCAGCTACCGCGTATCGATTCTCGCGTAATTTATCGCATCACGGCAAATTTATCTTCCATCTATCTACGCTTTGTCGCTTCCATTCTTCGTATCGTAGGTTGCATAAAATTCGACAACGCGCAAAAGCATGCAAAAGCGTGCAAAAGCAACGGTGTTATTTTCCTACGAAGCGTAAAAAGCAGCGAAGCAAGCAAGGTAGAGCGAGTGGCGAGCTAAGAGGGCTGTGTGGGGGTCCTGATCGTGGCGAGCGCACCCGCGCCGCCAAAGAAGACGCTCGCAGATATTCCCAAGAGCGAAAGCCTGCAACCGAGGTCACTCCTCCTCGTGGGAGGGCCCCCAGGCGCCGCGTAGCCTCCCCCGTCGGCTCGGCCTGCCACGAAAAACAACAAGACTTTATGGTGCTGCATCGCAGAGTGTACGCGCGAGCCGCGGTTGCTTCGGCCCAGGGCCGGCCGAAGGCCAACCAAACCCGCCGCGGACCGCTCGAAAAATCCGCTTGAATAATTGTCCGGCTTACTTCTCTCTGCGAGACCAATTCCCAGCCGGGATTAATGAGGCAACGCGCGCGGATCCCGCGCCGAGACTTGGCGAGGCGTTCCGCCCCTGGGAAACTTTGCGTTTTTCACTCTTTCTCTGACGTACGTTCTTAGTTCGAAGGTACGGTTCTTGAAACCCTTTTCCAGCTTCTCTCGCAGTTGGAAATTCAAAGATACGGCTGTCGGAACGACCAGAAAATTAGGAAAAATTAGCGAAATAATTATACCGATAGTCGATATTTGCGTTTATCAGCGCGTCTCGTCCAAAGTATGCAGACCGTTTCGTAAAGCAGTCGTTCGATGAAAATCAACGATCGATCAAACGAGAAGCGTTTCTTGTTAGCGATCTAGAAGGACGTTGTTGTAGATCTGCTCGAGCGAACCGAACGATCGTCTGTAGAACAAGCTGGTAATCGGCTTGCAGGTCGAGTTACTTGTCGATTGCTTCGCCTACTTTTTCCCTGTCTTGTATCGAACCCGTGCACGTAAATCGAGAGTTTCACGATGCAAACTGCCGCGAGCATCTTGTAATTGATGGCACTTCCGATAACGGCACGTCGTAATACTATCGGATCAATTAAAGTGGTGAAACATCGATCGTCCTGAGTCAAGCGACTCGTGTGACAATATTTTGCTTCTTAATAGAATGGCCGTGAAAATAAATTATCATTGACGAATAAATAGTTAAGATCTTTCGACTACATATTCCTCGAAGAAAAATGTCCCTGATATCTTTTAGGATAGATGGGAAGATAGTTATTTATCTTCGCCGCTTGTTGCGTAAATTATTTTTAATTCTACGATTTTTTATCGTTAAACTCGAAATATATAATTCTTGTTAAATAATTCTTCGTAAAATAAAAGTAATTCTACGTGAAACGCGCGACAAACGCGAGAAGGGAGTGAAAAAGGAAACGAAAGCAAAGGAAGAAAATATGATTTATCGTCCACTTTGTCTGGTTTTACGCAACAAGACGTCACGATGATTGCTTTTCTTGGTAAATTGCTACTATACCGTGCAGCAGGCAGCTCTCACGCGTATTTTACAGATATATTTTACAATGCTGCTTGTCCTGCAGCTTTCAAGGGTGAGCTGCGATTGAGACGTAGATTGAATTATGTGCGAACTTGGGTCTCGGTTCATCGAACACGTTGATACTTGGAGGCCAGAACCGTAGACAAGGTGGAAGACGAAGATGCAGCCAACGTCTGACAATCTTCTCGCGGTATAAAGATACCAGTTGCCTGATAAAGCAAAGTAACTTCGTATCGTTGAACGTTACGTATCTCTTTAAATCTCTTTAAATTCAGAATGATCCCGATATAAAATCAAAAAGAATATCTTCGCAGGAGAACAGAAGTTTCAGAAGATTCGAGAGACTTCTGATCGAAAGCGTTAGTTGACTTCATCCTATCCCTTTTCTCTAATGGACGAAACGAAACGAACGCTTTCGCGACAGAATCTTTTACGGCAGACCTGGGAAAACTGCGAAGCGTCCATCTCGAATTTATAGGACCGTAAATAATTGCGGAGAGCGGTGTTGTGCACCGTAAAACCGGATAAACGAACGATAAAAGCAATTTCGCCGGGATGAGCGCGCGTGCTGGGCACGTAGGAGGCAAGTTACAAGCGAAAGCCTCATTAACCGGACTGTACTCGCAAGAACGAGATAATTAACGCGTTAAACCGGCGCCACGTCAAGTTATCGGGGCCTCTCCCCGTTTAATTACGTATACCCACGTGTTGTCGCTACTCTATTCGACCACCGGTGCTACACGCGCCAGCTATAGATCCAGCGAACGTTGAATTTTTCTAGACGGACGATCGATTAAACGTGTAATTTTCTGTGAGAAGATCGAGCAACGTATATAAAACTCCTGTATATCGAGTATTCATTCGCGTTTAAAGATCGATGCTAGACGGATGCGATGGTAAAATGGTACCATTTTAGCGAAGCGTACTCTAGTGTTTTTCCTGTTACGAACGCTGCCATTTTATCTACGCAATAATACGGTAGAAAGAAACGCTGGCAAAAGCAACCCTTGTCGAGAAGCATAGGGTGCGAGAAACGTCACAAAAGGGGCAACAGGTGGTCAAAGCTACCGCCTCGAGAGTCGCTATCTGTGGTTCTTTGTCAACGAATAACGAAGGGGGCGTTACCGGGGTAGCTCGCGTCCCTTGGGGTGAAAGGGATCCGGTACGAAGAATGGCACACAGAAGGGTGCTAGAAGGTACCGGATAAAAGGTAGGCGGGCATCAGCTACGGATATTTAAGGAAAACAGGTGAAAGGATGAAAAAGATGAAACGTTCTTTTCCATCTATGATCTGTGCGACGTTACGTTCTCAATTTCTTTCTCTTATTATTTGGAACTCCAAGAATTACGTGATCTAATGTCGTAGCAATTTTTCAGAACCAATCGATCTTCGAATGTTGCTTCGTAATATCTCTCTTTCGATTCGAGATTTAATGGAGTAGAAAAGTTTCACATTTGTGAAAGCAAGTCGTAGTATTCGTAGAAAATAGATTTTGCCCCAGTCGATAGAATTTACAATCGGCGATTCTTCATCCCCAAAACCGATATTCGTCGGTATCGTTGGAAAGTACCGTTGGGAACGCATCAGCCCCGAAACTATCGAGCGTACGAATCGACTTCTGCCTTCGACACGATCGAACACGGAGGGCCCACGTGGTTCTCGATGACCATTCCGACACGTGATCCGTCATGCGAAATGAAAACTGTCCGATAGAAGGTGGATTCGAAGAAGGAGAAATCGCGAGTGGTCGAGCGAGTCCCACGCAGAGACGATGATTAAAATTGTAAATATCCACGGCCGACCCCCGGTGTTACGACCTTTGCGCGGCGCCCCATCGGCTCACCCCATATATCAACGGATATTAGATTATGGTAAGAGGCGAGCATTAACGAACGTTGGATTCGCGCGCGCCTCATTTGCCACCCTTAGGCTCCGTTCGCGCGCCATTTTTCACGCAACCGTCACGTCTGCGTACCAATCGGCGATTTCACCCCGGGAGCTGCAACGATCCTGACGCTTCTTCTTTCCTCCTTCCTTCCTTTCTTTTACTCCTCTTTTTCTTCTTTTCTTTCGGCCGGTAGTATCGAACGATTACAGTGAATAATTGATCTAATATGGGAGGGATCCACCAGAGCGATGGATACATTTGTTCTCGTTGCAAGTAGGTGAAGGTTCCGTTGAAAGCCGCCTTCGACGCGGCTAATGGCATGCAATCTTCGTGAAATCGCCTTTGTTGCGCGGCTCCTCTTGTCCGTTAATTGGTAGAGCGTGGGGTAGAAACTAGCGTGCAACAGTGAAAGCGCAATTGGAGGCCGATCGATGAAACGCGTCGATGGTTTAGATTTCGAATTATCGAGTCTTCGTTTGGTACCATTGTTTGGGTAATTAGATGGCTATGTTATTATCGATTGGTTACGGCGTGCTCGTTCTTCGAGCATTCAATTTGTAACGGCAGTGACGCAATGTAACGAGGAATTGTCCAGACCTTTCAACGATCTTGTAATTTTCTACAGCCTTTTCTCAGATAAACAATTTCTTAGCACTTTTATGGATTTTAGTTGTCGCGCTATGTACAACAATGGATCCGTGCAATTTCCTTGGTTGAGCTAAAAAGGATGCGCTATCTTAACTTACCAAACGCAAATTCGCTAAGTTTTCTGAATCCGAAGATTTGCAAATTAATTCAATTGTTTTGCCGCTCGCGTCCCCCTCTGTATACGAGAATAGAAGATAGACGAGGTAGAGGTAACGAAAAACGTCGACGACTGACAGATTCGCGAAGTCTTGAAGCGAAAACCGCAAGTTTTCCCGAGTAACGTTCGAACTCTCATTCGACCACGAGTGGAACGGCGTCGATTCTTGCGGAAGAAAGAGAACCTGGCGACCGCGTCACCTCGTTCCTCGCCGGTAGAACGTGGTAAAGGGGTGCGGATACAGGTCGAGCAGGGGGCAATATTTTCACGGCGCTTAGCGGCAGGCCGACTCGGACGGCTCCCATCCGCGCAGCACGACACTATTTCCGAATGTATCGCCGGTCCCAGCACCGCGCCGCGGCGTGCACGCGCGCGTACACGCACACGCACGCACCCCGGATACCGTACGCGGCGATATTTCCCTGAATATATGTAGCGCGTGTACATACATACGTCGAAGATTAATCGAGTCAAAAGGCCGCGGTCGTTACAAAGTGTGCCGCCCGCCGCGACACAAAACCCATGCATTACCGGTCGAACGTTGCCGAACGAGAGGACGTCGCGTTCGTGTTCTAACGTTCATCTTGTCTCCGTCGATACACCCACGCTGCCCTCGCGCCAACGGGCTCGGAATGGGGAAGGCCACGGCGTCGCCACGTAGACCAAAGTCGCGGTTGTATGTGTCTGCGGCTTGGTGAAATGGTCGCGACCACTGGTGCGCCTTGATTTCTTGTTGCTCCTCGAGGTGGTAGGGATCGCACTTTCAAAGTTTCGCTGTTTGCTACTTTCGTGAGTTGTTTTCGCAGAGTTGCCTTTGCCACGCTATTGCATCGACGTAAAATGTCTCGAAAACTATGGGAAAATACGGATCGGATATCTAAACGGCATCGAAGGATATTTATTTGATCTTACTGTAACTTGGAAAACCCTAGGAAGGTTACGATTAAACTTTCAAAGAGGAATCTACGTGTTTCATTGCGCAAAAAATCAACTAATTCACTGCAGTTGCTCAAACGCTACAATCTTTTCCCAAATCCTAACAATTCGCTCTTATACAACGTACCACATTTATTTGTACGAGGGGAGATTCTCTATGTATCTACGATTAAAAAATTATGAACGTAACTTTAGCGGAATCTGTAAGAGATGGAGAAACAGTTTCCAGACAAAAGTTACTTTTTTAAATTAGATCTATCATCTGGTAAGAAAGTCGTTGTTACAGTGAATTATAACGCAAAAACTAATACTCGAAAACTAATCGGATTTTCGGCGGCCAATTTCATCTTAGAGAAAATTTAGACGACAAAAAGGAAACCCTGTACATGACTGAATTCTCTAGGTATTTGCGGTCTCAGGAATTTTTGGAATTTGCGGGTTTGGGGACGTTCCCTCGTTAGTCATCGATATCTACTCGAGACAGCAACCGTGGTATAATCCGAGGATATTCTTCAGCCTCGTTACGTTAGAAGGCAGCAAAAGGAGTTCGAAAGAACGCGAAGAACGGTTTGGAATGGCGGCAGCGACGCGGCGGAGTGGTTGGTTCGTAAAGGTCAATCACGCGGTGCCGTCGCGTCGCGTCGCTGTAAGTTCTTCGAAATCAAGCGGAATTCCTTGGAACCACATCTCGGGAAGAGCCGTGGCTCGACCGCGTGTTGGTCGATTTCTGTTGTCATCGTGGCCCCTGGAGATGGACGTGAGAATGCGAATTCATAGGCAAGGGGGCGTACGAGGCCCGTCAGAAGGCCTTAGGCTGGCTCATTACCAGCAATTGTGGCCGAACGGCACCCTGCGGCGTGCTACACGGCTGCATCGGCCCCCGCCGACCTCGGGCACACCGGCTGAACCTTCACCGACCGCGAGATCCTGCCCCCGCCTGCCGTACGACAACGGAATTTAATTGCTCGATCAATCATTATTTTCGTGACTCCGCGATCGCCACCGTGAACACCGTCCTCAGCGCCGCCTTCCTCGCTCGTCGCGGTTTCACGCGCTCCACTTTACATTGGAAACTTTGATGCCTTTCGTTGGTTGAATCGGACTTGGAAAGTTGACATTGATGTTTTTTCCATTAGATTCGAGCGTTGAATACGCGTCTGAATACGCGTCGCGTCTCTAAATTACAGTTTGATCATTTATCCGTAAAACGTCAACTATAGCGTAACATTTCGAATAACTCTGTAGTTGTATATTTTTCAAATAACCCCATAACTCATAGAACCTTTACAATTTCCATTCGTAGCATTATCTTTGAAACGGAGCTACGCTCCATTCACACTCGAATAACTTTTATTCCATCATTTTCCATTTATCAACCTACTATCTCACAAAGCTCCTTTTATTTCTAAACGTTCGAGCGAATCTGAAACTCGACGAGACCCACGCAGCTCGCGCCGGCATTATTCCAAGGCAAATAGACGACATTCTCTAATCAAACGCTGCTTCGTCTCGAAGCGTAAAGCGATCGCTCGACAAAGAACGTGAGCAGCCTCTCTCTCTCTCTCTCTCTCTCCCTCTCTCTCTCTCTCTCTCTCTCTTTCTCTGGTCTGACGCGGAAACCAATGCCCTCGATGTCGGCTCTCTATCAAATTAACGGAATACATTAACCACAGCTGTGTGTTATTCCCTATTCCGCCTCGTGGACACGCGCCTGGTGCGTCCATAAAATTCCAGCTAATTCCCCATCATCATGACAATGAGAGGCTAAACACACGCCGTTCAAAAGGATGGCCAGGCGATCGGAATCGTTGGTCGGCTTTGGTCTCTTTGATGACTGCGAATAGATCGTCACTGGCGCAGATGGCGCGCGCGCGCGGGCCAACACCGATGAAAGAACGGTACATAAAACAAGAAGAGAAGTAGGAGTAGGAGAAGGAAGAGATACATATATATACATATATATAAAATATAAGGAGAAAAAAGAAAATAGGGGGCGAAGAGGGGAGAGGGAGAAGGGAAGGAAGGAAAAGGAGAAGGAACTGAGACAGCGTGGAGACAAAACGAACCAATTCTCGGCCTTTTACGATCATTCTCCACGCTCTCACCGCGTCATTAGCTGCTTGCTGGATAGATACAGGGCTGTGTTACGAAAGGGGAGCCCCCCGCCCCCGAGTCACCCTTTCCGAGAAACAATCTGTTATAGTGGACCACATGAATGGCGAAACGTAAAAATATCCCCTTGAGTTCCCACGTGGCCGGCTCAATGGACCGGGAAGGAGCGGCCTGGATCCTCGAGGACGGCCACAGATCGAGAGAGAAAGAGAAGAAGATGAACGAAGGCCAGGGAAGGAAGGTATAGTCTCCGTTGCTTGGTGCGCGCGTTGAACGAGGAGAAAGGATAAGAGAGACCACGTAGGAGGAGGGAGGAGGCAAAGGATTCGTCGCGGAGTGCGGTTTTCAACGAAGCCAATTATTAGATGCGTCTCGAGGCAAGGAGACCCAAGAAAGCAGCTCCGGATATCGATGTGAAATACGCGGGAATTTATATTTTTGTCGTGCACGTAATTGGGAATGGGCCGCGTGAAAGAAGAGGAGAAATTTAATTTTCGAACGACCGGCTGGTGGGTTTAGAGCTCTGACAACTTGCCTGGCAGAACTGCAGTCGTTGCAAAGTAGGCTGGTTTCTTCCTTTTTTTTTTTTACAAACGTGCTTCCACGTCTATTTTGCAGATTTAAGATGGATTCTTCCGCGCGCTCTTTTGGAAACTCTATGAACGTTATCGTTGGGGTGGAGTTGATACAAAGGGAAACGTTACCAACGGATGGTCGTGCAAGGATTTCAGAAAAATATACGTATTCGAGGTATTACGAACGGAGTAAATTTCATAGGGAAATCAGCGAGCCTAATAACTTTTCGTACGGTTAGGAGAAAATCCAAGCACGAAACGGTAACGCGTTATCCTTTGTCCGTCGTTTTCGAGTCACGACCGCGTATGACCGCTCATTTAGGGGGGCCATTCATTCTCGAGACACTTCTCTTGTCCGACGTCTCAGGGTGCACCGGACGATACCTCTCTCCCTGTCTATCATTTTCTCTTTAGGCCCGTGCAGGCATATTCGAAATGGAACGAAACGAATTACTCGCGTTGTCGAGGACACGTGCTCTCTTCTCGACTCGTCGTTGTCGTGGTCTCGTCGTCGTCGTCGTCGTTGTCGTCGTCGTCGTTCTCGTCCTGTCTCTCCCTCGCTTTTTCCTTTCCACTCGGCCCGTTCTTTTTCTTTCTCTGTTTAATTGTGACGGCCGCTTGGGCGGGCATCTCGAGCTGGCTGGGCGGTAGAGAGGGATCAAACATTTATTATTCCGAGGGATAAGTCCCTGTAAATATGTACAACGGAGAAAAGAAATAAAAAGGGGGGAAAGAATGGAATGTTAACCCTTTGAGTACTTTCGGTGCATTAAGCCGTGGCCGTTCTTTGTATTTATAATTGCCCCTTTCCTTCAGACGCGGATGTGCTTGCTTTCAGAATGCTCTTTTAGAGACGGCGGAACGAACGAGCTCCGCCGAGGCTGCAACGGTGTAACGATACTTGTCGATCGAGACGTGCGCGTTATTCCAGGCAAAGTTAAAACACGTACATCGATAGAAAATTTTCGATACCTTTGGATACTGTTTTAGGCGTTTTTAGCAACGATTCTTTTAAACTGGCAGTCGCACGTATATCCCAGGGAGTATATTAACCACAATACAGGTATTTCTCCTACCTTGTATTCATCCACCTTATATAAGTCGAAGTCACTCGTCGAATGGTTTCTGACCAATAGATACGCTGCTTGTTCCTCCTTCTTGCTCGCCCTTGAATCCAAACGGAGCATCTTTGTGCACGTCGGCGAGACCGAAAAGAAAAGACGCTGCAGAGACACTCGTTGCTCGTACGGCCCTGACAATGGGCCATTCATCCGCCATTGTATCCCCGGCACATTAATTGTCTCTTTGAAGCCCGATAACCTCCGTGGATACGAAACCGCTCCTCCCTCTTCCTTTTCTTATCTCGTTCTGCCCTTTCCATTCTGGCACCCTTTTGTATACCGATTGCCTTATTGGCAGGGGTTGATAAAGGGTGAACAGAAGATGAGTAAGGAGGAAAGAAGATGTCTGAAAGTCAAGACGAACGTATTTAGGAAAATCGTATCGTATCCGTGAAAGATGGAACATCTTGTACGCGAGATAATACATTTTCAAGATTTTCAAATTCGCAAAATAGATCGATGTAAATCGATGAAAAATGGTCGAGCAACTACGCTAGAAGATAATAAAAATCACCGCTACGAAGCGTCTAACTCCAAAGTTCGCGATAGTAGAGCGTTATCGCGTGGGAGAGGGACAGCCGCGATTAATATGATTCAAATTACCATAAGCATCTGCTGGCGGGCTCGTTTTAAATCCAGGGAATTTTGACGAAAAACGAACGAGCCGAGACAAGAAGAAGGAAGGACAGATCGTCCAGCAGGAGATCTCCGTAAATCCCTGAACGATGTTTCGCTGAATTACGAGCGATATCGAGGAAGGGGTCCGCCGATATAATTAAGGAGGCGATCATCCTCCGCGATCCTGCTCGTGTCTCGCGTTGGAATCCAAATTTTATGTCGGTATCATAAAAGCGCGTGACGGCAGAAGAATTAGGACGGCACTCAGTCTCCCTCTCCGTTGTGGGCACCCATAAGGACCGCTACAGATATATAAAGGCTAATTCACGATGGACTTGTTTAACAAACCGATCTGCGCCGAACGCGATTTCTACACTTCGAGGCTGTTTTCGTTTGCGATTCGTCGTGTAATCGAGCGATTATTTCACTGCAAATGCTTACACGTCTATGCGAAACCTAAGCACAGAAGAACGTGTATAACGTGTAACGTATTATCCGAATGTTCGTTTAAAAATCCGCTGCCGCTGTATGATAGTTAGGATTGTATAATAAAAGTTATTCGAAGACAGGTCGAACCTCTATCGAATGAAAAATCGCGCAAGATGAATAATCTCGAGGAAGGAACGTCGGATGGGTTCGAAAATCGAAACGTCATCAGGATAGCCGCACAATCGGTGTCCATTGGCCTTAAACCAACGAGGCACGAATAAAGGAGGGGACATCGTGGCGGGAGGGAGAGCGAGAGCGAAATATGGATGAGTAATATGGGTTCCTCGCTACCCTCACGAGGCAGAAAGGCAGACGAGGGTGTCGCGATTCCCTGCTGTGCATTGATGGCCTCATCTAGCCTAGAAGAGCTCGGGAATTCAGCGGTAATTACCTTTTCTTCGGGCCGACGCCAGCCAGAGGTGTTTCTGGTGTACCGCTGCTTCGAAGCTCTGGACGTGGAAGTTTTCAGCTGCTTGTGAAGCTCCATCAAGGTGTCCCGTGGCCGAGTAATGGTCCTGAGTGTCCGTTGGCGATTCCTGATGGGCCTGGGAATGCATTAATTCCGGCTCGTTCGAGCTTGAAATTTAAACTGATTTGAATGTGTTGCGTTTTAGCACGTCGTTGCATCCTTTACGACGACAGTCCTGTTTGTGAGTACCGACAGGGAGAAAAGGTTCGAGATCGTTGTCTAAGAATAACGATGCTTTAAGCTTTTTATGCCAAGTGGAAAGTGATTTTTAAAAGTAATTCTCGCTAAATTACTATATCCTTCGGGTCTAAAATATTTCTGACTATCGAAGGACGACGAGTAATTATCAAATATCAAATACTCTCTGCTTTCCCTTTAATACGATAAAAAATGAAGCTCAAGCTATTTCACAGGCTATGTTTTACGAATACGTAACGTCTAAAAATCTTCGATTATATCGTCTGCCACTCTACCTAAGCTACACTCACAATCTCTTTCTCTGGTTAATATTACGTAATACCCATTTCTCATCTTCCGTAAAAACCTCGTTAAAAAGAGAAAGAATAAAGGAAGGAACGACCGACAGACGTGTCCACGGTTCAACGAATCATAAACACTGCCTTGTACCATCCAGTTCGCTGCTGGAGACGCGACTAAATTCCAGAGGAATCCATAAATTTCACGAACGAATTAATTTCGACTAACAAGTAGTACCACGATCGATTCGTGGCTCGTCGTAACGCCAAAGAGATTACCATTTCGTTTCGTCGTGGAGATTACGGGAGATTACACGTGGGAAATTCGCGGATTTCTATGTGAAACCTCGCGGACACTGATACGGACGGTTTCGCCGTAAGGAGAGGCTGTCAACGCCAACGAGAGGTGTTTATGCTTGGTCGGAGGAACGGTGCGTGAAAAGTCCGGCTGAAGCTTCAACAGGCTGTCCCGATCCCTGCGAACCTCGATGAAGGTGTCTTACAAGACCGTAATGATCTTGCGAATCTGGCGTAGAACGCGCGCGATTCATTCACGATTCTGTAATTATGCCTCGACCATGGTCCCGCGGACGTAGACTTTTCGTGTCCTGTAAAAACCTCGAGTTTACGACGCGCCGTCTGCAAGTCATTAACCAGTGGAGAATTAACGCGGATAACGTACATTTTAATTCGCTTTTTCGTGCAATTTTCGTAGGAATGCTCGATCATCTGATATTTTTATTTCGATTACATGAATTTACATTTGATATACGATGGCTACGAAAGATGTTTGCGCATCGTTGTATTTCTTACAACTACTAACACTCTACTAATTCATCAAGATCCGAGTGTATTAAATTACGTGCGATTTTGAAACGAACTGATATAAAATCTGATAAAAGAGCCTTTCGTTCGAAACTAAGGATACGAATACTCTTCGTAGTTATCGTAAGCGTGTATGAAAAAGCAAACTTGTCAAAGCTCTCGTCTTTTTTTTCTAATGATCTTAAAACGTTATGTTTTTTTTTCGCTATTCTGCTTGGTTGTACAGCGATGGGGGTATTTTGGTCGCAAAGCGGAGGAAACAAAAGAAGAAAATGGAGGGTGGTCGACGCGGCGTGTGAGAGTCAGGTGCTAAATAATTTCTGTCCCAAAGGAAGGAAAGAACGGCGATCCGCTATCTTCGATTTCTCCACGGCTATCTGGCTAGCCGTGTGACATGGATATAAGTTACGAGCGTTCGAATAATTACACGGTTCGGGTTCGAGGCGAGTCGCGGTCAGCGGAAGGCAAAAGACAATTTTACGCAGCGGGGCACCGTCGTCCCTGGCGACCCGGTGGCAACCTTCTTTTCTGCTAACTATTTGCCCCACGAAATCGACAGCCATCGGGTCCGTGTTCCACGGAAACCCGATGTCTGCTATCGAAACGCTTTTAATGTACCTGAAATGAAATATCGTGCCGCGTTCCCTCGCAGCAACGCTGTTGCCGTTCGTTCGTTCGGTTCAGTTTTCTTTGAAAGGCGCGGGGGTGGACGGGGTTAGACGGTCCATAAATCCAGAGAAATCATAGATCCGTTGAACGTTGCCGGTACTTGCATGATAAGTGCGTAGAGTAAGCGTCGCGTTGCCGTAGAATTCGTTTGGAGATTTTGCAAAGACCGAGCAGATAAATTTGATTTATATATCAGATACGTAGAATCACGGGGTTAGGTTGTCTAGAAGAATATATCGAAGCCATTCGATTCGAAATCCCTAATGACCCCTAATGACCACGAGAACGTCATCAAGAGACAGCGAGGAGTCTAGTAAGTATATAGGTACGCGCGTTTCGTAAAAGCGTTGCTTCCAACAACGAACGCAATGGCAGCGGGGAAAGTTGCCTTCATTAGTCGGTTGGCCTCTGTCGAACAAGCGATAGTCCGACGGATCTGCTTTATGTAAATCAGTCGCTGCGTAATTGGCACTGAACGAAAAAGCTAATTACCGAAATCGTGCACCCGGGACCCCTAGGACCCAGGGCTCCATCAGCGCTCAGCGGGATATCGCGACACCCTCGCCCCTCCGGCTATCCCCTTCCGCCCCTTTGGCCTCCTCTTTCTCTGTATTGCACGCGTCTTTCCACGGACACGATCAGCACGAGGGCCGCGATATTACTCATCCAGGTCCGATATACGACTACCTGCTTCTCGATTATGCTCGCTGCTACTCGGCTGCGCCGGCTCGCGTCCAAAGTGGCGAAAGAGATATATTTCGACCTGTCCTGCCCCCACCACCCTCCGTCTCCCTCGAACCTCCTCCTATTTCTTCTCCATTCTTTCTCGAAATAAGTAATGAATAATATCGTAAATCTTTGTGGCCGTTTGTGCTCGGCCAGAATGAGCGTCACCGTTTGCGTGGCTCCTTTGTGGCGAAAGTGCGCGAGAAAATTTGTTTATGGAGATTTAGAGGCTCTCGCCGTGCGATTTAGTGCCGATACGAGTTTCGAGCGTCGTCCGTAAAAGAAGGGTTGAATGGTAGTTTTCGTGGTGTTTGTTGCTTGCTGAGGTTTGGTTGTTGATGAGGTGATCGACGTCGATGGCAAGGCTATGGGGCAAATGATCAACTTGATTGATCGTGTTTGATTATGAAAATTAACTCTTTCGGTACTCGCTGAATAACCAAGGTGAAAAAATTATTCGTCTCTCGCTACCCTGTGACTTAAATTGCTAATAATCAGAGGAGCGGCGCAACTAGAGAAATCAAACTGGTCGGTGAATTTGATTTGAGCGAAAAAGTTTTTAACGACAAACGAAAACAAAATACGATAGTAAATCGTCGCAAGGATGGTAGTAAAATCGGTAGCCATAAGTTATTCCTGCGTGAGTAACGTTTCTACCAGCACTCTGCTTTCGACTGAATTATCTCGCGAGCGATATCGTATGACTTAGCAACGATATAACCTTACTAACGAGAATAGTACGCAGCAAAAGAAAAGTGGTCGGCGGGAATACATCAGCCGTACGATATTTACGGGTTTCAGCTTCCTATGACGTCAGCTCGCGAAAATCCATATATCAAAGGTTAGAAGGCGCATCCGAGAGACGATGAGTACCAAGTCGAGGGCTTCTTCAAAGGTAATCAGCGGGGGTCCTCGAACGGTCCTCCTCCGCCGTCGTATACGCCGCACGACACATCGAAAGAAGGAACATTCTCTCCGCCTTTGCTGGCGCGAGCGTGTGCAGTAGTGTGCAGGCACGCCTGGCCTGTAGCCCTGAAATTTGTGGTTTTCCTTAAACGGCAGCTTCCTCGTGTTTCACCCGCTGATTCAGTCGGGTTCACCCCTTTTCAGAAAGGAGAAAAGAAGACGAAGAACAAAGAGGAAAAGGTAGTAGAGGATGGGAGAAAAAGAGGAAAAAACGTTATTAATCGTCGCAGTGGGCCGCTGAAAAGAGGCGCAGACGCAGCCAAAAGGAGAAGAAGCGCGACAGTGTATACTCTCCATCCTTTAGCCGATGCTGCGAGCGGGTACTCAGGTAGCCGGTGGATCCTTTGACCTTTCCACCGGCTGTCCTGCGGGATACGTCTCGTTCCTGTCCACCTTCTGTCTTTTCTCACCGAAAGAATTCCGCCAGCGGCCGATTCCTCCGGGGGGCGGGGTCCTGGGCTTCAGTCAGCTCCCGCTATTCATTTTGCTGCCTCCGAGAGAATGGAAGAATTAATAAGTGACATTTCGTAGGAGAGGAAAGGGAAAAGGTTCTTACGCGCGCCGCGACGCGAGGAAAAGAGGGATCGAGAAAGGAAAAAGGCACGCAGGAGGAAAAAGTGAGAGAGGAACGGAGAGCAAGAAGATTGCCCTTTTTTCTTTTTTTTTTCTTCTTTTCTTTTCTTCTACGGTCTCGTCGTGATCGTCGCGTTCGTTCACGCGGTCTTCCTCCTCTTCGATCAACCGCGCGCCTCTTTGTTGTACCGGTGCTGCCTTTTGTCAGCCCGGCCAGGAATGGAACACCTTGTCTTAGGTCCTGCGTAACACAATACCCCTCGCAGATAAACCGTGTCTAGGAAGTCGAAATGAGAAGACAAGGGAAAGATTGACAGTTGCGCGTAGGGTTAGTGGTTGGTTCTTTTTGGGGTGACGTTGCGTCGAGGGTTAGGGTGGCGGAGGACGCGAGATTCTGGTGATTATGGACAATGATAGGGAATTAATGCCAACGTTTGCATCGGTCAGCGGAAATCGATGTAATCGCTCGTAGTAACGTCGATCGAACGTTCCATAGAAGTTCTATTTTTATTTCCAGTCACGATATTTGTAGGAGGATATTAATCGCGTTTGTGCTCTCATCGTTGGCTTTGTACAATAGCGTATGCTAATCGTCGAAAGAAAACTTTTAACGATTACGGTGTTCCTTTTATTTGATCGTGGAACGTAACGAATTTGCAAAATTGTCTTCTCTTTCCATGTAAACCATCGTGCGTCGTGTTGCGGAGAAACGGTCGCCTCGTCGAAGGAAGACACCGCGACGATCCCAGGGTGTACCGTTCGAAACAGCCAAGGTATACGACTCGAAGAAAGATGCAAAAAAGCTCGGACGATCGAGCAGCACTTCCCACGAAGTGTGCGAGCGATCAACGGGGGAAGCGAGCCGCTGCATGACGAATGGGGGCGCAGCCAATTTAGATGCATAGAGGTCGTGGCGTAGGGTCGTCCGACGACCTGTCGTGTCTCATTCCCGCGGGGACTACGTCCACGGCCTCTTTCATTCGGTGTAACGGGGACGATCGTGAAGCCACGTCTCCCGGCTTTTCTTGCATGCTCATTATCGAACTAGTGAAAGGCAGCGCTTCGTCCAGAACCGTTTCGGTGAAATCTGGTCGCTAATGAACTAACTCGGGTCGAAAACTACCGAGTTGCGTGAAGCTCATCTACGAAGATTCGGTTGCGAGAGAAATTGCGGTGACGTTGAAGACTGATGGGTGAATGAAGAAAGGTTGATTGAAGGCTTGAGTAGGATTCGAGTAAACGAGGCGTGGGTGTGGAGGATGGCGGAAGATTAGAGCGTGGCGGAGAGCGAGCATGGGAGTGGGAAATGGAGAATCGAATGGCTCGAAAGTACAGGTTGGAGGAAGGAATAGGAGTGACGTTATACGTGGAAGTAATGAAAATAGAGGTTGAGTACAGTGAACGTAAAATATTATTCGGTAGTAAAAAGCTGATGATTCGTATACGCTGAAACTGGCGAATCGATACCAGCTGAAAGCTAGTCGTTAAGCGATTCCTGCATGAGAAAATAACGTTCGAAGTAGATGAAAAGATTAATGAAAAATTATTTGCAAATTAAACGAATAACATAGAAAATTACCTGAAATACGCGACACGTGGCAAGCACTTTGCTGTCGCTAAATGGCCAACTGTTATTCTAAACCACCGTAATCAGCGTACAGGGAGGAAGGAGGAAGCTGGTGCAAGCGAATTTGTATTCCGCTCTCCTGCTATTTTGCTCATTATCCTCGCATTATCGACATTGTCTTCGCTAAATCTGATATCCCGCATCCTGGGTGGCGAGCCGGTGTAATTACTAACACGAAACCGGAGGTTGGCTGGCCGATTGGCCGATCCGAGGCTCGCGATGACGAGAATCTCTTCGAACCTCCCCTAACGCACGGTGGTCGAAGGGGCAGCGGGACAGGGAAGGATGGACGAGCTGCATTGCGTCTTCATTATAAATCCTGAGAATCACCCAAATTGATAACGGCATCCGAAGGCTGCCGTAAAGATCCTCGTAATACTCTAAAGAGGGTTCACCTCCACCCTCGCGCAGCGGGGTGTCCCTGGTAACGAAATAACAGGAGGCCACATTCACCTCCTCCCCCTTTCTTTGCCTCTCTTCTACTTCGACCGTTCGTGACGGTTTCGATAGGTGTAGTCTAGCGCTTTTTGCTTCTTTCGATCGAGTCTCGTCCGAATTATGCTCGTTCTTCTCGCGATGAGGCGAAATGAACCTCCGGTAGAAAACTACGCACATTTTTTCTGATTCTACTTCTTCTTTCCTTTTTAGAAGAGACAAAGTCGAAGAGAGAGGTTCGAACGGTGTCCGATGATCTGAAATGACTATAGTCGAGCGTCCCTACGGGCAATTCTCGTAAGAGCCTGTGCTCGTTCTCTTTGTAAGGCGACTGAAACGGATCGACGGAGAAAGATCGTGGACACATTTTCCTGGATTTATTCCGTACAAAAGATAAGATCGAAGCGAGTGACTGTGAACGACGTATTGTTCGATATCGATGATTTGAAATAGTTTGCCATCGTGCTGAAACAGGCCTGGATGAAACGTAATTAAGTACAGGCGGATCGGTGTTTAGAGGTAAGAGAGAGACGTGGCTTTCACAGTTCCGTCACGATCTCCACCAGAGAAGAAGGTTCTCGCATCGGGTTAAAAAGCCTGCCGTTCGTTTCAACGAACATCAGCGACAAGGGGTGGGTGGGTGAAGTAGAGAAGAGGCGGAGGAAGATGAGAAAGAGAGACAGAGAACTCGTGATATTTCCTTGACCAAAACGTTCCCCGAACGGTTCCTCGTGGTCGTCGAGTCCCGGAGGAACGAGGGAACCGAGTCTGGAAGCAGCCACAGCCCTCGCTGGCTGACCGGTGGAAGATTCATAAATTATTTCAGGAAAAAAGGAGGAAAAGTATTTCCAATTACAGTTTTTTGTGAAGGGTTGCCGCGGGCCACGCGGCAGGGGGTCCGCTTAATGGCGACCCGCGCTCACCGCTCCTCCTCCACCTCCTCCTCCTCCGCTTCGTCGTCGTCTTCTTCTTCTTCTCCTTCGTCTACTCCTTCATCCACCTCCAGTGCCGTCTCTCTACCGATTCTTCAGGGTCCTCCGACGCCGCCAACGCGGCGTATATTCTTTTTCTTTATCCTCCCACTACGCGCAGTCCGCGTTACTCCACCTCCTTCTTCTTCGTTTTCGTTCCGCTGTCTGACGAGCACCGGTGACACGAAAGAGGATCGATCATCTGCCGGCCCTGGCGGATTCATCCTCGGGGGAGGCTGACTGCGGGGGTGGCTGGAATCGCTTGGAACGGCTTTATGTGCGAGTTTTACTGCGATCGTTCAGTCGATTCGCTATTATTCCGGTTGAGTAGATTGCTGGAATAATTCCTGCTTGTTTCGCTTTTATTACTCAGGAAGTAGGTATTTTAGATATACATCCTTTACGTTTTATTTCATAGACTTGGCATCCAGATTTTGATTTTATTATTTCCAATTAACGTTCCGTTGATATTTATTTATTTGTAAAAATCTCATTTTTCCATATTATCGTTGTTCTTTCTTTCTGTAGTCTGAGCTTTCCACGATAGACACAGATATCTTCGAGTTTATAAAATCTTCTACTTATTCAAACGTTGCAATTAACAATGATAATTGAAAAATTCGATTTCTTTTCTAACATAGTTCGTCATAGCGCTACCACGAGTTGAATCGAAATTCCCTTGAGGACAAATTCCGGCGTGCCGTTTACGATCTTGACGGCCGGTTAAATTACCGTCTCGCTGGTACCTGTGACCCCCGAAATAGCCCTTTGCCCTGACCTCTAACCTCCTGCTACCCGTGAGTTGCTCGTCTCCACGCCCTGCCGAAATATCGATAGGTGATCGGAATTTCTTCGAATAGTACGGTAGAACCTCTATTATCCGCATTCCCATGTTCTGAATGATAGTGTTCGGTTATGTTGCAACACTCCTGCTTCTTCTTCTATCACGGTGCTGTTCATTTTCTCTCGTGTAAGTTTGATTACCGTGAGATATAGCATAATATAAATTCTTATAGTTTTACGATCCATAGCGTACGATCATCGGGTTGAAATATCCTAGTATTCTGTAGCATTGGTTCGATAGTTAATATTCAAAATACCATCTCGTTTATCGTTTCGTTTATAAAAATAACGATAAATTATTTTAGTTTAGTCAGAGGTACGATGAAGATATTGAAATAATTCCTATTCTTCTTGTCAACATTGTAATTTACGTATCTTCGTATTCCCAAGTATGTAAGAACCATCGTGTGGTAAAAAAAAGAAGGTCGTTGTTTAAGACTCAATAATTTACCTTTTTTCATAGCTATCATCAGCGGCCACCATTCTTTTTAGCCACACAGATCAAACTAATGCAACGTTACGCTTTAGCAACCACGAAAGCGATAAATCTAAGCACTGCGGTTGTGTTTAACAACTCGCAGGGTTGCGGTTGTCACGGTCACCACCCTTAAGGGACAGCGTTAACTTCTCTCTTCCTCCTTTTTCGTCTAAATCTCGAACAATTCTCTTACTATCTTGCATATTCGCCCGATAGAATATTAATATTGAACGTCACGTCGTAGGAAGTGAAAATTAATCGTCGAACAACTTATTATTAATTCTTTATTTCCTTCCGTGCACGATTATTTTTCGATAAAAGTATCCTTTTGATAAAAACAAGTACACGTTCGATATTTTGGAACAAATGTGTTTACGTGTATGGGACAGGGATAGCATAAAGGATCCTGTCTTCATATTTCTGGCAGAACACCATGCGGTCGCCAGTCATGTAGCGCCATAGGCAATAATATTCATAATTAATAGTTCGCTGTTCTGTGGGTGACGGAGGATAAATAGAGGAAACTGAAAATTATCAAAATGGGTAGTCAATTTCGTCCACCTTTAAATATTTCTTTCGTTACAACGATTCTGTCGTAATCTTTCTGCCTTTTGCTTAAAAATTACACGATGGAACAATTTACGCGCGTTATCTTTTGCTAATTCCTACCACCGTCCTTACAAAAGAAGCGAAAGAATCGATGAAAGATAAAACTTCCAATTCGTTCGCTGGGTATTCCCCATTCTAAATTCTACTTCGTTCTAATCATTATTTTAAATTACACGAAAGAAGCGTCGTCTACTTATCATCGACTAGCCACAATTCCATCATCCTTCAATCTCGGACGAATTCGACTTTCGTTGCTCCAAAATCAGCGAGCAGAAACGAGCGAGCCTTCTTTCGCATCCGTCTATCGGATCGCTGATGGATTCGTTCCCCTTGCTAGACGCATCCTTGGAACACGGGCTCGAGAGTTCGTCTATGGTTTACGTGACATTTCGGAATGAATATGGCCGCGTGCAAAGGGGGAAAGGACGTCCAGTATGCGAGCCTCCGTACATATTTTGGGAGAACACCACGCGGCCGAGCCGGTCATGTACCGCCGTGGGCAACAATATTCATAACTAATAGATCGCCGGCCCGTGGGTGACAGAGCAATACGTCCTGCGTTTCGATGTTCCTGGCTCAGAGAGATCGAGCGAGAGCTGGCCCTCGCGCGCGCGCGCGGGGTCGTGCCCGGATCCGTCGCTTGGTTAGGTCCGCTTTACACGGGCCGAGCATTCCGGGAAGTCCACCACGAACCATCATAAACAAGCCGATAGTCCTCTTTCCAACCTGCTCCGTTCTCTTTCCCAATTCGCGTTGCTCGCGATTTATCCTGTTTCGCTCCTTGTCTTTTTCCTTGGAAGATCGCGAGATTTTCCATTCCTCGAAGTTTCATTAGTCGTTGTTAGTCGTTTTTCGTTGCCTCTTGACTATGACATACCGTTGAAAGAGTCCAAATAGAAAGGTATAAGTTTGCTTCTATTTCTCGAATTTGAGTTTGAACCCGAAAGGTGCGGAATAATTTAATACACTGTATTTCGCAGTAGTAATTGTCTGTAACTTATTTGAATCGTGACATCTTTGCAGACTATTACCTCGATAAAGGCCATTAATTAGATTTAGTCGTTGGCTATCGAAGCTGCTGCTCCCAGTCCAAGAATAATGGTTCACATTCGGCGACGCATAGACAAGTACGATTTTGGGCTGGAATGCGCGACACTCGCGGCGGGTGTTCAAGTAACACGAGCGACCTTTGACCCCGCAGGCGGTACCCGAAGCAGGGTGCGGCGCTGGAAGTCTCCGAAAGGGTCCACGCTAAAGGCCCGAAAGGAAGATGGAGGAGTGGACGCAGAAATACCTCGACAATAGAGCCCAGTCATACGATAATAATGATCAATTATCGATCTGTCATTCAAAGGCTACGCCGACGGAATGCACGACGAATCGAACTCTTTTTCTTCGTCGTCCTCCGCTTCTTCTGTTGCTCTTTCTTCTTCCAAACCGCCTTCGATCCCTTTCTTCTCTTCTCCACTCCTATTCGGTCGATTATCCTGCCATTTTAGCAGCATTTTCTGGAAAATGTTCGTAGAACACATATTGCGTTAGATTGCGTCAAACTATGCAGTCCTGGCGTTTTACGACTGACTCTGGCGTTTCACACGGTGAGTGACTTCAAAAGATAAAAAGGAAGAATAGTGCAAAGCGGGGACGAGAGTCGCGTTGATACAGCACTGACCAATTTTCAGTTCACCGAGTTTTCTCACAGCAGTAAACCGAGGAGTAACTACCGGTTTGCCGCAAAAAGCCCAAAATTAATAATAATAAAGGCAGGTTACGTAGTAAAAGGCGCTGCTAACTGGATCCTCCCAGCGGTCAAATATACCACGTAAAGTGGAAGAGAAGAAAAGAGGTCTTTGTCGAGACCAGCGGTGGCTCGAGATTACAAGATCGTGCTTCTTGCACCGTTACGAGACAACGAGAAAACACCGAGTGTCAATGGATTATTTAGACATTCGACGAGGTTTACCTACTCCATTTTATGAAGTGTCAACGTCTTCCACGGTTGAAGTGTTTCAGAGTGTTTAACAGTGTGTTTGCTTTCTCCTTTAGTAGCTTGTTACGTGTTATCTCTTGCGACGGTGCTAATTGGGATGATGATGCTGAATATATTATAGTGACTAGTTAACCCTCCATAACGTCGTGTAATCTAGGAATCGCCGCAATTATTCTAGATATCTTCACATATTACGTATATTTCGAACATTTTTGTATTTTATCTTACAATGCCTTGAGCCTGATACCAGCGTTTTAAACCGTTTAATTTAAATAAAAATGATCTATTTATTTCAATGGCATCCCTCGTATTACGTACGAAAAATACCTACCTATGTTTTCCTCGCCGTAACAGAAAGAAAAAAGAGTGTTCTCGGAATCACGAAGAAAACTGCATACGAGTGGATCGAGGCGACAGATTGCAAACGAGCAGCGCAGGGAAATATCTAGGCAGCAATCAGGAGTGAAAGCGTAAAGAAAGAAAAAAGAAAGAATGAAAACGAGAGGAAACGCAAAAGGGGACGAAAGAGGGAGAAGGATAGGAAGGCGACCCCCCTGCCGCGAGTCCGTCGCCTAATCATTCTTTAAACGTGCATAAACAAGTCTCCACGACTGACAGTCGGGGGATGTTATATGACTAATGTCATTCCAGAACCAACGAACCTTCCCTCTGTGTTCGCTGCACCATGCGTCTCACCCCCGTGCATCATCCCTTATAACGTGATCTTTGAGTGACTAGAAACAAGAAATCGAAGGCGATGGGAGTGGGACGAGGAAGGTCGAGCGAAATCGTAGATGCATGGACACGAATGGTGGTGGTGATGGTGAAATGAGCAGGAAGACGAGATGGAAAGTTAAAGAAGGAGAGGCGAAAAAGAAAAGGAGGCGGCGAGGGCGAGGGAGAGCAGCAGGCGCGGCAGCCTAAATCTAAAATGCAAATACACTCAACAAATCACTATCGGTGACAGGCATCCTTACTTTTAAAAAAGAGGAAGGAGAAGCCGGTGTACGGACCCCCTGCCAGGGGTTTCGAGGGTAACTCCAGGTCCCCTGAAGGCGAGTTTACACCGCATGCGGTCAACGCCTGTTGATGCATCTTTCCACCGGCGCGGCTTCCTCTCCACGCTCTCTATGTCGCGATACACCGTTAATCCGTGTGCGCGATTCGGCTTGCCCGCTTAGAAACCAACCTGCTACCTTTTCCCTCCTTCGTTCCCCCTTTTATCCTCCCTGCCTCAGCTTTCTATTTTCTCAGGGAAATATTTTAGGCGATGGCTGAGCGTGTCGCCTACGTTTCGAGACAGGAGCTCCAGTGAGTTACGACTCGGCAGCATCCGGCGAAATTTTTGGGGAGATAGATACTCGTAGATAAGCTACTAAGTTTCGAATGTTTCTGCGAAGAAGTGGTTTTCACCCATGGAATTGTGGTTTTATTGGAACGACGATTACGGCTGTTTTGCACGATCGATCACTGCCAGTAATTGCTATTTCATCGGTTGCGATGTAACGTTACGATATAACGATTACTACCAAGCGATTCGCTTATCGCGAGGTTACACAGTAATGATTTCGATAGCCTCGGTCGTTCATTCGTTATCTTCTTATTCTCGTATTCTTAAACGAAACGTTTCGTTCTTCGTAATTTCGTCCCATCGTCCCGAACTTCACGGAGACGCAGAATCCAAGGAACCTCGCGAGCGCGGTATCAATTTCAAAAGCAGAAAGCAAGAGCGAACCGCTACGGATGCAGGTAAAGTAGTCGAGGCGTGTAAACGGTGCTTTAAACCGGTGATCCTCGGTGGTGAGGTCCTGACTAATGGAATCACGCTTTGCCTCCTGGTGATACGTGGCATCCTCCAAGGATTTTTCTGCCTTCGTTTGTCCTTCCCTCGTTCTCCCGTCTCGTTCTATTTAACAAGCGGTTCCGGATAAAAACGCTTCTAGACAGCCACCTTTAGACTAGTCTCTCGTCCGCAGGGGAACGCAGGCTCGGGGGTGGAGTTATGCGTTATTTATATCCAGGGAAGCGAGACGGACTCGAAAGCAAGGCGGCAGTGCTGAAAGTATCACATTTATTTCATTGGCCCGGTTCGAAGGCAAGCACAACGCAGAGGGCTCGCGACAGGGAGCACTTTATCCAGTCGCCTAGGAAACAGTAGGGGCCGTGTTGCCCTGAAAAACATGGGTGACGCCACCTGGGATCATCGGTACCCTTTTATTATGGCTGCTGTCTTTTATCCGTCTTCCGAGTATTTGTTACAGCGTAGAACCGCGTTGCGCGTTACGTGCATAGTATCCTCTAGGTATTTTCGAATCAAGAGATTTTTCTTTCGATTAGAACGAGATTAGGTGGGTGCGTGTCGCGGATGATCGATTTACGAGATGACGCGTTGATCTGTTCCGAGATGTCTTCTGTTTGTACCTTTCAAGATTATTCGTTGTGTGTCTAGAGAGAGAGAAAGAGAGAGAGAGAGAGAGAGATATATATATAAAGACGAGGGTGGAACGGTTGGCAGGGTAATTTTAGGAGGAATGGTTCTCATATTTAGAAAACGCCTCAAACTCGAGTATGTTAAATTTCACAGCTAGACGATTGTAACGTTATTTAATCCTACGTTAACATCTAATGCAAACGAGGTTTCGCAAAACTGTATAGATACTATTCGTTGTACGTATCTGTCGTGGCAAATTAACAAACAGACCTAATTGTAAGTGACAAAATCTTCTGTTAGTCTTGAAATCTGCAAGTTTGTAGAATGCTCGTTCTGTTAATTACAATTTCTTAATTTTGGTCACTATCAATGCCAAAAAGCGATACGTTAAACTAATTTTCTTCAACGTTCTATACAAACGAACGAAGCTCCACGTAGTCGAGTTTCGGAATAAAAGAAAAGGAGACTACGTAATGTGAAATAATAATGGCAGAAAATGACCGCTATTAGCGAAGCGAATAATTCGCGATGAAGAGATGATTGGTCAACCAGCTATTCTAAGCCGTTAACGTTTAAATATTCGCAGGAGGAGAAGATGAATATACAGAAGTATATGTACTTCTTAAATCATCCTCGAGACTATGTTGCGCTAATATTCTGTCTTAAATGAAAAGTAAGCGTATACTAACTCACGGGGCACGAGTTAGTTTTGCGACGGTAATAAAGTTTCGAGTTGAAGGTGATACTTGCGAGTACTTCGCGATTACAGGGACGAGATTGCCCCATAAATTATTTTAAAGACCGCAAAGACTGTATGCGTAATTCTTTGAGGTAAAACCATAATTTTTCGTTATGGCACCCTGCGATATAGTTCGATGCTTAAAACATTAACGCGTGCTTATAAACAGGTGATTTTTTAACGAGATTGATTTAAACAATAACGCTCTAAATCTTAAAAGCTGCCTTCGACAATGTCGCGGTAATGCGTTAAAAATTTCTCAAGTAGATGGTCGAACTTTCCATGATCGCTTGAATAATCATTCTTGCAATAGTAATTGACCAAAGTCTCTGCGATAAATAAATAAATACTGTGTTGAGGATACATATAGAGCTTTTAATAGAGTATTTCGAAAGCACCCTGTATAACAAGGCATCAGGGGGTTAACGAAAGGCAGTAGACATACCTGGAGCCCATAGATCCGATTACACGATCCGTATCAGCTGGATCACGCGGTATTCTCGTGGAAGCAAGGTTCGTTGATCTATCAGAGCGATTTTTTCTCTCTCTGCCGTGGTAGTGAACACCAGGGTCCAGCAGGAGAAAAGACGGTGGAATGCCGCGTATAAATCAGCGGGAGAGCCGACGACAAGCGGGGCATTAATTTAAAAAATGGAATAACATCGGTAAGGAGCGCGGTTTAATCGGCGCGTCGGTTTTCACGTCGCCGCGGTAATAGATTTACAAAAGCTGACTCGGCGACACACGCTGGCGCGCGGAACCACGAGGATGCGCGCCGCTCGGTGACGCATTAATCTTATCAAGAGCTGCCTCCATAAAGAGGCGTGGCCAAGTCATTAATCAGACGGTTCACGACTAATGATCCAGTGTCGCGAACACGATAAATCCGTTGTCTCGTTCATCGAGTATACCGATTTCGCGACGTGGCCTGAAATTTACATTCGGAGATTACCGGAACCGTGGCTGTAACTGAACGATCCCGCGAACCAACGCTCCCAGACCCTGGACCTGCCGATCGAATCGTCCCGAGGATTGTTTAAGGTAATTGGACGAATCGATCTCTTGGTTTCAGGCGGGGTACAGTTCGGTAGTTAGCCGGGGTCCAGGTTCTCTTCTGTCTTCATCGTCTTAAGCGTGGATGATTTTGCCTTTGTCGGTTGAGAGAGTTCTAAGCTTTGAGGCTGGGTAATCGATCCAGTGTGAGGAAATAGGAGAGAGGTTTCGCAGAGGCGACTGTTGTGCGAGAACGGTGGATTTGTTCTCAGAGAAGAGCAAAGTTACGCTTTTGTCCTTCGCGTGCCAAGTTCTACGGAATTCGAGTTAAAATACTTATTTCGAAGTAATCTCGCTGTAAATAGCAAAAATTATCGACGAATCTCTGATAGAAAAATGCCACCGAATCGAAAATCAGGCACGATGATCCCTTGGATCGATGCCGGCTTCGCGAGGATCTATCGACATCATGCCGCGAAGGAGCGTTCTACTCGCGGCTGGCGAGCTGACGGAAGAGAAAGAAGCCGACGGACGAGAAGGCAGGAACAAGCGGCAGTACACGAACGAACGAAAGAAGAAACGGCGAGCGGTACGCGACCGCGGAGGTGAAGATGCGTGAAAGTGGAGGTGGTGGTTGGTAGCGATCTAATTATCTACGCGGCGGGAAGTCGCGGCCTCCCTCTGCGCTTCACCACATTCAGGAAACAAGAGCAAATTGAAAGGAGCTCGAATGTGTTCTCGTGGCTGGACTCGCGCGCGGGTTCTCGTACCACACATCGAAAACATTTACCACTGGCGAGGTGGAAAGATCGTCCCGAGCGATTTTGATACACGTTGTATCTCGCGGCGTTCGACATCGTTCCAACGATTCTCACGTGCAATGGCCAGTGATCGTTTTACGAGCCTATATAGACCCCCCTTTTCTTTCGATCGTTCTAACACCGCCGAATTAGCCTCTTCCGCGGCGCGAAGCACGTGTAAACACGGTGAACGGGGATCAAGAATGATAAATGAAACCGGTCGAACGGATTAATCTGCGATCGTTCTTTTTTCATCGTAATGTATAGACGGTCGGCATGCGCTTTTTGCGAAATCGGAATTTGCAAAATACGCGTATAGATTACATCAGACTTTTCGTCTAACGATTCGCTTCTTAGTATTTGTACGATACGTAATATATACAGGACTTCTTTCGACGGAAAACAGCTTCCCAAGTAAACCAACGATTCATTGACTCAATGAGAGTTTCAATGAAAGTTCACCAATTTTCATCGTCCGCTTGATTTATTTACTCGAAGCAAACAATGTTGCAACTATCGCGTAAAACGTCACGCCAGAAACAAGCAATCGACTCGTAGCCTGCTACCCAATAAATCTTCTTTACAGCGGTTCGAATTAGCATACACCCGCTAGACATTAACCCGCGCTTGGCCGTTAAGCGTATACGGCGAAGATGAAGTAAATTGCAGCGAGAATTAAACTCGATTTTATTCGGACAGGCGACAACGAAAAAGGAGCTCTTATCGTCTTCGCGAGAGCAACGATCGCGTTATAATGTAACAGGATGTAATACAGGATTTATATGTAAAAGGCTTTAAACGTTGCGGTCTGAACAAACAAAGAAAAAAAAAACGTTTCATTCACACGCTCTCCGACCATTTACCCATCTGGTCCGCGACGAAACGGCGCGAGGGTTTTCTTTCAATCACGCAGACCGCGGTGGGTCGTTCGATTCCATCGTCCAGCAACTTAATTAACAGACGCTCGGCCGGATGCCGGCGAAAATATCGGAAACACGCGTGTGTACGCCAAAGAAAACGGTGTCTCGGAGAGGAAAGAGGAGAAGATGTTGGAGAAGAGGCGAATCGACGGACAGGAAGAAGAAGCAGAAAGACGAAAGAAGGCAGAAGAACGAACGATGAGGTCCCGAGATGCGAAGGTAGGTTAAGGCGGAGGGAACGTCGGTGAGGAGAGAAGAGGAAAGGCTGAAGACGGGTCTCTCTCTCTCTTTCTCTCCCGTGAAAAGAGAAAGAAAAGCGTCCACGGTGACGGTCAGCGAGCGCGAGCTGAACTCTGACCCTTCGTCCGTTGTCGTCCATACTCGTTGCCGGTCGTTCGGCTTCTCTTTCTCCCATCCATGGGGCCCAACGACTTCGTGGGGCTGCAGCGTGGGCGAAACTCACGCGCGGGGGAGTAAGAGGTAGGGTCCGAGGTGGGCCGTGAGGAGAGGAGAATAAGAAGACGTGGAAGGGGACGGAGGGGGTGACGAGTTGGCCCGCGGGCGTCCCGGGACCGTGAGAACACCACCTATAATATTATTTAGTCTGCCTTGGTTCGCCTCACTTCCTCTCCCTTTCTCTCGAACCCGGTCTTCTCTTTCCTCGAGCTCTCTTCGTCTTTTCTACCGATCCCTTTCCCGCCACTTTCTTCCTCGTCGTCGTCTTCTGCTTCCTTCGCGCTCGTTCTGTTTTTCCTTCTTTCTCTTCTTCGTCTTCTTCTTCTCGATGTTCGTCGTTGTTGCTATCTTCTCCGCTTCTATCGAGGTTGGCGCGCTTCTTTGGCACTCTGTTCTTCTCGCCGTGTACAGCGCGTGCAAGGAACGTGTCCGTCTTTCTTGCTCGTTTACCTGGCCGCCGCGTCACGCCGAAGAAGAGGCAGCTAACTATAGGCGCTATACACGGTTTACTCGCGCGCATTAATTGCCGTCGTAAATTGTTGCGGCTTTGCAGCCGAGTCGAAACGCGGCGGCACGCAGCCCCTCCCAGGGCCCATCCACGCTTCCCTCTTTCCATCGTGGAAAATGCCTCGTTCCGTTCGAGACGCGAGATCGTAAAGGGGTAGTAGATCGTAAAGAGTTAATATCTCAAGCTGCTCGACTAGAAGCATCGATATGTATCGTCGATACAATACCCTCGATATTTATCGATAAACCGTGTTTTCCTTGAGAATCTTGTAATATCCACATCGTCGTCGATCGTCTGACAGCATCCTTACGTATCCTGTCAAACGATATAAGTAGCAAAATTAACAGAAATTTTGTCTCTATTGGAAATCCTTGTTTATTAATCAAATGATGCCAGTAGAATTATACGTTAGAAATTAATGCAAATGTAACTGCGAAGTTTTTGAAACTTTGTATTCTAGGCAACTGATTATGATTGACTGACTGGTGTAGCGATAGTTTGAAGAAAATTCCAGCATGGTTATGAGCAACGTTCACACGACTTCATAAGTAATAAAGTTGAGGAAGATATGGTAGGCATAGATAGTTAAAATTCGCTTGTTACGTTAAGTGAAGTATTGCTATTGGTCTCATCGGTATATAAAATCATATACAAGTTTGCAACTCATCGCATAGTGATCTATAGAACGATAAATCAAGATAACGGTAATCAAGGAACAGGTATGCCGATTCAACTTTTACGTCTTCTAAAATTTTATTTCTAACAAAAATCTATGGTTTGTTTTTCGGATGCGGATTATGCGATAGGTACTTGTTCTAAGACTCTCTACCGTTACTTTTTAACTTAAAAACCGTGTACTTTTTCAAACTACCAAAACAGTGCATATATTTCGTCCAAGATAATATAAAATGCAAATTGTTCGGAGCGTATCGTCGGGGCACCAACGATATGCCAAGAAAAGAGTTTAGACTGAACGAAGAATAATCACAACGCGTACTGTAACAATGTTAAGCTTTATTTAAACAAGGCTTAACATAGAGGACGATAACGTAACTTAGTCTTACGATCGAGGTGAGCCGAGAGAGCTGCTATGAGTTGGGATCAAGCACAAACACGTACTTGACGCAGATTGAACCGTGACGCGAGATGAAGCGCGCACGAACCGAGCGTGGAACGTCGTACGAACAGCAGCGATGAGTCGAGCGCGGAGACGGAAGCGACTTGTGCGACGATACGCGCACTCGATAATTCTTCTTCTAATTTTTGCCTACTATTCGTAACGAGCTGAACGGGGCTCGCCGTTTTGTACCTCTGTGCGTTCTTTTTTCATTTGAATTCTTCGGAACGCGCGGAGGTAAATCGTTTGAGCGGTTAAGATACAAAAACTCAACTGTGGAAGCGGGAAGGTAAACAATTGCCATCTGCTGTTGGCCACTGTGATAAGCCGATGGCCTGTCGAAAAACAACGGCTGTTAGCGACCTGGTCAGAGCACCGGCGCCGGTGGCACAACGCTGTTGGAAATTGCTGAACGAGGCCGTCGACTCTCAGGTGTTAGAAAAACAAACGACGATGGAAGAAACGAGGCATAAACCGTGTTGCGCGTCTTACCGCCGAAAAATTTTTGAAAGTAGAACAAATAGAAAGATAAAATAGAAAAGGTTGAACGTTTCTTGTTCTCAACACAAATATTCTTGCACATCCGGGCAAAAGTTCGAACGACAATTTTAAGATAATAATAAACATCGTAAGATAATATTTAAATAATTCCTACTATAGATATTAACTATTTGTAAGATATATGGAGATGATTAATCCTTGACACTAATGATTCTTCTATAAAATTGAATTATCTCGTATTACGTAATTTTATTTCCTAGATGTGTCAACTTTATCCCCAGAGAGTATAAATTTAAAAGAATGTCCAGTCAGAGTTCTGTTATTTTCATTCAATTATTCAAACGTATGCATCCCATAAAAATAATTACAATAAATTTGAACTTTTCTTGTACTCGTCCAGAAATCTCATTAGCATATCGAATATTACGATATTCAAATTAACGATGTCGATACTACGACTCGATTTAACGGTTTTAATCAAGAGAAGACGTGCTACTGATTAAGATATTTTCCAATTCGCATTTTCCAGTGGTAAACAAAATGTAAGCAAGACATGAAAATTTGCGGATAGGAAATAAGCGGCATCGCTTCAAGTACTTTACGAGCAAGTAAATAATTAATTTCCCGGTGTCGTGGGGTATCGTTTAGCGTTTCACCAATTCGCCCTGCGAGCATTTCTATCAACCTGACAGTGTATCCGCGTATTCGGACTGTTGAACGTGCGAATAGCTCGCGAACGAACAAGCAACGTCGTATTTACATTGTTTATTACCAGACGTGTACATATCGTGACTGGTGACACACGCCATGACAGAATTTGCTGTTCGTTGCTTTCACGGTTTACGGTATGTTACGTAAGTACCTCGTAATTCTTAATTCGCGACGTTTTAACGATAGTCGTGGACACAGAAGCGCAGAGATTTATCGATACATTGCTAGACAGAAATTAATTCAAACATCGAGCTCTAACGGCTCACAAATCGAATAAAATCTATGCTCGTGAAAATGTGAAAGACTAGCGTGTGCGTTAGCGATCAGGCTGGCGTTACAAAATTCCAATGAAAAACCTGCTCTTAATAAAGAAATAATCGCGTTGCATGAGCCGAAACACCCTCAAAATCATCCGATTCGTGAGAAATTACGCGTACGTTACGATTCTATGAATTTATTTCGCGTTTTTACGGTTTTAGACCGCTATAAAACCGCGGGGGTTTGCTGGTCGACCGTCGCACAAAGATCTTCCATGTACGAGGGTCTGATGAGCGACTCTTAGTAGCGCATCGTCCTCGTAATTCCCATCGAGACAGAAACGATATCGTAACGACGGCGACAGCGGATAGCTGACGCGCGCGCACGCAGTCGCGCGTGCACGCGAGATTACGAACGACGCCGTTTACGCCGAAACGGCGAGCAATTGCGGGCCAGCTGTGGCTCTCTCTCCTGAATCCAGGGCCCGTTTCTCGCGGACGGTCCCAACTCGCCTCGGATACCTGCCACCAGGTGTCTCCACGAGCAGTGCCCAGCAGCGAGAGGCAGGAGCAGTCGTCGGGGCGCCTTCGCACCGCCAGCATCGCGCGCGTCTTTCCTCTTTACCGTTTCCACGTTCGTCCACCTTGTCGCGTTCCTGGACGATTACTCGCCATCGAGCCGGGAAATTGCCGAGCATGAGGTCCGCGATACACGCTGGGACCCGTTCGATCGGTCAGTGAACCAACGATCCAATCCGATTCATCGATCTCGTCGTCAACGAAAACCGTCGGATCGATAGGTTACTCTCGCCAATGGTGCAGGCAAAACGTCGGCAATCCCTCAGCCAGACCCGTGACGATTCTAGCGACGGGGGAGGATGCAACAGCAACAACAACAGCAGGACCAGGAGCAGGACCGGGGAATCGTAATGGTCCCGTCGTCCTCCTCCTCCTCCTCCTCCTCCACGTCGGCGACCACGTCCACCAGCACCGAGCTTCGAGACGTCGCCAGTGTCACAGAGGCTGGATTACCGAATTTCACGTTGCAGAGCGTGGCTCTTGGACTTCAAGGAGCACTACTCGCTGCCCTCCAGAGAGTCGCCCTGCTTCCACCTGGACATGCCGCCGCCGCGGCGCTCAATCTCCAGGCATTGGAGACCTACTTGACTCTTCATCGTCTTCACGCCAGCAGCACCGCACCGGCCGTTAGTCAGTCGTCCACTTCGGGGCTCGCCAATCAGAGGTGTTCACCGGTCAATACCGGTCTAGAGACGGCGCTGACTTCGACGATACCGTCGAAGAACGATCAGCTAGCTGCTGAGAGGTTGTTGCAATCCCCGGACGACGAGGAAGAGGCACGGTTGGATTTTATCGCAGATCCTGACGACGATTTGGCTCTGTTGGAGGAGCAGCAAGTGTTGTTGAGAGACACTTCCGTGGCGACGTCCTCCGGTAATCACGAGGCGCTGTTGCGACGGATATCGGAAGGAAATCGCGCGAGTTCGAGTTCTACGACGACGATACCGCAGTCGTCGTCTCTGTCGCAGATAGCGGCTTCTTCGTTCACGTCCCCGGCCTCGTCATCTGCCTGTTCCTCGTCCTCTTCTTCGTCGCTGTCCTCGTCTTTGTCCTCGTCGTCGCCGCTTCAAGCCACGTCCACTTCCGCCGAGTCGAGCATACCGCGAACGTGCAGGGCGTCCAGGCCCAAGAAGCAATTCATCTGCAAGTTTTGCAGCCGACAATTCACGAAAAGCTACAATCTGCTGATACACGAAAGAACGCACACCGACGAGCGGCCGTACTCGTGCGACATTTGTGGAAAGGCTTTCCGACGGCAGGATCACCTGAGGGATCATAGGTAAGCTGGAGAATGGCACGCCGTGAATCGGTTTATGGATGCACGTTGTGGTTCCGTAGATTATTTTACACGATTGGGATACTGTGAAAGCGTTGCGAATTTACTTAGAATTTATTAAAATCGTGGATCAAGATTTCTTGGAATTTTGAACGTTTTATCGCTTGTGTAGCGGCGCATGATTTAGAGGACAAATCGAATCATGTTGTTGTTTTGCCTCGGAGTATCAAGACCGGTAGAATACAAGTAATGTAAGAACAAATGAACTCCGGGCAAAACAATGTCGCCGCTACATTCAATCGTCGAGGTAGGACGAATTCGATTTTTTCGACTCTCTCCCGACCAGTATAAACAAACAGACGCGATCGCGGGCAAGAGAGTTAAGTTTATAGCTTTCTGTTGGGGTATCTCTCTAACAGGGATTTGATTAGCCCTTTGAATTTTTCGAAGCCGAGTTTCTTTTCAATCTAAATGTTTATTAGCGATATCAAAGATCTTGAAACTTTCCTCTTCCGGATTAACGTTTTATACTTTTGATTTTACCAAACTTCTCGCAAAAAAGTACGCAGATTCTTATCGATCGAAAAGCTTCGACACCAGCCGTGATAATTGCAAATTATTACGAACTGGAATTGACGATAATTGAACTCAATTTACCTGCATTCAACCGGCAGGTTGAAGTTATTAAAAAATTAGCTTGAAGGGGGATCTCTTCGCGGAAGAGACGCGCAAGATAAAGCTGCCATTATATATGCTGATGAGCCGAGGGAAGTGTGCACGGCAAAAGTAGTTATACCAATCATGGCACCTCGTGAAACGGGCTTTCTTCCCCGTGAGGTGTTTGAGCGCACGCGCGAGCGAGCACACGAGCCTGTTCAAATTGATTGCAATGTTCGTGTGCCGTCTAAATACGACGAAATGATACGGTCCAACATGTAATTATGACGGCGATCAGAATATAGTTACGGTGTATTAATTACGTTGATCAATTCGTGACAATTTATCGGGCTTTTTGTATCTTGATCATTAATCACGACGACACGATACATTCGCAATTCCCGTTAATTGGACTCGAGCATTGAGCTTAAAAATAGTCGTAGTATATGTTCTTCGTGTTATCTGTTTTTTAACTAACGTATATTGTACGCTGTTCCTTTTATCGCTTTATGGGAGAGACGACGAAACGCTTGGTGATTTATCGAAATGAAAAATTGAAAACATCTTGACGATTGTTCGAGGAAGATGAAATTAATTTTAGTTCGCTTAGATTCGGCGCTGAAGTTCTCCATCGGTTTGATATTTTTATTCGCATTGTTATTTATGTAGATACTTTGCTTCGGACACGTATAGTCATATTTAAACATCCTTATTCGTGTCACTAAATGCTTACTATATACTTATAATGCTAGTTGACACACGCACAAACCATTTCCTATGTTTCTAACAACTCAAACATCCTCTCATATATATATATATGCACTCCCAAACTTCAGTCTAACCTAACCTAAGCCAATAATAAACCACTTTCACCCGAACACTCGTTCATCTTGGAAAGCCAAACGAAAATTTCCACGCTCGGCCGCTCCGACAATCATTAATCCCCCTAATCCCTCTAATCCCATTACTGACCATTCCAACCTCTCCATCTGAACATCTGTCATCGACATCATCGCGCGCGCATTTGAATCAAGAGAAAAATCGATCTTTCATTCGTTCCAGGTACATTCACAGCAAGGAAAAACCGTTCAAATGCGCGGAATGCGGCAAGGGATTCTGCCAAAGCAGAACCCTCGCGGTACACAAGATTCTACACATGGAGGAATCGCCCCATAAGTGTCCCGTATGCGCCAGGAGTTTCAACCAGAGGAGCAACCTGAAGACCCACCTTCTCACGCACACGGACATCAAACCTTACCATTGTGCATCCTGCGGCAAGGTGTTCCGCAGGAACTGCGACCTCAGGAGGCACTCGTTGACTCACAATTTGGGTGTATCGACGTCACCGCCGCCGCCGGGGATACCTGTGCCCGGCACCGGGGCCGTGGTGCTACAAGAGACGTCCTAGTGTTCCGTCCACCGATCGCGGCAAGTCTGGCATTGTACTAGGAAAATTTATTCACGTACGGACTCGAGTAAAATTTTCAGGCTGGTCGTTCGGAAGGTTCATACGACGGTTCATACATACAGTGAAACTCTATTTATTGGAACGAAATTTCATCTAGTGCTCGAGTAAATGATCTCCTGCCGATTAAATTCTTTTAGATTCGATGCGAGTTTTGTCGCGCGAACGTTCCGTTAAAGTATTGAATTATACAGCGAAATATACACGAGCAGGCCTATTTTTTATTTTGTTATCGCTCTCTATAAAAGATCGCTCGTCTACATCGATATTTGTCCCAATGTTGATTTCTATTATATAAACGAAAAATCTTATAAATAGTAGAGAGAATCAGCGAACTCCTATTATGTGAACTACTTGCATCCTCACAGGTTCAGATAAATGGAGTTCTACCGTGAGTTGGTACGTCGGTGATGTTACTTTTTGATATATCGATCGTGATCTAATATGGTTCAAGAGTGGATTGGTTAATATTGGGAGTTATCCGAAACAAGAGGATAGATAATGGAGACTCGTGCGAGTTAAGCGGACCTTCCGTCCTTGATTTTTAGTGTGTTTTTAGCTGCGTATGTATTTCGTAGTTGTTAATACATAGGGTATAATTATAATTGCATATCAGGATGTTAATCACGGATTCATGATCGTTAGATCTGTAATTATGTTACGCACGACGTATTATATGTATGTATAGGTAGTCGGAGTAGGACATACAAAAGGATCGCCTCCTATTTCTTTGACACTGTGTACCTACGTGCCCAAGTTGTGTTTCGTTTGTACGTGTAAAATAAACTTTTATTATATTATTTTTTAAACTCTCGTTGTCGTTGATGTTTTTGGTCAGTTCCTTTCCTCGTGAAAATGAAAATTAATTTCCAAGATTTTTTTAAGATCGCTCTCGTTTATCAATTTCGTTTATCAGAGCGATGAGAAATATCATAGAAGATATTATCAACTGCGTTTACTTCGTAATATACTGCGTTACTTCGTGCATAATACGTTTAAGTAAAAAGCAGCGTCTATCTACAGTAGAATAAGCGCGAGGCAACTGCAACGAAGTAGAAGAAGTTAAAGTAGAAGTAGAGGAAGAAAAGGACGAAGAAGAAAGAACAGCAGCAGAGAGAACGACGACGAAGAAGAAGAACAAGAAGAAGAAACGCGTGTATCGTGTTACAAAGAACGAGGCCGCCAGGTGCGCGGGACATGACACCGCGATACGTCTAGGGTTACGTTTCTTTTTCGAAGGTAGGTGCTGGAAAGGCACGAGGTGGGTCCGAATACGCTATTTCGGGCCCGGGAACGGGCCGAACACGGGACAGCTCGCGTCGATAAGGAGAATCTCGTACGACCGGTCGACTTCCACTTCTTCCAACAGGCTGCTCGACTAGGAGTTCGTTCTCGAACCTGGAAACTCGAGGAATTCCGATCCGGATCAGAAATAAAAAAGAAAGAAAGGGCAGAGAAGAGAGGAAAGGAAGGGAAGAGTGAAACCTCGTGTCTCAGCCTTGTAAAGCGAATTTACATAATTTCTTGACAGCTAGTGCGGCGAAATTAATTCGCCGGGATATAATCCAGATACCATTCGATATTTATGACACGAGTTGCATTGTTTCCCGATGACTTTGATTTCGCTATTAGTTTGTCGCAGGCTTCGGATTTTAATTAACAATATTTCAGGAGGATACGATTGGCAGCCATCGATTAGCCAACGTTTTCGCTCGTTTTAATTGCTTCGGCTTCTAGCAATTTTGTTTTCTTTGAAATTTGTACGCGGGTTTCGCTGAAGCGTATTTGATGGTTATCGGCGCCGTTAAAAGTTATCGAACGAAAAGAAGAGAGAAAATAAAACCATCGTCGAAAATGCTGATCTCTGGCACGGCGCGGAAAGCGTATCGTCAGGTAGATACGTATTAAATCGCGTATTAAGTCTGTCATTTCCTCGTTTAAAAGCGAAGAGAGGTATAAACCGGTAGGATCCAGGTATAAGGTGAAAAGGGAAAAGAGCAAGAGAGACGGCAGAAGAGACTTGAAACGGGCCGGAGAGTTCCCTCGAGCATGGTGGAAGAAACGAAGGTAAGGATGGGAGTTAAAGGGGACATAGAAGGACCACACGCACGCGCCGCCCACAGATACGCTATCACTTGGCTACAACCAACGTGATCTGCATGCGCATGTCCTCTCTTCGTCACGAACTTGGGAGAGAAAAAAAAAAAGGAAAAAGAGAAAAGAAAAAAAGAAAGAACATCGAGGGATCAGAGAAAAGGAAAGGTGGATCTGCCCTCCGCCTTCTTTTCTTCGTCTTCTTTTTCTTCTTCTGTTTCACCCCCTTCGCTCACCTACCTTCGCTGATTTAAGGGGTTGGCAGAGCGTCGATAACACGTCTGGTCGGACCTACACCTCGTCCCTACGGAATTTCTTTTTCCTCCTCATCCTCCTTGTCTTCCTCGTCGTCTTTTTCCTTCTTTACCATCGTTCGCTTCTTTCTTCACTTTCAGCTAAGTTTCCTTCGTTCCTCGCGTATGGATACGTTTACACGCGTGCCTCGAAGAAAAGACGATTGGGTTACTCTTTCTCGGCGATACCGGTGTCACTATCGTTTTGTAACTGCTAGGCCGTTTGACTCGCAACGCGATCCTGCGACGAACCGGATGCGATCCTTCGTTACTCTTGAATTTGCTAGTTTGACCGATCTTTGAGTTATATTCTTTGTTACGTTATTTCTTGTACGACGATTCAGAATTTTACGAGAAGCAGTGAACTTTTTCCAATGAATTTCACAACGACTTCTCACGGAGTTGAGAAATTCGTTAGCGGACAAGTCCACAATTTATACAACGAAATCGTTAAACTTTATTCGAAACACTTATCTAACCCGATGTAATATGCAAATTTCAACGCAACCGTTAAGACTCGAACAAAATTGCACATTGTATGAAAATTTCTAGTCCGCGTTGTTGGATGGAAATCACGGCAATTAAAAAAAACGTATATCTATTAATATGTTAATCGCTTCAGCATAATTCTCGTCGATATGTACGAATCTTTCCACTTCTTGATTAAACCTTTCCATCGGATGCCTGCATGAGTAATTTCTATTGAGGCACCGATTTGAACTTTAGATATCAGATTGCGAGAAATGATAGCCGTATGTCGATGCTGTAATTATTTTCATGTTTCAATGCTTAAAATATGTGCTGCTCATCATATATCAAAGTTCACTCGAACGCTATATCCGAGCTGCTTTGTTTCATCTGGGTGCATAATATTCTTCGCTTTTTCTTGTCTTACCTCCGTCAAGACAATGTCGAATTGGTCGTTGTTTAACAGATATTTGACAGATAATAATGACAAAGTGTTGTAACATAAGTGTTATTTAATTATTTCAACCGTTGCATCCTTACGATTGCTCGTTTAGAATTTGCCTGTAAACATATTCTTTCGTACATTGAATACTGTCTGCGAGAGAATTTATTTCAAAACTTTTACTTTTCACTACTGGAGTGGAAGGTGGAATTAAAAAATTAACTTTCCGAAAAAAGAAAGCTCGCGAAATATTTCAATCAATAATTTAGGAGATTAAGCATAAATAAAAAACGAACAAGGCGATTCTTTGACAAATCACAGTACGCGGTACATACGAAATGAACGCTCATAATCGAAAAGGAGAGATCAGAAAGGAGAAACCAAGTGAGATATACATACGCGGTCGTCAAATAATATTTTCACGAGCGCCTTGTTCCCGGACGTCATTCGCATTATTTTCAGTTCGCTACTTCGCCGCGGTCCCACGACACATTCAGCTGGAATCGGTGGCCAATTAAGCCGGTGCCGGGAAAGTCTCGTGAATTTATCTTTCCTGAATCGTTTGCGAAATTATCATCGCGCGGACAGGACGCGGTCGTATGCGAATCGAAGGCCGTTTCGCGGATTCTGTGCGTATCCTATAGGGTGCACACGATGTTAACGTATTCATAAAATAATTTATCGTATGGCTAGTTTGTACTCGATTATCGTGTTCTGAACGGTCTTAAAGCTGTGTACCGATTTGGGTAACGGCTACCTCAAATCACGCGAGATAAGTACGCGCAATTACACGTATATACAAACACCGAGACGCCTTTAATATTACGCGAGCGAATTCATAAAGCCGTCGAACGATTATAACTCGTACCGTTTTCGTTTTACGCGTCATTCTACGGATAAATAAATAAATAACAAGCCGTACATGCTCTTGTGCACGAGGTACCCGGTATAACGTCTTCATAGCCGGCTGAACGAAGTTGTACTTGCCGATATACGATCGGTGGATGCACACGCAGAAGGTGGCCACCCGCAATTTCGCAGGCGCGTATCATTTAACAGCTAAAACGTGCGAGTGGCCCCGGTCGTTCTCAGTTTCGACAGTCTTTGTTTCATTTATATTTCGATGATCAACAAACAGGACCAACTTTGGCATCGGATTGTATGATTTAATCCTTCGCCTTGCAATTTATTTAGTAGCTGAAAATCCGAATCTACCGGCACAGTATCGACTAACAAGTACTTTGCGATAGAAAGCTTGTTAATATCGATGCTATTACTGGTCAAGGCAATAATCGAAAGAAACAACTTTCTAAGGAGATAATGATTCTGAAGAATCTTAACAATTTTGGTTAAAAGGGGATCTATATTTCCTTCGTCTCCTCTAGACATACCCTACGTTCTTTCAAAGTCTCAGAAATGTCGAATCTTATCGATAATCATGAACTTCTCTCGTAACTTGGCGCGAATCTTTCGCGAGCAATTAAAAGGAGTTGGTAATGGGTCGGCGATTTAGCGAGAACGAAAAGAACGAGCGAGTAAATTACAATACGCCTTTGCCCGGATGTGACACTTTGAATGGACAAAAATCGCGCGGCTCGGCTCGCGTCCACTCGTGATTGGCGGAACAGCGTGGAGCGTGTGCACCGTGCACGCGTGTGCGTACGCTCGTTCGCCAGCGTGCCAGACCACGAAATACGGACGGGCGGACAGGATGACGGACGACGGGACGCCCTGGGCAACCGAGCGGTGACTCGCGCGACACAGCCTCGCACTCGCCCACGTATTCCACGCGAATACGTACCCTCCTCCACCTTATGCCGCTTTTCCTTTTCCTTCGTTCATCCTGCCCTCTCTTAGTCTTTCATCGCTATTTCCCTTTGATCCTCCTGCTGCGAGGCTTCTTTGTCTCTTTTCTCTTTTTTCACACTCGTATCCTAACTTTTTCTATTTTCTCATTCTTTTCGGTGATTTCCTAGGGGTGGTTTACGAAACGACCCATCTGTCCGCAGAAAGAATCCTAATCATAAAAAGAACGACTGTCGGTAAATCGACGATCGACGCCTATCGAATAATCTGGTTTTCGTGCTAAGAAAATGTTATCGCGCTTTACGTTCAGTATGCGAGAAATCATTTACATCTCCAAAAAATAATTATCGTTTAATAGGATGGATAATTTTTCGTCCGTGTATAGGGAAAGGACTAACGTGTTTTAAAATGGTTGTCGCGAAACCATAAACGCAAGAGCCAAAGGAAACGAAATCGTGGATTTTATTTACGGCGGATAGGACACGTTCTTCGCGTGGACTTCCTCGTTCCTTTTCTTTGAGAGTCTTCTTCTTGCGGGCAGCCGCAAGTATAGCCAGGAACGCGCGACCATCATCATCATCATTGTCTAAAGGATATTCAGGAACTACGTCGAGGGGCATCATGGTCGGTCGCATAAGCGATCTCTTGCGAAACGTTACAACCTGCGGTCGGTCTCTGCTTCTCTTTGCCCTCCCTTTTCGCCGCACTCGGTGCAAGTGCGACGAATCGAAGCATAAAATTAGGCGTCGCGTTACTGCATTTGCGTATGACGTTAGTTGTCAAACCCTTCGGGCGAGAATTATTTTATTTTACCGTGTAAAAGGGTAGGTGAGAAGAGACTGCGGAGAATTGATTCCGTCGAAGGTCCAGCAGCGTACCTTTTCAAGCATCGAAAGAGGAAATCTATAGCGATGATAAAAAACATGTTGATAATTCTAACGAGTAAGATAATTCTGTCGAAGAAACTGGCGTGGGTGGTCAAGAAGATACGAAAACTAAATGTGGGAAGTTCATCGAACGCGAAAGAATTTCGTTATCTACTTTTTACAAATATAGTTCGTTCTATTTTCACGTTTCTTTCGTAAGAATATTTTTGTTCTCCGTCGTATATCGACATTGAGCTATGGACGAGGCTGTAAGGGGCACGCGGTACCATTCTTGGTTTCCACTAGTTGTTTCAACCTCCCCTTTGTTTCTTTTTCGCCGTTGTTGTCCGTTTCACCTTTTCTTACGCGCTAAATGACCAAGTTAACAACGGGATGGGAGGTAAACGAGAAACGTACGAACTGTGAAGAACAGCGGGATAGTAACTCAAACGAAACACGCGTATTAGTTTCTGTAAGTATGTACCGTGAGGGCAATTTGAAGAGTTATGGCAGTTTGCCATTTAACCTCTCTACAGTCTCGCGGCACGATGCGACTCTGTTTGTCTTCTGCTGCGTAATTCAATGACCGAATACTACAAAGAAACGTCTATTCGATTTTATTCAATTTCAAATTAGAAGTTTCGATTCCAACGAGATTATTTATTCTATTCGCTAAATTTGCCAAATCTGTGAAACAAAGGTTTTTCGTGGCAACTCTGGCACGTCTGGTTAAAAGAAACTTTTAAGGCTAAACGAAGGTAGAAAGCGCCGAGTAAGTGCTTGTACTTCGCGGAACTCGTACTCGCTGTAGTTTCAAATTTCACGAGTAACTACGATTTCAAGTATACCGAACGTAAGGATCCTTGAAAAGGGATGTATTTAAGGAAAATATACTTGCATGTTACTACGATATTACGTCTTTAAGGTAACGAAGACTGGTGTAACATTGATACGGAATGACCGTAGGTATCTGGAGAGGCTTCTTCGACCATTTTCCTTTTTCCTTCCAGTTGCACGTACACAATCCGACTACTTATTATATTACCGACGTATACCCTCGGTTAACTATGTTTCGCTATTTTATTATTTCACTTATTCGCGCGTAAGCCATTCAACTTCCCTTTAAGCTCGATTCATACAGTTCATTTGTTCGTTTTAGTCATATGCTTGTACGATTTCTATATTATACCGTAATATAGGTTTATTGCATAGGAATCGACGCGTCTTAGCGAACTCTCGAAGCTATTTTTTTTGTATTCCAATTAATTTCTTCTAAACTCGATCGTTCTTTTATCTGGTTATCAAAGGAAGAAAGTACAAGTACCATAAGTAATCTTAACGTATAATAGTTGTAGAAATTTCATGGTAGAAGGGATTTCTTTTCATAACGCACAAAAGCATTGAAATAGCGAGAATACCAGTCGTGTGAGGCGAGCCTTAAAGCCCGTTGCCGACGTACATACGATCCGACTACTTATTACGTTACCAATATATCCCTCCGTCTTTACTCGTTACATTACTTCATTGATTTACACCTTTTACAGTTTATTCTCTCGCTGCCCCCTCGCCAGATTGGGCTGGAACATGATATTTGCTTCGCCTCCTATTGAAATATCGTCGGACATAGTTAACCTCTTAAGTCAGTACAGTGAATATATTCACCGTGACAAGCGGTTCGTCCTGTGCATAAACTCACTTCAAGAGGTTCGACCGGCAACGAACGATTGTCCATTGAGAAAAGTTATCAACACTATTCGAAAGGATCGTGCAAGACCTTTGGAAACTTGATACACATTGCTGAAAAGTCGCAAAAATTCGACCGATCAAAAATTTATTGCATTTTAGTAGACACAGTAGATTTTGTTGCACTTTCATTCAGCTAGATGTGTTTATCACCGAAGCGACATTAAGGATACATTAATCTTGCAATAAATTAGAATTTTCGCGTAGTTTATTAAGTGTAGAATGGGAATTTATAATTGTTAAAACTTAGTTGCTTGAAACATTGCCCGTGTTTTTGATTTATAAGAATCGAAGAAGGTTCGTAAATTCAAGGAATCACGAATCAAAAATCAATTTCCGATACTGGCAAAGTTGAAAAGAACTTGTTTCTCTCGTTTTAACTTAACGTTGCATTCGTATGACACATTGATGGAGCGATATATCACGATTTCACCATTTTTTTTTTTCACGCTTCGAAATGTCGTCACTTTGATAATTTATTTCACAATCCGTATTTTATGTATTCTATTAGATTTAGTCACGACATTTGCCTCACCTTTCAGAATATTATTAAAAATAGATAAACGAGCTAAGAGCATTCTCACGGTTAAGATGGTTTCTTCATTTCAAAGACCTCGGGGCCTCTAAATCTTCGATCTCGATCGGATATTACAGCTTGTTTGTTATCTTTAATGCAAGCAATGCAAATAACGTTAATGATAGTTCGAAGCAAACTGCGACTTATCAGATGTATACTTTGACTTTTTCTCGAATAAATTATGAAGTAATAAGAAAAAATTGCGAGAAAACTCTGTCGATCTCGGTCGAGCATCATATTTCCATTGGAAGATGTTACTTTTCTGACACTATCTTTCATTTTCCATCGTCTACCTTTTATTTTTCCAATACTTCGTATATCTGTAATTAATCATCTTCTATATAGCTTAACACGATACATATAAATAAATACTCATCGTTTTGAATAAACAGCTAATCATAAGTTGATACTTTTCGACGTTGCAAAATTGTCCCAAAGTCTTTCCGAATGCTTGTTACCGCAACGTTGTTCCTTATCGAATATTTGACTGTCATAAATAGCGATTCAGGAAAGGTTGGGAAAGGAAACGCGGTTTTGTTTCTTCGTCGCACGCAAGCAAGGAAAGCTTGCCAACACCGAAGACTCCCGCTATCGGTTCCATCCCTCTCACCCCATTTACCTGTCAGCGTTCGCGCGCCCGTATCCGCTGCCAATAAAGCAACCCCAGCCAGCCGGAGTAATTGAAATGGTATTTTCGCGATTTCATTTTCAATATCTTCTCGCCTAAAAGCCTTAGGCTCGCGGCGGCCTGACATTTAGCTCACCTTTCCAGTGAAACATTGTTCGGCATAGAACGGCGGAACCGGCGAGGCTAAGAGCGTAGCCATGGTGGTCGGCCTGGAAGATGGTTTCCTCGTCCGGGAGAGGGCCTGAGCCGCTTAAATCTCCACAGTTTATGCGATCCTGCCGGTTCTCTCGATCGTTTTACGCGCGCCTCCTCTACGTAGTCGTACGACGATCTATCTACCTGTATCCGAGTACTGCTCTCCGGGACGTATCTCTCCTCGCCTCCCATGGAAACCAGCAGATAACGTAATTTTACGTGTGAATGCTTCGGGCCAGAACAGGTACCTGAACACCCAATACCAACGTCCAAGATAACGTGCCTCGATAATTTACACTGGCTGATTCATCTCGAAGTCCTCTATCCGCCTGGTCAGGTATACGTACGTATTCGTGGCCTTATTAATTGAAACACGCGCATCCTGCACCGAGGAGGGCCCCTTCGTCGATTTCACGACACTACTGGATCCTTTTAGACCCGTTCCCGTCGATAAGGTTATCGGCGACGCCGTATTACCGAATCTGTGAATTCGTGGAGGAATCCTGCTGGTTTCTAGTCAAATTTCCCAAGATATTCTAGTTGGAGCGCGGTTAGTGGACGCGTGTGCTTCGTTTGGTCTGTTTCTGTTTGTTCGAGGTGTTGGAACACGTATTATAGATAGGTTATGGCAAGGCTTGTTATTTTATCAGGGTTTCGTGAATGGATATTTAAGTTCGGTTAAGATATGTGATTTGAAACGTCGGGATTCTTTGATAATTACGATAGGATTCGACGTAGGAGGCAGTTGATTTCCGTGATTCAGTTTCCATTACTACAATTTCCATTCTTATTATCGCTCTTGATTATACGCTTCGTACTTTGTATGCATCGTGCGTTTATACAGAATAATATGAATTTCTTATACACGCTCTGTTATCAGTGGTATAACCGAGAGCAGGCGAGTTCTTGGCGAAACATTTTCGCAGTCCTACGCTTCTATCTTTGGAAATGATTTATCTTGTTTGATCTTCTCGTTAAATCTTCGCCTATTTATCCACATTTTGCTACGGGAATAAAAAACGTGGAAAGTTTCGGGTGACAGTGTAGTTCGTGCGGTGTGGAGCTGTAACAACAAATCCAACCTTCTAACCTCGAAATCTGAAATTTCTCGTAAACGCCAGAAATGTGGACTCGTCGCGTTCATTTTTCCACGTAGACCGAATCAGGCTCAATAACCGTAAAACCCAGAGCATCCAAGTTCTCCTATCAACCGACGCACGAGCCATCGCGTTCGTCTTTACGAGGACATACCCCTTAATGTCCAACGTCTCCTTTCTTCTTTCTTTCACGCAGCGAGGTGTACACGAGCAGACCACGGTGCATTCTAACGAGTAAGTTCGAGGTTAGAACGACGAAGCGTCACGTTGGAATTTATTCAACAGGTTTACGAAGTGACGACGCGGCGAAACATCCATAATAGTGGCTCGTGGTCTCCTCTCGTAGCTCGATTATAATATAAATAAGAATTTATCGGCGCCGCGACGGCGTTAGCTTAAAAGGTTTACGTTTATTAATTCTGCTAATCCTTCCCTGAATCGAGCTCGAGACAGAGAAAAAAGGCTTCGAGCGAATGCTTGCCGTCTTTTCTTCCTAAAGAGACAACTTCTTCTTCTTCTTCTTCTTCTTCTTCTTCCTCTTTTAGAGTTTCTTCCCTCATCGTCCCTCTGCCGATACGAGTTTCTTCTCCTTCTTCGTCCACCCCCGTTTCCTGTTCGTTGATGATTCACTTTTTATGGCACGTTAGCGCCGTTCACGAGTAGCTCGGAGAAAAATAAAATAGGGACATCCGACAGCGTTGGCCATTTCACGCGTCGAGCATCTTCAAGACCAGAAGAAGCATGCGAATCGATGTCGGATGAACGAAGAGGATAGATCGATCGTAGGGGAAGTTTTGCTTTTCGAAAGATCGCACGTCGAAGGAAGTTTGCAGGTCGATCAAGACCACTCAAAGTTTTCAACACTTTTCATCTCTTTTTACCGAAATCGAGAGCCGCGAGCGAACTTTACGTATAATAGAAAGATCTGGTCACCTCTCTAAGATCGATCGCCAATAGTAGTTGCGTTAAACAAAACTCTGACAGCCGAGTATTACCAAAGTTGTTATCGTTATGCTTTAACCAGCGAATGTAAAACTTCGCTAATAATACTTTAACCGTAGAAGAGAGCCAGGATCGTAAATTTCCGTTCCGTTTGAAGGAAGGCTCGACGATTATGCCATAAAGCGCGACAACAGGTGTTAGTCTCACACGCGTACGAGGTAGAAAAGTCTGAAACGGTGAAGCGACTAATAATTAATAACCGAGTTGCGCCCACCGGCTGTCTCTCCATCGTGTTCACACTTTCCGCTTTTCGACGTAGGTGTCTACTTTAAAATTCCACGGCGGATTTAATCGTGATGCGTTTCGGAATCTGAAGGGAGGACAATGTCGTAGGAAAGAAATGAAGAGAGAAGAGGCATCGGGTTTCAGGAGGTTCTTAAGTCGATCCGTGAGTCGTTCTTGACACCAGTATTTTCGAGGAACGATTACAGCGAGATGTTTCTCTTCTTCTCCCACGATCTTCACACGGGTTCTCTCGACAATATACGGTTTGACACCTTTGGCATATCGAAGCGGCGTAACAACACAATTATATTAATATTTTACCAGTTGCTTTCTTTCCGTACCAGTATTTACGTACCGTTGCATCGCTTTCGCACAGTATCGTATTCCATTGTGGATTTCGTGCGAAACAAACGCATCTAAAAGACATTAGAAACTTGAAAAATAAGTTGACACGGATAGAGGCTCGCGAGCCTCCTTACCAAGCAATTCCTCGCGTAGTATAAACGGAACAAACAATGGCCAATCATTGGTTTAAATATGCATCTGAAAACAGCGGACGGAACATTCTTGAATTAATCACGATGTTCGTTCGTGTACTCCAGAAAATATCGATCGATGTTTCACCTTTGTCCGCGGTCCGCTAGAAAATCATCGAAACACCGCACCGGGACGAAGAGAAACGACGAACCGATGGGGAACACCATGAAGAAGAGGAAGAGCAAGAAGGAGGAGGAGGAGGGACATGGTACATAGGTATATTGTACGGGCTCGAAGGCAGCTCCTTTGAAGTAACCCGTACGAGCCGGCCGGATGACAGGGAAGAAATCGAAATATGCGATGACTGCGCAGATGAAATATCCGTGTCCCTTAATGGCGAGCTCTTGGCTCGTCTCGTGGGTGTACGAGAGGAGAGAGATCTCGTCGCCTTTCTCGGGCCACCTTGATCTACTGGCTACGAGCCGAGATGTATAGGTGAAATCATGTGCGTGCCAACTGCTGTTTACTCGTTTTGCTCGCTAGAACGGCAAGGAAAAAGAAGAGTAACGCGATGGAAAAGCGGAAGAAGATAGGAGGAAGAGAAGATACTTCTTCGTCTTGGTTTCTTCTTCCGTCAAGGGATGGTTTGCTGGCAAATCGTTCAAAGGGGCGACAAAAAAAGGAAAAGAAATTTGAAACTAATTATAAGAAAATATACTAATTGTCGTGAGAGAATAAAATTATTCCGTCCCCTCGAACGATTAAGAAAACTACCAAATTCGATATCAAAAGCGAGACGAGTTAAAAATAAACGTGGAATAGACGATTTCGAATTCCAGACGGCGAGTGTCCACGGGCGTACAAATTCCTCAGCCATAAATTCCTCCGGAACAGACCGCGAGACCGCAAGGATCTCCTATTAACAACAATACCGACAACACGATAAAGAAGCATTCATAATGAAATCAGCTCGATGGACGGTGATTTCGGTGGGCCTGGTGACCGGGACCGAGACTGCAGGAAGAAGATCGAGGAGGAGAATTGGCTCCCGCGGCAAGGTAGAAAAGGACGAGGAGTCCCGATGGAATCCCGTGGAGCGGAGTGGCGTGCATACGGGGGTGTGCCGCGTGCCAGACCCGAGGCCCTCTCCGTATAGGCTTCACAGGGGGCCCGTGGATGGGGGCCCCGTTCACCGTAAGATAAGGCCTCCTGGTGCGAGCCGACGACGCGCGACCGACAACCATGTCACATTATTACCATATAGGTACCGGTCGCGTCGTCACAACACCGCACGACCAACGTACCACCGCCGTTATGCGCCGCTAGCACGGCCGAGAAAAAAGGGAAACCAAGAAGAAATTCATCCTCTATTTTAGTTACGAACCGGTTCGATATCTTCCTTCTTCTGTTCATTCAGCCACCATCCGAACGGACCGTTTTGCGCTGCGTTGGGTGTCCTCGCGTAGAAACCGCGCTCCAGAGTGGTTACCGGTATGATGGAGATCGCTTGTTTGCTGGATTATGGGCTTGCCGGAGCGAAGTGTGTTGGTCCGTTTGGCTCGTTGTTTCTCGTGATTCGAGAGGCGAAGCGAGAGACCGTGGCGAGGGAGAAAGGTTGTTGTTTGTGAAAGGTTGGTGGCAAATATTGACCGTTCCTTTTGTGGGCCAGGTCTTTGGTTTGGCTTAGGCGAAGTATGCGAACGCGTGTGACTTGTCCAAGCACGCGCAGATCGTTATCCGTTATCGATAAAGAACTTATTCGGAACGGTTACTTCTGTTATCGCAAAGCTGACTTTACCGATAAGGCGTGTTTTAAGAAATGACGCGAACACGTGACTCAGAGAAGCACGCGCATGGCGTTCTCCGATTACCTTTTACAATAAATTATCCGAGAAATAAAGCTAACCCACGAACAGACCAGCGCATAAAACTGTTCTACGATTCAGCTTCAAATTCGGTTAAAAAGATCTTGCTGACCTCAAACCCATTCGGCCCACGCCGAGACTGAAAAAACAGTGTCCCTACGTAGAACCTCCAATTCCAAGGAGATACCAATACAATCGTGTTTTGGCAAAATCATTCGGAACTCCCACACCGAGGCCAGTCCAGGCGCAAGGATCGTTACTTTAAAACGATCGCTACGAAAAATCGCGTGGAAACCATCGGATTGTCTCGAATTTCTCGACAGGCGAACGTAACGTACCTCTCGAAGACAGCTACCGGTGCTGATCGATCGTAAAATGACACGGTTTACTAAAGCGGACGATTCGTAGACTAATACCGTTCCGTTCCTTTGAGGAAGACTGCACCAAGCCGTAGTAAAATCGGGTAAATCATTGGTCGGTTGACTCGCGTGAATCGCCAAGCGAAATCAACTGCCCGAAGGTGTGGTACCCTATCTTCGTTTCCGTCTGTCCACTCTCTATTTCTCCCAGTCTTGTTCCAACTGTCCCGGCTGTTAGGCGCGTATAAACACGGCCAGGTATGGAACCGCAGGTAAGAGCCATGGTGGTCGGTGGCGGACACTCGCGAGATAAACTTTACTGCGTACGGGTAACACGTACAGGTAGGTACGAGCAGCTCGACCGACCATTGTAACCGGCAGGACAGCCGTCTTTTATCGGGTCGATGATTCGTAACGTTTGCGCTTTCCGACGGATTTAATCGGGTTGCCGTTGATTATTCGGAAATTGAACGCGATGAGATAGAAATTTATCGATATCCGGCATTCGGGCGAGACACTCGAGAGAAATTTCTGTTTAAACGTTCGTCGTTGGTGTGCTGTTCCAAGCACTCGATCTTTTAATTAGTCGATGTAGTTCTCCGTGATATCAGGGTGAGAACGCGATAAGTTTCATTTCCTGTCTTTTTTCACAGGAAAGTAATATCAGCGTGTTCTTCTTCCGTAATCTTCGTACGATAGTAATATCATAAAACCGGTATGGGTTTGTTAATTATCAGTAGTAATTTTTTAATAGGAAACTCAACTACTTCAAAGAACTAAACGTTAAGAAAATGTCAGCTTATCGATTATCGATGTAAGCGATACAGGCTAGTAGAAGGTGGATTATTTTTTATTTCCAAGAAGCCAACGATGTTTCGTATCATCAAGGAGCGCTGTACACTTGTACACCGAAAGTGGACATTCGAGAAAGCCACTTGTTATCGCATCTTATCGATACGACGAGTGGAATACGTGACTTGCAGAGAGAATTATTAGTATTCCTTTTTATTACATTACGAACTTCGAAGTGCATTATTTTTCAGACCGTATTACCTGAGAATTTCGTAATCCGAAGATAAAGATTGAAAAAGGTCGTTTCTTATCGATCACTCCGATACACCGGTCATAAATTCGTAATTTTAAATGAAATTTATTAATACTTTGGGTCGCCTTGTCAAATAAAACGTTTCTATATAATTTCTGTATTTGATTATTCCTTCGGGTAATTCGATAAAGAGAAAGCCCGCGATATTTTTAAATTACGATCTAGATAACGTTTTTTATTTAATTTAATTTAAGATAACGCTCAACTATCGATCGACCCGAGGATCGATCTAATTTAATTCTAACCATTCTATAATTTTTAGACGCTTATCAAAAATCAAAAGAAGATCAGCGAGAAGATCGAAGAAATTACCGCGCACTTGCATTCCCTTAATGTCGTAAACAAGCGGTTCGCGTGGTTAATATTTCTGCCACGTGCGGATAACGAGACGAGTTTTACGCGAAATTTATCATCGTACATAAACTGCGTTCCGCGAACGCTTTTCGCCGAGGTTTCGATAGTTACACGCGTGGATTATTGCGAATGGAACAGGGCTGGGTAGGGCCCTTTAACGAAGTTGTAATTTGTTGGAGGCGGTAGAACGGATGGAGCGAAGGGAAAATTGATTTCCGCTTATCTTTTCACTAGCGTTCTTCTAAATCTGTATCAAATGTCTATGTACAAATCGATCGGCGGAATATCGTGCTGGTATCAGCTAATCGGCAGATCCGATCCCTGGTCCGAGTGTCTTTGACAGAGTCAAATCGATACATTTCCAAGTGAAAATCGATGCAACGTCGCTTTCTCAGTTGCCCCGTTCGATCTATCTGATGTCCGTTAGAGAGTAAATTTAACGCATCGAGGCAACCGTGCTGAAAAGAGGAAACAATTTCTAGAGATCTGCGCGTGGAGCGTCAACGTCCTCGGTCGCTTGGGGAGGCTCGTAAATCGAGGGTCGGCTCGGTCGCGTTCAACGTCGGATCGGAGCGCAGAGATGGTGCAAAGGAGAAGAAGAGATCGGTAAGAAGGGAAGACATTTCCAGAGGGACATCGACGCGCGTGCAGGTGGTGGTCAATGCGTGTCTAAGGTACGTAGCATGCATCGGGGCCGGCGAAGACGAATCCATTAGCCGTGAGCGCGGATTGAGCAATAAACCAACTGGGAGGTAAGTCGACTCCAACCTCATCCCCGCGTGGCCAGATAGAGAAAGGGAGAGAGGATCGTTTCTCTTCGTTCCTCTAGCGCGGGTTTCGGTTCGCCTGTTATTCCTGTTGGGCCCGCATTCCCATACAAGATGTCGCGCCGATAAAAGTCCCCGAAGACTCGTGGTAGGGCCCACCCCGAGCAATTCATTTAAACATTCCCGGAGGTGGTCGCACGACAAATTACTCTCACGAAACCTTCGCGCGACAGCCAAAAGCTCCGTCGATCCTCGTGGCTCCTATCTCCATTCAGAGATCTCCCACTTTCCGTCTCCATCGTCTGTCTTCTTCCGTCGCCCCTTTTCCACCATCTACTCGCTTCCTCGTTCGTTCTACGTGACTGTCGCGCCCTTCCCTCTTCTCCCTTTCCTTCTTTTCGCCTCTTTTTCCCACCCATTCGACGTTTTTCCTCCTCTCCGCCGCGCCGCAACCGCGACATAAAACCTGGTGACACTTCTCACCCTTCTTAAGGAGCACCTTCGAGGCACGAGCTGGCAACAACACCGCCACGAACCAGCCTGCCTTTCCGGATCTTATCGCCTCCCGCTGAACGTTGAATCGCGCTTGCGGAATGGAAGCTTCGATTATTGGAAGGTCTCACGAGCGAGTGGCAACTTTCACTGCTTGACGGATACGTACGATGTCGTTAAAGATTGGAAATGGTAACGAAGCAAATGCGCGACAAGGGACGAGCTTTCTAGCGAGAGATTTTACAAGTGCTACAATAATTTATGTTAGCTTTTAAGGCTATTGCGAGTCGTCGAATTTCTTTCAATCGGAACATCGTTTACGTCCGTTCGACCGTTATCGACTGAATTAACCTTAAACATTTCCAAACGGACAAGTCGCATGCTTCCTCGAAAGGATCGAACCCATCGGCCGACCTCCAACAAAGCCACGTTCGATCATTCGTCCCTCGATATATTATCCTCGAGGCTACGATCGCGTACACGACTGAAAACATTTAGTTTGCTGGGAAATTAGCTGGATGCTTGTCCAGGCAAACGTTAAACTGGAGCATGTCGCCTGGTAGATCGATATCTGACGACAATTTGGCACAAAGTCTCGTTCTGGTAGGGATCCTATCACCTTGGGAACACGGATCCTCTCTCAGGCGACTCGCAGGACCGTGCAAGGGTACGCGGTGTCGGTGCCCATGGGATACGGACAGCTTCCGGAAACGTGGAGATCCGCCAGGCGAGATTGCAGGGGTGTCGAGCGTCTTCCTCTCCGTTAGACGGAGGGCATCCCCTCGTAAATAAAGTGTCGAGATGCACGAAAGGCGAACGGGGACCGCAGGGTGGCTAATATATCTCACGACTCGGTTAATTGACCCGGCGAAGGCTCTCGCATGCTTCCACTCGTGTATCCAATTCGTCTTGACACCTCCGATTCTTTTTTGGGATTCTTTTCTATAGTCTAAGGCGGCCAGGAATGCGATCTTCCTTCGCGTTATGTATTATTTCGAGCGGACGACTGATCGCACGGCGAGTACCGTGAGAAATTGCGCACGGAGATACGTGTAAACGAAATCGAGTGCCTTTAGTGGGTTGGAGATTCGACGCGGTTTCTCAATGAAATAAAATTACTCGATCTTTTACCTGATGCGTCGATATCTGCACAGCGAGAGTCGAGTACCGTAATATTCCATTCGCAAAAAGTCACGAGTGAAAGTAACGCGATCGAATCGAGAAGAAGCAAAAATCTTGGGACGCGATTCGGCAGGTTTTCCACGGCGCGCTGACAATGTCGGTAATTTCAGGTGGCGATACGTATTGCCTTCGTGTAGATACCTGAAAGGATACGATTGTATGCGACGTGTTACACAGGCGAATTCACGTAGGTACGTGGGTGCGGCAAGACGTTAATTACGGGGGGACGGCGCGTCCTGTCCCACCTCGAGGAGCACGAAGACGATACCACGAAGACGCCTCCGGCGATGCGAGTTTGTCGCCGGTGTCGCCAACCAACCGGTGCTGCAACTCCTTCGAGACACCCGTTATTATCTCGCGTATATATCGCCGCGTGTGAGCCGGGAATGGGCAAAATAGTGTTTCTAGATATCAGGTTGTAACGAACCAGTCGGTTGACCCGTTTTCTTACGAATTAGAAATCGCACGCTTCGCCGGATAACGCAACACGCGGATCGCTGTTGTGCCAGAGAACGCGAGATCGAGAACATCTTTTCGAATAATCGTCAAGTGCAAATTTTCAACGGGAATTTTAGATTTTGAGGTTGTCGGTGTGTGCGACGACTTGGGTATTTCTCGCTCGAGCGTTTTGACATCATGCAAAGTTCTTTTTTGCGCTGGACGATGTTCGCGAAAAAGAATTTAATGAAATTTAAACTAGTGTCGCGAATCCTGATTTTAACGTGATAAATATCATTTGCAAACGTACGTGTGCGTGGGTATGATATCATTATTTATAGTATTTTTAGCGTATAAGTAAACGAACAGTTCTAGCGTTAAAACAACGATAAAATTTCCGTGCAGCCCACACGGTATCACCCACTTACCCTCGCGTAGCCAGACAAATAAAGCAGCCAACTTAATCATTCAAATTTCCATTTCACGACGCTCGTTACCTCATCCCAAACGTCAGTCTTGCACATACCGCGAACGAGCTAGCCAACCTACATCAAGCATCCCCGTTCGAGCGATGCTGTTGCGGAACAGATTACAGCAGCGTGTTCGCGAGCCACGTATCCTGGCGCGGAACAATTCGCCATTAAGATAAAATCCCGGCAAAATGGCTGGTGGCGCGCGGTCGCTCGCAAGCCTATTCCCGCTATTCGAGCCTAGGCGCCTCGGTCGATCGGTCGGTCGGCCAAAAATCCGCGCCAACTACCGGGGGGAGAAAAGATTCACACACTCGCCCCTGCAACGTTGAAAGCGGGAGGTCGAGGGTCACAGCGTCGAACGGAGAAAAATCTGATTATGCAACGAGTGCTCGTCCGTGCACCGGAACGTTTTCAAGCGGTCAGGCACGAGGAGGATAGCGGAAAATAGAGTGCGAGACGAGGACGAGGATCGAAAGAGAGGCCTAGAAGGTAGACGAAGGGGGCAAAAGGTGATGAAGCTGGCGGGGCAGGAGGGGTGGAGGTGGAAAGGGGTCGCCCACGCACGCGTAGGATAATTGCACGCGTGATTCTCCCTCGGTGCGGTGCCTGTCTTCCTCTCTTTTCCTCCTCTTATCCTTTTCTGGTTTCCTCTGTCTCGCTGGCCCGCACTGGATTCCCTGGCCGTGTGTACGCGAGTTAACATCTGCATGCGAGAGAAGCCTCGCATAGGAGAGCCCGAACCAAGCTGTAAGGAGTGGAGGTGCTCGAGCAGGAGGTCAGAGGTCAGCCGCACTCTCGACGAGGCAGACGCGACGCCCACCGAGCGACACCCACGCGAAAATCCTTCTGCTCGAACCTCTCGTCTTTTGCCTACTTCCTCTTCTTCTTCTTCTTCTTCTTCTTCTTCTTCTTCTTCTTCATCGTCGTCGTCGTTGTCGTCTTTAGTGTCTTCTTCTTGCGCATCGTCTTCTTATTCTTGTTTCCAGCTGGCCCTCGTGTTCGCAGTTCTTGCGCTTTATTTCTGCCGAGGTTTTTCTCTTAATTTTCGGTTTTTTAATCTTTTTCGTACGTCGGCTTCGTATTCGGAGTCTTCAAAGTTAATTTACGCACGATGGGAATTACGAAATTATTTTTACGTCTTTGGCTTACGCAGGAGGTATTTTCTAATATTAAACGATCCTACTTTCTACGATTTTGATGCATTTATGAGTCGTGCGCAGAGCTTCCGCGATATTAATAAAAGTACCTTTCGAAGGACTCTCGCTTACGAAGGAATAACGGTATAATCGAGATAATGTTTCCGAAGAGGACACTGGGGGCGCGTAACCCGCGATTCAGCCAGCTAGAAACGACGACGGTAAATCAACGAACAGAAATTTATCGCTAATATTTTTCCAGCCGAGCATTTAACTGTCGCCCGGTCGTTAGCGCCGACAAAAGATTTAGAATTTATCGAGTTCCCGGCTTAACCAGCCGGGTCTCGAGCATCTTCCGCCAAACTTTCCATTTACGATCATCATTCACGGATCGTGGAGGCCATTCTTTTGTGCGTGGCGCTCGTGTACACTTCCCGAATTCGATTATCCGCTCGTTTGATCGTGTTCGGCCGCGGCGTTTACAATGCCGTAAGAAAGGCGATTATTAACGATCGAGTGCCACCAGATCGAGAATCCTGCTTCACAAAAAAAAAAAAAAAAAAAAAAAAGAAAAAGGAAAAGGAAAAGCGCCACGCGTTGTCCCGTTAAAACTCGATAAATCCATTGATTGTCTCCTCCTCGTTCGTTTTCACTTTTGATCGGTGAATTTTCCTATCGTCGACATTGTACTCCATCTTCGATGATGCTCGACGTGTAATTTTTTATTTCGACGTTTGGAATCGACTGAAGAGAGCCTATCGTAGAAACGAATCATTGGTTTTAATTCTGACCGTATTATTATCCTTCAGTGCAGAAAAGGTAGCCATTATTCTATATAGGGAGAGAATAAATATTATCATTATCGTGAACTAATTTACACGGTGTACGATTAATTCCTCCACTTCGCAGAGAGGGTGTCTAGATCTAACAGCTGCCTGTTCGTTGACACGATCTATCACTCGCAACTTCAACAGCCACCACCCCCAACCGTGCGCATAGAAACATTCATATCCACGGACACATAACGTCGGCCATTCGAAGGAGGGATGAGAAGAGAGGTTTCCGGCGAGCATTACGACGGATTACACCGTTAAGCCTCGGCTAACTGGCAGCCTGACGTCATAATCTTAGGAAATATTCGGCCGGTCGTTCGACCGACCGCCTTTCACGCTCCTTCCGTTTAATTTTTCCTTTCATCGTCCATCATCTTCCCAATTGAATCTGTACTATATCACCCGGTAACTTTGTTGTTGGCCCGAAATCAAATCTACCGATATCAACAGCGATATCCGCCACTTCGATACAATTTTTTACCAAAACGTGTTCTAAGACGGTAGAATCGACATTTTTGCAAAATTCCATGCCTTCTACGAGACGCGTAGAGATTTCAAACTGTCGTAACGCGATTTGCAAACATTTCTAAATATAATTAGAAATATACGTGTGAAATCCAGAGACGGAACTTTCGGACTAGCCTAATATTATATTCCTGAGAATTTGGACGAGGGGTAAAGATCGGCGGGATGAAGATCCGGACACGATCTATGGTAAATGCTCGAGCAGATCCTCCAAGTGATCACCAAGATTTTCGAATCGATCAATTAAGCGGCGTGTGGGAACCGTCCGGTCTGTTCTCGTCCATCCGTCCATCCGATCAGCACCAAAAACTCAGATCTTGATCTCTCCGCAAACCTGTAATCCTCGTGGAAGGAGCGCACCAACGACGATCGTGGCCCTCCCTTTTTTTCCCTGTCCGCTCTTTTTTTTCCCCTCTCTGCCATCGGGTGATCCCAGCACACGGGGAAAGACCGGAGACCATGCACCGTCCAGAGAATCGAAAAGAAAGAGGGCGAGAGGGATAGAACGATGGAAGAAGAGAGAAAGGTCGATACGAGACGCGTATTATGTATACTCGATCGAGCCCGATATTCTCTGGTGTCACCCTCGTCAAACGGTGCTTTTTGCAACCGGTCAAGAAGGGAACTCGCTGACGTTTTGTCAGCTCGATCGAGATAACGGTAAGCAAGTCGAGGAATGTATCCGAAGACGGAGAGTGACGCTTGAGGAAAAACTTTTGCTGTTCGACATGTCGGTGATATTCGGATTGCATGCTTTTGGATAAGTGGCTGCCTTTGTGAGAGAATGTCTAGTTGCATCTGTTTGGATATTTATGAGGATTAGTCTTTTTACGCACGCCATTGAAGAGACACGATCTGAAAAGAGATTTGTTTTATCCATTAAATGAGCCGTTTAATGCAAAAGTGGTGTAAACTTCTCGTTTATTTGGTTTAACATCGTATCTCGAAAACGTAATTTTCATCCTGTTTTGTGCAAAATCGATGTCAGTATGTATATCTTCGTTAATTTGTCGGTGGATAGCAGAACGCGCGAGAATCGCCCACTCGACCTCTTACGGAATTTCTAATTTATCCCTCGTTATCCAGTAAATGGTCAACTTTTTCGACTTACACCATTTTAGCATCAAACGGGTCAAATATTATGCCGACCGGTGTAAGGTTTGATCAATTAAGTAAAAATAAATATAAAAGACGAGAGAAAGCGATAAAAGGAGAAACTCTTCGATAAACATACACGAAGAAGCAGACGCCAAGAATCAAAAACGAAAAAGTACATTTTGTTCAAGGAGCTTGTAATCTCGAGTAGCCGTATTAGGAAACAAATTACCATACGCGCCATGTTAATAGGCAAAGATACAAAGACAAAAAGAAGAAAAGAAGGACAACTATCGAAGAACCTTCTCCAACACCTAATAACTTGCTTATCTGCATGGTGACTGGAAACAAGCGAACGATCGAAAGGTTGGCCAGCTTCCTCCCTGAGGATGGTGCGAAAGACGGATTCATGGGAGGCGGAGGATCCAGGCGTGGACGTCTACCATGCCGGTGGAGCGCGAGAGGACGAGATCCGAGAGCCGCTTAATCTCGCGACAACGTGGCGGAGAGGCTAAGCGCAAGAACCTGGATACGACGATCTTAAATTCTCGCGAGGGGCCTACTCGATTACCTGCCCACGCGATTTCTCGAAGCTAACCCGAGCGTCAGGACGAAACACGGGGTAGGAACATCGGAAGAATACGAGATAACACGGTCGGAACAGAGACAGCCGACGACGTACCAGGACGGTGGAACGAAGAGGAACGCGTATCCGTGACAAGAGACTAGATCTACGCCGGTGGGACCACACGTGCGACGACCGGCAGACGAGAGCGGACACGAGACTGTGCTTTCTGGATCTCGGCTGGATTTTCGGCGCTCTCATGGATATCTCGCATCGAGCAACCTCGAGCAACGATTATACGCGGGTACTCGAGATATCAATGGTTGTTTCGGGTTTATTGAGCGTGGAGAGGCTTGTTTTTATTTTTATTTTTATATCGCTTGTTTGCCTTCTTGGATGCTGTAATGGCTGGCGAGAGAAAACAGGGAAGATAAGTTTGGTAGGTGGGTTGGAAGATCGGTTTTGGGTTCTACGCAGAAGGTTTTCGTAGCGAAAACCGTAGAATAACCAAATAGAATTCTGTTTGATACTACGCGGACTGTCTCTTTTAAAATCGCGAAATTTCCATCGCACGGAACGTTTCTACTTTCGCGCGTTTCTCGTTCGCAAAAAGAAATTGCGCGTGGTTGGTGAAGCGTCTGAAAAGAGAACGCGATCCTAAGGACGAGAGGGAGAGACGAGAAGGGAGCAGCCAGAACGGTGGTCCCATGCATCGTCTTTGACGTTTTATTGTTGTGCACCCGATCGGCACGAAAATTTGACGAACTGGTTCCTCGCTCTCTCTTTTTCTCGCTTCGCTAACGGCCAATGCATCTCGCGAGGAATAAATCCGGATAGATGGCTCGGATGTGATGCTCGTATTACGACGACGAATCGAGATCAACCGCTTTCGAGAGAATCGTGAGAGAATTTGCCACGAACGTGTATTTATTAATCTTTTATAATATTTATCAATTATTTATTAGTACGAACACGATAGTTTCGTTTGTTTTCGTATATTACTCCATAAATGCGTATGTAACGCAACGCAATTCCAAGTTTCGGCGATTTAAAAACATCTTTTGAAAAATTCGCGCTTGAAAGAAATTCCACAGCCCACGAATTGCATTACGCGGGAAGATCCGTCGTTGCGGAATAGTCGAAGGATTAAGAAATATACGGCCACAATTAATCCATAAAAACTAATCATTAACGTAACAAGTAGAACATTGTGGTGGTAAGAATTCGTCGAATGCGCCTGGAAGGTAGTAAACTAGCTCGAACAACGCGGACGAGAAACCATTCGAGCCCCGTAAAGCCACGCATAGTACACAATAAATTCGAAAAATGTGCGAATGCCTCTGGTACAACGATAAACGCGAAACACGTTCTCGACCTATCTCCGACCAAAGAATTTCGCGAAAACAAGAAAGAAAGCAGGGTGTACGAAGCGAAGCGAACGAGAGGAGGATTCACATGGTGTAGTACAAGTTTACGAGTCCTCAGGCGCGGCAATTAAGCCTCGCGATAAGGAATTTAAATTGGCCACGCGAAGGGGTTGAAACCACATTTTAAAGATGCACCCCTCCCACGCGGCGTGAAAGGCTACCTCGGTGACCGGTCGCGGAGTCCACCACGGGAAACGGGATAAAAGGCCGCGGTATAAAACAGCTTTATGGCTCTTAACGGCAACTAAGATCGTAATAAAAAATTTAAACACCGAGACGATGATAAATTCTCGACTTTTATCACGATGATAAATTTCCTGCTTTACGATTCGACCAGAGATCACGCTGCCACGATCTAGTTCCCTCCACGGTGAACGTGCACGCCCATTTATAAGTAACGACACCTGCTGATCTTGTGTGAAACGCGATAATCGATCTAGATCATAAGGAAGCTGATAATTATCGACGAGATCATTTTCGAATATAAATTTCGCGGACTAAACGTCCAGGCGAGGTAATAATTCTTGAAAGGCTTATTCATTTTCCAGTGACTATCCAGGTTTGTTTGACGTTGAAATTAGTAATTTGGAAAAATCTGAAATTTTCAGAAAAGTAGATCACTTTCGCCTTTGAACGGTTCATATGCGTCTACATAAAATCGATAGCGTAAATACTGGTGGTACTGTCGCCATTGCCCGGTAGTTTTCTCGAAGGAAAATGTGGTGGAACTACCGCGAACCAGCGTGTAGGACGAGAGTAGACGCATAAAAGAGCCGTTTGCTCGGAAACGAGACCTACCGAAGACGCGAACGGACGTCGTTAAGCCGGTCGATGGTTCGGGCGCATTTCTGCTGGACAATGAGGCGCGACAGGGACGAAATCGCGAGGGCGAGGAAAGAACGAGAGGAGAAAGAAGCTTGTCGCCGTTCGAGGACCACGCAAGACTCATTCTGGCCCGGGTGGTCGCCCGTCAATCTGCTGCTCATGCCGCTTTCGGCGCAAATATCCTCCAACGATGTACTGGGTCCTCCCTTCCCGCTTCCCTTTTCTTCCTTCCTTTTTCTTTTTTGTTCCTTTTCTTACGTTTTTTTTCTTCTTTTTCCTTCTCTTTACTTTCTTCTGCGGAGCAGCACGCACGTAACGGACGGTCTCTTTTCTGTTCGTCTCTATACACGCGGGATACCAACGCAACGGAGAGAAGAAAAGGCGATGCGCACATCGCGGTGAAGGTGAACGAGAAGAAAGGTGGACGCGTTCGACCCGACGTTTCCCAATCCTTACGCGAGGACCACCTCGAAAATTGCTGCCTTTCTTCTTCGACCGAAATAGTTGCCCCTTTCGGTTCCTGTTCCACGCCGTACCGGCGGTCGTCAGCTTCTCAATCGCAACAAGCGACAGTTTCTCGGCGATGCTGATTTTCGAGCTCATTTTGGTGGTTACAGGTAGCAAAGAGTTACTTAAGAAGCGATCTTTCGATTTAACTCATTTCGAACCCACGCTATTACGCTGTACCTATATTTTCGTCCACGTTTAGTTCGTACCCTTAGCTATCTTTTAACGAACAAGTTGTAATTTCATTTTACCATGGATATGTAAGCATTTATGTACGTTAAAACTTGTTCGTTAAAAGATAGCTGAGGGTACAAACGAAAGAACAATTCATCAGTCGTAGAGAATGAATTATAGAGATCCGTGAGAATGATATGTAGCAACGAAGGCGATAAAACGTTTCGCGCGTTCAATTAGAAATCGTAACTGGTGCAGTAACTCGTGTAACACCATCCGTCCGCTTTCATCTTCTTCTCACTTGTCCTGTTTCTAATTCGCGTAAATTATAAGACAATGGAATCGTGATCAACGATGGGGAGAACGAACAATGAACGCGTTACAAGTTACAACTGCGAAACATCCATAAATCAATTTATCTCTGGCTCTGTCAATTAATTGATACTTAACCGCGTCACTCGCATCTATCAGTGCCTCGCCTACCACCTGTCACCGACTTTAATTACACCAGAGTAGCGGCGCGACACATTGTACGCGAAACTTGCGAACAAACCTTTTCTCGTACTATCTGATCTCTCGTTTAATTTACTGTGATCTTTATTACACGAAAGTGTAATGCAAGTACAAACGCTTATGGAACTTTCCATGTATGTACCTACATCTTATTTTAATACAGAGGAAATAAAAATGACTAGAAAATAAAAAATTATTCGCAACGCGTCATCGCTGAGGAATAAAAGTTCTCAAGAGCAGAATGCATTTTTTAGATATTCCAGTGAATTAAAGATGGCATTGAAATATTAATGCGTTTCTAAGATGGTCATTTTCTCTAACTGTGAGACGAATATTTCTCAGGAATAGCCGGAGAAATTAATTGCAAAGTGCAAAGGTTAAACGAGGCGATAGGGGTTGTTCGCGACGAGAATGGAAAAGGAAAGTGAGAGGGTCGCGAGGGATGCATACGTGGTAAGGTCGGCAGAACGAAGGAAGGAAGGACAAGACCCCGTAAACCAGAAGATTAGGATCTGAGGCGACGGCCACCCACTCTGAAGTTCCTCCACTTTTCTCTCCTTCCCTCGTTCACGTGCATTCTCGTGTCTGTCTGGTCGGTCAGTCACGTGAAACTGTTGGCTCTGCGTGGCGATAATTAACCGTAAAATGTCTACAAACTTATTTATTTCCCCTTTCAAGGTGTACGTGTTCTGTCTGGCCGATCGACCACACGCGGAAGTCGCTGCCGCCAGCGGACTTCCTCTTCAGAGGGTGTTATATTCACCAGTTGTTGATCTACTCGGGTATTGCGTTTCGATTAGAGTTATGGATAAGCCGATGTTCATATTCGAATTTCATTAAATTTAGCGACACATTATACGAATGGAGGTAATTACAGTTACGTGTTGTACATATAAAGAGAAATCAAGAAATAAAGAACGTGGCATAAATTAGTGTTCCTTCGACAAATATTGTCATCTATTATCTCTAATTGTATCGTAAAATAGTTAAACATACGTCGAATATTCTATATTTTTACCATATTTTTACAACAAAGTTGTGTTTCTTTCTGTTCATTACCACGTAATTTATCTCATTTTATATTCTCCCCATCTTTTGAATTCTTTTAAACTTCAACGTTATTACAACGTTACAAAGTTCGGTAAAAAATACCGGTAAGCTTCTAGCCGGAAATAGAGGCTGATGCGGGAAAGTACCTATATCGTTGGACACAATACACTTTCGACACGTGGAAGTCGTGCCGGCGAGGAAGTTTAAGCTTACAGAGGAGATGTTACGAGCGTGGCTGAGTGTCGGTTTTCATGCCCGTACATTCGTTTATAAACGACAGAACCAGCGGAATTTAGTGGCTTTCCTTTTTCGATGAACTGTGCATACCAAATAGAAATACGACGAAACGCCGTAGTAACGTATCCACTTTGTGCCACGTCGGTTTCCTGTTATTTCGCCGTGAAAACAGAGATGATGACCAGGAAAAAATATTGTGAAACACGGATGAGACGTTTGCGTAATTAACGTGCCCGACGATTTCACGCAGAGTTTTACCGCTCTTTAAATATCGTTTTGTATTAGGATACTTAGTGTCCCGGACTTATATATATTCGTAGAAACATAACCGTTAAAAGACGATGCCATTGGGCGCATTAATATTACAAAATAATAATACTGGTAAAATAATCAAACTAGTCGTATACCATAAGTCACCGTTAGTCTTTAACGCAATAACGAAAGAGTAAGATATTATCGTGTATCGTAGATCCACCAAGAAAAACATTAATGATACGGTTTCAAATACTTTGCCAGTATAGATAGTGGTAATAAAATAGTCATAGTCGAATTTGGGGAAGCATATTACTTAGATTGATCTGGTTCAAGTAATCCTACGTAAGTAAACCTACTTTACCCTATTTGGCGTAACCTGTAAAAAGCAACGAAATAGTTAACAGAACGATGTCGATCCATCAACCATTTTCAATTCCAATCAGTCGATCTTTCAATTTCCATGGTTGACTCTCACCTTTCACCTAATCTATTCACCTCGAACACAAATCGGATCTGCTACGGTATCGGGAACGAAGAAGTCGTTCGTTATTGGCGATACACCGACGGAAGTCCCGGCGAGTTTAAACATTTTAAAAGCCTATTACCGTTATCAGCGGCGATCTACAGCCAACAGACGGCCGGCTCGCAGGTAATACAATATTTTCCAAGCTTTCTCGTGGCCGCGGACTCTCTCTCTTGAAAGAGCAGAAAGGTGTCAGTGGTTGGATCGGTCGTGAGATAACATTTCCCCAAGATCGATCGATCACCGAGAGAAGCTACGTTCGTTGTCTCAATCGGCTCGAGTCCTTAACAGAAATCGTCGTGGAACTGCACCCAGGGGAATCGACCTGGGATGCACAAGATGGCGAGGTGTACCATGGTAAATCGGGCACGTGTGCCGTGACGGGGATCGGGTTGGGGCGAAGAGAAGGGAAGAGGAAAGGGCTGGATGAAAGGACAATGCCTGGCACGGGTCAACATACGTCGCTCTTAGGGAGGGATAAGGGCTTGAGAAACACGGAGAGACAAAGGGGTGCTAAGTCGCACTGTAAAGAAATATCATTGGAGAACACGTAATGCTCGAAGATGTCTGACAGATATAGAAATTCGCGTTTATCGCTTATGTTTAACTCAGATGTGTCTTAATTTCTTTCGAGGCCAGTGATTTTCAGAACAATGCTAATAAAGAAAAGTTAATGTCAATGTTAATAAAACAGGATAGACGAAGTGATAAAATACGAAAGAAAAAAGAGAGGAATCGAGACACGGTGTGAGCCGACAGGATGATTTTCGAGCGAAGGACAGAGCGGCGATGTCGGCGGGCGAAAGGAGGAAAGCAAGAGGAATACCGAGCCCTTGTAGTTGTAAATAATGCATTATAAATATAGGCACGCAGGTCGCGCGCGCGGGCGCACGCTCACGCAACACAAGGGACGCGTGCTTGGCATAGCTGCGCGCATTGTGGGCTCAGCACGAGATCCTTGTGGGTCCCTATGCGCCCCCATCTCTGTTGGCTACACCGGTATACGGGACGACAGGGCCCCGCTTAGACAACAATCACATTCATCGAGAGACTCACAATGCTAATCGTAAAGACGCCGCCTATTATGGCGGCGTGTCCACGAGGGGGGTTCACCCGAAGTCTCCCTGGAGGCGGGCTTCCCTTTCCTTTTTCTGCCAACAGGACCGCGAGAGCTGAGTTTTTATTTCTTCGGCCGCCTTTGAAGCGCCGTCGAATCGAGACACTCCATCCACCACCGCCTCGCTCTTCTTCTCCCTCTTTCCAATCTCTTTCTCTCTCTCTTTCTCATCCTCGATTTTCTCGTCCTTTATCTCCTCGCCACTCGTCTCCTCTCTTTATTTCTTCATCCACCGTCCCTTCATTTGTTCCTTTCGACCGGCGCGATCCTTCTACCTCGTTTCCTCCCCGTCCTCCTTCAGCGGCGACTTTAGCCACGCCACCAAGAATACGAGTCGGTTTGACGGGGTGGCGACGCGACGTCGATGCCGCTTTGGAAATTCACGAGGAAGCCCCTATGTCGTCGTTCCAGCGTACGTCCGGGGATTACGTAGCTTAATTTCACATTGTGCGAGAGTAGGGTTCTTGTCACAGCTGAATTCGCGACGCCACACTATTGCTGAGACTTTTTTTCGACAGGGTAATGAGATGCTTGTTAAATAACGATTGGTGTCCAACTGGCCGTGTCTGTGCCTGATTGGGCTTGCAGATGTGCGATGTACCTACTTTAACCGTAGTTGCTTCGACGTAAGAATTCTTCGTCGTTTTGCCGACTGTAAACCGTTTCGCGTAAGATGTTAAACTTTCGCGAATAAATCGGAATTTTTATCGATGTGAAAATTCTTTGTTTCGTTTACTACACTATCGTATGGAAATCTTTTTCCGATCTACGCTCGGCATAGTACACTTTTGTAAATCAAAATCATGCCATTACTTGGTGTGACAAATCTTACGACGACTTAAAAGCTCTCTGCCGTTTTTTTCTGACACTGCTTCAAGCTTCTCGTACACAAGTCCCAACCTGTTTCAAAAACCCAGAAACCTTAACCTACACGACCCGCGTAAACTCCGAATCGGCGGCACATTAAATTTCTATTACCATCGGCCTGTTAGAACGTCTATGGTGCGCTCCTTGACCCTATTCACAGACCGAATGCGATTTTAGAAATTTGTCACGGTCGTTGGTAGTCAGACACGGCGTATATTCTTCGAACGTGGTTACTATTAACGACCTTTTGTGGTGGAATTCTTCCGAAAAACTGGCGATCAAAGGTGGCTACGAAACGGGAGGGCGAGACGACGGACCCCCTGTGGATAAACCGCACGGTAGCTGGGCAAAGTGTCGCCTCCTCGAAGACCACCGTTCGCGTTGTCCTTTTTACGAGATTTACCTTTGACGCGGCAAAAGTCTCCAGGCAAGTAATGGCCGAAGCAAGTGAAGAAAAGGAAAATTTTGTCAATCCAAGGGTGATTCACCCCCTTAAATAAATTAATTATTTCCAATTGCTAGACTAGTAAGAAAAAATGGTAATACAAATAGCCACAGGTATATGTTAAAGGCTCGTACCTATCTTATCTCGTAGCGATTTTCGTGGAGAACTACAGGTCATTTTGACGTCTGTCGCGCGACACTCGAGATAAGCTGTAGATCATTATTCATCTCAGAAAATGGAAGACGAGAGGCTGGAGGTGTGATGTTTCGATGTTCTTCGGTGACAAGCAGTGTCTGACTTTTATCGATTTGTAGTAGCTTCCTGTTTTACGAGAAGCTTTTCACGGGAAACATCAGAGTGATCGGACTGTGCGACGAATCACTTTATACACAGTATTTTCTACTTATAACAAATAGAATAAGAAGGAGAAAAAGTCGATTTTTAAACGAATAAGGGTAAATTCAAAAACAATGATTCCTTGCTTTGGAAGCATTTCACAAATTGCGAATGGATGAAAGATTTTCAATCTATGAACATGGTAGCGTTACGCAACAATTTCGGATGACCCAATTGCTGCAAAGCCACAGTGACGAGCTGTTAATTAATTACATTAATTCTACTCATTAAATTCAACTGACACGCATACCAAAATTTGCACAGCTCCGATCGGGAGGGCTCGGCCAACAGAACGAATCGATTGGCCGACTTACGAAGCCGCCTGACATTTCAAGCCTCTGTTAAGACAAGCGTGACAGAATCTAATTAATGAATCATGCAAATCAAGGGAATTGTGAACCAGGTACATCGAGGCGATTCTTCCCATAGCTGTTTCGTTAGTTCGTCGCTACGAATGGTCCAATAAGTCAACACCGCGGTCAAGTATCCGTGTCCTACCTGAATTATGCTCGCCTATTTACCGCTCTCGAGTCTTCGAATCCTTGAAACGAGGACTGCAGAGATTCTCGAGAGGCTATTGTTGCACCAAGTATCAGCTACCTAGCTATCTACCTGTCTACGAGACTCTCGTGCCGATCTGCGCCTATCCAGCGTGAAAAAGAGACCCTTTTCTCGTTCTTCCCTTTGCTCTTTTTATTCACTAGCCTCTCCTCTTCCTTTCTATTTTGGGAAACGATCATCCTCGACTACCTCGCTTTTTGTCGCTATTGTGCGTTCAAGAGGCTACTAGTCACTTTGTGTCGCTGTTACGGGACAATTTGCGGCTTTCCGTGCTTTTTCTGTATCTACGGTGGTCCTTTCTGTCGCGATCAAAAAGCGGAAAAACACAGGAAGCTTACCACAACTGCGAAGAACTGTCGCTCGACTGCGATTCGTTCGCGTCGTTCCAGCGTACCCTCGATAGGTGGTGTCTCTTTACGTTGTCGTTTCCCATTGAGGGAGTCGAAAAGGAAAGAAGAGGTTTCATCTCCTTTTAACGGAATGTGTCAAACAGGGAAGGAAATTCCAACGAAAATGATATTTTAAAGCACTGGAGACATAAAGGATTAAGGAGGAAGATTCCACGCAACGTTCATGCGAACATCTGCTAATTTTCGCATCGGTTGGATAACCGTACGAGAAAGACTCGTGATTCGAGATAGAAGCCCGGTTCGATTTCAATGAATACCGGCTGGGTCGTGTGAGTGAACTCGATTGTCGACTCGGGGTGAGTTCGAGGCGCGTAGAACTTGTGGGAGAGGTCAGAGCTGTCACTCAAACGACCCGATGTGTCTAGCTACCCTCCCATTAGCCCTCCTCCCCCTCGTTAATTGCTAAATTGAAGGCAATTTCGACGGACAGCTAATCGGAATTCGACGCAATATATCGCGCGAATCGAGGCCCTGAAATCAAGAGAGGATTACATGGGATTTATGGAGGCATCATGCCGCTCGTTCGTTCTACTGCCTTCTTCTCGAGAAATCCTTCGCGCAGTTTTTTCGTTGAACCAATCGAACGATCAACGTATCGTGAATGATAGGCCTGTCGATCTTTCTGTTCACGATATTTAGCCCGCTACCACGAAAGTGTCGCGGATTCAGTTTCGTATCTAGCAATTTTTCGATTGTCGAGGGAAGATTCGCAAATCTGTTGCTTCGCTTCGGAGTAACATCTTTTTTATTTTAATACTTTTCAATATTTTTGTTATTCGTTTCCTCTCGTAACGTTCTCTTACGGATCCTACGTAGTAAGTAGAAAATATTCAAGTAAGAACAGAAGGATAAAAAATGGAGCAGCGAAAGGGTAAGCTGTCTTCCCATCAAGAATCTTCGGACAGCTTCCGCGGAACGAGGCGTATCGTTCTCGAAAAATGGGCCGGGGCCCGCTCGTAATCCGGCGCCCTGTGTTTACGACCCGACGGGAGCAACGTCTCTAAAAACCAGGTACTCCCAAACGATTCCACCGGTCTGCAGTAACCACATTTCCACCGTACAGAACTCTCCTCGCCTCGGGCCCTCCACCAACAAAACATTCATTCCGTCGCATAAGTTCGCGAGGTACTTTCACACGTTTCACAGCGTTGCTTGAAACGTTGTTCTCCACCACCGAGAGGAACAAGGTACGCATCCTTGTTCGATCAGTTTTAGATTAATACAATTCTTGTATTTGGGACTGTCTTTGAAATTTGAAGATTACCCGATGAAACAGCCTTTGATTCATCTATTATCTATTATCTTTTCAAGCAACACTACAACGATAATAAAAATTCAAATCTACTACTACATCGGTACGTATGTAAGTGACGCGGCTCTAGAAAATTCACATTATTTGCAGGATAACCCAAGAATTTAAAACAATTCCCAGAGTGATACTTTGAACTCACGCAGATTCCTAAAAAGAATGTAGGAAATTCCAAGTCATCGTCTAACAAATCGATTCAACACGTTCCAACATGCCAACCGCCTTAATTCGTCAACGTCGAAGACAACGATCTTTTCCGAGACACGTCAATTTTCCATCCTCGTCATCCCTCCCGAAGATACCCAACAGAAGTTGTTGGAAAAGGGAACAGACCACGAAATAATAGAAGAAGACAAGCAAAACACAGCTTCGCGGTTTTCGGGGGTAGTCGTAACCGGTCGCAATCGTCGGGTAATTGGCCGTTTCGATTTTTAATTGGCTAGCCCGCGGTCCGAGTACGGTCGTTAGGTGTTATATTGTGTTGCGTTGTAAATTGTTCCGCTGGAATAGTTGGATCGAATATTTTTCGAGAACCACGGCAAGAGAGGTCCCGAAATAGGTCTGTGCCGGCACGGTTCTCGAGCTCTCGAAAACGGAGGCTCTCGCGTTTACGACCGGGGGACTGGGCGGGACCGATCAATGGCCAATTATATACGCGTTCGCAGAGACCCGACGATAATTTCGAAAATTGATCCCTGCGTGTTCAGCCCTTCCTCTTTCTGCCCCCTTGAGTTTCCTCGATACAGCGGGTAGCCGAACGACGACAGCGACGAGATAGGTCGCGGAGGTAGCGTGGAAGGATGATGAAGGGTGACAAATGACTTCCTGATGGTTCTAAGCGTATACTTTCGAGGAATTGTCTCGATTGAATTTAAAACGGCTTTTCGATCCTGCTCTTCTGATTAGCGGTTTTGTTGCTGGAAGCATTTCTGGAGGTGTGTGTAGGGGGGTGGAGGAGTTAGGAGAGAGGCGAAGATGAGAACGAGCAGTTCTGCTGGAATTTTTGTTCGATGATGGATTGATACGCTTGGTTTGGTACTTTTCGTGATTGGAGACTTGAATTGGAGAAGTCAGGGGGAATAGAAATGGGCTATTTAATGATACCCATGCGGCCAGTTACTAAATTTATCTTTGTGAGAGACGAAGACTGCATTTCGAAGATTTTACTATTAGAATAACGTGGTTTGATACGAAGCTAACGCCAGAACTACCAGAATGCTATGAAATTTGTCATTTTTCATGACCAGCGGTTTACAACGATGCATTCTTCGGAAGTCTTACAAGCTTGTTCCTCCGTTGCGTTGTATAAGCACTTATTCCTACATTTTTTTATCTTGATCCCCTTGATACAAGTTTTATGCTTTAGTCATCTAAGAGGTGCACAACAAAAAACCAACAACTTAAACGAAAACTGCTTGTCTAGAACCGTCTGAAGTCGAGTAGGAATGGGTTAATCACACTTGGGAGAATCGCCGGAATCGTATAATTACATCCTTCGAAAAGACATAAAATCAAAAACGACACGAGCAGATAAAAGGCAGGAAGCCGCGTGGGACCAACTGTGCACAATGTATCTCTTTGTGCTAGATGGAAGCTCGAACGGGATACTTTTTAAGAGATCCTTGGAACATCATCCTCGTTATACGCCGCCTTCTACAGCCTACGTGTTTATGGCCGGTGATCTAGGATAGAACGATCGACGAGCAATTATATACGTGTCCAAAGATTCCTAAAATTCGATCTTCCGACCCACTTTCTTCTTCTATGTAATGGAACATTTCATGGCAAGAAACGAGTCCGTAAATGGTTCAAAACTTCAACATACGAAGACGACCATACGTCAAATTTGACAGAATGATAGATAAAGTGTCTTTTAAATTATACAGTTATTTTTTAAACGAATATTATAATATTCCACAAAAAAATTGATTATCGAAACAAACCTAAGTATTGTCGTGTTTCAAAACTACTTAACAGTCGCTCGTTCATATGCAACTAAACACACCTCTTTAAAGCTTCGATTTTTCCTCGAATGACTGTGTAGACAGGCGAATAGATTCGAGGGACGGACGAAGAGAGGCGGAGAAGAAAGTAGAAGGGTGAAGATAGAACCGGCGAGGCCTCGACTGGGCCACGCAGTTTCGAAAGTCTAGTGCCTACCATATAATTGTTACGTTATTAAATACCGCTTAAGTTGGACTGTTTCGGAGGAAATTCCAGTATAACACGGGGTCCTCTTAATTAAGGGGCACCGGTGGCCATGCCGCCCTCGTACCATGTCCAGGAAAACGAACTTTTAATAGGCGCCAGGGCACCCGCGAGAAAGGGAATCGCCGCAGATAATTATCCACGGGGATATATAGAGACTTTTTCGGTATTTATGGCGATCAAAGTCCCTGCCTCCGTTGTGATGTAACGAGCTCGTTCCCGTTGATCGACCTTCTCACAAAATGGAGGGATCACGGATGACCGATGAAGAGGTAATCGAAGGTGCGCAGTGTATCTGATTAAAATTTTGCAAAGCACATTCTTTCAGAGACACTTCATGATACATATAACATATCTACGTACAATAATTTTGCGTATAATGATACAAATAGTATTATTGGATACAATTCTATATCGAAATTCCTAAGTATTGCTATTTTAAAGCAGATAATATACGTAAAAAGTTATATTTTCATTATACGAAATAATTTTTTGCAAATTTCAATAGGTAAAGGAGTTCGATAGAATAAAACAAATTAATGCATAACCTATAAGATCGGATCTATCAAATCTACTAGCTTTTATAATAACAATTTACAAAGTGAATGTACGAAGATGATTATCAATTACTTTGAGAAGAGAATGGAATAGCGAGAAATGCAGGGATTGTTTACGAAACAAAAGATTTGTACCGAAATTTGACGATACAATTAAAATTCTTCAACAAGTTTTGGTGTGTGTGCGTGCTGATTTAAGGTGGAAAAATCGATGCCAGTATACTAGCGCAATTTTATTCGATCAAAATTGCCATCAGCAAATACCGGGCGTGGACGTGCATTGTTTTGGTGTTTCGAACGATATTTGCATGCGATGTACGTCAATGGATATGCACCAGGTGTTCAAGGGACGACCGATCAGCGGTCTGCCTTGCTATGCAAATACACGTGCAATAATTTATTCAAATTCAAGGTTGCTGCAGATTTATTGATGTATGCACGTAATAGCTTTAACCTTCCATGTATTAATAATCGATGAAATATGTTTTGCAAATTATAATTGATAGGTGATTTCTTTTTCCACACAATTATAACTGATTCGCAATTTCTTTCTTTCCTTTTTAAAACAAATTCGATTTCTAAAACACTTACGCTTCAAAGTATCATAATACTGATAATTTTTCATCGAGTTAGGTAAACATAACCAAACCTATTTGACATATTTAATAGATACGTTACACAATCTTCGTAACTTCATTCACAAAATATCTCTCATTGTAAACAATTGATTCATTATTATAAGATATATTAGAAGGTGTAAATATGTAAGATTTTTGTTGTATAAAGTATATAAATGTATAAAGTATCAAACGACGCTTCACAATAGTTGCCAGTGATAACCTGATTCTCTCAAAAATTAGAGCAAATATCGACATTATTCTAAGACTTGTAAGGGAACGTTTACGTCTTAAATATACTCGAACGATAAATATTAACTCACCAAAGTCGTTTTCCAATTTCCCCAAATGTTCTCCACTTACTCCAAACGTGCCAGCTTCCACATTTTTCACTTGATAAACATGCACTTCACTTCATAAATATACACTAATTAACCTGACAAATTATGGTACTGCATACGCGCGGGATTGCGCATGCGCATTGAGCGTATCCGTTCGAACAAAATGTACGTTCGACGCGTTTACGCGGATGGGAGTGTTCACGATTGAAATAACATTGTGAGCTGTGTAAATGGCCCGGAACACGATTATCGCGTTGGAAGGGAGATGGGAGGCGAGTGGAATCCGTCGAAAATTGAATCCTTGTAGGAGCCGCGAGGGGCGCGTCTTTAAAAACACATAAATTAGAGGCAAACGACCACGCGAGAGGGCAGCATCGACGGTAAATTATGAATCGCTGACGCTGCCGTGTGTACGCTGCTTCTATGCCTCGAATGTCCTCGTCTTTCAACTCAAACACGACGATTCCCGGACCGATCGGAGAAAGTGGCTGAAGAAACCGAATAAAATATACATTTGGCTTCTCGCGATCGACCGGCGGAAACTATCGAAAAAAATGTAAACGAATCGTTATGCTCGCGTTGAATACGATGGCGATCGATCTATCGAATGCGAGTGTGTAAATGTGTAGATGCTGCGTTCAACGGGTCTGCTTCGTTCGTTCTTTTCGATCTCTTTGACAAGAAATGGAATTTCAAAACGGAGAGTGCTAATGGAGGTAAATTTTATACATCTATTATATGTATGTACACTACTGTTCAAATGTATCCAGACACTGGTTTACTTTTAACAAGACGTAATTTCAGTAAGAGGTTATGAATGAAAAATATTTTTGGTGAATCTGTTCTTTGTTATTATTACCCCTGTATATAGTAAAATGTACAAAAGAATTCGCCTGTGGAATCAGTTTATTGCCCGAGAAGTTCTCTATCGTCACGTTGTTTATTTTCTAACCTATATAAGATATTCTTAAATTGATTAGAAAACTTCCTTCTGATTATTTCTTATAATTAACTTGTCAATAGTTCACAAAAAAATGTTCTGGGTACTGATGATAGTAGAAAACATTGAAAAAATCTCATATATAAAGTATTTGTTGATATGCATATTTTTATTTATATTTTAGTTTAGCCAAAATATGTAGATATTTATTTCATACTTTAAATATTAATATGGGCTCATACATGTTGATGTTTTGAATATCGAAATTAATTTTCATTCATAGTGGAATTCATTTTCATCAGTCATCAATTCCATCGTTCATTTACTCATTTCATCAATTTTTTTGACATTATTTGAATTTTATTTTAAATCAACGAAAAATTTAAAGAAAAATTTACTTAGCAATGTAACTAAAGAAGAATTATGTATTTAATGAGAATGTACATATGTAACAAGAATGACAAGAAGTCACGGTAGGATCATCGCGAAAACCAGCGGTTCTCAGTATTCAAATGTGACATCGATAAAAATTGAACAACTATTATATTTATCTTGCCAGTTCTTTTCTGAAAACATAGGAAACAATAAATAAGTAAACAGCATAGGTTTACAGGGATTCACTGTGATCCCTAGAAGGAGACGAATGGCAAAAGTGGGGCCTGATTTATTCGAAATTACGTTAGCCAGCGGCCATCGCGCGTTACCTAATTGAGAAACGCGATGGTCGGTGAGTTATTATCGCGGTGTAGAGCCGCAAATAGTTTTACGACTGTGAGAGAAACCATAAAACTGGGAAACAGGTCGGCAGATTCGAGGAAAGCGTGGTAGACGAAACCGTGGTAGTTAGGAAAGGGTTAAGGCCCTGTTCAATTAGCGACAGGATAGCGTCAAGGAAGTTTCGATGCGGAGGGTAATTAATAAGAAACTTGTTTCCTTGCATCTGGACAGACGAAGACAGGGTAATCAGTCGTGATTTATGAAGGTAGAGCATTCTTATGGTATGGAAGGAAGATTTAATACGACGTGAAACAGAGAGTATCATTTTGTAGAGTGATGTAAAGGAACGCGAGTTCAATGATTGAATTTTTCGAACATTATGTACATGGAATATAGAGCAAATCGTGCTTTAGGAAATAATAAGAAATATTTAAAGAAAAGGATTAGCGTTTAACTGGTCCAGGGTCTTCCATAACTGGTGCGTATAATCACGGGAACGAGGAATAACAATCTTTCATAGAAAGTTTCATATTCTAAAAGATTGGCATTAAATATTATCTTAGCAAATACCTAACGTACGTTGCCTACTTACGTTTACTTATGTCTATTGCACTGGATAATGGAGAATACGCAGTGAAACAGGATATTACACGATACGATGAATTTGATTACTTTACATAGAAATTTAATACGAATGCCAGAATCGTGTATTTCACAGAGCAAGAAGCATTTTCAACAATTTTTAATGCAATAAAATATACCGTGTACGAATATCCTGTTTCATTGTTTGTTCTCTAATACGACTAGACAATTAAACTCGAAGGTGAGGAATCCATCCAATAAAGAGAAAAGGGAACAACGGAAGAACATTAGTGAACACTGGTCTCCCTCTTTTTCCTCCTTCTTTCACCGTGGTTTGAAACTTGCTTTTCTCGGTGTCTCCGCAAGTTAAGCGAAGAAAATAAGAAGGGAAGAGAAGACAGGGCTGGAAAGAAGGACGCAGAGAGAGGCGAGGGTCCGTTCTGTCTCTTTCCCTTGTCCCAGCTCTTGTTGGCTCTCCTTGTCGACCGCGACATAACGTGCCGTCGGCCACACGCGTCGACAAGTAGATAAACCGATTGATATACGACCTACATCCTACCTACCTTCTCTCTACCTTGGGCCGTGCGCTTACTCGCGCTCACGTGCACGTCGATTCGACGATCCCTCTTCATTGACCATTGCTTCTTACGATTAGAGTCGTCGTGGACATCGTGTAGAATTAACCCTATCATCGTGGTCGAATTTATACAACACAATCACTTGTCGTTAGGTTAACGCAATCGTTGAAGGAATTAGAGCTACATCATTTATTCTATCTACTTTTATACAAATTTTAGAAAGCGCGAAGATATACAATTCCTTCGTGTACGTTTATTCGCTGTGGAATTTCAGGAAAATCTATTTTTTGATTAATCGAGTAATTTTGGCGAGGATTTTATTTTCGAGCGAGATCGGTTCCTGTTCGATAATATTTTGTACTTATAGCAATGTGTCGTAACTGAGGCGTTGAAAAAACTGCACGACTGTTTGTTTTAATGGAAAGGGACCTAAGTACGATGAGAAAAGTTACAAGTTGGCTTCTCTAATTCCTAATTCAGTCCGCAAAATACACATGCTCTTCCATTCTCGTCAAAATCGCGTCTCAATCAAGCGGAGAGGAGAGGAGTTCCAAGCGAATCAACCGGTCTATTAATTTCCTTCAGCAGCATTTATTACCGACTCACATGCTAATGAGCAGAGTGAGTCAGAAGAGACAGCCAGCCTCTAAACTCTCGAGACGAAGCCAGTAAAACCGATCGTGCTCGCTTAGAAGATCCGCGAGGAAGAATTTCCCCGGATGCGGTTGCTCGGACAGGCCAACCGGCATTTATAGTCGTTCGAAAGCGGTTTCTCGGCAAGGATCTCGCGATACGCGGCACGAAGGCGACGATTTGTCCGAGAAATGGTAATCGGAGTCCCGCTGAGCTCGGTAACGAGATTCGAGCGGGCCCGAGGCCCTCGTTTCCCAGGGGGAGGATCGATTTAAACGTTCGCCAAGAAGGTCGAGATTCCTCGGCCCCGAGGAGTCCCGAGAGCGTTCCCGAATTTAGCGAAAGATTGCGACAGCCAGTCGTATATATCCTAGCATACGCTAAAACGAACACAAGAGGATGCTTTAAGCTCGATGACAGTGCTGTCAACGCCTCTGAAGGAAGTACGTGGCGACAAAAGGAGTGGTTTTAGGAGCGAGGTATTACAATGGATCGTTTCGATAATTCTTTTGTGGAAGTAATCGTTCCCAGGATAAAACTGAGAAGGTAGGATTATTGGACAACGGAATGGAAATTAATTTCAAGAATTAGAATAATTAGAATTCCTGCTACTTAATCGTCAGTTTCGTAATTTCTTTCACAAGTATCTTCCTCTCGTTCATTCATATCTCTAACGAGAAGCGCGCATATCCGAAACGAGTCGCGTTACATCATCCCCGATGAATCAACGCGGCGACCGCGGCAAGGTCCAAAGAAGCTGCGAAGCGCGTTCCTAGTGTCAATTTTACTCTGCAATTTCAGTCCATAATTCCAGACGCTTCAAGGCCGCGTGTCGGTGACAGCAGAGTTAAGAACAACGTTCGAAAAGAATACTGGAAAGGACGCGTTAAAAGACGTAGGCTTGCAACACGTTCGGAATCACGCGGCAAACGGACCGCGATGAAAAGAAAGAATAAAAAGAGTCAAGTGTACAGGGAGGAAAGAAAAGGAAGAAAAAGGAAAGAGAAAAAGAGAAACGTTGCGGGTCCGATGCCGGAGGTCGCGTCCATGTCGCGTTGCAAAAGTGTCGGTTCGCGTGCTACATCCGGCATGCAGTTCCATGCACGGTCCAACGCGTGGTCGTAAAGAAAAAAATATGGATGTGTCTCATCCCGGATTCAAATACACACCCTCGGCTCCCGGTGCCACATAAATTTAGTTCAAGCCGGTGTAAAGACAGCGATGCGCCGCATACCAAAACGTTCCTGTTCCGTGTTCTTCATGGTTAACAAAGTAGATCCCCGGGACGGGCTGGCGTTTCTCCATCCTTCGTAATCTAGAAGCGTGCATCAAGGATTCGCATTTGAATCTGGAGAACATTCATGACGGACGGGAATTATATTCGGGACCTATCTTTTCGAACATGTTTCTGTTTTGGTCGGTTCTCGATCGTGTCCGTGTAGTGCAGGTTATTTTTCGGCTTTTTTCCAAATCGTTTTGGATATCTTTAGCGGTGATGTCGAAATTTTTCTTCTTGAGCAAGATACAGGTATTATTTATTTTGTGGTTGCTGAATTGGTTGGATTTGGATTGATTGTCAAGGTACCTCTCATCATAGCCTTCATCGTACGTTTGATTTCGGTGTATACGAACTTCTACCGCGGCACTCGATCGATACATTTTCATCATTCGTTTCAAGAGTCCAATCCCAGACCACGCTGGATCACTAGGTACCCACAGGCACCCAACGTTCGAAAGATCCGGAAGGTTTAATTGGTCATTTCCGTTGGTCGATTATCGCCATTCTCCTGCCAGAGATAATAGTAGCGGCGTGGCCACAGTTACCACGATTTTTCGAGTGTTTCATAAAAGCAGCAACAGCCTCTAAACGGCAATAACAGCGAATGAATACGGTTGTTCGGGGACAGAGAGCCGAAGAGAGGAGAGCGAGAATATAAGGCAGTTATTTACGAGACAGCGCCGCGGCGTAACGAGCGTCCACGAGGCCAACGAACGACTAAGCGGCGCGACACCGATCTGTTCTGGCCACATCGTGAAATTTCACGCAACAAACGCGTTTGCGCTTACCCCTTAACCGCCTTAAACCTTTCCCGGATTGCATTCGATGGTTGATCAAATTTTACGTCTATATTCGAGGCTTACTGCCGTTTTATGATCATTCTCAGCTGGCGATTTCGTAAATGACTCGAGATCACTTCGTTAACGAAACACGTACCTTTGTATCCGATACTCTCGTGGAGAACGTAGGTCAGTAATTGTTGCCGTTATTAACCAAGTATAGTCGACTTTTTGGTCGATTGGTGAGATTAATCTGATACGTTTGAGTCTCGAATTCGTGCAAGTTTCGAATCACTCGTTCAACGAGTAGAGACCTAATCGAAATTGATCCGTCTTTACCAACTATTAATTCAGTGATCGTAGAAGGTTTCTAAAAACCCGGTAGATAAATCGACACACTGCCGAATATCTCGAAATATCATCCTGCTTCGACCGATTTCTCCGCATAACCCAAGGTCAGCGGAGAGGGTACCGACTAAAACCCTCGTCGAGAACTATTAACAACACCGGGAGTAAGCTCGAGGTGGGATCCAGGCCCGAAAGGACTTTCGAATGTTACACCACTCTCGCTCTCGGATATTTATTATCAGGCGTCGATCGCATGAATCGCCAATCGATATGCCATTCGTGGCCGTCCAAGGAGCGGGACACCCCGCGGACGTTCTTGCGATGCTTGACACGACCTAACAAATGGCTGTTTTACATCGGCCAGAAAATGAAGCGAGCATGACGAGTTGATTTTCGGTCTCGGCGGGAGTGTACACTCCGCGAGGATGATGCCCACGGGAGGACTCTCTCCTGGCAGAGACAGAGGAACAGGACGAGGAACGGGACAAAGACGGAACTCTGAGAGGAAGAGAGAAGGGAAGATGAGTCGTGAGACAGACGTAGAAACGAGCCGGTCGATCAGATCGGCTAGGAGAAATAGAGACGAAGGGAACGAGTTAAAAAGAGAGGATTCCAGGTGAGGACCAATGACTGGAGGGAAAAAGGTCGAGCTGGAGGGGCAAGCAAGAGAGGAGACACTCCTACGGTCGAGAGGAACACGAGCCAAGAGGTGTTACTTGTCAGTCCTCGCCTCGAGGCAATGACAGCCGTAGCCAGGGAATTAGCATGGGATAATGGGACGCGGTTGGCCCGGTACCCCCACGGGGGCCAATGAGCAGCCACAAAACCGTAGCTGGAGCCGGGACGACGCTCGAAACGAGAACGATCGCGCCGAAACACTCGACTGGAAACTCAAATACCTCTGAGTCATATCTACCAAGTGTTTTTCTTCTACTAGTTCTTCCCTTTTGTTTCGTGTTCCTGTCGATGACGTTGATGAGCCACGGACTTGATCCGCTAGGACGCAGCAGACCATTTCGGAGGCGTTCGTTTCCGAATCCGAAGGGGTAGCGTGGCGGATTTTACGTTCGGGCAAATATGTCTTCTTGGTTGTTTCTGGTATCGAGAAGGTTTGGCAATAAATGGGCTCTCTCGATGAAACAAGTTCTGAAAATATAGTTTGCTAGAAAAACGACACAAGTAGCGAAAAACGAAGATTCCGAAATGAGGAAAATCAAATTTTAGAAAATTTTCGGTCTCCGTTTTTCCACGTCGAACAATCGAGAAAATCTTCGAATTTCAGAAACAATTTCTACAACTCAAACTCTTAACGTTTCCACGAAATTTCTAAAATTCGGTCCCCCGATAAATTCCACCTCTTATCGGCATCGTGTCACCGAAGTGCTCGAGCGCGATGAACGACGCGTGTCCACCTCTTTCGAGCTAATCTCTCGATATGATAATTGAATTACCTCCCGTGCAGCATCGAATAACGAGAAAAGAGGGGAAGATCGAGTGGAAGCAGAGCCAGGGATCGAGCGACAGGCAGCGTGTGACGAACCTCCACGCCCCTTCGTGACACCTCCGCGTCGACCGGCTGTCACCGATCTTTTTCTCCGCTCAGAGACGCGGATGATCCCTTTGCGACACTCCCACATTCCCCGATGACGAGGCTAGATCACGTCCCTCGATAACGCTGCATCTGGGCCGCCTCGCCGCTGAATCGTTTGCGTTCTTCGAACCACAAGATGCCTCGTTGAAGACACCTCGTGCAAGGGGTGGAGATCGATTAATCCCTAGAAACTGTGACTGGTAAATCGATTTGGTATTTTTGGTGATCTTTCGTATCTTTGACAGACGCTTTCTATGATCGAAGACTATACGAGAACTGTACGACGTAAGCCAAAATTTTCGTTCTTTACAGGAGTAATCTTAAAATTCCAATAGTTTCATTTTTAACTACGTTTCAAATCTCAGAAAACTTAGTTGCTATTTTATCAATTAGAGAGTTTTATTTTATATAGTTTTAAGTTATTAGTTAGTTATTCGTTTGAGCTATTGCGAAGCTTTACGCACGCTATTTAAAAATAAAGTCTATCAAACCAGAATTCTGAAATGTATGTAGTAAACGATTTCGCACAGACGCCTATGTGAAGGAATTTTGAAAAAATATCAATGCATGCAAAAGCTTTTAGAATGTGAATAAATTAGCCAATATCGCGGATACGTTCGCTCCGACATTCGAGAGCGCAACGATCACTCTTGAAGAGACCAGGTTCGATTCGCTTCAAACATTCCCAAGTTATCAGCGTGGGCGGGTTGACAGAGAGAAAGGACGAGAAGGTGAAAGATAGAGAATAGGCTGCGAAAGGACTCGTGTAATATGTTTACGGAGAAACGTGAGTCGAGAAATCTGCTGGCCCGGTTTGGCTCGCGTTTCCGCGGCTATAATTTGCATAAAACATCACGGTCATTCACTGCTTGGTAGCAACAACCATATCTAGACGGAGATTACAACTGCGTCCCGATTGATTTCGTAAATGTAATTAACGGCCGTAGCCGACAGGCTGAAGCTACTTTACCTTCTGACGATTAAATTCTTAAGAAGCAGTGGATGTCGAGGCGATTGCTGGGTTTTCTAACTAATAGGTATCAGGAAAGGTTTACAAGGTACAATAAAATTGCACTGGAAGATAACGTATGAAAGGTCGCATTTGAATATCTTGCATTTTTCAGCTAGATTATATCGATAAATTATTTAAATTGTCTGCAATATGGTTAATATTTTATCCTTCTTTAGTTTGCATATCTCTGATTTGAAATAATATCGCGAGATCTCCGATTAATATTTTCCTCGGTGCGTGAGAGAATAAGGTGTTGTGTCTTTAAATTAATATTCCTCGAAATATTGCAATAAATATTGTTACACGCGGCACATACCTGTAATTATCGAACGCTCAATGACAAGAATTAAATGATTGCCACTCCTCGATCTGCCGATATAAAATACCTGCAATTGCGCAATCGGCATATCCTTGTATATCGGTATATCGTTGCATATATTTGTAAGTAGTAATTACCAGCGAAAATAAAATTCACAAAAATCTCGTAAATAGTATAAAATCTCATATTGGTCACTGTTCACCCAGTTTGCGGTATGACATAAAAAACGGTCCGTTTTAAAAGGGTTAACACTCTTGTTGAGGCGCGATACAGTCGATAGCGAAGTTCCACTCCGAACGAAATAGTCCGTAAAGCAACCACAACGTGAAACCAACGCAATAAGCTGCGTCAATGGCAAACGCGAAGCCCAATCGGTCCATAATTGTAGCCGTTCAAACCGTAGGCATCGTTCGAGCATCTCGCGTGTCTCGTCACCGGATTCCGGTGCAATTTTCCGCGGGACGACGCGTAAATCACCCTCGGCCGGGCCTCGCGCATTAAATGGACGCTGCACCTCCCAGAATTTCAATTACGAGCTCGCAACTATAAAGTCATTGCTGAATTATTGCCAACGAAGCGGAGTCGTAAGAAGGTCCCGATCCAGCACGTAGAATTAATTTCTCTAAAAGCGGCAATAATTCCTCGGTGAACCGTAGGTCGTACCGATCGGACAAGCGTTGCTTTCACGGTAGGAGAGGGACGTTAAACGTCAACGTCAATGTTCCGCGGGCGTAAATAATCGTTATTGTTAAAGCTCGGACCGGCAGCCAGCGTCTTTGCTCCTCTTTCTTCCTCCCTTTCTAGCCTCTTCTCCTCATTTTGCGTCTTTCAACTCTCGATGTCTCTTCCCTCTCTTCGTTCGTCCCTTCGTTCCTCGTCTCGCATTCTCTACGTTCGTCTTTTGGCTTTGTCTCCTTCTTTTCTTCCCTGGCCTCCGTCCGCGGACACAATGTCCGTTCCTCTTCGTAGCTCTTTCACTCTCTCGTCGTCCCGTGCGAGTTGTGACTGGTGAGTCACAACGAGGGCCCGCTCGCGTCGGCGGAGGTGGCTCTTGTCTCGTAATTTATAGATCGTGGCGAATCGTCGAAGGAAGACGGCGGAAGAGCCGCTGGACTCCTCGCGAGACAGTCTTCTCGATGTTCACCTCGCATATGTGTTTCCCGTCCGCTTCGTTCCATTCCGAGGTGACGATGCTTAACAGCGGTGCGTGAGGTTTATGAATTGAGAAGTTGAAATGAGAAACGATGCGAGTGGCAGAATGCAGGCGATTAGATGTGGTTATCGACGAGCTTGTAATTTTTACGAAAGATCTTCTTTCTTAGGGAAAAAGAAGTAAAGGGAACGCAATTACGTATGCGTGCTGCAATACTAGACTATGTAATTTTAACTGCATCATAGAGTAACGTTTACAACGTAGCATAGATACAGTGATTACAGTGTGTTTGAAACAGTATCACGAAACGATGTACCAACAACGCGAAGGTGGAGAAAACCTGGAACGTAGAATCGTACAAATCTCAAATACTGTTCGTTCTTGGCAGTTGGATAAATTGATAGCTCACAATTATTAATTATAGTCAATTTTTTAATCCGTTTAATTCCTTTTTACTCTCTATACCGATTCGGTTTAATTTATTACCGAGTTATGCTGTTTGAATAATATAGATTTTTCACGCGTGCACTTTACTATGTAGTTAAAAGATTTTGCAAATTCTCTGTGCTGTTTGCTTCGTACTGTTCGCCGTGTTTGATTGATAGCAGGAAATTACATATCGAGATAATAATTAAATTAACATTAGAGTGCATTCATACTTGAATTCTATCAAGATCTGTGCCCTCTGTATCATTAAACGATTTTTAACTCCAACTCTTTTTCTTTGCTTCGTGATTTCATTATTTCGAATGAGAGAGAACGAATTTTTCACAGAAATTTTATAACACGGTTCAAGCTTTTTTCATTTCAATCCCTTTGGCACAAACTTTACGCTTTAGTCGGCGGTAAACGTTTCATCCAATCAAGAACGCTTCTACGTATCACCGTAAGAACCGACGAGCTTCGCGCTTTCCAGTCGGATCGTCTATCTTCCCAACAGCTCCCTACGCCTGTCTCCCTTAATTAGCACGATGCTGGTATCAGCCAGAAAAAAATCTTGCGATATCGCCGGTTTTCTATGATCGACCTCTGCGGTAAACCTAACCCAGGCGCCACGAGCCGGGGAATCATCTCCAGAAGTCGATGGGAACCGTGGTGGCTCGGTCTTCACATATTGTGCCAACAATTAGGTGAAAGGCGCTCCCACAGATCCTAGAAGCGGCGACTCGCGGTGCACCGAGGGAGAAAGAGAGGCCAGAGATCGAGAAAGAGACTTGCAGAAGGGGGGCAGGCGGGGGGGACTGGATCGTTTAATATACTTACCGAGCGACCAACCGACCTACCTACCTACCAACCTACCGGCTGGCGATGTAGTCAGTTACTACGTCGTGTACCGAGAGCAAGCCTGACAGAGACGGAGACGCGGTCGAGCAAAACATACCTCGTGTTCGCCCAAGGGGGACTAATCTAGCTGGTAGTTTGACGTGGCGATGATGCGGTAGTAACCTTTAGGTTACTTCTCCTTCTGCTACTCTTCGACCTGATATCCGCACCCACGGCTCTTCCATTCCTTCCTTTCTCATTCATCGACCTGGATCTTCTTCGTTTATGGATTTCTAGGTTTATTGGGTAGTTGGGTGGATGCGACAAGAGGAAGGATACTTGATTCGAGAGAAATTTGCCCGAGGTTGTAATAAGAAAGGAAATAATAAAATTTGATTACGCTTAGAAAGATTTTTTTAATTTGGTCTTGGGAAGATAACGCTTATAGGCTTATAGGACATTTTTTAATAATAAATATAAAAAAGAATTTGATATTTCCATAATGCTGACGTACACGTACCTATATTATAATTCTTGTCAACAGCAAGACATCGTAATCGTAAATTAATTAACAAGGTTTAATTAAATATCGCATACTTGCCATTTTTACGCGTATGTTTATTCGTGACTTACAGGTTAATTCAACCATTAATTTTGTCTGGTAAAATAGGACTACCGTGTTTCTTCTTAATGGCCTGTTCTCACGCAGATTAGGATTATGAGTACATGCAGTGGATGCTGTTAGTAGGAGGGAATTTTTCGCATTCTTTCAACACAAGCCATCAAAACTTCGCTTTCACTTTCGCCCACTGGTGTTTACTTTCCAAAATAATAGTTCGTGTCGACTAGTCACATAAATCTGGATTTATTCCTATCTTTTAAATTGCTTTAAAAAGTTATCCGCGTGCAATGTACGTTCACAGAATCGTTACATAGGAAAACTTGTACGTAAGCAGAAACAAAATATTTTACTACAAGTCGTTTTCATTTCGAGCGAATGCCGTGCAGTATAATATCGATGGATGCGATATCTTCATTGAAAGTTCGTGACAAGGCTATTATTTGAGTGACAATCGCCATTACAACAGTCGACGAAACGTTGCCTAAATTAATTAACTATGCAACCGTAACCTTTATACGTTTCTTCCTGCATGTTGGCGTCCAAAGCGATATCTACAGCATCCATATCCAGCTAGTTCTGTTTTCAGTTACCTTTCGACCGTTCGGATCGTTTCTTGATTTGCAGGTTGATTTAGCTATTAACTCCACTTAACGAGGCGCAGCTACCAGACTCATTATTAATAGTACGTTCTCACGCGAATTAACTCCGTAGACTTCTAACGAGAAATACTGATATTATGGTCTTTCTAATTGACAAGGAACGCTTTCCGCGATTGCTTAACAGATGCAGAACACCTGCACGAGGAAAAAGAGATATTTTACTGTTGCGTTCACGCTGTCAGGCTCGATTTCTATTGTAATCGGTTCATGCAAATGAAGGATTTAATTAAATAACTTTCACAGCCGCAAACAGATACTGTGGTACACAGCTTGTCCGTGATAATGTTGATTGGTTCTCGGATGCAATAGGTTAAGAAATGTAATATCTAGTTAATTAAGCGTTTGCTTTTTCTGATATTATAGTCGAGGATATAAAGATTTCACTTTTATTCTAAACAGTTGGCGTAAGTAAATCCTATTATTTAGGTTATCCTGATTAATTAGATTCAATTTTCTATCGCCGTAACTAGCCATTTGTTGAGAACAAGAATCAGCGCGCAGAATACATGCGACCGGTAAATAAATAATATTTCATTAATTTCCCCTTAACTCGTTACCTTTCCCATGCTCCTTTAATCACGGATCAGTTTTTTATACTTGGTAGTTGTGGCGATTAATTTCATAGATCGAATAATTAATTCGTTCGTCAAGGTAGAGCTACCAGTTTCTGTATTTGTGTATACAATCACCTGTTTCGTTATTAATAGGTGGCTCAGGCGGGAATTAATCACAAACGCAAACGTTGCTGCAAGAGTTGCGGTCATTTTTACAATTCCACGCGGCGTGGATGGAAAATATTGCCGCTGCTTTCGCAAAAGGGGCTCTGTAATTAGTCACGAAAGCAATTTCGCGAAACGTACGTTTACTTAGATAATTAACAATTATAAATAATACCGTTCTGATGTCAGTAGCGAATTATTACACTTGTAATTTTCTTCTCGTTATTTATCGTAAGGTATTGAAGTAAAAGAGAACGTAAAAACTTGTAAAGTGTTTTACGATCGAACGGATCAAGTTCCAGCTTTGAACGAGAAACGGAGAAAAGTTAAAACGTTATGTTTAAAACAATTATATCTAATATCAAAGAAAATCAGTCGATCGTTCGATTTTAATATACAACACAACATTAATATACAATATACAACATAACGTATCGTACTTTTACCCATACGTGTACGAACCCTTCGCTAAGTGACTCTGTCATAAATGGCTTTTATTCAAGAATATTAATTACACTTCATCGTAATCGATATTATAGAAATCAACCATCGATCAAACAGCTGTATCGAGACGACAACTATTACTTTCCATAATTATATTTCATTCCATTCGTATATACACAAGCGGTCACGTTCGTGTACAACGTTCCGCGATTATATTACATATCGTTTTACGTATAAGGCTAATTTAATCGCGATTAATAAAATTTCAAAGAAAAGTATTCCTGTTGTTGATCGCAATAAGGCAGTTTGAATCCGTATAACCATAATTGTAATTGATAATTGATCGCGTGTCATACGTTGCACTATTATCATTGCGATCATTAATAATACGGTTCACATCAATTGTGATTATTAATAACACAGCCGTGGTGTAACGGGCAATGTAACTGGCGTTCAACTATGGGGTATTAATCTCCCTGTTAGTTTGACGTGACGATGATGCGGTAGTAACCTTTAAGTACTCTGCCTTCTGGCACTATTTAAGACGGTATCCACACCCACGGTTGCCTCTCTCTTTCTTCTCCCTTTCTATAATCCTATTTGGATTTTTTTTCCTTGGCCCTCGGTTCGTTCGTTCGTTCGTTCGTTCTCCCCTGAATACCGTCACGTTTCAAAAGTTATGTCTTTCTAGAAGTTGAAAATCCGAGTTCGTTGCACCCTCCACTGTGGCATCCGAGCTATCGTTCAATTTGATGGCACATGAAATGTGCATCGGACGAACGATTCCACGCTGAAAACGGTTGTTGGCGTTGTCGTTTATTTCGATTTTCGTTGATTAATATACGTGCTACCGAGAGCTTACGCGTTGTTACAGATACTCGGAGAAAGGTTCGGTGTAGGTGTTACTAATCGCCGTTTTCAATTAGCCCATTTGGCGAACGTTTCATTTCGTTAAAAATATATGCCGTCCATATCGAAATATTCGCTAACGGATCCACGAGGAAACGTATTAATTAATACATTTATAACGCGTAATACAAATCTCCGACAGAATAAATCACGATATCCATTCTCTTACCTCTTGGTAATCTATGCAATTCCCACAATCCTGTTTTATCCGCGATAATCTATACTCCTGGCTTAATAAAGTAATTAACGAAGTACATCGCGTAATCATTGGATACGAGGCAATTATATCGAGCGGCATTGATCGTGTCGGACGATTTTCAAATCGATAGGATCTTGGACACGTAATATGATTAGCCGCAACCCTCGCGTGCGGTCAAGACAAACAGAAACTACAGTGCTGCTTTTCTTTTCGTCCTTCTTCCCTCTCACCGTTTCTTTGACGCGACGATGTTACTGTAGTAATAACCTTTAGAGCAGTTAAGCGTTCACCTTTTGCTACTACAAAACGACGCTCGCTTTCTCACGTAACTCGTCTCTCTTTCTTTTCCCTTCTCTTTCTTTTCCTCTCTCTCTCTTTTCCTCTCTTAGCTGATTCCCTTGCAATATTGATGCCCTGCTGTCTTGACGTTTATATTTAATAACCAAGCGTTACACGGGTAGCCCCGATTGCGTGAAACTACGACCTACCGTATTCCATTAATACCTGCTGTTCCGAGTCGGCGTAGACCTGTTCGTTTTTGCTGTTAACGACCTACGATTACCGAGTAAACGCGGTGGTTATGTTCGATGAAGGGATTGACGAGCTATTTCTCGGATTATTCGGATTTCTGGCATCGCAGTCTCGTTCGGTTTAGTTGCTGATAAATCGTGATCGCGGAAGAGATCATTCAGAAACAAACGGGGGATATCGTAGTCCTCGCGTTCTCGATACCGATAAAACTTTGATTATTCGAGCTTGATTCGTGGCACACGCTGTTCGTATGGTCCAATAACTTTGCTTCTGAACGAGAGAAAATCGTTCACTTTCAACTATCTTACGATAGGGATAAAGACGTAATAATTTCTTTCCATTTCCTCTCAAATTTTTCATTAGAAAGTTCCGCCCTACTAATGCGTTCGTATCTCACTTACCAAAGGTTTCAAATGCAAAATTCGGAATACGTTCGTGTAGGTACAGGTGCATTTTAAAGAGATATTTGCAACTCAAAGAAAGAAGTGACGATCATTCTTCGAAGTGGACACAGTGAGTCGATAATCAATTTACGAGGCCTGAACGACGAACCTTGCGAACTTCGAGCACGCAAGGTCAGCCGCGTCGCACTAACGTTTCCGCGTTCGAAGAAACTGCGTCTCTGGCGGAGTGAAAGCGGCTCGTGGCATTGGTGCTATTATAGTAGCGATCGTCGAGTCGTTTTTCACCGACCTTTCCCCCCAAAACGGATCGCGGTCACGTCGGCTGCAACGCGAAGTTCACTTTCCGCCCGCGGAGGTGAGAGCTGCATGGGAAGCTTCTGCCCGCTACCTTACCACTTCGCACATGCTCATAACTTGTTCTTAAGTATGTGGAAACGCTCTCGTGCCATGGCAACGGACTTACGCGAGTCGAATTAACGCTGGCCATCGTGTGCCAATCGTTCGAGGTTAAGGGGATGCCGATAAATCTGCTTAATCCGCCGCTTCACGTGTTTAACGCGTTGTGCGCTTCATTTAGTTTTTGGAATGGAAAATTAGTATTCTTGTTGGTTCTGGTGTCAACAATTTTTGAACGGTTCTTGTATTTTCCAACATTCGGTATCTAAATAACCAATGTCGTTTAAACGTTGCTTCCTAACCGGAAACCTAAACGCCTGTAGGGAATCGTTCGACGTTTAATTCAATTTCGTTGGAAGAAACGGTTCGCGTATTTACCTCGGGCAGAGCGTGGATCACCGATCGCGAGGCAAAAGTACAAAGTGGCCGTAAAGTGGTCGTAAAACACGGACTCGGTGCCTCGAAGATGGAAGAGGAGGAGGAAGAGGATACTTAGCAGTAATGTTTCGGCTGATAAATTATTCAGAGGCGCATGTTACGTGGAGGTAAAAGAGGAAACCTGGACAAAAATGGGGCTGTAGACATTGTAAAAATATTCCTAAATCCAGGTAAGACGGGAGACACGGAGATGGACGCGGAGGTGGAGAGGCGTGTAACGCTCGTCTCGGAAAGCGCGCATCAACGGGTCGTATTCAATCACCGTGACATTCAGCTCACGACTTTTGCCCCAGGAGGTGAGAGCAGCTTCCAGCAGAAGCATAAAGCGAACAGGATGCACCGTCTGCAATCTTGTACGCCCGCGCCGTGCGCCTCTCCGATCAGGCTTAAAGCCTGTTGCACAATCGCAAAATTCTGCACGAACCACGGACGAACTATAGAAAAATCAAAGTCTCGCTGACCAAGTGAAAGCGATACGTTTTACACGTATTTCATACTTTACGACGATCTGATTCGAATTTTATCGCGCTGCCTGTTCAATGGATCTCCGATGTGTTTCGTACAAGGTCGCAAGCATTGTGAAAAAAACGAATATTAAATGGGTACCTTGTACATATCCCGTCGAATGCACCTACCTCTCCTTCTTCCTCGATTGATCGATAACTGCAGGATATACGAGTACATTGTCGTCCTTCCGATAGATCTCTCAGGTGTTGTACGTTTTAATGCGCAAAATTCCATATCGCCGGTATAAAGTATCACATTGTTCGAGGTAAATTTAACGACTATACGCGTTTAAAACGAGGTAAACGTAAAACCGAGGTAAAAACGAGGTAAAAACGAGGTAAAAACGAAGCTGTAAAAATGTGCTTAAGAAACTCATCGTGAAACGTGTACCAGGAAGAAATACGTTTAAAAAGGCAGAAACGTATTCGAGCGGAGCATAGCTAATGTTTCAATGTTTGCCGATCCCTCCTGCCCCCTCTAACCGTTCGCCCGCCCAAGAGCCTCTTCCGGTCACTGATACGTCTCTTTTTCGAATCCGGTAAAGCTAATTGAGTCAAGACGTACTGTTTCTCTACGGACGACGTATTGTGACAGGAATGATAATTTCGTGCAAACACTCGGCTATTTCACGCCTGCGGGAGGCCTGTCTCGATCACGAATACTCTGCTTATCCTTTTCTCCTTTTCTCGCCTCGTTCGTTTCTTCTCGCTTGTTACGATTCGCGTGACGACCATTTCGAAGCGATGCCTGGCTACGACTCATCAGAAACTCGTTTTAAATATACCACGATCTCGAGAACGGGACAATCAGAGACGACTTTAAATGACCCTGCGTTTCCATTTAAATCGCCCGTCCCGACGTGTTGATATTTCACTGTTCGAACATTATCGTCGTTGCCCCGTGATTTCGAACGGCTTCCTTGGCTAAATTGTGCGAGGTTTTGACGTTGAAAGCATCGTGCTGCCTTTCCTGCTTTTCACTTCGCTATTATGGACCTTATTTTTATCTTTTCTTCTTTTTTTTTTTCTTATTATTATCGTATTTTGATTCGGTGTTTTATCAATATAGTTTTATTTATCTCCAATATTGAATTTCGTCGTTACTACGTCGTAGCGCTAGAACTAAACAACCAAAGCACGAAGTTGTAGTCAGCTATAATTTCTCTTCCTTGAAACAAAGAGAAGTTGTAGATAGTCGAGACCTACCTACCTACGATCCGTCAGAGTGTTGTACACCTTCGCAAAATCCTTCCTATTGGACTCGTCCCAGCAAGAAAGAAACGCGACCTGGGCTGTGTAGCGATGCATAGATCACCGTCAAAACCCTCGAACAGATCGAAACGGAAGAGAGAAAGAAAGGAAGCGGAGGTGGAGGCTGCTGGGCCGAAGTCGTCCATCAAAAGACCCCGAGGGGCCCATTAAAATAATTCAATTAAACGGACAACAAATCAGCCTCGGTTCGAGCAGAGATGCGAGGCATCGGGATGAACATGGTCATCCGATAACTTTCATCGGCTGGACTCGTCGGCCATGGAAAAAACGATGGGACGGCGGATTTCGTGAAAATGTGCTCGCTCGCGCTCGCGCGGCCCGCACAGAAGAAGACGAAGAAGAAGAAGAAGGAGAAGAAGGAAATAAAGGCAAAAAAAAGAGAGAAAAAAGAAGAAAAAAGTGCGGAACAGCGTTTTACGACTTGGCAAAATTTATTGGTAGGCCGGTAGGGTGGGACGTGCCCACAAGTACAATGCGATTCCCCGAAAGCACACGGAGAGGTGTCACGCATACTCGTGTCGTCTTATCTCTCTTCGAGAGAAAAGCAACAGAATCACCTCTCGCTCTCTCTCTAGCTCTCATACGTTTTCTCACACTCTTTCACGCACACATACGTTCTGTCTGTTTTTCACATTGTCACCGGGCTGACCGTGCGCCTCGGTTCACTTGTAAAGCTAGCGATACAGGCATATAGATATAGATACACGTTACAATATATAATTATAATAATTATAATATAATATATAATAATATATAATATAAAATATAATAATAACATTATTATCACTTCTATTAATCGGTAAAAACGTGAATACAGCTTCTACGGGGATCGAGAGGCCTATCGATTGGCTACGATGCGCATTGACTAACGACTATTCATTTTTTTCAGTTTTCTTCCATAACGTTCGTCCAATAATTAATAATTATATAATAATAATAATAATAATAATAATAATACGCACGTGATAATCGCGTTGTTCGTAATACGATACAATAATAGAAAATATAGCGATAAATTGTCATTTTCAAGGTATATACAAAGCGCGACTTTGATTTTCTTTCTTTTTTTTCCAACTTCGCTCCTTTTCTTTCCCTAACTTCCGTTCCGTTCCGGAGAAACAGGTCTCCCGAGAGGATGACAGCTGAATTTAATACAATTTCAATACCTCAAGGGATCGAGTCAAGTTTTATATCGCTTTTTGTCGATGTGATCGCCGCAGACTTTCGATGCTGACGAACAATTGACCGATCGATCCATCTCGAGCACCCTCGAGACGTCGCAGCTTACGAAAGTCGGAGTCGTTCAAACAATTATTTTTACTTCTCATCCACGCCGTGTGTAAGTGTTTAATTTACAACGTGGACGCGTTAAAACTAGTCCCGGAAATTTGTCGATCGTGACCGACACGCGACCGTGTCAGAATGTATTCCTAAGAAGAAAGAGAATAAAAAATGAAAGACAGCTGTGCAGCTCGAGTCGCGTGTAATACATCATCCTTTCAGGGAAGCACGAAATTTAAATTTTGCGCAAGGTAATTATATTTTGATCGAACGTTCGGTGACGGAAAAAAGAAATAGTTGTTTCTTCGTCTATGGCGGTCTGGTTAAATACATTGTAAGGTGACTGGTGATTGTCGGATTTGAAATAGTTTCTTAAGGAAATTCTGTTATTTCGAACGATCGATAATTTTATACTTTCGATATTTCTTTTTCGTCCATTCATCGAAAACTAATCTTGAAATTAACAGAAAAATATCCTTGAAATAGAAAGCCAAGAATAAGACCTTGAAACCAAAAATTACCAATGACATCTTCAATGGATTCGAACATGCCTGACCGGTTTCCGTTTTCTCCCAACGCTTTTCCCAACGCCGATGTTCAGCAACGAAGCCACGAGAAAGGTTACGAAGACGAAAGAACGATACGGTCGCGCCAACGGTTGTCCAGTCTAGGAAACGCTCGATAGCAATCGATCATGCCGTTCTCGATCGAACGGCCGAGGTTTCGTATCCGCGCGAAATCGAAGAGACACTTGCAGAGTCGACGGTTCATCCACTGGAAACCGATTCCAGCTGACTGCTATCTGCGTCAGCGGACTCGCCTTGTTTCACATTTCCAAGGTCGTCTGGTCGCGTCTCCGGCTAGATGTTGCTTGGCTCGCGATTTCGGTTCGCCTTGGTACGCTATGGGACCACCGAGATATCTTGATTCGATTCTTCCCGTTGAATCGCGTTGAATCACGCGGAACCGAGCCCCCGAGACGACTCGACTGTGATCCTGATGGCCAGATGTTGATGTCGGCCCAAGAACGCGTCGCTCCAGGCTTGGGCGTGGTCCCACGGTAGCATCCGGTCCTCAGCAGCATCTTTGAAGCGGGTTATTACGCGGCCTAATTTGGAACTCTAGCCCGAGGTCCTCGTGTAACACTGTTGACACGGAGCCTTCCTTTTTTCTCCGCTTGTTGCCACCTGCTCCTGAAACGAGCGGATCTTCCAATTCAAATTAGCCGCTTCCGGGCCAACGTGAATCCCAATCGGCGATTCCGAGACCCCTTTGATATTGAAATTCAAATTTTTCGATGCTTCGTTCGCCGGATTCGTGGCCCCCGACAGGCATTTCTTTCGTCAGATTAATCAGTCTGATCTTTTAATTTATTTCGGACCACCTTTCCAAAGATTCTCGTGCGTATGGATTTCCTCGTGCGTGTTACAGTTCCTTTAATAATTTCCGATCGAATGTTTCGAATTTGGTAAGTCGAGAATGGCAAGCGATGAAATTTCGATCTTACGGACGAAAGCGTGCGATGATTTTCTTCGTACGACCTTGGCCTCGTTGCTCTGTTCCCATGGATGCTCGAACTGAATTACGGCGGCTTTGCTTTCCATGATTAAGATGTTACTTAGCTCGGTCGGGAGAAAGCAGGAACCACGGGCGAGTAGATTTTTCGAGATAACGAAAACTGGTTGGGCATATACTTCGTGTTCTTCGAACGTGTCGCTGATAACGAAGTTAGATTTCCCTGTCTGCCTTTCCACGATCTTATGCAACTCCTGACTATCCTTCACCGGCGGACATTCGTTAAACACGTTGAAGTAGAACGATTTCGTTTGTTATCTCGCACGTTCTTCGAATTGTCGAGAAATTTCGATCGAGGAATGCTTGAAATACTCTCGAAAGACCATAGAGATCCGTTTAACGAATGTGAAACGTGTTGTGATCAGATCTTCGGTATTCTAACTTCCAGCTCTCGTCTTGGTGTGAATTCAACGATTCGATTAATTTGATTTTGCATGGAATCCTCGGGAGCCTCGTGTCGATGAAATTCTAACACGGTTGACACCATTGACGTGATTCTTCTTGTTTTGTTTCTGTCTCTCCATGTCTTTTGTCGCGATGAAAAGTCTCGATGACTTGCTGTGGCTGGCGTCTAGGTGTCTAGGCTCGGAATACAGGAAAGTGGCAGAAGCGAAAAAAAATAAAAAAAAAAAAATAATCGGAGAAGCGGAATGAAGGAGCGAGAAGCGAGGTTCGTAAGACAGGCGAGGAGACGATCAGTAATTACGGAACTGTTTCCCTTGCGACTCAGTAGGCTGACGCGCTGCGTCTTTTCGAGTTGATTAATTAATCGATCGACTCGGAATACCGACAGACGGACATCGAGAAGAATGGACGCGTGATCGGGTCAAAAGATTCTCGGAATTTCGACGTGGATTTTTATTTTCATCGTTGGATCGTTGTCGAGAGCTTTTTTTCTATCGTTTTTCGTGTCACGCTCGTTCTCCTTTCGTTTCTTTCCAATGCAAGGAGTCTGAACATTTACCGAGTTCAGATCTCGTTCTTTCTACTGATTTTTCTCTCGTTTCTTAATTTTTGAATAGAACTGGAAGAAGAATAATTCAACATAATTCACTATCGACTCGATGTAAAGTAAGATTTCTAATTGAAGAGACGTTCTCTATATTCGATCGTCATTTAAAATTAGTATCTAGAAGCTAATTCTTTCTGAACAAAACGGCCGACACGTTATTCCGTTCTTACATTTCATATGCATGCTCGTATGTATAAAATTCCATCGTCGTACGTTTATGTACATACGTATAGGCTCCGTCGAAATTCCAATAAATATTTGTTGAACCACAACCACGCGGTATGAAACTAGCCTAATCAGAAACAGAGAGAAACGCGTCTCTACGGGAGAAGATTTAGGATATTAGTTGGCCGGATGGCTTCTAGTACCTAGAGTAGCCATTCGAATAGCCATTTGAGTAGCCGTTGGAGCCCTTGTAGGGAACAGAGTGTATGCTCCTGGAACAAAGATGGTCGAAATCGGAAGATGAGGAAAATTCTCTTCAAGAAGTTGTCTGCTTCCTCTCCCTCTCCCTCACTTTTTTTTTCTTCTCCTAATTAGCAAATCAAATTCCACCGCTTCGCGAATAGCGAGAGGGGTTGTCGTGCGCGCTCGTGTTAGTATCAGTAGAAATTAGAAGGCGATAAATGCGATCGTGGATCGTCGATCGTAGCAGAAACAGCGGAAGAATATCGAAAAAGGTGATAGCGTTGATAGAAGTGTAGATCTTTTATAGCATGCTGGGTGTATTCTATCCTTCGTTGTTCTTTTTTCTTTATCTCGTGGTGGCGGTAGCAATACACGGAATCGATGATCGTGCGTTGTTCTCACGATTGCGACAGGGACGTAACGCGGCAAATTTTGAGTGACGAGTACGATAAAAAAGAAATAAAAAGATAATAGAAACAAGAGGGGAAGACTATATAAGTATATATAAATGTCAAACGATAGAGAAGAACGTGGATTGCAACTTTTTGTTTTTATAGGCTGTTGTTGAATTGTTAGAATTTCTTTTTGTTGATCATGTTGATATTGTTGTTGTTGCGTGTACATTGTGTGTGTGTCAAGGTGCAGGAGGTTCAGAGCTCCCGCTCACCGCCACCCACATCTACAACAGAACAGAAAACAAGACCACCGCCGTTACATACAAGGTATCCATTAGTATCCACCAGTATCGAAGATTTATTTTATCGCTCGCTCGTTCGAACGTGCGTGCGCACGCTCGCTGGCTCGCACGTTCCATGCGGAGGCAGCATTATTTCAGACTGATTTATGGGTCAGACTGATCTTCAAAGTGCCAAGACGGCGTCATGGGAGGAAGGACGTGAACTTCGCGGATCTACGCGGATTCCCTCACTACCTTCTTCGTTTTCCTACGCGAAATTACCACGGTGAAGGTGACACGTTACCACTACGCAAGGCCAATATGCCGCGAAAAGGTCACGCGTGAAAATGACCCGGTTCGCTCGATCGTCGACGAAATTCAGATCCAAAGACAATTAGCTAAATTATCGAAAAAGTATTCTCTTCTCGTTGTCTTCAAAATCAATCGAGCAATCAATAATTTTCTAATACAAACTGATTTTCTAAAAAGTTGATTTCTCTGCTCTTCGTCCTTTCACTATTTCGTGCACGAATGCCAAATATCTCTTTTTAAATATTTTAGAACAATATTTTATGTATCCTTTTTTTTCATATACCTTTATATACATTGTGATCCTTCCCCAGCTATTAACTTTTAGAGTTTTGCGTTATGTTAGAGCGGAGGTTGCTACTAATTGTTAAATGATTTACGAAGTTGCGAGACCGGTACACGATACGCCAAATCATTCTCGTTCCTGATAAGTAAATTTCGTTTTTAATGAAGCGATGTCAACCGCTGGAGATATCGACGTTTTTATTAACTCCATGGTATTTCCGTAAAAGCAGTAACTTTTTCGTTTAAATTATACCTTTATATATCATGCATTTTATGCTAGCTCGAGCATTCGAATTACTACGTTTAATATCGAACAGGAAGAATAACAGAAGTTTCGTCTCTCAGAATTGCTTGAAATACTGGTAATTTCAGTCAAATTAAAGTTGTACGTAAATCAAGTAATTTTGGGACTTGATTAAAAATTCCCAGTGATTTTAAATTTCAAATTCTTTTCTTCTCCGTATTAACAAAATCGTTGATTTTCTTTGCAATCAGCGAAATTGCAAGAAATATAATTGTTTATCGTTTATAGGATGCAACTAAAATGAAAAATTTTTATTCATATATGTAACAACACGCGAAGTATATCTTTCTTGAAATGGAAAGTGCGATTTCAACGATACAAAATTTTATAAAAATTTGCATTGGCGGAAATATTTGGCTGTCAGTGTGCAAAAAATTACGATTATTAGGGATGTATTTTATATTCGGTTGACGTTTCATAGCCAATTCATATTTGATTGCCGATTGTCGACGACCGACGGGTCGCGAAGTTACGTCCGGCTGAAGCGAGCAAACTTTCGCTTTTCAATTCTCACGTTTTATCGTAAAAAGCTAGGTATTTTCGCGAATATTTGTTAAAACAATGAAATTCGTTGTGCCACAACACGTAAACCTAATTGACGAACAAAATTTATCTCGAAATATCTCGTCACTCGTCGAAACACGTTATAATACGTCTTGGAATAAAAAAATCTTCGTTATTTCGCAGGATATTGGATAAAATTATCTATGTTCGATATTTTACGATACTTCTAAAAATTCGTATAGAACGGGTCTACGAAATTTCACGAAGTAAACCTTTTCGCATGGAAAGTGCGGCGAAAGATTCAAACGTCAAATTCTTAACCATATTACTCGTTTTATCGAATATGAAAACTGTATTTTTATTTTGAACGAACGTGTCTGTGCTTCGTTCGACGACGATTATTCGCAACCGAGTTTCTCGTCGCGATTTCGCATTGAAACGACGATGGATCCGTCGTGATGGGAAAGGAAAAGGATTGACGAATCGTCGGTGGGAAATCATCCAGCAGGATGAATCACTAAATGAAGTACTGTCTTCGTTGGATTATACTTTTTCGTCTTACAAAAGGTCCTACTGGTGACCCGACCGGTTTTCGAAGTGGTCCCTATGTTCTTGCTCGCTTGGGTCAATACACAATATGCGCGGCTAGTTCGTTTTAAATCGATAGGTTTCGAACGAATGCACTTTCGTCGTATTTTACCAACTAAACGGGACTGAGAATCGAATGGAACGGAACTACCATCGAAATTTCGGGAAACGACTCGCTTCGAAACGTTATAACGTTGAATTTATTCGTTATTTCTTTGTGGAAATGCAATTTATGTTTCGTTTAAAATGTTGCTTCGGTAATATTGCCTTGCTTTTATTACCGAAACGTGATTTTTGTTTTACATTTTGAAACAAATGTACGAGAAGAATTTAACGACTGTATTTAAAGAAAATATTATAATGTTTGACTATGCTAAGACGATTCGGCAGAAACGTCAACTTTTGTAGCTGAGTTTTTTTCGCGAGTTTTAACTTTTCTTTTAGATCACAATTTTATTACCGAATCTACGTTTATAGTTATATACGCGAAACGCGAAGATTCTTCCGATGAATTTTCGAAAAACGATTATGTCTGTTAATTTTTCTTTCACGTGACACTTGAATTTTGCAACGTATCAAGGTTAATACTTTAGCGTTAGAAACCATCGAAACGATGAACAGTTTAACGAAAGGAATCGGAAAAAATTTGTTAAATCACTCCGCTTATATCTTTGTCATATTTCCACAAAAAAATTTTAACGCGAGCACTGCTATACGGCTATCAACGCAAACGTCACGAAAAAGATATCGATTTTTCATGTTAAAACACAAATTTCAACATTTTCTGAACGGAATTTTATCAAGTTATTCGAGAACACCGATTCGAGTACGCCCGACACGAGAGATATCGATTTATCACTGTTCGAACTTTACGTTACCGCACTTCACGTTCAAGAACATTCGCGACGGAACACGAATCGAGCACAGACACGTCTTTCAGCTACTGTCAATCTTCGAACGAGCCATAGCGATCGATTTTTCGGGACCAGCTCCGAGAAAGTGATCGCGCGATCGACACCAGACGTCGAGAAAGACGTCAACGAAATTCGTCTTCAGACACCAGGATCACGTCGAACTTCACCACAATCTCTCCTCGAAATGGCCACGAGCTCGTCGAGTCTGTCAGTGTCACGGGCACGGTCCGCGACCTTTTCAGCTCGCACTAGTTCATTCATAATCATCACTCGATGCAACTTGCTATCGCGACACGGCAATCCACGATCAACCACATCACCACGGGACCGAACGAACAAAAAAAAACATAAGAAAAAGAAGAGAAAGAGCAGAAAACAAAGTATAACAAAGACTACTGCACTGTTAACCCGTACAGAGACGAAAAATAGCGATCCTGGGTCTGATGGACGTCTGATCAGCGCGAAAATCAACCACGGAATTAGTCCCGTCGCCGAGCGGCGAATTAGAACATACTCGATAAAAAAAAATGTTCATATGTACGTATATACGTGTCTTTATATATGTATCTACATATACACGGATATATAATAGAGGCATATAACAGACGTATGCACGTACATAGATATTTAAAAGAATATTCCGGGCGAAATGTACCTGTGTTGCTTGAGGTTATCCTGTCGCTTGAAGGACTTTCCGCAGACCTCACAGGTGAAGGTCACGTCGTCCTTATGGCTGCGCTCGTGGATCATGAGGTTGTAGGGCTTCGTGAAGCGCCGCTGGCAGTACTTGCAGACGAACTCTACCGTGCACTTGGCGCGCATCTTCTGCCGGCGGCCGAACTCCCTGCCGTGCCCCTCTGTCTCCATCGGCATTATCGCGAACATCCTTATAAATTCCCACCGCTCCTTCTCTTGGTCGACTCTCTGTCTCCTTTCCCTCTACCTCCTCTCTCGCGGTCCTGCTAACGCCTCGAGTCACTCCCTCCACCAGGTTACAAGCCTATAACGGCGTCTCTGTCCCTCTTGTCCCGACAAGGGGCACGTTTTCTCTCTTTCACCGAGCTTCCTCTCTCCTTTTGGTCCCTCTCTCACGATGCTCTCTCGGTGTCGCTCTTCTCCTCCTGCGCAAACCTAGTCCCGACCGGCTAACTCCTGCGAGTGAGATCACTCGGCCTGTACCTCCTCGCGGGAACACGCTCTCTCTCTCTCTCTCTCTTCTTTTTTTCGTTCTCCTTCTTTTTCTCTCCTAGCTCTCTCTACCTGCGGGAAATAAAGGAGCAATGATTTTCGGATCGATTCCCGGAGACGCGACCGCTCGATCCGCGCTGCATGGCAACGATTAGGTACCAGAATGGTACCTAAAACCCGGCGCGGACAAGCGACGCGACGTCGTTGCGATTTTAAAACGGCGACGCTTTGCGGCTCGGCAAGATCGTATTTTTAATAGTACAACGCAGACGAGCGTGCGATCCCATCGTTGGGAATGCGCAGACGCACGTCGTCACCGCTGCGAAATCGCAATCGCATCGCTCTTTTGTATCGAGGTTTGAGGATTTCTCATAGAAATGAGAAATAGTCGTAACGATTGCAAAGCAGATACTTCTATGCAACCGAAGATTCCTAACGGACGTGTACTCGAACGAGAAGTATTCCCAACGAAAATTTCGCATTTTTACGTGATTCCAATTTACGGAATTTTGATGTTGCTGATCGTGCAGCGAAAGATCGACGGAAATAAAAAATTCGTAAGATGGAGATTGGTCCACCGAATGCGTTGGTGGTATTGCATCATTAGATATACGAACAGGCCAAATTATATCGGTGATGTGGTGCGATTCGACGAGTTTAGCTGTGATGCAAGCGATCGACGCGCCGTCGATTTCGCAGTAGTAACGCTGTATGATTCGACAGGCACATGGGTATTTTCCACGAAGAACGTTAGGAAGAGGTTGCTCGAAGGTACTTTGGATAGGGTAGGGACATCTTGAAAGAATCGCTCTTTACCGAGATACGTAGTTTTGCACGGAATCGGGCTTAGAAAGTTACCTCGAACAAGTAGTGATGGTAAATGATTACTTGTACAGTCTCCGAGATGAGGCCCGAAGCAATCGAGAAACTTACGAGTATGGGATTAATGGAGCATGCGGTGTCATCTCCTTGGACACGATTTGATCTCGTTGATCCATGAAAATCATAATTTTGCCTGTAGATTGAATACGAAGATGGTCGAAGAATGAAGCGAAGGGAAATGAACGCAAAGATGCGTCGACTTTCGAACGAACAAGATAGAAACTCCACTATCCTGGACGTGCTGTCCTTAGAACGCTAACAGCTTTTTGCACGAAAAATTGACACGTGGAAACGCGAATCCTTTTGCGTGAAAACTTGAGAAAGAAGTACTATGTTTCTGAACATTTCATCCCGTAGAAACTGGTCTCAAAACTTACTACTCGCATAATCAAATCAATTCTGTTGTACAAACTACGGCCTGCAAATGGCTTTATCGCTAGAAACGGCAAGACTGTCAACGTCGCCGGCTGTTCATCGGGTCCTTCGCTCTTCGAAGTCCGCTGTCCGACTAGTTACGGAGGAGTGGAAGAAGGGGTGTTCGGAAGTAACGAAGCAAGTTAAAAACGAACGCAACGCCGGAGGAAGCTTATTGCTCGGCGAGTCGTCGAAAAGAGAGGTCCCGCGGAGTGGAGAGGCAGCAATAAAAAAGGCCCCCGGGGTCTGATCGCGGGGTCCGCCGCGGCCATTGTGCAGGAGCCACGTCCGGTGCTACTGGTAGCACAAGGTAAGCACACGGCGCACGCTCGAATAAAGTGGCGTGTCCGAATGAGTAATAAGCGTGGCTGGGCGTATCCCGGTTGGTTAGGCTGCCTAACGGCGGTGGGGCCTAATCGGAGCTGCGTGTTACGCACGAATCTGCTCTACCCGCTTTTTGCTTTCCGCCTCTCCGTTTCGTTTCAGGCGAACCGCCAGATCGGAGCACGCATCAGTGATTCGTCTATTCGAGATTGCGTATAGGCGAAGAATTTCATTTATTCTCACAAAAATGTCGCCCTTAACTCACATATGCTTCGACGTTTCTTTCTTACGATATCTCTTAATATTTCTTTGCTATTTGGAGTTTGAATCAAACGTATTTTACGCCCGGCTTATCGCCAATTCGTAACATCGCTGATTCGTGGCTATGACGTGAAATTTACGCGATTCTGAATCGAAAAAGGGAAAGTTTATTCTTGGAATTTACTGTTATTTACGCCACCTACTTTTGGTTTAACATCGGTGTTATATGGCAAGGGGTTGATCGTCGGTTCACTGGTGTTTCTCCAGCGTCTTCTTCTACTATCACGATGTGTTTCTATAAATGCAATTGCGTTATATTTCAGTGTACTTTAAACGAATGTTGAAGTTTTATCGAAAATAATAGAGTAGAATGGCAGTCTCGATCGAAGAGGGTCTCGTTAAGTAGAATAGTCCGATCGATAGTTCGTTCCTGACTTTTCTGTATAGTCTACCTTGTTCGTCCTTTTCTATCGTCGCTGCTAGATTATCATCCTGACATTCTACGGTATTGACTTTAACTTCTAACATTCGGAGCAACACAAATTTTTCTTGCACTTGCAGATTATTTTAACGTCGATCTTCTGAATCAAAACAATTATACCGACTTCCTTTTTTCTACTTTCCTTCCGAATTCTTCCGATATCTATCGGAAAACGAAGATTCTTATTTTGAAATCTCTAGAAATTTCTACGCTGGATCGATCACGTTACTCGATATTAATTTTACCAGAAGCAATCATCCGGCACAATGTCGAAGCTCGTGTCAATAGTCAAGTTCGTACATACGCCTGTCGTAATCAAGAGGTCAAAGCTAATGTATGATAATGTATGATAATAGGATGTATATGGAAGCTCGTAGTTATGATCGCGTAGTACGTCGGAGGTATCTGCGAATGAACATACCCACGCAAATTATGTAGCCATATAGAGGTGAATTTTACGTTATCGACAAACGATCTTCGTTTACCTTGGGAAATGCGTAAGAAAAGTGAGCAGAATGTCATTTATTTTTATTCCGTCTGATCTCGGATGTTTTTTCCACTGGCCGTTTCTCTAAATTGGAAAATATCAAGCGTGTACGCTCGAAGGTTGAGAATACCGGTATAGCTTTTATGGACAGGGTCCTTCGCGCGGTCACGACACTGTCATCGTAAAATACGATTTCGATTCATCGTAAGGAATAATGGAGTTGTTTAGGGGGCTGTGAGGAGAATAAAATCATAGCGTTAAACCGGGCAACTGAGATTTCTTAATCCTGTTAGACACGCGTGCTGCAATTCGATCAGGCTGTCGCGTTCTAAGAACACCGATGCTAACGCGTGTTTCACTCGTGAACACGGGCACGTCCCACGAAAGTTAAAGCGTACTTGTCATCCGCCGAAAGTTATCGTTTCGGATCGGTCGTGGAAACGTGGTCGTGATTCGCATGGATATGCGACTGCTTCTTTTCGGCGGGAAAATTACGCTTCTTAGGTAGCCACGAGTCTATCGCGCAGATTTCTAAGTATGTAGTGTTAGATCGTATGGAATGGCCAACTTTTCGACTAAATACTACGCTGTTTAGAAACAATGCCACCATTTAACCATGTTCGTTGAATTTTCACGCTATAATCTCTCGCCATCGTCTTACAGTCAGAGACTATTCTGAGAACCCGTTCAAATCCCATTCGTCCTACATCTATCTCAGAAGACAGTCGTTTCAATCGACTCTGATAACCATAATCGCTACTTAACCCCTCCTAATACCGGCACAAACCTTGCAAGTATTTCCCATTGACCGTCAGAAGCACCTAACCCGCTTAAAACTCAAATTAGGTCAAGCTGCGCTAATGGCGCGGAATTTTCCACGTCGCTTTCGTAACGAGTCATTGACCTTACAAGAGCAACTGGATAGTCAATCGTAGCTGCAATATTCCAGTTACGAAGATTCATAGCGATTAACCCCTTGTCCAACGGTCAAGTGAAATATTCCACCCCCAAGGAACTGACAACGAGCTGGAGGGTTGTTCTCGGCTCTGGCCATCTCATTCCTCCGACAGAAGCGTTCTTTCGGAATGGAAAGCGATTGCCTCGCGACTGTCGACGAAGACAAGAGGTTCCCGCGTTTACGCTCGGTCCCTCGCGAGCAAAAGGACGGAGGGCACGGATGAAGAGGCAGCCAATCAAAGAGAGGACGGAGTGGAGCCAACCAAGAAGCTCGCCTCGACGTGCGTGCACCCGTTCTCGTATGTATAGAGGAATAAAGAAGGGAGCAGTAGCCTTCGTTCGTTCGTCGGTAGCCAACCAAAGAGAAGCTGCTACTGTGCACCGCCCTACCGCCGACTACCGGTTTTCGGCCAGTCGCTACCGAACCTCCAGAGAAATCCACCAAGCGGAACCACACCCTCCTCCTCTGGATCGACGTGGTACCCTGGTACTGGATCAACGTGCAAGGGCTTGTCCGTCTTGGAAGGGCGATTCTTTATTACAATTCTTCCCTGGCATCCAATAGGAAGGGAAATGCCGAGGCGATCGATGGCGAAGCTTTTGGGACATTGGATCGATCGAAGGGTCGACCCTTTTGCGGTCAACCAGATCGTACTCAGCGACTTAGCTTCGAAAGTTGTTGGCTCATTATCGAGTTAGTTGGATATAGTTTGATCAAGGGGGTTGAGAATGTTTGCGAGGGTGAATGATCGAAAGAATGCGAGATGTGAATGGCGAGATTCCTATCGTTGATAGAAATTTTCGATAAAAATTTTGAGAGAAAGGGTCGATTGCGAGATTTATAACGACGAGGGATCGAGAAATTAAGTATTTGGAAAATGTATATTGTATAAAATGTATATCCTGGATTAAGACTATCGTCCGGATATTATAATTCAATCAGAGCACGCGGGACAACGAATTTGAACCTAAGCCACCAGTGGTTACGTTTCGAATCAATCACGTTCCTCCAAACATAAAAAAAAAAACTATTACACCAATGGCACTGGTTTGAGAGCGTTCGACGAATAAAAGATTCGGTACAGCGTAGCCTGGTAGCCAATCAAAATGAACCAGCTACCGTGTACCGCCCTGTGGCACGCTACCGGTTTTGGGCCAGTCACCACGAAGACTCGAGAGACATCAACGAATGTGGACCACACCTTTTCCCGCCCGCGCGATTCCAAGTGCAATGAAGCGCGAACCCACAGTCACGAATATTAATTCGATAATAATGAAAATAGAAACAAATTATACGAGAAAGGAAATTACAGATAGTTAAAAATATTCCAATTTTAGGGCTTGTAGGATAAAAGATATTCTGTAAAAAGACCAAACAGTATCAAACTATTACGGTAAATAATGTAAACAACGAAGATGGAAAGGTGTCATCGGTGAATTTTCATCGTATCGCGCGAGAGCAAACTGTCACGAGCAAGAGGAGGCCGTGACCAAGAAAAAAAGTGACGAAAGACGCACTTACCGGTCGAAGTAGAAAGCACACGCTTCGTAGTTCCCTCTGAGGACGCGATGTTTGCCGGACTTCTGGTCAAATAAACGTCCCTTTGAAATTTCTTTGGAACTGCTCAGCGAATATGCGTGCGTTTGTTATCCGCGTAGGGGAACGAGGGAGTGTGAGAAAGAAAGGGAAGAGAATCCTTGAAAACTGGTTGGAGACGTTGAGATTCTCTATTGGATTCTCTATCGAACGTGTGTCGGGATGCTGTCTTCCGGGCTGACAGGTCTGGACCGTTTGGGTGCGCGGCGTCGACTGAAGCTCCGTTTGCCCGCTCGGTTCGCTGGTAGCCCGAATAGGTAGGCACACCAGAAGACGGTAGGATGCCGTGTGTAACCGCCAAAGGTCTCCTTCGTCGTCGTCGTCTCGCTTCTTCTGGTTGGAGGACCGGGAGACACCTCCCTACCGAACCAACTCACCGATGCCCACCAGTTGTGTCGTTTCGTTCGTGTGAGCCTCTCTTGATTCTACCAGAAACGCTTCAGGATCTTCCTTCCTTGAACAACGCTGCCACTACTAGTAGTAGTAGGACTATAAAAGTAGTAGTAGTAGTAGGAGTAGTAGTAGTAGTAGTAGTAGTAGTAGTAGTAGTAGTAGTAATAGTAGTGGTGGTAGTGAAGAGAAACATAGAAGAGGAGGTAAGGATCGAAGGATCGCGGAGGAGGAACGGGAGCAGAAGAAGGAAAAGGAAGAGAGGGCTAAACGAAGAGGAAGACGCGTTTCTTATCCTCGGAACTTGTCTCTCTTTCCTTCTGGTGTCCTTGTCTGACCAGTCGCCGAATAGCAGCGTGGTTATTCACAAATCCTTCGACGACGCGGCTTCCTGAGCTCCTGGGATAGTGGTCATCCGCCCTCCCCTTGCTCCAACTGTTCCTCAAGTTGCTCCCTCTCTTCCACGATCCCTTCCACCGGGGTCCGATAGGACCGCCCTCGTAACCGTTGGATCAGAGAGCATCCCTCTTCGCCCACGCGAGAGACCCTTTTCGAAACGGTCTTCCCACTCTTCGAAGAATACCGACCAAGAGTTCTTTCGTTTTCGCCCTCTCTCTGCATGCCTGCCCCCCGCGGGGGCGGTAGCTAGGCCAGGGTACAAAGGAGGTAGCGGCGCTGGCCGAGCCACCGCGACTATTACCCATTTACCGATCTCTCTGATTTTCGTCTCCAACCGCGAAAATTTGTTTCCCGTTTCGGCGAAAAGAGTTTAGCCTTAGGAGGTAAGGAAATTCGGCTGGAACGCGGCGCGAAACACCGAAAGGCAGTGCGCCGGTGTACATGTCACAGCTATGGACCTGTCGCCTTTGTCGTGGAACAGCGGCCAAAACGAGTTCGCGTCGTGTGTCAATCTGCTCGCCCACGCGAAAAAGCGGATCAGCTGGAATCGGTTCCTGGAAGAGGATCCGCGGCAGCGGTGATCTCTTTGTCTCTATCGAGGCCTCTCTCGAGGCCAGAAAGAGTGACGCTGACGAAGGTGTGGGAGGAAGCGGAGGTGGAAGGAGCGTGCAAGAACGAAGAGCGGGGGCTGACGCGATGCCGCGGGGGTTCCCAGGGCACGTGGGAAATGCACAGTAGTCGATGTCAATCCCCCCACCAGCCGGCGGCCAGCGTGGGTCCTGTCGGTCCCCGTCGGGCCCCACTACGGCCCACTGCGGACCCGGAGAGCCATCGCCAGCGTACAGGGTACCGCCCAGCGAGATCTCGCGGTATCGCTTCATTGGACGATTCAATGGGCTATCGCCTCCTTCGCGAGCCACCAGGATGATCGAGTGGTGGAAAAATTCCACGGGAAAGGCTGGCGGAACGCGTGGAAGAAGGAGCGACCGAAGAAGACCAGTGAGCGATCGGCAACAAAGAGAACGCCGACGTACCGCTTGGAATCCGATTGTAGCCACCGGGCAGCGTCTCCACGCCGGTTCGGACCGATCTAGCCGAAGATGAAGACGACAACGATGACGGGGAAAAGACGTTTCCAAGGGCTCTGTCCGACCCAACTTCTTCACCGCGTCTGATCTCTTCGATAGGAATATTTAGGGAAGCAAAATAAAAACCGGCATCCGCGAGCAAAGGATTAGGTTTCTTCGAGATTTCCCTCGCAGATACGCGGAGAAATCGATGACAGCAATTCCGATGCTGACACAGCTAGAAATTTATGGAAATTTATGACAGCCACTGGGCTACAGCCTGGATGAAAAACGGTGACGAAGGCGATCGCTTCGGCCACTGTTATTCGCGCGATTGTCATTAATTCCGTCGATGGATTCTTTGAGAAATTTGAGAAATTCGAATCCTATTACCGAATTCCTTCGAAGATCGAGCAGGGTACGTTAGAAAATAGATAAAGCGCGGCTGAATTGACTTTTGCCCGTTATCGCCTGTCATTCGGATTGCCAATCCGTTGGACGTCTCTTTTCATTACTCTTATTTGAGAATTTCCATAAATTTGCAAGTATTAAATCGCAAATTGCATCGTACGAGTTCTAGGATCGATAGGTATCGTCGATATTATATCGTCGATATTATACAAAGATGCTGAAAACCATGAAATATTGAAAATGTTATCGATTGTCTGAGGGCACTCTTAGATAACAAATTCCGCAACTGTCGTAATCGTTCTCACACAGATTGCTAATTTATGTGGGTCTTTGTGAAATTTGCTGTCAAGCAAAATGTCTGATATTGCGAGTCAAGCTGTAGATATATCGGAGGAATATTTCAGCAACAAAATTGAAAAATTCAACTCCAAATAGACGAAGAGCAACTTTCCTGAATAGATCTGTTTCCTTTGCAATTAATCTAACGATCAAATGAATGGTCCTCAAATCGAAAAATTCTTTTCCCAAGCGTATACTTACGAGGAGACGGCGAACGAAATTGACCGAAATACGTCTTGCCATTTCTTGCCGTTTCCTTGTCAATTAACGACCGTATGAGTTACGAAAAGTTAGTAGAACCGAGATAGAACAGTTCCATAAAACTTTAACCGACCGAAGGGTAAAACGGAAGTTGTTAATAAAATCCTGGTCGTAACGAAGGGAAGTAACAAATATTTTAAATCCCGTAGAACGAAAACACGTTCAGATAAAAGAAACGAGAAGAATGCGTTGACCGACAAAATTGACAGGCGACAAACCTGTGATAAGGATGTTTACGGAGGACGTATTACCGAAAACTATGCAAACACCGATCTCGAAGATAACGTCTTGGGCTTTTGATTTCCTGTACCGAGTTCAAAGAAGTATCCGGAGAAACTGAAAAATTGATCGTATATGCAAAGTCGATATATATCATCAAGTAACCTGATTTTTATTTGACTTTTAACGTTTTATTTAACCTGAACTTTCCTGCGATTAATCGCAATCCGGTAAAGAGTTTGAAAAGCTTCGTAAGCTCGATAAATATCCTCGATCTAATCTTAATATTAGTAACAAAACTTGGCGAAGCTATCGTCTATCTTTAATATCTTACATTTATCGATTTAATAAGTTTCTCTCCTTTCGAATCGTGTCGTATTGCATATTCTTCTGCAACAGCAGCGAACTAACGTAAAATGGGTTTAATGATACGTTGCAATAAATTAGTCTAGAAACACAAACGTAGTTAGAGAAAGTAAAATATGTATTAACAACAAGCAATTTGAAGCAACGCGTTAATGATTTCTGCTAGAGGAAAGTAATTCCATGATCGTCGGACGCTGTTTGTTCGAATCTTTTCGCTTGTTTGCGCAACGGTGATCCCTTGTACATTTCGTAATGAGAAATTTAGAAAGACGGCGTACGACTTGCGTGTCATTAGCGGTGGGATGACGCGCGTTACGTAAAGTTAAAATCAACTAGATGACTTAGGCTGGGTTATACACGAACTTTACCTGGTTTCAATGGACAGTAGAATAGGCCGCTGATCGGACCAAGCGTAAGTAGAACGAGCATTCGCGATGTACGGCGGAAAGATGTAAGAAGAGAGAAATATTTTATCGTATCAGGGCCTTTATATTATCGCTTTCGAAGGAATATTTCTCCTGTTACACTAGACTTTTGCGCTTAATTTATGTACGTGGTAATCCTCGGTACGAGTAAATCTACTTGCTGCTGCCAAACTAAATGAATCCCGTTTAGTGGTTCGATTTGAACGTCTCTATCTGATTATTCGTGCCATTTATTAACTCCGCTAAAGGCTAATACGATTGTCGAAAGAGTAATAATAAATATATTTCATAAATTATTCCAGCTGGAGTTAAATATAAACTTTCTTCGCGTATTGCTTCAATTCCACGATGGCAGACGATCGTCGTAACGATAGGATGGAAGAAAGATACTGAAAATTGACGGTATCTAACACGTAGTGCAGTAAGGAAGTAAGACAGCGCCTAATGTTACTTCTGGAAGCATAGTGTCTCGTATTCCATCGCGTTGTCGTAACAACTGTCGACTTGGGAAAAAAAGGAACGGAATATCGAGCTCGATGAACGTTTCGGAGTAACGCGTATTCGGTAAGCGGGGATAGATCACAGAGAGACCGCCGTGTTGGCGCAGGAAACGGAAACTGGCGGAAACAAAGGCCGGGCAAACAGACGGCATCCCATGGGGAATGTTACCAGGGCAAATAGCGCGCGTCCTCGCTATCGGCCCGGTCCGCGACAAATATTGTCACGTTCTTCTGGCACCAAGGGAAAAAGGTACTACGTGGTACATACCACGGCTCGTTTTCGACCTACGGGTCCCGTAGGCCGATAGATTAGGTCCTAGCCACACGATACCGTGAACGCCATCACCTTCGCCCGTGGGCAGAGATAACGAGGAACGATCGAGACAGGTCCACGTCGAATTAGCAGGTAGGTCCCGAGCTTCAGCATCGACGAGGGTCTGGGGCTGGCTGCTACGCGCCCCAAACCTTTTTTTTCGGCCCTCCACGGATGTAGATGTTAGTGATAATATATAATCAGAGCGTGCACTTCAGTTTAGCGTATGATTACAGGCTAAGCCCAATTAATCTTCCCCGATATTGCTCGCTATTGCTTAATGATATCGCTCGCGTCCAAAGTCGAATCGTTCGACAGCCACGTGTGAATTTTTATGCAAAGAGACCAGATCTCGATGGGACTTTCTCCGAGAAGAAGTTCTCGATGCTTCGAAATCGTTTCGCTCGTGTGAATTTCCTTGAGGCTTAAATTGGATCGTATCTAGTCGATGTCCACCTGATGAAACGTCGCTTCTCTTCGGTTTCAATTTCACGGCTCGATATCGCTCGTTACGTTTCCATCTATTCCAGAGAATCGCCCTTTCTTCGCTATCTTCGATCTTTCTATATCCGCCTATTCGAAGATCGAACAGTCAAAAGATAATTAAGCAAGGAATTAATATTACATATTCTAGCAACTGCCTGGTAATGTAAACATTATTAAGTAAAATCCTTTGAAAGCATGGATCGATCGTCGTGAACGAAGAAGGGATCGGCCAGCGGAGGATTTTTTAGGCCACCCAGTCCGCGAAGCAGCCTGATATGTCTGAAAACGTTGTCAGACACGACGATAATAAGTGTCTCCCAGAATGGCGGCTACATCAAAGCTCCAGTCGCGTTGTTGGGTCGGCGCGAAGTCGCGAGTCGCAGATACGCAGACGCACCCAATGGCAACGCGTCTGTATGCATACGTCTCTGCTTCGTCTGCCTAATGGTTCTTTCACAATTGGTCGTTTCGCAATCGCGTGAATCCTTTTTACCGCCATGCGATTTCTCGGTGGAAAACTCGCGCGATCCATTTGTACGCGCCTACCCGCCACTCTGCTCGCGATTGATAACGAACAGTGGATGGATTAGGCTCATGGTCGATGCTTTCGTATTCGTATTCGTATTCTTATTATTTTTTTTAAAAGAAACGAGAGAACTTGTGATTATTTATACGAGGCATTCGGAACTATCCGGATGGTGGTACCGGATTTTGGTTCGGAGCAAGCGACATTTTAGTCGTTTTCGAGTTAAACACAGAAATTGTTAGTTAGTCGTGACACTGAAAATTATTATATCCTTTAGATTTTCAACCATTTTGCGTATCTTACTCGATCTTCGTCTAAACGATTCGCCATATTCTTCGCAACGATGTATCGATAAAATATAAACTTTTGCATAAAATTAAATAGCAATTTACGTGAGATATAATGAGATTCAGAATACGATCTTTTACGTGCCAATTTGTACTCTAACTTGCTGGAAAGTATCGCAATTGCCACGGTTGCGTAAAAAACGAAGAAGCGTGGTTTTGCAAAGTGTGAAAAATTGTAAATTTCAAATAGTTCGGAGTAAGAGATATAAATCGTCGAAGCTTTACGAGTTCAAGCACGCACAAAGTGGAAATTTTATCCTAAATCGATCTATAAATAGATCGGCGAAATAAGGAAGCTCCGTTCATAGAATTCTGTGTTTTACTAATATCGGTAACGTCGTTCTTCCACACACGCGCGCGCACACACTCACAGATTATGTACTTTGTATTTTTACTCCACCGTCGGACGTTAACAAAGTACAATTCCATAATTGCGGCACTTTATTGTCCATCGTTATCAGTTGCACTCGTTAACAACTTAGATAAAGAGATTAGTTTCAAAATGCTCGCTGATAATCAAAATAGAACGCAACGGTTGAATCGTGTTGCGCGTTTTATCGAGACTCTATTAAAAGTTCTCAAAAGTAATTTTTACCTCCGCCGTACACACATTTCCAATTAAACTATATTACTAACGATAGATAAATGTTAGTTTCTTTATCGTTCAGTCGTAACATCTGCGTAACTCGAACTCGTTGCTCTACTATTTTCTAAGCTCGAGCTTATTCATTCGTATTTTGCATATGATCTCTATCGATCCTTTGATCGTTGAAATCGTCGAATTAAATTATTCCCGAATATCGAAATATCCATCCCAAAACATTATACGCTGACACATCTCGCAAACGATAGGGAGATATTTCCGGAGCGTAAAATTTCTCGATTGATGGCGAAGAATTCGATTTACGTCGCTGTGAACGACGCTTAATCGAGAGCCTACGGAAAGGTACCACGAACAGTTCGCTCGCATAATGGGCATAGGGCGAACCCAAGAAGAATCGTGGACCAAAGCCGCACCTTGTGCTGGCCACGTAAGTATGCGACGTGCACACGTTATAATGCTACGCCCGCGAACGTACGAGGGAACTAAGGTTATTGCGACCACCGTGGCGCTCGATAGAGCACCGCTTTCACCTACGATCCTCCTCCACCCTCGTCTCGTTCATCGATTTTATTCTGGAATTCGATCGTTCCGCGAGCCGATCATCCTTCGTCCGAATTTCGACAACGATAAAGGGAACGCGATGCGACGATTATTCTTCGCGTTCCATGCATCGTCTTTCTTCTATCGTACGAATAATTCGACTCGAAGCTATTCAACGTTTAATTCGTCCATGTCAGTCGCATCGTAATACCTATGACCGTAATTGACTGTGAATTGGAACGCGTAGGAGCGTAAAGGCAAGCGTGCGCGTCTTGTGACTTTTCCAACGAAGATTTCACCATGCAAATTTCGCCGAAGCGCTTCGAAGGCAGATAAGAAGCCCAGGTGTGTCTTTTGTTTGCTGATCGAAGGAATACTTTTGTCAGGCCGCCAAGATATCGTCAAAGTTTATAACTCAGCTACGCGTCTCTTGACTTTTATTTTCGCTGTCCGAAATATTCGTCGAAATACGATCGCTTCTTATTAGAAACTAAAATCGATTTACCAAACGACTCGCATCGTTCTAAAGACGATGGCTGTGGTGCGAGAAAAACCAAAGGTTTGACAATGCTGTTTACCTTCGGCGTCCGGCGATGTTTCCCGTTGGCGTGTCACTTTCCCGCAGACGCTAGACGCTGCGTTTGCGTTTCGATATTTGAGCGCGCATCGATCTCTCGGCAAACGCGGTTTCTTCGTGACTTGCTCCGCGAGGTAAATCTGGTTTCCGCGAGAACACGACCACGCGTTCGATGATTCGCCGACCAGCCACGGTACGCGAGTCCTACGTGACATAATGAAACTTGTCGCGTGAGATTCTTCCGCACGCTCCGACAGAGCGTTTATTGGATGCTGGAATGCTAGATACTGCGACTTTTATGTTCTTTATGACGCGCAGCGTGAATACCAGCGAATCGCGTGGACATTGTAGCTAGCTAGCTCTAACATCGTTTGTTACGTAAAAGCAATTTTACGATTCGTCGTATCGTCGATCAATCTCGTATTTCCAAAATTATCTTTACGTTTGCAGCTAAATACGCGTTTCTTCGCCCCCTTCGCACTTTCAAAAGTATCGCTCGTCCTAATATTATGGTAACGAGAACGTTAAACATCGCTCGCCGCGATAACCGCTCTTTTACTTTTCTCAAAACTTGAAAAACGTCTTAGTTCTGGGAAACGGAGGACGTGGAAAAATGTCTTCCGCGTCGACAAAAGTTACTTCGATTCACATGCGTAAGTAAAATTGCTCTTCGACGGAAAAGTTGCGTTACGCGAGGCCTAAGAACAAAGATACACATTGAGAGAGGCGATCGAGTGCTCGCACCCCGTGTAATCTCCATCCCCGGGTTTCGGATGTGGGTTTACGGCGTTTCGGGAACGAGCCGTTCAATCTTCGCCGCGAACCATAAAACGCGCGGCGCGAGACGTGCGGACGGTAGTGTATATTGCCGTGCATTTAGCTCGTCGCGCGCGCCGCTGACAGAAGAGGGATTTGCCTTCGCCGCTTTACCGGATTTACCGAGACACCTCGTGAAACACGCCCATGTTTGACTTCAGCTTTTGAGCGATGCCGAAATTTTCACAGGAACTCACCGCCATGTGTCACGGGGCAAGAAAAAGAAAGGAAGAGAGAGAAAGGAAGAGGGAGAAAGAGGGGAATCTACAGACCCGGCCAACGATGCAAGACTTATCACGCGCCGTAGAACGACGTGCCGACGCACAGAATAGATTGTTTGTCGATTTTTAGTGACCTCGCGCGCTATAAAGCCGACCGCTCGTAAAACCGAGTTGCGTTTGCCAAGCTTCGTCTCGACGTATGCTTTTTGCTACGCGCGCACGGTCATCGCTATCGAACGCAGTTTTAACCATTTCTTAATTGCGCTGCATTGTTTTTTCCAGCGATCGGTGCTAAAATTATCAGAGTCGTTAGACAGTCTCGTAGAAGTTACGTAGATTTACAACGACGCAGGTTTCCCGATCCAACATGATTTCTCGTAATTCTCGTATTTCTTGTATACTTTTCGGTTTTTCCTTCGTTTCGAATTTTCATGGTATATTTCTATGCTTTTGTTCGTCGTTGATTCTCGTGTCGTCGAGCGATGCGTACGAGTAACGCGAAGACGTAGATATTCCCGTTTCCGCTGCGTACAGCTGTATTTGCTTCTTCGAGAGAATCTAAGTCCTTCTTTCGAAAGAGTTCAGATAGACTTTCTTAGAAGCGTGACACGTATCGTACTTTCGGTTAGACGCTGAGATTTTCTATCAGAGTCGCACGCTTGTGTAACAATACGGCGGAGTTGCGAGATCGTACTTTCATGATTTGCCGCATTTATGTTAGACGCATGAATTTTTGGATGTCGGGTACACCGAAGGTAAGAGAAACAAATGAAATATACCAAGATGGACTACGGTCGGTAAGGCGAGCGTTCGTTGCATAACCTACATCCGATATAAGGAGCTATCCTTATATTACCTACGCGCAAGATGTTAGGGATTAAACGACGAACTAGGGATTAGACTTACTTATCGTCTTTTTCCGAAATACCGATCGCGCAAAAGATCGAAGGTTTCTGTAATCGCCCAAGTTGCTAATGTATTGCAACTTATCCGTTATATCTTCTCTACGATAGACCTGTGTAGTTAACGTTTCTTTTTTAAGAAAAGATCGCATAAGGTGCATCAGCAGTCGATCAAGTAGCTTCGGTTGATCAAAAATTGATCGATGGTAATAAAGTGCTTGAATTAGGTCTAGTTTATTTTCTTCGATAAAATTTACTAACAGTCGGTAAAATATCTTCAACCAGTCACGAATGTATCAACGGTGATATAGTTGTTACTCTATTATTTTTAAAATACGCATTTAATCTTTACAAGCGCGCGTATAATTTGCAACATCGATAGAAATTACAATATAGAATGTTGTTTCTGTGTGGAATATTTGCTCGTTCAAATCTAGGAGATTGTCAAATACCGCGAAGAAGGATATGCGAGTGGATGTTTTTAATATCTTTTATTTCGTTTTTCTTAATATAATTTACAAACTTACTTAACTCTCGTATAAATCTAAAAATATAGATGCTCGTGCATGGCGTAAATTAATAACATAGAAAATAACAGGAGACTTAAACCATCCGCGAATTTCTAGTTCATTCGGCGGAACAGAGCTCGTTGTACATAGTACATTGTACATTTCCATATATCACTATACAGTAGGTATATTAAAAAATAGTACAAAATATTTTAATTCTTTTGTTTCGCACTTTCTCCCTCTCGCTTTCTCTCACACACTCATACGCAAACGCATTCTTTCCTTTCCCATCACTTTCGCGCTTATACACATAGGCCTAGGAATTTCATTCCTATTTTAACGCGTACTTCGAAATAGAAATTACAACGTTGTATGATAGCTTTCATTTCGTACTCGTAAAGATATTTCGTTTCGTACGGTTTATATAATCGTCTTCCACTTCTCGACGAGCTGCTTCTCCAGATTTTCATCGTACAATGCGGCAGAAATATCGTTAAGTGTGTCGAAACATTTTCAGGCTTTTCGTAGGATAAATAATACAATAAAATAATACTCTCGATTTTTTCGAAGAAATACTTTTAATGCGTGCTGCTTCGATCTTCTTTCAAATTCGTCCACCTAATAATTAAAACCAACAACTTCTTAAAAAAAAAAAAAAAAAAAAAAAAGGTACACTATCCACTCGATGAACAAGTGGCAAGTTAAAAACTGCAAGGATGGCATCGTTCTCGGTGAGATACTGTTCGGCTCGAAGAGCTGAACAACGGGCGGCGTTAAACGCCGAAGGAAGAAGCGAGCTCGACGAATAAATTCCACAGACGTTTCTTCTAGAAAAGAAACGCGTTTCGACCAGTAGTAAAACCGAAGGGGAGATCATCGTTGCGGTTAGACGGTGCATCCTCGGTCACAAAAGGACTCTTAATGATGCTCTCCACCGGTAGAATAGAAGAAAAAAAGGGGGGGGGGACGGTCTAGGGTCAGGAATATTTTTAGAAGAGAGCAGGTACCACCTAAACCAAGTAGCTTCGACACCCTATTGCACCTGTCACCTGTGGCAACGGTGGCACAGGTTCTTCCTGTGGCCGAAAAATTTGCATTATCCCCTCCTTGAGTCGTTGCAGACAATGAAGGCGTTTTACTATCCTCCCGTTTCGATCTTTATTTACGGCGTCTCCTTTATCTTTTTCTTCTTTTCTTTTCTTCACGGGGTTGGCAAGTATCACGAACGTCACGAGAACATCGCTTCTTTCTCCTAACGAGTGTACTCGAAGGCTCGTACTATCGTCAATTTTGGATCTTTCTTCTTTTGGAAAATTTCCGAACGTGACCGAAATATGGATAAATACGCGGATGAAACGTCGATGGAGAAAGTCGTAGAGATTTTTCGGTAAACGTGCCGAGGGAGACCGAAAGAATTCTCGACTACTTCGTTGCCTCTCGTCGTCCTTTGTACGATGCAAAATAAGGCACATTTTTTCACGTTGAAAATCGATATCGTGGTTGTAAGAAACGTCGACATCAGTCGAATAAATTTTTCTACCACTCGGCGAATAGTCGGCAGAATATTCATCCGATATGACCGATAGAAAAAGTACGAAATTTACATTCGCAGCGTATAAAATAAAACTTTAGCGTCGATTAGTTGTTCCAAGATTAACTAGACTTCGCAGTTGTATGTACAAACGTCCTCTCGATGCACCGATACGATAAAATTTTGTCAATGTTAACGCTTCCAACCCCTGCACGTTGTACTTTTCTTAAGGTTTCTTTGTTTCTTCCCTTTCTTCTCCCTTATCGAATATAAAAATACAGCCATATATGTATATAACTACAGATAAAAACTTCATTCAATTGCCAACGCGACGTAAAATCGTATGGAAGAACGGTAAAAATATTGCCACGATTCGTTGTGATCGCTTTTCGATCACGTTTCAAAAAACAGATATTGTCATTTTCCTACAGCTAATGAAAATTCCAATAAAACGAATTCTTTGCAACTTTTTATAGTTCATCGTTGAATTAAAAATCAATCGCTCGATAAATTTCCAATCTTTTTCTAATATTTTCATATGTACAACAATTATAAATGCTCTTTTTATAAACGCTCTTCGTAACAATAATATATAATTAACGTGACATCTAATTATTATTATATTATCTACCAACTAATCTTTCTCCTAAGAAAAAGATATCGAGTACTTAACGTTTAACGTTTAACAATTAAGGTAATATAATGTCGATTTAATTTTGTAATAGAAAAAGATTATACAATTTATACATTGTTCGTTTAATGAACTAAAAAATACCACAGTCCGTAGCAATGGTTTCGCAATTATCGATCGAATCGAAGAAACAACACCATTCGATCGTCGTGACGATATTTCCACCGTTGTAAAACGATCTTCGTCATTTGGCATGTTTTATCCTTTTATACTACACAAAGGCTGGGAATCCAAATTGACGCGAGCTCGCTCGTAAGAAAAGTCTCGTAGCATTTTTTCAAGAACGACATTTTTTTTGTCTTTCTAGAAAAAACGCCTTTTGACGTCTAGTTTCTGTATCGACCAGTATCGGTGGAAATCCACGTGTAAGAAATAGTAACCCGATATCCGTCGGAACATTCCACGGGAATATACTCGTTCCATGTATCGCGATAAAATCACCGCGATTACCCGAAACGAAATTAAATCATCGACGTACGAGCCTACGCCACTTGGACCACCCATGTAAAAGTCCTAACACGTAACATCCTCTTCCGCCGTATTCTTTACCATTCGGATACAGATATACCGCTTACAAAATACTCCATCGCTCGGATCATATCCGAACGGCGTCCATGACGATTCCATTCGTTTGCACCAATTAGTCCCCTTCCTCGAAATCCAATTTCACAGCAGACGATCATTTGGTATTCTCCGTTGCGACATTGTCCCTTCTACCGACGCATTATATCCGCTATAGTGAACCCCTGCCTGGCTGGGGCGGGTCTGGGTGGAGGTGGCGGCTGAGGGGTGGGTGCCCTAGGTGGTCGCGACACCTCTTCCTCTCGTTCTCTGTCGCGTTCTCTTTCTCTACTCTGTTCCATCTCTCGTTCTCGTTCCCTCTCGCGTTCCTGCAGCTCCAGCAGCACCCTCGACGGTCCGGGTGATCCGATTCTTCGTCTGTACGAGGTCAGAATCAATGGCGGTGGGGGTGGGAGCGCACCAGGAGGATTCTGTGTGACGGAGTGTCCGCCAGTTGCGCTGCTGGTTACCGTGGAGGACGGCTTCACGGCCGGAAGCAGGTCTCTTCTGATTTGGAGATGAGGTCTCTGAGGAAGGGTGGACGAGGAAGTTGGCGCTGGAGCCGGTTGCGGCGGTCCGGACGAGCTTTGAGAGGGATAGGAAGCGTTCGTCGTGGAAGTTGGCAAGGAGGAGTTGGTCGTAGACGCGGACGACGACGAGCCGGCATCCTGGCAGTCCTCTTCCGGGCTGTCGTCGTCTCTGAGAGCCTCCTCCAACGCTTCGGGAGGCACGTCGCCTACCGCGTGCGTCAACGCGTGCCTCCTCAGATCGCAGTTTCTGCGAAACACCTTACCGCACGAGGTACACTCGTAAGGTTTGTGATCCGTGTGAGTGAGGAGGTGGGTCTTCAGGTTGCTGCGTTGGTTGAAGCTTCGAGCGCAGACCGGGCACTTGTGAGGAGATTCTTCCATGTGAAGGATTTTGTGCACGGCTAGGGTACGGCTTTGGCAGAAACCTTTGCCGCACTCGCCGCACTTGAACGGCTTCTCCTTGCTGTGAATATACCTGCAATGTACATAGGGTCGGGTTTAGTTTGGTCCGATAACGACGCATTCGTGCAACTGCGAGATAGCAGAGGCGTTGCTGTTTCTAGCGTAGCCTGGCTCGTGATATCGAATCGAACTCCCGCCTCTGCACGATTTCGCAGACTCGATAATAAAAAACGAAATTACCTGTGATCTCGAAGGTGATCCTGCCTCCTGAAAGCTTTGCCGCAGATATCGCACGAGTACGGCCTCTCGTCCGTGTGCGTCCGTTCGTGAATCAACAAATTGTACGACTTCGTAAATTGTCGATTACAGAATTTACAGATAAACTGTTTCTTAGGCCTGGACGCCCTTCCCGGTGCCCTTAAGAGCCTCCTATCCAAATGTTGATGCGCCAAGGGTCCACCAGGCGGATAGAGCGCCGCCGAACCACCCGGGAAAGGCCCTGCGAATACCGGGTAACCGGGCGGTGGTTCGAGAAGAGGCGGTGGAGGAAGCAGAAGTGCCCTCGCGGCTAGTTCCTTCCTCTTGTCCGCCATCATAGCCATAATTTCGTAACTGGACGAGGATTTTCTCGCGACTGACGACTCTGCGCCGACCTCGTGATCCGGATTCGACGCGTTCGACGAGGAAGGTGGTGGCCCGGTTAAGTGAGGGTGCAGGTCGGCCGGATAGGGCGCCAGGTGGAGCCTCGAGGGCACCACGGGCACGAACGCAGACGATTCGCGGTGATGATGATGACCCAAGCCGGCTACCAAGCCATGTCGATGGTGATGATAGGCAGCCAGGGCGCTAGACGGGTCGAAGCCCCTCGAAGTCGACTGTGCCGCTGATCCTGAGGACGATGCGCCCGCTGAAGTCGGTGCCGTTCTTGGTGACGGCCCAAGGCCCAGGTCTCGACCTCTGCTCGTCTCCTCCGAGACCGTAGCCGAGGCCGAGGCCGACGACGCCACGATGTCCGTCGGCATACCGATGACACCTGCAATTCCAATCAACTTCGCTGCTCATCCATGTCCCGCTTGTTGTCGGCAATCGTACAAAAGATATCGTATCGTATAGGATTTTTTGGAGGGTACAAGGGGAATGTACATGCGAATTGGGCTGAATGTTAGCTCCGCGTGAGAAAGATATCCGACGAATGGAAGTATAGGATGTGGAAGTAGTGGAAATAGAAAACGTAATTTACAAATGCAAATTCCACCGTTCGGATAGTTATTCATCGCGTGATTTTTATTACGTTAAAGTTATTATTCGAGCTTTAGGTAAAATATTCTTTCCGCTCTGTCGACGTAAATCGTTATGAGGCATATATCTTTCGTACTGCGACGGTTTTGTTATAAATCGAGAGACTGGGTAGATGCAAGCGAGAAACGATGCGTTTCTTTGGATAACTTTCGGGTAAAGGGAAGATCTAATCGATAATCGACGCGTAAACGTTGCATTGATATTAAATTACTGGATACTTGTTCTTAGAAACGATACTTCTCGGCTACTACTTATTTTTAATCGTTCGAAAAGCTGAACCGAATTAAAGTAATAAAATCGGGGAATACGTGTAACGCTATTTTTCACGACAATCGATAAAGCCATATACTTTCGTTTCCGCTCTACCTTCGTGATAAGATAAAGCTTTTACTATATACGGCATTTACCCCGAAACAAATGATTTAGGCTTCTGAGAAAAGAAAAAAATTCTAGATAAACAATACTACTACTTTGAAGCTAGAAGTTCTAAAGCGACTTTCACACCGTTGCAAAATGGTAACGTATACTTCGATTACGAAATGCCATGGAAATGCGATTCAAGGACTTTAGCTACGTTCGTAACGTTTGTTTCTCCCAACTTCCTACGATTTGTAGTTTATCGTACGATAAGAAAAAGAAGGAAGAACGGATCGACGAGAATGAATCTACGAATGCCGAATACATTAGCGACTGGTGTGAAAATCGTCATCGATAATCGATCTTTTGAAATTAAGCCGATGAATCCACGTGACAAGGTTAAGTGTAAACCACGTTAAACATATCCGCCATCTTGCTATTCGTCTGTGACTTCCATTAAACATCGATACGAATTGAATTCATAGTCCGAGAGATATCGTTTCCTCGTGATATTTTCCTCCATCGTCGTGATCGATCGTTAATTAACAAGATCCCTTATACGATGCGTTCCGTACGGTCGAGAAATTCTCTTACTATCGTGCTACGAACTAAACTCTATTTAAATATCTCTGTTCAAAAAGCATTCTTCCATGGAACCTTACTCACGATTCTACGTGAATAAAGCGATCGAGCGATAAGAAAAGCGGAATCCCCCGAGCAACGAGTCTCGTTCGCGATAAATTCAACGAACAACGCTATTTAACAGCGTAAAACGAAGCGCGGTTTCGACCTAAAGTCATGACTAATTGCTCGTCTAATGAATCAAAAGAACACGACTTTATCGCGTATCGCGTTTCCCAGACAATTGCGCGATAATGCGTGGAACCCGCTGCCGTTTAGCCAGCCGCGTGCGTTCCACGAACGTGAACTGGTTATCTCGAGCCGAGCACACCTGCCAACATGGCTTCCGCGGACCCAGCGGTCACGGCTAGTCCTAGCGGCCATGTTGGAATCGCCAATGCCCAGAAGAATGCAACGAGCGCGGACCACCTTGTTCCCTCTTTACCTCCGTATCGATCGAAATGTTCGACGCCTGTACGATCCTAGAAAGGAGCTCACCAGGGAAACGTCGGCCGTCGAGAACGCTTCTCGATCTCGCGTTTACTCTCCGCCGATATCGGTCCACCGTCGCATCTCCGCCCGAGACGTGTGATCCTGTGCAGCGATCGCTGGCGGGAGCATTCGTCGCGATACCAGGATCGGCTACATCGAGTCGCTGCCACCAACGATTCTGCTGTTCGTTCCTCGGCTGCTTTATCGTGAAACCATCCGCGAGCACCCACGTAAGCACACATACACGGATCCGCACTAGCGACACACTGTGAATCGTACAATCAAGTTGGTAGGGGCACACGATTTCGGCCACGAAACTCGCACACTCGCCGCGCACCTCCTCCAACCTCCTCGATACCGCTCGATCGTGGATCGCTTCTCCTCTTCCGGAAGCTTGGATCACCGCGAAGTCGCGATCGGAGAGGGAGATAGGTAGATAAAGAGAGAGAAAGAGAGAGAAAGAGAGAGAGAGAAAAAAGGAACGTAGGGAAAAGGAAGAAAACCGCGTAATCGTCGCGAACGTAGCACCGTACCTACGTTTCTCGATCGTAGACACGAAGGAGCGCGCGGTTTACTGCGTGTTGGACGCCGCCAGGTAGGCTACCTCGGCGCACACCCACGCAGCCGAGGCACACGCATGGTCCACACGCACGCGGACACACAGGTAACAGACCACGACTTGCCTGGGAGTCTTTCCGTTCGGCTGCCGCTAGTAGCGCTGCTGCTGGATGCTGTGCTCCGACTGCCTCGCTTCTGGCCGACGACGGTGCGACAGAGTCCGATGGAACCGGCCAATGGGAGTCCAACCGAGACGCAGCAGAACCTGGAGCAGGCCCTAGCAATGGGACCGAGACCCTTCCGCGTTCAGCATCCTGCTCGAACAATTGCCCAGCCGCAGCGTAGGGAACAAGCGCGGACAACTTTGTTTATTCGAAGAAAATTTTTCCCCACTTGTACGTACACGATAATAGGCCAAACAGGTTAATAGTATCGTAGGATTTAGCGTAATTTTAATCTGATATGGAAATCCGAAAGTTTCGGCGATCGCAGCGTGTTCGGGGCGACGTTAACGTTCGAATTAATTCAAACGAGAAGGAAGCGCGGCAGCAGTAATACGGGAGTAATTTTACTCCAACATGCATGGACACGCGAGAATGTATTTGCATAGTCTATGTACGGATCGAATTTAATTTGCATGAAAATTTAAATTATACATGCAAATAAGAGTCAGAGAGACGCAGAAGTTTAACAGGAGATCGAAGAAACGAGACATCGTTAATTCGTTACGATAAAATCGGATAACCAAACGGAACATCGAAGATAACGATTGACTAAATTGTCGAATACGTGACCGTCCGTTAGATTTGCGCTATTTCGAAACTATAATGCGAGATAATTCTATTTGAAGCGCCATGCAAAATTCATGAAACGACTTTAGATCGGATTGCTGGCTATCCAACGATAGAAGAGACATATTTAAACGTAATTTTTCATGCGAACGTTCTTCCGTGTTACTCGTTCGATTCCTCCATAGACATTCGACGGATTGAGAAGGCACGTCTCCGTTTGATAAACGATTCGAGGCTTCCCTTAAACTATACTGATATATACCGTCAGTATTTCAAGATTCTCGACTAGAAGGGCCGGTATATATCGTCGATACGATATTGCGAATATTTATGGATAAGCTGCACCTCCGTCGAGACCCTCGAAACATCGACGATATTATTGATCGTCCGAGGACACCCTATGAAATAATTCTTCTTGCAGCGTTGGAAATCCCACGAACGATCGTTCATACCTAGCTATACGTATCGATACGATGTTCCAAACTATCGAACTACTTCAAGAAAAACTCTACAGCTTTATTTATGTGTATCCGTGACCTGGAGACTACTATTACTACTACTGCATTTACTTACTATTACTACATTATGTTTTGGGTTGCAAGGTCTTGGAACGAAAGAACTAATAAACAGATTTCTACTTATGTTCCCTGTAGCCTCTAGCTGTAAGCTTGACTTATTTTGGTAATGTCCTTTTGCTATAAATATATAAACGTGCTCCCTATCGTTCCATTGTCTAGCAACACTAAGAGAGTAAGGATCTGCATCAGCGTAAACTTATACATTATATTTACACTTATACCTTTAATTATTTCAATGTGCTTTTCTATTGCAAATTCATTCACTCGTTCTTCGATCAGTCAACCTCGACCTCGACGCAAACATTTCTCCGGTCGTTGCAAGATCAAGCCTTAGATCTACCCTTATTTTCTACCCCGTATGGGTACGATCAACGTTCCAGCAACGTTTGTTCCAACTTGAAAACTCCATTCCGCGTCAAACCCATCGCTAACAGAGACGCAGAGCAAAGGGGACCAGGAACGAGGGAGGGAGATCCACGGGTATCCTATCTACCAGTGCCTACGACGCGGTGCCGCGCAGGTTGAACGCAGGAGGTTTAGGTAGAGACATGGTATGAGGAACAGGTGCGTAATACCAAGGTTCGGTGCCCCCCTGATCGATAAACATATCCATCTCCTTCGAATCCTATATTCTCTATCTACAGAGCCGGTATAAACATCCATCTCGAATCCTCCTTCGAAATGCAGCGCGCAAACACGCTGCATCTTCGCCACCGGACTATTACCAATTTGCCAAAGGAACCCGTTCGTTTACGTGCATTTACATACCTGATCGATCCTTCCGAAAGTCAATGGACCGTGCAGCAACTCGAAGACTCCTTATTCGTCTTAGATCTCAAGCACCTGTACATAAGAGGAAAGTCGAATTCCAGGAGGAGGTAACAGCCGCTCGAAGCATTATTTACTAGAAACAAAGATGAAGGTAGATCGCGTCACGTTCGAAACGCGAAGTTCGGGCGAACGGGTAACGGAAGGTAAAAAATCGTGGGGCAGGTTGTAAGTCCACCTGTAGGAAACTCGTACGGCGCCGGCACTGAAGAAGGAGATCGGTCGATGGTGGGCGGGAAGGGGAGAGACCAGCGGCCAGAGGCACTCAGAGAGATCGAGCCTCGATCTTTCTCCTTACTTCTTCTCTTCTCTTGCTTCTTCTTCCCGGGCCAGTCGACATCCAGTCCATCCCTCTCCCTCGTGGGCAGAGCACGCGGTTCTTTTTCTTTCTTTCCGTCTCTTTTCTGCTGGCAGCAGCCGCCGCCGCCGACGCCCAGCCGGTTTTACACCGGCGAACCGATCCAATCGAGTGTCTCGGAAGAACGAGGCTGGTTCTAGTTCATGGATCGTGGATTTCGCTCCACTTGCCTAGAACAACCGGCGTAATTGTTCGTCCGTGCGATCTAGAGGGATTTGCTCGCGCCACGATCGTCACGCCACGCTTCCTCGCGGAGCAACATCGAACTCGAAGGAATCCGGCTATTGGAATTACGAAAAACTACGGAGATTCGCGCGTTCGTCGGGCCGAACCGAGACCCGTTTCTCCGTTTCGGTTTGGCTTACCTTCGTCTCCTCGCGGTGGCCACGAGCAACTGCTCCGGATTCCTTCCGAGTCCAGTCGCTTTGCGACCGAACGCTTCCTGGCTGTGTCCTTCCGCGAGAGACGATTTTTACGCCGATAGGAGGTGGAATATAGTTTACGCGTTCGTTGCTACCGATGCACGTGTCGCGTCTATTCCATTGCTTACGTAGCTGCTACGTTTTACTTTCTGTACGTTCCGACGAAATAATCTGGAAAGAGAAACGAAACGGTATATCGGAACGACTATTGCTTAAAATAAGACGTTTCTAGCGAAAAAGCAGAGGTACTGGTCGGTATATTCGTCGAATAACAAGACAGCTGCTGCGATCTCGCTAAATATTCGTAATGTCCAAGATTATCCGGTTAAAATATTCATTTTACTCGTTACGCAAGGAGAATTTCCAATCGGACACGGTTCCAGCGTTATTTATGCAGCGGTTAACTCGATACGGTTCGTATTCTGGCTATTATTGGGTTTCCCTATTCACCTTGCTTTCTACTCTTTGGCAAAAATCGGTCACGAAATCGGCTGGCGAACGCGAGCATTCGCCGGTGGCTGATAGACGAGGTTCGATAGATCGGCGATCGAGACGACCTCCTGGCATGAATATCAAGACAAATTTCTCGAATATCGGCCTTCTCGCCGAGCATCCATCAGCCCGCAGCGCGATCAGATCGTTTTCTCCGCAGCAACGCCGGAACAAACCTCCCATTGATGACCCATCGATGTTCCTCGACTATTTTAATGTCCCGTGAATTTCTGTTCCGCGCCGCGAGAAAACGTACCGCTGTCCATAAAAATCGATCTCTCATCCTCACTGTTATCGCTCGATCGATATTCTTCCCGGTCGGAATAGAAGTACGACTTGTTCGAATTCGCTTTTTATTAAATGCGAAAGAATTTGCAATGATAAAAATAAATGCAGAAAAAATTTGCTTATATTTCTTTAGACAAAGATAAAGCTCCTAAGTAACAAGAAATCGTTGATGCGGTAGTTCGGAAGAATGAAACTCGACGCTTCGGAGCTTAACCTTTCGCGTAACAAATAAGCATCGAGCATCGGACCCAAGCTGGTTGAAAAAGACGATCGAGGCAGAAGCTGTTATCGATCATCGATCGTAGCTACTTTTCACTGTAAGCGGCTATCAACTTTTCCGTCTTTCGCGCGCTATTGTGCGTAGGTCAACGTCTACCTGCAGGTGCATTTGTATTCACGAGCCGGCGACACGCTGTCGGGTGTAGCGTCGTGTAAACGCTGCAGGTACCTGCCAATGTGGACGAATCAGCTGCGGAGGAACGTTTTTATGCAGCATCTCGAAGAGATAATGTAGTCGATCTTTTTACTGGCCTGCTACATTGCTCGATGTACCGACAAAGAACCTCCATGGACGCTTTTGACAAGTTTTTTCTTCGCATATTCCATTGCTTTTGTACTCGCGAGGTAGCCCGAGATCGAATTAAAACCTGATTAAGCAAACATGGCAGGATATATGGTAATTAACGCCGTAAATTGTCTCTGATTTTTTTACAGTAATCTTTAAGACCAGTTTCTTACTAAAACAATCGTTCGAATAATTTAAGTCGATGAAATTCATTTATTCTTTTTGAAAATACCGATTCTTTTCTAAAAATATGTTGGAGATCGTCGCTATTACGTTCATTACAAATTTAAGCAATTCACGCGAAGAGTAATGAGTTGTAAATGCAAAACGCTAAAGGGTTCGTTGTGACGAAACATTGAAGAATTACTGGAGGAGGCTACGGTAACGGTATGCGGTGACGAGCCTTTTCCCTAAAAGGCTCAGATGCTAGGGAGAAGGTCAACACGGTTCCTTTGCGTGAGAAAAAAAATGGGTCTCCGACGACAGGTATTTTACATTTAAATATCGGAGTGGCTCGCGGTACTCAGATGCAAAATACAACGTTGTACGTGATCTCACGTGTGAGAACACATCACGAACGAGGATGGACGCTAACGATAAGTTACAGAACAGTTTCGTATTAGAATTTAGATTTGCATTTAAACGTTTAACAGCTCGATGGTTTCAGTGCCGATACATTCGTTCGTACTTTACACGCTAAATCCCTCGATGCGAAGAATCCTCGATTCTAGACCAAAGTATAACAGTTGGAAGGGTTTTATAATAATTTTTAAACCGATAGTCTGAACCTCGATGTTCTCTTCCCGAAGGACAAAACGATCTGCTATTACCGCATGCAAAATCATAGAACGCGGTGTAAAAGACAAGACGCGGTTGCACCAAATTCCCGTTAAAATCGTACGAGAAGAATTTTTGGCTCCGCTTCGCACATCGTAAGTCATCGGAGAGTGCGAGAAAGCCACGCACCGATTAAAACGCGAATGGTAGGTTTTGGGGGGTCAGAGGACTCGATCCGTACAAGCTTTTAGGCAAGGCGACAGCACGCGAGGCGTTGCTACAGCGTGCAACTGCCTCTCCCGTCGTTTTGTTCACTGAACTAGTTCCCTCTCCTCTTTCCGCCCCCGACCACATGCAGCCACTACCACCGACGCTATCTCACCACCACCACCACCACCACCATCACCACCACCACCATCACATCCACGCCGGGAAGTTATCAAGATCACCACCGTGCTGGAAGTTGGAAGAAGACTGGGCGAGCGACTCCTTGCTTCCAAGAGGAAGAGAAACGACGAGCAGCCCGACTCTGTTGGCTGACTTTCGACCAAGATTTCATCGAATTTGATCTAATTGAGGAATTTAAGGGAAACATGGAGAGGAAATTTGCATCGAATCGTTCTTGTCAAGGTTTTTATGGAAATTATGGACGGATTTGCTTTGTTCACGGTTTATTAAACCGGTTACCTGCTATGGATCTCGTTCAGTAACTCTAGAAAAGATTCATTTCAATTTGGAGGTCTTATAGCGTCGATAAAAGTTAGAAAGTGCTACATCTCTAAATAATTAACAAAATAGTACTCTTAAGAAACGTTGGCAATCTGAAAACTAAATGTAACTTTTGTATCTCTGTTCAACGAGTGGTGTTAAGAAATACGTATACAGGGTGTTCGGTGATCTCTGGTAGCCAGCGTTTTCCTCGTAAATGGCGAATACCGGAAAAAGATGCTAGAGAGAAAAGTTCTTCCATTAAAGTCAAAGATCAGTCTGGTACGAGTGTGTGACAAATTTCCAAGTTTATTTTCCTCGGAGACAAAGCGTTCTCCGAACAAATTTTATTCCACGCCTCCGACTTATCTTCGCACGTAAAACAACGTTCTGCCGATTATTTTTGCTGCCGTTGAGTTCAGAATTATACACGTTCGAGTATGCTTGAAAACAGATTTTCAAACGTTATACGAACATTATTCTTCTCCTTATTTTTCCATAAAGAATCAGCCTGTACCCACTTGTTCGTGTTGTTCGGTCGCATTCTGTACAGTGCCGATATCGCAACGAACCTTAAACACTTTTGCACGGTACCGTATTTGGAGAAAGGTAACAATGTCGCGTGTGGATCTACCTTAAAACACGGAATACGATGCGTCGAATTTTGATGCATCGAACGCGAACAAAAGTTGGTGGTTACCGGCGAGGGCGTTCACATTGCACGCGGTGCGTGTGTTGCCGGCGAGCGTCTGCTTACGGTACCGCTTCATTTGCGACTAGCGCGCTCGATGTGCACGCGCCCCATGCGTAACGCGTGCTTGTTCGCAAATTTTCAGATGCGAATCGATTCTAGTCGAGTAACTGCCCCTATTTCCGCCCCAGTTGCGTAGAAATTGCATCCGCTCAATGAATAAATGGAAATACGAGCGTGAAACGATAATCGCGAGTCATTATGTATGAAACTCCAGGTACCGTGTTATCGTTAATGTATGGAGTTTTGATGCGCGATCAGATAGAGTTATGTTACTCGTAGACAGCTTTAATTACAGTGTCTGTGATCGATGTGCCATGGTACGCGGTTGTTTTCGGAATAAAGGGCTTATTATGTTCTTGCGAATAATCGGACAGCAGCGAGTTTAATTAAAAAAATTATGGAAAATGGTTTTGCGTCGCTGGTGTTTCTTCTCTCGTCGACAGAATTGATATCCGATATTGCAAGAAATATATTATGAACGAAGCTTTACTCGTATCGCGCAGAAATGATAGAAAAACACGACAGGCAAGAAGGAATTGCCAAGAGAAGAAGGATAGAGAAACGGAGCAGGAAGAAACTGTACAAAGAATAAAAACGCATCCCTGCCAAATGAAGTCTCCCTAAAGTATATGCATACTTTTTGCCTTGGTATTTCCATTCGTCGAGCGTTCAAGAAGATGACGAAGATTGGGGAACAAGATGAAGATTAAAGACGCACTGTAGGGAACAAAAAGATGACGGCGACGTAATTAAGGAAGTAATATCGTAAAATTTAAGCGGTATAGTAATGATTGGTTTGCGAACGTACTTGTATTTTAGTCCAAATAAACTTCGAGGGAAACGAAAAACCGTGGTGAAGTGTATAGCCAGCAGAGTGGAAATTAATATTCCTTTGACCATGATTAAGGCGTGTGTTGCTGGCTGTATGTTCGTTTCGGGTTATAAAATAGGAAGAAAAATACTAAAAGGCAACGGATAAAGATAATTAAGATTCAATGTATGAAATGGGAAGCAAACAGTGTAGTAATAATAATTATTGTTCTTCCAAAGAAAGTACCTAACGATGCAAAGTTCGAAAGAACGATATAACGTAACAGCGATAATTCACCGAACGAAAAGATTGCAAATGGCACTATAACGTACATTAATGAAGAAAACACTGAAACGAACAAGGTAAAGGAAAGTAGGAGATATAAAACGGCGTAACTAAGAGGAAGAGGAGAATTCTGGGGCGGTCGTAGAATGGTAAAATGACGCTATAAGCGTTCTGCGGATCCGCAGTTTCTCTCAATGGAACCCGAAAGAAAAGAAAAGAACGCGACACGGGAACCGAAGGAAGAAACGGATGGCCTCGCAAAACTAAAAGGAAGCGGGCAGATTAAAAAGAGGAGCGAGAGACTTCTCGCGAAACTTTAAGATAAATACGTGGCTGTTAAAGGAATCTCAAAAGGACAAACTCGACCGGGAACGAATTAAAAATAAGCCGGCAGAAATGCCAGGGTCGAGGAACTCTGTAGTCACATCTTTCCAAAAATTCGGACGTCACGGTTGCTTTTCGCTCCCGTCTTCTCTTTATCGTTCCGAAGAAGCTTCAAATGAGACGAAGAAAACCGGCGAATAACTTATGCAAAAGGAACAAACTCGTCGAGAGAAAGGGGGAGGGAGGGGCGGGAAGGGACGAACAGAAGAAAGAAATCGAATGAGATTTTCACACTGGTCGGGGACAAATGAATGTACGAACGAATGGCAGAAAAATGGTTCCACGACGAGCATAAGCTACTGGGAATATCTCGAGCTTCGTGGAAAACGAAAGCGTGGATCAAGGATAGGGAAAATGTAACGCAGAAAGATCGAATCTGTAACTCATACCCGACCAACCACGTGGTCAGTGTGAACGGAGCCTGAATCCTGATCCAAGGAGCACCGTAGAAAAGGATAAAGAGGGCAAGAAGGAGACGATGAAGAAAGACCGCGTCAGCAGAAGGAGAGGAAACGTGGTCTCGCACCGCGCACGGATCTCGAAGCATGGAGAACACGAACTGGTCGCCGCATACCTACACGACGCGTAATGAGAACATACCAGCGTCGTTCGGCCTGCTATCTGCTATCAAACGGATACCACCGGTTCAACCGCGGATAAACCGTGTACCGGGCCCTCGGCAAACTCAAATTCGTTTTACATCGAGTCATATAGTCGAGAAATTTATCGAAACAATGTCGTGTCGGAAGAGCCGTTTCACCAAAGGATCTCGCATGCCACCATCTTACGCGTTATATTCTCCCTATACAAATCCCTGATTTTGAACGAAAAATTGCCGCCGGTTACCGAGAAATTCTTGCTAAAAATTGTTCGAGAATGTGTCGTAACAGGGGAACTGTTTCACGCGGGATTTTCCTACGCCACCTACTTGCCGATTATGTTTTCTTAATCCGAAGCCTGAAATTTTACCCGAGAACTTTATTTGTTCTTGTTCTTAACTTACCTTAACTTACCTATAAACTTACCTTATCTACCGATCCTTGTACGACCTATGTATTGATTTGAATCATCGTGTTGCAAACATTGTGAATAATTTTTAGAAATTCTTTTAATCCTATAGGGTCATACAGATACCTTTTAATTCATTGGTTTAGAGAGTGGAATTATTGAACGAGGACGTGAATGACGAGACGCGAGACACAGGATAAAGGGTGCTGATTGCGAGGAATGGAGCAATGATAAGGGATAAGGAATATCGGATGTGAGATATCAGTACTGAATTGTAGGTATTAGATACGAGGTAGAGAACGTAAGATTTAGGAAATAAAACGAGGAATAGAAAGTGTGAGACGCGGAAATATGTGTAAATTCTTCAACGTAAAGTTCTAAAGTCAACGCAGTCTTAACGGTCAAACGATGATTTACTAAAAAGAGCGTATTATGCAAACAGCGTACAAAATCATCGACAAACCACTCGAATGCTTCGTTTTCAATTGTACGTGCATCAAATTAACATTCTATTCTCTCTATGGCGATGCTCTTTGTATCACTGGTCGTTCGAAAAGTTGTACAAAAATTATAGCGCGTATAGTGCTTCGGTATCCTTAGGACTTTTCCGGCGGTTACTTATCTGTGTAGAAGGCTGGCACATTGCAATTACCCTTTGATAGTCGTGGCATAGACATTATTAGGCATTTCCTCGTTCTAAAGCGATAAACGCGGCGAAAGTTTCAAATCTAAAATTAATGTAAATTATACGGCGTGAACGTCGATAATTTAACGATAATTGCCATTTATAGGAATTAATAGGTAATATCATGGGTATAGCGTAACGTATCGGTATGGGATTACGCGTGGAGTTCGGAAACCAACTAATAATCTTTGAAGCCTTTCGAATTCTATTGCGAAATTATACCTCTCGATATTGGGAGTTAGTTTCGCGAATACTTGGAAATAGCGGTTAGATAATTATTATCAATTCGAAACCACGGGAACATAGCTGCCAAAAACTACCATCGACATTGCAGCGTCGCATTAAATTAGAATCAAATTTATCCTATACCTCTTTAACGTTTATTTGTTATTTTACTGGTAGGCCTTTTTATTATATTCTATATTCGAGGGAAAATATACTTTTTGTTCCGTTTCCAATTTAAGCTATCGTTCTTTCATTTGTACTACCGATAAAATTGATAGGAACGTGAACGATAGCGTCTTATAGTATGTGTAATATACGATGACACGTAGTTCATTTAGAAACGCATTTTATAGAAAATAGGACAAGTGGTTTAAATTAAAAGGAAAAATATGTAACACGTAATGGGTGAATATTCCAGCCAGACTGTGTTAATCAATTAAGATATAATCAAGGTATTTGTACAGGCGATTTATATCTACCGACAGATAGTTGGTAAGGGGACAGGAAAATAAAGTTGATACTACCTATACTACTTTGTATTAAATAAAATTCCGCCGTCGATTATCGGTTTTTAAATATTTCACTGTTTGAACAATTTCTTTGCCACTTACTGAGCACCTTTTTCCATCTAAACAAAGATTAATTTTCCCTTCGTTAATGACTTCGTAAAAATTATAGAAATAGCTGTCACTCTCGTGATTATTATTTTTATATAGCATCTTTATCAAACATAACATTGTAAAAGAGAAAGATATCGATATGTCTGTATAAAGCTATTTTGAAATACACGAAGACAGAACAGTCAATGGATGAAACATTATCGACGAAGAGAAGCGCATGTTTTAAACATTTTGCTTAAAGGAAATCTACTTTGCTTTTTCGTAACATCAATTGACCAATCTTAGCGACCGTCCAGGTAGAAAGTTCTTACAGCTTTCGAATCTCGCCACGACATGGCGTCTGAAAGCAATTTATCAGATAATATGTGTATGATTGATTTTATTTCTACCGAGTATTTACATATTTATTTTATCTCAAAACCTAATGCCGAAGTATCATTGACACTTGAATGGAAACTGCTTTATTTTTATTTAAGGATAAAAGTAATTGAATTTATCAGAGAAAGTATGCGAAAAAGATGTTGAAAATATTCCTTTAGATCCTGATCTTCTTCATAATGAGAATTTTGAAAGATTTCTAATTGCAATTGTTAACAAATATAGAGATAGAAACGTGGCGTTATTATTAAACGGTATTGTATTATAAATGTAATGAAGAAATGCATATATAATTTTCTCTCAACGACATTTATTACAATCTCGGTTGGTTCAATTAATTAATTTTAGTTTTGGCACTAGAAAGACGGACACGGTTACATTTGACCCTTTGTACTTTTACAATCACACTGATTCTACTTTATTACAATAATGTTACGCAATCTTTTCTTTCGTCACACGCTTTATAAAAATTCTTATTCTTAACGCTTAAAAAATATCAACAAACGAATCAGTTAACTTAGAATCAAAAATGTTGTGATTTGATTTTGATAGAAACGAGGAAATGCTATCTTTTACGCAAGATATATTATCACGTAATCGCTAATATCTTTATTTTCTTCGCGTATTTGCGAATTTCCTAAACCTTAACCGATATCGTATGTTTCTTTGATAAATTGACAAATTTGAATTTGTGCGCTTTTTCTTTCTACTTTGCAAAGAGTTCTCTAGTATACAGAGTGAATCATATATTTGGATATATTCGTATTATACGGATCGAGTAACTTTGTAAAATTATTCTCTGTTTGAATATGCCAAAGTAACAAATTAACAATTTAATAAATCGAAACTTCCAAGCTTTGTTTCTTCTTTTTCTTCTTTCACAAACAGTTCCAATTACATGACTCATTCTCTAATATCATTCAACATTTAATCAAATCACGTACGGAATATACTCTACAATTACTTCGTCGACGATGAAGACATCGTAATTGTCCTCGTATTTATTCATACTCCAATCAATTATAGACACATACATCTACTAACAACACAATCAGTACACCTCTACCGACAGAATATACCTAAAGTCAAGCATTCTTTCAGTAGACCAGAAAAAACGTAAAAATTCTACACGAATAACTTATCAACTCATTGTCAAGTACGAACGTAATTGAAACGTGAATGCAAAAGTGAAACAACAAACGCGGTACGGTAGCAAACGTTTCTGGAAATTATTTGGCCATACACCAACGAAAGATTGTCCATTGGTCAAGCAAAGCGACCGCTGTCCGACTTTCTCGGCGGTAAGAGGATTCTCCTACCATGAAAAAAACACTGCATCATCTAAACAGCGATAAAACCAACGTCCTTCAAACCAGCTCGAAGGGTGACAGGTAAATAATTGACGCACTTCATTCTACAATTGTATTAAACCTCCTATTTTATTATCTGTGCATTTTTTGAGCGGTCTGTCCTTCAATTTTTGCTGGCTTCCCTCGCCTTATTCTCGACGCCATATACGAATCCCGACTCTTCGACTTGTCCTTCGTTCCTCCTTGTTCCTCTTCCGTTCTCCAGCCCTCGGAGCCCACTATTATCGATTTCTGTCGCGATCAACTCGATCGTTCTTCGTTCGAAATACTCTTCGTTCTCGCTGCTCGAAATTATTTTTCGCTCTTCGCTGTTTCGAAAGAAATCATTCTTTGCTCCTCCGTTTGTGTTCACGATTCGCGTGGTTTCTCCATATCGATAAAAATATTAGCGGTAAGAATAACGATGCAATGGTGGTAATTCCATGTACGCACGAGGGTGTGCGATTTAGCTGTCGAATCGTTCGTATGCTCACGCAACAAGCACGCGCAAGAAAGCATTCACTCGGCCAAGAGGCTTTCCTCGTTTATGAAACACTTTTGCGACGGCACACTTTTGATTTATTCCTTGCCATTGTTTTTTTTTGCCTCTTGGCACGTTTGAAGATCAGTCGAATAAGTAAGCCTTTGATATTACTCTCGCAACTTTATGATTTTTATAATGCCAATAATTATTCGAGTGACTGTTTTCGACCAGTCACGCGAGCAAACGATTATCGCTCGAACAAAGGTTTTATCCATTGCGAATAAAAATGTCATTCGTTCAATTGCATCTTATTTATCTGACTGTGATCGGCGAATGCTGCTAACAGCTCACAATTCTTACGCGTTAAACGATATTTTTCGCTCGAGTCTGTAGACATAAATATGCTGACTTAAATTTATAAAACAAGTACGGCTCGAACGACAGAACAAACTGATTCTGTACATATTTCCAGCTTTCTTTTGTTATCGTTCGTCGTGGTAGCGTATGTTTCTTCGTTTAATAAACGTTACAATAACGTTCAAGCGTTTGCTGGTCAACGCTGAACATTGAGTATATTTTCTCGCGAGGATGTTTCGATTCTATGTTGTTCGAGCTTTCGTGAGCAGTTCCCGATGGAAATTCCTGTGTAACGCGGACGACAGTTAAAACCCTCTTAAAAGCTAAAAATCGAATTCTAATTCTGTAAGAGAAAAATCGGTTGGAATCGTTCTAATTAATACAAGACACAATCGGTGAATAAACGATTCTTTAGTTCCTTCGCATGTCCTTTTTTTTTCTGCGAGTGTTCCATGCTTATCGTGTGTGATTTCAATCTCTGTGTATCGGTAAAGTATGCAACGTTTGTATATATAAAAACGGAATCCAAAAGCTGATTTTAACAATACAAAAATCTGCTAAATCACGAGCACGAGTCCTGAATCACGAAGATTACGAGTACTTAGGGCAGAACTCCATTTATCGGAACACATCGATGATAGTAAATTCCGTATCACTACCATATTCCGAAATGGAAAATTAATTCTTTTAAGCGTTTTTAATAAATACGACCGACCTTTCATATTTTGTATTACAAAATCCATTGTTATATGTTGCATTCAATATTTGTTCACAACTGTGTAACGAAGCGTTTACTCTAAATTTCATATAATATTTTTTGCTCCCTTTCATTCGTATATTATGCTTCCGCAGTTTGTTCAAATAGCAATTTCAACGAATCGACTTGAATATCCACTAGCGATTCGAATAAATGGAGTTTCACTGCGTGAAAATTTGTCTGGCTCGATACTGGGACTATTTACTTGAAACAGTATTTCTCAAGCCCTATTTCCCATTTTGCACTGTAAAAGCTACTGTTCTCTAACTCTCTTACGATGTTGTTCAAGTCTTTAATATATTCTTAGTGAATTATTATTGAAAAAGTAACGATTATACAAACGGTAAAAATTGTGCGTCGTATATCGTAGGAAAATGAAAGGGATTCCGAAACTGGTTTGTTTTGTTCGTTTCATGATCGTTCGTGATACTAGTTGCAGGAACTACGCTAGATTATCTTAATTATCTTAATGACATTGAAAGTGAGTTGTTGCTTCTTTTTTTCCTTTAAATAAACATCTATCAGAAATATAATATAAATGTCTAAAGAAATGAAATCTAATTATATCTTATAGTTTATATACTTAAAGAGAAACTTTGTGCTCATATACATTTACCATGACTCTAGAAATATACTGTTCCACTAATTAACAATTTACGATTCTTCTTCAGGAACGAAGAAAATCTATTCGATCGAGATTCTTTTGTAACTGAATTCATGAAACTCATTTGAACTGACGGTATACGATCGTGTAACGCAAACATCCTTTACAGCTCGAATAAAACGAATAGCGTAATATTAACTATTTTAAATGTAACATCTTGAGAAATAGTGTTTCAAGTATCGATTGCGCTATGTTAACTTTCGATAAATACACTGCCACTGACAACCAGCAATTATTACAAAATGGTGTTTATGACACTAAGAAACTGGCGAAGTGAATCGAGCATCGGTATCAGTTGGAAACAACGAGATCGACGAAATTCGTGAGAATCAGAAATTGCACAAACAGCTAGAAGAGTGTGGCAAAGCTCGGAGTAGTATCACTGAAATTTATAAGATAACGGACAACTTACAGAACGTTTGTAGAAAATTGAAATCGTCAAGAGGCGCCTGACAATGAATTCTTGACAAAGTTTTGTGTAATCTGGTATTGTTCGACAGTTAGCGATTAAACGGTAATTAGACATTGGCTTACGTTTGAAAAAATTTGCAATTAGACGGTAATATCTCTAATAGCAAAAAATATGGCAGATTTCAAAGAATATTATCATTAATCCTAGTTAATTAGTCGACTGAACTAGTGAAAACAAATCGATGGATCTTCATCGATGATTTCGAAAAATGTAGCGAACGAGAGAGAGAGAGAGAGAGAAAGAGACAGATATGAAGCCTTTTAAGTGATAGTAAATAACGCTAATGAAATTTCTGAAGAATCGCGAATTTGAAGAGTATTTGCGACATGATCCACGCGATGAATTTGCGAACGAGAATCGAGACGATAATGGCGACGGTGATAGATGAATTTGTGATTTTCGACAATGTTCGTTAGGAACCGGAAACAGGAAGAGGCGAAGGACATCTCAGAGGATCTTCGCTGCTTCGACTTCTTTGCTTCTTTGTACGGTAGGTCGGCCTTTGTCAACCAATCTTTATCCATCGATCGATCGAATATTCGAGCGCCGCGAGCCACCTGCAAATAAACGTAGTTGCCTCTTTGACATAAAATTCCTTCTAACTCCAAATCGATTCTCATTGATTACGAAGGAGATAATTATTTTCAAATCTTAATAAATACGCGACATTGATACCGTAATTCGAGACTATCGACATCGATGTGGTACGTCTCCTTGTAAATAATTACCACAAACTTGCCGGTGATTATAAAGAATTTCAACCCCCTGTTCGCGTTACAATAATCTAAAACCACGTTTGCGAAGTAATAGAAATTGAACCATTGGATCGAGTCGGTTGTTGCGGCGTTAAACAGAATTCAGTTCGTGCGTCAAACGCCAGTGATATCTCGAAACGAAAATATACGATGTAGTCCACTTTCATAATCGCCGGCATAAATTGCGTACAGCAAATTCTTCGACTTAACGAAACAATCGTTCAAAAGAATATAATAGAATCGATAAAGGAGACTAAACGGGTTACCGTTTCTTGTCCATTTCTGATTCGGTGGCGAAGATGTAACTTCTCTGCGTGGGGTCCGGTGGTTGCAGCTCGAACGCGTGTTTCCTGCCACCGGAAGTGGGCGCGCTGCTATGCACCCTGAACCCATGCAGGCAGGCGACACCGAACGCCTTCTCCGCATTAGCGTCGTCGTAGAAATACAATGCAGCGTCCTTTAGTACGCAATATCGCCTGGACCAACCGGTTGGTGACGACGTTTTTCTGGCGTGTTCTTGCTGCTTGCTCAGGTATCCGAAGCAATCTGGTCTGTGAATGGCGCATGCTGCTATTTCACGCATTCTCAGCGACGATTCCAGCCAGGTGTCAACCTGTAAAAACGTCAGCGGCAATCTATAGGATATACAGGAAAAACGAGGAATTTCCTTCTCTAGCGATTTTCTATTGTCTTCTCAGAGCTTCCATTTCTCTTTTATCACCTCGAGTAACTTCTTACGAAAAAATTTAGTTACTTTTGTGACGCGTTTTCCAAATTGAACTAATTGCTTCGAACCTTCGGCTTTTCACAATAAATCTCGTACAAACGCAAAGATTATTAAGGTAGATGCACAATAAGGCATATTAGTAGAACTGTACGATTCTTCAGAGCGCTGCCAGACACTCGCAGCGTCTAATCCAACTATTCAAGAAACTCCAGCAGGCTGATAGCCAAACTCGCAGAATTTAAAGGGAATCTCATTTTCTTAAACTTACAAGAACACGGACTTTCATCGTTTCGCAAAGTTTTCGAAGCTTCTTTTATCTAGATAACGATGCAAGAGTATCTCCAAAGATACATACATACATACAGCATACGCCGTTAATTGTTCAACTTGCATCATTCATCTTTCTTACTGTTGGACCAATGTAACGAAAATTTTCTTTTTAATTTAATTTTCTTTTATTTCCGAATATACGATCGCAAGTGAAAGACCACGTAGAAGGAAATACATTACGTACGCGTGTCAGTTACCGCACCAATTAAACATTAAATCGCATTCTGATCAAGAAGATCCGGATGTTCGCGAAAGGTATTCGTACGTAATGTAAACTTCGTTTACTCTTTGAGCATGACCCGGAAATAGACGTCGAGAGTAACTTGGCAAGCGACTCGTAACATTTACCTGGTCGTTTCTTTCGATCGCTTCCTTGATGACCGTCGTCCATCGAGCGGCAGCTTCCTCGGTGTCGGCCGCGAGCCGAAGCGTCGGTGCGCCCTGTTTTTTGATCGCGAAGCTGTGTAACCTCAGCTCGGGCGTTTGCTCCACGTCGTACTTTATCAGCATCATCGCCCCCACTGGCTGTGAATCCTACGGGAAACGGAATGGTCCACTGGTGAACCATTTTTCCAACAAAACGATCCCAAAAAATCCAAACGATCCAAAAAACACTCGTCGCGTCGATGGCCTCGATTAACCGAAAGGAATGCCGGTTAAATAGGTTTCGAGGGGACGCCAGGCGTGGCTGGATGACATCTCTTTAAACTAACGACGAGCATGCAAAGTTCGGAACCTTTGTGCATAGTTTGGATGACTGAACTTTCTAACTTTGTTTATTTTAGAGCAGCGTTACTTGCTCTGCCAGTTTTCTCCGAATACAAAGTACCCGATCGCGTTAGATATTCTCTATATTTTGTGTAAAATTACACAAGTTGTACTAGGCGAGTAGAACTAATTACGTACGCCAAGCGAGTAGGACCGACGCTGTAAAATACGCTTCGGCATTTCAGAATGTAGAATATGCTGATGTTAATTTTATCTTTACGTATCTTATCGCGTCTAAGTATTTGAAAATATAATTTTATTTTATTTTTTTTTTTTTTTCAAAATTACATCCTATAGATTTGCGCGCGCTAATCGACACAGTTTTCTATTCTACGAAGAATGGACATCGAGAAGAGAAGGAGAAGAGGGGATATTCGTACTAACCGCGTCAGTCTTGTAATAATAGAGGCAGTTGTCGCGACGCAGGGCGAACCATCTTCGCACCCACTTGTCCGTGTTGGTCGAGGTCGCGGATTTCCTCCATAGGTATCCGGTGCAGAGCGGCGCCTCGTCGCTTCCTTCCTTGGTACCAGGTCTGGCCACCCGCGGTGCCAGTACGTTGCACGTTCTCGCCACTTCGAGTTCAAGGACGTCGGTGCCAGAATGCGCGAGCCTCACGACTTCCGAATGCGTCGCGTCCATCACGTTCTTCCCGTTCACCGCCATTATAATGTCGCCAACTTCCAGACCAGAGCTCTCGGCGGGCGTGTCGGGCTCGATTGCCGAGACGACCACGGGTTTCGAGCCGTGAATACGGAAACCGAACTCACCTCCGGCTTCCCGCTTCACCACCACCCTTTTGTCGCTTTCTGTAACCATCACCACCACCTTCGTTATTTCGCGTCTCTAGCAGTGTCTTTCTTCTTATTCGAGCCTCATCGAGCGGCAAACGCGAACTCGTTCGCGCGAAATCCCACGATCCAAGATTCGAAATCCGAGATTTCAGGAGCCGTGATCACAGCGGATTTGCCGCGTGATAATGCAGTACGAGCAGGCATTGATATGGATCCTGCGGATGATGGATAGCGGATATCGGTAGGAGCGGAATTGGCCGTATTAGGAGGATAGAATTCCCGGTATTATAGTCGGTTCAGATCTATTTTAGCGAGCAAGGATTCGATAGAGGCGTTGAGCAGATTCGAACGCTTTTGGATAGTTTGTATCCTGTCAGGGGAATGACTGAAAGGAATGCGTGGTAGAAATTGCGAGCTGATAAATCCTATGGAGATTTTACGTTAATCACTGCTGCGAAGGAAATGTGATTCGAAACTTTACAACTCTGGAAAATGAAGCTCTGCGCGAAAAAAAACGTCGGTCTACGTTTTCGACCTATTTTTCCGCGCAGATTCACCTCCTTTCGGCTTTTACCGTCAGTTCAACGGCAGCCGGTATAAGTCTTGCATGGCTATTAATTTAAGTGATTAATGCGTTTCGGAGGCAAATATTTTTCTCATTGATCGACGTTAACGTTATTATACCGTTGAAAGGAGCTATCATCGGTTCGAATACTATCAATCTACTGCCGTTTTCCTATGTAAACAGGTTTAGCAAACAGCAAAACTGACGAATAGTAATGATACTCGAAGTTCAGTTGCCGTTTACTCTTTTACGCTTCGAAACGGTGAACAAACAGCACGTACGAATACAGAGAAAGTCATAGAATTGTACAGAAATTGCCGTTACATATTCCGGCTGCATAGATTACATAGTATTTTATTTTTAGCTTAAATCGACGACACGGTTCGGTGGAATGATTAGTTCCGTATTTATCACGAACTTGCACCACGCGATACACGATACGTTTCTAGTTTGGTATCATCCATCTTATTTATCAAGCATCGTAGCACGCAATATCGATTGCGCGTGATCGATTATGGGCGGAAATCCGAGAGTACAACAGACGGTTCCGAATAAATTATCCTGCAAGTTGTTACTACTGCCAAAATGACGAAGCTTCTCGTCTTTCGCAATAACGGAAAATATAACGTCGTTGTTAATGATAAATCGTGCAATCTGTAGAATTTATTGCGACTCGGGTTACGAGAAGGTAATATTTAGTTGGGTAATATTAGGCTATTTTATAATAAATAACGATTGTTCGGAATTTTTAGTGGCCGTTCGTTTATGGCACGGACAGGTCCATTCCCTTCTTTAGGAAACTCCGAATTACATGCCCTGCCCAAGCTATAAACCTAATGACTCCGGGGTCAGGTAAAAAACCCCGGGAAAGGACCAGCCGGAATGGCACGATGGACAGACGAAACCCAACGGCGAGTAAGGAAAATCAGCAACGTAGGAGGATAGTTCATCAACGGACATCGTACCGTGCGGGTGAAATACTTGCCAACAGGATCTTACTACCGCCGTGTTCATAACATCGCATTTCATATTTATACAAGTGCAAATACAGTGCTGCGTTACTTTAACACTCGAGCTATTAAATCTCCTTCACCTTGAGGGTTAATTCATTCGAGATACGCGATATCGACCGATCGGTTTGACCTGACCGGCTGCTCTTTAGTCGAGAATTCGCAACAATAATAAATATCCAGGAGACGAGGAAACTCCTCTTTCTAATTCCGCCGTTTTTTCTAGTTTGCAGTTTTTATTAACCGGAAGATCGTCGATGATCGTAAACGCATTGAAAGGAATTACAGAATCGTTTTTGTTCCTCTTAAACATCGTCGTGAATTAGGAAGCACGTGACGAAGAAACCAGGAATCGAGCAGTAGGAAGAAAGAGCATTGTCATCGTCGATAAGCTTCTCTTCTGACTGCCTCGTTCTCGATGTTTTCTTAGACGGATATTTTTATTTGCGATTACGCTTCGCGCGAGATAACCAACGATTTACTTCGTTCGAACTTTCAACTACAATTTCATGGATACTTTGGGAACGCGCAGTCACGCAATAAATCATCCCCCGCGGTGGAAATTTCTACGAGGAGATTTCAGTGAGGATTAAGGGTTGCTCCAATTCCTCAACCTTGTTTCCATAGCTGTGCGAGTATCGTTTCCTATTCCGTACTGTTACGTATTCATCAAACGGGATAGCTTTCGTACATTATCTCGAATCGTGCGATACGTATTAACCCTGGAAACCCGAGAACTCTACTTTACGATACTTGCTGTATTAGGTGAATGTAAAATGTCTGTACAAATAAAATTTTAACTATACGTACATTAAAGATGCAAACGTATCCGCACATTTGCTTATTTTTAGCTCGGCAAGTCTTTCTGCAGGTCCTTTAATCTTTAAATTATGAGTAAGACAGTAATTATATTCGGATGGTTGAAAAAAGAGAGAAAGAGAGAGAGAGAGAGAGAGAGATAATTTTAGCAAGATTGTGAATATGAATCGTGCTTTTTGAAAAAGAACTTTAATTTTCTGCTAGCACTGCAGCTTCATTAAGTATCCAAGAATTCTTTGATAATTATACACGGCTGATTCTGATGTTGGTCGATTCTTTAAAGTTTGGAATAAGAGTTTGGAATAAGATAATATTAATTTTTAGTGCGGATAGCGGAAAAGATATATTTCTATTTATAGCTACTTCACCAATTGGTTATTTCGCAAACTAGAGCTTTTTCGTTATAAATACATTGATAACGCGTATATCCAGAGCTGAAATAACGTTTCTTTAATTATAAAATTGATGGAACATAAATATTGTATTTTTAAGATTTGAAAGCATCCTTGTTAATTATATATTTCATGAAAATATTCAACGATTATATGTTATTCCTCTCTTAAAATTGAATTTATGGTTCTAACGAACAGGAGTCTCGAAATATCCATGCTCATTTATTATTTGCATTTCGCGATTATTTATCCAAGAAAATATTTCAGGATCTTATATCTATTTAGGTTATCGTTTGCGTTGGAATATGCGTTTATTCAATCGCCCTTCCATTTCGACCGATCCTGCGGCTCATTTCTAGGCATTTCATATAATTGAGAAATCTCATCGGTATATTTGAAATTGCTAATTAGCCGTATTAAATTAATGTCGGTCTCGCTGTCCAATTAATTGTTTCCAATTTCCTGCGAAAAAGTGATGTGAAATTCGAATTTATACGCGTACACGATTCCATTTGTTCGTAAATTTACATGTTGACGTGACCGTTCTGTGAACGCGCATCAATACATTTTCCCTATATCTGCGAGAAATTCTGATTCGCTTTCTGTATAAATGATCTCCGAGTAGCACAACGATATTTTTCGCATTAACATTAATTATAATAGTATATTTTATACGATTTGTATTCTTGCAAAGGAACGCGCGCGGTGAATATTGAACAAATTTTCCTAACAAAAGCACGACGGATACTTTTGTGAAAAAGCAACGAGTGAGCATAGAATCGAAAACGTTTCAATCGTTTTCGTTCTCATAGATAAAAAATTTCCGTAACTCGCGACGTTTATCTTGCAGATTTGAAGAGAGAGAGAGAGAGAGAGTGAGGAGAGTACTATGCGCGTCCCAAAGCAGGCGCATAAATAGAAAGGAATACTGGGTAAAAATAAAATGAAAGCGGGACGGTCTACGTCGTCGTAGCTACATAAATAAATGCATTTTTAGTTCGGTATTTGTTTTGCACTTTTTTTCTCGGTATTAATATTTGCAAAGTTATATCTAAAAATTGTAAAACAAGAAATGATGTAACACGAAGCGAAGTTAAAAATACGTAACTGAAACTCTTTTATATTATATTTCTGAAAGAAAATTCCGTTTCTTTTCCTTTCGTATGAAACGATATTCGCTTATAAATATCGGGAAACACACGCTTAATATGCCTCGTTCGAATAGTCGCATGAACGCCATAGCATCGTAAAGAGTCGTGGTAGAATTCAGTTTGCGAAGCGTTCCATTCAGAGATACGAAATGGATAAATGGTACCGAACGTAGGAGATGTCTATTTAAATCAACAGAAATTTCTTTCATTTCTACGTGAAACGATATATATTCACTTACAAATATCGAAGGCAGCCATACGAGATATTCTGCTTGAGGGGACGAAATAAAAATTAATTCGCGAGACGTAAAATGTTTAATGGTATCAAATGTTTACGTTCTAAAGGCAAAGTTTCGTCTTTTTCTTGATAAGTTTACCATGCAAGAATCAAATTGTTTCGTAAAGCTCGGAATTTTGAAGAAGTAGAGCGCTTGTATCCACTGTACGATGCTCTTTTTCGTAAAGATACAATGTCAATGTTTTCCGAGGTTTACGTCGCTCGATGTTCGTGCGACGGGGCAAGAGGGAAGTGCACGTGACTCGGTTAATACGAAAATGAAAGTTGTTAGCGATACGTAGTACGATAGAAGATATAATCTATTCGAACGTTCGCCACGTCGGGGATACGATGACGCAAGCAACTATTTTTGTAGGACGTTGCACTCGTGGGCGACGCACCGATTCTGTCTTATTTTAATTTCGTCTACCGTTCGATCTCGATTCAGTTCACGATTACGCGAACGCTTAACAAGTAGTGTGCGTGTAAACAGAGACGCGTGCGGCACGCTGTTGCTATACCGTTGTTTTGGAAATGCGAATCAACCCTTTCAAAAGAAGCTCGTTCGCGGCACGATTAAATCAGAGAAGTTGAGACAGAGTGAGAAATAAATTGCAGACGAAATCTCTTCGGGTATAAGTTTTAAAAATATGAATCTTCGCTTAGGAATCGCTACGTTTGAACAGTCATCTTACTAAAAAGGAAGTCGAGTAATATTTCAAAAAATGTTCACAGTTCCTAATCTTTATCTTTCCGCGTTGTAGCAATCGTTGTTGATATTATTTCGCAATAGTTGGATTAGCTTCGCGTACAGCGCATTCGAATTCTCCAATAATTAAACTTGCCCTTAAACTGCAAGAGCTCGTCTTACGCGAAATCGATTATCGAGTACCCATCACGGCTTCGTCCGACGATATCTTCGTCAAATGTTCCATGGATGTAAGTAATTGCTTACAAACACTTACAAAGAGACGCGATCAATTAAATTAGTAGAGCAAAGGGAACTCGATACGCGTTCGTTTTAATTAGCATGTTACTCATTAACATTTGCACATTTCGATTTTCATATTACTTCTAACAACGACACAGGCAATTTTACGAAGGAAACGATATAATTCCACGATAATTTCCACCCATTTTTCGTTTGCGTTTTAATTTTAAAATGCACGATACACGCAGACGCGAATTTCCTCGTAAACAGGAATGTAATGTGGCAATTCCTGGACGCGAAGGTACGCATTGTTACATTTCATCGTGAGCTTTAGAAATTAATATTTCTTGCTCTACTTAATTCTTAAATGCAGTTGCTAAATTCTCCCCTTTGTGCTGCGACGAAACAACAACCAGCGGTGCTTCGTTGTTATTTTTACTTTGATGCAATTAATTAACGTTGAGATTGCGTTTAGCGCTAATTGCATATTTTAAACGACGATTCGTACTGTTGCGATATAATGCTCATAAATGAAATATGATGGGATAGGAATGGCGAAACAGAAGTGATACAAAAATTGTAGTATCGCGTTTAAAAGAGTCAAGGTACCTATGTATATGTGTAGCCGTGTAAATCAAGAGAAAGCGAGAGAGAAAGATAACGCAACAAAAGGTAAACGATCGAAACGTGTCGAAGCATGGTCGAAAATGTCGAAATCCAGGTCGAAGGAAAACAGGTCGAGACGAGATTATCAAGAAACGCATCATGCCATAAAAATAATCAAGTCCTTGCGTCATCAGGCGTCGAACGTAATCGATAGTGCTCGAGCTTATAGCCTTTTTGCCTCATCATCGTTGCACCGTCGATGAGAGACGGTGAGACGCAGGGCTTCCTTTTATTTCTGCGATAAAGATGGCACACGTAACTCCCGCCCAACCCCTTTCGCAGCTGGTGTGTCAGAAATAGCGAAGATCGCTTTGTCGTCTTTTTCCTGATGGCGGAAATTCTCGCACGTGCGACATGCACAAGCATTCCAAGGTTGTTGCGTCTCACAGGGGGGAGAGCCGACGTTGTTATGGATTTTAATAGGGAGCGTGAACGACACGCTCAGGGGTAGGTAAATATCTCGCTTGTCTCGCTTTCGCTCACTTCGACTAAACTGAAAATACGAATTCGTAGGATGCCATTTACTAGGGGCGCTATTGTATTCAAAAGGTACGAATTGGAAATTGATCGTGAGTTTGTTGGTGGATTGCCGAAGCGATTCAATGGAACCACGGTGGCTTCGAGGCAGCGCGAAATTCATTTCTTTTATGATAGGTTGTCGCCAGCAGACGCAATATTACCGTATTACAGTTACAGTCACAGACGATATTCGCCAAGTATTATATATGACGTGGCGTGAAAAGATTTAGGCTTGCTTTCGAAACCTCAAATTACAGCTATTTTGATTAATTTCTTCTCTATAAATATACATCTGTATGTATAGTTGACAAATTTGTTAACTGACGCTGCTAGCGAAAATGACGTACAAACGATGTTGTTTTAAGCAGAAGCGAATTTAGGTAGAGAGAACGAAGACAAACTAATCAAAAAGTCCATCTATTTCTAGCATAGAAAATGCCTGCGTAAAGAATCCAAAAAAGTCGAGTTTTTTTTAAAGGGCAAAGCCATTCTACGAGCGCGTCTTTAGTTTCATGACCCTGATCGCGATAAAGGCACGATTGACAGTGGCACGTATTGTTCGATTAATGACAACCAAACCATGCCGTGCCATCGACTTGGCACACTTCCGATTTTATTGTCCCGACGACGATCACGTTTCTCTATAAATTTCTGAATATCGGAATTGGCATTGTTCCGGTACCTAGTAGTTGCTACTTTGTGCAAAGGAAACAAAATCCTTTGAATAAAATTTACGATATCTTGTTTCCTAATTATCGTTATTCGCCGCATGGTGTTACTATATTTTCGATGTTTCATCAGCTCTTACGTTATACCGAATTCTTTAAAATTTTCTTCGTAGTGTCGTTTCTAATGTCATTTCGTGAAACTAAAAGACATTCATTATCGGTGTAAATCTCCTTTCAGAGGAAGAAAGTGAAGACTCTGTACAACCCTCGTTCGAAACACATCGCTGCGATGTACTTGAGGAAATTAGCTGCTACTATCAATAGTTAATTATGCGGGTCGTGTTTTCATAAGATCGTACACAGTAAACTAATTACAGGTAAGCCGTAATCACCTTTGGCGTGGAAATTTAATTTTATTGTCATTAGATTAGTACACGCCACGGACGAATTTGGACGAAACAAGCAGACTAATGACCACCTTGTTCGATGTCGTAGCGGCTTCGATAAATCGGTTACAAGACGAAAATCGTATCTTGATTTTCAAAGTGGATATTTTCGAGCCATTGCCTCAGGGTCAGGCAGAAAATAATTATCGGTGATGACCGTGACTTCTTTTGACCAAAGATTCGAGGATCGAATTTTACGAAAATGATGGCGAAAGAAATAGAAATTTTTATTGGTCGAAAAGAATATTGGTTTTCATATTTTTTTACATTCTCCTTACAAACAAATCGTATTCGATCAATTATTTAATCGAATTATTTGATCGTTATAAAAACAAATTATTTCGTAAGTTCGAACAAACGACTAAAGAATATTGCGGAAGAGTATGAAATGATCGCTTAAATTTCCTGGAGGAGAAGCGTAGTGAAACGAGTTCTGTGGAAAAATGTTCATTCGATGATTTTAATCAGGCGGAATAATCGTATTTACGTATTAACAACTCGATAAAACAGCGATTAATGGTTGTTGCATAATCGCTGTTCACGTTTTCATTACACGTGTTATCGAAAACCTCTGTGCCACTGTGTGAGTTAGCTATGTTAACTAGCGCATTGAAATAACATTAAAATAAAAAGCTCTAACGAACAAAGAAGAAAATAATGTTCAAAGATCGTTGAAAAATAATTTCAGTTTTATATCAATCTCGTTCGACGGAATATTGAAAATGATCTCCATTTCTAATCTCGGATTATACGATAAAGAACAATGCCACATTTAAATTCGGATACGATTAGTTTAGTTCTTTTCTTACAGTAAAAGAATTTGTTAGAAAACTTTGGAAAACAATTTCGAAAGAAGGAAACCCGATTTTAAAGAAAATTTATGGTTCTCCGTAAAAGTCTTTGCAAAAATAGCTTCACCAGGGAATTTCGAAGCCGAACCAGTAGCATTATACGTACAAGTTTCGAAGCCAAAGAGTAGAAAAGTGAATCGCTTTGGGATACGTTTCATAACATAAACTTTGACGCCACGGAGGATTTCCTTCTGACCTGGCAAACATTCGGGAGGGTACCAATTTAATTATTCACTTAGGAAACTTCTCCGGTTTTTGATTCACCCTGTCTCGGTCCGTGAAAGCGAGCCGTTCAATATTTACAAGCACATATCACGCACAATGCAGAATCGATCACCGATAAAGAAATTAATGAAATTTCACTTTGCAAACTACGATAGCCAATTCGCCGTTCTTTCTAGAGTTAAAAGCTTTTTTGTATTTTTTTTATTCGTATGAGATCGAATCTTTGTTTACGATACTTACGAGCATCGATCTCGAATTTCTCTATTGCGATGAAATAGAATATGATTTTTGAAAAAATGTTGTGCACGAGTAAATTATTGTGTGTAAAATGGAAAAATATTTACCTTTTGTAATGTCCCTTTTTTCAATGTATCTTCTTTTCTTTTTTTTTTTTTAGTGGGTGGACGAAGAGGAACAAAAATTTGCACGTTATTTGGAACTTGTTAAACTGTAAATGTTTCTTCCCGTTTAATTAAAACCACTGGCAACGTTATCTGTTATTCCATTCAACCGGTTCAATTTTTCGCTGAATAAATATTAAATATTGGAAAATGTCATGTAACTGGGAATACAATGGGGAAAGGGCGAACAGAGATCGAATTCCTCTAGATACAGGCAAGTGGGACGAAATAATTCACAGAAGAATTGATAACTTTCTGTATCGGAAGAAGCATGATTTTTGTGCAAGATTTTGTCTCTTAAAAAGCGTCGAATATAATAATTAATTTACCATGGACGTCCGCGCCGAGCCTCGTAAGGGCTTGACCCTCCGTACACCAAACTCTGAGCATGCACTTCAGCAGCTCCTCCAAGGCCCTCTTCAAGGACGCGTCCTCTCCAAGCTCCGAACATTCGGAGGCCGCGCAATCGCACACCATCTCGCGTGTTGATGCGTGTCCGGCCACGTGACGCGTTCCAAGTGCTACGCGACTTTCTCGTAGCCTACTCGAACTTCCGGTGTATTCTTCGGCGAACAACGTATCCACCGGGTTGTCCGGCGATCGGAAAATCACCGCGTTATCGTCTATTCGCCTCCTCGTTCCCTATCACTCTCGAATGCTTTAACGATGCGGTTTCGATCATGGATTATGACACGACGAAGAATCGGAGGATTTCCGGTGTACGGTGTACACCGTCTTTTCCACGCGCTCGCCGTCCTTTCTTTTTCTACCGTAAAATGCCGCGTTAAGTCCACGCCTCGATTTGTCCACGAACGAGATACGAAAGCAGGATGCACACGCGTCGCGGAACGCGTCAGACGCAAAGGAAAGCTCTGTTCTTCCGAAGAGGATGCCTTCGGCCAGCTCGTGGAATGCGACTCGCCGCCCTGACCCACTGACTGCCAGCCAAAAGCTTCTTCCACGCCACCCTCCCTGCCTTCCTCTCTCTCTCTTTCTTCCTCTCTCCTTCACGCCTCACTCCACTTCAGTTTAACTTCGGCGGGAATATTCAGACGGCCGCGAATCAAGCTTCCACGTATAGAATCAACTCCTCCCTCTCCCTCTTTCTTTCTCTTCCTCTCTGAGCGCTCGAAATTGTATCTCGATGATACCCGATCGATGCTTCCGGTGTGTTCTAGCGAAACGAGGATCGGGGAAGGGGATCTCGATGCGGTTTTCGATTGTTGTCTCGAAATGGAACTATAGAAGAACGGAGCAGCGAGATGGACGAGGGGAGTCGTTCCTTCGACCGACTGGAGGAAACGTGCAGCAACCACACTTGGATGTTTTCGGAATATCTGGAATAACGCTATTTTACTAGGATAACATTATTTTTCAAGTTCGTTCGAGGACTAATTTTGCTTTCAGACAGACGAAACATTCGCGTTTTTCTTGGTATCGATTTTCTTGGGTGGATACGTTTCGTAGCGATTCGTGATATTGTCTTTGATAATAACCTACTACGTAATGTGACAGAGTTTCTTCCGTGGAACTCCTTTACTGGTATTTCCTTCGCGAGAATCATCTAAGAGAATATTTAACAACGTCCTATTATGGAAGCGGAGAGTATAACGTCTGGAATATTTGCCATTACTGGCACTTGTAGTACATACCGGCGTGTATACACAATTACTTATGAAAATCGCTTACAAGAGCACTCTAAAAAGTTCAGAACGAAACAAGCCTAAGGTATGCTTAAATAAAATAATTTTTCGACCTTGTATCGTGTAATCCGACAAAGAAACGAATCTGCAATTATCCGAAAGTCGTTAATTATTCCAAATATTTGCAAAGTAAACAACGATGCTGACCTACGAATAAACGCATTACTAACTTCAAACATGGATATACGTACTGTCAACAATCTGCTGTTTTCATTCATACTCTTGCCAACTAATATATCCTGTATAGTTATATTTCCACATAATTGGCTTTAGAATATCGCGACAAAGACGCAGTTTAACATGTTCGTTCTACGCCTATACGACTTTTCTTATGAAACCACTTACGAAGAGAAAGGGACGATGAGAAATAAAGCACCGACACTCTGTACATCAAAATTTACAGCTTGAAATACTAGTTAACTGGGCAATCGTAACACTGAACAATATTTATCCGTTCTCGAAATACGCGAATCCCTAAATATAGTACAGCCTGATACGATTTATCCGCAACTCTCTAATCGTAAATTATCGAATGAAATTCATTTTCCACTAAGTTTGATAGAGGTCGTTATAATATTCTGACAATGGCTAGAACCAGGGAAGCGGTTGTATTCGAGGATTCGCCTATTCTAATCAAGTAACGACCTATTCGTCACATGTGCCTAGCTGACGCACAAGCATCGTGGAAGCGTCGTAGCAGCCGACGACGCTCGGCGTCCTTCTCTCAAGCTACGCCGTTTCGATTATATTTAGCCAGAGTATTACGCGGTGCTTATTTAAAGAAACGGGAAGAACGATTCCCTCTTTTTTCTCCTCTTTCTTCTCTCTCGCTCTCTCTTGGCCGTCTCTTTTCCGCCCTCCATTTTCAGCACATTTTCCACTCTTCCACATCCACGAAAGCCATCTGCTACCGTTCACTTTCTCTCTTCCACCCACGTCCCGGCGTTCGATATGGCAACGATTTCTTTGTCTGATCTCCTTCTGTACCAGGGCATTCTTCAGCGATGCGTTGCCTCATAGCGAAGTAAATTTTAGTTACAGTAACCTCTCCCTCTTTTGCTCGCACTCTATCTCTGTCGTCAATGGAATTTCTACATTTCGACGTATACATTTTGTACGCTTTGGATAGATCTAAGCGACGTCTACTTTGCCGTGTTAATTCAAATAGGCCTATTTGATTCTACGTCAGAAGATGTTTCCGAGAAAAATGGCTTTTAGAATTTAACATCCAGGCATCGACTTTGCGTACGTCCGAAATATACACCGTTACATCCTCCAGTCTCGATGGAAATACGGCTTTCTTATTTAATGGACAAATTATTTCTCTGCTACCCGGCTGCAATGACTCGATTTTAAGCGAAATTTTCCGAATACACCCTTTTGACTTAAGAGTACTTACTAGTTTCATACGAGTTTACTGCCAATCTAATTTTTATTGTAATATCGGATCGATGGATCTAATGGGACAATTTTATTTATGAAATTTTCAGTATCGATCTTTTTAGAAATTGTAAAATGCTAAAATTTCAATTATTTCGAGGTTACACGAAGGTTGCTTAGGTTTCCATTTTCACCATCTGTTTCCCATCAGATGTTCGATCCCATTTCCATTAACTTGCGTAAAAATTTTAATTTCAACTGCCTGCATGCTTGGTCTGTGTCAAGTGTCGAAATTTAAATATAACGTTCGAAGATGTAATTTAAATTGCCTTCCAACAGAAATAATACACTCGAATACAAATTTGCCGTGTTATGTCAAGAGGGTGCATCTGCAACTTTTGCTTAAACCGAGACATTGCTGCCAGGTAAGACGAAAATAGTTTATCTATAGGTATATTAAGTAAGAAGGCTGTGTCTGCATTGAAACTGATGATTATCATTGACATCGAACGTGCGTATGTGAAATCGATGCCTGCTCGTTAAATACTAAATCCAAAGGTCATTTTTCTCAAAACCAACCTTCCCACGCCAGTGTCGGTTACTTGCTCCAAACTAGAAAAATAGGAATACTTGAAATTTCAATTGCATTCCTTCCAATCGCAAAAGTTACCTTATATCCGTACCTGACGCTTCTATATTAGTTCCCCCTTCGAACTCCCACTTTACCTTCGTCTCTCTTCATATTTCGCATACTTACACATAGTTTATCTTATGAATTTCGAAAGTATGCCGCAATTGTTTTTGCCGTGCGTTACATACTTAATTCTTTATAGGTCTGTCACGTTGTCTGAATTCCGTGTATCATACTAAAATAGTGGAAGAAAACTATTCCGTACGAAAGAATGTTTCTTTATGGATAAAAGAGATAATTTACTTGTAACGCTTTAAATATATATTACACGCATTGTGTCATAGAACAATGCAAACACGAACACAAAGTTCATCGTAAATCTACCTCCGGTATATTCGTGTACCCATGCATCGTCTCTAGTCTCCTATTACGTGAAAAATTTCGATTTATTCGTGTGACGTATCGTGTATAATTTCTCTTTTCTGTCATAACTATCTCGAGGAGCGTGTCTACACTCGGCATATAACGTATGTATAACATGTAACATCTTTGGAGCATGGTAAATGATCCTCGGAATCTCCACGGCCGAGGGCATAAATTTAGTGACAGCGTTAAGGTGTTGTGCATTGTAAGATGAATTTAGCAAATATTTACGCGAACATAACGTTAGATCTATCATAGGTGTCGCGGGGAATTTTGAACTCACCGACAATTATTTGCTCATTTCGTTAGAAACTTCGCGTCTCTTTATCGATATTCCATACAAACCATAGATTACCAATGATGAGCGGTGGTAAATATTTTCCTATCAAAATGTAACAGCCATCGTTTAAACCGTCGTTGAGGCACAAGCACAATTCCGAGTAAAGAGCAATCGGTTTTGTGTAAACTACTCTCGAGACCAATTGCGATCGTCACCGTTAAATATAGTGCGCTAAGTGGAATTTATTTAAAACGGTGATTCTTATTTTGGTGTAATCGACATATCGCTGAACCAGCATCAGATTTATTTTAAAAACGAAGCCTTTAGCACTTTTAACGCTTGTCAGGATTAAAATTGATTATGGAAAGGTTGCTCGTCGTTCGTAGGTGGCTTCGACAGGTAATTACAAATGGCTGTCAAAACTAATCTCCTTATTATTATCTTTCTGATAATTTATTTCCCCTCTGTATTGTATTTCTACCGTTAAAATATTTGGATCGCAGGTAAAATAACAGGACCTAAAGTTCGATATTTACCTTTATAATCTATGTATATTTATGTATATCGTTGAAATTACACTGCAGATCTCTATAAACAAGCAGCAACGAGCAAGCTGCGTTATAAATCGATCGATTTTAGCCTTGATTAAAACCTTCATTTTAAATATTCCTGTATATTTAGAAGAATAACCTTTATGTTGAAATTTATCCACATAGTCTGAGGAGTCAGATTCCGTGCAAATCGAGGACATTCTATTCGGCAGATTGATTATTCGATATTAATAAATACAGGAAATTTATAGACACGAAGAACCACCTGATGTAACTTAACTTCATTGTGACCGAGTAAACATTTGCCAATAATTCCCATGCATTTGCTACTATGTGCTGTAAACTACGAAACTAGAAGCAGGGAATTTCTTCTCGACACTTAATAAAAAAAGTTTGGCTATTCCGTTGAAGGCGAAATAATAAGAAAACGCAGTCCAACAACTCACCGAAACACTTGGTCTGTATCCTTTTATACATTTCCCCGCTTATCTTTCGGTGTACTATCCTCTGCGTCGTCGCCTGGTACTTTTTCCTAAAGTTTCTTTCGCTCTCCGTCGATTCCTGAGAGCCCCTTCTCTCTTTGGCCACACTTTCCGTAACTTCGTCGTCGCCGTCTCTGCTGTCTGGCCTTTTCCACACGTGACTCTCCTCGAGATCGCCGATGTAAATCCATTCGCTGCTCGTGTACGGTTCCACGTACGTGTCTTCGTCCTCCCGACCTGATATTAGACGCAAGAACAACAACTTTTAGAGAGAAAACTGCAGACACGATAAATTTCGAACGAGAACATCGTCCTTTTTTTTTACCAGAGATGATACTTTCCTCTGTGGATATGGAATAGAATTACTCTTTTTGGCAAATATTCGAGGGACGAAGGGGAAAAAGGACGATAAGATTGTCGTAAAACAACTTTTTCCAGGAGATCTAACTTGAATATTTCAAGTGCAACGATAAAGAAATTACGAATTCAATTATGTTGTTCATAACACGAAGCTTATACTTTTATTAAGCGTTGGGGAATCTAATTTTTCTTCTCGTTATCTTTAATATCGTATTTAGAATAGCCTGACACTTTCTATAATCGTATGAAATTTAACAATCGCGCAGCTACGTGCAATTATCCTTCGTAATTTTAAATTTAATTTTGTTAATCTCCTGTTTTTTAATTCTACCTTATAAAAGGTATTGTATTCCATTATTACGTAATGGTGAAATTAGACGAATGAAACAGACCTATTAAGAAAATTAACGCTTTATTCCTTCGGATCTTAGTGAAATTTATTGGATCTTAACAAACAGCGGAACAACTAATCACCTTCGAGGAAGATATATGGTACGAGAGAATCGGGGCGAACTTTTTTAATTAATGAGCGCTGTGTTCACTAAATTTTTGTTTTAAATCGCGTTTCATTACGTAACTTTTTACAAGCGCGTTACCTGCCTGCTTTTATTATGCTCGTTTCGCAAATACTCGCTACGTCCATTTACCCGTATAACGCGCTTCCCAGTAGATGTGGAAGCAGTTAATAGAGTTCTCGCACCGGAACTTTTTCACACCCTTTTTTACGACACCGTCAAGGGAATATCTTAATAAAACATACATAAATACGTAATGATCAGAGCCAACGTCGCAGTTCTTGCCGATTGTTACGATCTAAATATGGATGTTTATGTATTTATGGGAAATTTAGTTGTACGAAAATGTAAACTACACGTTACGACATTTGATTTTACAACTTAAAAACCTTCTTCGTCTTATTTAACTCAAGGGTATTTTTACAGATAGAAATAATCGAAATGTAACAACCAACACGTCGTTGCTACAAGTAACAGAGCACAAGTCGTAAAATCTTTCTCGAAGGTGCTGAGTTTTGAAATCGTTGCCTCGCCTTCGACTTATTTCCCATTACTCTCATAGCACGATATATTGGCAAAACCCTAAACTTCATACAATCCTAGATCCAGGCTATCTTTTCTTAGAATCCACCCCTTTATCTCCTACGCCACCGATGCTTTACAATACTTCAAGAGTATATTCCAAAAGATAAGCCAGATACGCACAGGATGCTCTAGAAGCCACGACAAAACAAAGAAGAAGAGGATTGTTTGTGCAAGATAAACATTACGAAGTATCATTTACGAGAAAATTCATTCCTCTTATAAATTTTAACACACAAAGATAGGCGTTCAAGCTAGCCTCGATATCTCACAAACGAAATACCGTGCAATTGCTATGTAAAGTATCTTTTGGTAGATCACATATCAAGATGAACGGAAAGTTCGTTCCATTTTTACGGCTAAACCAAAGGATGTGTTTTCTTCTTTGCGCGTGTCCTCTTCGATCACAATGTGACCATTCCCTCCGATGTTCTTCCGCCATTCGTGCCAGGCCAACAAATATCGAGTACTTGTTATGTAAAAATGCTTGTTTTACACTCTACAGTCGATCGTTAACTAATCGATAATGATTGGTTAGTTGGAGAAAAGCTAGATCGATCTCGCTACGAAAAATGAAACGAACTTTCTGTTCAACCGAATAATTTAGAAGCGATTCAAGACGGACAGATTACGTGACTCATGCTGTACGATAGACATTCTTTGCAACGTCAATTCTGTACATCGTACTAACCGGTAAGTATCTCCAAACTGACGTCGGTGCTCCTCGCGTGAAGCCTTTTTCTGCCAGCGGCGGTATCGTCGATAGATCCTCTGCTTCCTCGTCTCGAGGCCACCCTTTCCTCCGATTTCGCCCGGACGTCCGATCTACCAGCGCTGCTGCGTCGGTGCCTTCTGTCTCCTCGATCCTCCGATCGATACCTTTTGTCGAACTTCTTGTACAGCCGATGGCCGGGTACGTGTTTCGGTGTGGAGGACCTGTGTCCTTCCGGCGAGTCCGCGAAACCTGCCGGCGGTCGAACGATCTCTTCCGAGACCTCGAGGTGGAGCAACACGACGGCACGCACGATAGAGAAAAGAGGTAGATAGACCGACAGATAGAGAGACAGATCGATTCGAGTTTTTTTTTTTTTTTTTTTTTTTTGGTAGTTTGCTTGAGGTTAATTTTTAATCAAACTAAGTCGAATTTAAGTTAAAGCTGACATTTCAGCGATTTGCGACTCTCTGACCTGTTAACTCGGAGTGCGAAAATCAAAGATTCTTTGTCTTTTAACGCTAGAATCGCCAATCCAAATTCAAAGTTTGGTAATTTTAGCGTTACTGTATTATTATGTTTCGTGAAAATTAAAACAGATCCGCATAGAGATAATTAATTTTCGTATATGTTTAATTACGCCTGAGAGAGCAAGTTAACAGGTTAAGGGCTGGTTCGTTAGAAACGAGTAGGAAGAAAGGAAGAAATTCAAGACTCAAGCAACGACTAAACTACGCTATACACTACAGGCTTCTTCTATTTATAGTTAAATATACTAAAAAAAAGTACCTTCAAATCCACCATCAACTAACAAAAGAAGGAAGAATATCGTTTGAAACCTCCTACAAATGTTCTATCGCCCCTATCGTATCATGCCTTCGAACTTCCTTCCTTTCATAGGAGGAACTTTAATAAACACGGTGAATAATTTACCTCTCTTCCACAATGGTGACAATGGGGAGCGTCGAGGGCGCTGGCGGTCAAGCACTGGTCCGCGCCCTCGCTGTAGAAGACACTGTCGCTCCCTGGGCTCACGGATCTCAACGATTCCGCTGAAAGAGCCCTTAATCTAGCCTCTGGGCTCTGCGACTCAACGATCATCGCCCGTTGTCCGTTGTGTCCTGGGCTGCGTTGATAACGACCCGGACTCAGCCTCGAACACATTATGTCGTCCGCTGCGCGCGATCTTCTTCGTGGAAGACTGCCTGTTATGGCAGCGTTCTTGTCCTAAATGGAAACGATGGAATTAGGATAGAAAGTTGTTTCATTATGCCAGTATTACGAGTTGGTTTCGCGGTATTTTCAGTTACGAGATTTGTCAAAACACATGTGCATGGAATATTAAAATTTGCGTTTGGATCGGAGGCTTCGGTTTTAATTTTCGAACGAGTGCTGCTCGACATTATCTCAATCATAACGTTTAAGAAGCGAATTTCTGAAATTATTTTTCTATGGGATACATCTTATAAAACTTTACGAAATATAAGAATTAGCATTTTTTAAACGTTTTATCGTGCAACTTAGGAAGGGACGCGAAGGAAGAAATTTCCACTATCCAATACCCGTAGAAGGGAACTTTCTTTGCAAGGATTACTTTACGTTTTATAAGCGAGTTACGTACGATAACAAAGAACCAAAAGGTAACACTGTGCAGGAACTTGGATAACATGGAAAGTGATTATATCAAAGTTCACATATAACATTCAGGAATAACTTTTTAATACGTAAAAGAGTGAAGTGTCTTACGCTAAAAATCCACTGGTAGCCAAAAGATAATTTTTAGCAGATAATTTTAACACGAATCAAACTAAGTTTATGTAAAATAAGTAGAAATAGAATTATTCTCTCTCGCAGAATTATATTCGTAGTAATGTCCTCGAAATTTTCCACTACGCATATATGAATTTAAAAATACACATATCCGACATAATCTAATATTTTTCACATGCAAATTGGAATTTTCCGATAGTATATTTTTCGTATTCAGTCGAGAAAAATCGGTCAACGTAACGTCCGATTGCTGCTTTAAAAATAATAGAATATGCGTCTCTCAAATATTTTCCTTTTCTTCGACTAACGTTTCTCCAACAATGGCTTACCTCGTTGCTCCTTCTCCTAACAGAAACGTAGCCAGTGGTCTTCCTCCTGGGACTCTCCCTCGTCCTCCTGTGCCTTCCATCAGCGCTCTCGCGATGCATATGATGATGATGATGGTGATGCATATGATAGTGATGACTGCAGCTAGAATCGTCCGAAGTAGGAACATGGCCGCCATCCTCAGCTTGTTCCACGCGCCAATCCTCTTTCTGAGGGCTCCTGGTAAGCTGTTGTTGCTGCGACTGCTGCACCTGAACCGTTTGCTGCACAGTTTCGCGCTTTCTGTTGTTCTTGTGTGGACTTCTGGCGCTCGTTGATTTTCCTCTCGGTCTATGACGATGACTCGGCGTCGGGCTAACGTCGACGCTGTCTCCGTACAATTCTGCGCTGCGTTCGATGCCCGATGAGCTTCCAAGGAAGTCGAGGGTGAAGGTTTTCCTTCGTCTGCGACGCTCTTCTTCGGTCCAGCCGTGTAAATCTGGCGGAGACTCGGCGTAGCCACCGGAAGAGGAGCGGTGACCTTCCTGGAAGCGAGTAGTAATGAAAGGAGCGTAATCGATGTTTTAATCCCTAATTGGGCATCTTAGATAAATGGTAATTATTGATCTTACCAGCGATTTATTCGTTTAACCATTGAAACAAGCAATGTGACGTATGAAACGTGTAAGATGTAACGGAGAAACGTATGGATTCGATTATTTGTAACCAAATAGGAATTTAAAAAAAAAAGACAAAAATCCAGTGCGTAAAATATGTTCAAACGATCGATTACGTTATCATCAGATACGGAACCAAGACCGTGTAAGATCGAAATAGTATACGATACGATCCCAGCTGAGATTCGCATTTAATCTTCCAGAGATCGTACCTTAACTGGAGCGAGACTAATTCGACGCCATTAACGAAGTTCGGAATTACTAAATCCTCGACGACTCTCTAATACTCCCTTCGAAAAAAGGAAATAGCAAAAATTCTCATTACTTATATAGGATTTATAAGACGCCCCTGTATCTCGTTATTTTAGGCAAGAATATCCAGGAATACCAGGTTTTCTCTCGTAGAACTATCACGTTCTCCGGTCGGACGAGAATAAAAATTTGCGAGTCGCGAGGCAAGACACGATCGACAAATCGATTGAAATTAGCTTAATTATGTTCTTACGTCACGATCCAGTTCCGTCTCCGAGGTGTGTCCGCTCGGCGGTGCCGTCTGCTGCTCGAGTTCCTGACCTGGATCTGTCATCGCATCTTTCAGGTCGTAACTGCCCGAACTACTGCTGCTCGTGGACCTAGCTGGTGACGGTGGCACCTCCAATCCGAATGGACTTTCCGTTTCCTCCAATATCGGTGGTGGGCTGCATGGCTCTTCAACGACGGCCTGACGCCACACACCACGGAATTTCAATTTCGCATTCCGCGGTACTTAATACCTCGTCCTACGATTTCTTCGCTAGGTACTTATTCAACGATCGCGCTAAACATTTATTTCGTAGATAAAAACAAAAAAAAAAAAAAAAAGAAAATTATACAAATTCGAATTTCCCTAACAATCTTCTGGCCATTGAAACGAATGTTCTATATCCACGTAGAAATGCAAACAACGCGGATGAATATGCAAAGAAATTAATATAAAAGTTGTCGAGAAGTTGTCGAAAACTGACTGTTCTCGGTTCAATCAAATTGACATGGAAATAGCAGCAATAAGTTGTGACAGCGATTGAGAAGAAATAGGGTACGAAACAGACTTCCGGCGAGTCGTCTGTTCAACTTCTTCTCGAACTTCTCAACAAAAGGTTGCCGAGAGAAAGAATGGCGAAGCTTACCTCGCTGCGGGCTAGGCTATAAATCGAGCTGGCGCTCTCGAAAGAGCTTCCTTCCGCGGCAGTGGCTGTCGCCGAGGCCGAGGCCGCGGCGCTCGATGTTTGCGGGGGCTTCGACCAGGAACTGGTCGTTGCGGAAGTGCCTGTAGTGGTCCCAGTCTCGGTGGAGGTGTTGGCAGTGACATAGTCCTCGGTGGTCGAGGTTTCGGACAAGTCTGTGTTGGTTCGACCGCCCGAGTCCGTTCTGGTGAGGCTCAGGCCGAATTCGCTCGATGATTGCGATTGTGGCTGCGACAACGGCGGACCGGGACTCGGACGACGGAATCCGCTTCTCGGTCTGCCGTTCAGCGGCAACGTCACGGATGATTCGACGCTGAGAAGTAATTGCCTTTAAAAATCGCTTCAAATTTTACACGAGGTGTCTCTAGCACGGGCCGACGTTCGATGGGTGAAGAGATCGAACGATGAGGTGCTGCGGGTGATCTCGTGCTTTTACTTGGCGCCGGGATAGAATGCTCTTTGTGGCTTGTTTCGATGTTTTGTATTATAGTTGAAACGAAAATTATGCCTTTGATTTCTATGAAATCCAATGATACGAAATACATTGAAAAATAAGATCTACGATACGTTACCTTGGTGTTAAGGGTTGAATAGGTGTCGTCGGTTCCAGGCGTATCCTCGGACTCGATGGACGTGACTCCATCGTCTCTTCGATATCCAACGCTTCGGTATCCATCGAGGAACGTTGCTGGTGCTGGAGAAGCAGAAGGTGCCTTCTCCTCGAGGACGGTGTCAAAAGAGCCAACGAGTCAGCCTGCAGAACCGTCGCCTGTGACTCGTTCCAAATTCCGTCGCTGTGGTCCCTCGTGACGTCGTTCGTTAACGAATCGCTCGATGCGAACGGAGATGTGATCATACCGGTGATACTAGTTCCAGGGCCAAAGAGTAGCGGGCAAAGTCCGCTTTGCCGTAGTGGCCGTGTCGGCGACACGTAGTCCTTGGGGCTCTGTAAAGTCCTTCGTGGCGCTGCAATTTTAATCGTAATCAAGTGTCAATCGCGAGTACAAGAAGTTTCGATCGAAAATGTTACTTAGTTCGAGTTTATTAACGTAAAGTGTGTAATAAATTTTCAATACTTTGATCGTATAAAGTTCATCGAATACTACCACTTAATAAGATTTCGAAGAAATCGGGTCTGAATATTTTAAGAAGAAATAAAATCGATCAAAGGCACTGTTGCATCAGGATTTGTATCCTTTATTTGCTGCACGATTTGTTCTGCTAGCCAATCCGCTGACCTATACTTTCATCTTAAACCCGATATTCCAACTGGCTACCTCTCACGCTGCAAATTGCTTGAAAAATTTGACGGCTTTCGAACGTAGGTACGTAAAACTCATAGCTTGAAATTGGTCGAAGGTAACACAAGCGTAAAGGCAGAAAGAGTGACTTAATTTTTGGAAAATCTCGACAAACAACGAACAGAGGAAAGGAATAAACTACGTACAAGTACGTACATATGCGGTTGAGATCGATCTATCCCTAAGTAGAATCTATCTGTTTGATAACGATATAAATGAATTAATACAGCTGATCGAAAGTTTGCATTTTCGCATTCCTGATCCTTCGTATATTTTTATAAGCTCCGCTCAGTCTATTACTATATTGTTCTGGTTCGTTCCTTTCATACAGATTTTACTTCAACAGTCATAGAATTTTCAAAATATCCTACATAATTCAAAGAATTTTCGTTTGCAAACGTCACACGGTGCAATTTCTTCGAAACTGCTCGCGAGTGCATACATAATAAAAACATAGATCACATTTCGTACCTGATACCGCAGTCGGCGAAGTGGGAGACGTGGGGAGCGACCTCGGTAGCATAAAATCATCCGACGCCAAGCCTTGCACGCCATCCTCCAATGACACGCTTCTCTTACGGAACAGCCCTCGCCGGATAAGATTTTCGTGAAACTCCTAAAATAATATGCGTTGTATAATTTGTACGTGCGATGTACATATCGAGAAAGAACATCGCGATGATGCTACGTGAAGTACTTTTTCGACTGAACCCCAACATTCCCATTTTTGTATTCTTTTCCACTTTTGCGACTCTGGCAAACAGGAGAAAAATACGATGTCGTTCGACGACTATCGATTTCTAGTCTCTTCGAGTTTCGAAGCTTTAAAGTCTTTGAGTAAGGTCGATGATGGGAGCCTGAGTAGCCCTGCGGCGTCCAAACTGGGAAATTTGCTAGAATTTTTGACGTCAGGATGATCGAAACTGTCGAGGACCGAATAAATATGATATTTTTCAAGAGCTTTACACGCCGCGTTGACAGAAAGTGTTTCGTTATTTTTTGAAGGAAATTGAAGCGTTTTTTTTTTTTTAATATGTAGATATTTTTGGAAAAATTAATACCGATCTTCGTTAAGATGAATATCATCGGTATCACGCGCGATAACGTATACCCAATCGTAAGACTGTAGGTGTTAAAATCGACAAGATCGTCGAGAAGTAATCGAGAACCTGCTATTATTTCTAAGGTGGCGATCAGACTTTTTATCTTCGCTTTGAAAAGTGGCTGTATGTATATGTTCGAATGGGAAAAAAGTTACCGTTTCGTTCAATTAAAATAACTTTTTTCCGGGCTTGTTGAACCGTGATCGATTAGAATTCAAGCACCTTGCACAAAGCAGTGAATTCTTTAAGAACTTTTAATTAGTTCTACGATCTTCCAACGAAGGAAAAAGATACATTCAGTGGAAATATTACGAAAATTTACCCTTAGAAATATAACCGAGGATTAAAGAGAGTTACGTGAAGTTAGCGAATAAAATATTCCTCGAGAAGAAGTACGTTTACCTCGATAGCAAAGAACAAAAACGACAGTCTCGTTTCATAGACTGCAATTGCAGTTGGATAAATTTTAAGAGCTTCGGTTTAGTTTTAGATAATCGGCAAAGTTTCCTTAATGGTTTCGAAAATTTACGCCCGACCGACCTTTGTTGATAGGAGAAAAGGGAACTAATTAATTAGGATAACAAAGGAACAACGATCTCAATTTTCTAATAAAAAGCTTTTTTAATAAAGTGGATCAAGGGTGGCTAAAAAAAAAAAAAAAAAAAAAAACGAGGAGTAAATGAATTATTCAAACGAAGAGGTAAAGCCGAGTAGACGATCATTATCCAGGCGAAAATTTTTTTTTAATTCAAGCAATTAAGGCGGAGAAAAGTTTCAAAAGTGCTTAAATTCAGGATGCACTGCACACGTTATTAACTTTAAACTTCGATTTAGCTCCGAGGAAAGGGATCAGAAAAATTCAAGCTTTCGGTATTGAAATTTAGTTGGACTTGGAGTTCATCGAACTTTTTACCTCCTCGTTGACTTCGCTAATGTCTTCCTATCGAAAATCGAATATTTGTCCTCTTGACTCGAGTTTCAGTATCCTGCTTCGAAATTACCATAAACGTAGGTAATATAAAATTACAATTTTTACGTTCGGGGGACTAATTTTTGAAACAAAAATAGCCCGAACAAATGGATAGTAGGATAATGGTATTACGCGTCGGTTTCAAGGAGGTAAGAGTCACGCGAAAAGTTCGATAAATAGAGAGATTGGAAGATTTCGACGTAGCAAGAATAGAAATTGCACTGGCTCGGAGATTTAAAATGCTTCTGTAGCAGTTATCTCGGTATTCCATACTGCGTTGTGCTTCCATGCAACGGTAGACGAAAGAATATTCAAAGAATTACGTTCGATACGTGATCGTTGATAACAATTCTTTAACGTGACTCTACCCAGCTTTCTCAAACTACTATCGGAGACATTGCATTTCGATAGCGATAGTACTTCGAATACCGTGCAACGTAAATTTATCTGCATGAGAAGCAAAACCATATTTATTTCTACCAAGACCATCGGGAATTCCGTGCATTACGACTTAATGTCAACCGAATATAAGAAATAAAAGAATCGAGAGGATACTTACCTCTTCGGGATGATCCTCTTGGGGCGAAGCGACCCTGAGCAGGGACAGATCCTCGGGCGTCGAGGAGAATTGGACGGTTGCTCTGACGGTCCTGCCCCACGAGTCCTGATGATTTCTCCTGCACGTATGAGGGTAACTTGGCTCGCCGGCTTCGCCGATCAGCTCGCGTCTCTCCACGCGAATTTCACCGTCTGAAAGAGTCTTCTGTAAGGGCAGGAACCTTCGTGTCGTCTGGGACATACGGTTGAGAAGGGCGCGAGCGTCCGGCGAGACAGGCGCCGGCTTAAAGTCTATTAGGATCTCCTGGTCGTCCAAATCGACGGATCTTCGATGACTTAAGGACTGTAAAACGAAAGAGAGAACATGACATTTTACGAAGCGAGTGAACAACGTGGATTCTATTCGATCGTCCCGGAACTTTTACTTTTTTTCTTTTTCTTTTTTTATCAAACTCGAGCCAGTAGAACGTTTATAAACGTATTGCCAGCCTTATGACGCACGACACGTCGAAAATAATTAGATCGTGTACCTTCTTCCGGCGAGTCTGTCCATGCCAGTATATTAATTAAAATCATATCGTCAAAGAGCGACGAAACACGAAATAACGAACAAACTGGAGGACGCGCACGCATTGGTGGTGAAACGTTTCGAAACGTATAATGTCATAAAACGATGAAACATCGATCAATAAGTTAATATCCGTAACGACGTTGTGTGTTCTTTAATTACACTCCACTGACAAGCTTTCGCTCTTTCACAACGTTTATTTTATTACTCAGACAGTAATTCGATCACACTACCATTATAATTCATTATAATCTACTATAAATAGCGTTAAAATTTGATGCTTGCCCGATCTTCTGGTTAATATAGCGTAAACGACTGTCCACAGAAACTATTCCGATGATTTATGCGAGAAATGCCCCGAAGATAAATTAGTTAATCCCGTGCTACTTTATCTAACGCGTTAATTGCGATTTTTATTCGTTCGAATGTGTGGACGGAATGGCCCGCTAATCAGTGATTTTTATCCGAATAAGAAATTGAAAAAATTGCAGTGCAAATTAAAAGTTACACAAAATTTGACCCAACTACGAAGGCAATGATTGCATAGACGTTAAACATTTATCTTGTATACGTTGCACGAAAATTCCATATGACAAATGGAAAATTTGTACGAAATCAAATTTTACTATGATAATCGTAAAATAACGTAAATCTCTATTGAAGTACGCGATTATACGTTTTGCTGTGCCGCGCCATGGGATACATAATTCTCTTGCAATTGAAGAATTCATGATGCGCGCACACTACGACAGGGTCTCGTACATAAATTCGTCATTGATTGCAATCGATAAATCGTTGATAGTTAGATATAATTTCGTTGAATTCGCAACGAAGGATGTATAATAACGTGTGGCAAAATTGCTAACGTTATTTTATTAATTGTTTTTATTCGCTTGCAGTTTCCATGTGATTCTCGAATATTACGATAAAATCGAACGGGTTTCTCTCTTTTTCAATCGTCACGGCTTTCGAACGGCTCAGGTAAGTTTAGCGCAGCCACGCACGCGAATCCTATACGATTTACACTGTTTGAAATGTGAGCTTAAACTCGGTGAAAAAGCTGGATACACGTAAATCGGTATACTCGAGGATGGTCAGGTTACGTAGGAGACCGGCCGGAAAACCGAATCGTTGGCCGCCTAATCGATATCTAGTCTCGCTACTATGACAGCGGTGAGATTTCATACGTGAAATTGAATCGGATGGAACGTCGGCGAGAGAGACGTTTGATGTTACAGAGAAGCAAGCAGGATCGGCGAATAATTCGGCAGATTTTCGAACCGGTTGCTTAACCACCGTTCGAAATTGGAATCTGTAATATGTTCGCTCTCTCTGAATCGAGAGTGGCGTCAAGTAGTACCCTACAGCGATTCGAGCATCACGAACCGAGGCTGAGTCCTTTCAACCGATTCTGCTGCTCTCCAAGTAGCAGAATCAATGCGATTCGAGTCGAATAGTCCACACAGAGTGTATCGGCAATATTCCAACGCGAATCTAGTCAGCAGCTGCCTGTATGATTGCTTCGCTATCAAAGGAATTTCCTGTCGGGCACTTTGCCTGTCGAGCATCGATCAATCCACGAGGACAAGTGGCGCAACACAGGACGAAAGTCGTTGCTCGAGAAAAATTCAATTTGCCACAGAGGCGGATCGAGGATCCCGTGTCCTCTTTGTCGTGGTTATATCTGTAAAGAAAAGATCGTAGGACGCCTTGCGAGTGTACTTTTCCCCGACTGTTGATTTAGACGTCACGTTTAAGGGAAAGTTTTCTTTTTTTCCATGTAACTCGACGCGATTTTCAAGCAAACTTCCCATGTATTTTGATACGTCGAGAAAAGCGTCCACGAGCTTTTACAAAAGACGCGCGAAGAAAATATCTAAACGAGTTATTTTTATCGTCGAAGGTAGGAAATACGTATTGCGAAAATAAAATGCTTCGAATGTTGCGGTGATTATCTCTCGAAGTACCATCTTTTTTTTCTTCTCTCTTTTCACGTTTCTCTTGCTACATCGATTAACTTTTACGAGACATCGCACGAGCTTATAAAAGCTTCGTATCTCTTCCGTTAAATCGAGAATTCTGTTTAAAAAACCGTACTGTGGCACGACCTAACATTTCGCACGTTATTCGTTTGTGAAATATTCACGAGGCTGGTTGCAAAGAGCTGCGCAAAGTACCGTAACGCAGTAAGTGCAACCATAAAAAAGATCTTTGAAAGAAAATAGTTACTTGTAAAAGAACATGGAGTATAGCTTGTAATGCGTTTAATCTAAGAACCGTAGAGAAATATCAGATCATTATCCAAGTTTAAAACGCAACGCTATAAATCAGATTGCAAAGTTCTGCGAGCAAAGTTTCCACTAACGAACAAAGAAATAGTCAAGAGAAATTAAGTTATACAGTAGGCGAAGGAAATAACCAGGACGATCGAGTTATACAGTACATCCTGCGTTACAAGTCCGCGCCACATCTGTTTCTCACCGAAGCTTAGGGCACATTGTGCCGACGCGTTGCGAGCATTTAACTGGTTTATTGAATCACGATGACCTATCCAATCGATAGAATTCAAAGCGGAATTAACCGTGACACCGACTAATCGCCAAAATTTCACGTTACTAATTTTTGAAAATTTCCAAAGAACAATACCTCGACTAACTCTTTTACCAGTTTTTCATTTAGATCCCTGCAAAAAAGGAAAAATGAAATTACTCTGAAAAATATTCCAGGATTAACAAAGAACAAAAAGAATGTATAATCGTGACGACAAACAAAGAGGTAAGCGGAAATAATACAACGAATTGCATCGATAGAAAGAACAATTTGAAGGGTGAAAATGATATTTTAGTCGATAGCGATATTTCGCTCAAATTTTTTTTTTTTATCGCCTATCGATCAATGCCTGTCGTATACAGCGAATAAATTCGATGTACTTAAGGCATCCTTTAACGTTTCACATTTTTCCACGACCCTTTAAATCCTCTTTCTGCCTTCCGCCCCGAGAATCAGAATTCACGTATGACGAAATCTCGTGTGGGATTCACCGGTTTAAAAGACCAAGCAAATTCCGTGGTAACCATTAAAACTTATAATGTATCGGACTATTACTCCATTCCTCATTTAGAAGAAGATCGATATTAGATTCACGGCTCGATACACGTACTAAATTATCAAGTTAAAACTAATAATTCATTTCGCGAATGAATAATTTCCATTTCCTGACTATAATTATACTACTATTAAATTCTGCGGTGCGCTGGTTAAGCTACGTGATAAATAAATAATTTGTGCGATGAATAATACAAATAATAATGAACAGCTAGAACCTAGTTATATCTAATATCTCCCTGGTTCTACTCGTGTTACGTGAATTATAAACTTGTTCTCTATTTAAAATGTTTAAATTGGCCTCAAAGACAACATGAACATTATCGTAATATTTTTTAAAGTCCATGAGCGTATAAATATAGACGTAATAAAAATTTATCGTCGAACGTACATAGTAAAAATTCCCCTTAGAAGTCTTTGCGGCTGATGTGCAGTAATAAACGCAAATGAGTTGACATGTACGTCAACGTTCATATGCCTTTCGTAAAGTGGCTGACCACGTAAAGTATCGCCCGTTTCGGACATTCTTACTCTCAAAGTTTATTTATTAAAATCAGAAGTACCTTGGTTACAAATTCTAGCGAATCGTTTAAAATCAGAACGTACACGAACTGCAGTTTGGACACTGCTCGCTTTTATGAAATTGTGAAAAGAAAATTTGTAGATTCCTCTAGGAGATTGGATAGAAAAGTAGTTAGTTTTCCTAGGATTGATAACATAAGTTTTAGGTCTAATGTCGATCGAGCAACGAACCCTCGTATTTCATAAATTCAATTGCAACGTTGTGACTACAATAGGATCTCCATTATCCCACGTCCATTATCCAAATGTGCTTCTATTCGAATCTTCCATTATCCGAATGCTGCATTATTCCAACTGAATATTTCCTTCATTGCTATAATATGAAATTGCTATTGCGCACTTCTCTCCAAAGAGAAACGTATCGTATTAGCTGTTGATACAAAACGAGAGACAAAGCTAGAGTAGAGAGCGAGTTTCGGCTCTTAACTTATTTATTTGCAATTAATCGTGTCGTGAGTTATAAAAATTTAAGATTGACATTGTGCCTTCTGAAATACTATCAGACCGTGAAGATACAGAATATGGTAAGCCACAAATGACAAAATTCGCATTTGGAATAGATATTGGCTTTACCATCGCTTGGTTTTTCCGCTTACCATTTACCGATGTTGGACAAAATTTTATTTACCTATTAGATAATAAATAACAAATTAAAATAGCGTTTCAATTGCTAATAAGAATTAAATTTCTTATTTAAATAAAACTCATCTAAACGACGCCAAAAATATTATTGAATAATCATCACCAAACATTGCCGCTTACCGCTTTATATAGATAAATACGCTAAATGCATATCTTTGTATCTTCACGGCATTAAACTGCCTTTTTCCGTCCTCAAAGTTCAATCTGAACAATTTCTCAAGCGAAACCACATCGCAACAATGTTCCCAAAGACTCACATGGCTCATGATAGGTTCGGAGATGTCCCCGTTGGTCAATGGCTCTTCTCCGAGTCCCTGAGGGGGTGGCGTATCGACGAGGAAGGGTGACCTCGGCGGTTCCTCGCTCTGCGTTCTGTGAAGAGGCTCGTGGTGCTCCGTTTCATCCTTCCCGTTTGCACCAGCCTGACCTCCGCCCAACGGCGTACCCAGTTGACCAGCCTCCGAATAGCTCTTTGTCAGCTTCCTACCGTTGAACAGACCATTCGTTTGCGCCCCTTGCGAGACCATCTTCACCCGGTGTATCGTCCTGGGGCTGAGGGTAACGGGGACTCGACCCCGGAACACGGCTGGAATCTCCGTCTGGGTCGCCTGGGTTTTCATCGTACCGCGCTTCGGTGGCTTCTCTGAAGCGAAATTCAAACTTAAGGTCATTTGTATTATCCGCACAGACACGTATATAGATATACACAGTGAAAGCTCGATTATCCGACGTGATGTAGTCCGGACCTATCTCGGATAATACGGAAATCGTACGATCAAATCATAGAAAACATTTTGATAGTATAATATTCTGTAATATTCTATTGTATTTAGATTTAATTCCTTATGTAATCGATTGAAACTTTAACTGCTTTTTCAATATCTCTCTATTTACACTTTCGTAGTCTTCGTACTGCACACTACTTAAATGAGAAAACATTTTCATTCGATATTACATGCCTTTACGAATTGCCTTCTGTTGACTGACTGATCGAATGCCAATGTATATGTAATATGGATACTAGCGTCTGTGTCGGAATAATGCTACTGTGAACAGCGATACCGAACCGTTCCATGTCGGGTACGACGAATATAAATCAACCTTAAATCGGCGAAATCGAAGGCTAACGAGTGCTCCAGTCCACGGAAAAGACGGTTCGGTCTTGAATCTCTGGAGGAGCGAAGGGAGAAAGAAAAGTGGAAAAGGGTAGGAAGGAATAACGAGAAGCAAGGGACGCGAACGGGAGGTGGTAGACGCGACAGAAAGAAAGGTGGCGTTGCTGGAAAAGAACTTTGCCACAGAAGGTAAATCTCTTTAGCTCCGTTCGACTTTGCCGCTACTACGTTTTTGTCAGCTCGAAGAGAGACTGCTCTGGAGATGTCGTTCGAAAGATATGGTCTGCTTGTTGTTTGAGATGTGGTTTGGGGAATTGTAAATGTTTTTGGTAGAGTCTAGTTTCAACGCACCTTTGTTCTGGAGGCCGAGGAACTCGTGGTACATCCGAAATAGGTATAATAATTTATCTATTAAGCGTAGAAAAGGATTACGTGCTTTCGATTATATGTCTATTACTTATTTCGTTATTTTAAACTCGAGTATAAAATGCAAGAAGCGATATCATTTAATTAATGGAATGGGAGATCGTATAACGGGGGATACTAACGAAAAATTTAATGGAAATTACAAAATTATTTTGCCAGTAACGGAATTTTCATGGAATATTTCATTTTCGATGTTCATTAAATGTTCAAACATTATTTAATTAAACTAGTCGATTTTTTAATCAGTCGGTAGAGAACAAATAGAGATAATCGAGGAAAAATACCCCGCGTATTTTTAATATCATCCTTTTTTCCTTCAAGAGTCGGTAAATAAATTAACATAATATAAGGACACCGCGTCGCGTCGCTCAGATTATAAATCAAGCAATTTGAACGTGCTTCGCGTATTTCGTTCCCAGACGTAACATATTCTTGGGAAAGTCGTCACGCGGAGACGAATAAGAAACGGATATCCTTCGTCGTGGAAATTACCCTAGTAATATAATTTACATCAACGCTGTAATTGGACGTTCATTAGGAATTAATCGAGGAAGCGAAATTAACGCTTTCACCTATCTTGGCTCCGTGTAACTCTCGAATCGAATCTAATGTCAATGCGACGAGACTACTCGAAGCCGTTATCATTTCCTACGAGAGTTCAATATCGAGTCTCATTCGACCGACTATATTGGCAATTTGTTGGCTAATATTGGACTAACAGCCGGATCGAGGGCAACAAGTTAATACCTCATAAGAGTTTCAAGGTCCTCCACTTTACCCTGTTATTCGAATATTTTGATTCAGGATAAGGGATTGATTGTGAAGTAGGTTTGGCTATTATTGCAGCAAAATATTTTCAAAACGATTATCTAACTTATCCGGTTGTATTAAAATAATTATAATCTGTTCGATTTGAATAAATAAATAATTTTTATTTAATTATTCTACCATCAAACTATCAACTTTTACTATCTAATTATCAAATAATCTAAATCTCTATCGTTAAATAACTAAGAATTTGTTTACTTAATCTTGATCCCAATTTCGTACGATTTCTCTTATGCATATGTTTCGAAGTAGATATTTATTACGGATATCAAATCTTAGAAATATCATCCGAACATCTTCACGGTAATATCGAATAAAGCTTCCCCTTCAAAAATTCAATTCTCGATCATTAGAGTACACGATGGAAATATATAACAGTCGGCTGAGAAATAAACTCAATCAATTTCCCGTAGTACAGGCTAAAATATGAATGATCGCCTATTTGTAGATACCCCGTTCGCGTCAATCTTTTTTTATTCGTCGTTTTATAGAAGAAAAATTTAATTTACGGTATTCTCTCGTACCTCTCGTACTTCCGATCATGCCCTCAACATGCAGTATGTATGTAACTATATTGCATTACTGTAGGAAAGAGTGCAACACCTCCCTGTTAACTTCTTCCATTGCAGAATTTCCATATCGTTTTACGATTTTTTGTTCCGAGAGGATAAAAACCTAGCATTGTCTCTTCGTTGTTGTATGCGCAATATTATTTTTCTCTCCGCGAAATTATTACATAGAGAATATAATTTTACGACACCTACTTTTCACGGCTTTGACCGCTTTATATGGCAGTTCGCGCTAGAACAATAAAACTATTTCACTTTGATAAGCTGTTTCTTAATCACGAATGATTGATGAAGTGTCATCAAGGTGTCCGACTTCTTCAAGATTTCCGTTCCCACTTCGTTCGAGAACACAACTTGTGCCCACGTTACCGTACATTGGGTTTCTCATAATTATTAATAAACGAAAGGCAAGCTCCTCCATTCTTAAAAACCTTTACAACATTGAAGACTTAAAGTTCTACGTGGCAGTTTTATTCTGAATTATGGCGAAGCCAGAGAATAAACGAGAAGAAGAGTTTCGTGCTGCTACTTGCTAAACGGAGAAGCAACATAGAATGAAATTTCATCGTTTAATTAATTTCATAATTAATTTAAATTCAAAATTAATGAATGATGGGAAAATATATATATAAAGCTTCAACACGAGTTAATAACGTTATTCAATAACAGAAAATTAGTTTGTTAAACTATCTTTGTGCATGAACTATGTTTATGCTAGCACGATACGCAATGCATCAATATTTTCATAAAGTGCATTTATTAGCACTTTAATGAAATGATAGACATATATTGTCTCGTACATGGACATATTAACTAAATATTACAATTTATTGGAAATTGGACACTTTAGTTGTGCTCAAATATGATATTAATATCAGTAATAATATATAAATATGCGTATAATATAATAAATATTGAATATAAAATAGAGATTTTTGATCCAGATGCAGAGGTGTTAATTAATAATTAAATTTCATATCAAAGAGGAGGAGGAAGAGCTTTATTAAACTCTTCCTCGAAAATTTCAGCTTCGGACAACTATTATTATTAATTTTGCTTCCTTAATTATATGAGTTCTAAATTTCATGGAACTTTTCGCTCGACGGTTCAAATGCGCGTGATTTCAGGGTAAAAAGATTTCAAACAAGCCGCATCCTATTGAAACGTTTTCTCTAAAGGGTGCTATTGTTCCAATCTACAGCCTTAGCTTTAAATTACATCGTAGGGCCTATTTCGTTTCATGGGGTAAATGTGTATGTGCTTCTGAAGGACCATCAAGCTTGCACAGTTCGCGAGAAAAGATGCGAGTAAGCCGTAAAAAAGTGTGAAAGCGTGAAAATTGACCTCCAAGGTGCTGTCCCGAGACTTGTGAAAAGTACGAGGAGTTTCAATGAGACATTTTTATAACACCGAATGCTACGTATTATACAATAAATCATCTTTTATACCATCCCGTGGCAAGCCATTCGATCCTGGTTTTGGTTTATTTCGATCACAATTATCAAACGCTCGAATTATTTCAATTAAAAGTTCGAAATGGAATAAACGAAAGTTTATAACGAGTGTTTGAGCATGGTAGCACTCTTCTGAAAATTTCAACTACCATCAAATTTTCCAATCTAAAATTATTCTATCGCGTAAAAAATACTGTATCCTGATCTTGTACTATTGGACAAATTATATTACTTTGATTAATTAATTAATTTTACGTACGGTAAATACGCACATAGCGAGTTACGTTACGCGTAATTACTGCAGGCCACAGCGTTAATTGCTGTATTTGCATGAGGGAAAAGGGACTCACCAAGGACAATAACTCGGGTCTCGTTGGCGGCATACGGGTGCATCAAGGGTAAGGCCGAAGGAAGCATTGCGTTCTGTATCGTTGGCTGCGAATCTATAAGGCGTTCCTGGTTCTGCGGCCTCGGAGGGCTTCTGCTTCTTGGAACGTCAAACGACGTAAGAGTGTGCGATCTCGCGAAACTCACGTGCTTCGTTTTTGGTACTTGCGTGGTGGGTGGCGGGGGTGCTGGGGGCAATACAGGTCGAGGACCCTCCAATTTCGTCGATTCTTCGTCCTCTGGAAGCCATGTGTACCTATAACGGAGAACAGTTTCAGAAGCTCGCTTCTATAACGAAAAAAATTATTCGCGAATTATAAATATTCCCATATTTTTGTATCGTCTCTTTTCTTTTTTTTCTTTTTTTTTTTTTGTTCTTGATAATTGTTCCGATTTCAAATATTCAAAAGTTTCATATGCATAAAAGCGCGCGTTGTTTGTTTATTGGCTGAATCTACGTAAAACCGCATTCACCGGAAAATTTTATTCACATTATTGCAAATGTATACTACGATGTATACGATTCTCGTCGGAAACGAACGGATTGTTCGATTCATTTGAATAAAATGATAGGATACATAAAAGAATACAGAAAATCAGAAATTTCGTAATTAAATGATAAAGGGAACAGCGAAATGTATCTCGTTATTCGAAATGACAGAAAAGTATATTACGTAATAGTTTGGTTAGTGTATAGAACGCTGTTGCGATGGAACACAGAAATACCATTCAAGGTTTGCATTGTAATAACGAAACCGAATTTACATCGGGATGTGAGCGAAGTAAAGCGCGAGTCTGCGATAAAACGAACGAATCCATAACTAAAACATAATCAGATTAGTTTCGTGTTATTTGTTCGCGATCTTTACAAAGAGAAACCAAGTAAGAATCTATTGTGTCGTGGTCAAACACAACGCGATATTTTTTCGCAATTATACGAATTAGAAGGATGCCTCGTCTTGTAACAAAATTAAAAGCAGCAGCAAATGACATTACACACGCGTGTACGATGATCCAACAGGTGTCGCGGAAGAACGTTTCATAATCGCGAGACAAAGGATGGGGCGCTAACGATCTAAAGAAAGCACGTCGCGCTTTTTCCACCGGATGACATTAGGATAAAAGCACGCCGTTAGCACGGGCAGAACTTGCCTGCCGTGGATACAAGGCTTAATTAACCGGTTAGTCGATAGACATTTATTTCTGCCCGGGGACATCAAGCTTTTTATTTAACACGCGAGGGAGAACGCCATGCCACGGAGATATTGCCACGCACGCTGGTTACATTCTCATTTCCATTGTGTCGGCCAGAAGCCGATCCTCGCGTGTGACAGGTATTATCTTGGGGGAAAAGTGGGTGACGCCAACGTTGCTTCTGCGACGCTGCAACAACGACCTAAATAAATTGCATTTAGACTCCAGCATGATGATCTCGAGGATGCGTAGTAATCTTGCTCCGCTCTTCTTTTCGCTCAGATTTTAATAAAATAAATCTCGTTTCCACTTATTCCCTGTTCTTTTGAGAACCGTGTAATTTTATCTGGCACGTTATATATCGCTTTCACGGCGTCGAGTGATATTCAAATTTACTGGTAACTTTCTTCGATACGCTGTCAGAGTATTTCAACGCTATCTATCATTTGTCGTAAGCCAAAGGCATTTGCGAGCACGCTTCGTGTATCGAAGTTGGAGGATTTTAAGTCCAGCGATCGAGTTGTCAATCAAAATGAGATGGAGCACCATCGTGCACGAGCCATACGCGATCCACGATTTCGAGTGGCACGCGTTCTAACGATAGCTCCAATTGTCGAAGATAAAACAGGCGTGCGCTTTCTGCGAATGCTAACTATAACACGTCGATACGTTTCCCTGCCATTAAGTTCCGTAATAATTTCTAAAATCGATCAGAGTCACGTGTCCACATTTATTTCCGCTTATCTTCGCATCGACGCGTAACTAAAGTCTAAATACGGTAGCGTGTACATCAGGGAACATAATTTTTCATCGATCGGTAACGGCCTTGAAGCAACGCCGGCGAAGGCTGCTCTCTGTACGCGGCAGCAATCAGAAATAAACCAAACCCCTTGAACACGCCATCAAACCCGTAATCACTTGCCTTTCCCTTGCAACAATAACCTCGTTGGTAACGAGGTTTCGTGAAAATGTCGCGTTAGAAGGCTCGTTACGAACTTCCAAACATCTTCTTAAGATTCTATCGGAGTCTCCGTGTATTTTATGCGCAGATTCCCAGTGGTTAATTTCTCTCGGTGCCACTTCGGAATATTTACGCCGACGAATCACGACACCGTGAACGATGAGATATTTCATCGGTGTGGTAAACCTCTTTTACGCCCTGAGAATATTATCGATGCTAAATTTCGTCGTACGACTCGATATTAACGAGTTACGACACGACGGACACGTTCTTCCTCCTCCTCTTGCCTTTGTCAGAATTTATGACAAGTATACGAGTAGATGCTTCAAAGATTTTCTACGAACAATGGTTTACGATTTCGACGCAAGAGATATTTATTTTTTATATTTTTATTTATATTTTCCTAGTTTGCATTCCGGATGGCTTGTGTCGGGGTTCGTTCTCTTTATAAAATGGCCGGCGCAAATGAAAATTAACGAAGGTATTTTGACAAAGAGCGATATAGATAAACCGAAACACGTAACTTGCATTTAGACATCGTTTCGTTATCGAATCAGAGGTATATCAAGATCGATAGTGGCGATAATTCAAACTCTGACGCGCATGGTGCTTACGAGAGTCGAAAAACATGCCAAAATCTCTCTAGATCTCATTTTCCACCGGTTCTTGATTTTCAATTTTCTTCTGTTCGGCACCATCGTCTCAACCGTATAAAACGTAACATGAACGACATCGTACCACGATGTATCTCAGTCGTAATATCGCGCGAGCGAAATTGCATCCTGAAATATCTCGTCTGCGAATATCAAATGTTTAGAAACTCACCTTTTTGGATCGGGGACGGTGCAGAAAGACCTGGGTCTGCGCCGGAAGTAGGAACTCTCGATCCAGTCGGCCTCGTCCTCGAAATCGTAACGAGACAAACCCCTCGAGTAGGTCGGATAAGGTTGACGGTACATAATCTGCAGGGAGCGTCGGGGATAAGGGGCGTCACAGAGGTTCTCATCGCTGGGCACGCTTCTCACGCAGGCGGAGAGAATCGAGGTCCTCGCGGAGGCGCAAGGTGACGGGCCCCTGGTCGACAGGCATCCGAAAAACCCACCACTCGATTTCTCCACCGCGTCCAATTGCCGGCTGGTTATGCAATACTGCTCTTTAATGTCCTCGCGTGAATAAAGCGGGGTCGCCCTGCGATCCCAGTCGATGCTGATGCTGCCAGCAGGCGCTCCGAAACCACCGTGTAGATCCACCTGGGTCGAGACGTCCACCTGTCACCCACACAACGTTCGCTCTGATTAGTGGAAAATCGATGGAGGATGCCGGCTTCGATTCAAAGTGTCGGACCACGATTCCAACTAAGGTTAATTCGATACTATAGCGCTAGTCTAACGCGTTTGATGCTGTCGACGCATATAGTGCGTCTGTTCAATTACAATGGCTACAAAGAGTATTTACACGGGCCTTATTTTTCAACGAAACGTTCCTTTATCGAGTCGTACATTTCGCGATAAATATAACGTTACGTAAATATGTACTCTTTATAGTCGCTGTATTTAAATATCGATCCTTACGTACTCGTACACACCTTTATACTTTTTTGGTAGATAAGAAACTAGCCATCGACGAGTGAAATGGCTACATCTTGTGACTGTCGTAAACGAGCGTTAAAGGATTAACGGACGTGCCGCATATCTTTACATAGGATGCCGACGCGAACGTGATATCCTTTGAATAACAAGCTTCGATAAAAGCAATTTCAAGGAGTGATCGAAAAAGAACACAAACAAAAAAACGTTAAACGTCCCTCTTTCCATTTCATTGGGATCCGATTTCAGTCATTAAAACAGAGATCAATTAACAACTGACAATATCGATATTCAACTGACACCTCGGCAGTATTGCTCGTCCAGATTTATGAGCCCCATTTACGCCATCGCGAATTGCGAATCCTGTTAATTTGTCAAATCGATAAAACATCCCAGTTAACCACCAATTACGCTTCTTCTTTTCGTGTAAAAAGAGAGATATTTTTTTAGCAGGAGAAATTATATCTATTTCGTTTCTCATTCAGAATGCGTTCTGCCTGTTTGCGCTTCTCGTCTTTCGATGAAATTCATGATATCACGTCGAGCTTCCGAAAGCCTGCACACGCCGATATTCGATAGATCACCGATACTCGTCAATTTATAATTGGCTTCGAAAAATTCCGACTTGCAGTTGCGTTGTGATTTTATTTCAATTCGAATCGACAGCGTTGCAAATAACATAGAGATTGATTTCTACGTGAAAGTTTGTTTGCCACTCTATATCGTACATCGATTTCATTTTGATTTCCTTAAATCAAACTGTATGCCCCGTATGGCCACTGGTACTTTCAGTGTTACATTCGTAGGTTTCACGCTCTTACACCTTTACTGTACGCTGATATCTTTTTTAACGTTCTAATCGAATTCGTCATTTTGTTGACTTTAACGTCATTATCGAATTCCAAGCTAATCATTATCATCCTACGTATTTCGAGCGAGCGCCGATACTCGTTAATTTTTAAACGTCCTCGTGGAAAAAGGAAAGTTGCAAAGACGAAAAAGAAGAGGAGAACGTTCTTCTATTGCGAGTTAACGCGTCTGTCCCAATTCGTCTCATCTGGACGTTCTATCGATCTTCCGGATAGATCGATACCATGCGTGGAACAGAAACTGTAACGCTATTAGCGTCGCATGGAATATTGATACAGAGTGTGCGACTTAAAAGGACCGAGCGCGTGTTTCAAACGGCCGATGCGTCGACGTACCAGTGGCCATTCGAATAGGACATTTATATCGTTAGCGTGTCGACCCGGACGCACCATGTAACCTCACTCACTCTCTCTCAATCTCTGTGTATTTTCAACGGCTGATTAAATTGCGAAACGGGCACGATGCGGGTCGGTTAATAGAGTACCTACACCACTGCAAACGTTGAAGGTGGCTCGAGTGAAACTCGGTATGGAAATTGTATGGAAAAGTTTGATAAAAGAGTTATAGAGATTTTGCATAGTTCTCGTTCCATTGTTTTATCATATTATTGTATTATTGCTATATTATTTTACCTCAAACTTTCTATTACACGCCAATATCCTTTGAAATTTAAACTGATCGTACTTTACGTACTACTTTGAGAAACATTCTACGTACTAAAAATACCTATTCTTCGACATTTTCTTGTTTCTGTGTATAAGCATAATGTATTTGCAAAATGTTTCGAGCATAATTTTACGAAGTACAAAGATTGGAACAAATACGGTGTTGGAAACTCGTTCAGAACGTAGCCAATACCTCCGAAGCTTGCGTTTAATAATATAAAACGCGAGGCGATCGAAACTGTGCTGAAAGAGTTGCTAGCTCGAAGCTTACCCGTAACTCAGTGAAATGACGGGAGAAAAAGTAATAACAGTTAGGAAAGTTTAAACAAGTTGACAGTTGCTATCGTTCCTTTTACGAATTCATTGTTTTAATAAAAATACGAGAAGAATTAGCCGCGACTTGAGCTAATTATAGCAGGAAATTATAAACACAAAAATCGAAGTCTCGTGTTCACCGATATTACAAATATCTAAAAACGTAGCGAGTTTAAAGTTAAATAAAGCAAATTGCAGATGCAATTATACGAGTAAAATTGGCTCTACTTTTGTTTTAAAACAAACTCCCTGTATACCCTAAATCAGTAACACACACGTAACATTTTACCTTTAACGAACTTCACGGGAAGCCGAGCGTCGTGCAAACTTACAAACCAACCAATTCCCCATCACTAAAGATCAATTTCCCATACCATTGGCCAGATTCCGCAAGATTAACGCAAATTGCAAACACGGAACGAGATTAACAGTAGCGTTTACCAGGGACCGATTGATCAAAGGTTAACAAGTTGATTGCCACTCGAACGACGAAATTCGATGCAATGGATTCCATTTTGCTCGAACGTTACCACGCTAAACGGCCGGGACAAAATCACCAAACAGAAATGGCGAGCGTTGACGTGCCACGAAAATGGCTACGTAGGGCGATAAAATGGATTTTCTCAGCGGTTTTCCAGTATCCGCTTATGGTCGATCGAAGGAAATTCGCTTCGCCGCCAGCGTCTTCAAAGTCTCTTTGTTCAAATGTCACAAAAGGTCCCATTATTGCGGGCCGAAAGAACGTTGCTTATCACGTTCAATGTCTGTGCATGTACGAACACGGCTACACACAGGATACCTCGGGGCAGATGGTCATTTTATTCGGTCGTTTTAGAAGTTTCGTCATCTTTGTTTTGATACTAAATTGCAAAGAAGAATTATAAGCTCGACCATCGATTTTTGCGATATTCTTTCTCGTTTTCTATCGCACACCTTTCATTTAGGACATATTTTTTCGTAACTCAACTTAAGAGATCTTCGCGATTTTACTTTGATCGGATATATCTTAGACAAAATTCTTCTGAACTTCGACAATCGATCTTTGACATTTTCCGACGTCCAAACTTCGCGTATAAATTGTAAATTGTAAAATAAATACCCAAATTTCTTTAATTTGTAACTGACAACGATTCATACTTATCGAATGACATTAGGATTGTTTGAGAGTTCGAAAGGTTGCGGGAGAATAGGGTAGTTCGGAAAACGCATTTAAGAAGCTCGGAATGAGAATGGGCGAAAAAAAGCGAACGTGAAACGGGAGACGGGAGAAGTGGAAGAACTGCGGAGAACGGTGACCGATAAGAAATTCTATATCGAATGAAGAAGTTAGAGTTCCTGGAAACAATAAAATTTTGAGCAAAGTTTATGAAAATTAAGGAATCACAAGGGAGAAGAAAATCGACAAGTTTTACGTTGTAACGTGGATACAAATTTTTATAAAGTCGAATGGTAACCGATAAGAGTCCAAAAGCACGTTCGATGCATTTCGAGATAAAACTGTTTTTCAGCTACGCCGTTCTACAAGATTCAAGCGTTTTGCGTTTAACATTAAGTCGCTTTTCCACGAAATATCTACAACCTGTGTGTACTAAAATGATGTACAGCGTCCGTAGAACAATACTTCACTGTTGACTCAACTTTGACCAAAACGTGCTATAGATCCTTATTCCCGGTTCCCGCATTCCCGGTTCCCCAGCAAACGTAAATTTAGAACGTTTTGTTATAAGAAACGCAACATTGTTCAGCGCGTATGTACCGAACATTCCGTGCAAGAAAGGGTACAAAAGCGACGACAGTAAGGCAAGAGAAATTACGCAAGTCTAATGCCGTCTCTGTTGTCGATTTCCGATAGGGGAACTGATCATAATGAGCTAAATACGGCAGCAGACTGTTTTGCATTTACGAACTTCGCACGTATTAACTGGTTGGTATTAATAATGGCGAACAAATTTTCGAAAAAAGAAATTATCGAGGCAACAAAATGCAAAACGGCATTTGTACTTGGGATATGTGTTACTTGAATAATTTACGAGTAATTAATTCAGAATAAAATATTATACGTAATTCGTAAAAATTGCTTTTCAGTGCCTTTGAAAATGTGTAATGAAATTGCTTCGAGCGAAGTAGGCGTTGAACGTCATCTCTGATGGTAGTTTAGGTGCACGACTTTTAACAGAATCGGAACGAGAGATCTAGAAGTTCGTTTTCAGTCAATGACGTTCGCCGTGTCGGGATTCAATTTTCTCGAAAATGCACAGAGAAAAGAGGCAACGAGGATGAAGACGGCGCGGCCTCTTAGCTGAAGATGAAGATGTTACAAGTATACGATGCAAAATTGAAGCTTCGCGTTAATTCTTAATCCGCACTGCTTTACTATCTCGTGCGCTCGTCAGATGAAGAGAAATGAGATTGTTGGAAAGAATATACGACGAATTAATACGCAGCTAAAGGCTGTCGAACTTTCTCATGGATTAATTCGTTCGATTTAACGAAAGATATCGAGCTGTGAAATAATCATTAGAAATAAAGGATAAATATCTTTCCTGAACAAACGATATCGGCTATTTATCATAAATTTCAGTTTTCAGATGCCGTGTAGCTACTAAAACCAGAGACAACATTATCCTCTTGCATTAACGAACATCCAGGAACGACAACTAAATGACACAAACATCCACACCGCCAGGACACGATGCAGGAAATTAAAATCGAGATACTGTATATATCGATGTGTATTCCACAGCTGCAATACGATGCCACTGCGTACGCACGGACAGCCACGTTCGCAGGACATTTTCATTTCGCGCGAGGCGCGTCGAAAAAACGATAATTGATCGTTAGGGACTAATTAAGAGTTTCTGCTTTGGTGAGTGGGACATACGAGTGGTCATGCCCGTTCCAATTACATCAACGCCTCGATCTTTCATTTTCGACACCCGTGAAAACAGCGTGCCGATATCACGCGAAATAATGATCACGATATTCCGGGCAAACAACCATGCGATGATAATGGCTCCGCGTTGCAGAAACCTGGCCTGTTTTTAGGTGCGTGAAAAATTCACACCTTCCGGTGACGTACGCTGATAATGCATCCAGCTGGAGATTCCGCGCGATTAATACGCGAATTATCGAGCGATTATCGAATGAAATGAACGTTCAAAGAGAATTTGGTTTTCGAAAATAGCGCAGTATAAGGAGGGAAAAATGATGGCGCGAAAATGGACCTACTGGTCTGCTGGTAAATATATTCAGATTTAACTCTGTTGCGGTTCTTTGAGTTATTCTCAACTTTGTCGTGCTCTTTTTATACGTAAATATTTGGTATGTTTGTGGAAAATACAATAGAATGGCACGCTACATCTTCGCTTGAAAATCCTGTTTTGATCGACTGTCTAACTAATTGCAACAATATAATTTACAATACATCTTAAATGGCTGAAATTAATTCAGACAAGATTATGCAAGAATAAATTATCGAGCTTCTATTCTCTGCATAATAATTGGCACGGTTCCAAGAAATTATCCTAAATGCTGTTGTCTTAAGTAAATGAATTGTTAATCGATTTTAGGTGCGTTTGTTACAAGCGCGTCATAATATCTCTAGTATCTCTTAAACGCAATGAAACAAATTTCGTGGTGCGGGCGTAAAATATTTCCCGGTGAAAAAGTTACTATCGTTTCGACTGTAAAATGACGTACAGTTAATTACTTTCTGGGAAAAAATCGTCCTTATTTCGCCTTGAAGGGAAGGATAGGATACTGTTTTAAGAATCGAAAATGGCAAAATCGCTTTTGTCGTTTCCATTCGTTGGAAACAACGTACAGACTTATTATTCTCTTTAAAATCGTTCCTTTGCTTTTGTTTCACAAAGACCAGACGCCGTGCTTCTACTCCAATAATTCTCTTTGTTGTTATACCGCAAAAAGGTGAACAAAAATGTTCCCTAACGAAGATCGATAATGCGATGTGAGGTTCTTACGTGCACACCAAAGAAATTCTTTATCGACAAACGCGCCGCATTTTGCAATAGATAATATATGACACACGCGATTTAGAAATCGTGGGACCCATTTTTTTCGTCGAAAAGTTCACGATGAAATAAAACAATACCGTGCTGAACGCTACTTTTATATATCTCCCAGACGAATTTTTCATTCAGAATTTTTTAAATCTCTGAAAACCTTATTTTTAATATATTTCATTTGCTTGTACGCTTTCAAGCGATACACAGTGCGTTAAAATTTCATTGCTTTTAATTAAATAACGAAATATAAATAGGGTCGTGCTTGAAGATTGTTCGAGAGAAACATGACAAGTTCGTTTCAATGTACTCTCTGAGTTTAATGCTCTTTTCGTAGCTGAGACGGAAAACTTCGTTAAAGAAGTATTTAAGAATTAGACTAGTGCAGCCGATTATGATTTTATGCTGTGCTACATCTGTCTATCTATACATATAATATCACATTTTCACAAGACCGAAGACAGTGCGATATAAATGTCTACATTTCTCTTTGTACGTTTCCTCGATCTTTTAACTGTCCAGAAGAGAAATACACGCACAACTCTAGATTTGCAGTTACGCGACGAAGGTTGTCAAGTGAGGAAAACTGTTTATATAAATGGACATTTTAAAAGTTACGAGTGCCCGTCGCATATGGTCCTCGAGAATACGCGACATCTTGCGAACATATACTTCCCCTCGTGACAGTAAAGCAACGTGCTGTTATGTGACGCAGTAAATCTTTGCCTTTTATAAAATATTTTACCTGTGAGAAAGGACATGACAATTTCAATCTGTATAAATATTTTCCCAGCTAGAGAAATTACGCTGCACAACGTTGTTATGCGAGATTTACGAATAAGCAGAATCGACCGCCTGTATGTATGCTCGGGCGTTTTAAAAACATCGATAAATAAATCAAAAAAATCTTCGACTCTTCTAATTCCAACTACATAGAATGGTGGCGGGAATCGACACAAAGTCATTGCTGATATTTCACTGGTGAATCGATGATAAATTCTGTTCCCGGATAGCGACACCGTTTTATTGAAATCCGGCCGCTGAAGATATCATCGATAAACGATGTTCTCTATAACCATACCGAGCATAATCTCGCGGCGGAGAAATTTTCTAATCCGCGGAAGATGCTGAAAATTCCTCGCCGCGTAATTCCATTTATTGGAATTCGAGCGTGAAAAGATCAACAAAAAGGAACTCTTGATGAGAAAATGGAACAGACCTCTCTCTCTCTCTCTCTCTCTCTCTCACACACACACACACACACACACACACACACACACACATACGCACACATACACACACAAACACACACACTTTATCGTACGTTCGTCTGCCGCTCGCTCTCGATAAAACTGACCCACATTCGATCGGCGGGAAACGAGTCTTCGAGTGCATCATTGAGGCATACCGTGCACTTATTCGAAAGACGAGAGGATGACACGAGGATGAGTTGCGAGTTTCGATTTGAGGTCATGCACTTTCCTATTCGTTGGGGGGTGAGTGGGCAAAGAGAAAGGAAGGGGGGAAAAAGAGAAAGAAGGAGGAGAAGGAGAAACGAGAGAGTAGGTGGGCGAAGGCAGATGGCAGGGGTGAAAAGAAGAAACGAGAACTCCTCGAGCAGTAATCACGATTAATTAAAGGCTTTAAGCTAACTCGAGTTCTTACGCTTTCTAGGCCTTTTATGACACTTTCAATGGTTGGCTCGCCTTAAGGCTGCCTTTCGAGAGATTCCTTGTGAATTACGCGGTATCATTGTTTATCGAATTTCCAGCGATAATTATCGATCGAGGTCGCACAGACCTTATTAACGAACAATCCTCTACCGGGTTTGATTCGTCGCTACTGCGAGATTCCTGCTTGCAATTAATACTTACGGGAGGTTTTTAATGCGTTTGAATCTGTTGGGAAGTCGCTCGAAGGATTCATTACGACCAGGATATATCTTAATTAAATGGTAATAGATAATTTTCTCTACTCCCCAAGTGCGATTCAAGCTGAACGATAAATTTTTGCGAAATTTTTCATTTTATCCTATTGTATTTTCGAATAGTTTTGGAAGCTATGTATATTCCGTCACCTTCTTCCGAATTCGAAAAATCTCTTAAAACGTCACACCAAATTTATCGTTGGTAAACACGTAGAATTGATAGTTTGATGTGTTATACATATAGAAAGGAAAAAAGAATAAATTCAACTGCTGTCGAATGAAATCCGAATTCGTTTATATACACACACACACACACACACACACACACACACACACACACACACATCGGTTTTCATTAAGCTGCTTCCACAATTTTAGCACGCTGAACGAAATTTCACATTTTTTCCACAACTGAACGTCGAAATGGTTCCGAGAAACACCCTGCGGATATCAAAAATCCAATATTATTGGATTTTCTTGGAAATAATCGAAGTAAGCTTTGATGTTTATCGAAAATGTTAACTGCTTAAAAGGATACACGTCGCTTTAAACGCAATTCGGTCGACTGTAGCAATCGAAGTAATTTAACAACGAATTAGTATTGGTTGAGCATTTCGACCAGGTAAATCTAACGTTTAACTAATGTAAAACGTTCTACTGATAATTATGGACAAAGAAAATTGTTCGAAAAAGAAGAAGGATAAAGTTAAGTATCATGAGAAATTAATTAGGAAAATTAATCGCACAGAGAAAAACCGTTTACGCTCTCGATAGCTAATATCGTATATGTAGTTACAGTAACTGAGACAAATTAATCGTTCCTCACACTCTCCAGCCTCTGTGTATACATTGTAGTATAGCAGAACTCTGGTTATCGAGACAGTTTGCAGCTCAAAATGTCTGGACAGCGTTATGAACTTTCTGGATAAATATTTCGACTCTTGATCTTGAGAATGCACGGTTTAACGTATAGACCACTTGCAAGTGATACAGACAGAAAACAGGTCGTTCCTCGTGAACGTAAAAGCCAGGTACATAAAGCATCTTGTTTGTGATTCATTATCTTTAATGAAATTTATCTTCGAAGATTCCTTTACTATAAATAAGATGTACTATGACGGTCTCTATAGATGATTATTTATTCGTTCAAAGTCTAAATAACATTCATCAAGAGTTTGAGGTCATTAACAATATTATCGATGAGAATCAAGAACGCGTATCGAGTACGCTATTATCATAATTTAAATTTCCAACTCTTTGTGCGCGCTTGGATAATACTTCCCCTAATTATAAGGGGCTCTCGGTATTTTTACCAAGGGGAACAATATTTTTAGTGACACGTAGCTACATCTACGTGCGTACGGTATTAGGTCGAAACATAACAGATATTTCCAGTGATATTCATTGAACCGAATTTTAGTCAAGCACATGTATTTCACGTATTCGGAAAATCGATCTTCTCGAGAACAAAGGCTAATAAATGTACGTACGATCGTATTCTATTCTTTCTTTTTCGTGTAATTGCTACAGAAATGAGTTGATAATTGGTGTTCGACGATAAAAAGTATATTCTCATTATTGGTAATGGTTACTAATTAGAAATAACCACACAATTCTGTACTAATATTTATATAACTGTTGCATAAATGCATGCATTTATCGTAATATGATAACGATAAGCTATCGTAAGTTTGTTGTTCCGTAGTCCTCGAAATTACTTTTATCTATGGTGTATGAAAGATTTATAAATAAAATAGCAGAGTAAACAGTGTAACTTGAAAGAATAAATTACCTGATCCGTATACGTGGATAGATATTTAAATGACGCGATTAATTCGCAATTTAAAATTTCCCTAAAGTTACACTGTTATACCGTACTATCTTTCAATCTTATCATGGACAAGAAAATATATCATACTAAAAGTATAGTTTCTTTAAAAACTTATTCGTTTAGTTGTGGGACGCACCGAAAGCTATTCAACCTGTCTTGCATTTTCACTAAAGATTTTATAATGAAATCCACGCGTTGAATATTTAAAGCATGATTTAATTAATTCCCTGGTATTTTATTATCTTCGAAGCTGTATCCTATTTGACAGAGAACATAATGGAATTAAATTTCCTAAAATTCTATTACGACGATAATTTAAATATCTTAAATGGCTAACCGTGTTTTATCGCAATTCTCTCGAACGTTTAATTTATTTTTCACAAATTACATTTGCATACCGTCAAGTTCAATTCTTCTCGTGATAAAGATCATTGTTGCATTCCCGTTTCGTGGCAATCTAACAGAATTTTTCATTTTTCTCACTCATTTCGAATTCCGCTCGACGTTCGTTCGCGTTTTCAACATCGATCGAAAGAAGGAAATACAAGAAATTAATCAGATTAATAGTCATCGATGAGTGAATTGCGAAGCGGAAATTGCAACATCGAGAGAGGCACAAACTGCCTCGTTTATGATCCGCTTGATGGCGATAATATTGAATTACATCGATAAAAAGAAGGAGAAGAAAAAATGAAATAAGAGTATGGAACGAGAGGTCGAATAAATCAATGGATTTAAAAGATTACGAGTTTCTTAGAAAGGATCGCGGCATCCATTCATTCATGAATCCGCCCGCACGTTTTTCGAACCGCCCGCCGGCCCGACCTAATATCTCTTCGCTGAATTTAACAATAATTTATTTGCGACATCGAAAGCCTCTGGCGATCATTGAATTGCAAACGTTACGACGACAAAGGTGTGAAATGAAGAGCGACGAGGTAGGAGTTGTCGCTGTAAAGATCAAACGAGATTCTGCAAGAAATAAAGGAATAGGGTCGGCGGAGGCAATGCTCCGGAGAAATTCAGATCGTGCAATTTCGAAATCGCGCTACAACGCTCGACACCGAGCAAGAAATTGAATGGACGTTTGAAAGATCGAGTCGGATGAAAAAATATCGAAGACGCGTTAAATAGGACTCGAAATAGCGCAGAAAGTTGAAAAAATCGAATCGAACAAGAAAAAAAGAAAAAAAAAAGAAGGAAAGGGATTTTCGATACGAAAAATGGGGTTAGATCACAACGAGGAGATAAATTTTTAGCAGTTTGAATTTTTATCGGTAGGTACGTAAATTTCGCAGGTCAAAACGCATAGCGTGACAGTTTTTTGAAAAAGGATATTTTCCTGCAATTTTCAATAATTTTTGCGTATGTAATCAGAGTAATTCATCGATAGGAAAGCTAATACAATTGTTAGAATTAAATATTAAATTAATAGAAGAGTAATTAATTTTACTTTTATTTTTTTATATCGATATAAGTATATATAAAATTATTATTATTATGCGTATAGATCAAACAAAGGAAAGTGAAATTCCCCAAATTTTGATAATTAGAAAACAGTTAAAAATGTTATCCGGAAAAGCACCAGACATATAAAAGTTGGCTCGGTTCTAGAGGGAAATTTTGAAGATTTAAACAACATCTGGCAGCTGTTACTCTGTTTGAAAGACGCTCGCTACTTAATAGCCTTCGACTGATCTAATTATCTCCGCAATAAAGCATCGTAGTTAATGACGACGTAACCGGAGTCGACACTGATTAAACACGTAAACATGAAAAATTGAACGAAACAAACACGAAAAAGGTTCTAACATTGCCCTAATAATCGCAGAATTATGACAAATATTTATCAAAAATAACTCTCCTGGTTCATTAACCGCAGCGAGAGAAAGGACAAAGCAAAAAAGAGGGTGACAATCGATCGACTGTTAACCATCATTACGCGTGTAATTTAAATATTCATCGTTTAATAAATTGAAACTCGCAATTACTGATCGAATAATCTAAAACAGAGAAATGGTAGTATAGCTGATAATAACAAAGGAAATAAAAGATTATACAGAGAGACTTATTCTATAGAGTGAAAGATAAGAATGAAAGTAATAGAAATAAAAGATAAAGAAAGTACATGAATAAATAGAGTAAAAGCATCGTTCTTTAAAATCTTTACTTTTGTAAACTTGGCAATCATTAAGTCGCAGAATTTACCAATCAACGATAAAAGTAAATCTACAGAAATAGATCTTAAAGGATTATATCGTACAATCTTCTACAGATCGAAACGTGACAGTAATTAAACCCGAGAAAAGGGAGACAAACATTCGACACGATCGACTCTCCTTTGAAACTCAATTTGTTCTTAATCAACGGCCACGAAAAACAGCATTCAAGCTCAGCTGGAAACGCGATTGAAAAAAGCGGAAAATTCGAGTCGACACAAAGGGAGATTCGCACTAGACGCATTGGCGGGGATACGATTCTCAGCACGAAGGGAAATTGCCGTCGCAATCCCGACTCATTCGCCACACTCGGTCAAATTGTCTTCCTATCGCGATACAGTAGAAAACGATCGAAACAAGCTTCGATCAAAGAACCTAACTTACATCGATATCGAAACAAGAATCAAATAAACCAAACGACGAATCGCGCAGCACATCGTTCAGCTCAACAGATTGCGGAACATTATCGAAAGCATTCTGTCAGAAAAAAAAAAAAAAAACAAAGAGAGGAATCGCAAAACGTTAATATACCTGAGAATGATATATAGAGGTGGTCTTGCCATCTGTTCGGATGCTGGGAGGTGTAGTAATGTTCGCGGTTGGCAGATTCCTCGGATTCATCGCGATTTCGGGGCCAGGGTGAATCTTCCTGATCCCCTGGGTACCGGCGGAGGGACCCATGGTCGGGGCTTTCACCATCGTTGGCCGCACCCCGTGTGCTTGGTCCTCGCTGGCCCACGGAACGAAATCCACGCAAGGAAAAGGAAAGCAGGCAGGCAAGCACGCACGCACCGAGGGGTAAGCAGAGGCGAGCAAGCAAAAGCACACTGGCCGCCGCTACCGCCGGTTCTATCGATCTGTCCTTTCTCTCTTGTTGTTTTCCCCGTTTCACGGTGGCAAAACGCGTGTCAAACAGAAGGAGAACCGAGAAATTGTCCCTGGTCCTGACGGTTGGACCCGAGGAGGACCCGTAACGGTGGCACTCACCACCCAGCGTCCTCGTCGACTATCACCACGGTCCGTTCCCTCCCTCGAACGTACATCGTCTCGTTTTGCCGACCTACCCCGGCCTCCTTGCCCGACGCTAGCGCCAACATGGTACGTTCACGAAACTAGGCTAGATTCTCCGTCGACGAGAGAGGTCTCACCGCGAGCGGTGGCGAGTTCGGGGGCGGGCTGTAACGTCGGCCGGAGACAATTTCATTCCCTCGTTTAATGAATGATGCGTGAATGTTATCATTAATTCCGTGGCCTGGCGAAAGATGGCCATTCCCGCGTAGACGTGTCTAATCTTTCGTATACGCTTTTACACCGCTTGTTTCGTCCTGCTGGATGTCGTGAAGATTTAACTACTTTAGCGGCAGAATCTTTTAATCTCTGTACGTAAACGTTTGTAATTTTTACGGCCCGACACCAAACCTTCCTCTCTGTCGCAGATGAACTTCTTGAACTTCTTTCCTAACTTCTCCTGTTCCAACTTACGTTAACTGGAAGATGAAGATCTCAAGTCTGCCACAGCTCCTATATCTTCAAATTTCTTAAGTTTAAGAAACATATAAAAGTATCGCAACTAGCAGTCGTTCGTTTTTCTTATTCGCTTCTTTGTAGAGTGTACTTTTGCACTGCTCATTTTTGCAATTTGTGAGGATCGAGAGAGCGTAGGAGTTTGCTGGTTAAACGGATGTCAGAATGTATAGGTTTTCGAATATGGGTGCGAAGAATTGATTGAGAAGGAAATTGTACAATTACACGTGGCGACATGTGCGGAGTTACGCGAGACTCACGATCAGTTTGGAAATTGTTTCCCTTGCTTAAAATTTTATCCGCCTTCACATCCAGCTTCGACTAAATTATTATTCCTATATCGGAATAATAATATAGATATCGAAAAAGTCGATAAAAATGTGTTGAAAAATAGAACAAAAATATAGGAAGCGTTGATGTATGTATAGGAAAGAATTGATCAAGTATATATCTATCTTTGTTCCGAACAAATGAATAAATCGTTAACCTATGAAGTTGCTATATTTTTATTCATCATTCACTATCGCCCCCTTACTATTGCCACTTTCTTTCAATATTACTTGCTTTTATATGCGTTCTCTTATATAATATACATATTAGGTTTTCAGATATTTCCGTATCCAACTTTCGCGTATCGCTTCACCCGTATCAATTTTTCCTAATCAAAATATTTTCAAAAGGTGGAAAATTTAATACGTTCGAACGTTAAACCGCGTATAAATGTTAAAACGGACGAGATTGGTTCGTTTTGTCTCTCCTTCGTTGTTTTACAACGTCTATCTACCGATATATTTCCAACAACAAATTTGTAAAGTATAACAAACGTGAAGGAAATATCTAAAAATTCATTTCTAAATGACCTCACGCGGAAATATTTCCCAAAAGTATGATTGGTAATCATGGTGAGATCACCATCGCGGATGCGCTAGAACTTTTGCATAACTATATGTACGGACAGGTCGATTCTCTCAAATATTCCACTGTATAACGATGAATTTTACCCCGTGGTGACTCGCTGCTGCGAGTGTTCTCGACGAAGGTCGTGGGATGAAAAGGAAACGGAAAAGACCGAGGAAGAGATAGAGAGAGAAAAGCTCGAAGACTGATCGTCGCGGCGAGGGTGAACGCCACGTTCGTCCAGGGGAGAGTATCAGAATTAGAGAAGGGATGAATGGATGACGGAGATGGCAGTGGTTGCATGGAAGAAATTGAGACAGGCTATCGCGATGGCCGTTACCCGCCGACGGATTCACAGGGGTGGAAGTCGAGCACGGGCTTCTCCGATTGCCTGTTTGCCTTTCTTTCGTGCTCACACACCCTGAATCGTTTACGCTGCTAACATTTTCGTAGTCTTTAGTTAGCGATAGAAGCTCGGGGGAAAAGTCTAAGGTTCGCAAGTTCCGAGCGTATTTAAGCCTCATCTAGCATCTTGATCTAACAGAGGGTGCAAATGGAGCGCGAGTCGATATCATGCTTCAAGTACACGCTGCAATTATCGTGAACGCGAACTTTCTCGGAATAAGCATTCGCGAGATCAACTATACTGTACGTAGATTCCAACCCGACTGAAAAGTTTTAAACGCATCGCGAGCAAAGAGGATAAGGTAGAAACAATATTTTTAAATAATTTAGGATTTAGTCGAGATAGGTTCGAACGCTTTCTAGATATTTTGAGACATGGGACAACTACAACCAAAGTGACCAGGATGCAAGTGACATTTTTCTGATATCAAGGAAATCGAGTATTAAATTTCCACGTGTTTTAAAAATTTCAGGTAATATTTTCGTAAAACTTGAGCTACGTTCCATAGAAAATAGATATAGAGAATATAGAAAATTGTGATACGAAGTAACGAAGCGAAACTTCCATACTTGAATTGATCTCGATTCGGGAGTACAAATATTACAATTAATTCCATCCTTATTTCCTACTTGACTGTTTCCAATGTGTAATGAGGTAATTAGAGAACATTGGAACGGGTACTTTCTTGGGGAATGTGAAATTAACGAGAATCCGATTGGTGAAGGAATTATACGAGATATTGATTGTCCCAACAAGTGTAGTATGCTTCTTAACACGTTCGCGCTGTTTTGCATTCAAGATAACACATACACTTTCATGGTATGCATATGATATAGACTCAAATATGCGAGACAAATTAACAATCTCAAAATTTTGGAGGCGGAACAGAGGATCCATAATATCATGATTTAATTGGATATAGTATTATTATAGATAACATTCACAGTAATGATAAATGAAATTTATGGAACAAAAATTGTCTGGAAGAAAATTATAAATCTTTCGATTCGTCTAATGTCTATATTGACAAATTACACGTATCAAAGTAGAGAAAAAGTAGAGAAAAAATGAGCTATCGTGGACTATACGCGACAATAATATCTGATAGACCCGACAAACACGAGGCAGAAGTGCAAAAACCATTTGACTAGCGAACATCCATCCCATGAAAACCTATATAATAATCCTCTTCTACTACTATTCTCTAAACGAAACCTTTCCAAATATTCGACGAACGACAAAGAAAGAGTAAAGGCAACTTATGTCAAAACCTACATATACCTACACAACGATCGTTCGTCGCGATTGATTCGGCTTGCATCAAAGAAAGGAAAGTTTCTCGCTAACGACAACGTATCAACGTCATCGTTTCCCCACAAAAAGTACAGTAGGTACATATCACGGGCCGCCTACGAGCTGACGGATTGCCAATCTGGAAAAAAACCGTATCAGTCGAAAGATATTGCGAGGGAAGGGAGGAGAAAAAAAGGAAAAAGAGGAAAAAACGAAGAAGAAGAAAGGATCGCGTTTTACGTCATCCAGTATCCGGAGGCAACGACACCCACGCGAAAAACGGCTGCATACTAAGCCTATCAAGAAAAAAACTATTTTTCTATTTTTACAAAATAACTGTAATCAACATCCTGATAAATTAAGTTCATTAAGAGTAAATGCTCTTGATAGCTTTTCGCTGCTCTTCGATGCTCTTTACTGACAGTAAAAACTCATCGCGTGTGCCCGATTCTAATTATCAAGCCTTCGTGAATTTATTAATCAAATGGAGATTTACAAACTTACCAAAAAGATCGTGGAGCAACGGGTTAGTCATTGATATTGACATCGTCGCAAAGACCATAACTTTTAATCGTGTAATGGCTGTATTTCTTTTAACAATCCGTTTTTCCGAAGCACGCTTTCGCTTGCGTGATACATAGCGTTCAACGAACCGACAGGCCATATTCTATCCTAGTTTTTGTGCGCCTGCGAGTAAACAACCCGGTCGCGTGTGTTCACAATTGTTCTTGACATCGGAAGATGCATCGTCTCGTTTCGTTGTTTTGGTCCAGTTGTTAGTAGCGGTCTCACGATCTCCGATAATCTTTTTGTAGTGTAGGGTCTTCTGCATAGAGGTCAGACGTTTCGTGATTTAAAACGGTGGTTGATAACAGATGTCGCTCAATGTATGTATCTCCACCGAATGTTAACGGTAGAATAAACGTGACACGTCAGTGGTGACATTAAATAACGCTTTGTGTGTCACGTTCTGAAATACCGACTTGGAAAAAATTCGACGTGCTTCTTACGCCCTCTGCGATTCGCTATGGAGAACATAGGAATCATATTCAACCGCAGAGGGAGTGTAGTAATTTGAATTACAGACGAGTTTGAATTAGAACCATTGCAATAAAGCATTGTTATAATACAGCATTAATAGTAGTTAAAACTAAAACTAAATTTTCCTTTAAAATATGAGTAAGGTACAAAAAAAAGATACTTCAAGATTATAAGCAAAAATTTAAAAATCTATTAAGAATCTGTTTCGTTGAACTATTCGATCTGTATGGCAAATTAATTTAGTACGAATTACTTATCTCCGTGACATATAATAGTTGTACATCAAATGCTTATTACTCATGGTTCAACAAAGAAACAATATAAACGTATACATACTGCTTCTGCATTTACTACAGCGAATCGAACACCAAATCCGTTTGACAGCCATCGAATTAACCATTAACTATCATGGCGTCCATAAATTTCTGTTCTTTCGAATTCGTTTCAGTGATCAACCGGCTATCTGTGCAAGAGAGAACCGAATATTTGACATAAATGTGTAAAATTGAAACCGGTTACATTAAAACGAGACAATAAGCGAATCGAACGGTCGATCGACAAAAAGTGAACCAACAAAAGTTCGAAAAACTAATGAGTTTCGGTATAATAATGTCTAATAAATCGTTAAATAAATGCGTATTAATTAAACGAACCTAATAGTAGCGTATAATAGGAACAGGATAGCGGTGGAATTACGACGTAGTTGAGGTGACGCGGTTGAAGTGGAGAGGTACACATTGATGCCACAATTTTCGACTGTAGAATGAAGTCCCGCGACGTAACATCGCTTAGTTGATTCCTGATTGGTCGGCGCGCAACAGCACCTCTTCCAATCAAATTCTCGCGCGAGATTCGAAATACTTATACAGTGGTATATGATAAAAATTGTAAAAACCAGTGATAATAACTTGAAGATGAAATTTAGAGTATATATTTATTATTAGTAAAACTTACTCGGAATTGTTATAACCGGTTACATAAGATGTATCTCACGAAAAATAAATTACGGAGACAGTACTGAAATACTAGTAGACTACTGTATACCACAGAACACTTTGATCTTTCATTAGTTTATATTACACCTTTCATGGTTTCTATCTTGCTCTTTCATCTCCTTCTTGCAAAACTCTGCTTATCGTCACTCCATAAAAGCGTACACCCTTATGAATACAATTTACACATTAATCGTATAATATATCGAACTAGATCGAACACGTTTACATTCGACATACCGAAGAATTTAATGGTTATCACTTAGTTGATTTTCACACGAATGAACGACATTTTGAAAATAAATATTTTTCAGTTCGTTTCTAAAATGGAACAGTCTCGTCGGTTCACGTGTCGATGGAACTTGAAGGTTCGCGACTGGCCACGCAAATAAACAGTGTCGAATTTATAGAACGAGAAATCGCGTTTGCTTCGTGGGTTATTCTTCTCCGTGGAACTCGAGTTCTTGGATCGACTGCGGTGAAACGATCGACATTTTCTCCGCCAGTGGATCGTTCTGATCCTATGTGATTTTCAATTGCAAAAAAAAATTCAAGTGTGAATAATTTTTTGATCTCTCTTATAGACTGTAGATAGATATAGGATATAAGATTGTACGTATTATTTAAATCGTCATAAAAATATGGTTAATAGATGCGTAGTATATAATTGGTGAGGATTATTATTTTATCTTTTATTAAAATAAATTTAGTGCGAACATTGTATATTTGCCATAATGCTTGTGTGTTCGTGCTTAATGTGTGGAAACGATAATTTTACTAGACACCCATTATTGAAAGATCTGATTGAGTGTAAAGTGTAGTGATCGTGTGTGTTTAAGTTCCGATATATTTTTGACACCGCATGGAGAGCGCATCGAATTTCTTAAAAGCTAACTAACGCTATACTGTAACACAGCATACTATAGACTCGTATCATTAACATACAACTAGAAAATTCAGTGACAAAATACTGAAAGGAAAATTCAAAATTAAAATTCCTTCGAGTCTACGGAAAAACCATTAAGAAGATGTAAGGATTTTACGTTTGACTGAACGTGGCTTCGTCCAAATTGCATAGTTGACGGGCGGCTCGTATTTCCCCCTGGAACGGTTCTTATTTCCAACCTATTTTCCAATCAGTTTTTCCCGACGGCCAATCTTTCCCAAGGGTGTTGTAATACTCACTTCGGTCTTCTTTCACGTAGATTATATATAATAGAAAACTAGATGTCGAGTAATCAGTGGTCACGGCGAGCGTAATTGCGCGACGCTGCATTTGAAAACCTACCCCTTCTCATCATCGTAAATTTAATAACGCAAAGTACATATTGATTGCCTTCCCAACATCCTCGACTTCTATAGGAATATGAAAATATTGATCCAACGTCTGCTAACAAGCAATAAAATACGAGAATATGCATACGTCTGTGCCATCTTCTTCGATGTACAGGTAGATGCGTACATTGCGTTTTGTATATGTGTCCGGTGTGTGTTTGCACAGTGTGTAAAGTAAAGAATGAAGTATTTGCAAAATTTATCGATTGTTTGCAAAGTATCAGCTTCATATGGTTAATAGTATTGATAGACGAAATAACCACGTTCCTTACGTCGTAATATTACGAACCATAAACTGAGGGAATATCGGCAAATTTTGTTAACATTTTAGCGAGACTTTGTAAAAGAAAGCATCTTTGAAATTTATTACGTACACTTGGATCAAATTGAATTTTACGTAGGATCATTTTTACGGGCGAACCTATTTGTGCCGATATCCCAAAAGTCATACCTTAAAAAATTGCATTGGAAGTCTATTCCATCGCTATTTCTTATCCTATATCAGCTACCTTAATTTAATTTTTCCGTAAACAAGCTTCTTTCACAATTTCCTTGACAAAAGAACCACTACGTAACAGTAGTGAAACAGTATTACATTACATCACACCGAAAAAGGAAGATAAAACCTCATCTTGCATCTTAGATAAAATATACATTATCAAGATTATGTAAAATTCACTTCCTTTTAGGAAAGTATCATATTACGTAAAATTCGTTTCTATTCGATTTGTATTATATAACGTCTCTTTGCGTCCACAAATTCCACCGCAACTGCATATATAGCAGTGAGAAAATAAAGAAGAAAAAAGGACAAAAAGATAGAAAAGAGAAAAGAAAAACGAAAATTGTTCAGCTATTTCCTTTACCAATACGATAAATTTTTATTTGATAGCTCTTACCATTTCGGCGTCTGATATCAATGCCGTCCGGAAGCCTGAGTTATCATTCGAGCTTTTCCTTCTACCATGCGAACCGTGAAAATCCAGAAGGATGAGAAAGCTAGATGACGGCAGATGGAACGACCGGGTGATCCTGAACGTCGGCGGTGTACGACACGAAACCTACAAGTCTACTCTGAAGAAAATACCAGCTACTAGGTTATCGCGTTTAACGGAAGCCCTGGTCAATTACGATCCTATTTTGAACGAATACTTTTACGATCGTCATCCGGGCGTTTTTGCCCAGGTGTTGAATTACTATCGTACCGGAAAGCTTCATTACCCGACAGACGTTTGTGGTCCGCTTTTCGAGGAGGAACTCGACTTCTGGGGACTGGACTCTAATCAGGTTTGCAATTACCTTTTATTTCAACCGCGAAACGACTTCGTTTTGTGTAAAATCCTACGTGATTACTCTGATCACGCTGAATCAGGGAAAAAAGTCAGCAGATAACAGAAACAAAAATCGGTGACTCGTTATATTTGTTTGAACACTTACTCTAACACTAAAATTCTAACGAGACACGAATACCACGATCAAAAGATTTGATCGTTTATTCAGTCGTTTATTGCGACCGTTTATTCGATTCTAAACGCAACTGCATTATTTCATAACGTTTAACGATTCTGCATAATTAACGTTAGTTACCTGTCCATTTTCCCGACTAGCAACGCGGTCACAAATATGCTTTGATATCGCAGGAAATGTCTCTTTCAAAACGCAGAAATCACGGGCCTGCTATCGAGTGACCGGGTTAGAAACGTTTGTCCGACGACAGTTTCTATTGCACAAAATATCCAGCCTTTGATTTTGGGTTCTGATCGATTATACGCTTAAGTTGCGGCCAATTGCCAGACATGTGACAAATTTGTTTCCAAATTATCGATTATTTGTCTAACGTGCTCTAGCGAGCATTTTTATTTCTTGAGAAACGAAATACACATTTAAGTTTCTATACTCTTCTACGTTGTTTCAATCATCTAATTTACCATTCGTAAAATATAATTATGTAGCCAACGTGAAACACAGATAATGGTAGAAACTGGGTCTTCTATTCGTTCGTTGCGCTTTCTTGCTTAATTAATGACGTAATCAGTATCAATTAACCTTTTCGTCTTCGTCCGATCCTTTTTTCTCCTGGAGGATCCCACGAAAATCCGTCCACGCTAATTAAGGCAGCGTTATATTATAATTGATAATCTCTCGGCAATAACGCAAAAAATTATCACGACCAAGAAATTATTTGATGTGTAGCTCGAATACGAACTCTATCTAATTACGTGGTCTGCAATTAGCCAAGTTCTAATCATCGCCGGCGCGTATAATTTCCAATTATGCATACATTTCAGGTGGAACCGTGTTGTTGGAGCACCTACAGCGTACACAGGGACACCCAAGCAACGCTGGCAATTCTCGATAAGCTGGACATAGAGGGTGAGAAATTAAGCGACGAGGAGATCGCGCGACTTTTTGGTTACGAGGAGGAATACAACAGAGGGACCTTGACAAAATGGCAAAAGCTACGGCCAAGGATCTGGGCTCTGTTCGACGAGCCGTACTCCTCCACCGCGGCCAAGTGCATAGCCTGTATGTCGATACTTTTCATCTGCCTCTCGGTTCTCTGCTTCTGCCTCAAGAGTCACACGATGACGAAACAATCGAGAAACAATCAACGGAACGGTGAATCGCTGCATTTCGAACCCAACGAATACGTGGATCACGTCGATTCTTATCCGGTGCTCTTTTACCTTGAACATACGTGCAACGCTTGGTTTACTTTGGAGATTACTCTTCGCTGTTTGGTACGTAGAAAATTGTCCTATTGTTGTTACGATGGCTGGGTATTTATGGTATTCGACAGCTTGAAACCACACTTCTCTTCTCGAGTAAAGTATTGAAATAAAGTATTACTCCTTGAACGTTTGATACCTAAAACCCTTGGAATTTCATTTCATCGAGAATTAATATATAGCGTTTTCACTCTTATTTTATGCAATTTTTTAATAAATATTTATCGAATGATTAAACGTACCGCAGAAGACGAAAAGGTAAAGATCGAGTAATCAATCATTCTATACACGATCATACACTTGTATGTGTATAATGTATAACGTACAGGATTATTTCCAACTAAACTGCAACGTAATCTACAAGTGAGAAGCGAGAAAAAATATTGTAATTATAAAGGTGTGCCGTGGACATTTTATTACATTTATCAGCAAATATCGAACGCTTTACAGAGAACCATTTGGTTAATTATATTACATATCTTGCTACGACACCGTATACATTAAATGACATAAAATTATCATTAATGCAGTATTCTGCACGTGAAGCTCTACGTCTCATTAAAATCAATTAATTGCCCTAGTTTCATACATGTTTATATCATATGAGATGCAATTACACAAAACCGTACTAGAAACGAGGAAATTGGAATTAAAATATTTCCGTTTGAAATTTTGGTAGACAGTTTTTAACAGTTTCGAGCTGTGTTTAAAGAACGTAGAACAGCCAAATAAAACGTGCCTGTTTAATGTAATCATCGTACAAGCTTTCATTGTTATTGCATTTTATATAAGCTAAGAAGGAGCGAATAACGAAGTAACCCCGCGATGTAATTACGTCCCTTTCAAGTGCACGTGAGTGACAGGAGCAAAAGTGGTTCACCAGTGAAACACAATGGTACAACATTAGAACAAAGCACGTTTTTGCGCGTGCGACGTGCGGTAAACAAATTCAATTCGGTGCAAGCTAGTTCGGGTTAGCTTGCTAACACAGATAAATTAACGTACCAGACAGCCTCGACTATTTCTTGATAAAACGCCTTAAATATGAATTGCCGCGAATAACGAATTAACGGCGAAAGAAAAGAATTATTGTTAGAAATAACACAAGGCATGATATTACGGTCGAAGAACGTGTACGCGAAAACTTGTAATCGATATTTGAGAAATTTTAGATCGACGTTCAATTAACTTAACGACCGTCTCGAATACGTGTTATGTCAAGCTTACGATTGTACTTTTTTTAAAGATATATCAATACCGGAAAGACCGATTTTGTTTCTCCGTGTCTTAATAGATACACGGCGTTTCAGATTTTTATGGAAGTAAATCAGCAAAACTCCCAGGCTAGAAATGATTTACTGCTTCCAACTAAACAACGTAACAAATCATTCGTTAATTATCCCTTTATCCAGGACTCGTTTTTGCTCGTATATAAAACATTATAAAAGTACTATTTGATTTATTGGGTATCTGTATTTACTACTGTGCTTTCCAACACGTTGGAACACGTATAAATTCAAGGAAATTATAACCTGCCCGGTTTCACCGTACGCCAAATAATATCCACTGCCACGAAATTTAAAAACCATTTATTTCTACCAAGAACTAAAATGAAATGTCACGTCTGCTTTTAAACTGTCACATCATAATTTCATCTAGACCTTGATTAGTCGCAGAGTAATAGCTTGCAGTCGAGCAAGCCTTGCTTGCTTTTAAAAATCAAAACGAATATTAGAACGAAATTTAATGACGCTGCAGGCTACTCGCGAAAGATCATTCTGTGTAATTTATATTTCGCGTGATGTTTGAAAGCCGGAATACGGATTTCGTGTATTGATTTTTTTCGGCGAGGAACACTTGGGAACGTGCGAAAAATACCAACGATGTGGACAAAGTACCGAGGATTTTTCACTTCTACGCGAAATCCTGCATAAACCATACGCTCCGCAGTGATCAATAGCGCAATTATTGAATTCTCATTTACAATCTACAGTGAAACCCTCGGGATCTATCTGGTCGTTGGAAAAAGCAAATTTTCGAATAGAAGGAAACCCGTGTCTCTTCATTCGATTGGTATCGATATAGAAATTAACAAAATTTCCAATGTTGTAGCACGATCTGACGTGTAAGGTCTAATTCATTGATCGACTTAATTACAGGTAAGCCCGAGCTTGAAGAGATTCGCCGTGTCACCAGTGAACGCGATAGACTTAACCGCTACGTTGAGCTTTTACACGGAGTTCCTTACCAAGTCCAGCCTGTATCTCGAGATTCTGTCGATAGCTCGAGTCCTGCGGCTCTTCAAGTTGACGAGACACTCCCCAGGACTTAGGATTCTGATCCATACGTTCAAGGCGTCAGCCAAGGAATTGGCGTTGCTGGTTTTCTTCCTCGTTCTAGGCATCGTCGTCTTCGCCAGTCTCATCTTCTACGCAGAACGTCTTCAAGTAAGTTGATTGCGCAAAAAGGAGAATTGGCACCTCGAAAGTGCACTTCTCGAAAAGTGCTTACACTTGCTTTCCGAGAGTATACCAGGTGCAAGATTTCCAGGTTGTGTAAGTTCGACGATTGGAACGTAATAATTGGAAAAGGAGTTAAAATATTAAAGTACTACGAACGAGCTTAGCTCGGGAGAAGCTTTGATCTCCGAGCACGATCGATATTGAAACTTTCACTAAGTGCAAACGTTTCAGTTCGAATTCCTTGATTACTTTTTTGAACAAGTTAATTTGAGGAGAGGATTAAGACCGCGTGTAAATCTTTGTTCGTGGGATATAGTTTTGTAGGAATATAAAACAAGTTCTCCTTGGGTTCTCCATACAGGCATTATTTTTCATTTATCTTTGACAGTAACAGCAACATACCGATGTATACTCGTAGTAACTCGTTACTTTACCGTCAAATGCCAAGTACAATGCATTATCGTTTCACGAATATATGGAACAATATCTTCGTGTTTAGAAGCGGTCCTTTCTTCCCTTTGAAACTTAAATGTTCCTATTCAAAATCACAAACCTTAAAACGATCGTTCATACATCTCGTTTGACTGATAGGAGAACCCGCATAACGACTTCGACAGCATACCGCACGGTCTTTGGTGGGCCTTGGTGACCATGACGACAGTTGGTTACGGCGATATGACACCAAAAACCTTTCCCGGAATGTTCATCGGGGGATTGTGCGCTATTGCGGGCGTTCTAGCTATCGCTCTTCCAGTTCCTGTTATCGTCAGCAACTTCTCCATGTTTTATTCCCATACGCAGGTTCGTAGCACATTCTCAAAAGCTTAGACCTCTTCTTTCTCCTTTGAAATATGTTATACATATATATGCACGAATTTATACCGCGCTATTTCAGGACAGATAGAAAAATGGAATGGGAAAATAAAATAAATATATGGAAGGCTCGCCAGTACTCACTGACACAACGCAAGACAACGCTCTTCCTAAACTCTCCCTCTTTTAATATTCTCAAGTTAAAGATTACTCAAATTAAGCTACTTAAAACCTGAAACCACGAATCAAATTTATTTAAATTAAAGTCAATTAAATGCCTTATTTTATACAAATTCGTGGGCCAACCATAAAATTCTTTTGCTTTAAGCCTGAGTAACTTTTGCCTAAGCCATATATAATATTTAATAAACCTCGTGTCAGACACAGTTTCTTTCAACGAGACAGCAAGTTGACGCGAAGGTAACGCGCGAAGATTTTCCTTTTTTCATCAGATTAACTTGCCTTGGCTCGGGGACCAGTTCCTGTACGCTGAATAACGTGTTCACCAAGAACACGGAAGCGGGAGTCCATTCAGCCTGGCAACATGCAAACTTTTGCACTTTTCGCTAGCCAATTTGAAACTTTCTATCCGGCGAAGAAGTTTCGCCCTGGTGTCAATTTTTTATACCGCCATTAGAGCAACGGGGATACGCGTACTCGATACACGCCGCATCGACGCCGCCATTCAATTAATCGACAACGGAATATTTTAAGTTCGATGTTGGCGAACTCGCGAGTCTATACATCGTACCGTTACCTGTCTAAGAAGTTGGGTATTAAACGTTTTATCTCTGTCAAGATTAGGCCAGCATTCGCTACTTGAAACCCCGTGAGTTTAAGGAAACTCGAAAGTTTCGTCCGTGAGGTCGAGCATTCGGAAAGTTCTGCTGAAAACATCGTGAAAATTAAACGTTTCGCGATTGCACGACCTTTATTTCAACCGCTTCGTAGATTTTTTCATTTTGGCGAAGCATATTCGAGGATACTGGCAGGAGAGTAACGAAAACACGAAGGAGGAAGAACGTATCGATGAAACGAGCATGAATCTCACTGAAATAATTTGGAAAATAATTCTAACCAGGAAAGGTCACAGTCGTTGGGTCGTCGATTTTGATAGAATCTCTTTTGACGAATTTAGAGAAAAAATAAAGCAGAAATCGTAAAAATTAATGAAATAATGTAAAAATTGTTACAGGCTCGAAGCAAGTTACCGAAACAAAGGCGAAGAGTGCTACCAGCGGAAGTGCCAAGACGATCGAGATGTTTGAGTTACCCAGATGCCAACGATATTCAATCTCAACTTATTTCCAATACCTCGTCCAGGTCACCAAGACGGAGACCAGCAACCATAGGGTTGGAAAATGTTTTCAATCTGCAGGTAATGTGCTATACGTTGATAATTTGAGGTATGCAGTGATGCCATTCTGTTAGTAACAAGTAAATCGGTAAATTTTACAAGCGATAGACCAATTAAAAGAATACTGGCTGCCTTAATTACTGTATAAAATTGAATTACATAATCTTCGATGCACCAGAGAACTGTCGTTAATTAATAACGAGACACTCTACGTTCGCGTCCATTTGATTTGCATATTGAGGAACCTGAATGCTCGTAAAGGTGCAACGGGCAAACCCCGTTCCGACACGATTCATATGCCGTGCAGTTAATAAATAAAGCTGCAACAAGATTTTAACGCATTAGACATTCCGGTGAGGGAAAAGGAGGTTTCCTTTTACAATTTATGAGAAAGCAGCCAGATGCTGAAAGCAGTCCCCGCTAAGAGCTGTCTGAGCGTGTTTCGCAAAGGAAACAAAATGCAAAATGCAAGAGTACCGTGTAAAGACCGCCTACATTTAACACAAATATATTAATAACAATGTGTATACTAATTACACTTTCAAAGCAACTTGTTCATGCTTTTTTGTTGGTATTTCCTCTTACACAGCCTAATATCGTGATAAATTTGCCGCAAGAATCCACCGTCACGGGGACCATAAATTCTGACAGAGTGGATTCTCCTCACCTTGCCACCACCAATCCCGTGAAAAATGGCACAGCAGTTGATGGGGCTACGTATGATACGTATCAAAGGGAGGAGGGTAAAAAGGCAAGTTGGTTTACAGGAACCTCCAAAGATATACCTCATACTTACATCATTGTGCCAGAGACGTTGGAAACGATGTAAAAGTTAATGCGCATAAATAAATTCGATTTAATTACTCTCCTCTATTTATTTCCCTATTAAATACGAGTGACACGCTTTCTCATAAATTAGATTATTCACGTAGAATCAATGATCTCATCAGAAAACCTCGTCGAAATTAGAACCGTTTGACTAAAGTGACAGATTCGCAAATCTAAAGATGGCACAGCCATACCTTCGAATAACCGACCTATTTACCAAATTGGTGATTGATCAATCGCGTTGGAATAAAAATGAAAATAGGTGAGAAAAGGCGCGTAATGAATAAGCAGTGAACGTCGGCGCGAAATCCTCAGGGTAAAATTCATTTAGTTCGATGCGACGACGCGACGCCTGGCTACGCATCACTGTTTATGCGACAATGCTGGAAATCTTAATCCATTTCGCCTGAAATTATCTTCCCTTTGGAATAAAAGTTTCTTTCTCTTCTCCACAATGATACTCGATTCAATAGCGCGACTCGTATTTTACTCGGATTACAGCGGTGCACGTGTAAAACTTGATTCTCTGGATTCGTTTCTTTCTTACTGGAAAATCTTCTCAACGGTGTATACGCCCTTGTATGAGTGTCTATGCGATCTTTAAAATTTATGGAAAATACTTCTTCTTTTCCATCGTAGTTTTTATCGTTGAATCGTAAATTTTATTAAATCCTCTGATTGAGACTGGGGCTGGAATCCGCGTAGAAAGTTTTCGTTTTATAAGATCCTTGCCTCGAAGATAGAATTTATTTGATGAATCTTAATTAAAACTCCGATTAAGCCTCGGTTGAGAGTACAAATGTGGCCAATTTATCGCAGAAAGAATTTGGGGAATGATAAGAGAAAATATCTTAAGACTAGAATCAAGACTATCGATCATTTTGATCGTGCGTAGTATTAAAAATTCGCATTAATTGATACACGTGTAAATCACTGTACGCGGCATAACAAGTTAGAGAAATGCACCTATCTATAATGTTTCGTGCAAAACTATTACGCATGCTTGTAGTTCAACCCTTGTACAAAATAAATTGATACCCGCATACGCGAGCTCTTGTGCCACTTTGTTTCTAGTCCTCTCAATTACTTGTTTATTATTTTATAATTCTAGATTGGAGTAAAAAACTGTAAACGTTACACATTGTATCGTATATAAATTTTATAGAGATTTTAAATAAACTTCTTCGGACATTTCCTTTTATTGGTCGTAAACTCTTCGAATAAAAACAATAAATCTGGCAACTAATCGTTCCTCTTAAGCCCCCATCTTCTGGCACATTGCGATTAAACCGAGTCTCTAAAATTTTACATTAAATTGTATAATTAACTGTGCGATTAAAGAAGAACTTCATGCATATAGAACAGAATATTTATAATTTTTCTCGTTTCGTTGGCTTAACGTGCATCACGTCTTGTAAAACTTTGTTGATGTGGTGAGTTAATTCTCGTTCGGTGGACGATATGGACGTACGTAAATACGTATGTATATGCGTATATATAATCCGTGAGATGCTTTATTTATGCCTGGAGAGGCGCGTTTGTGGAGTTTTTGCGAACGTGTCGCTGTTTCTTTCCTGTGAATATTTAAACGACGAAGTCAGTGAGTGCTGAAAGGATATGAAGACTTTAAAAAAGGGTAACCTGATTATACTAGAAAAGGAAAGGATTAGTAGGTAGCAGGTAGAAACATCTTTTGAATATTTATGCTATCTCTTCTTTTAAAACTTGCTTTGGAAATAAAAATACTTCTAGAAATTGTATCTCCTTTGTAAATTAAATTAAACAATATGTGAAACGAAACCACTTCCTCATGAGCACATCCTTTTTCAAGCTGATCTTGTGTAAATATTAATAAAGAATTCCGTTGGCCACATGCTGGAACCTGCTCATTGATTATAAAGCAAAAGAAATCTTCGTCGTTTGCGAGATGAATGCAAATGACGGAATAAAGAGAAAAAAGGGAAGCAAAAATGTAGGGTCAAGGAATTTTTTCTATGAAGAAGTAAGAAAATGGCGAGTAACGCTAGCGATAAGCACGCAACGTAGCATGAAACCGAGAATGTTCTAAATCCTGAAAACTCCACCTATTATAAATGAAAAGTGTTTCAACGTTCAACGAAAGACTAATTATAAATTTGTCGAAAAGGAGCAATTCAAATACGTTGAAAATTAGAGATCAGCGAGAATAAGAAAATGATATGCCTGATTCGTATGGAAATGTACTCGTATGTATTCTGTAACGTAATTCGTATAAAACGGAGCGAAGAAAGTACAGGAACATCCCCTGCAGAAACGTAAAAAGTAAAATTATCTCGAAACAAGGAATGTTTGAACAACGAAATGTTTACGAAATTAAAGAAGGGGCGTTGTAGCTTAATTACAAACGCTGAGAGTTCTTTGTGGGAAAAGCGAACATTTGTAGCTGAAGCAAGCCCGATAGCACGAATCGAGTACGGTTCACGGTGCCCTTTCCGTCAATGAGAGGCACTTCCTGTGTGGCGGCAGAGTTTCCCTATCATCTGGCCGCAAAGGAAAACAGGGACGGCGGAAGGAACAAAAACGACGAAAGAAAGGAAAAAAGGGCTGAAAAGAAGTACATAGAAGAAAAGAGAAAAATGAGAAAAATGGGAAAAGGGCAGAAAACGAAGAACGGAAGCGAGGTGAAACTTTAATCACCGATTCAAACGCGGGGAGATTCACAGAGGGCGAAGGAAAGTTGACGCGAAGAGGGGGCGGCGGCGGGTATCAAGGCGCAAGCGTAAGGCATCGACCGGGTAGGGCAGTTTGCTCGGGGGTAGAAGAGGCAGAGAGAACGCCATCCCTCTCTTCGCCCTTTAGCCACCGTCATAGGCCCCCCGGGTATACCTTTGAACCTCTTCTAACGTGATGCGCGAGTAAACGTAGCTTCCTCTACCCCCGACGTACACACGTATCGCTTCTAGCCTCGCTCCTTATGTCTCGGTTATTTTCTTCTTTTCCGCTCTCCATTCGCTGGTTCCGCGTCCCATCACGGACCCTGCGGCTGACCAGAACTTCCCCCGTAGACGTCTGGCTTTTTCTAAGACCGGCTTACCTTTTCGTCGCGTGTCTGTCACCGTGTCCAGATGAATTACGGGAACAAGGGAGCAGAGTCGAGGGCCAAAGACGGAATCGCGGTGATCTACCCTCCGTTTCGATTTTTCTTTGAGAAGCACGACGCTAGATCTGCCGTAACCATCCTTCTCTATTCTCCATATCCTCGTTTTGTTTTCTTCATCTTTTACCTTTCGAGATTCATACGTTACGAGCACCTGAGAAACTCGATCATTCTGTCCTTTTTTAGTGCTGCTAAGAATAGTCCGGGGATCGCGGGCTTCCTCGCGGTGAATCTGGCAGGAGGATTGCCGGAGGTTAATTCGTAGCTGATTGTTGTGTAAAGAACGCGGACGATAATGGATTGTTGACGTTCGCTGATTTATTATACTCTATTACGATACGCCGCGCTTTCTCATAGACTGATTAAGTTTCTTTTGAAATCAGAGGACGCAGAGTGCTTTTTATTAATTTTTAAGATGATAAGGAAATTTATTCTTACGACATACAACGATACGATTCTTTAAGAATTTATCATTTATATTAAAAATTATTTTAAGTCATTCAAATCGCAATGTATGGAAGCTATCTCGGTCTCTCGCTACTTCGAAAGCACGAAATAATGGATTCTTCCGCGATATTTTTCTCATCTGTCAGCTTTTTCTCTCTTTTCTTGTCATCTTCCAAATTACTAAGTTAGCCTCGCAGAGAAGATTCCACCGACCTCTTTCCCCAAAATGCATTCGCCTTCTCGCGAAAGCAAAGTACAGAACGTAGAATGCCTCGCATCTGTCTCTCGAACTTCAAAAAGTATAATTTTCACTTTTAGTTTTAATTTTAACTTGGAAGATAGGTTTTGTGGCGAGGATGATATACAAGATAAGATAAAATACGGTAAATGGAGATGTAACCGGAAGCTATCCAAAGCGCAAATAAATAGAAGTAAAAGAAGATGCATGATCTAAAGATATGTCTAGAAATTTTATAATTTAAGGGCTATTTTCTGAACATTTATCTTGACACTTTCTCTTTAACTGTTTTTAATTAAATTTAATTCAAGATTAAATTTGATAAAATAAACTCTTGCAATTGATTAAACTTTTTTTAAATTTTCTCCCAATTTTCGTTTTCACGCCATATCACCTTCTGTTATTTTCTTGCTGCTTAGCGTCATAATTCTCAAACTTTCGATTGTTCCTTTTGCACCGTCGTTCACAGGGAGACACTGTATGGACGCAAGGATAAGAGAAGAGTAAGGAGCTAAAAGTGCATTATTCATTGAAATTCACCTTCTTTTCTCCCTTTCTCTCCTGGCCACACAAAGGAAACGACAGCTTCACTGCTTAAGATTTTGTTTCGTGCATACCTTGAAAACTTCGTCCCTAACAAATCGTCTTCTGTACTCGACACAATCGTGTTTTTGTAAAATCGTAATTTACAAAATTATGTCAAGGCAGGATAATTTAATAATTCGGAATATGTTTTAATTTATTAGTACAGGTAAATTATTATTGCCTTGTCATTGTTATGCTATCATAAATAACCACACGTTATTAATGTTTACCTGTAGCTAATCATTATATTCGTTTTATACTCTTCTATATATTTTGTTTGTATTCGTTTCATGGAAATGTGTTACTTATTAAATGTTTATTAAATGTTGATTATTAAATGCTCTTCCTTGGAACAGTTCAGATTAATGGATTTGTAAAATAACAGATAGGAACTTCATGAAATTACGTTTTACGATCATCGATAACTTATATTTTACGATGATAAAGTAACACACTAATGACCAGGAGATTACTTGTCTCAAATGAGTAACGATGCTGTCTTAAACGAGTAACGTGGCCAGAAGTCACCGTTCTATCATTTTTATGAATATTATTTGCCTCTACAGCGATTTTTCACTGCTTCAATTTGCAGATGTCATCGATTAAACTTATTTATTTAACTACAAATTGAAAGCAGATGAAGAATGTACTTCTCCATACTTCTCCTTTCGCTTCAAATTTTTACTTAGCACTTCATAGAATGGACAGTGCATTAAACTTCTCCGTGCAGCATATATGGAGCTCTAAATAATTGTAGATGTATGTATTTTAATTTGGAATAAACCAGCTATCAGAAGGATTACTGTATGTATTTTAAAGTGTAATAAAAAGAATGGCGTTAAATACACGGTACGTTAATAATATTCCCCCCCCCCTTCACCGAATATATCTTTTATATATTTTTCCTCGCGATATCCCAAGATAATTTCAGTTATGGATTAAGAAAGAAAATTTACTTCTTCATCTTCTTTCACAACATTAATTAAATTCGAGGGGGAAAATGGAGGCGAAAGGTTTGAATACTTTAAGTAGACGATTCCTCGCAGCCGAGAAACATGTTCTTCCCTGAATGTCAATTATTCAACACCGAACGAACGAGAATCCATTTTCTCGACTTCGTGAGTGACAATTTGTATGTTTAAAAGGCTTTGAGGAAGCTCATTGTGAAACATGCGAAATGAAACATACCTGTTCGAATAAATGATGAATTTTTAATTGACTTTCCAGGCAAGATATTACTTGCAGAGATAAAAATTGCAGGGGCTGCGTTCTTTTTTTTCGTTCAAGGGGTTCTCTAAGTGGGTCGGATGAAATTTTATGTGACATTCATGAGTCTGATCATCGTGCTATCACGATCAGGACGTCGCATGTGTACAGAGACAGGGGCAAACTAACTGTCGCTCGTTTCCGTCAGAAAATATCGATTTAACAAGAGCTGTAATTTCAGAGTATCTATGAACAGACAAGTGAAACGATTCTAATTACTCGTTTCCTATAAATCATCGCGCATATTTGTAGGCAATAAATAATACTGAATCGCGTACTACCCTGAAACGAATTGTTAAAACACAACGGGGTCGAGGAATAAAAAGGGAAAGAATATCGCAGAATCTTAAATATAGTTTTGGAGATATTTGTTATTTTTAAAGAATGCGTGTGCATTTGCCACGTATTTCGTAGCGGTTATTTGGTATCGTGGTTCGTAAAGAAAGGTCCATAAATTGACAAATACTCGACTAAACCAATAGACGTTTATCAAGACTATAACGTTAGCAATTCCATTCGCTCGATTCGTCATTAGAAAATACAGGTACAATTGCGAGAGAAGAGAAATTTTTCACATAGGAGGATCGATGGTCGAGTAACGTTCCGTTTCGGCTTGTAATCGATTAAATGTTGCATTGCGCGTCGTAGATTGTCGGCTGGTTACTCGTAATCGTCTATAACCACGGCACAGATCCGACGGTTGACTTATCGACGAGTTCAGACAATTTCCATACATATTCTGGCCAGGTCGCCAGAGCACACGAATCGCTGATACACCGGGCTGTTGCTATGGGTTCGGTATTGCTCGCCAGGTGGTTCGAGGGTACCAGGAATAAAGCGTAACTTCGAATTGGGGATCAAATTCTAACAATCGGTTTCATCGAGATATACTTTCATATAGTGGATATTTTACGTGTATTTAAATACTATGTTCATTTAACATATACATTTTTTAATTTGTCTCGTTGGTTTGTTATTAGCGTGACACGATCGAGATAGGGAAACTTGGGAAAAAATTGATTTGAAATCCGAACGTTGCTTCGACAGAATATCGATGTTCCGCTAGATTGTTACGTACAAGCCCGTATGCACGAGGTTTCGAATCGAATCATAGTAAACCAAGTAGAACGTCGACGTATTCGATCAGCCAAGTTGCGAATTTTTATGCGCTTGCTTGCTCGGTATTCAGCGACTTCGGGTTAGTTCATCGCAGTTCAGTGACTTCAATATAGCATGGTAATGTTTGTTTGGAAATACGCGACCGAACAAAAGTTCGAGACCGGTCGACTTATCGCTGTTCCTTTATGGCGTCTCACGACTAACTCTATCGAACAAAATTGGTTTCTCTGGAGAACATGGAACGGTGCTGTGATAAGGCTTTACCGCAACTAGAATTTGTAATGAATCAAGTGGAAGAAGATATCTTTACTAATAATAGGAGAGATTAACTTAGATGTCGATATGTGCTTACGTAAAACAAAATTCTAAATTACAGAGGTAATAGTTGTCTGTATAACAGAAATTGTCACATAAAGGAAAATATCACAAATTTTCTGAATGAATCTTTTCTTTGAATACGTCCATTAGAACCGATGACTGATTCGTTAGCTTTTATATTACGAACTTAAGACTAACGAAGTATAAAAATCGATGTAACAAAGTCTAGAAAATAATTTATGAGATTGCGTTGTGCAGACGCGTATGTCGCTCTAAATAATATAATTGTTCATTGATATCGATTCTATCTTACCATACGGTAACACCCGTGGGCAATATCCTCGCTGAAGTAGAACAGAAGCATATTGCTTGTCACGATACCCTAACGTAATGTATGTACGTATATGTATTGTTTCAGAATTGTGGTTTAGCAATTTGGCGCCATATGTGAAGCCAAAAGTGGTTCTTCTACAATAACAGTAGACTCTAAATTAATTCAATATTTGTGACGTTTAACCACTGTTTTCCAATCGTAGCATTATGATTGAGTAATAATTTTATTCAATAAAATTCAATCACGGCGATAATTAACATTCTTTCGAGTTGAATCATGTACCTTTCTCTTAAACGCTGTACGCTCGTTATTTTCCGCGGTCTGTCAACTACTAGGACATTTTGTAAACAAAGAGAGATAATTTAATTTATAGCTTGTACGATTGTCTTTTTCTCCTTTCCATCTACTTTCGCTGAATAACAGCATTTCATTTGCCGCTGCAACATTGAACAGTTTACATAAACAAAATGAAATATCCAGAGCGATGAATGAAGTTCTGAATTTAGCACGTATCACGTAATGCTAGCATGAATCTGTCATTACAATGCGTTAACACGCATCGAGTATGTCAATACACATGCGATGGTTAGCAACGGAATGCAAACATATTCGATTTAACCGTATGAGATACAGCTTTTAAGTATACTCATAATTTTCGTAATGCGTAATCATTTTCAAGCCTTACTATCGTCTCTTCGTCGCAATTTCCAAATTATTTGAGCCACGAATATTTATTTGTAATTTTCCTGCACGTTACTAACCCCTTTAAGGGGAGGATCCTCTTTTTTTGCCCAACAAACTTTCGATTCCCATAAGCCTGTTACAACATATTTATTCCTCTACGTAGAAACTAAATTAAATTTGACGACGTACGAAGGGACCACGGTTCGTACGGTTACTTTTTTTTTTTCTTTTTCTTTTGGAAGGATTTTTCTTGGAAGTACCATAACAGTGCTAAAAGTACAGCTTCCAGAACTCTGGTGGTAACATCAAATTAAGGAAAGTAACCTGACGTGAGCGTAATAAGACGGTAGACTGAACCGCGTTCGAACTCAACTGGAGACTGAGAAAAGGATTCGTTTGCTTTTCCTATCCTACAACGCTTGTATGATGTAAATTGTCTAGGCTGTATAAATATGTTTTTAAACTACTATAATTACGAATAATTATTCGAATTGAGGGAGCTAAATTTGCAGAATGATTAATACGAGAATCTCACGTAAGATGAGTTCGATTATATCGTCTAAACCTTTATTGTATTTGGAGTGTAAAGTAATCTCCTTTCTCAGAACATAATCGAAGCTATTTGAATACGACTCAAGTTCTCTGTGCACTGCCATAGAAACCGTATGCAGCGCCAAATCCTCGTAGAAGAAACTTAAAACCTAGTTTACGGAAACCGTTCCCGTATGAAATTAACTATTGAAACTACTACTTTCTGTCTTATGAAACAATTAACCACAATTGTGGTTCTATCTCATGGGCTTTGGTTGAATTAAAGAAAAATCTACGGATGTTCTTTTTCGCGATTTAATAAATTCAATTCGATAATTTCATAAAGTCTCAGAGTTTGCTAAGAATTTCCTTTCCATATACGTAGGAACATCCTTAATAAAATTATACCACTTTTATCGGATTCTGACTGTCGTAAATGTATTAGCTGCAATAGGGATTCATTCCATGTCTTTCATGCCAAATCACTTTTGGGATGTCCTAAATTCAATCTGAACCTTCTTGGGTTCCGAACCCCTGCTGGCCTCAAGCCATAAGGCACAGCACGCCTATTCTATCACTGATCAATTCGAAAAAGCGCAATAAATTTTCATGAAATCATTCACCTTATTCTCTTAGTCCGTTTCATAATATATAGAGACAAGTATTGTGCAAATCTATGTAATCAAAACGTGTTTTGCAATTCGTTGAAAATTTTAGATTTAAGATAAATTGCAAGGAAAATCATCGATATATATTAAGCACAAATTATCGATCAAATTGGAAAAATATGAATTATCAATTTCTTTTCTTAACGCAAAATCGAAGATCCTCTAATTAATTTCATCAGACAACGATAAAATAATCCGTTGCATCCGTAAGATGCCATTATTTCCTTTGCATTCTTAGTGGCAGGAACGTGGCCAGCAATAAGCACAGAAGCTTTATTTCGCAAGCACGTTTCCCGTCTTTCTGGACCTGATACGAAAAGAGCCTCGTGAATCGATCGTTGTCGCCCTCGTCATCGAGCAAGCGTTACTGGTAGCAGCCCCTTTAAGACGTTGACGCCTCGTTGAAAGAGAGAAGGGTTGGGATGGGAAAAAGCGAGAAAAAATGAAGAAAAGGTGAGGCAAGTCAGAGAGGGATTAAATAACGACCCAAATAATGGCAGAAGGTATGGAAACACGCGTGTATTGTCGACTGATTTTAGGTTTGGAAGGGTAGACAAAAGAGATTGTGATAGCTTATTAGAAGAAACGTTATAGGTATAAGTGGTATAAGAAGAATACTATCACAAAGATAATGCAAGACATAAATATCGTTAATTATGCGTTAATGCATACATTAATTATGTAACTAACGGACAGAAATGAATGAATGAATGAATAAATGGAAGCAAACGAAGTACGTGTCAATTAGTTTAATTAGAATTTTTAAGAATATAATTGAATATTAAAATAGAACTGGAAAAAATAACAAAGACTTGACAAAGTTTGACTTTAACAAAGTTTTGAAAAGAAATTCAAAAATACACCTCCGCAGCGCAAAAATAATATCGGTCTTTCCATTCGGATAATCTTTCTACGCATTTATTTGCTGACGTTGGCGTACTGTTATTATGAAATGCCCATATTTCCTTACGGATCTTCATACTCTTCGTAGAAACGATCGAAAGATGAAAAAGAATCAACAACAAAACGGAGATCTCATAATAAGCATATCGTAAAGGTCAAGTTAATGAAAGATATCAATACAATGGACGTGTTTCCAACTGTTCCATCTTCTTTAGAAAATTAGACCTTTCTAGCGAAATGCAAAAAATTATAAATTAATAAAAATATGTACGAAATCAAATACGATATATATTAACTGTAGAAACGAGTCCTTTCCATCCCCCAGAAAAATCGGAGAGAATTCATTTCTACACCTAATAAACCATGTTCGTCATTCATATTTTACTCCTCGGTATTTTACAATTTTGAGAAAGAATGCGAGAAAAATGTTCGTAAGCATTTCTATAAAAATGTTATTGCTGAAATATAAAGTATAAAGCGTTACAAGAAGTTTCAAGCGAATAACTCGATTTGTTCTTTTGTTTTTACTTTTTAATTTCAGAAGACAATACTATTATCCATTTTCTGTTGTAGGTAGATACCACGATACAACTACAAAGAACGCAATTAAAATACCGAACTCCTTTGTTTCTTAAAGGGATCGAGCATACAGTTGTCTGCTGATCCTTAACTCATCGACGACTGCACGAATTTACGAAAGATCGATGTCGATGGATATATCGACAAACGTTAGTCTCTCAGTAACTACTTCGAAACGCTTTTGCATTTAGACAACGAATCAAACTAAATATGAAAGGGTAAATAGTAAAAGAAATAGTAAAAGAGTAAAATCCGTAACAGGGAAGCTCGCGTTTCTTCACGCAACAACTGCCCGGTTTCTAAAACCGAAACATCTCTTGAAATCGTTGAAACCCTAATTCCCTCGAAACAAACGAAACATTCGCACGTATACATATACGTGTATGCACATACGTAGGTACGCTGATGGAAACGCTAGGCAGAGGAGCAAGTTGGGCAGGAGCAGGTTCGCGTAGCCACGGCTGAAAAAAGATCTCACGGAACCCGGACGAATGCCCCGCAGCCTGTATCGTTCCGCGGCATCCACGGCTATAGATATACCGTATAGAGCGAGAAAGGCAGAAACAAAGAGACATCACGAACGCAAACTCCCAAAAAATCGGTGCTCTCGCAGAACCCGAAAAATCCTCGTCCCCGTTCGTGTTTAACATGCATTTTTTTATCGTGGTCGTGGTCGTGGTCATGCCCATCGTCTTTAGTCGTAGTCGTGAGGAAGATAGTGGCGGTGTAGTGACTACCCCAACGCATACGCACTCGGGGCTCTGCGCGCGCCACTCGTCCCACCACTGCGCCCTGTCTACACCCCCACCGCGCCCGCTTCGCAGTATCCGTTGGATGACAGAAACGGCGGCTCGGTTCGAGGTTAGTTCTGTCCGCGCACGAGTCGAGATAACCGGAGAATTCGTCCTGATATCGTCACGGGACAAGTCGCGACACGAACGAGTAACGATGACCTTTCGCTCGTGTCGGGTGGTGGCACGGTGAGAATCAACCGGTAACCGAGTTTCCACTGGAAAGTCCAGATAAAACGAACTACGACTCGGTGGTGAAGAAGCGTATGCTGTATCTGTGAGTAGAGGAGTTAGACGAAGGAAGAGAGAGAGAGAGAGAGAAAGAGAGAAAACGACGGTGGACCCGGCTTCGTCGAGTGGTAGGTCGAAGCGAAAGAGCTAGTGTCCATTGTGCGAGTCAACGGTGTACTTCGACCAGCGCCATCGTCACTCGCTACCATCGACATGGAAGATACAGAAGCGGAATAGTGTCGTTGAGATGCTGTGAAGTAGTCCCGAGACATGAAGAGAGCGCGACCGTGGGTAAGTAGATTTCCCTTTACCTTTCACCCTTGGTGGCTGGATCGCTCGCGGAGTTATCCTAAGTGGATCCTCGCCTCGAGGGACTCTCTAGGCCAGCGTAACCTCAACCACCGGAGCGAACGTAGTTCGCCACAGCGACTAATTATATTGCCCGTGTTTTGTCGGCCGATTACTTTGCCAAGCAATCGCGGCCGACAGTTTCTCGAGTGCTTCAGCTACGCCACCCGTAATGTACGGATTTCATCCGTGTTTCGAGTATGTGTCTTGGTCGCGTTCTCGTTTTCGTTCTCCTCTGATTTCGTTCACTATTATCTATATGAGACATACTCTGCAAAGGAAATTTATCGAGGATTTTCTCGTATCACGAGATCATTGTATCTCGCGTTATTCCGTACCATTGTTGCGTCTCGTTCTCGCGTGTGCATATTTCCCTATTTCCTAGCGTCTACTCGGTCTACATTCCTACAATAAACGTACTGAAAAGTAGGTGGTAGGATTGTTCGATCAGGGACAGACTATTTTTAATATCACCTCTTTTCGTTGCTTTCTTTTGCTCTATCAAGCGGAAAATCCGTTGAAACGTGCCTTTAAGACTCTCCAAGAGTAGGAAGAGAGGATAGAGGGACAGAAAGGGAGCGGAATTCCGCGAGTCGATCATTCTCTCGGTCTTAATCGCTTCTACCCTTATCAATCTTCGCGCAAAGCGCTGGTTCGATGCACCCGCCTCGACTAGTGCCCCTAACTTTCCTCGCCACCGGCGTCGTCGTATCCACCTTCTTCCGGTGCTCGTGTACGAGTATTTTCGTTCATTGATTTATCGGATTCACTAGTTTCTCGTTTTCTCGCTCGATCACCGTCGGCTGACCCGCACCACCCTCTCCGTTGGTTGCGTTGGTTCGATTTCGTTGCAGCTTCGACGGGTTAAGCCTAGCTCGAATTAGTTAGTCGAGTTACCCGAATTCGATCGATTTGAATTGTGATAAATCGCAAGCTATGATTTACTTAGCACGTAAAAGTTCACCTTATATCTTTTTACTAGCGCGGATCTGTTACTTACGCGACTTGAAATATCGTAACCCTAATCCAATTCACGCCTCTTTGCTAACGTTATTTACCCTACTTCAACTGCTCTAACTTAAATCTCACCTAAACTCCCTCGCTAATAACAATCTGTTATTTACTTGGCACACGTTTTCATTAAGCTTCGAGTAGTTCACGTTCAAGAAATCTGAAGCGCTTTACCAATGCGAATTTATCGTTCTTCTTCACTCGAGATATTCTTTCGACTTTCAAGCTAGGTCGAAGTTCTTTCAACTACGTGTATTCCTTGATACGAACGAAACAACAGATGTTAGGTAAGAGGTTATTTCCACTTTCGTGCTTGTTGATATCGGTTACCTAAACCGAACCGACTGTTTTTCTGAACTTCGTGTTCGACCCTCCCTACACACAAAATCTTTCTTATGTTTACAACCGACACAGGTAGTGGCGTAATATGAGACGTAAAATCTGTAAGACGATACGCTTCCAAATAGCAAAACGCATAATACTTATTCAAAAAAATAAAAACATTTGTATACATACTGAACTCGTATCTCGTTTCTGGCAGGAATACATTTACGCCACTTTTCATAATACAACGAACGTTCGTACGGATATAATCGCTTTCTTAGATTTTATATATACATTTTCCTTTAAGTATCCACTTGAATCCACTCGACTCGCATTCAGGTAAGTTGATTGATCCGAACGAAACTTTACCCTCCGCTTGTTTTTCTTCGTCTGACCCTCTCACCGCAGGATAACCTCCTTTCTTTTTCCACCTTCGATCTTCTCCTCGGCCAAGTTCTAAGCCTTTTCCTGATGCTTCAACATGGACGATCGAAAGAAGGAATCGCGATGGCAATGTCGTTGGGCGTACCGAGCGCTTATCGGCGTTTCGTGCACGCAGACTATCGATTCCACGCGACAAGAGGCCGCCCGCTACTGCCGCCGCTCAGGCTGACTTGTAAACCAGCTAGTACGAGCTCGTAGAACCGCCTCGTTCCGCTCGTGACAGCACGCGCCTTGTCTTTGCATACGCGCCTCCTCTGACTATCATGTTGCGTGGTCAATAACCTCTTCCCGAACCATGTCAAATGTATACACCCCCGCCTCTGGATCGTAGCGACGAAGAGTGGTTGATTTGTAAGAGTAATACGGATATAACGAGGAGTCGACGCGTCGTGATTTTGGTGATCGATGCTACGTAGTTGGCAGCGTGATTTCGGCGATCGTTATGGGTCGAGGGGTGGGAATTCTCGGCGGCTGCGGTCACGGATATATCGTAAGTTCCGGAATCTCGCGGTCACCTCGGCTGGATAGTTCCGCTAACCTGCAATTTCTGATTCGGGACTATTAATAACGCGGTCACAGATCATTGTTGTGTCGCTGGCTTTCCATTTTCTGAATTGATGATCGTTCCGTTGGGGCTCGAGATAGGTTTTATTTTATGATTGATGTTTTATGTCGTTGATCTCGTGACTTTGTCGAGTTTGCCGCGCTCGTTGTTTCGAAATTCGATATTTACAATTTATATCGTGTTCTGAATTTTTTCTCTCATGATGTGCTGTACGTACTAAGGGCTTCGTAAATCAAATTTATCAACGCTGTAACAACGTTGCAGAGATGATTTACATTAACAACAATAGTTTCCCTAATTTCCATCGGGGATCAGGTAATGGTAATTACGTGCGTTAATCAGATTTTCAATTAATCTCCATGTACGATATCGGTACGATAGATTTCCAAGTATAATAACGCGTGCTATTTACTATCGCATAACCTAATTTTGTAACCAATATTATCGTATACTTTGTTCTTTAAAAATTATAATTTAAACAAGGTTTTCATACAATTTTCAAATTACGGTAAGACGAAATAACGAATACAGATATCGTGATATTACGAGTCCAATATAGCAAGGAATATTCTGCTCTGCGAAAAATGTTCTTATACCACTTATTTTTTAATTCTGTGCGCTAAGTACTCGCATAATCCTACAATTTCCGTTTATCCTCTAAACGTTTATTCGCCCTATTCTAATAGCCAGAATTTTTCAGTTTCTGAAGAGCCGTACGTCTTTCGTTTATATACCTATGCTCGCGACCCTCGGAATGTTTTATCGGCTAACACGAGACAGAATTTTCAGAAAAATTATTTTTCACGGGTCGAATGCGCGTAGGGCCGAATTAACATGTAATTATTCAACGGTTCAACGTGGTCGCGTCACTCTTCCTCGGCATTAAACGTTTCCCTTTTTGTTAATTTATTCGTATGTGATGTTATTCTAGCCTTGGCCCGGCGCCATGCGAATTTCGCAGGTAATATATTATCGCTTACAGCCATTTATTGCGCTAATTACACAGATGCGCGCGCTTTCCACCTCCGTACGATACACATTCGTCGTGGCAATATTTTTGCCAGCGATTTCTCAGGCTCAGATTTTTCATCGACCACCGACATCGCATATGTGTCCGACGTTTAAAAAAAAGACGCGATACGAGTTAAATTGCTGAAAGCAGAATGATAAAACGTATCTCACTCGGCCCCCAATTTTATCGTTACTTCCCTTCGATCTAAGTTCGTCGTCTTTTACTTTCGTCTCTTTTCGCTATTTTAAAAATACAAAAAGGCACCTGATGAAATGTACATGAATGTACGTTGGGATTCTAATGGACATATGCGTAGTCCTTCGTCGCGTCGCTCGTCCTTTCGAGCGTTAATTCAGTTAATATTCGTTAATAACCTTCGACGTCGATGCGATTCTAAAGCTATAAATATAAAAGAAGAAAATATCAAATGACTTTATTACAGAAATTATTCGATAGCTTTTGGTAAAAGTATCTCTACTTTAGAAGAACGCTGGATTTTTCTGTGTAGATTCGAAGATATTTCTTATTTAAGGGCAATCGGCCATTCTCCGAATCAATTAAAATGTAATTGAGATTTATATCCCCTTTAAAGTAAATTTATCGAAGAAATCTGTCTTAACAGAAGGAAATTGTCCGAAGAAATACTATAAACACGAAATTAGTAGAATAATTGACTCGTTTAGCAAATTACTACCTCGAGCTTCTTTTAAGGGTTATAAAGAGTTTACTTAATTGAGATGGCGAGATGTCTTTTAATTCAAAGCTGGTTAAAACGAAGTTTGATTTAAATGAACTTGATAAAGATTTGCTAAGTTTGTATTTCTGCCGACCATACTGAAGCACACGAAAGTGATTTTAATCCTCTCTGGTTTTAAAGCTACGCAACATTCAATACGAAATAATCATGTCTCTTCGTCATAGACAATCCATACAATGAGATGACAAACAAATATTTCGATGAAATGTATAGAAAATTAGGGAAAATTGCCATAAGAAATACTATCGTGATCAAATATTTCAACGACCAGTTTCAGTTCAATTATTATATATAAAATTCACTATCTCCCATTCCGTTCGAATGCCCTGCAGCAGTCGACAGAAAAATGTTTTTGCGCGAGAAGTGGAAACAACACTCAGCGAATTAAACAAGTCGACCAAATTGAAGTGCAATACGAAATCAACTTTAACTTATTTAGCAATTACTTTCCACTGAAAATTTCAGTTATCGAGGAACATGGACCAATATTTTCGGTCAAACATACAAATTTACAGTTCGTTGTTCATTTCCACTGAGCTGCGATCAGTAAAAATCGCCATGAACCCGTCGTTATAACAGGAAACGTGTTAATTCGTTAAAAAGTACAGTATCGTACGTTGGATCGCAAGCGGCAAGCAAACTGATTACAAATCCTATGACCATGGTCACTTCTCGTTATTTCGCGCTTACACAATAGAATCCGTTATCGTGGGTTTCTTCTATCGCAAACATACGCGATTCGTCACAATATGCTGTGACATAGGTAACTGCTATCATCATCAATCTGTTCGCTTCTTCACAGTTTGCGGTCGCCTGTAATCCTCGTGGCGGATCGCTATTATAACTCCTTTTCTCGTCGCCATTATCGATCATCATTTTTCAAGCTGCCGCGCGAACTATCGTACAGCGTGATGCAATCGAAGATTTACGTTTTCGTCCAAAAAAGCCAATCGACGCTCGTGATATGTAAGAAAATATGGCTGTAGCGTGATCTCGTTTCTCATAAATATTACGATCTTTTCTCGATGCTTCCTTGAGAAATATTACTACGATAACTATGCAAGACAATTTTTATGAAAATGACTTTTTCAATTTCCTCTCTTTTTTCCCGCTAAACAAAACAGCATTTAGAGGGGAATCACTTTTTCCTAAAAAATTATATTTAGACACGGAGAGGATGTATTTGTACGAACAAAACAATCGAATAAGAAAGGATTTATCCTCCTGTTAGCGAGTATAAAAGGATCGTCACAGTTGCATTACCACAACCAATCGTGTAAACGATAATCGGCGTGTGAGCTACGTTTTGTTAGGTTTTCGACACTTGGATTTATGATAGGATTTCGCGTGAATCGCTGTTGCGTCTCTAATCCGATGACAACGAGAAGCGACGTCTATAAACCATTCTAGCCTAAAATTTTTAACCGTTTGAAAACTCGATAATGGTTCGACTATCACGAGTCCATGGAAAGCTGTGTGTCAGGTGATATACGTGTACACATCTCTGATATAGATCCGTACGTCAGCAAAATATAGGAGGATTTTTCAAAACTGCTTATCAGAGCGTAGAGATCTTTATTTAAAAAGCAGCTTGCTAAATGAAAGAACATAAAGAATCAATTCGAGATTAGCATCGATAGAAGCTCGAGTTCTGTTCGACGATTAGGAGATACAGTCGTTCGTTCGATTTATCACGATCAACCGATTCGTACAACAAATGGAGGGTCTCGGTCAACCAGCTAATAAAGATCAATTTCAGTAGTCTCGATCAGGGGACACATTAGTCAGTCTGACTCAGAACACTCCAACAACCGATCTCATTCAGGAAACTCCCAGTCAATTAGGACTGGGTGGTCCTTCGGGTCCTAGACGGCACGTTGCCTCGCGTGCAATAGCCAAGGTCAGTAGGTAAGAGGGTGGCGACCATGCCGTGTCTCCCTAGTAATAATTTTGGGAAGTCTTGTGTACAACTCTAGGTCACTGGTATCTCCCATTACGTTGTATCCATTTCGAGGAAATACGACCCGGTTGACAAATACTGTCCTACATAGAATCCACGCGATATGCGCAGTCGGTCGCGTGTGTGTTCGTGTACGCACACGTGAAAATCTGGCACGATGATGACACAAATAGAGAACCGACCTAGAATTCGATCGCGCCACCACCGTCGAGCCGGCCGCGTTTTCCGGCCACCTCGTCGATCGAACCTCGGCCAAAGCGGACCAGCTTTGGCGATCGTACATGACACGTGCACGCCATCGTCTAGATTTTCCTCGTCTATCTTCTATCGAACACGCTCGATCGTCATTCGCGATAGGTTCCAGTACGTTTCAACGAGTTTCGATCTAGGAAGTTCGAGCTCTGTTTTATGAACACGATAGGCTAGCAAGCTGGACATTTCGTGAACAGGAATTTTAGATTAATCGGAGATCGCTGTGTTAGTGTTTTGAGGGGCGATCGATACGAAAATTTTAATGTTAATTAATCTAGTTAGTTACTCGTTGCTGTATGTTTTGTCAAATACGAAATATTAAAATACGTGATCAGCTCGGATCTATCTAAATCTCAGGTATTAAAGTTGATCTTTATCGAGTTATTTGTACAAATAAACCTTCGTACGATGTTACGATATTGCATTTTCAGCGCAGGATTTCGATTGGCATCTTTTATATGTCACATTATGAAAAGGAGAATATCGAGATGATAACCTATCGTTATAGATATCCGCTGTATATTTCCCTCGCTTGTCGAGGAGGAAGGAATTTCCCTTTGCCTTTATTTTTATCGAGGGAAAGGGTCGATGCAGCTTTCCGGGAATCCGGTATTTCACTCTAAAAGTAAAACTCGATCGTCGACTTTACGATTCTGCGGAAGGCAGGCACGAAGTCACGTTGGCAGGTGGTTCGTGGCGAACGTTGACCGGGAACAAAGTAGTCTGTAACCCACTCGAGCACATTGGCTGAGGTTACAACCACTTGTAGATTATTTTTTATCATCATTTCGACCACTGTTATATTTGTTATATACCACTGTTACATGTCAGTCTTTTAAAATTTGAATATTAATTCTTTCCTTGTAAGGACATTAAATAAATCGAATACCGAGGGTCTAGAATGTTTACGTCTCTTTACGTTATTGCTTTTATTTCGTAGAAACATCGGGGAGACTAGAATTTTAGATTTATATCGCTCTTAAATCTCCTTCGCATCTTTGTGTTTTTCGAATTGTCAGAAACCATCCTTTTCCATTGGTTTTTCTATTTTTTTCTTTCGCGTTAATTCAAAGCGAACGCGCGATGAAAAATTGTTTCTCGCTAACCATGAAAGCAACATCTGCGATGTACAGACTAATTCTATCTTGTCAACGAGTTAAAAAAAAGAAACAATGGAAGGATTGAGTAGAATTCAGCGAAAAGAATTATCACGCCTTATAACACGCAGGAGACACATTTCGACAAAGAATTTGAAAACAAAAACCACGACCACTCTATCGCGGATAAAAAGAATTTGTATTTGTTCTTACGGCTGTATGATATCTTCGGATCCGGCACAGTCATATTTGTATGCAGTTTCGATGGAGCGAAGTTGCTTTCCATGGGAGGAGAGAATAAAAAAAGATATCGTTTGCGTGGTTTGGATAAGTCCAGAGAAGACACAATGATCCCTCGGCGAGAGACGAGGGTTTTCAAATTTACATTTAAAAAGTCGGTGTCCCAGATTCGAAGGGTAATTTAAGTACCTTTAAAATTTGCGGCTAACGACCTTTCCATTTGCCAATAGGTTCAACCATCACGTTCCAAAGTGACGGACGTTTTTCAGGATCATTAATATTCCGTTATCGATCCGCGTAATTGAAGGAAATTTTGTGTACAGTTTTGATTAACGCCGGGACTCTTCTTATGACAGGAAGGCGGTTTAAAGTTGTAAAGAAGGTGCGGAAATTTGATGCTCCATTCCAGTAGTTGAAAGTTTTAACGAGTACAAGGATACGATTTCCTAGTGTCATTTTGTAGAAATTGATGAAGTTAAGAGCATTGGGCCTTTGGGATATTCTATTTATGATAATTCCACTCGTTTGATGCTTCGTAAATATGAAATTCTAATTCTAACTCGTCTTACAGTGTGGTTGGTCAGTGTAAGTGAAACAGGTCAGTCATTAGTCGGGCATCGATTTCGCTTTCTTCTACGTTTAAATTTTCCAACTCCATTCTATAAACATTAATCAAACGGTACGTATATATTTTGAAAATATACGGATTTAGTTTCGCGATCAATAATGTATAAACGTACTGCCAGTTACTTGCATCATTTACTTAACATTTTCTTATTCTATTTTACTCGTATACACCGACCTAGTATTAACTGTCTGCCCTCGTAGTTCGGTTCTTCGAGCTTCATCGTTATACAGAGGCTCATCAAGAAGTCAGCGTTACACTTAGGGATCGCTGCTTGTTAAATCCACCCTGAAAATGTGAACCACCAGGCAGTTAATTTACAATGCGAGTTTTGCGGCAATTAACGGTATCTCAGCAGTCTGTAACCACTTCCGAGCGCTGTGACTCACGTGTTCAGGTCGATGGTTCTACAAGCTAGATTATAACAAGGCAATTGCTATTGAACAGGCGACGACCACAGCCTAGTTAATTATTAGCCCTTCGCGGTCCGAGTCGCATTCGATATTTCATTTCGATTGGTTCGTATTCAGTGATTTACCCTCAATGACTGTTTGACTAGTAGTTTTATATTTTTATAATCGATGACGTATCAATGTTTAATATATAGGGGGATATATATTCTTGAAGCTTGCGAGAATATTACGCAACATTTCATACGGGAATGCGAAGAAGTTAGAGTACCTTGGTGTTTATGGGATAGGAACCGAGTAGTAATTTTCACATTTTCATATTATTGCATTAATTGGACTACGCTATGTATTAGAGTTGCCCAATGATACAAACTAGAAACAGCGAAAACCTTCTACTAATATTTGCTTATCATTTGTGGGTTATCGTAATGGGCAGCACAGCCTTTGAGTCTAGTTTTCCCTTATCTGGAATTTAACGACCATCTACGGAGGCAGTATTTCTCCCGTTCTCTATTTATACCTCGTTCGATCATTATCCGTCCTCTCTCTCTCTCTCTCTCTCTCTTCGTATTTCGTGTATTCTTTACTGTACACGTAGGTGTACACAGACACGGAAGAAAAGCAAACAGAGAAAGAGAAGAATGAAAATTCTAGCGGCTTCTTTTAAAGTTGAGAGCCGCACGTTAACCTATAAATCCGCAGTTGCTTCAAAGTGGGCATTGCGCCCGGGAAAGGGGGTTGTGATTAAAGCGCGGCAAGAGCCGCTGGAATCTCGAATTGTAAATCTACTAGGTAATCTGATAATTGCGGATTACGGTAATGAGATAGATAAGCGTTTAAGCAGAAAATAGGTTCAATGTACGGGTTAAACGTGTTGGAGTTCAGATCGCGTACATTGAGTTTCATGCTCGAGGAAGCGGTGAATATTTCAAGAGAGACTCGACCAGCCCACGAAAATTTCTGGATAGACTTCCGAATTGACTTTCAACCGTGTTAGCTACAGCTGCGCGGCGACATTTGAAATTGTAATATTTTAAGAATATTTGATAGCCAGTACGACGCGGAGGCATCCTACAAGTTTCTTAGGGCTGAACGAATAAAACGATCGAATAAATAACAAACCCGTTGAATGGCTTCTCGTTCAAGAGGAAAGTATCAAGCGCTCGAGGTAAGCCGCTCGTTAGACGTTTATAAGCAATTTGCTCTTTTCTTCTTGTTAACGTTTACAGCGATTGCGAGGAGTGGATTTCGGAAAAAGAAAAGATTCAGACGTTTATTATTACATTATGGAGATTAAAAGTTTGGACTGTGGCCTTTGTCGATGTTTCATTCGATAAAAAGTTCCTAATGTTTCCAGCGAGCTTTTGTTTGCGAACGAGGGCAATTTATATTATGTTATCTCGTTCGATCGGTTTCGAAGGAACGTGAGTGCTATATTTAGTATGATAGAATATTCGAAGCAAGGGTTAATCTCTATCAGCGATTAAGGTATTTCAATTGCAATAGTTAAATTTTTAGAATTACGTCCGCCGTTAGAACATTTGGATTTTACGTGTTGTGCCTTATATCTGCAACGTTGCTTTTAAACTGTTAACTATTTTGCACGATACGAGCACGAAAATCCATTACAGCTAGCTAATTCTGTATGCCCGCGATATCTAAAGTTTCTTACGATTTAAACTACGCGCTGAACTGAGAACCGCAGAAGCTGGTGGTCATATCGATTTACGAGGTCGTTTACATGTGGCAGAAAACCGCAGAAGATAATGAAAAATATAGACGAAAGGTAGAAGTTTGGACCGAATCCAAAATAATTTTTCAACGTATCCATTTACCGTCATTTATACTGTTTACGATGTGACGTCAATGAAAATGGCGAAGTATAATAATCGGGCTGCTTTTGTACTAAATTCGATTTTTACGAACAACGTAACGAAGATTTTCAATGCCGTGAAAAAATTCCATATAAATAGGATTATCGTTTGCAATGCACGAAACAGTTTGTAAAAAAATTCTCGTTGTTTTGCCACTGATCGTAGCGACATAAAACGTTAGCAATAACCACGAATTCCGTATCTGACGAATCGCGGGCAAAGGTTAATTAAAAACGCACACATCGCTGTACCGTTCTATGGAAAGTTAAAAATGTCCGGGAATATAGCATTAACAGCGTTTAAACCAAGTTTATCCGAACCGGTAGATTTTTTAACAATCTTACGATGTACGAGAAAAATAGCCTCAGGGTGCTTTTCTGTTGGTTACGCTGTATGCGCGACTCCTTTAAGAGGAGACATGAAAGCCCTCTCAAAGTTGCTGCCTGAAGAACACGTCGTGTCGTGAGCTGCTTTTCAGGTATTTTCCAAGCCAGTTGGAAAATACGGAAATTCCGTCTGCATTAAGGTACAAACTCGCAGTGATTACTTTCATATAGTTGGAGCACCAAAGTCGACTAGATGTTTGCTGGTAATAAAAAATATTTATCGCTACATTAATTCAATTATATTATTACTATTACTACTAAAAGACAGTGAAAATAATAGCTTTTATGCAAAAGTTGTCAGTTCAACATAAATGAAGACCGCCGTGGCATTAATTAGAATTTTACTCAAAATGCATTTTCGCTCGAACCATCCAACCTCTTATTCATCCTTCGATCGTTTTATCCCATATAATATGTTCTTGGAGACTCCAATTACGTGTAACTGTACGACACATGCTCACCGAGACGATACAAGATGCTTAATCAATTCCTAGTTAGTTGTTCAAATAAAGGATCGATTCGAGGCTCGAAAGCTCGGAACTGCGAATACCTGGTTCCGTAATTGCTTCTCTCGAGCGAGCACGACGTGGTACGGACCGCACGAATGTCGTTATTCGCGATATTTACCAAATCAGGGGTCCTTTTACAACGAGAAGAAAGAAATACTCGTAGGAAGGAATCGATTTCGAATTACTGGAGAAAGGTTTCTTAAACCTTTTCCATTGCTGGCCCCAGTTATGTACGTAGATCGGTAATTAATCAAAGAAGTTTGATCTTAAACGATTCTTTGTTATATTTACTATTCTATCACTTATTTACCACTTAGTAGAACGAAATATATTGACGAGATAAATATGCTTATTTAGTTTGCAAAAGAATTAAATCTTGACTGAATATTTGATATAACGCGTTTTTCAGAATTAATATTGTATCATGATTATACGATCTTCAATGATAAAGACGTCGTTTTGCGATAAATACGTAGTATAATACGTTACAAGTGTGTCTAGGACCATTTTAGAAATTGCTGGAAATTTTGTACTAATTCGGAGTAAAAGTCCATTTAATCGATCTTTTAAAAAGCTCTTATTTCATATCTATCTCGATTGATAACTCGGTGAATTCTTCGTGATCCTTTAGTAACAGATGATTGACATTTTTCATTTCGCTGGTGTATTTCGTTGTGGCAGATGCACAAATTTTCACGATCCGGTAATTCTGTTACGCAAGCCAGAGTTTAAGAAGCTCTGTACTGGAGGATCAAAGTTGAACTTTTACCACAGCCGTAGGTTGTATCGTTTGCGCCCAACAGTACTTCAATTAACTTTAATTCGATGAAACGACGGAATCGAATTGAGATAAAAATGGACGCCGACGCGACAACTTTCGATGTGAAATATTTCAAACGAATCGACGTACAGACGTCGCGTCACTTCGTTTCGCACGGAATTGGATTAAAGCGAGGCCTTTCCTTTTTCCCTAACGAAAGTTCAGAAGAGAGCGGAGAAAAAGTAAAAATCATTTAACGAATTTGAGTTACGCGATTCGCTTTTTGGCTGCTACCGGAAATTGCTTTTGATGCGACCTAGACACGACCGAAGGATGAAAAATTGTGAACCAAAGTAACACGCGGTGCTTTTCGAATTGCTCTTTGCGAAAGAAGAAAAATATGCAACTTCGAGAGTTAATAATTTGATCTATGTATTTATTAGAATATGTTCCAACGATATTTCATTTTCTTATCGTATTCTTTATAAAAATTCTCCTACAGGTGTACGTATTTAAGAAATCATATATCGGATCGGTCGACAGTTAATACATTAATCACGGTTGAACGGAATTGGAATGTCACTTCAATAGCTCCTTTGATACGGTTTCATGGAAACCTCCCAGAGATCCTGTCACGTATTATCAAGTCTGTGACAGTAATTCGCTATCGGCGGAGATTCCAGCAACCTTGATACTCCCTCGGAGATCTCTTCCTACCGCGAAACATTAGTAGCAATGGAATTCGCTGGATTGGAAAAAAATTGCGGGCTCTTAAGATTGGAAAATTCAATTCGTATATTAATTTATTGTAAAATCGTCGAAATACGATATAATTTCTTGTACGGTATATATCACGTTCAACAATTTATTCGTCAACGTTCGTGTTAAACGTAAGAGCGAAAGATAAAAATTCCGGGAATCCAAAACACCGAACCAAATACGGAATTGGTTATATTGAAGCTTCATCACGTCGTTGGTAAACTTCACGAGCTCTGAAGCACATTCTCTCCTTCATCATCGATCAATCCATTTGTCATGCGTTAGAATTAACAAACCAAATAATGTCACAATAGTTCGAAGGTTTCACAGTCCGTGCGAAACATCGATACTTCGATAATTTCGGAGAGCATTTGGTTTTCCATTGTGACGCTTGTCAGTAATACATTCGATGATCGTTTAAAATCATCGAATGAAAGAACGATCGTATCGTTTTCTTCAACGAGTTTTGATAATTTTACCTCTCGCATTAACGTTGAAAATTCTACATAAAATATTTAAATTAATTACGTAGCTTAATTTCAACTTCTGCCTGTTTATTCCCGTTGTTACTTTTCCTATGCAAGTTTCGGAGATACCTATCGAACATAGCCACTTCGCTTTTGCTATGGCTATCAGCCAAGTTGGACTCATTTTTCTGCTAAATTAGGCAGGGAGGTAACATGCATTTGAAGATGAGAATTTGGACACGATGCAGGAATAAAAAGTCTGTATTTTTAGTTTGTCCCAGTTAAGTGCAATTGTTAAATATGCACACGTCAGTGGCGAAGTCACGAAAGCGTATAATTAGAAAATATTCGCGAGCCGTAAAACTTCCGGGAAATTCGACACGACACGGAGGAATATAAGAACACGTTACACGAGTCGTAAAACTATGAAATTAAAAGAATCGAAACGACAAACTTGCAGAGGGATTTTATTGGATTTTGTCTCTCGATAAAGTAATAACTTGAAATAAATACGATTATAAAAGTATTATATTAGGTGAATATAAATATAAAGATGAATTCGATTCATTTAAGCATACTTTAACGTGCAGCTGAACGCTGCATCACAGATATTTCTCCAAACACCAACATATTTTATAATCCTCCTCTTCTTTTTCTTCCGGAATCAGAAACTCAACCAAGAAAGTTTAACCTTTGGATGAATTTCCCATTGAAATACGATGAAGTATACTATGTACTTTGAAATAGATACTCTTTACCGCTTCTATCTGCAGCAAACTATCAATAAGACTTTAAAAATATATATATACCAGGTGATTCGCAACCGATGGCACAATTGGGTACAGATTGATTCTGTGAGAAAAGAAAGGCGAAAATACAGAGTAAAATGTTTGAAAAGATTTTATTCCATATTTTCGGCTTATTTTCTCTCTTAGAATCACTCCATACTCGGTTGTACCACCAATTACTGACCGCCCTGTATATCCCTTTACCTACAATCTATAGTCTATTGCAATAAAAAAAGAATAAAAGACATTAGATACAAATAAAATGTAGAAAATCTGGAGCATTCGTAAAGAATCGAGTATTACTAAAATGAAACTCACAGCTTGGGGAATGTCCGCGATTTTGCCATATTCCTAGCTTTTCGACGGAATCATCTATCTCCGCGACGTTCCATTCGAGGAGAAATATCGATATTCCGGTTGAAGTGTAACCAGACAGTGAAAGAAAAAAAGGGACAGACGGAATCTTCATTTTCCACGCATTAAACACCTTTAGAATCGACAAGGCACGGAGTAACGTCGCGAAAAATGATCACAAATTCATAGCAATCGCGTCCTACAAGACGACTGTACTCCGTGTGAAAAGACTCGCCTGTCATTCACCGTGAAAAGAGGAGCACTTTCTATCAGCGAGAAAATATTTTTGACTTTTCGCAAGTAACGAAAAATGGTGACAAATTCGATGAAATCGCGTCGCGATCGCCGATCATGGCTCGTTACGATTCACCTCCTATGGAAAAAAGCTTGGCTCTCGTCGGCTCTGTGAAACAACGAAGGGTTTTGGACAAAGGGTTGAAGATTAAATTGCGCGTAATCGATGATCGATATCCCTATAAATCAAACCAACTGACAAAAAGTGCGGACTTGCCGTTGATTCTCTGGTGGTCTCGTAAAGTTTCCATTTAACAAGGGAACGCGGCTGTTCGATATCGTAACGGTACGAATCGAACATGGGACAAATGCAAAGTTCCGTTCGTCGGAATACCGCGGTACTCGATAGAGAGTTTTGCTGGTTCTACCCATTCGTGACGATCGTAGATTTGCCGATTTTTCTTATTTCCTTTTTGAAGCGTTTTGGCGAGAAGCGTTTCGAGAAACGTGGCTCGGGTGGGGAAATTGAAAATCAAAAGAGAAATTTGCTCGCCTTCGTTCTTTTTAAAGGGCCGTCCAAAAGGCTGAGCTTGTGTATCTTGACATAACGAAGGTGGCGTGTGTCTATAGGCAATTCTTGTAATAGCGCTTTTCATAGCAGGTTGAACTTCTCTTGAAACGCGTGAATGAAAAATGATAGTTATTTTCGTGGAAATACCGCGGCTATGTCAGAGGAAAGGTGGTATAGAAGATTGCAGTTACAAATTATTTTATCTTGCGCGTACAGTAGGTAAAATCTTGTATATTAAGTTGATGCATACGAAATATCATTCCTCCTAAATACAATTTAGAAATTAGATATTTATATTACAATGCTAATGCATTCCAAATTACGCAACAGTTGCATTTAGAAGCTGTCTTTTACACAGTTGTCTTTTAGAAGCTCTTGCAAGTTTCTGATACGTGGTTCGTTATTGACGAGTAGTAAATAGCTGCCGAAGGAAGTAATTTTCGAAACTCTAATTAAAATACTTAATTAACAAAAAATACCAAAGTGAAAATACACATTCTTATCTTCAAAAACGTCTACGAGCTTCTAATCGAATAAAAGATATTGTTTAAACTTTCAATCGTTTTAAAGTGACTCTGCTACAATTAGTAACTCAAATATTTTGAAAATGAGAACATGAGAACATCCACTCTACGTGTAAAAATATTTGTAAAGACGTAGAAAAAGATTTGTTCCGTCTAAGACTTGGTTTCGACTAAGTTTCGACTTATTTTTGCATATAGCATACGCTCTTACCATGTATTACCGACTATAAGCTTTTTCCGATAGTGAAATATATACAATAAAATTTAGAAGAATTTGTTAAAACTAAAATTTACGCAATAACATCGGAAATAACGTAAAACGATAGCCTAGGACGTTTAAATTCAACAAAATTCCCTAGCTCACCAGCTTCTTGCGATAGAATCACGATTTCAATCTCTTGGATTAGGCATCGTCATCGCAAGTGGCATTCGATTGTGCCATTTCGATGACTCTTGGCAACGATTCACGCGGAAATCGGCTTACACGGAGAATGGGGACATCGAACCTTACACAAGTGCCTTCTGGATTCGTTTCCAGTGAAAATGGGGAATGTCAGCAACGTTTCTATCATTTTAGTATTTGATCGAGTGCATCGAAAACAGATAGTTCTTTCATTGAATTCCTTTCGACTCTTATAATGAGAGTGAAATGACGTTCACCGTTTGACATCGGATGTCGTTTCAAGTGTAGATAGAAAATAGATGGAACGAAATGCGAAGTAGATCTTTTCATTTGTCTAAGAAATAATAATACTCGATCTTATGAAATATCATAGCAAACAGTACTTGAACTATTTTAGTTCTTTACTATGGTATCATGCTAAAATAAACAATGGTACACAAAATATGAAATTCCTTCTATTGTCAATATGTTAAAAATGCAAACAAAGATCCATCAAGTTGTCAGACATTGAACAGTATCAAAGATCTGAATAACTGACTGTAAAGTAGCAGATAGACGCAAGCCTATATAAACGAAAGGGGAATGGAATTGAAAGAAACGCTGAAGGGCTCTCGAGAGACAAGATATATATGTTCAAGGATGTACATAACTCGATAGGTAAAAGATTTTGAGGCTACCGGCAAACAGTCTTAGATTGGAGAGATCTTGCTTGTCCTCTTGCGTTAGTCAACGAAGGATGCTTATCTTGTAAGTCTGTTTCAGCGATTGAACAACTTAGTGACCGGAATTCTTTCAAAAACTATTTTCTTTTTTTCTTATTACGGTAGTTTAATGATATAGATAATTACGTCCTTGTACAACTTATGATTGGAATTTAACTAGTTTATACGGTTTGGTGAAAGGCGAAGGAAAACAAAGACGACTATGAGGGATGGACTTTGCCAAGCTGTCACAGACTTATGGTCTCTTGACAGACGTGAATCGATAAGCCATGGGAACCCGCAAACTGGCGCCCTATTGCGTGACGCGAGGAATTCCAGGCTCGTGGCTGAATATTCCACCCTCTTAGCACCGACAACAGTTCCATCAACGTCAACGTGTCGCCATCACCGTGTTTTCATTTTTCATTGCAGGCCGTGTGGGTTTCTCTGAGTCGGAACCGGCGATAGCAGAGCCTCGATCAAAATGAGTATTCTGAACACGGATTCGGAAAACCGCGTGATCCTGAACGTGGGCGGTATCCGGCACGAGACGTACAAGGCGACTCTGAAGAAGATCCCCGCGACCAGGCTGTCAAAGTTGACCGAGGCTCTCGGTAACTACGACCCGATCCTCAACGAATACTTCTTCGACAGGCATCCGGGGGTCTTCGCCCAAGTGCTCAATTACTATCGCACAGGGAAGCTCCACTATCCGACAGATGTGTGCGGACCGTTGTTCGAGGAGGAACTCGACTTCTGGGGACTCGACTCCAATCAGGTGGAACCATGTTGTTGGATGACATATACCCAGGTATATAAGCATCGGCGCACATCTATCCAGCTTTCAGTTTTCTTTGTCGTGTTCACTTAGCTATTCGTAGATGCGGTTTTATCGATCGCGGGTGCAAGATTAAGGGAAGAAAGATCGCGATTTTTCAAATACGCGTTCGAGTTTAAGACGTATCGTCGTCGTTGACGAAGAGCCAGCGTATCTACGGAGTTAAAATTGGGAATTGTTAGATTATGTTAGATACAATTCTACTTATCAATTAGAAGTATTTTGAGTTTACGTAAATTTGACTCTACGCTGATGTCGAGTGACTTGATTTGTTATGGTTAAATTATTCTCGATAGAATGAAGTAATTTGAAAAGACACGTAGTTATCGTTGAACTATAAATATTATTCCTTGTCCATTTGCTTAAACATAGGAGATAGTATAGAAATATGATCGTATCGCTTAATCTGCATCCGCAATCACACTAGTAAATACTGATTTTTTTACGACATAATGGGAATGTGTTTGTTACGTTTGTTTATAATATCGTTTTATATTCAATCTAGATCTATAATCGCAAATACGAAGCATTGCACTACGCAAACGATGTGACACAAGTGTCATCGATTTTATTTAATCATTAATAATACTATCGTTCGTTAATTAATAGTGTACATACACCAGTACATAGAGAATCACCGCTCGTATAATGCAATTTGTATAATATAATCGACGTGTATCCTATTCGTTTTATCGTATTATCGCTCGTTTAATCGAGAATTAGACACAGAACCACGATCGTGTAAATTTTCGTTTACACGATTCTAAATATTCGCCATTTGTCGGATGAGTTTAATTTAATACCCTTAACAATTTTAAAGGAGGCGACAAATCGCATACACAGATAAAATAATGAATTATTTCTCTCTGTGGTCGTTATTTCGGTCAACTGATTCGGCAAAACAACGAGGCAGTCGAATCGAACAATTGCTACTTTTATAATGAAAAAAGAATCATTTCCATCGATGAAATCGCAATGTCCCATTTGTAAATTTTTTCACCGTTCGTTGTTCCACAATTTCACCAGTGTATATCTATCGATTTTACGAATATCAGCGACAATCGTATTAATTTGCTGATGAAATTCGTTCGCTTTAACATTCCGACGATTATTACAAGTCAGACAAAATACCAAATAATATTATTTTAAAATCATCCTTCAAAGTTATTCAGGAATTAATCTACTCAGAAACGTTGTAATATGTTATGAAACGATAGATTTAACATGGATTCGACCCGCTTACATATTTTTTAGATTCTTCTCGTTCCCTTCTCCGTTTTAAATTCTACAGTACACGCACAATTATCGATTCGTGGAAACTAGCACACCGTGTACGAGGCGAGCGAATTGATGCGTCCATTGTCGTGCACATTCATAAGATGCAAGTACGAAAGAAAATCGAAAGCTAGGAAAAATCTGTAAAATTTCGTTCCTCCGGTCTACGAAATACCGATGCGTACCGATCGTTCTATGGAAATGAAACGAACCGATCAAATAAATTGCATTTTGTTTCCTTCGTCTCACTATCAAGATGTGACACCGATATCAGATTCACGGCAAAACGTAATTAATTGTATTATACGATGCGATTATGAAACAAAATTGAATTTATCGGATCGCTTTACTTTTTCGTAAGTCGTACTATTTTTTCTTCCCCCCCTCCCTCTCTCTTCATTCATCTTTTTTGCGAAACAAATAGAAGAAATGTCAAAGTAAGCAGTCGGGCAAGTTTCCAAAGAATAGTAACTCGGTTATCATAATTCCAGCAAATCTGAAATATTCCTTTTCGTTTTCATACCATTGAACTTCGCGAATCTTACTTCTTCACCGATGGACCGAAGTATTACAAATTTATTCTCTTTCTCTCTGAATGAAACCGTTTCGTCGTCGTTCCTCTTTTTCTTGCCTCTCACCCTTCGTTTCACTTTCGATTTATACTATGAAGTAACTTACTTTCTCCTCGACTTGGTTCATTGAGTGTCTCCAAGCCTTATCCCGTGAGATTATCCATCTTGACCCATTTACGACGTCTGAACCAAACGGTGACCATTTGCAGCTTTGACCATATTCGACCCGTGTTGGTCGTCGGGTATCGAGAAAAAAAGGTGAGGGGAAACGGGAGATTTATGTTGAGGCGCCTATAGAACTCAGGGCAAAGGACATCTTTGGGGTTTGATTAAACGCCATTGATTTGTGACGGTGGATATAAATAAAGTAACAAGGTGCGATTTTTCCGAAGCACTGAATATTTCACTGGAATTTATATGGCTATTTGTTTCACGGACAGAAGATCTTTTTTTCGAAATAATGGAGTGGAGGGTTTCTCGAAGGTATCAGGGCAACGAGGCAAATAAATGTTAACAAAGGGAGAAAGGATCGGACGTTAGGAGTTGATATTACACTATCGACAGAAAAATTGGAAGTAATTTATACGCGGAGTAATTACTACAAATAACTCTAAACTTTTGGCTGTTAGCGTATGTATCTCATTTCTGCAAAAAGATGCACATGTATCCTTTTTTTGTTTTTATAGAGTCTTCAAATTATTGAAATATTGAAAAATCTACTGATTCTAACAGGTATCTGTGAATAAAATTCTCACGTTCAGATAGTGTCTTAAAATAGTGGTTTTTTGATAAAGTAGTTAAAACAACAGTAGTAAACATAATTCGTATAATATGCACATTATTATTTCCATCACACATGGCCATAAATCATGGCGACCACATTATAGTACGAGTGTGCACATGCAGCTGTCGTGACAATAAAAGATTAAGATATTATCTGTGAGTCGCTACGAATACGATAAAATCTCATCATTCGTAATACGACACGTACGTAAACAGCGGTACCTTTCTGTGTGCGCCGGATAAATTTATTATTTAATTAGAGTAATGGAATTCATTTGTAAATGGTTGTCGAAACGTAAGCGTCGTTAATGTTCGTACAATACGATCCTTGGGAACAGTTTCCATTATTTCGCGATTCTCATGAAAGTACAAGTACAAATATCAAGTTTTAGAGAGATATTAGAACCGTGACCCGATCTAAAAGTTACTAACAATGTCCAAATCTCAAATATTAGTTAGGGAACTCTGAAAGAGTGAAACATTAGCTTTGCCAAGAATTGTTTTTGAATTTTATAGTAGAAAGCTTACAAATTCATCGTTCGCAGGCAAGCTGATCGTATAGCGGTAATGTGTAACCATTTTTAATATTGTTACCTATTAAATTATCGTGCAGAAGAGACCAAGAGAAAGGATTTTTATGAGAAACGGAAGAATATCGCGGGAATCTTTGTGAAAATTTGAAACGCGGTCCGTAGATCTATCGCGCTGCGCGGGCAAGATTCGATGAATATAATTTAGCGAAGAATCCCGTGTAACTCTGGCGAATTACTCGTAGTTTTCCATTGTTTCGTAAATATTTAAAAACCTAATTGATTTCATTAGCTGGCTGTTGCGACGTTTCAAAGACACGCGTGCAAAATGCCTAATATCAGCGGACGTGTTAATCAAAAATAAGCTATATACAGATAAATGTTAGATTATTAATCAACGTTAGAATCAATCGTTAACGAACACCACAATCAAGCGAGGCTGTATTACCATATTTGCGCTTAAAGAGTTGTATTCGTCGCAGCCATGGAGAAAAGAAAGAAAGTTTTGATAAAAAAGAAATTTTTTTTAATTACATGGATTAATATGAAATAGAAAAATACACAACTACATAAGTATAAGGTCCTTTTCTGCGACGTGAAAATTCGCGACTATCGCGAGCATAAAAGCGATAAAACAGAGTTCGAAAATTTACGGACACGTCGTGGGCGATTTTAATGATCGTCTAAAGGGATTTTCGATGTCGACAGGGGCGTTTCTAGTCGATTAACTGCACGATCGCGTACCCTATATCGTCTTCTAATCGGGGTCGTGTATATACGTCCTTCACGGTTTCCGGTTCTGATATATCGCATTCGCCAAAATCCAGTAACGACAAGCTTGCAGTAATATTCAAATGCTGCTCGCCACAATCGTAGCATACCATTCCACGAGTCTCTCGTACATTGTACATTATCCAAATTGTCAATCAGCGTCCAATTAGCTTCAAAGTAGTAATGGTACCTCAGAAATATTCCTGGAATTGCACGTCCGTGTTTGCCAATTCGATTATTCCGTTATCCGGTGTTTTCTCCCTACTTGCCTCGGGTTGCTCTGCATGTACGAAAAGCTGTCGTAGAGTTTGCATCTTACGAGCTGTTATCATCCATTGAATTTGTTCTTACCATAATTTATGATATCAATGTTTAAGAAACAATTGAATATCAAACCATTCCATGGCCAGAATATGAAATCTTCTTGATCGATTGATTTCAGTTTTGCGGTGTAAATATCCGGTGCGCGTGAGATTTCCCAATTAATTCAGAAATTTCTACTGATCCGCGAAAGAGGCGCGTAAATGCCGATGAAAACCGAATAATATCCGTTCAAACGATAATTTCTTTGTTGCAAAGCAGTAATCCGATACGGTCATAACTCGTAAAGCCGAGAACAGAAATGAAACGTGAATTATGGAAAACTTAATGGGAAACTGTGAAACGAATTATCGATCTTCGTGCTCGATTAAGGCCATAGAACGAATCCACGGAGCTATTGCAAATAAGAAGCTTTTGCGTTGTGTCTTCTGTTTCCACGAAGAAATTCCTGCTACAATTTTTAACGTTACTTTTACATTAAAATGTTTCGAATTTTAAACGAGTATCAGAATATTGGAAGAAGTTGTTAGAATTAATGAATTTAATCCAGAAGTTTAATCCTTTCGTTACGGTGGAATTAGCCGCCAACGCGCTTCCGCTGCAGGGAACAGTTCAAATTCGCGAAGCCGCAAAGCCGTTTTGACGCAAAAACAAGTATAACAACCCGCAAATTATTGGCTTTTTCGTGCACACTGTTTCAAATTAATATATAAAGAATCATACAAACAAATGTACGTGTCAGATTAACTAAAGTTTAATTGAAATTGTTTAGTACAGTATCGTACTCTAAATCTCAAAGCAAAAATTAGGATCGGTAAAAACTACAATTTCTGAACCTTTAAACGAGTAAAATTTCCAATGTCGTCCATCCTCGAAACTATAAGATCGAATAAAGATAGCCAAGAAATCTACGTTCGTAAAGCAAGCAATTTAATTCATATTCAAAGAGTAGACCGTTAGTTTCGACTGCTCATAAATACAACTAACATAAATGACACAAAATCACTCGAATCTATCGCCAAAGTTGTTGACTGGACGATTCGAAAAAAGACAGGCGAGGTTGGTTCCGATTAGACCGCCGATCGGTTCCGCTCAATTAACGTAAACAATCTCGTCGATAGCCGCGGCGTGCAAACGAGCAGCGATTATAATCGAATTCCCGTTGGAACCCGACGAAACGAGGCCGGCCAAAAAAAGCGGCATCGAATTTCCCGGTGATTAGGATTAATCATGAGACGAAGGTGCGAATCCCAATGGGCGAGTTCATTGAACGATGCGGTGAAACATGGCTCGTGCAACTCTATTTGCCTGGTCCAAGTTAATCTCGTCCCTTGATTTATCGAATTGCGAAGGATTCCCATGATCAACGCGAAATACTCGTAATACAATGACAAAAAGCTTCTTCGTGACGGTGTAATAAACGATAGCAGCTTCCGAGTTTGCTCGTACAGGAAATTTTTGCTCATACGACGCGTGTATGCTAAACGATGGATGAGCGTGAAAGTTCGCGCTTCCATGCGAACACAAGCGTAAACTTGGCAACTTCGAGTATTTTGAGTTGATCTGGGCAGTCCTTAACCCGTTGACCGAGGTCGGATCGTCGTACGTAATATTTTATTTGTCTTTTATTTGTATTTTTTAGTTTTATTTACAAGAGTTAAAGGCAGCCTGACTGGGATTCATTTGTCTTTATTAATTTCGAGTTTCGTAATTAAAAGAGATTCTGGTTAGGGGACGACCCGTTTTAACAGTTTGTTTATCAGCCGGTAATAGGAGCGTGGACCGATGATCCGCCAGGTGAAAGAGGAAACCGATGAAATCATGTGTCCCCTTGGGAAATCCTCTCCCTATCATTCAAATGTGCTGCTAGTTGTGAGCTACAATGAATGTTTGCGTATGCAAATTCGAAGCAAGGGAATTGGACGAGTTTAATTCTCGTGCTTCGATTGCACATTGTTACTTGCATTTGTTATACGTCCAATTTCTGGAAGAATTTGCTATAGTTCCAGACTAGTTGCTCTATTAAGGTTGGATCGTCAATCGTCATCGCATCAAATGAGAATCGAATTAAAAACAAATAGCGGATGAAAAGAGCAGTTTATAGATTGACGTATTCATCGTTTATAGAGCAAAGAGATATTTCATTTTATTAGCAATTAAATATGGCATCGTAAATTTCTAGGAATTAGATGAAACGCAAGTGACTTCGATGTGAGAACGAATGCTGTATAATACCTGTAAAGACGATGCTGGTTTCGAAGCGATCTTGTTTCGTTAGGGTCTGGTCGAGAAGAAAGCATCGTTGGCCCGAAAGAGGGTAAAACGCGTATGAATTCACAGAAACATCCACAGTCTGTTCTGTATCAACGATCGTAACGAATATCGTCGTTGATAGGATCGTGCCTAGAGTACCCAGCACCAAAAAGGTCAATGATAAATCCAATAAAAGCCTCGTATATTCGTTCAAACACAATCTCGGTCATAATTCCCTCGTTTTCTTTCGATAAAATCCCGAACGTTATTTACAACCAATTCCGCGAAACGATCTGTACTCCCCCAGTCTGTTGGCGAACAAAAGCGAGGCATGAAATTAGCAATAAGAAAGCGAAAGCTCGAACAGACGATACTTTATAAGAGTCACCTCTCCATTGTCTCCGAGTGTTGAGTTCGTCCCTCGAGTCGTCGCCGCCCAATAAAGAAACACACGGCCGTATAATAACACGATGATTCAGAGCTACGCGAAATCGTCCAGGGACTCCTTCGCACAAAGGAATCCAGCAAACTGGTGGGTTGGTTGGAAGTGTGCCGAAGAATACTCGGAGAGCCGCGAGAAGTCAGAGCACAGTGCCATTTACCCTATGATACCGGCAATTTCACGTGCCAGCCAGAACAAATGCGCCACGTGGGGTAACTCGAGACCACGATGCTTTCATCGGTCCTTTTCACCACCATGAGATACATGCATATTCCGTGGCTGGGAACTTTGCTAGCGAAAGGAACGTCGGCCTGATTGGTTTCCACTGGAATGGGACTACCGTCCGTGACGTGGCGTGACGTGAAAAATAGGGCACACGTATTTTCAGCATTGGCCAAACTTGTCATATATCTACAAATAAATTGTTTGGATCTATTGTTTGGAACAGTCGAGACACGTCTATGCCAGATAGAACAATAATGTCGTAGTCAATTTAAGTTCTGGGCTGCAAACGTTATTTGTGACTGTGCGGCATTCTTTCTCCTGTCGCTTCCTCTCCGATAACCGTTCACGTATTAGTATTTCCAATTACACGTTTCGGCATTCGAAACGCGTAGCAGCAACTTTCCAGCCACGCGTAATACGAATTACGGACGAGAACGTAATAGCAACAGGAACAACGTAAAATGGAAATAACGAGATGTAACGCATGGTGCGATCGTGAGTTTCGAAACCAGCTAGAATTTAGTCGTAGCCGAAATTTGGAATGACTTTCTTCTTCGATATGTGGAGATTCACGTACGCTTTGCACGCGCTTTTTTATGTGTGTCCCGAGGAAAAGCACGAACAAAAAAAAATACGCACCTTCGAGAGAACGAGAGAGTTTCGCAGGTACGAATAACGATCGTTGTTGCATCCTTCCTCTCTTCCACCCCGACCCGCTCTTCTAGCATCGGGACACGCAGGAAACGCTGACAGTCCTCGACAGGTTGGACCTCGATACCGAGAAGCCGACGGACGAGGAACTGGCAAGGAAGTTTGGTTTCGAGGAGGCATATTACGAGGGCACTCTCACGTGGTGGCAAAAGCTCAAGCCCCAGATGTGGTCGCTGTTCGATGAACCCTACTCCTCGCTGGCAGCCAAGGTTCGTATACTTGTATTTTGTATATTTTGTATATTTTGTATATTTTTCATGTGTATACATTTGTTTTCTCTAGACAAGATGGACAATACGATAGAACTTCACCGATTGGAACAGAATTTTAGTTAGTGCTGGAATTAAACTTTAACGACTTTAATCGTATTAGATAAACATGTTGCAATGTGTAAACGTACGATATATCGATATATCGGATAATACGTAATTTTAATAACATCGATACATAACGTAGGGATAGTAATCAATGCGTTTTCAATGTAGCTTTAAATTTCCAAGTGAAAGCAATTAATTGATTAAATGTTACATTAAAAGCGTTCGATGCCATCGGAAAAAGTGTTAAAGCCTGTAGTTAAGGGTTAACCGTGTTACGGTGTTCTAGTTTATACACTCGTTTCGATCTTGTTCTCGTTTCAACGAACAAATAGGATTTAAATATTTTATTTAGTATTAAATTGAACCAGATTGAAACGAAGCTTTGTTATTAAGCACGAATTTTAGTATACAAATATAGGAAGAAAAGCAAAAAGGAACTGGTTTTGTCAGGTCCTGTTATTATGTTAGGTAGCTGTCAAAAGTTTGACGGCAACTTGTTTGACAGAAACTTCGGGGTAAGAAGTTTAAACATACTTCACTCGTGGTTAACCAAGAAACGTAGTTCGTAAAATATACACAACAATGAACTATAAATAAGGTTAAAATTTATAGCAAAAGCTAGTCATTATTTCCTGTCGTGTATTTCATAATTAAGCAGTCGACTTCGTTATATTTTGCATAAAAATTGTTGCTTTATTATAATGAAACGTTTTTTTGCACAAATGTCTATGCTATATGTCATTGGTATTAAATAAAAATCGTAATAAAATCTATTTAAATATTCACAGGCGATTTACAAAACTAGGGATGAGAGAACTGCTACGAAGAAACGAAACACGTATCTTAATTCTCGTGAAACGCTCAAGTAGCTAAACGTGGTTAATAAAGCGGTGGCACATTGTTACGTCTTCTAAAAGTTCCATCGTAAAAACAGCTTTTCATTTATTTTCCCCCTGTCGCTGTTTATGACAAAGAGTGAGAAAACGAAGAAGTGGATCAAACTGAAAACTTTCAACTGTCGTACGCTGCTGTCAAAACGACAGAACTCCGCTGTAAACAGGTTTACGTTCAATGAAAAAGTTGTACACGATAATAAACTTCTATCGAGTTTCCAATACGCGATTCATGATTCAAAAGGAATAAAATTTATGTACAGGTTGGATTCCGGCTTCGCAATTGTAAAACTAGATAGTATTCACGGAATGGAAAGAAGAAATCTCAATAAACGTTTTCCGTTTCGGCTAAAAGCACCCTTGATCTTTGTTCTTTCGTTGTTAATAAAGACAAGTAATTAAATTGACGATTGGCTGTAGAAAAATTGTGAATTTGTACGTTGTGCTGAAATTCTATAGCCGTAAAACTTTTAATCAAACTTGGTAATAATCCACGATCTTTCTAGTGCGCGTTATCGTCGCAGGATATTCTCAAGGATATCTCTCGCTGCGTCGGTTATCGAAATTATTTATGATAAAAAGAGGAACTAACTGAACGGCAAAGAAGCGATTAAAGTACATCCAGAAATTGATAGTTGGAATTTACTTTTCATATTACTTTTCTCCCGGCTTTATTTTCATTTCATCTCGTCTTACCTGTGTTCTCTGTACGATCCCTTTCAACTATTATCGTCTTTCGCCTCCAGTTCTATTATCCTGTCCACGTGAAGTTGACGTGAAATTATTACAATACCTTTCTCAGTTCGTTTCTCAGGAACACGGTGATTATTTTAGATCACAATACGTAGCATTACGTCGTACAAAGAAACACAAAGGTAGCATAAAATGAATCATGCGATAATTTATCCAGCTTGTTATTATCTCCGATAGGAATTTTATTTAACACGAGTATAGATTGTTTTTTTTTTCGTTTAATTATGATTAACCAGTCAAATTCTCAGACATTTTGTAAAGTAACTCTAATGTTCGTGTATCACCAACGCGTTAAATCGTTGCGTGACAGAATGGATCGTCTATAGCCTTCGTTAATATCGGCCACATTCAAAAAAGAGTCATCGACGTAAATTCTCGTTCGTATCGAAAGTTAGCGTAACTACTTGTTTCGTAGCGACGTTAAAAGCTGTTCCTAAAGAAAATCGATCGTGGAGGTAAGAACGTACTGATCACGCAGCGGCGCGTAACTTTTAACGTCGTTACAAAGAACAAAACACGGTGGAACCACGGTAACAGGATTTTCTATAAAAGTTAATCGTGCGTTAGTACTCCTCTAGGCGATCCCCGCGATAATCTCAGTTTCATGGTTCAACGTGATCCCTCCAGACATTTTATGGCCTATTCAGATTTTCGTGTAACATTGTCCACGTTCTGACGCTCATAATGAAAAGCAATTCTGAAACTTTAGTCACGCGTTAATATCCTTTTCACGAGTAATAGCAGGGATTCGAATCACGTCCTCGACTCTTCGTTTCTTTATCCCTTTATCGCCGATCAATTTGTTGGAAGTGTTTGCGTTTAGTTTTAGGGTTTTGTTTGGAATACCCTAGAAAAGTGGGTATTTTCAATTATATGTTTGATCATAGTACGATATGGATGATGCGTTAGTTATGACCGTCTACGAGAAGAAGTTTTGATACGATGATAAATGTCTCAACCAATTCTCTAACACAATGCAAACTCGAATCTGACGATCAATCCACCTCTAATCGAATTATTCGAAATGCTCCACAGGTGATCAGCATAGTCTCGGTCCTGTTCATCTGCATCTCGATCTTGTCGTTCTGCCTGAAGACGCATCCGGACATGCGCGTGCCGGTGATCGTGAACCGATCGGTGAACACGGGGAACGGCAGCTCCTGGGCGGTGGATAAAACGCATACGAACGCTCACGACTTCTTTTTCTACATCGAGTGCGTGTGCAACGCCTGGTTTACTCTCGAGTTTCTAATACGGATTACCGCGAGCCCGAACCGGTGCGTGTTCATCAAGAGCTCGGTCAACGTGATCGACATGGTAGCTACCGTCAGTTTCTACATCGACCTGGGGCTACAGCGTTTCGCCTCGCATCTGGAGAACGCCGATATACTCGAGTTCTTGAGCATCATACGTATCATGAGACTGTTCAAGCTAACCCGTCATTCGTCCGGCCTGAAGATTCTCATCCAGACGTTCCGCGCATCCGCCAAAGAATTGACCTTGTTGGTCTTCTTCTTGGTCCTTGGCATCGTGATCTTCGCCAGTCTGGTCTATTACGCGGAACGTACCCAGTACAATCCGAAGAATGATTTCAAGAGCATACCATTGGGATTGTGGTGGGCTCTGGTCACGATGACCACCGTCGGTTACGGAGACATGGTGCCGAAAACCTACATAGGGATGTTCGTCGGCGCGCTGTGCGCCCTTGCCGGTGTCCTCACGATCGCCCTGCCGGTGCCCGTGATCGTCAGCAACTTTGCGATGTATTACAGTCACACGCAGGCGCGAGCCAAGCTACCGAAGAAGAGACGCCGTGTAATTCCGGTCGAACAGCCGAGAGTACGGACTCTGGGTGCGCCGTTGGGAGCGGCCGGGGTTGCTGGCACTATGGGGCCACCGGGATGCACCCAACAGCACATGCAGTCGGGTGGACCTACATCGGGATCCGGTGCTCTAGCCCCTGGCCTTGGACAGACGCCCGGGGTCGGCTGCACTGGCGGCATGGGACCTCAGAACAGACGGATGAACGCTATCAAGACCAATCATCCCAAGGATGTTTCGTTCGCCACTAAAACAGGTAAGTTCTCCATGCTTGATCGCGCCACGTGTTTCTCGAGGATTAGGTTTGTCGTTTTCGTAAGTCCGCGTAAGAACGTATTTTACTCCGTTTCGACTGTCGAGTATATTTCGTTGTCTAGATAAAATGTACGTATTTCTTATCGTATTATTAGGACTGCTGGTTAGTTATTAATACGAATCTATGGAAACGTAGTAATGGCATAAAAGGCAACCAGTGCTTGCCAGCGTAGAGTAAGATATCTTATCTTCGTAAAAACAGAATCCCCGCGACAATCCAATACGAAGAATGCAACAACGCTATTGTAGTAGTCGACTATTGACGGATTTCAAAGGCACTATCGTAACATTTTCCATCGCCCACTCGCGTTTTTATGGGAGGAAAATGGCATCGTAGGTTCTAGCGACGAGTAGCATTCCAATATAGATGGAAGTTTACCTACTCTTCGTTGATCAACAATTTTTTTATCCTTTCTTTTGCATATATACCGTTTCGCGTTTAGAACGAAGGATACTACAGAATACAGAGCGTAGAAGAATACTACAATAGCGGTTTCTTGTCAATGGTTTGACAAAATATGTAGGTACAGACAAAGTTGTTAAAAGTTTTAACAGTTCCTTTCCACAGACACATTTATTTGTATATATATATTTAGATATATCTGCACGCGATCCTATACGTATCTACGTACGTGAAAACAACGTTCTCCTTCGTACTGCCCGCAAAACCTCCGGTAAAAGCCACCGACACACCTTCTCCAAACTACCTACGATCTTTCCCAAGCACTTGAAACGAGTCTTAAACCGCGTCACAGGTGCACTCGCAGCGTTCGCCAAACCTACATTTCTTACTCCGCTGAGCCGAGTGTTTCTAGGAAGAAGCCGCGTGTATGTCCAGCAATTATCATGCACAAAGGCTGCTGGTGTACAAAAGGAACGTGAAAAGAAGGAAAGAAAGAATAAAGGTAGAAAAAGGGGAAAAAAGCGAGGGGTTAAGCAGTGGTCTTGGCCAAGACGCAAGACAATTTTAGCTGTAATTGTCGCCCGAGCGGGAAGGTCTGTAGTGTCTTTGTTTTCCTGTTCTTCTTGTACGGTGGGTTCCAGAGGAGGACCGGAGGAACTCTAACCTGCGGACCAACGGGACCAAGACAGCCGGAGGTTTGGGTTAAAGCTGAAACCAACGCTACTCTCCACCACTGCCGAGGCGCACTCAACCGGGGCGTCGGGACGACCTACCGAGCCGAACGGGAAAAACGGTGAGGGAGAGAAAGAGAGCCGGGGACGGAGGGGAAAGATTGCCGGAGGAACGAGCTCAAGACGGGTATCAAGATTGCATGGTCTATAAGGGAATATTAGATCGCTGCGGGTGAAACGTCGGATTTTTGCCGCAACCACTTGCGACGCCTTTCACTGCGACCATGCGTGGATTATTACAGCTGTCCTGGCTTCTTTTCGTTTCTGTTCGTTCCAGCACACGTATGCGTATGTACGTATGTATCAGCATACGTGTGTAGCAGGGGTTGGGAGAAATTTTGGCTGTGAAATTCTGGCTTGTTGGTGGCTTACAGGCAATCATCGGGATCTTAGTGGATGATAAATCTTTCGAAATTCGGTGAACGAGAGTTGCGCTCGAAAGGTTAGCAGGAGAATGTAAAACTGAAAGTGTCCTATTCTTCTTTATTCGAGTTTTATTAGAGCTTGAGGTCTGGTGAATTTTTTGGTAATGTTTATGGTAGGAGATTTTCAATTTTATAGATTTATAGATACATTCGTATAAAACAGGTATATTTATCACGTTATATTTCTTGTATGTAACTTATAATTTATTACGATGTATTTAAATACATATTTTATTTATATATTTTTATACTATTTTACCATTAATTACAGATATAATATATATAACTTAAAACGTGTACAGCACGAGAGAATATGTTTGGCTAATGCGTTGGAAAGAGGAATTTTTGAAATTTCCAGAGATATTTTCTCGAGGTAGGAACAGTCGTTGGGTAGAAGAGAATATTTCTGGCAAATATACCAAGCTGCTTGTTTTCTTCTTCTTCAAAAGCTTTGTAAGTTCGTACGAAGCTCGAAATGACTAGATAAGTAAATAATCTCTGTGTTTTTATAAACGTAGACACGCGTTATATATAATACACGATGGAAGAGAAGAAAACGCGAACTTTGTTGATATAATACAATCGAATTAGAAGATGGTAAATTTCATTTCGTCCTATTTTATTTCCGCTAAGTGAAATTTATGAAACATTAACGATCTGTTTAGTATGCATAATACGTATCGTGGTTAAAACACAAACGCGGGGATGTTACATGAAATTATACAAACATTATACGTTTCAATTTTGTAACAAATATTTCATGAAGTATATCGAATTAACATAGGACCAGTACTACTAATAAATGAGCCACTCTGAAGCGTAAACTGGCTAACTATACCATCTGAAAATAACTTAATTGTACCACGAGAATATATAATTACTGTTTGACTTTTCGAACCAGAACTGACCGCGACATAATTTGGCTTCTATGCATCTGCGATAAGGAACGTATCAGCCTTAAGTATCAGCCGAATTAACGTTTTACCTACAGCATATGCAATCTTACGTCTTAATTGCGAATCGTTTCTAATTACGTTTAACGTAAAAACAAGCAGCGTACGGTTTTCGAATCGTAAAATCGAAATGCTCGTGAAATTGCCAAGAACGAGGTACTTGCGTTGAAAGCGATAATGAAGGGCGTTCCAAAGCCTTAAAGCCGAACGCCAAAAACAGTGAGCAGCTTGGCCACCGGAAGTGGAGTCACGTTTTAAATCAAAAGCTGCTAGAGGCAGCAATTAATTGGAGCTTTTAATTAAATCACGTCCGCAGCAACCTGCTAACCTTTCGGAAAGCAACAAAAACGAGGAAAAGAAGCGAGGGAGGCGAGAAAAGTAGAGGAGAAAAACTTCACGACCAAATAAGAAGACAGCGGAGCGCCTTAATAAACGAGGGTGGAGCGCGTGCGCGCACCAAACATCCGACATTTTACCTGCACCGATCTAACGTTATTCAGGGACTTCTCGCGATACATCAATTCAGCTAATGTATCTTTTTCACTTTCTTCGATCGTTTGCTCGAGCGATCGATCTCTCCTCTCCTCTCCAATTTCTCCTGTCCGTTCTTTATTCTCGCCACAACGTCTTCACCTCCCTCCATTCTAGTAAACACGGATCATTCGCTCGTATCATTCAGAAAACACCGAGAACGCGCCTGGATCGGTAAAAGATCGCGCGTTGATTCTGCTAAATGTTTAAATGAGATTGAAATGAAAGAAAGATAGAAAGGAGAGTGGGGAGAAGCAAGGAAAAGGAAGTGGATAAAGCGAATGAGATAAAAATAAGAGAAAGGAGGGTAGAAGGTGTACACGGGATGAATGCGCAGGGCAGTGTTGGGTGAACGAATGTTTGTTACTAGAATGAAAAGGAAAATGAAACCCGCTACTTGCATGTTATTCGCTTTGTTTCAAACTATCCAAGCTATCCAAGCGTTTTCGATCATTTCGCAAAGAAGTTTTGTATTCGTCTTTACGTGCTATAAATATTCTTTTCGACGGAGCAATGTTATTTCTTTTATCCGAAAAATTTAGAAGGACGAATGCAAAAGACGTTGACTAAATTCATTTTATATGTTATCCGAAATAATCGAAGCCCAACACTGGCGCAACAACTCGTTTGAAACGACGAGGAATATTCGTTGATCGTCAAGCGGAAGTCGAGTGAAAGGCTCGTGTTGGTCAAAGTCGAATAATTTATAAACCGGAGAGCACAGCTTCGCTGCCAAAAATTCCTGAAAGTATCTGGTAAATGCTGCAGCAGCCGCGTAATGAGACTGGCAGCGTCTCGAGGAGTTTAAATATTTGCGTACGGAACGTTCGTAGGAATTTTTGTCAGGATTCGACGTCGTACCAAGAAGATCCCTCCTCCCCTTAAACGGATTCGACTTTCCATCTATGAACCGTCGTCGAAAGCGAATAAAAGGCCGCTCTTAATTTCTCGAGATTGCCGCTTTAAATATCGATGAGTGAACAATTTGCGTTTCTCATTTCCACCTTTCATCTGGAAACTTTCCTTTCCAAACGATATAAGGAACGAAACGAGATAGCGAATAAAACCTCAATGTGGAAAATCCTTGGAGAAATTTCGGTGTTCTTCTGCCTTTCGCTGCACGAAAAGCATAACATATTTATTTCCCGCCATCCTAATAACATCTCCGTTAACAATCATCGATCGATAATTAATCGAAAGAAAATACTCATCTCGCGATACTTATTGTTAGTAGCTGGTAAAATCCGAGCGTCGAGGTCGATATTAGTCGATGCCCTAATTGAGAGGACCAAATGTACACACGTGTCGCATAAAACGTTGATTGTTAACAAATTTTGATATACCATAATTTTACCCCTAGTAGAGTGTAACGTAGTGAGTAAAATATTTAATGGGCTGCCATTTGCCTCGATTGCCATCTGATCCTCTCAATTGGTTCGAAGATTAATCGGATAATCGTGAATATTTGCTTCTAACTCTTGTAATGATTTAACAAGGCTGCGTTAACTAGCGATGCATAATTTTCCAAACTAAATGCATAAAACGTTCGAACTCTGAGAAAGCTAATAAAAGTCTGGTGATACTCGCTTAACGCTAAGTGTATACCACCGATCGGAAATGAAGCAAGTAAAGGCCGAGCGTCGATTAAAGTCAATTGCAATAAAATTCGCTACGCTTGTTCGCGGTCGCTAAATATTAAGCGACGCTGTACTCAGCGGATGAGTGGCGAACCGAACAGGTTAAACGAATGAAATTTATTTCCTATCGAGACTACGATGGCCAAGCTTTTTGTATATACGCTTCGTGCATATACCGCGTGCCGTTAATGTTGAAGTAAGTTTGTTGATAATGAGAAAACGACGATGCAACGAAAAGTTGAACATTTCTCCGGATTTTCCTTAAAACGTAAGATTAACAAGAAACGATTATACGGAACTACTACGGTATTAATATAGCGTATGTAATAACATAAAAATATCTTTTCGGAGATGAAATGCTGATAAAATTCGAGCAACTCGAGGACGAGGGATCTTTGATGTACACGCGCGTATACACACAGTCAAGCCTCGAAACTGAACACTCATATACGTCCAAGTACGTGTAAATATTCGGATCAATCGCGATCCAAATACGAAAACCACACAGGCTGTTCTATACTCCTTTGTTTCTATTTTCGGCTGTTTTCTGCGTAAACGATTCTTCGTTTCTTCTTTGTTCTTTGACGATACGTATATATTTGCTCGCTACGACAGATAAAATTTAAATTCAGATTTTTACAAAATATGGGATCAATGCCAGTTTAAAGTATCTTTTCTTGTAGTTATATATTTCGGAATATATTCTTACGCGTTTATTTTTGGATCGTATAGAGAGAAAGCAGCCTTCGTCATTTAACGCTTAAGAAGCTCTAAAGTTGTGAATCGTCATATCGACGCGATATTATTATCTTTAGGAGCAGTATTCTATCTGAAACCAGTGATGTCGTTTCCGCGTTACGTACAACAAACCTTCCCTCTTCGTGTCTACTTCTGACACGTTTAAAAAAGAAGCTGACTATTTTATAAAAGAAAAAAAAAGAAAACATTGCGAGTAAAGAAGTTGGACGAGTCGTATGCACTTTAAATTAATCGAACGAAACTAAAACTCTAAGGAATCGTTGAGATAAAATAAATTATATTCTTTACAATGTTTTCATAACGCGTTCTTAATCGTAAAACTGTTACTTTAAGATTTTGGAATATTTACAGTACTTCGAACGAATATTTGAACGTTGATGAATAAAATGGAACTGAACAATGTAACATGCTCAAAAATTGACTTAAGTACGATATACAAGGTAACGGTATACTAATTTCTATAAGATAATTCGAAATTAACTTCTCTCTTGGACACGGAATATCGTTGATTTCTCAAAATTATCGGTCTACAGCGTAGACTTTATTTCGTCGTTAATACAGAGAAATTTGTACAATCGACTCAGTGCCGTCCATCAAGCTACTGTATTTACGTATATACGTTGTGTATGTCTTTTATATATAAAAAAAAAAATCGTTGTAACAGGTAAAAAGATAAAAAGCTAAGAAATGTAAAAAGAAATTCTGATGTTTCATGATAACGTTGTCATTCTTGATGGACGTTTAGCTGTCATAATTTTAGGATTAATAAAAGGCTTTGGATGGAAACGTTGCTCAAATGATAATAATTCGATACGGTTTTTTAATTACTTTCAATAATTCTACATGTGTTTTATGATATTTTCATGTCTTTCTTTGATTTACTGTGATATCGTATACCACGATCGAATACAAAAATGATATATATAAAATTCCTACCTTTAACGCGCCTATCGACTCGACTTTTAACGTAACAATTCTCCGTTCTGTACTTTGACCAAATAATATGAATTTTTATAATGATTTCATTATTCGAGAAACACACGATCCTAGATACGAAAAATCAGAAAAGAAAGAAACGTTAACAAACATTACGCACCATGCTAACAAGAAAACAAGAAGAAAGTATACACGAAATCTAATGGAAATACGTCAACATGTAAAGAAGCGACTTAGGGATACGATAATCTGGTCGCGATGTTGTTAAAAATAATTTTCTAAGCAATATATGTATACATGTGACAATAATTTACTCTTAAAAACGGTTATTAAATCAACGGTTTTCTAAAAAGTAATCGGTAGAAATGAAATAAGGACATTAAATGAACGTAAAGTTAATTAGAATAATTCGTAAAGAACAATTGTCGAACTCTCAAGGGAGAACGAAAGGGTATGCCGGTCGCACCGATGAATAAAACTAAGCCATCCGACGTGTATTAACGCGAGACGATATCACTGGTGACAGAGGTTCCCTGGAAGAACGAAAACATCGTGTTGCAGCGTTCGAGGCGCGTTCGAGGAACGATAAAGTTGAATTGCGGTCGAGTCTCGACAATTTCGACGCACTTATCGCACAAGTACACCCCCACACATGCATAGAACACACGCTCGTCCACCTGTGACACATAGCTGTACACGTACAAACGCAAATATTCACCGACAGTTCATAAGTACTTAACCATGCTGAAAAAATTACAGCGAGACAATACAAACCGTATTGTATGATACACGTAATACAGGGTGATTCTAAACGAAAATGAAGGGACGAATTGAAAGGCAAAGGGGATGAAAATAGACGACGAATGTCCGCTTGTTGTCTACGTATAGATCAATATCGACGAACAGAAGGGAGAACTAAGATTTTTGACCTCTTATCTATTATCGTTTCTTAATCGAAATTAATAAACGTATAATGCGATTGTCAGGCAATACGATTATATATTTTTAGAATTATATTTTCTGTTTTCTCGGACAAATACAGAAAAAAAATTTTCCTTTCTAATGTTTTCTATTCCTACGTCGATATTGGTTTGTAGACACTGCGAGAGATGGGCATTTCTCGTCCATTTTTGTACCCCGTGGCCGTAATATTTATTACATTTTTAATATAAAAGCATTTTAAGACGGTACTTGATCAACGTATGCTTTGTTAAAATATAGTGGATAATCGTGTCATTTCATTATCATGCGCACATCGCTATAATATGTATGCTTGGCAAAAGACATTTTTTTACTTGCTAGAATGATATCGCTCGTTGTACATTCTTTCCACGATAACGTACCCGTTTATTCATTTAGATATAACGTTTAAACAAAAGAGAAAAAAGAAAAAAAGCAAAAAATACCAGACTCGAAAGCTACCAAAGAAACGTAGAAAATGTTGAATCCAGCAGAGCAAAAGTGATCTACAAGCCACCTATTCAAAATTGAAAACGAGAAGAAAGAGTTTTCTAGTTTTCAATGCTTCGAACGAACATTGTATACGAAACTTCCGTCGCTAAATTTCAAAGCATTGTTATCTTCGGAACGACACATTCAATTACTACGAAAAAAGAAAAAAAAAGGAAAAGGAAGGGAATAAAAGAAGGGAAAAAACACGGAACACCTAAAGCAGCATTGATCCAAGTATCCTCGCGTCGCGTTTCTCATCTTCCTCGAAGAAAACCTTCCGCGTGCCTGCGACGTGTACGTCGCGGTGCAAGTGTTTGGACAAATAGTTGTGAACTTACCCGAGTAAAGATGCAGAAGCAAAACGACTGAAAGAAACAAAAGGATAAAGAAATACAATCAGGGAAAAATAGGGGGAAAAAGAAAATAAACGAGAAAACAAACACTAACAAAAAATACAACACGACAAGAACACATGACCAGGTTCACTTAGAGAAAACAGAAGTTCGACGCGAGAGATCGAACACTCGTTTTTCCAGAGACACCAGCAGCATGTATATTCATGTACATGACCAGCATCATGTATGAAACGTATTCGTACGTGACACGCACACGATACGCACCCTGAATACCGCCGGGACCAATCGAACCACCCCCTGTACAACCCCACGCTGCAAAATCCGTCTGATCCTCAAATTGCGTTTAAAGAAAAATTACACCGTCGTCTAGACTACGGAAGACGGAAGTGTAAGAAAGCGCCATTTGTATTTACGATTCTGTGTACACGCGTTTGCACGCGACAGAGAAAGGAGAGAGAGAGGATAAGAGTCGAAACGGCGATATAAGCGGGGGATGGGGGAATGACAGGGCCAAGTGGAGAACGTGGCAAGCATATCAAGCGACCAATAATAAGGCGCACTTTGACTCCTTCGTGAACAGGACCAGGTGTTTCCAGGATTTATACGAGACTCGTAGGTCATCGACAAACCAACAGAACAGGACGAACAGAAAACAGCGAACCAGAGAAACGTATTTGAAAAACATCTTTGTGAACGTCGGGGAGCGACTTTCATGCGCAAAGATGCGTGAAAGATCAAAGGAAGTCGAATATTTGCCCGCGAGCGAATCGTTCGAGCTGATTCTGATGCGATCAGCGAGGTTTGGTTGGAGAAACTGAATGTGAATCGAGTTTCGGGTGAATCGGAGGTGAAGTTGTTGGGGAGGAGAAATCGAGCAGAGAGTTGGGAGTTTTGTTTTTGTTGGCACTCCTGGACAGTTTTATGGTAGTGCCGTAATTTAGAAGGGGGTTGAAAATGGTTGGCGATAAGCCAGAAAAGGGAGGAAAGTGGAAGATGAAGAATAACTGCGATATCTGCGAGTATTGAGAAATTGAAAATCTAGGGAATAGAATATGGACGTGATTTTATGAATAATGACTTTTTAAACAATAACGAATTTTAATAAATAATGGGTTTATCGTTCAGAGGAGATAATATAGCGGTCGATATATACGCGTTAATGGTTGAAGTTAAATGCAGCGTGACAAGAACGAAACGGGAAACGAAACTTTCGAGTGAATTTCTGCTTCGATTTATTCGACATTCGTAAGAATGATCAGAACGAAATGAAATAATTATTTATCGGATATCCAACAAAGAAACTATTGTACAATGTCTCAAAGTTATATGCGAATACCTAACCGAGAAAATAATATCACTTTACTACTAGGTACTACTGCCAGAACCAAATATTAATCTCAAATACAAAATATTAAAATGTTAAAATAAAGTTAATATTTAAAATATTAAAATACTAACCTCGTAAACAGGAAGGAACATTTATTAAATGGTATGGAACACAAAAAGAAAGTAATCCTACGTTACTACTAACTTTAGAAAGAAAAATGTAAATTATAATTTTTAATACGAAACGATGAAAATTCGATTATCGAGCTCCCACTGTGATACGAATCGGTGACGCTAAAAATTTCGCGGATATTCAATCGTACATCATCGGCAACTGGATAATTAACAACGTGTCTAGAAACGGGCAGAATTCTATCGTACGGACAACAATTTTTTTTCGTTAAATCTGCCCCATGAACCGAAAACGTGATTAAATTCAGGCTCGATTCACTTCAGGAACCGTTTCTACGCGATTTGTCCGGAATTTTCCACTCGTTGATCCGACGTTAATTAATTAGTGGCGAAAATTAAATGCGAGAGGAGTAAGAAGATACCGTGACCTACCCAGATGCAACGTTTTTTGAAGTTGAGGTAAAATAGAGGATGTAGTGCAGTGGAAAAATTAAAAGTCACCTAAGGGTAAAATTGATTATATCTTACTTTTACGGTAAAACACGAACTTACGCTTGAACCGTATACTAAATATTTAGTAATATATCGATAAATATCGTTTAAAATATCAGAACAGTTATCGCGAAATTATTGATTAAATTTGTATATTTATGAGTACGACGATTCGATCTTCTTTAAAGCACATCGCCATTAAACGTCTGCTTTTCAGTAGACTCCTTTAATTTTAGACACCGCGAACTGGTTTAATTGAATATCGATAATTTAGCAGCGGGTTGTTAGCAATGCTGAAAGTGTTCTTAAATCAGCAGGTGAAAACACGATTCGAATTAGTTGAACCGTAAGTCACTCGAATAGAATTTTCTTCGTTAGTTCAATGCACATGAAACGACGATTTCAAGTTTCGAGGTGAGTTTAAGTTACCGCGGAAAACAAGGTGTATGATAAATTTCTTACGCCTTCCTTTTAATCGTTGCACACTGTCTGCTGCAAAATACGGTGTACAAGTACAAGGCCTATAAATTAAAAAGCTATCGTTCATCGTAAAAATGATACGCTTCGTTCGATGAACAACGCAATTTTTGTTCAAAAAATGGTACCTCGATTAAAGAACGTGAAATTCATATAATTTGTTTTTAAATCTGATTGTCAACTTAAATATACGTATAAAAATTTGCAAGCAAGGCCTACTACCATTAACACTAAGTATAGCGTGTAACTGTCCATATTTTTGACGGAACAGAATTGTTCTCGAAATCTTATTGTCGCACCTCGTGAACTAAAAGGTTAGTAGGAACTGTTCTAGTCACAGCCGAGCCACGAATCTAACAAGTGGAACAACAGAGAATCTGCAACGGTAAATTACTGCTGCTCGAACGTGATACACGAACCGCAAAAGAAATCTTTCAACCGTGTGACACGAATCACCGGTGATCAATCTTATCTGAAACCTCTATCTATCCGATCCCTTTACGAGTCCTACGTGCGTGGATTACGCGTTGGCCACTCGATTCGCCGTGAACAGATATAAAACGATACGTGACCTGTCGCCCGGACAACGTGTACGACAATCCGCAAAGTATTCCCGATCTTATCTCTCTCCTTACACGCCCCTTGAGAAACACAAAAGCCATAGAATATAGGCTGACGTTCTCTTCGCGCAAACGAGGCTTCGCGAATCTGATATATTGTTCCGTTGACGGCGAGTAAATCCGATCGAGGATCGGAAAACAGGTTGGACGCCGCGGCAGGATTTCAATCGGTTGCCATCGAGTCGGGTGTAATTGATAGATTTCTAAACGAGGAAATCGGAGAAACAAAGCGTACGGTAGCGGCACGAAAGGCTCAACCCTCGTGTTATTAGCCGAGGATATGGGGTTGGTTACGGAGAAATGGATGGCAGGAGTTTGAGAAGCAGGTTTCGAGAGAAATGGAAATTATGAGCCTCGGCTGGGTTAAGGAGAAGAGAAAGGTAGGAGTTTGGGATTCGTTAAAGAGGAATGGGAAGTTGAAGTTTGGATTAAAGAGAAGTGGAAAATGGAAGTTTTGGTTGGATTAAAGAGCAGTGGAAAATGGAAAGTTTTGGTTGGATTAAAGAGCAGTGGAAAATAGAAGTTTGGACTGGATTAACGGAAAGTTGAAGGTGGAACTATAGATTGTTTTAATGGGAAGTGGAACATAAAAATTTGAGTTACGTTGAGTTACGGAAGTGGCAAACTAGAGTTTGGGCTGTATTAACGAGAAACGGGAACATTGGAGTTTGGAGTAAACAGAAGTAGACAATGAAAGTTCGAGCTGCGTGACAGGATCATGGAAAAGTAATTTTAAATTGTTAATTTTATCTTGTTAGTAGAGGTTAGTAAGCTCCCATTGAAGCGAATGATAAAACCAATCGTTAATAATTGCAATTAAACGGTAAATTTCCTACAGTTCCAAAAACTCTGATCTCTATTCGATCCTGATAAAGGTAATGATAGGATAAAGAGATGGCACGCATCGAAACGATTCTAAAAGTGAAAGAAAAAAGTTATAATGAGATCCTGTTCACCGTAAAATGTCCAGTCATCGCTACATTGACGGAAAAGAAACCGGTTCGCGTTGTCATCCGTTCCAGTATTTAACCTGGTACGCGTTTATTCAAGTCCGTTAAAAGGAAACGCAGCTTGAGTTAAACTTTTTTTCTTGATAGTCGACTAGTGTCCAGGTATTATCCAAAGAAAAAGTGCTTCAAAATGTGCCGCGTGCGAACGAAGAACAGAATGACGGAAGCAATGGAAGAGAGTGAAAGAAAATACGAAGAAAAAGAGGGAAAAGGTCGACGAAAAAAAATAAAGAAGAACAAAATGAAAGGAATTGTACGCGTTTGCGGATGTGCAGAAAGAAAATAAAAGATATCTCTGCGAACGTATATATGTAGCCGTGGAAACCGCTGTTGCCTGATATTAATAGTGAATCACAGCGACGGTACGCGTTGGCGAGGAAGATTTTCCAGGCGAATTGACGTTTTTCTCTTTAACACCGTTACTAATTGTCACAGCAAAATTGTTCAAAGAAAATTGAAAAGCGAGAAAATGTATTAAAGAAGAAACTACAGATGGAGAGAAAAAAATGATCGTCCAGCGACAGAATTTCACGTAGAGGCGAGTATCAATTTGCCGCTTGCGTGATACTACTTTTGTATAAAAGTTTGTGAATTTGAAATTACCTCTCGACTTCTCGTCCAACGCAAATTAAATATTTGAAAGCCATATAAAAAGTATCTCGATTTAGCTGATATTTAATGGTACGAAATTGTTACAAAGTGAATCATTATTTGAGTTTGCGATTAAAACGCGTTACCAGCATGAAATATCGAACCGGTTGATTTATCACGGTATATATATGTATATATACTGGCATATTTAATCCATTCAATCTTAGAAACAGCTCTTATTACTTCATTTTCTAACGCGATAAGTACCAACTGTTAACAAAGCATTTGTATTGTAATATATGCATTGTGTAAAAAGCAGAATTCAGGACACAGAAATAAATTATTTCTGTAATACGCTACAGTTACGATTATTATTCAAATTTATTTAACGTTGAATGTTGAACAGAAATACTCATAAAGAATGAAAATTTAAGATGTTAAAGATAAAGTTTTAAGAGAATAGTTATAGTTTTTATGGAATTTTAAGAAATATCATGATATCGATGATAAAAGAAAATTTGAATAGAATAACGATGTTACATCTAGAATAAAATCTGGTTTTATTACGATTCTCATCCATAGTGTTTTCTTTTTAGATTATTTATTTTAAATCAAGCGTAATACGTAATACATAATATGGCTGAAAGGGCATAAAAGTTCTGAATATCAGATCGATCGATGTATCGTAAATAAAATGTTAATATCGAAACATTTTCACTCGTTGATGTGTACTTGATCACGATCCGCGTATAATAATGTAAGCAAAGGTTTGTCGTGAAAAAATGTCAGATACTTTCAAATGTATGTCACAAATTTAAAAATCATCTTGAAACTTCTCATGCGTTTATTTGTCTTGACGAATTTGTTTTGTTTTTTATTTCTTATATTTTCTTTGGAAGGATTCAAACCAAACTTGAGATAATAGTCTCAAGATTTCATGCACAATCTATCTACACAGTACTCTGAAGTAATGTTCGCCAGATAAAATATCTCGTTGCGTGAAAGAGCAAGATCATACTATTTTCGTAGTTAAACGTAAAAGACGATATCTGAAATTCTATTTTTCTGTTATCTAAGGTTCGTTCTCATATTCGCAGTCTTCGCACTAAAAGTCGCTGTAGCCATAAAACAACAGAACATTGTGTTAAATGTGTAATAAATACATAAATATCGAACGCTTAAATCTACTACATCTGTTTCTCAAAAAGGTTACACTTTATTAAAATCAATGAACGAATAAACAGAAATGTACGATGTAAATACTGAACACGCATACGTGCATCCAGTCGTGCGACTAAATATGGATAGTAAACAAATTCTAATGAAGCCTATTCGATAAATATAACAGAGACCAAGGAACTAGAAAACAAATACGATTACAAGGCAAACGTTCGTTTAATAAACATACCAAACGGCGAACATTTATCGAACAAACACACCACACTTCGAGTAGCTATTCGACGAATCAATCGCAGTATCGAACGTATACAATGTTTAAACAAATTTAATGGAAGATAAACATCCATCGAACGAGCCTGTAACGTAGCTTCGAAAGATTACAAATCAGTATACCGAATAGTTGGTCGTTCAAAGCGCTAAACGATTCAATTGTCATCGCATTAAATCAATATCTCGAAGGATAATTTGAAAAACGGAAAGAAAAAAAAAAGACACGAAACATCCATTGAACGAAGCAAAATTAAAAAATCAGCTCACTGATCAAAGTTTATAGTTGCGACTACAAAGCGATTCAATCCCTCTACCTCCATGAATCGATATCAGAAAGGATAATCCACGAAATGGAAGTACAGAAAGCACGAAATATCACGACGGATAAACTAGAATAAAACGAAGATAAAGATAGCACATCGTAACAAGAAACAATTCGCCGATTCTTCTAAATAGTATACATATCATGACGCTTTAAAATAACTCAAGTACTTACTCTCTCAAAGAAAAAAAAAAAAAAAAAAAGAAAATAAAAAAGAAGAAAGTGACGGGAGAGCTTTTTTTCTTTTTGTTTCATTAAGCCAGACTTCGAAGGATCGATCCAAGTTCCCGATAAGAGTAACCCATGATATAATAAAAAAAAAAGGGAAAAAAGAAAGGAAGGAGGAAAAAAAGGGGAGAGGGGAAAAAAGGAGAAAGAAATGTACAGGAAAACCTTACTACGAGTTAGCACAGTACGGTATCAGGGGAGCGACATGTGCTGTATCCAAGGACTCTGTACAAAGAAGCATACACAAACAGACACGCATACACACACATATCTAAATCATACTCACACGCACAGACCTATGCACACACGTTCGTTGACCACCGCCCTTTTACACGTTTTATCGGTCTTTTTGACTTTGTAGATAGTGGTACGACTTTTCTTACACATGCCAGGCGACGTCGACGACCTCCGGCCTCCGGAATACAGTTTTTGTCTATCGGACACCGGAAGTCATCGTCGTTCGATCACGATTATTGCTAATCTCGTTATTATTATTACTTATCATTACGGTTATATACATTTAAAGAAAAAGAAAAAAAAAAGGAAGAAAAGGAAAGAACGGAGACGTTGAAAAAAGGTGATAGAGGACTAAATCGAGGAACATACATAGATACACGACGATGATGAGGAGCTCGTAACGTCACGCCGTGTTCTGGTCGGAGCATCGTTTCTTTCGAAATTCCGGCGTGACGTCACCTTCATTATTGTATTTAATAGCATTATAATTTATTCTTGTAATATCATTATCGTTATCGCTGCGATTCCCGTGATCATCGTCGGCCACTTCCAACTTCTCAGTTCCAACAGGGTGGAAACGCATTTCTCTCCCGGCGTTTAGAAACACGAGGATCGATGAAATAATAAATTACTTGAGAGAAACGTAATACAAATGGGGGTATTTCCGCGAAGAAACGGACCCGAGGGAGGGTAGACTCAAGTTGCGTTTGCGATTTGGACTGTGGCGTGATGTGGCCGACGATCGTGACGCGTGATCGAGAGAGTGAGAGAGAGAGCGAAAGAGAAAAAGAGCGAGAGGGAGAGAGCAAGAGAGAGAGAGAGAGAGAGAGAGAGAATAGAGGCGAAAATGAAAACAAATTGAGAAAATGAAAAAGCGAATTATATATCTATTATTGTATCGAGAGTTGTGCGCTGCGTTTGCGATTTAAGCTAGTTCGTTTGTAAATAAAGACTATTTAACTCTTTGATATCAGTGTCTCTCGATCATTCTGAAACGATGTACATTTCTGTCTATGGTTCTCTTTAATCCTCTATAACTGGATGCAATATTATAAACAGAGTTTGCTTATTTTTATGCTTGCGATAGATGAAGGTTGCAGCGGACGAAATAACATTTTCAAAACGAAGTCTGATGAATATAGATATCCCAAGTTACCTACGGCGTTATAGAGGGTTAAAACGACTGCTGTCCCTGTAGGATATCTTCGTCGAAAAGCGAGGAAACCAGGATGAAGGTGGATGAAGAACGCTGGATGGAGTCTCAGAATCTTAATTGGCCATTTCTGCGAGAAACTGCTAGATATTTGGGTTTATAATTGGAGTAGTCGGCCCACGAATCTTTTGATCCTCTTATATTTTTGCTCGCAGCAGAAGGTATCTACTTTAATTTCAGCGGCTTGCGACGTTTTCTTTTCACGATGCGTATAAACGTACGAACGGCCGAATTATGAAACGCGTTTCTCCCTTTCTAAATTAAAAAATTTAATTTCGTAGGAAATTCTGACCGGCATAGCTAGATAGCAAACATCGAATCGTCCTCTTCAAATATTAAGCTTTGAATACCACGTGAATTCTCAACTTGTGTCACACCCCATATGTCTCGACTCGTTTCTCGCTCCAAGGCCATTCAGACAACGCAGGGTAGTTGCTCGTACACGAGACACATGCCAATATTGTCCTCGAGAGTGGTTCCCGTGTCCTGTCCAGGACCGAAAGCCACCCTAATACGAAAGGGCGTTGCCCAGGTCTCCACGCGGCAGTTACCTTCTTCGTCCAGCTCGTTTCGATCGCACAGAGAGTTGCCGCAGTGTTCAAGGTTGCAAATTCCCGCCTCGTTGTTGCCAGGCTGCAATAGGGAAATTCGTTGAAACGCGTTAGCAAGAGTCTGGCGTACGACGACGTGGATGTCCGCTCGGTTGAAGAAGAAAAGGTTAGTCGAAACTCTATGGAAATTTAATTTTTAATTACCAGCGTATTTTGTTCATTTTCTTTCCTTTCCTCCTTTGTTAGTATGTTTATTGTATTCTATGCAGAATATAATAGCGGAGAAAATTTGTTACACTCTGAATCTCTATATATGTGTTGTTAATTTTTAATTACTTAAAATCATGATTTTTTTCAAGCATCTTTTTAGAGGCTCTTGTGGCATAAGCACGTGTGAATAATATTTACGACGAGAAACGACGTTTCCCATTTTTCACACGCATTTTTAGACACGTGAAGCGTAATTTTTCGCATTGCAGTGCTTGCACAAGCTCGCATTGTGTCCGTCAGAGCTTTGCTCGTGTTTGTGAAAAATGAACGAAATTAAGAAAGAAGAACGCTATTTCCTATTTCTCTTGCCCTCATCGTGGAAAATTCTCTTCGTAATGTAGATTCTAATGCGAATAATTAAAATAATTGGTGTAATTGTAAATAGCAAAGTAGTTAATTTGCAGGCATACAAGTTACAGTCACGTAATTAAAAACATCGTAAATCTTTCACTTTCAAACATTTTTTACCACAGTTTTTTTCGTGAGATTTAACCAGGTAGCTGATCCATAATTCGTGACTAAAATAAATTTCTCCGAGCAACATTTTGCAGCGTTCATTGTTGCATAGTAACAGTTTAGAACTACAAGACCAGCTGAACATGGAATCCGTTAAAAAAACGCGCTTCTCGTATTAACAAGGTAGTTGCATGCTCGTGTTTGCAACGTGTTAGAAACTTTTTAATCGTCCAATGGTTTTCCTTATAACTACTTGCAAAAATTTGTTACGTTCGCTCAAGCAAAAGTATCATGCACATCACAAAATCAATTAAACGTAGGATATTTTATAGTATCAGTTCGTATCTAGCAAACTTAAGATTGTGAAGACAAGTTCCAGTTAGAATACTCGATGTCGTTCCTGCCAAAGAACAAAGACCACGGAACTTTCGGTCAATTTAATACTTCTCCTGTGAATTATTCATGTCATAAATTCAAGTAACTTTCAAATAGCAAGAAACAGTAACAAATCGCCCGTAAAGGCAAACGATAATTCGCAACAGCGAGCAAAACAAGTTTAACAAGTACCGTTTCAGACCGCCATTACCATAATCGTTAAACTGCAAAATTCGATAGTATAATCCACCGTAGTATCCGAGTCCTTTGGATACTATACACGTTATGCTATATATACGATTTACCAAACCAAAGAAACAATCGAGCCACGATAAAAGTCAGCAAGACGATCTACCAAAGGTGCCTACCAAATCTACCAAAACCCAGAACCGACCTTCGAGATGTCTCGAGCTGATCAAATCCAACGTCCCATCGGCAGTCGCCCTTGGCAAACAAACTAAAAAACATTACCGTGATAAATTCCTCGAAGTCGCAAGGGATGAGCACCCTGTCTCGGCAACGTTCCTGTCCATAAACTGCTCCATTCGACGAACCGCCTTCCTGTTCCATGGTATTGCTCATGTTCATAGAGGTTCCACCTTCTTCCATCGGATTCGATCCAGATCCCTCGATGTCCGTGCCATTCGTGGATCCTGCGACGGTCGTATTACGAGTAGTCGAGTTCGAATTAGGACCCTCGTCGATCGACGACCCGTTAAAATTCGTATTGTTCGTCAATAGCATCCTAGGAGGACCGATTCGAAAGGAATCGGGTGAACAGGGTGTATAAGAGATTCCGCACATCTCTCTTTCTTGACGAATACACATTAGATAGTCTTGATCGGCCAGAAATCTTCCGTTCGACAAGAAGTTGAAAGTTTTTAAGGTGCCGTTAGAACCTTGGAAGTATTGAAGACAGCCGGTAGGTGCACGCTGCTCGAAATCTAACTGGACAACCCTCATCTCCCACATTCTCGATCGGAGATTGCTAGGCAATCGGAAGTCCAGTGTCAGGGACTGATCGTCCTCGTCCAAGTCTATGTATACTGGACAAAAAGGAAGAAGAATGAGTCTACAAACGATTGTCTTGCTTCCAAAGAGCTTTGTATCGGAGAAGATGGATCGATTCCTTAACGAAACTTAGTCAGGTCTTTCTAACGATATCGAGGGAAACTCGTCGGATGGAAAGTATCGTCTTGCAGCGTACGATATCTATTCTTTTTTCGTACGTACAGCTACAGTTTTACAGACGAGATTGATTGTCCGGCGTAGTTCGGTGGAAATGCGATATCGGCGAGATTTTAATCGTAGTGAATTCCCCCCAAGGATTAATTACGCGAATTTAATTTATCAATCCGAAAGCGTTTGATACAAACTACTATTAAGCAATTAAGATTTTTCATTCGATCGATCGATTAGTCTCCGATACAATAAAGATGTTGATCGCGAGACGATATTTAATTTTTCCAGTGAAATTCTTTTTCTATCGTCGACTTAGAGATATGAAAGTTATAGCTCCGCCTAGTTGCGTGAAATGTCCTGTATATCGCATAACATGTCCAAAGAATGGTATAAATTCTTCTCGCATAAAATAATCAATTAAAATTGACCTTAATAAAATTGACCGTACAACTTATTTCAATATTTCTGAAACTCTTTTCACCGACAAAACGAGGAAAGAAATAAATAAAAGCGAAGATCGAAGCACGAGATTGGAGCGCGAAATGAAAAGTTTTAACACAAAGCACAAAGGAACTCTTACTTACGATGCTGACCGCTGTTCCAGCCGCACATTTGAAACACGCTCCTGCCATTTCTGATTTCCATGATATCTTCGTCACATACGCCAGTCCTGGGGTTGGGTTGACCCTACAACGATCGATAAGTCTCTTGAATGAACAAGTCGTGCGGTAAATTGCGGTCGATTTTTATCAGCCGATCAACATACACGCGTATAGCATGCTATTCGAATACTCGAATCAACCGGTACATCGTGGCCGTCTTTGGTCCGCCATCTTCATCGCTGGATCGAAGAATTCGAAACAAATTAATCGTCCTGCATAAATTTTTCCATCCGAGTATTTCCAATCCTTTTAAATAATTCGTTTCGTTCTATACATTTTCCCACAGGCATCTCGTTTGCCGTAATAATTATACGCGAAATACTCCAACGAAACTTTTACTACTTCCGTTGATCGATCACAGTAAAGTAATGGTGGAATACTACGCATTTTTCAAAAAACAAAAAAAATTAATAAACCTAGCCAGATAGTAGCTAATTCAAATTTCATCGCTTCTCCTATGATTTTCTGTTAACAAGTTTTTATACGAACGAGGAAGTGCTGTTACAACGCTATGTCGAAAAGAATGCAAAGTTTAAATCGCAAGCCGCTACGCTAGTGCACGGTGAGGCTACGATGGTGTCATTAACCCTCGGGGAACATAGCGCAACCACCACGTACTACCAACGTACAATTATACTCTTTGCAATCTTAATTTTAATCTTCTGTATCGTACATTTTGTCTGGCAGCTTCTGTAAAATAACATCCCCTCGTGCTATAAATCTAAATTACAAAGTAAAATTCTTCTGTACAATACTCGTTGTTTCTCTTAAATGTGCATTATAATTTTATTGCGTGATCGTGACACCTTTATCCTAATAAATATAGTTCGCGTTTCGATATTTCAAAATTATTCAAACGAGCCATTGCATTACTAAATCATTTAACAATCTACGTAAAAACTCATCCCATTTCGGTTACACGAGAATGTTTCCATCGTCGAGATTACCACGGGAAACGCATACTACAGCCGTAATCGGCATCGGCATAAAACA